>NC_084800.1:174672396-175922396 GCF_963169125.1 Humulus lupulus | reverse complement strand
CACTGTTTATTTTATGAGGTAAATCAAATGAGTAGACAAAAGAGAAGACAAATGGTTGTTTATTATTGGTGCAATAGAGGGGAGACAGCAAATTGGGGGCAGAAGATTTTTGTTCAAGTTACACAGACTGAACTTTGGGGGAATGCAATTATTGTCTCTCATTTATTCTTTTCTTATCACTACCTCATTTTTCTTGGGCCTAAGGAGTATAGATGTTTTAAAGAGATTCTTGATGTTAAAGTAGTTATTAGTAGCTTATAAGGCTAGTTTAGTCTTTCTCTTTATAAGGATTATTTTAGTCTTTTTCATGTTAAGATTTTAGTATAAGTCACATATTTTTTGTATTATTGTACCAACCCTAATTTTGCAATAAAGAACAGCCACCTTTTCTTCTCTTCATCTCTTTGTCTTCTTTCCTTTAGTTGAATATTTCACATGATATCAGAGAGATTGGTTTCATCTATTGCATCAAACTGGCATTTTCTCTTTGAACTTGCTTCTTTTTATAATTCTAGGGTTTCATCAATTTTGAATCTTTGGGATTTTGTTTGATTTGGCCCTTGGAAGCTTTCTTGGAAATTTGGGTTCTTTTTTGTTTTCGTATTTGGAAATTTGCTTGATTTTGAAATTTTAGGGTTTCACCAATTTGGGGTTTTTGGTTTATTTGGAACTTGGAAATTTTCTTGTCATTTTTTTGCAATGGCTAGTAATAGATATGATTCCCTTCAATCCATTAGTGTGAGGTTAGATGAGAGAAACTATTCATATTGGACTTATGTGATGAAATTTTTTCTCAAAGGCACTAAGATGTGGGGTTATGTTTCTAGAGTTTTGAATAAACCCACAAGTGACAAGAATGATTATGCAACCCTCTTAGAAAATTGTGAAGTTGATAATTAAAAAATGATCACTTGGATAAACAATTCTGTTGAACATTCAATAGGTACCCAATTAGCCAAGTATGAAATAACGAAGGAAGTTTGGGACCATCTTGCAAGATTGTATACTCAGTCTAACTTTGCAAAGCAATATTAATTGGAATAAGATATTAGAGCTCTTGAACATAAAGATATGAGCATTCAAGAGTTCTATTCAATTACGACAAATCTTTGGGATTAGTTAGCACTTACTGAATCTGTAGGGCTACGAGCTTTTGCACCTTATATTGCTCGTAAGGAGGAACAATGATTAGTTCAGTTTTTAATGGAACTTCGTTGTGACTTTGAGGGGATTCGTGGCTCTATTTTGCATCGTACTCCACTTCCTTCAGTTGATTCAGTAGTCAGTGAGTTGTTGGCAAATGAAATTCTTCTTAAGTCTCAAGCAGGAAAAAGCTTCCTCCCAGCATTCAGTCCTTCTGTTTTGGTAGTTCCTCCTAGATATTTTACTCACCATGAGAAAAAAGCTCACACAAAGGTTGGGGTTGATGAATGCAACTTTCGCAAACAAAAATGTCACTGGAAGACTCAGTGTCCTAAGCTAGTAAATCATGCACCTCAACAACAAAAACATTAGTTCAGACCTCCTCGTGATGGTAACCAACATCAATTCAGTAATCAATCACATCATTATGGTAATCAACCGCATTTTGGCAACCAATTACAATCTAGACCATAATGTAACGTCCTAAATTCTCTAATAAGACTTGGTGCCTTGATTACTGTGATAAGAGGGCATAATAATATTTTCATGTGTTAATTGTGATTATACATGTGCGATTATGTGAATTTTATGACTTATATCATGATATGACAACTTATGCATGTTTAGTTGTATTACATGTGATTATAGACCCGATTCTGTTAAAAAGGGCATTTTTTGTAAATTTCTGACTGTTGAGGGTATATCCGTATTATGCATGCTTTATGAGTGAGATGACATTAATAGGTGGATATATTTAAGATGTGTGGCTTAAGGAGATCCTAGAGAGCAATTTGGTGGAAAAGTCACATTGGGGACAAATACCCAGCTCGGGGTGAGCCTAGGGGAATTTTAGTAACTTAGTACATTACCAGGGCTTACCAGGAAATGAGAATTTATTTGGTGATTATTTGAGCATGTCCTGATTCTAGGTATAATTTGAGGTTTAGTGGGAATTGGTGGCAAATGACAAGTTTGCCCTCAGAGGCATCAAAGGACTAAGGTTGAAGCTAGGGGTGTTTAGTCTTTTCCCTAACTCTGGATAGACTTAGGCTATAAAAGCCTGTAGAAAATCAGAACAAAACAAAAAGGGAAACACTTGGTCACCTTCTCTCTCTCTCTCTCTCTCTCTCTCTCTCTCTCCCTTGAGTTGCTTATGATTTTCTATGGATTTTGGAGAAGAATTCTTGGAGTTGAGGGCTTGGGCAAGGACTTGGATTAGGAGGCATCTTGGGGGTCATAAATCTCAGTTTAGGTAAGACTTGTTGTAACGACCCAAATTTGCTAATAAGGCTCAAGGGCCTTGATTAGCATGTCGGGAGGGCATAAATGGGATTAGAGTGGATATTGTTGACTTAAATGTGTGAATATGTGATTAATGTTGATTATATGATAGTTGATGATATTATGTGATAATATGAAACAAATATGTGATATATGTGAGAACCACATTATTATGTGGGCAGGTTCGCAGAGCACAACTTGAGACGATCCTAGGGTCAGATAGCGGGAAAAGTCACAACGGGACTTAAGATATGACTTTGGATAAGTCAGGGGTATTTTAGGTATCGGGTAGCGATTTGAACTATCGGGTCATGAAAATAAATATATGGAGATATATTTGAGGATAGGATATCTAGGCGGGAATATTGGGGGATTTTACCGTTTTGGCCTCGGGGACGGCTTCGGCACCCCGAGCCTTGGGATTGACTTAGCAATAAGATAGACTTAAGGAAACTCTTGGAAGAAAAGATAAACCGACTAAAACTCTTTACCTCAGTTCTCTCTCACTCTCAAGGAGAACAAAAGGGAAGGAAAACACTGAAATTCTAAGGGAAAATCAGCTGAAGCTTGGAGGATTGAGGGATTAATCTAGAGGCTTAGCTCAGGAACTAATCAAGACTAAGGTAAGGGTTAATCCATGTGTTTTTCCAGAAGTTTAATCTTGTGTACCAACTGGTTTTGAGGTGCTGTTCAATTATTGATTAGGGTGGAAATTGAGCTGGGAACTTTGGGAATCAGCTGGACTTTGGATAGAGGGAAGATTCTGTTAACAAGGTAAGCTCTTCTCCATGAATTAGAGGTTTGAATCTGAGTTCTTGACTGGTTAGTTTTAGGTGTTCATGTTCTTGGGTTTCAGAAATTAAAAGGAGAATCCTAGTGTGTGATGGGCTGAATTTTCTGTGGAATTGTGTTGTTTAAGGTATGTTAAAAGTGTTGGGATTGTTGGGTGTTGAAGTAGGGAGCTTAAGAGTTGTTTTGGCTGAGGTTTTGAGCCTTGAAATGGTGGATTTTCTGGGTTTGAAGGGAAGGGCCGCGGCTCTGTTCTAGAGCGTCACGGCCCTAGGATGAAAAAGGGCCAAGGAGGCTCGACCATGGGAGGGCGCCGCGACGCCCAAAGCAAGGGCCGCAGCGCGTGTTATGTTTGGGAAGGCATGGGTTCTGTTTTGAGGCTAGGGCCGCAGCTAAGCTTCAAGGGCCGCAGCCCTTGGGTGTGCACATGAGTTTTTGAGGGTTTTAGGCACGGGAAAGTGGTCTAGTATGCTCGGGATTGGTTTCACCACCGTGCTTGGTGGAATTTGGATTCCCGGGAGTTAGTTTTGTAACCGGAAACCTATATTCGAGTATTAATGGAACCCTATACTTTGGTTGTGACTAGGTGATAAAGGCTTAGGCTCGAGAACAGATTGTGCTTGAGGGGCGTGGCTTGTAATCAATTACCGTACAGACTCAAGGTAAGAGAACTGCACCTGGTTGAATATATGTGACGGGACTAAGGGCTACCTATTGCAAACACTTGAAAAGATGGTATTATGCCATGCCAGCCATTTAGTGGACCAACGGCCTAGGGGTGCCAAGGGTTTCACTAGCGCACAAGGCGCGACTCGGCCACTGGTAGCTGAGGACAACTTATTATGCACTGAGCTCGGTTTAAGCGAGCCGAAGTCAGTGGGTTAAACAGAGGGTGCGACCTAAGTCGTCGGCCCTGAATATTATGTGATATGAGTGTAATATGTGATTGATTGTATCTTGAATATGAATGTACGTGCTGAATATCTGTTGTGGATTATTAGATGGGAATACATGCTTAATGAATTAACTGTCTGTTATCATTGATTGAGTTGTATAAGATGTTTTCTTGCTGGGCCTTGGCTCACGGGTGCTACGTGGTGCAGGTAAAGGCAAGGGCAAGTTAGATCAGCCTTGATTGGAGAGCTCAGCTAGCAAAATGTACATAGCCAGTTGCCCGGACGCTACGATTGAGGTTTAGGCAGGGGCGCGAGACCTAAAGACTGTCTATTTTGCCTTAATATGGCTAGTGATTACTCATGTACTTATGGGAGTCTGTAAACTTATTTTAACTCAGTTTTCTTATGGGATCCCGTGTTTATTATAGTTTAAATATATGAATTGAGTCTTTTGAGACCAAAACCTTTTAAACCCTAGCTCTTAAATGTTTAGTGACACATTTTTTAAAATAATGACTTGATTAGAAAGTCTTGCACCTTTATAAGTACACAGTGTAGCGGTCTTGGCTATCCAGGGCGTTACATTTGTACTCTGTTTTCTTAATGAATTCGGTTATGGTTCAAGTGTTATTAAGGTTTAAACTTTAGTGTCTAACTTAGAGTTTTGGTAAGAATTTGGGTTAGTTTTTGGGGCATTTATGATGCTTAGGTTGTGTTATTGAGAGTCCTGGACTCATTTGAAACTTAGGTTCAACTTTGGGGCTGATTTTAGGAATTTTGGTTCGAAGAAAATAGTTGGAAAATGTTTGAAAAATTTGAGTTCTCAGGGTCGCATCACGACACTGTGCTTGGAGCGCCGTGCCCACATGAACTTAAGAGCTAGGGCAGTTCTTTGAATCGCCTTAGCACCGCGACATTGGGTGAGTTGTGCCGTGGTGTGCGTCTAGGAAAAATCAGGCATAGGCTTTCTGACCTGTAGAGGGTTTCAGCGCTTGTGAGGGGCGTCGTGATTCAAATTTGGCACTGCGGCCAATAAGGGCTTTTAAGCACGAAACTCAGATTTAAAGGCTCGGGAATGATTCTACTACCCGGTTTAGTAGAATTCAAGGTCCTAGAGGCTAGAGATTTATCTTAATGATTTTAAATAGTTTAGTTGTTGATGGTTATCTATAATTATGTTGTGATTATTATATACTGTTTGGCTCGGGAGTAAGGATCATGCTCGAGAATGCCATACACTATCTACTCGGGACTCGAGGTAAGAAAACTGCACCCTGGTTGTAATTGGGGCTCGAACCCTTGTTAATGAATATGACTGAACTTCTGATTATCTGGTTAGGCATACTTGTATATGCTGCATCTGGTTGTGTGTGTTATGCAATCTATATGTTTGATTATATCTAATCTGAAAGCCTGTCCTAAGAGAGTCAGGGCTAGCAACAAGCGTCCAGAATGCAGCTCGGTCTAAGAGAGTCGAGGTCGACAATAATATCTGAGAGCTCGGCCTAAGAGAGTTGGACCTAAACACCACCTAAATAATTAGAAGTGCAAACTACACTTGTCTAGCTCATTGATTGTTAAATTGGATTATGTATTTGTTTGAGCAGACTATTGTTGCTAAGCTTGTTGTTTATATTTTGTTACTTTTTGAATCTGTTGATTTAAGTTTTCCTGCTAAGCCTTGACTCACGAGTGCTTTGTGGTGCAGATAAGGGAAAGGATTAGCTGGACCAATCATGAGTTGCAGAACTTCAGGGGCAATGTGTACATATGCAGCCTATTCGACCGCCATGGCCGAGATTACTTGAGAGGAACTAGGGTTGAACCCTGTTTTTCCACTTAGGATAACTACTGTGTATTGTAGTTGTAGATGTGATTTCTTACAATTGATTATATGAGCACCAGCAACATGTTAAGAACAAAGAGAGAGACGAGAGTTCAATTGGGAGTACTGGTGCGGTGTCAGCCAAAGGGACTCTGACACTCAAGTTAGTCAGGTTATAACAAAAGCTAATTGAAAATAATAAAAAAATGACGTAAATAATGAAATAGTGATGGATGGATGAGTAGGCTAATGGTCAGAGTGACGGTGGCGACGACGACGGAACTGAACAACTGATTCAAGTCCAGTGAGGTCAGATCAGACTGACTGATTTGACTTGCTTGACTGTATCACTTAGAGAGAGTAGTACTTGTTTCAGTAAGAGAGTAAAAGAGAGTGAAGTGATCATATGCTGCCTTGCCATCTCCCCTTAGGGTCTTTCTTATAGTCGTCCTCCTTACCGTTGCCCCTCCGTCTTCCTGATCCGTCTGACTCGCTCCAAGTGGTTACCTTCCAAAATTCATGGAAATGTTACATGTAGCTTGACTATTTCAAGGTCCTTAATTGAGGGTATTTGAATTCGATTCTGGGTACCGATTGGCCATTTTGGATGGTTTATTTAATACATGTGAGTCCATTTTCATTAGGTTGGGCCTTACTAGCTAGTTAGTCTGGCTTATTGGGCCTGGCAGGCTAGTTCGACTTGCTTGTTTGACTTTTTTAACATGTAGACAAATTTTTCCCATTACATTTTTTCCCTCACTCTTTGATGTAGAATTCATTATGAGCAAAGAGTAGGAAAAAAAATAATTCTATCAAGATATGCCTTGAATCTGTTTATCCATTTTAGTAGTCGTTCATGGGGGAATTAGTGCGAGATCGATTGGATGGCTGTCCGAGCATCCGAGTGGCATGGATAGGATCAGGTTTGACTAATTCGATTGGCTAGGCATCAGGCATGCGTGGGCTGAGTTTGACTGGCCAGGCATCAGACACGCGAGGTCGTATGTCTAACTGGCCAGGGGCATGCGTGCGTGGGCTGTATGTCTGACTGGCCAAGCATCAGGTGCGCGGGGGCCAGCCATCAGGTGTGTACACATATCCGACTGGTTAGGGGCGCGTGTGCGGGACCATCTTGTTCGATTGGTGGCCTGCAGGGGACTGTTTGATCAGACATGCATGCGCGAAAGTCACCAGGATCTGCACACTTTGCCTGGGCCCATATTCTTCTAAGTACGTCCAAACCCAAATATGTTATTTGGAAAATTTGTTTGTATATGTATTATTTTCAACCGTTGGATTGTTTCCACTTGTCATCCATCCGAGGTCCTTTTGTGCCTATAAATGTGGATCTTGTTTTGAAGTTTCTCACATTTGGTGGTGCCTTTGGTAGAGCTTGTTTTGGAGACTTGGGAAAAGCTCTCTGAAGGTTAGTTTTCTTTTTCCTTTCTTTCTTTGAATATTCTTATGTTGTTCTTCATGTTCTTATTTGATTTTGAAGTTTTTTTTTGTATAGATTATTGTTGTAGATTTTGTTCGATTCATTATTATTGTCGTTCATATTTGATCTTTGATGATAGTAAAATGTGTATTTTCACTGTTTGCCATGTATCGTGATAGTTTGGCATCGTTAGTGTCTGACTGTCTAAGTAGGCTGATCGACTAATTCGTCTGGTTCCTTTTCCCTTCTCTTAGGATGTTTAGCCTAGATGACACGCCTGACTGTCTGGTTGGCTAGATGAACACTAGTTTTCTGTCAATCAGTAACTTATTGATTTTTATTGTTTTGCTGCTTGGTAGTGCCATTGTTCTAGGTGGTCTTTCGAGCATGTCTACCAGTAATTAAGGCAGTTGTGCAGGGTCTTCTCGTAGGATGACATGTTCGTCTAGTGATGATGGCAGCTGCACCAATCCTAACATTCCTACGGGCGTGGTCGGAATTGGTGTGGATAGTGATGAGCCTATAGTTGGCGTTCTGTCTAGTTGTGTGCTATAATTGGTGTGGATAGTGATGAGCCTAAAGTCAAAAATTACTTTAGAGGACTTGCCTCGACTTCGTCAGACTTATGATATACCTAATTATGTCAGTCTGCATGCTCCATCTGGTGGGGAGCGAGCTAATTAGAATTTACCTGGTTGGTTCTACATGTATGAGCTTCCTTTCAAGGAAGGGTTCAGATTTCCCCTTCCTAGGTTAGTGAAGGAAGTATGTGAATATCGCCATGTATCACCTAGCCAGATGATGCCGAATGTATGGCATGCTTTGATCGCTATGGAAGTCTTTAGTGAGAAACATTGCTTTGAGTTTACTGTTTCAGAGGCATTACATGCTTATTCTTTGAAGGAGCATCATAAGGACAAAGGTAGATACCAATTATTGTATAAGAGTTCTCTTATTGTTGGTCTAAAAGATTGTGACAAATATTGGAAGGATAAATACTTTTTCGTTTGTAAAATTCCTCATGCATGGTCTTCAGCCAGTGAATGCTTGCTTGTGATGAAGTTGTTAACTCCTTTTTTGTAGTCTTAGTGACATTCTTTCTAACTAGTTATCTTATTTATTTGGTAGGCAGGATGAATTTAGCATTTGCCTGGGTGTGTCGGGGGGCTCAAGGAAGAGTTGATCAATTTGCTGATTTTCCATAAGAAAACCGTAAGTGGCAAGTGGTCTTGCCTGATTCGAACCTTTGGGGTAGCTCTTTGTGGAGTCAAGTTCCTCATCATCCCAAAGGTATTTCTCTTCCCACGAGTTGCATTCAATCTTGAATTATACTTATCACAAGGAGTCTTCAGATTTTAGGGTATGAATCTTCTTTACTAATTGAACTGACGCCAGAAGAACAGAATTTTGCAGACCTTCTCATGGCTGGACGAACGTTTCGTCTGGATCTAACTGGCTCTTGGGCTATGGAATGCTTACGAGCACATAAGAAGCAAGCAGGTGGGGCTTCCAGTGCTAAAAGGGAGGTTTTTAATGAAGTTCCACCTCCCCCTCCTACTGCTTGAAGGATTGAAAAGAACAAGAAGACGCGAATATCTCTGACTGACTCGACCGATTGGTTTGGTGAGAAGATAGTGCTTTCTTTCCCATCATCTGCTTTAGCACATTGTGAGTTTGGCCAACACCTTGGAGAGGTTAACAAGCTACCGTGGCCCGAGGATAAAGACATGTTTAATCAGCTTAGATCGGAATCGTCATTTTATACTTCTATTTCTAATGCTTTTTAGGTATGGCAGATATAACAGATAATTGATTTTCAAAATATATATTTTTTCTTATATATGTATATATTTTGTCAGGGTATGCAATGCCTTATGTGAGCAAACGAGAAGATTCAAGATTTGGAAAATCAAGTGAAAGAGCTGAAGACTCAGAGGGTTGTCCTTCAGACTGAGGTAAAGGGATTGAAGACTTGCAAGGAGGATCTTGAGAAACTTAACGGGGAACTTAAGACCCAGTTGAATGCTAAGGAGCAGGATGCCAGTCGTTTGCAATCTACTTTGCTTACCCTAGTTGATGTTCAAGCTAAGGTTGATATGCTGGAGGGTCGTTTGACTGATATCGGCTTGGAGGCCGAGGTCCAGTGCCGCGGTCAGATGGCGATTGATTTTCACGATGGGAAGACTGATTCCTGGGATGCAAGTCAGTTTATCGCTGATTATGAGGAGTTGCATCGAATGAAGGCTGAGAAGGTTGTTCAAGCTGACAACTTGGCTACTTCCTTTGGAGATATGACTATAGGAAACTTTTTTTCAAGAGGATTGATCCGTGACCTTTGTTTGATTTACCTTAACTTTGTGGTAGGAGCCTTTTGTTGGATGAGTGTAATAACTTTTTATTAGTTGTTAGCTTACATCTTTGATTATAAAGGTAGTAGTCAGGCAAGTCTGAATGGTTGGTATGGTAAGTCAACAGTCTTGATGCTTTATGTAACTCTTTTTGTATTTTAACTCAATACAATATTGTATCAATGTATGTGTTCTTTGGATGATTTGTTATGTTAACTTACTTCTCATTTTTGTTTTGTCCGGATATTTGTCTAGATGGCTGCTATATAGCTGATTAACTTAGCTCATTCTTTCCTTTGTTTAGATCGCTTTATTGACTTACTACATCCTCTTGTACTCATTTTAAGACAATCTGGTACTCGTTATTTTTCTTTTTTTAGATGACTGGTTGTATTATCTTACTTTTTGTACTTTACCTTGTTTGGATGACTGACTAAATGGTTGATTGATTGTATGATTACTTTATCTTTGTCCCTCAGTCTAAGTGTAATATACTTGCTATTTTAGACTTAGACTTTTGGTTTTCTCTTACGTTAGTTCGTGGCGTTCTCGTCCTTAGGTGAATCATCGCCAGACTAGTTTACCCCTTTGAACGACTTGCTGGATGACCAATCTAAAAAAAATTGGATGTAATTGGGGCTGCACTTCGTAGATCTGCCTACATGCCCTTTTTAGGTATCAAGCCCAAATGTAGTTTTGAAACTTGCTGCATGATAGTGTCAGTATGTAGTTTTAATGAAGATCTCGTGAGATCATTGATGAAAGTGAAAGAAGACTAGGTAGAGTTAAAAGTGATACTATTTTAGGTTTACATCATTCTAGTTGTTGTTGATATCACGCCCCTCTTTAGTTTGTAGCTTGTACGCTCCATGTTCGACTACCTTAGTGATTAGGTAGGGACCTTCCCATGATGGGGAAAGCGTACCTACTTTTGCTTCCTTGGTGTTCTGAAATATTCTTCATAATACTCAGTCTCCCACTTTGAATGTTTGAGGGCGGATGTTCTTGTTGTAATGGCTGCCTACGCTTTGTTAGTAGGCCAAGACTCTTAAGAGTGCTTTGTCCCTTTTTTCGTCGACGTTGTCGAGTTCATGGCACATGTTTTCCCAATTTTCTTCATCTGTTGTCAGTTCATATCTGGCTATCAGAATATCACTCTCGGTAGGGATGACCACTTCCATTTCGTAGGCTAGTGAGAATGGTGTTTCCCCTGTTGAAGTCCTGGTTGTGGTTCGACAGGACCATAAGACTCTTAGAAACTCGTCGGCCCATCTTCCCTTAGCCTTCTCTAGGTGTTTCTTGATGGTGTTCATGATCGTTTTTTTTGGATGCCTCGACTTGTTTGTTTGCTTGAGGATACATTGGTGTTGAAAAGATAAGTTTGATGTTCCAAAACTTGCAGAAGTCTCGAAAGTCGGAGTTGATGAATTGTGACCCGTTGTCTGTTACAATCTCCTTGGGTACTCTGTGTCTACATATTACGTTCTTCCATATAAAGGTTTTGACTTCTCGTTCTCTTACTTGGTGGAATGCTTCTACTTCGATCATTTGCTGAAGTAATCTGTCACGACCCACATGTAAACTTTTTGTCCTGGTGCGGTAGGAAGCTTGCCTACTATGTCCATTCTCCATTTCATGAATGGCCATGGCAAAGTGATGGATATTAGGCGTTCTGGAGGTTGATGGGATATCTAAGTGAACCTTTGACATTTATCACAATGTCTGGTGTAAGAAGAAGAATCCGCTCTCATGGTTGGCCAATAGTATCATTGTGCCAAGGCTCGATGTGCTATGCTTCATCCTCCAGAGTGGTTTCCGCACTTCCCTTCGTGTAGTTCAGCCAACACGTACTTTGCCTCTGTAGGGTTAATGCTTCTTAAGTATGGGCTAGAATAAGATTGTTTGTAAAGCTACCTTGTATGACGTTGAGACGGGCTGACTGAGCCTTAACTCGACGCACCTCGTTCTTGTCTTCAGGTAGTATGTCTTGCTCTAGGTACTCCAATATAGGAGTCATCCATGTTCGGTTGGTGGAGATGTTGCCAACTTGTTCTTCTCCATTCTTCCAGAAAACTGGCCATTTGAGACAAATGACTGGTATTGTCGGTTTGTTGCTGGATGGATGATCCTAGGTTGGCTAGTGTGTCTGCATGATTGTTTTCCCCTCTCAGGACTTGGTCGATCGTGAACTCATCAAAGCCTGGTTGTAATTCCTTGGTTTTGTCAAGGTAGGTTGTCATCTTGTTATCCCGGGCCTGGTAGCTACCTTGCATTTAATTGACTACCAGTTGAGAATCGCTGAAGAAATTAATTCGTTTGATTCTCATTTCATTGACCAGTCCAAGTCCTACTATCATTTCTTCACATTCTTTTTCGTTATTGGTGGCCTTGAATCCACATCTGAATGCTTGCTCTATTATGTCGCCTTAGGGTGAGGTCAGGACAAGTCTGTGTCTGCTTCCTTTTGTGTTGCTTAAGCCATCCACACATAATTTCCAGGCTTCGGCTGGCTATCCCTCGGTCAGGTAGTATAGCTCTTTTTTTGTCTGCATTTGCATGTTAGGTGTAAAATTCGCAATAAAATCAGCCAATACTTGAGATTTTAGGGAGGTTTGTGGCTTGTATGTCACGTCATACTTGCCGAGTTCCACTACCCACTTTGTTAGCCTACTTGACAACTCTGGCTTGTGTAAGATAGTCTTAAGTGGGAAGGTGGCCAGGAGCACTATTGGATGGCATTGGAAGTAAGGGCGTAGTTTCCTTGCTGCATGGATGAGTGCCAAAGCAAGCTTTTCTAGTTGGCTGTATCTCATTGCTACATCTAATACATGAGATCGGATACTGTCTACCTTCATCCTCTCGAATTAGGACCGCACTGACTGCTGTTTTGGATATAGCCAGGTAGACGAATAATGTCTCATCATCTTTTGGCTTCGATAGGAAAGGTGGGCTGGTCAGATAGTGTTTAAGTTCAACCAAAGCTTCTTCGCAATCTGTTATCCACTCAAATGTTTTTTATTTCCTCAAGGTGTTGAGGAAATGATGGCATCATTCAGACAACTTTGAAATGAACTGATTGAGTGCAATGACACGTCTGGTTAGCTTTTGTACCTCCTTAATGCATGTTGGAGAGGGGATTCTTTGAATTGAATCTATTTGTGCTATGTTTGCTTCAAGTCCTCTTTGAGTGACAAGGTAGCCAAGGAACTTTCCTACAGTGACACCAAAAGAACATTTAGTCAGATTCAATTTCATGTTATATTTTCTAAGAATATCAAATGATTATTTTAAATGACTGATGTGATCTTCTTTAATGAGGGATTTGACGAGCATGTCGTCGATGTAGACTTCCATAGTGTTCCCCAGTAAGTCAACAAACATCTTGTTCACTAAACATTGGTAAGTCGCCCCTGCATTCTTTGGTCCAAACGGCATGACCTTGTAGCAAAATATATCCAGGTTGGTCATGAAGGCTATATTCTCTCGGTCTTCTGGGTGCATCAGGATCTGGTTGTATCCCGAGTAAGCATCCATGAAGCTAAGTAGTTCATGACCAGCTGTAGCGTCTACCA
This sequence comes from Humulus lupulus, assembly GCF_963169125.1. Classification (NCBI taxonomy): domain Eukaryota; kingdom Viridiplantae; phylum Streptophyta; class Magnoliopsida; order Rosales; family Cannabaceae; genus Humulus; species Humulus lupulus. The sequence goes on along the minus strand of NC_084800.1, from coordinate 175,909,104 downwards.
GCATGTCTATGTATGGTAATGGGAACGAGTCCTTAGGATACGCCTTATTAAGGTCTGTGAATTTGATGCACACTTGCCATTTGCCATTCTTCTTCTTCACAATGACTACATTGACCAACCACTTGGGGTAATGCACTTCCCTTACGAATCCGTTTTCAATGAGCTTCTGGACTTCTTCGTTGATTTCCTTGTTTATTTCATGGGCGAACATCCTTCACTTTTTCTTTCTTGGTGGGTAGTCTGAGTCAACCTTCAACTTATGAACAATGATCTCGAGGTCAATTCCACTCATGTCTGCGTGGAACCAAGCAAAACAATCATAGTTATTAGAGAGAAATTCGATAATCTTTGTTCTGATGCCAGGGTCTAGTCTCGATCCGATTTGAACTTTAAGGTCTAGGAAGTCTGGATGGATCTAGACTTCGTCTAAGTCTTCCATCTCAGGCTGGTAAGGCTATGAGTGAGTCAGTCAGTCTTGTTGTAATTGCTATAATTGAGCAGGTTTGGCCTTCATGGTAGTCTGGTAGCATGCCCTTGAATCTTTTTGTTGGCCTTTGATTTCCTTCATCCCCCATTTGGTTGGGAACCTTAGTACTTGATGGTAGGTTGAAGGGACTGCTTCCATTTCATGTGTCCAAGGTCGGCCCAGTATGACGTTGAAAGCAAAGGGAGAGTCTGCCACAAATAACCTTGAGCAAAGGTTAACTCCCTCAGCATAGACAGGTAGCTCGATCTCCCCAACTGTGTTCTTTTGTTCTCCACTGAAGCCAATCAGTACGGTGGTATTATTTACGATTTTGGACTCTTCTATCCCCATTTTGCTGAGAGCATTCAAAAATAAAACATTGGTTGAATTGACATTATCAACTAGAATATGTTTAATCAAACATTTAGAAATATGTTTAATCAAACATTTAGAAATATGTAGTGCAATAGCAAGAACGTCATGGTGTGGGTTGAGAAGTCTAGTTGACTTTGATGTTAAGAAACTGATAGTTTGGGTTGGCATGATGGTTGTTGTCTTTCCTGACTCACTGGCTTCCCTTTTGGACCAATTAGTCTGTGTGGTATGTATCTTTGATGCTGAATGGGTGACTCTGCTCACCTCACAGCCACCCTTTGTTACGTTCACTGTCCGTTCATGAGTATGTGGTTTCAGCAGTGTTACTTTTCTTTGGACGGCTGATCTGTCTACCTCATGCTGGAATGTTCGTTTTCCTTTGTCTGTGAGTAGGTTAATCAGGTGATCGTGTCTTAATAGGTTGGATACTTCGAGTCTTAAGGCAATGTACTCATTCGTTCAGTGGCCATGGTTATTGTGGAATTCACACCATTTTGTTTTGTCTCGCTGGTTAGATGGAGCTTTTTGGCCATTTTACTTTGTCTCCGAGTCCTTTCAGCAGGCCAACGACTTTGGCTGGTGAGATTGAAAGATTGTATTTCAGTATATTTGGTCCATATCGGAGACATGTCTCAGATGACCAGTTGTATTCCCTCCTTCTGTTCTCAGATCTGCTAGGATGCGGGTATGGCTCAGATCGTCTGTCACTCTGCCCTCTATCTACCCTTGAGTCTTTTCAACTATTTTTCCTTGGGGAAGAGTGATAATAGTTAGCTTCATCCTCCTCCCATTTGATCTGTGCCCAGGCCTTGGTGAGAACGTCTTTCATCGTCTTACAAGGATACTTGGTAAGTTCTTTGTATAGGTCTGAGTCGTAGCGGAGTCCTTTGCGGAAGGCTGAGATGGCTGTGTCCTGATTACAATGGGTTATATAGACCTTCTTTCTGTTGAAGTGGCCTATGTAATCTCGTAAGGGCTCACCCTACCATTGAACTATGATGTAGAGGTATTCTGGAGACTTTTCAAGTTTCCTGCTACTAGCAAACTGCTCAACAAAAGTGTCAGTCAATTGTGCAAAAGTAGAAATATAATTATTAGGTAAATTAGTGTACCACTAGAGGGCTGAATTAATCAAACTAGAACCAAACCCTTTACACATGCATGCTTCCTTCATGTTGCATAAGATGGAAACGGTGAACATTCTCTGCCTGTATTGAACGATATGGTCATCGAGATCAGACGTTCCATCAAACATCTTCATGTGGGGGAGTTTGATAATTCCTTATCGAGGATGATGGAACTATCTGACTCGGTCAATCATTGTTAGAGATAGGGGTGAGGTCACCTAAAGGTTGCATTGAGCTAATTGGGCCTTGGAAGCAAGATGGATGAACCTCAGTGACTTGAGAGGATATGGCCTCCATTCGCACGAGCAAGTTAGCATTGTCAGCTTTGAGCCTCCTCATTTTCTCGCGTTCTTCATTCATCTGGGCAGTAAGGGCAGTGAGCTTGGTGGACTGAACGGGTGTCTCAGTCACATCTGACATGGGTCTCAAGTGAACTCCTTGATTTCTTTGTCAATCGTCTGGTTGCTAGGGCCCCACTGTGGGCGCCAAATTGTAGATGTGATTTCCTACAATTGATTAGACGGGCACCATCAACCTGTTAAGAACAAAAAGAGAGACGAGAGTTCAATTGGGAGCACCAGTGGGGTGTCACCCAAAGGGACTCTGACGCTCAAGTTAGTCGTGTTATAATGAAAGATAATTGAAAGTAATAAAACGATGTCGTAAATTATGAAATAGTGATGGATGGATGAGTAGTGGAATGGTTAGAGTGACAGTGGCGACGAAGGCAGAATTGAATGACTGAGTCAAGTCCAGTGAGGTCACATCAGACTGACTCATTCAACTTGCTTGACTGTATTGCTTAGAGAGAATAATACTTGTTTCAATAAGAGAGTAAAAGAGAGTAAAGTGATCATTCGTTGCCTAGCCATCTCCCCTTAGCGTCTTCTTTTTAGTCGTCCTTCTTACCATTGCCCCTCCGTCTTCCTGATTCGTCTGACTCGCTCCAAGTGGTTACCTTCCAAAATTCATGGAAAAGGTTATGTGTAGCTAGACTGTTTCAAGGTCCCTGGCTAAGTGAGTGTATCCGGGTACCGATTGGCCATTTTGGATGGTTTATTTAATATATGTGAGTCCATTTTCATTGGGTTGAGCCTTACTTGCTAGTTAGTCTGGCTTATTGGGCTTGGAAGGCTAGTCCGACTGGCTTGTTGGACTTTTTTAACATGTAGACAGATTTCACCCATTACAGTGGTTGTCTTTTATCAGTCTGTAAACATTTTTTGGGTTCTCATGTATAAACTAAACACTTTTAATGAAAAATGATTACTTTGTTGACCAATTTTTTTAATATCTAACCTATGTTTAATATTTAATTACACATTTAATTCCAAATGACTCACTTAGTGAGTTAAGCACCATTTTAAACACATAGTGTAACGATCTTGGCTAACCAGGGCGTTACAGCTTGGTATCAGAGCGGTCTAGGTTTAAGGGTTCCTGAAGACTGGCTGGGCATGTACACTTGCTGCTAAAGATAAGTTCGATTCACGGTTTGGTATCTAATAACGTGATAATGTGCATAACTTCTTAATTGAACATATGTGGCTTATCTGCATGCTACGATAGAGAGCATGGCATACATAAATATATCTTGTGAGAGTGAGGCCTATTAATTGATGCATGAACATTATATACCTGTGTTCTGGTATGCATACTATATGTAGTTGCTGTGTTGTTTGGTTCTGCTCGTGGGATAGTTTGGGATATGGTTATCATGCCTGATAGGTTAGGTCATTGATTGTAGACAAATTTAGAAGTTATGTATCCAAGGCAGTCAATTGGATCATGCATTGTTAGTATTGGGGCTGCAAATGATAGTCAGGGCCAAAACCCTCCATCTGCCCCTAGAATTGGTAGAAGATGTTTGCTGGCATGCAAGCAAGATTGCAAGGGCAAGAGGAAGAAATTAAGTGGTTGAGACAGCAGGTTCCGCCAAGGAACGCTGCTCCGTATGCTTTGACAACAATGACACCAGTTTGGGTTTAACCTGAGGGTGGGAACAGATGGGAACTACTATATAAAAGATTCCAGAAACATTATCCTCCAATTTTCGAAAGAGGCCTAGATTTGCTTAGAGCTGAATAGTGGATGGGCATGATTAGCTCAATCCTTGACAATATGGAAGTTGTAGGGAAATGATAGTGTAACATCCCAAATTGGCTAATAAGGCTTAGTGCCTCGATTAGCGTGCCAGGAGGGCAATAATTGATTTAATTATGTTATTATGTGGATTAAATGATTATGTGATTAAAAATGCATGTTTAGGTGAATTAAATATGCACGTGGGCCCATTTTGGTTAAGAGGGGCATATTTGTAATTTTGGCCTGTTGAGGGCATTAATGTAAATTATATGTGTGTTGTGAATGAAACGACAATATTGTAGAGATTTATTTAAGATGTGTGATCTGAGATGGTTCTAGGGAGCGGAGTAGCGAAATAGTCACAACGGGGGCGAATACCCGTCTCGGGGTGAGCCTAGGAGTATTTTGGGAATGTAGCATGTGTTTGGGGTTACTGAGTAACGGGTAGTCATTTAGCGGTTATTTAAGTATGTCAGGATTGATTGGGGAGTCATGGGAACACTCGAGGAATTAGCGGGAATGTTGCAAATGACGGGATTTCCCTTGGAGGCATTAAGTGGCTAAGGGTACACTTTAGGGCATTTTAGAAATTTTGGAAGTTGTGGATAGACTTGGTTTTGCATTAGACATTAAAATTGACCAGAAATCAGAAGAACACCCTAAACTCAACTCTACCTCTTTTTAATGTCCCAAATTTCCTAATGTGGCTTAGTGCCTTGATTAGGGGGGCATGAGATATGAAAAGCGCCCCGCGACGGCTTTGTTTTTGTCCCCCTAAGGAAGGTGTCTAGACATATCAATAGCAAGGTTGTATTTCTTACATAGATAGGAACTAATGATGTATTTTAGGCTTGACCGACCCTAAGGCGGCATGTCCTAAGTTAAGTCATGAACTTCGAAATAATGGGTTACACTCACAAAGTTATGATTAAGCTCGTGCGGTGGATAATCATAACTTGACCAAACTAAGCGGTACTTTAATGTTTAAAAGAGAAAATAAAGAGTTATTTTAACTTTTAAACAATAAAGATAAGAATGTCTTATAAATTCTCTAAAATTAATTTAACCGACCCTAAGGCGACACTTTTATTGTTAGAAAATTTTATCGTGGAAATTAATCTTTATTTTATGTGTTTTAATTGTGCTCATGAATCACGTTTAATTTTTGAAAACTTTGATATTTATTTTTCTAAATATAGTAATATATATTTGTATTTATTTATTGCCATAAAAAATGTTTATTAGTGAATTACACACCGATGCCTTTCTCAAATCCTTGGTTTTTGAACCTGAAAATATGCAACACTGGTTTCGAGGCATGTTGACTATTTTTTCTTATAAGAAGATGATGTCAACTGTCTGTGAAAAACCTCCAATAGAACCACCTCTGGCTACTAGCTATGAAGCAGAAGAAAAATATGCAAATTGGATGAAATCCGATCGGTTGGCACGTTATTGCATGCTTTCAACCATGCCTGACGAAACAAAGGAAAAATATATACACTATGACTCAGCACATGACATGTGGCGAGCAATGACAGAGGAAGTCTTTGCTGAGTGTCATCGTTTATATCAAACGAAAAAGGTAAATAAGATTTACATATATTTTTTCAACTTTGAATAATAGATTCAAATACTATGAATATCAGATTCAAATTTTTGGATAGTAGATTCAAAAATATATGCCACTAAACTATTTTTCTTTTGTTTTTCCTTTCGCAGAATCAGAACCCTGAAAAGGAGGAAGAGACTGATGATGATTTGAATAGCGAGTAAAAAGCTGGAGAAGTTGGAGAATAGTTTTTATTTAGTAATTTTATTGTTAGTTGAACAATTTAAATTTCTTCATTTTGTTTTATAAATTTTAGATTTCTTTAAACAAAGAAAACTACAGTCTAGAAATTTTGTTTATTGTTAGTAATTTTGATTATTAATGTTTGGAAACTTATTTCTATTTTTGCATAAGATTTATTTCTTTTATTAATAAAGTAGTTATTATTTAAAGAAATTATCTATTTACTTGTTATGAAAATGCTTTGGGATAAACAAAGTTTACATACTTGTAATGAATGACAAATTTTTTATAATTCTGAATTATTTAAAAACAGCTAATCCTAAATCTATTAAACTGATTCCAATAGTGAAACATATCTGTAGCACTTGAGATTGGGCCATATTGGTCTAGACGGAACAAATAGGCTTGTAAAGGATAGTCCTTTAAGAGAACCATATATTGGATCTCTCCCTGTTTGTAAATCCTGTCTAGAAGACAAAATGACCAAGAGACCTTTCTCAGCTAAAGGTTCAAGAGCCACAGAACCACTTCAGCTAGTACATACGGATGTTGCAATCCACTTAATGTACAAGCAAGAGGAGGTTATGAATATTTCGTCACTATCATTGACGATTATTCAAGATATAGTTACCTATACTTAATGCAAAGAAAATCTGAAACTTTTGGAAAGTTCAAAGAATTTCAAGCAGAGGCTGAAAAGCAATTAGGTAAATCACTAAAAAGCACTTCGATCTGATCGAGGAAGAGAGTACTTGGACTGTGAATTCAAGAACAATCAACGTGAGCATGGCATTCAATTCCAACTCACTACACTTGAAACACCACAGTAAAATGGTGTTTCAGAAAGACGGAATAGAACGTTATTAGATATGGTTAGATGAATGATGAGTTTCTCATCATTACCACTGTCATTCTGGGGCTATGCGATTCAATGTGTTCTATACATATTGAATGATGCTCCATCTAAGTCTATCTGATAGACACCCATAGAATTATGGAATGGTTGTAAACCTAGTTTACACCATTTTTGAATTTAGGGGTGTCCTGCACGTGTGCTTAAAGGAAAGACCGAGAAGTTGGAAACACGCTATGAAGTGTGCATGTTTGTGGGATATTCCAAAGAGACTAGAGGTGGATTTTTCTATAGTCCAAAAGGAAATAAAACATTTGTATTGACAAATGAAAACTTTTCTTGAATATGACTATGTTAATAACCACAAACCTCGCAGTAAGGTTGTGCTGGAGGAGATGGTCTCGAATGAAGTTGCAAAGTCACCAGGAATAACCAATGAAAAACGGCAAGAGGAAACTACTAGTTCTAGTGACAATAGCAGAGAACTTCATTGTAGTGGGAGGGTCAGTAAGTAACCCACGTACTGTGAACACGAAGTTCAAATGCTTGTGTTTGACACAAACAAAGACGATTCATTGACATTTGAAGATGCAATGAATCATTCTGACAATGAAAAATGGAAAGAAGCCATGAATCAAGAAATGGAATCGATGTATTCCAATCCTGTCTGGGTTCTTGAAGACCAACCTGAGAATATAAAACCCATTGGTTGCAAGTGGATATTCAAGAAGAAAAGAGGAGCGGGTGGGAAAGTAGAGACTTTCAAAGCAAGGCTTGTAACCAAAGGTTACACACAGAAAGAAGGGGTTGAATATGAAGAAACCTTTTCTCCTGTAAGAAGGGGTTGACTATGAAGAAACCTTTTCTCCATTAGCCATGCTAAAATCCATTCGTATACTGTTGTCCATAACTGCGTGCATGGATTACGAGATCTGGTAAATGGATGTCAAAAACAACTTTTTTGAATGGCTACCTTGACGAAACCATTTACATGTCTCAACCAGAAGGGTTCGAATTAAAAGATCAAGAGAAAAATGTTTGTGAGCTTCTTAGGTCCATTCATGGACTCAAACAAGCTTCTAGATCTTGGAATCTTAGATTTGATGATACAAGTAAAACATTTGGTTGTTGAACAAAATGTTGACGATCCTTGTGTCTATAAACAAATCAAAGATGGTATAGCAATATTCCTCGTTCTTTATGTTGATGATATCCTACTCATTGAGAATGATGTAGAGACATTATCAAATGTAAAGAACTGGTTAGCTGAACAATTCCAAATGTAAGATTTGGGAGAAGCCAATTATGTTCTGGGCATTAAGATTCTTAGAGATAGACAGAACAAAACTTAGGCACTGTCTCAAGCAACTTATATTGATAAGGTGTTAAAACGCTTTAATAAGCAAAACTCCAAAAAGGGTGATATACCAACCCATTATGGAGTATTCCTTTCCAAGAAGTAGTGTCTCCAAACACCTCAGGAAAAGGAAGACATGAGACAGTATCCCTATGCCTCAGCAGTAGGTAGTCTGATGTACGCCATGTATGTACAAGACTTGACATTTTTTATGCAGTAGGGATAGTCAGCCGTTATCAATCCAATCCTGGATTGAGTCATTGGATTGCAGTGAAGAATATTCTCAAGTGTCTTAGAAATACTAGAGAAACTATATGCTAGTATATTCAGGTGGAGACTTGAACCCCATTGGCTACACTGATTCTGATTTTAAATTAGACAGAGATAGTCATAAATTGACTTCTGGATCAGTGTTTATTCTTGGAGGAGGAGCATTAGTCTGGCTAAGTATTAAACTAACCAGCATTGCAGACTCCACCATGGAAGCCGAGTATATAATGGCTTGTGAAGCAGCTAAGGAGGCTCTGTGACTCAAAAGGTTCTACTCCTATCTAAAAGTTGTTCCAGAAGTGGAGAAACCACTTGTTCTTTACTGTGACAACAGTGGAATAGTGGCTAAATCTAAAGAACCAAGAAGCCACAAGAAGGGAAAGCATATAGAGCGCAAATACCAGTTAGTTAGAGAAATTATACATAGAGGAGATGTGTCCATTCTGAAGTTGTATCAGAACACATCCTGGCAGACCCGTTTACGAAGATGCTTCCAGCAAAGCAATTCAAGGGTCATGTACGTAATATGGGATTGAGAGAAATGCCTCACTTGCTTTAAATACAAGTGGGAGATCGTTAGGAGTGTGTCCTAAAAGCATGTAAAGACATTTGTTTTTCTGTGAATAAATAAATACAATGTTTTATTATTATTGTTATATTTAGATTGTTAAATTATTGGTTGAATAATTTTGTAAATATCAGAAAAATTCCATATTCATTATTGAGGATGTGATCTTGTATCAGTACGAGAGAATTAAGATCACATGAATGAATAAAAATAGTCAACAACAACAAATTAAAGTTATGGAATTCTTTAATTGGAGTTGTAAGTACGGTTTACTGAGTATCATAATGATACAAATAATCTAGATTTAGATTATTGATGTGGAAAGACATCTCGGTAAAGGTGCTTTATATAATATGATTATATATGACATGGACCGATATGAATTAAAGTCTTTATCCAAAAATCATTTAACAATAAAGACTTGTAATTCATATCATAACTGATGATCATTTATAGATCAACCTAAATCCTAAGTGTTCATGAACCCCTGTTCATGTTTATTAAATCTTTTGATTCATTCGTTAAGGTCTCTTCAAAGAATGAGGCTAATGACTTTTGTTTTGGAAATTTAATATCATGGATGGCTGGGAACATATATCAACAATACGAAATCTAATCTTTCCTAACGGATCGTATATTAGTTCCCTTAAGGGTTAATTCTGGAACTGAATGCTTTTGAGCTCAAATCTATAATTAGATTATACATTAATTATTCACTAGTGAATTAATGGTACTTAAGTAATAAGAAGTAAATTAGAAAGGTAAAATGGTAATTCTTCCATTCTAATTTATGAACTAATTAATTAGAGGGTTGAACTATTGTAAGATGGTTATATCAATGGACGACTTAAGAAAAGATTTCTGTAAAAGTATATCTATAACATAAAGAGTGCAATTCTGAATTTATAGTGGAGTAATATTAGAATTAATAAATTAACTATTATAATTAAAGAGTTTAATTATTTAGTTTATTTATTGGAGCTTAATGTTATAGGTCCATGGTCCCCGAAATGGCTCAAACAATCACTGACAAAGGTAAATACAAAAATGGGCAAAAAGGACTTATGTGATAAGTAAAATATTTTTCTATGTATCAAACATAATTATTGTTTAATTATTTGTAATTAATTAATTAAGAATTAATTAATTATTTGATTTAACAAAAATATAATTAATTTTGAATTAATTAATTTTTTTGGATTTTTGGTATTTAAATAATAATAAAAATTGGGAAAAATCACATGCCATCACTGTCATGTGGTACACGTGTAGCACAGTGCACAGTCACTGTACTACACGCATAAGAGACTGTGAGAAGTTTCTAGGTTCCACAATTTTAGTTCTTTAAATATTAAATAAATAATGAGATATTGTAATTTGATTAAAATATTATTATTTAAACAAAAATCTGATAACTGATTAGTTATTTTCAAATTGTTTCAAATAACTAAGATTTTATTTTAATATATTGGATATATTAAATATAGGATATCAGTCTTACAGAACGTAACTTTTCAGGGATAGAAAAATATCTAGAAATCTCTCTCAGAGAAAGAGAACAGTGACACAAACAAAAGTCACTGTTCTTCACAAAACCTAGGTCCAAACTTTATCAGATCTCATGTGTTGAGAAAATCTGATAAATAGTTTTTTGCCTATTGTTTGTATAGCGAGCCCACACTCGTTCTTTGTGTGCTGAGAACATTTTGGAAGATCTTGGTGTGAGATCTCAATGATTTAGCCATACAAAAAGATAGCAGCAAGGAAGGACCTGAGGTAATTTTTCTATTCATGTCTTTGATTCAATATATATATGCATGTGAAGAAGTAGTTCTAGAAATCTTATGGGATTAAACTAACAATTTGATTGTTGTTCCGCTGCGCATAATCTCTGATTTGATCAATAAAAACCAACATAGGGTACTATCGGCGGGTCGTTGAAGGATTCTCCAGAATAGCTACACCGTTGATTAAGGTGATGTGTAAGAAGGCCAAGTACGTTTGGACAGATAAATGTGAAAACAGTTTCAAGGAGTTGAAGCAGTGACTTATCACCGCTCCAGTGTTGAGTCTCCCATCAGACAATGAGAAGTTTGTAGTCTATTGCGATGCCTCAAGGCATGGTTTGGGGTGTGTACTGATGCAAGCCGGAAGAGTGATAGCCTATGCGTCGAGTGAGCTGAAGGAGTATGAGCAGAGGTACCCCACTCACAATCTGGAACTAGCAGTAGTGGTATTTACACTGAGGGTATGGAGGCATTTTTGTATGGAGAGAAGTGCGAAATATACACTGACCATAAAAGTTTAAAGTATTTATTTACTTAGAAAGCTCTGAATATGTGCCGAAGGCATTGGCAGGAGTTGGTGAAAGACTACGATTGTGAAATTTTATACCATCCAGGGATGGCCACTGTGGTGGCCAATACATTGAGCCAAAATGGCCCAGGGCAGTTATTCAGTTCGAGGCAGATATTAGAGAGGTTAGCTAAAGAGATGACCTGAGCATGAATTGAATTGGTAGTTGGTCAGCTAGCCAATATTACTCTTCAGTCCATGCTCCTTGAGAGGATCAAGGAAGCACAGAGGGAGGATCCCAAGTTGAGGAAACACAGGGAGGATGTCTTAGTCAGAGTGGCTAGAGACTTTTATATTTCAGAGGTGGGTTTATTGAGGTATAAGAGTCAGATTTGTGTTCCGATGGATGTTGGTATCAGGTGAGAGAATCTATATGAGTCTTATACCACTCCCTACTCCTTACATCCGGGTACGACGGAGATGTACTGGTGGCCAGGGATGAAGAGGGATGTAGTGGATTATGTGGCCAAGTGTTTAGCCTGTCAGCAGGTGAAGGCTGAACATCGAAGGCCAGCAGGGTTGCTGCCGCCTTTAGGGATTTCAGAGTGGAAATGGGAGGATATCACCATGGAATTCGTGGTTGGATTACTGAAGACAGTGGGACAATATGATTATGTTTGGGTGATTGTGGATAGGTACACCAAATTAGCCCACTTTTTGCCTGTTAGGGCAACTCATGCGGTGGAGCAGTATGTTGAGTTGTATGTGAAGGAAATTGTGTGACATCATGGGTCTCCGAGGTTGATAATATCTGACAAGGACCCCACCTTCAACTCTAAGTTTTGGGAGAGCCTGTAGAAGGCTATGGGCACACCATTGTGGTTTAGTACTGCCTATCATCCTCAAACAGATGAACAGTCTGAGAGGACGATTCAAATACTAAAGGGTATGCTACGGGCCTGTGTGCTGGAATTTGGGGGATCTTGGAGTAAGTATCTCCCTTTAATTGAGTTTTCGTATAATAACAGTTATCAGGCGACCATTGGAGTGGCTCCGTATGAAATGTTATATGGAAGAAAGTGCAGATCGCCCATCCATTAGGATGAGACTGGTGAGAGAAGATACTTAGGTCCCGAGGCTGTTCAGAGGACCAATGAGACGATTGAAAAGATTAGAGCTCAGATGCTCACCTCCCAGAGTCGACAGAAGAGTTACTCAGACTTGAGACGCAGGAGTATAGAGTTTCAAGTCGGTGACCATGTGTTTCTTACAGTTGCTCCTTTGAGAGGAGTAAAGCGATTTGGAGTGAAAGACAATTTAAGTACTAGGTTTGTTGGACCCTTTGAGATTTTGGAATGAGGTTGAGAGGTAGCTTATAGGTTGGCAATGCCTCCGGCCTTATCAGGGGTTCACAACGTATTTCATGTATGCATGCTCCGTAAGTATGTGTCAGATCCTATGCATGTGCTGAGTTGTGAAAACCTGGAGCTTGATCAAGAATTGTCTTATGAGAAGAAGCCAGTTCATATTCTAGATCGAAAAAGATAAAGTCATGCGAAATAATACCATTGCCTTAGTAAAAGTGTTGTGGAGGAACAACAAAGTGGAATAGGCAACTTGGGAGCTTGAGACAGATATTTGGGATCGATATCCTGAGTTATTCATGTAAATTTTGAGGACGAAATTTTTGTAAGGGGTGGATAGTTGTAACATCCCAAATTTGCTAATAAGGTTTAGTGCCTTAATTAGTGTGCCAGGAGAGCAATAATTGATTTAATTATGTTATTATGTGGATTAAATGATTATGTGATTAGAAATGCATGTTTAGGTGAATTAAATATGCATGTGGGCCCATTTTGGTTAGTAGGGGTATATTTGTAATTTTGGCCCATTCAGGGCATAAATGTAAATTATGTGTGTTGTGAATGAAACCATAGTATTGTGGAGATTTATTTTTGATGTGTGATCCGAGACGGTTCTAGGGAGCGAAGTAGCGAAATTGTCACAACGGGGGCGAATACCCGGCTCAGGGTGAGCCTAGGAGTATTTTGGAAATGTAGCACGTGTTTGGGGTTACCGAGTAACATGTAGTCATTTAGCGGTTATTTGAGTATGTTGGGATTTATTGGGAAGTTATGGGAACACTCGAGGAATTAGCGGGAATGGTGCAAATGACAGGATTTCCCTTTGAGGTATTAAGTGGATAAGGGTAGACTTAAGGGAATTTTAGACATTTTGGAAGTTGTGGATATACTTGGTTTTTCCTTAGAAACTAGAACTAACCAAAAATCAAAAGAACACGTTCAACTTAGCTCTACCTCTTTCTCTCTCTCGTGAACCTCTCTCTCTCTCTCTCTCTAAAGATTTGGAGGTTTAGGTGAAATTCTTAAGGTTTTGGCTGAGAATTGAAGCTGGGGACTTGGGAAAACAAGCTTGAAGTAATTGGGTTTAGCTCAGACCAGAATCATCAATAAAGGTAGGGATTTAGTCTAATTTTTTTGTTGAATTTTACTGTTGTGATTCAAGCATTGTTAGGTCCAAAACCTTAAGTATGATTTCGATTATTGGTGGGGCTAAAGTTTAGTTTTTGAGATGTTTAGACAAGTTAAGCTGCTTGGATATGAACTATAAACTTAATTCTGTGTCTAAGCTTTGATTTGGATAGATTTAGGAAAGTTCAGCTTGTCAAAATGCATGAGGATTTCTGGGTTTTGGGCTCGAGCCGCGACCTTGTTCTTTAGGCATCACGACCCGTGTGTGCGAAGAGGCCTGGGAAGCCTATGATTTTGCCCAGGTGTCGCGACGCAGGCAGGGCGTGCTGCAGCTCGTGTTCCCTAGATGAGAGAGCCGAAGCACTCTGACTTGCAGCGGGTCGCGACCCTAGGGGGCGGACCATGACCCAAATTAGGGAAAATGACCAAAATAGTGTTTTAAGATCAGGAACCCAAATCTTAAGGCTCTGAAAGGATTCTACTACCCGGTTTAGTAGAATTCGAGGTTCCGAAGGCAAGTATTTTAATATGAAGTTTTTAATTGGTTAGGGCTTGATGGATGTCTATTTATTGATGAGTTATGACTAGGATTTTTACGTCAAAGCTCGGGTTTAAGGGATTGTTCTCGGGATTGCATTAATCAATTAGCTCGGGACACAGGTAAGAAAACGGTTTATGCCTGTAGAGTAAGGCATGGCCCGATTATCCGTGTTGAATGCTATATGTGAATGTTTATGACTTTTTGTGCAATGTTTGTATGATTGTGAATGAACAACGAAGGCCGGGAATGGTGAAGGCCAAGAATGATGGAGGCCAAGAATGGCAAAGGCTGGGATCGACATTAAGCATGATGAATGCAGGCCGCTGGGGCGAGACCTTCTAAGGGTGTTGTACTCACCCTCTCGGTGAAGACCGTGAACCTAGTGCCTGGTAAAGCACCTCGGTCGGCATAAGCCGCTATATGTTTAATTGATTATATGTTTATGATGTTTATTATTGGATTGAATTATGATATGCTTTTTGTTGAGTTTTCTTGCTGGGCCTCGGCTCACGGGTGCTCTATGGTGTAGGTAAGGGCAAGGGAATGGTCGACCAATAATGAGTTGGAGAGCGTGAAGCGACGTGTACATGTTTGGCCTACCTAGCAGCCACGACCAGGGTTGGTTTGAGGAATTTACTGTAAATGGTTAGCTTTGTCGCTTAAGTCGACATTGTTGTAACTTTTGAATTGTAATACATTTTTGAAACAATATTTTGGGCCCCCAATGTATAACTTTCATGAATTTAAATGAATGTCCAAATCTTTATAACCAACATTTGTCAAATGAGCCTTTATTTCGATGTAATCACACTTTTCAACCTAAAACCTCGATTAGAAAGCTAATGACAAGTTTGTAAATCACATGGTAACGACTATAAGGTAGTAGGGCGTGACAGATAGAATGGCTTGTGCCACATACATGTTGCGGGAAGATGTGCGAACAGAATGTGGCTCGGAAGGTGTAACGCCCTGGTTACCCCAGAACAGTTACGGTGAACAGTGAACCGGAAATTTGACCCGCTACCCGAGTCCTTTGGTTAAAAACGTGATCTAAGTGTTATTATTGGGTTAAGGTGAAAAACCAGCAAAAAGGGAAGGATACATTTCGTTAAGTAAACAAACTGCTCATGAGCCTTTCAAAATATTTACAAGCTATTCATAATACAGAAGGGTCGCTACTGTTTCAAATCTACAATCCCCGCCGGCCTAAGCGGCAAAAATAGGGTAAACCCCTTGTCCCTCTGAGAACTCCTTGACCGAGGTGGTCAAGCGGCCCTGTATGTACACAACATCGCCCAAGCTCTCCACTCAGGGTTGGGTGAGCTTCTCTTTCCCTTTACCTGCACCACAAAGCACCCATGAGCCAAGGCCCAGCAAGAAAACATAATAAAGCATGATATAATATCAACAATGATCATAATAACCATTCAGGACTATCAGTCCAAGCAAATAGGTGACAATAGCCAATAGTCACAATAATGAGCACAACTCCCTCTAGCCATGTGACGATAGGGTCACCAGGGCTTAACTGATAAGTGATTCTTTCATAAGTTTGATCAGGACAGGTGCATGGTGATTGGTCACCAACATAACCTTCCTCTCGACTCTAGAGTTGTAACTATGGATAACGTCCCCTAGCCATGTGACAAACTGTCACCGGGGTCATATACCTTGGCTATAAACATCTGGTCTTAGACCAAGCAAGCGCTTATAAGTTTTTCGACCTTAGGGTCGGTGCCGCATTAATGCCATAGAGCCATTCAATGCGTGTTCATCGACTTTAGAGTCGGTCCCTGACTAGTCAGTGCCATAAACAGGTAATCAGCGTTCACTAGCATTTAATATGCAATCCACGTCCACATATATCAACCAACATGCCTCAATATCAAACTATGCATGTCATATACCTATACAGGGTGCAACTGTATTCATACACTGTTTTCTTACCTCTGGTTCGAGTGAGAATTATTATATGAACGACCCCTGAGAACGATCAACCTTTAAATTCCTTGACGGTCACCTGGTCATAACCAAGATATAGGATTCATCAATAAAAATGATAAATGAGAGTTCCCAAACCAAAATCTAGCCTCCGGAACACCAAACACTACCCAACCGGGTACTAGGTTCAACCCCGAGGCCTAAGGTTTGAATCCCCAAGCTAAAAACCACATTCTGGCAAAATTGACCTTAAGGGCCGCGGCCCTTCCCTGCTGCGCCGCGGTGCGCCCCCAAACAGAAAGGGGCCTT
Source organism: Humulus lupulus (assembly GCF_963169125.1). Taxonomy (NCBI): domain Eukaryota; kingdom Viridiplantae; phylum Streptophyta; class Magnoliopsida; order Rosales; family Cannabaceae; genus Humulus; species Humulus lupulus. The sequence continues at coordinate 175,892,630 of NC_084800.1, read as the reverse complement.
CCCTGCCAGACGCCAAGGGCCGCGGTGCACCACAGCTGCGCCGCGGTGCCCAGCCTAGAACAGGCAAAAAGGCTGCATGCGCACCAGAATTCTCCCATGTGTTTTTCCTCTCAAACCAGCCCTTCAAACCAACTCCAAACCTCCTCCAAACACACAATTAAACCCCCAAACATTACCCATAACTCACCCTCATCAAAACCCAACCAAACCTACACAAAAACTCCTTTTGATTCCCACTTTCTACATCAAAAACCATGAGCTAAAAACTAAAAGGGAAAACAGAGTATAACCTGAGTTCAATGACCAAAACTCACCTTGAAACCAGCTTAAAGCCACCCTCACCAGCTGAACCAAGCCCACCAACCCAGCCTTTGAATTCCCTAGCTTGAATCCCCACCTAGAACTCAAAACCTCAAAGAGAAGTATGAAGAGGAGTAACGTACGGGAAGGAAGAAGATTGCCTCTGTTTTTGTTCTGTTTTAGTCTACAACTTTCTACAGCCAACAGCCACTTAAGTCATATATATCCAAACTTAAATGACCAAAATACCCTTAAGCCACCTAAAGCCTCTAAAACCATTTCAAGGGTAAAATTGGTACTTCCCGCTTATCCCGTTAATCATAATTAACGCTTCCCAATTCCCTCTAATCTCAACATCCTCAAATACCAATAATTCATATCCCGTTACCCTAAAATCCCCAGTAACGCTATAATCATTAATATCACCCCGAGACTCACCCCGAGCCCCGAGCTCAAACCTGTTATGACCAAACTGATAAATCATGTTTAAAGATCGTCTCATGTCGAAATACTCGAACCAATCCACATTATAATGTGGTCTCACAATATATCATTAACACGCAAACAAATATTCAATTATACCCTCAACGGGCCAAATGACCAAAACACCCCTGTAAACAAATGTGGACTCACATGCATGAATTTAACATCATATTATAATATAATTCTCATAAACATGCATAAACACATTTAATGGCATAATTAAACAATTATGGCCCTCCTGGCATATACTAATCCAGCCAATAAACCACAATAGGGAATCTGGGGCATTACAGAAGGAGTGATTCTCATTTGAGGATTGAACTCTAGGATAGCCCAGAGTGTTAGGATCGCCCCAATACATGTGATTTCTACCTACGCTCAGGTGGTAGGGAAGGCCCTTGCTATTAAGAACACATGACATGAGATATGTAGTGGGAACGTCGTATGGCAAGAAGCTCAGACAATGGTACCCCTAATTACAGGATCTGGTAGGTGTGGAGGCCCTAGCAACAAAAAAAGAGACCCTTGACAATTTTACTACCCCTGGTCCTAACAGGAGGCATGGTACTCAAGGTGACCGCCAGGGTGGGAATGAGGCTCGTGGAAGTTATCCAGTATGCGCCATGTGCAGGAGACGCCATCTGAGAGAATGTCGAGCGAAAACATGTTTTCTATGTGGAATAGTTGGGCACTTCAAGAAGGATTGCCTGAGATCGAAGAAGGAAGAACCAAGGAGTGCATATAGCTCGACTCCAGCTTGAGTGTCCATCTCGACGCAATCAGAGCTTGAGACTGGTCCTTCAGAGGAGACATGTTGGCTTTCTAGTTCTCAATCTTTTATATTGTAGTTATTGAGTCTGGTATACATATCTCTTAGTAGAGGCATAGATGTGTTGTACATAATATATGATTATTACGCTATGGGGCTTGCAATCTTAGTGTCTGCTGTGGGAAATTGGTAGTTTCCAGGAGATGGGTTAAAGTACTACTAGTAGAGAGTTAACAGTAAAATTGATTGAGTTTGTTATATGAGGATTTGATATGATTATGAGTATGAATTAGCTTGCTAAATAAGGGACAACCATGGATTGTAAGAAAAGATGGTGACTTCTGAGTTTGAAAGCAAAGGAGCCGGTTGCGTTCACAAGATGCCTAGCTATTATGGTAGGTACCACAAGAGTTATATCAGTTAAATCAGAGGAAAAATTGATCGACTTGTGAGGTTTCAGATGGCTTTATGAGGATTCGTTGGGATTGTTGTCGCGTCTAGGAATTGAGTGTGCTACGAGACTAATGCAGGGATAGAACTGGTATCTGAGGCAACATACAGAATGGCACCAGCTGAGTGGAAATAATTAAAGATTCAGTCAAAGAAGTTACTCGACTTGGGGGTTCATTAGATGGAGCTTCTCACCATGGGATATGTCAACACCATTTGTTAAGAAGAAGGACAAGTCTGCAAGAACGTGTACCGTATATGGACAGCCGAGTGAAGTAATTGTCAAGAATAGGTATCCATTACCAAGGGTGGATGATTCGTTTGTCCAGTTCCAAGTTAAGATAGTGCTCTCAAGAATTGACCCTTGATCTGGTTATTACCAGCTGAGGATCAAGGAAAGAGACCTTTCAAGAATTACCTCTCGCACCAAGCATGATGTGATGGATGTATTCTTTAGTGAAGGCTCGTGAACTGACCAATGCTCCAGCGGCCCACATAAATTCAATAAGTAGAGAGTACAGGGATGATTTGGATAAGTAGTTTTGGGATCGATCGAGAATGTTTTGGACTACTTCCAGTTAGAAATGGAACACGAGTACACTTTTTGTTGATACTAATAAGGCTGAGGAAGCAGGGATTACAGGTAAGGTTTTGGTATGGCAGATACTGTCCTTGTTGTTTAAACGTGAGAATTTTTTAGAGCGGTGTGTCAGAGGCTAAGGCGTGCCCTTGTGTAGACTGGAAAGGTGATTGCCTATTCTTCATAGTGGTTAAAGGAATAAGAACATGGATGTTTTACATGGGACTTGGAGTTGATAGTAATGCTAGATAGCTGCAGCTAGGGTGAGACGACAACACTTAGGGGGAAGAAGTGCATACACTAGCATAAAAGTTAAAGTGTTTTGTCACCCTTAGGGGTTAACCATGAGATAAAGGCTTTAGTGAGGATTGGTGTAGGACTGATAGTGAAATGCTTTATTACCCAGGGAAAACCATCGCAAAGGCTGATTCCTTGAGTTGGAAAGGTCTACACCAGTTGTATGATTCGCAACAGATTACAGAGAAGTCAGAGGAGGAAATGACTGGGATTGATATAGACTCCGTGATTGATAAATGGCAGATATACCTCTATGAACAATGAAATACAAAAATAAAATCTTGTATGAATGGCTAAGAACCCTACTATTTTAATATGGATATGCTAAGATATGAGGATCAGATACATGTTGCGATGGATGCTGACATCAAGGTGGAGATTCTGGATGAGTCTTATACCACCCCTTATGCTTGTTGTATCTAGAAATTTTAAATGTGTGTTAAGACCCAAAATCTGTATAGCAGGAGGGGCTCACTGTCTAACCTTTCAACAAGTGAGAGATGAAAATCAGAAGCCAGAAAGGCTATTGTGACTCTAGGGCATCCTAGAGTTAGTATGGAGGGATATAATAATGGACTGTATGGGTGGATCACCTCAGATTGCAGGTAAGAGGATTGGGTACAAGAAGTTGTGACACGACATATTTTAACACACTTTTTGCTTATGTGTGCGAGTTATCATAAGAATAAGAATATGGAAAAGGAGGTCGTACGTCTCCGTGGGGCACCAGAGTCGATAAAGTTGGCTTGAAGCCCTTTATTTATTTCCCAAGTAATGGAAAGAGTCATAGAGGGGGATGAGTATAATAGTGGGATTTTGAATTATTTATTACCTTTAGGTAGAATGGCAACCCGAAGGAACAACTCAAACTTTAAGTATTTTACTTCGAATATGTATGTTTTTGGGACATTGAGGCAATTACGGTCCTTTGATTGGATTGTCACTATGATGAATATTGATCGACGACTATAGTCTCTGGATAAGATATTGTAGGGTAGGAAATGAGGATTTCCTGTTCCGGGGAATGAAATGAGAGACAAGAAGTATTCTGGTTTGGAATCGGTCCGGATGACCAATGATGTTATTAAGAATTTTTAGGTCAGGAGTGTCTGCTTTATTGAAAAGACATAAGAGTTTGCAAATTTAAACATGGGAATGTGGGGTTCCAAGATAAGAGACCTCATACCTCTCTGGGTAATATTAATTAAAAGATAAGATAATTTGGAAAGAAAGAGCATATTTGACTATGACTTTTAAGATCCTAACTAGGATTAATCCAGGGGCCTACAGATTTGCCTTACCCCAGCATGGGTAGAGGCTCATAAGGTGTTACTGATGCCAATGCAAAGGAAAGAGGTGTCGAGTACTACCCCTATTTGGGTGAAAGGACCCTGGAATTTCAGTGGGACTTATTGTGTAAGGAAAAACTAGTGGAAATCCTGGATAGAAGAGATAAAGTCTTACGGAATAAGAGTGTAACTTTCATGAGGGTGTTACAAAGAAATAACAAGGTAAAGGACGTGACTCCAATGTTGGAGTTAGATATGCGGGATCAATATCCTGAGATGTTTGAATAAATTTCAAGGATGAAATTTTGATATGGAAGGGATAGTTGTAACATCCCAAATTCACTAATAAGGCTTAGTGCCTTGCTTATTGTGCCATGAGAACATAATCAAATTTTTATGTGTTAATTATGATTATACATGTGTGATTATGTGAATTATATGAGTTATATCATGACATGACAGCTTATGCATGTTTAGGTGTATTAAATGTGCTTATAGGCCCCGATTTTGTTAAAAAGGGCATATTTGTAAATTTTTGATCCGTTCAGGGTACATCCGTATTATTCATGATTTATGAGTGAAACCACATTAATAGGTGGATATATTTGAGATGTGTGGCTCAAGGCGATCCTAGCGAGCAATTCGGCAGAAAAGTCAATCCGGGGATAAATACCCTACTCGGGGTGAGCCTATGGGTATTTTGGTAACATAGTACATTACTGGGGTTTACCGAGGAATGGGAATTTATTTGGTGATTATTTGGGCATGTTGGGATTCTAGGTATAATTTGAGGTTTAGTGGGAGTTGGTGGCAAATGACGAGTTTGCCCTTGGAGGCATTAAAGACTAAGGTTGAAGCTAGGGGTGTTTTAGTCTTTTCCCTAACTCTAGAAAGACTTAAGCTATAGAAGCGTTTAGAAAATCAGAACAAAACCAAAAGGGAAACACTCAATCACCTTCTCTCTCTCTACTTCGGTTCTCTCTCTCTCTTAAGTCACTTAGGATTTTTTTTTGGATTTTGGAGAAGAATTCTTGGAGTTGAGGGCTTGGGCAAGGACTTGGATTAGGAGGTGGCTTGGGGGTCGTAAATCTTAGTTGAGGTAAGACATGTATTATGTTTTCTTGATGAATTATGTTATGGTTTAAGTGTTGTTGAGTTTCTGACATTGTGCTTTGGTAAGAATTGGGGTTAGTTTTTGGGGGTGTTTATGATTCTTAGGTTGTGTTATTGAGAGTCCTGGACTCAATTGGGACTTAGGTTCAACTTTGGGACAGATTTTAAGAATTTTGATTGGAAGGAAATAGCTAGAAAATGTTGGAAAAATTTGAGTTCGCGGGGTCGCGTCGCGGTGATGTGCTTGGAGCGTTGCTACTTGCATGAACTCAGGGGCTAGGTCAGTTCTCTGAATCGCCTTAGTGTCGCGGCACTGGGTCAGCTGTACCGCGACGTGCATCAAGAGAAACTCAGGCATAGGCTCTCTGACCTGTAGAGGGTCGCAGCGCTTGTGAGTGGCACTGCAACTCAAATTGGGGAATGTGGCCAATTAGGGTTTTTAAACACGGGAACTCAGACCTAAAGGCTCGGGAAGGATTCTACTACCCGATTTAGTAGAATTCGTGGTTCTGGAGGCTAGGGGTTTATCTTAAAGTTTTGAAATAGTTTAGTTCTTGATGGTTATCCATTATTATGTTGTCACTAGGATATATCGTTAGGCTCAGGAGTAAGGATCGTGCTCGGTATCGCCATGCACTATCTACTTGGGACTCGAGGTAAGAAAACTGCACCCTGGTTGTAATTGGGGCTTGGATCCCTGTTAATGAGTATGACTATGGCTGAACTTGTGATAATCTAGTTATGCATGCTTGTATATGTTGCATTTGATTTTGTGTTATGCAATCTATATGTTTGATTATATATAATTTGAATACCTAGTTTAAGGGGCCAGTAACAAGAATGCAGAATGCAGCCCGGCCTAAGAGAGCTGGGGTCGGCAATAAGATCTGAGAGCTCAGCCTAAGAGAGCCAGGCCTGAACATCGCCTAAATAATTTGAAGTCCATATTGCACTTGTCTAACTCATTGACTGTTAAATTAGATTGTGTTTATTTGAACAAACTGTTGCTGCTAAGCTTGTTGTTTATATTCTATTACTTATTGAATATGTTGATCTAAGTTTTCTTTCTGAGCCTTGGCTCACAGGTGCTTTGGGGATCAGCCATAAGTTGGAGAGCTTCAGGGACAGTGTGTACATATGCAGCCTACTCGACTTCCACGACTGCGCTTGCCTGGGAGGATTTAGGGTTGAACCTTGTTTTGTCACTTAGGATGGCTAGTGTGTATTTTAGTTGTCTTTTATCAGTTTGTAACCACTTTTTGAGATCCCATGTATAATCTAAACACTTTTAATGAAAAATTATTACTTTGTTGACCAAATTTTTAATACCTAACCTTGGTTTGGTATTTAATTACATATTTAAGTCCAAATGACTCGCTTAGTAAGTTAAGCACTGTTTTAAACACACAGTGTAATGGTCTTCGCTAACCAGGGGGTTACACCATACTGTTCACCACAATTTAATGTTGCTGCTACTGTATCTCCATTTTACTCATATGATTTTGGGTCCTCATCCTCCAACTCTGCACTTGCTGTCCTCTAATAACAGTTTTAGAAGTTTCTAACCATGCAACTCTTCGATAGGTCAACCCCTACTAGCACTTCAGGTATGACATCCTCTACAAGGATTTTAGATTTTGGAGCTTCACACCATATTTCTCCACATTTGAAATCTTTTGTTTCTTTGTGTCCTACATCATCTATTCCTGTCATGGCTGCTGATGGTACTCCCATGCCTCTAGCAGGTGTTGGTGCTATTGTTAGTCCTCATTTATCACTTCCTAATGTTTATCATAGTCCTAAGCTTTCACTAAACCTTGTATTTGTTGGCCAATTGTGTGATTCTGGCTATTGAGTGTCTTTTTCTTCTACTTGTCATGTGTAGGATCCAAAATCTCAGAAGCTGTTTGGGACATGCTGTAGGCGGGGAGGTTTATATGTTTTGGATGAGCTCAGATTACCAGTATTTGTAGCTCCTAGTGTTGATTTGTCTTTCTTTCGTTTGTCTCCTTCATCGTCTAGTATTTATTTGTGGCACTTTCGCCTTGGTCATGTTTTAGCTTCTCATTTAAGATTCTTAGCTTCTACGGGAACCTTAGGGAATTTGCAAGTTCATGATATTTTTTATTGTAGTGGTTGTAAACTTGCAAAATTTTCTTATTTACCTTTCAATAAAAGTTATTCTTCTTCTATTGCACCTTTTGACTTGGTTCATTATGATGTGTGGGGACCCTCTCCTATTGCTACAAAAGAAGGGTCTCAATATTATGTTTCATTTGTTGATGATCACACTTGTTTTTGTTGAGTTTTTCTTATGAAACATCGTTCTAATTACATTGATATTTATAATCATTTTCGAGCTTAGGTAAAAACTCAACATGCTGATGTTATTAAATGTTTTAGATGTGATCAGGATGGTGAGTATACTTCAAATAAATTCTATGATTCGCTTGCTTTAGAGGGAATTGTGTATCAAACTTCTTGTACCGACAACCCCGAACAAAATGGTGTTGCTGAAAGAAAGCATAGATACATTGTTGAAGCTGCTCGTTCTCTTTTTTTGCCATCTTTTTTTCCTAGTCATTTTTGGGGGGAGGCAGTTCTTACTGCAGTCAACCTAATTAATAAGATTTTGTCTTCTATCACTTTAGGTTTGTCTCATTTTGAAAACTATATGGTTCTTGACTATTCTTCCTTGAGAGTTTTTGGTTCTACATGATTTGCCTTTCATCCAGGTGTAGAGAATACATGCTCTGCACTTTGTGTGTTTCTTGGTTATGGTGAAGGTAAAAAAGGATATTGTTGTTTTGACCCAACATCTCAAAAATTATATGTATCTCATCATTTTGTTTTTCTTGAGCATATACCTTTCTTTTCTATTCCTGATACTACTCATAACTTGACCAAATTAGATCTTATTCACATTGATCCTTTCTCTAAGCATACAAGTACCTATTCTCATCAAGTTCCTAAAATTGTAGAGTGTGAATCTTCTACTACTCCTATAGTCCCTTTTCCTCTTCATTACTCTCGCAGGTCTTGAGCTATTGATACTGGTACTTCATAGCCTGACATTTCTGATGCACCTCCACCTACAGTTGTTCAAGATGCTTATGATATTGTGGATCCTCCTCGTTATCCTCAGTGCACCCGTAAGTCTACTAAACTACCTCATTTTGTTTATTCATCTTATTATACTTCTTTCACTTCATTTTTAGCTTATATTCATTGTCTGTTTGAGCCTTTATCCTATAAGGAGGTAGCTACTGACCCCCTTTGGTAGACTACTATGAATGAAGAAGTTTTCGCTTTACAAAAGATAGATACTTGGAATTTGATACCTTTGACTTCTGATAAACATACAATTGGTTCTCCTTGTGTCTACAAAATCAAGACCAAGCTGATGGGTCCATTGAATGCGACAAAGCTAGATTGGTGGCTAAAGGATTCTCTTAGTAGTATGGTATGGATTATGAGGAAAATTTTGCTCCCGTTGGAAAAATAACTATTGTCCGTACTCTTATTGCAGTTGCATCTATTCATTGGTGGAATATAAGTCAGATGGATGTTAAGAATGCCTTCATGAATGGTGATTTGAATGAAGAAGTTTACACGGTTCCTCCACCTAGTGTTCCTCATAATCATGGAGAGGTTTGCGAGAAAAAGAAAGCTTTATATGGTCTCAAACAGGCTCCTCAAGCATGATTTGAGAAGTTTTCTATTGTTATCATCTCTCTTGGATTTTTCCCAAGTGATCATGACACAACTCTCTTTGTCAAGTGTACCACTGCAGGTCGTATTTTGCTTTCTTTATATGTTGATGATATGATTATTGCTGGTGATGATGTTGATGGAAATGCAATGTTAAAGTCTCAATTAGCTTGTCAGTTTGAGAAGAAAGATTTGGGTTCTCTACGATACTTTTTGGGTATTGAAGCTGCTTTCTCTCCAAAAGGATATCTTCTCTCTCAGTCAAAATACACTACTGAAATTCTTGAGCGAGCTTGTCTTAACGAAACTAATATTGTTGACACTCCTTGTGAGCTCAATGTTTAGTATTCTCCTTCTAATGGTAGACCTTTGGAAGATTCCGCCTTGTATCGCACCATTGTTTGTAGTTTGGTCTACCTCAATATTACTCGTCCAGACATTGCATATGTTGTTCATATTGTTAGTCAGTTTGTGTCTTCTCCTACTACTGTTCATTAGGCAGTTGTTCTTCGTATTTTGAGGTTTCTTCGAGGTACCATCTTCCAAATTTTTTTATTTCCATCTACTCTTCCTTAGAGCTATGGGCATATTCTGATGTTGATCATGGTCGTGATTCCACAGAAAGTAAGTCAGTTACTGGTTTCTGTATTTTTTTGGGTGATTCTCTTATTTCTTGGAAGAGTAAGAAACAAATTGTGGTCTCTCAATCTTCTACTAAAGCATAATATCATGCAATGTCATCAACAACCAAATAGTTTGTTTGGTTACGTTGGTTACTTACAGATATGGGTGTTATTCTTGCTCATCTCACTCTTATGTATTGTGACAACCAAAGTGCAATCCGGATTGCTCACAACTCGGTTTTCCATGAGTGCATCAAACATATTGAGATCTATTTTCATTTTACTTGTCACCACCTATAGCATGGCACCATTGCATTGCCTTTTGTTCCTTCCAATTTGAAGATTGCAGAATTCTTTACCAAGTCACTTCCTATTTCACGCTTTCGCTTTCTAGTTTGCAAACTCTCAATGATTTTTGCTGCAACATCTTGAGTTTGAGGGGTGGGTGGGGGGGTGTTTAAGTAATTATTAGTAGCTTATACTGCTAGCTTAATCTTTCTCTTTGTAAGGGTTATTTTAGCCTTTTTCATGTTATGACTTTAGTATAAATAGCATATTTTTCTATCATTGTATCACCCTAATTTTGCAATAAAAAGAAACCACCTTTTCTTCTCTTCATCTCTTTGTCTTCTTTCTTTTTGTTGAACATTTAACACTTGAAATGGGTATAAACATTGAGCAAAGGTGTTCGATATGCAGAAGTCGAATTGTAGAGGATATTACCCATGCACTTTGGTGCTGCCCCAAGTTGTTGCCTACATGGTGCTAGAGTGGTACTTAATCTCTGCATACCTTAATTGTTGTGTGGGTATAATATGGATTCTTATATTATTGTAATATGTGATGAGTGGATAGATATTTATTTTGATGAATGTTTTTTCTTAAGATTTGTTAATTATATGGTGTTTTGGGTTTAGGAATTATTCTTAGTTTTTTCTAGATCTAAAAAATGTAAGCTATATGGGTCATATAATTTTTCTTTGTATTTTAATTTTCTGTATTAGTATAATTATTTTCAAAAGTGTGTAATATCGAGCCCTAAGAACCAAGGTTGTCAAGACCCTCTCAGCACCTGTTGCCTAGCGCCCAGGCGCCTGTGCACCAACCATGCCCCTGCGTGTCCAGTTCCTCATGCCCCTATGCGTCTGAGCCTCGAGCCGCGTCGTTGCGTGCCCCTATGCGCTTGGCTCCCCGCACTCCTGTACGCCTGGCTCCCCATGCCCCTGTTGCATGCCTCATTCCCCGTGTCCCTACCGCGCACTTGCCTTGGCAGCTTGGTGCATAGGTGGCTCTTTGAGCCGCCCCACCAAGCCGATCCCTAAAATTGCAAATCATCACCATTTGGTTCCTTACGCGAGCCCTAGAGTGGTTGATGGTTTCCTTGAATTTGTGGGCTGGGCCCAAGTTGTTAATTGGGATTTTAAAATTCTAATTAACTTTTGAATTAAGTGGCCCAAGTTCAAAATGGACCTAAATGACCTATTGGGGTTTAATTAGCCAAGTTCAATATTTTTAAAAGATTGTTTAAAAATTATAAAAATAATTTATAATTCAAAATTAAGCTTGATGGCATAAAAATGATAGAAGGTCCAAAAGATTGAGATGGAGATAGAGATTCTACATGAAGCCTTGATTTTATTTTTATTTTATTTTGTAATTTATTGCAAGTGTTGTAATTTTTCTAGAGATGCCCAAAATACCCAGCTCACATTTATTTATTTGTTTATTGTATTTATTTATTTAAATGTTTGAATGTACTAAATGTATTTAATAACATTCTCATGCATTATAACATGCCATAAATATTACCCACACAGTATCTAGTTAGAACATGCATCTCATATCGAGTAGAAACATGTTTTGATTAGGAACATCCTATTTGATTATATGCATATAATGAATCATATAATTAATATACAACAAAGGGGTAAAATGATTTTAAGTGTAATTTCATGACCTATTTGATAAATAATTTTATTAGATAGACAAATGATATTCTTAATAATTAGAGCATTTATTGACTAGATAGTTTAAGGGCCTATTTAGTAGTTTGATTAGATATTATTTAGTGATTAAATGATGAATGAGATTAGTAATTATTAGAATATCATTTGGTAAATTAATTGGATTAATTTAATTAAAAAGCATAGGATGTTTCGAGAAAACACATATTCTAAAATAGTGAGTGGGAGTAGGAGTCATAATAATAACTCCTATGGTCTCCATTATTAGTTAACACCGATGTTTCATGGAATGAGCCTTGAGGTGCCTTTGTTTTCGTCCCCTAAAGAAGGTTTATGACTATTTTTATCCCCAAATTTTGAAAAAGATGACGTTGCAATAATAATGACAAGTGGCAAGAAATGGCCGGGTCAAAGGTTTTAGATTAATCTGGTGATATTAATGACATGGAAATTGTTTATCTGGATTAGAAGTGATCTGTCTGACCGGTAAAGATTTTTGACTGACTAGTCACCTGTCTTGCCCGACTAGTCAAGTGTTTTGGCCGACCAGTGGAGTGTGTGGCCGACCGGTCAAGTGCTTTGGCCGACAAATGAAGTGTTTGGCCGACCGGTGGAGTGCATGGCCAACCAGTCAGCTATTTTGGCCGACCGGTCGAGTGTTTTGGCCAACCAGTTTTTCTTCAAGGAATGAAGTTGGCCGACTAGACAGATCATCGTTATGCAAGCGAAATTCCAGTAACGGCTTCGGCAAGAATTAGTCGTACCTACGCAGGAATCTCTCAGATTATCCCAAAGAAGTTGCATATTGTTGTACTTTAAATGTTATTATTAATTAAAAATTGTGAGAGTAACAGAAATATCCCGATTATGAGGGATTTCGGTTTGTACGATCATGGGCCTATAAATACATAGCTCATGGCATCGTTGAGGGATTCGAATTCTGATTTTCCTAAGAGAGTATTCTGAGAGAAATATTGTATTCTTTTCATTTACATTGAAGAAACTCAGTTGATACAGGTTCATCTGATCTTGAGTGTAGATCCATAAATCATAACTCCAAGTGGATTAGGCTATAACCAACATATTGGGGCTGAACCACTATAAAAATCATCAGTGTCATTTTTTATCTTGAAGGTTCATTGTAGTTTTGACGTCTACTCGCCATTGGCCAAAATCGTGGTCAACATTTTGGTGCTTTCATTGAGAGCTTGAAGAGAAAAATAGACAATTACCGTATTATTATGGCGCCCAAGAACACCAATGCGGCCTCCAAGAATCCAGGCTCATCTATAGAGCCTGCTAGATCAGAAGGTTCTAGCCCGCAAGACCATGAGAATGAGCCCAGGGTCTTTCTCGAGGAAATGACTCCAGAGGTTGAACTACTCCAGGAAGCCATGGGGGCCTTCCAAGAGGAGATGGCGCAATTCAATGCCCGACAGGAGTCATTCGCTGAAGAGATGGCTAGACAGAAAGCTGCGTTTGAGCAGCAAAGACGGGAGATGGACGCCCAGAGCGAAGAGATCAGGCAACGGCAGGAGGAGGCCAATAGGCGACACCGCGAGGTTGCACTCGCTCTGGAGGCGGCTACACAATTGACCCAGGCCAATGCCCAAGCTACAGCACGAGGAGCAGCTACCCTAGGAGCAAGGACTACAGATGCTGGTCGAAAAACCACTGATAGACCCAACGCTCGAGGACCGAACAGAAGTGGGAGTAACCCTCCTGGTCGGGAAGATGATGGGGTCCAATCTGGCACTGCCTCAACTTAGAGGGGGAACTCTAGAACCCCCTCTAGGAGCCATCGATCAGAAACTTCTAGATCCGGGAGTCACCGATCGTGCAGTAAAAAGACTCTACCTGGGTAGGAACAAACCAGAACTCCTCGAGGTAAAGGAGCTTCGCACTTCAAAGATGGGCATGGTCGTGATGAAGCTGATAGTCATCACACCGACCAGTCAAAGGAAAAAGGTGACAACGACTAGCAAGGTTGAAGAGACTGCCCAGCACAGATAGGGATGCCACCACTGCATTCCAACCAGCAGTGCAGTGGGAAGGAGCACGTCCCGCGCAGTAAGCCTTTTGAAAAAACTCAGAGCACAGTGTTCGATCGATTAGGGAGACGTACCTCTCAGAAGGATTTAAGAGATGTCATTACCGACAAAAGAAGGACCATCCCGGTCAAAGGGCGAGATCTGACCTGGCCTACCAGTCAAGTAGAAATACTTGACGATGGTACACCGAATAGGAGCGCTCGACCAGGCGGTCCAGACCTTGAGCCCCCAGCGGTCGCCCCAGGCATCCAAGCCCAACTTGATGCGCTAACGGCTGCAGTTCAAGGTTTGTCGAAAGGACCTTCTGCAATTGATCTGGCAGACCACAGGAGTGGTAGCCCATTTTGTGCTCGGATTAGAGCAACCCAGCCGCCAGCAAAGTATAAAGCACTGGTACTGCCAGTTTATACAGAAAAAGCAGACTCGATAAGGCATGTTGGGAAGTTTGAAGACGAAATGGAGTTGCTCGGAGTGAACGATGACTATTGCTATAGAGTTTTCTCCACTACATTGTTCGATACTGCCCAAGAGTGGTATTGGAAACTCAAGCCAAACTCCATTACCTCTTGGGAGAGTTTCAGGAAAGAATTTGTAGGCACTTCAGCGTTGCTCGGACCCCTCCAGTTTATGCCAATCACTTGGCAGATATCAAACAAGGGAAAGATGAATCTCTCATAAACTACATACAGAGGTTCATGAGAGAAGCCAACCGAGCAACTGCGGTTGGTGATGAAGGGAAGATGGTTGCCATATCTGCAGGTATAATCTATCGGAGTCCTATGTGGGACAGTATTCATCGCAATCCAATTTCAACACTACAACAATTTCTTGACCGGGCGGACAAATATATGAAATTGGATGACGCGATTGAGAAAGGAGAGAAAGGCCTAAACAATCCGGGCGGATCAAATGATCCTCCTAAGAATGGTGGAAATGGACAAAGTGGTGGGAAGAAACGTGGAAATAACGGGTCTGACCGCCATGAGGAAAAGAAGGCTAAGTCGGGAACAAACAACAAGCCAACTAAGTATGAACCTCGGTTCACCAATTACACAACTCTTTTGGCCACCTGAGCAGAAATATATCTGGCGAGTCATCAAGAGGTTCCCTACCGGAAACCCCCACCCATCAGGAAGGAGATGAGTAAGAGAGACTTGAATAAGTTCTATCGTTTCCATGGAGACTATGGTCACGACAAAAATGAATGCACTCATCTCAAAGATGAGATAGAGTTTCTCCTCCAGTCGGGAAAATTAAAAAAATATCGAGCAGAAAAGACCGAAGGAGAGGGAAGTAACAACAATCCTGGGTCTAAGCGACGGAGGTCTCCACCCTTGCAACTTGAGCCTGTGGACTTCACTCTAGACACTATATGTGGAGGTTCACATCTGGCTGGGGATAGTAACAAGGCAAGAGAGAGATATGCTCGAATGCTCTGACATGAGTTGGACGCAGCATCGACGTCTGAAGTCATGACTGTAGAGGAGTGACCTCCAAAAACCCCACGGTATGAAAGTGGGTCTCTCACTTTTACTGAAGATGATGTATGGCATGTGAGATATCCTCATAATGACCCCCTCGTCATTACAGTCCAAATAGCAAACATGAAGGGGAAGAGATGTTTGGTCGATACGGAGAGCTCTGTTGACATCATTTACAAGTCATCCTTTGAAAGGATGAAACTATCCATTAATGACTTGAAGCCATGCTCTCAGGTCATTTATGGATTTACTGGAGAAGGGTTGTCACCGGCCAGAACGATCAAGTTACTGGTCACAACAGGAGATGCTCCGAAGCACGAGACAGCTATGACCGATTTTTTGATAGTTGACTGTTCGTCAGCTTATAATGTTGTGATTGGTTGACCATTACTCACGGCCTTGCACGCATAAGTCTCTATATGGAACCTTTCTATGAAGTTCCTGACCAGTGCAGGAATAGGTTGTGTCCGAGGAGACCAAAGAGAAGCTAGAGAGTGTTACAATGCCTCGGTAGCTAAAGCACGAAAGGGAGCTAAGGAAAACAATATGATTGTGTGTGCAGATAGAGAAGAAGTAGAGGAGATGGATGTCGACCAACAAAGCATTATGGTTATAACCGATCAGGAAAGAATGTTACAAGATGTTGGCCAAGAAAGCACTCTTGGTTTCAATAAGCAACAAGCCCCATCCGGTGATGAAGTCACCAAATAGGGCGTTGCCCAAAGCGAGGGAATGGACTTTGATCCTCTCTTTGGGGATTATGATAGTGAGGTGGGACCCATGGAAGAATTAGAGGAGGTCTCAATAGATGAGAATGACCCGACCAGAGGGGTCAAAGTTGGAAAAAAGTTGAAGTTAGAAGTAAAAGCACAACTGGTAGAATTTTTGCGGAGGAATCAAGATGTTTTCGCCTGGTCTCACAAGGATATGGTGGGTATCTCACCAACTGTGATCAACCACGTGCTCAACATGGATGAAAGCTACCCAGCGGTGTAGCAGAAGAGAAGATTGCTTGACAATGATCGAGCAAAGGCTCTCAAAGAGGAGGTGGAGCAACTACACGAGCAATAAGAACACGAGCAAAGATATTTGTTTTTAGGTTGACTTGTAAATTTTAAGTAAAAAAAGGTCGTTAAGCTAACTTCTTTTACAAAGCTTAAGTAACTTGGAATTTTTTAAAAATTTTAAGTTAAGAACTACTATTCATGTGTAAACAAAACACTGCGCTCATAAAATGTTAGAGCAATAAGAATGTGAGAAAGCATACTTAGTATTGACTTATGAAATGTTTAGAATTTCTAAGTTAGAAAACTAAGTACTCATATGAAAATGTAAGGCATATATCAATATAAAACTTTTAAATGACTCAAGTCTAAAAAGTAAAGTGTTCATGCCAACAGCTCGGCCATACGAGCAAAGTATAATAACAAGATAGTAAGATAAGTGTCTATTAGTTAGATGAGGGGCTCTCTGGTCGGCTAGATGCTTACTGATCAGCTAAGGGACTCCCTGGTCGGCTAAAAGTGTGGTTACTGGTCTGGTAAATTGTTAACAGGTTGATCAACACCATCCTCAGCATCGGTGATTTCCTCTGGTCGGAATGATAACGCAAGAGAAAAGGGCGTAACACCAGCAGGATTGGCTGCCTCCTTAGCAGCCTTTGCATCGCACTTGGCAAGTTCTTCTGCCTTGGCCTCCTCTATGAGAAAATCGAGGTCGAGGGGCTTGTTCAATTTCCATACCTGGTAGAAACAGTTGAAACAAATCTTCTCGTAGCGAGCAAGATCAGCTTCCTTCTCTGGCTTAAGCTCCTCGTTCTTGCAAGTCATTTTCTCCAGCTGGTCAGTCAACATCTTGTTGGTTTGAATTTGTTTCTTGTTTTCATCGGCCAGCTCCCTTAGAGATCCATTCCGCTCGGCAATGGTCTTCTTCGCCTGCTTGACCTTGGAATAAAGATCCCTTTCGGATGAGGTTAAAGTTTCTATCTTGGCTTGGGCTTCCACCAACTGATCATTTAAGACCTTGATCAACTCCTTATAGTCTAATGCTCGGTGCTAAGCATGACTCATAGTAATAAGTGACTGCAGTGGAAAATAGAAAGTTACTATAAGTAGAGAAAATTAACAACAAAATGGGATGTATTATGATAATAAAATGCTTACATTCATCAGTTGGACAAGACCCTTTGCAGGACGACTTCAACACTGAGCCAAGGTAAAGATTCAAATGTTTGAATTGTTGAAGCATCGTGTAAGGTTTGGTCAAGCAGTTCCTTCCCAATGTTGCTAGCAATGCGAAGGGGCTCACTTAAGCCAGTTGAGCGAGTAGGGGTTAAACTAGCAGAAGGAGGAATTGATGAGGGAGTCAACTATGGGATGGTGATGGGCTAGTCAGTTACTCTCCCCTGACTAGTCGATATTTTCCTTGCAACTTTGCTTGGAGGGTTTGAGCTACTTCCCTCCCCAGGTTTCCTCTTCTGGGCAGAGGTAGTGTTGAATTGCTTGAACATATCTGAATATGCAAAAGAGTGAAGCAGAAGATTTGTTAGTAAAAATTGAACAATATGTAGATAAATAAAAAATTTACTACTACCAGGCAACTCTATAGATTCCATACAACCATTCTCGAAGAAAGTTACATATAACAAAACATCAAACTATGATTACTAAACCTGAGTTTAGAATTTGATCAAGAAAGTCGTCCTCTTCTTCGGATGATGAGCTGAAATCTCTATGGGGTTCAATGGTCTTTCCTTTCCCCGGCTGTGTAGGAATGACACGTCTATGCTGGTCCTCCGGAAGGGGTTCCCTGATAATGAGGTCGCCTGGTCTGCAAGAGTAGGGAGATGGTTCAGGAGAAAACTAATCGGTCACTAATTCAGTGTCAGAGTTTGACTGGTCAGTTGTGTTCGCTTCTTCAGTAGTGTTGTCTCCTATGATGTTTTGATTTCTTGGTAACAACCCCACCATCTAAAGATTGTCCACATTGACCAACTCTTTTACATTTTTCTCCTCGGTAGACATG
Source organism: Humulus lupulus (assembly GCF_963169125.1). Classification (NCBI taxonomy): domain Eukaryota; kingdom Viridiplantae; phylum Streptophyta; class Magnoliopsida; order Rosales; family Cannabaceae; genus Humulus; species Humulus lupulus. Next base: position 175,874,495 of record NC_084800.1, on the reverse strand, counting down.
TTAGCCAGTTCTTTTGCTCAGGAACACATTTCCTTGGTAGGCAGAGGTTGGTGAAACAGACCCGCATGTGTGAAGGACAAGTTATTGGCCTTAATATCTGAAGTCAGAAAATACTCTGCATAGTATTTTCTGGGATTTTATTTATGAGAAATACCATGGAGGTATTTGATCCCTTTATGCCTGTGGAATAGGTGGAAAAAACCTATATTCTTGTGGCTCGGGTTAGTCCTAAAGTCGAAGAGGTAGTGCACTTCATGAAGGGTGGGTGGATCCTAACCTTGCAAGAAGTATAGAATGTATAAAGCAGATAATGCTTGAATCCCATTGGGAGCCATCTGGAAAGAGGAGACGTTGAAGTAATTGGCTACTGACCGGAAGAAAGGGTGCAGCAGAATAGTAGCTCCTGCAAATACATGGAATCTAGACCAGGCACAGTAAGGTCCACCAGGCTTGTTGGCTCTCTAATGAGGTCGCGGGCATATCACGTTTACCCCTTTCAGGCCCGAAGCTTGAATGTGTTTATTGAACATGCTGGAGTTAAGTTTGGAAGATTTGGCTGTGAACCAAGAGGGTGTTTCGTCTTCATCTTTTCTTGGGTTTTTAACAGCTGACTGTTGAATCTCAGTTGTAAATTTTTGGATGATCTTTCTCCGAGGTTTGCTGGTTTTTTGTATCTAGCGAGGCAGTCTTGAAGAAGCTGCAGTATGGACTTCACTACGTTCCACTATCTTCTTTTCCCCTCTGCGAGCCACTTGAGGGTCTTGGTCTTGAGGAAGTCGATTGGATTTCTTCACCCTCATTTCTGGATGTTCAGCCTGTTGGTTGAGAAACAGTTCTTCGTGAAGGAAATATAAGGCTGATCAGGGAAGGCTCTTTTTAAGGTGACAAAGGCGATCTTCGGGGGTGCGACTGCTAGGGGATTTGGATGAAGAGTCGCTACTTTGAGGAGTGTCACTTGATTGGGAATTGAAGTGGCAGAGTTTGTATGGTTGTCACCTCCCCTGTAGTCGAAGCGATTCATCTACAAAAAAGAAAGTATGGGGAGGTGAGTAACCAAACAAACATAAATCAATCAGTGCAAAGGAAAAATATTTATTTACTGCTCGGAAAATATTTTTCTGGGTAGTAAAAGTATATTTTACTCCCCAAAATAAAAGTGTATGAGGGAAAAAGAAATTTTGATGCCTAAAGTGTATGGGGAATTTTTTACAAGCCCGAAGGCTTGGGGGGATTCAAGTACCCGAGCGGATGGGTGCGGTGTCCAAGCGGAGCTGCGCATGTCTGAGCGTATGGTGTGATGACTGATCTGCTTGGTGTGATGACCGATCCGAGCGGAGCTGTGCATGTCCGAGCGGCTTGGCTCCGTATGCGCGCGTCCGAAGAAGCAGACGCCGAGGAGTTGCTGCAGGTGCATTCAAGGATCTGTTGGCACGCACCCGAGGATATGCAACAGGCGTGCATCCAAGGAGATATGTGCGTGTTGGAGAAGCAGGCGCCCAGGAGTTGCTGGGTGCACATCTGAGGAGCTCCGCCCTGATTCCGAGGAGCAGCTGCGTGTTGTCCAAGAAGCTGGGCCTTGTGTCCAAGTGGCTGAAGGTGCGCATCCGAGGGTTTGGGCTAGTCTGTGGTGTCCGATCGGTGGGGCACTAGTTCGAGCCAAAGGTGCTTGTGTCCGAGCAGGAGGAGGCATGCCCAATCAGTTTAGGGGCATGTCTGAATGTTCAAATAATTGGTAATGACCGATCGACCATGTGCATATTTTCTAATAGACCATTTTCGAGAAGACCCAAATCTCAAAAGGCATGGACACAAACACATTTTTCTCACTCATAGTACACTACAACAAGATCAAAATGTGGGATTTGAAAGGTTCATGAAGTTCTAGGGATTTTATTTGCTCATAAAATACCCATAAACTCAAATATGCAATTTGGGGTGAAAAATCATTTTTTCTTCAAATTTTCATGAAATTGGAGACAAAATTTATTTACCCATACCCTAAACTACATCAAAACCGCCACAATATGCATCAATCACCAAAGATTCGTACACAAATTCAAGGGTATATTCTAAAAGAAGGATTCGACATACAAGGTTTTTTTTTCAAGCTTTAAAAAAAAAAAACTTGCAAATGGAGATGAAGAAGAAGAGCTTACCCAAATGTCTTGAATAGGTGTTGATTTCTTGAGGAACCCATGGATTTGCTTGAAGAAAATTGGAGCCCTTCTTGGAGGATTTCATCCAAGAGGAGGAGAGGCTTTGGGAGGTCACGGCCAAGATGAAATGGAGAGGTTTGTGAGCCTTTTGGTTTTCTTTTTGCTTATGGATTGTGAACACTTGTGGGTCTATTTAAAGGAAAGAGTGGAAATTTTCACTTACCTTTAGACTCTTAGAATTCTCTTGGCTATTCTCTCCCCCACGATTGGGAGCAGTTCATTACAGTGATCGTGGTCTGGTAAGATGTCGTGGTTTGGTTGTTGAGGTGGGAGAATGTGTAAAGTCAGTTTTTTTTTATGCTGTCAGCAGTTGGAGAAAAAAGTTTATTATGTGAGAATATCATATAATAAACTTGGGGGGCAAATGTTATCCCCAAAATTTGAAAATGATGACGTGGCAATAATAGTGACAAGTGGCAAGAAATGGCCGGGTCAAAGGTTTTAGATTAATATGGTGATATTACTGACATGGAAATTGTTTATCTGGTTTAGAAGTGATCTGTCCAACCTGGTAGAATTTTTGTCAGACCGGTAAAGATTTTTGACTGACCAATCACCTGTCTTGTCCGACCAGTCAAGTGTTTTGGCTGACCAGTGGAATGTGTGGCCGATCAGTCAAGTGCTTTGGCCGAACGGTGGAGTGCATGGCCGACCAGTCAGCTCTTTTGGCCGACCGGTCGAGTGTTTTGGCCGACCAGTCTTTCTTCAAGGAGTGAAGTTGGCCGACTAGACAGATCATCGTTATGCAAGTGAAATTCCAGTAACGGCTTCAGCTAGAATTAATCGTACCTACGCGGGAATCTCTTAGATTATCCCAAAGAAGTTGCATATTGTTGTACTTTAAATGTTATTATTAATTAAAAATTGTGAGAGTAATAGAAATATCCCGATTATGAGGGATTTCGGTTTGTACGATCATGGGCCTATAAATACATAGCTCATGGCATCGTTGAGGGATTCGAATTCTAATTTTCCTAAGAGAGTATTCTGAGATAAATATTGTATTCTTTTCATTTACATTGAAGAAACTCAGTTGATACAGGTTCATCTGATCTTGAGTGTAGATCCATAAATCATAACTCTAAGTGGATTAGGCTATTACCAACATATTGGGGCTGAACCACTATAAAAATCATCAGTGTCGTTTTTCTATTGAAGGTTCATTGTAGTTTTGACGTCTACTCGTCGTTGGCCAAAATTGTGGTCAACAACTGTCTTATTATTCAAGATTAACTTTTTAAAGAATTGGATTGAATGATGTATTTCAAGTTTGGCTGACCCTAAGACACACTCTTGAGTTAAGTTATTACTCTAAAATAATGGGTTACACTCACAAAGGTTAAACTAGGCTTTTGAGCGATCTAGTTAATATTAACCAAATTGGCGGTTGTTCGTAAGTCAAAAGAGAAAATAGTTGATTTTAAGTTTTCACTTATGGATTTGAGAAGTGTCTCAAAGTTAATTTGAGATTAGTATGACCTACCCTAAGGCTTGTCCATTAATATATAGCATAATTAGTAATAATTGTTGTTATGTGTGTCGACGCAGTTTTTCGCCAACAGTGGATTAAGAAATCCGAAAATGGAGATATTAGGCTTTTGATAAACCGTAATTGGATAAATAAAAAAGTATTAAGGTCACCCACACTTTTTACGTGGTTCATTGGTTAAAATCGACCTAGTCCACGAGTCATTCACATTAATATGTTTGTTTCTCACCATGAAATTGGCTGTCACAATTTCACCAGAGTTTCAGTATACAAAATATTATCTCCCATTCTGTCCATTCTCCCTTGTATTTATAGGGAATTCTGCCTAGACAGTTTTGGGTAACCTTACCACCTTTGCATTCAAAAAAATTTCCCTTCATTCTTCTCAAAATACTTTTAGGGCTTTCTGCATTCCCTCCTTTTTCCAAAAGCTTCCAATTTATTACCTATGGTGCTGCTATCATTTCCTTGACCAAAAAACCAAATGGTCAGTATCTTTATATTCAGTTTGTAATAGGCGCTTGTTCGGGTTTCAATAAGTTTTATGAAATTTTCCAATATATTGTCTTACATCAGTTTTGTTTGAGTTTAGTATGGGTTTTTTTTAGGCCAAAAACAATAGCACTAGGTCCGATTAGAAATAATGCACAAAAAGAAACAAGTGATTTTCTGGGTTTGAAAGAGGATCGTCTGAGTATGTGAATGTAAAGATTTTAGGGTTTTAGGTTCAGTTCTAGGTAGCTTAAGGGTTACTGTTTCTCGAGTGGTTTTGCATTAAACTGCTTTCTAAAAAGGTATTGGGTGTGACACACGAATCTTGAAGTATCAAGGGTTTCCAGAGGTTACAGTGCGTGGTCACTGACTTTGGGGCTTGGAGTGACGAGACATGAAGGCAAATGCCTTTCTTCCCTTGGACTAGTATTTCATAGATTTTTTAAACTACGTCGAACTGGCACCATTCCAGCTCCTCCCAAATTTGTAACAACTTTTGACGGGGCTAAAATATCTATTTTTGAAGCATGAGTGGGAGGTCCCCACCCTCGCCGATATTATATACTTCTTTTTCCTCAAAGACAATCTAGAATCAAATGGACGAGGTGATGGCTTCTACTACCTCACCAGGTTCCCCAGCACAGCCTCCATCATCGACCTCCCCAACCACCTGAATGACTACAAGGATCAACTCATTATGTCAAACGGGTTCAAGAACTGCACCCATCTATATTTCAACAGTGCTCATAAGTTTCTCAGCTCATTGAACTTTGTACTTGAATTCTTTCTCAACGAAGTTTAAACATATTCGGATCGAGTTTTTTCCTTGTGCAGCTATATATAAGAGAACAAGGAGGTTAGAGATCTTAGGAGATCAATATGAGACTCTAGCTCATATTCCTGCCCAGGAGAAAGAGTTTCGGATGTTGGGAAATGATGCCACAATGGCGACCTGCAAGCTCCTCCACAAAGATCAGACACTTGCAGTCAGAGCTCAAGGCTCCCTCCTCGAGCACCCTACTCCCTAGGAACTTATCCGAGTTGTTGAAGAGGTTGATGAAGAGGAGGAGGTCGCGTAGTTGGTCCATAAAAGAAAGGAACCTGAAGATGCACAAAACCCTGATCAAGGCCGAGCATAATTAGGGGCAACAACCGGTACCTCTGGCCAAGGAAACCCATATAGAGAAATGAACTGAGCTGCTACCAGTTTTAGGCTAGTCCGATTCAACCCAAGGTAGCTCGTGAGTGAACACCCAGTTGATTCGGACTTGAGCATGGTCCTCCTTCAGTTTGCTGATCACTTGGTCGTACGCCACGACCATAGCTACCCTAGATGTACCATAATGGTATATAATACCCTTCACTTTAGGTCAACTATTTTTTAGGAATCTGATACAAACCTTTTGTCGTGGCTTTCCCTTCGTCACGGTGTTTTTACCCTAGGTAGTAGGCAGGCCGAGCATGATTCTAGTACAGATGAAGAGCTTGAACCCTGTAGGTCCCAAAATGTAATAATATTAGAGTCTCTCCCTCTTCCGATAGTCCAAAAGTTAGAGGTTTCACCCAGCCCGGTTTGTAATCCAAAGCCGATCATAGTAGTTTCCTCATCTAGCTCGGAGGGTAGGGTTCTTGTTCTATTCTATGCCTTGTGTTATCCTGAGTAATCATTTCTTGGATTTGAATTTTCTGCTCTCCCTTTTCCAGACGAAGATATGGACTTGAAGAACGCCTTCAAATCTGGTGGGGTCGGAACTGGACCCATCATCAAATAGGCAAGAATATCAAAGAAAAGCACCTGTAGAGCCGGAGCTTCCACTAAATCCCCTGCAAAGGATTAAGGTTCCAGTTTTGGCCAAACATAGCAGCATTAAAAACAACCGCCAGCTCAAGTAACTGTAGTTACCAAACATGAGGCATCTCGTCCTCGAAAACCTGTACTGATTCCTCAAGTTATTCAGGGCGAGGCCCCATCTGCTCTGCTTCCAGACACTCAGCTCCCAAACTTGCAGCTCCGAGTCATGTTGCTTGAGGTCGCAAGGATCCCGAAAGCACTTCGTGGATTGCTTCACGACATGGCAAATAACAAGGTGGGTGTAACGACCCAAATTTGATAATAAGGCTTAAGGGCCTTGATTAGTGTGCCTGGAGGGCATAATGGGAATTATGTGTGATTTCAATGAGTAAGATGCATGATTATGATTTAAAGCATGTTATATGACTATTTGAATATCTGAGATGCATGACTATGTGTAGTAGTATGCATGTAGGCCCTGATTAGGTTAGAAGGGCATAATCGTAATTTTGGCCATTATGGGCATAACTGCTTTGATATATGTGAAAATTGTCGAGACCACATTATTATGTGGATATATTTGAGATCTGTGACTCGAGACGATCCTAGTGAGCGAAGTAGCGAAAAAGTCATAGCGGGGATTTATACCCGGCTCGGGGTGAGTCTAGGGGTATAAATGTGAATTTGGTGAGTATATTGGAGTCTACTTTTTAACATCGAGGAATATAATTGGAGATTAATTAGGTATCGGGAGTTAAGCGGGAAATATTAGAGACACTCGAGGAGTTAGCGGGAATTGGGTAAAATGACTAAAATGCCCTTATGTGGAAGGGCATTAAGGTCATTTGGCTTTCTAAGATGGGAATTACTGAGACTTTATGTTAGTGGAAATTGTAGAGAAGTGTAGAAGTCTGAAAGAGAGAAAATAAGGAAAAGGAAGGAAAAGAAAGGGAGAAAACAGAGAGAGTTTTCTAAGGTTGGTTTATACTTCCTTCATCAGTTTCTTGAGGATTTTTGGAGCAAAGCTCAGAGGAGAGCTGGGATAGGTTGAGCATCAAGGATCCTAAGCTAGGTTTGAGGAATTGGCAGAGGTTTAGCAAGAACTCACCAACACTTGAGGTAAAATTCTGTAAGTTTCTTCAACTCTGGTTTTGGTTCTTAGCTAAGATATCTAAGCTGTGTTGATGGGGAATTTTAGGAAAGTAGGAGCCAAGAGTTGAGGAAGAGCAAGCCAAGGAAGTCTAGAGGCAACTTGAGGTCGAAATTCCACCAAAGGTATAAATTCTAAGCTTCTAACTTTGTTGTTTAATTGGTTTCTGCTGAGTTTTAATGTCTAGAAGTGGCTATGGTGAATTTTGAGTATGGGGATGCATGTGATTGAGTTCTAGGTATTTGGGGTGCTTGGGATGAGTGGAGTGTGCTTATAAGGTTGTTTTTGAGTTTGGTAAAGGTTTGGAGAAGTTTTGGTTGAGGTTGGTTCGAGGAAATCGCAGGAAGGGAAAACTGGTGTTGGTCTGTCTGTGACTAGCGCTAGGCCAAGCTTGCTGAGGGGATTTTGCTTATGTTTGTAGCGCTGTACCGCCCTTCCATGAGCGCTGTAGCGCTACCCTGGCTTCTGAAGGGGATTTTAGGGTTGTTTTCAAGGGCTTTTGACCTAGGGTTTTGGGTTTGATTCCACCACCTTGTTTGGTGGAACTAGGACTTCCCGGGGGCTCGGGATTGGCCTCGAGGCTAGGTTTTGAACTTGAGGATTGATAATGACTTTGGCCTATGGTTGTGTTTAGGTGAGCGCTAGGGCTCGAGTGGGATCATGCTCAAGGAGTCGAGGGATCAAAGCTAGTGAATTGAAAGGTAAGAAGACTGCACCCGATAATATACTTGTGATGGGACTAAGTGCTCCCGATATTTGTATCGTGTCAATGATGGTATTATGCAATGGGACATGTAAAAGCGGCCTAAGAGTGTCGTACATAATATTTGCGCACAGGGCGCGACTTGGCTACTGGTAGCCGAGGACAGCTTAATATTCATTGAGCTCAGTTTAAGCGGGCCGGAGTCAGTGGGATAACGAAGGGAGCGGCCTGAGGGTGCTAGCCCTAGTTATCATTTGTGAACTGTGTATAATATGAGTTGATATGCTTAGTATGTGGGATACTTGATTATACTGAGTGATTATATGGTTGAGATTATGTGATGCAATATGAGATATTGATTTGTCTGTTGATTGCTTATGCTTTGTTGTTGTGTTTTCTTGCTGGGCCTTGGCTCACGGGTGCTACGTGGTGCAGGTAAAGGCAAGGGCAAGCTGGACCAATCCTGAGATGGAGAGTTGCGGGGTTGAATGTACATAGCCAGCTGTTCGATCGCCATGATCGAGGAGTGGATCAGGACAGGGATTGCCTAACTGTCTGTTTTGCCTTACTATGGCTTGCTATTGTATCTAAACCTTATGACTTTTGTAAACGATCTTTAAACTTAATATTTTTGGGATCCCGTGTAAACAGATAATGTTACTTAACGAAAATGCGAATTTTGAGACCAAAACATTTTAACCCTAGTTCCTCTATAGTTTCAGTAACACATTTTTAATTGAATGAGTTGATTAGCTAGTCCAGCACTTTATAAACACACAGTGTAACGGTCTTGGCTATCCAGGGCGTTACAGTGGGTCATGCCAACCAGGTAAACGTCAAGAACCTAAGGGCCATAGAGGAGCATTCCCCAGGGAGTACCCTAGAATCAACCTTGGGAATGAATCTGACTATGAGTTATCCTCCTCCTTTCTACATTATTTTCTTTTGCAAGCTAATCCTGCTATGTATTTTTCATTTGTAGTCTTGTTTAGCTCAAATTCGCAGCATCGCCCAAATCTAAGCTCAAAGAGCTGTGGTCAGGGATGCCTTGGCAGTATCTCAAGACAATGAGAAAATCACCATGGAACAAGTCATTGAGGTGAGCTAGCACTGAGATCAGATGCAGGTCGAGGTCCTCAACAAGAAACTTGAGGAAGTCGATGTGCTCGAAAATAAATTGTCCGAGGTGGAAGAGAAAGCTAAGGAGGATGCCGAGAAGATGAAGCAGGATGTTATCAAGGCAATGAATTCCTTGGAGGAGATGTTATATTGGTGCTGGGCATATAACCAGGAAGGAGATTTCTCATTTCTGGATGCTAAGTATTGGGGCATTATCTTCCCAAGTTCCAAAGCCGACTCTCCCAAGAGCCCTCCAAGACTGTGGAGGTGACATCGTAAGTGCAAGTTACTGGAGCTCAGTGATTTTTAGGGGACCCTCACCTTTTTTAATTTTTATTTTTATGCTTTATTCTAGGTTCTTTGAACCTATTGTAATTAAGCTTTAAAAAGATGAGACAATGGCCTTTGGGCTCAGTTCGAGGTTATTTTTCCTCGAGTTATTCATATACTTGTGTTAGTACATGTTTATTAATTTATGATCTATTTTTTGTTCCCCTTAACCTATTGTCTTGCGATGCTTATGAACTTTAAGTCCTTGTACATTCGTAATCATAGGGGTTATCTTTAGGTCGAGATAAACGCATGGTGGCTCGACTAGTTAATTCTGGTCGATGACCTGGTTATATCCAGTAATTTTCTTGCCTATTAGCATTTTACCTGTTAGGAATCAGGCATCATACCTGGTTATATCTAGGAGTTTGCTCACCTAATAGTGTTATACCTATTAGGAATCAGGCCTCTGACCTGGTTATATCCAGGATTTCCTAGTTGAATTCTAGGTTTTGTTTCTTTGAATTTTCTTAACGTAGTTCATATTTGAAATTTCTTTGAAATTCGAGCTTTAAAAAGCCGTAGAATAATAAATTTTCCAAATTCTAAGTTTCATAATTTCGTGCAAATTTTATCAATATTTGCTAACTACTTTAAAGACTCTTCGAGGATTATATGCCCCCCAAGCGATCAAAATTTATGAATATTCTAGGTCTCTTTTACAAAATGAGCACGTGATACATCACAAGAATAAGATAAAAATATTGGTTCTATGTTTAAATTACGTAGCAATGCAATGCTATTAAAATAGAATGATTTTTACAAATAAGCCTTACACGGAAAAATACTAAAAACATTAAAAATTAACAAAGTCGTTCTATTACTGATAGTATGTTTTGAGATGTAGAGCATTCTAGGTCCGTGGGACCAACTCTCCACTTAATCGAGCTAGTTTGAAGATTCCTTCACACAAGTTGTCCACAATCTGGTATGGTCCTTCCCAATTCGGTCCCAATACACCATCTTTAGGATCTTTGTTTGCCAAAAACACCCTTCAGAGCACTAAGTCACCCAGTCTAAGTCTGCGTCCTTTTACCTTCGAGTTAAAGTAATGACTAATTCTTTGCTGATAATGGGCGAGTTGTAATGGTAACTCCTCTCATTTTTCCTCGATCAGGTCCAGAGATGTGTTGAGCAAGTCGTGGTTTCTATCTTGATCGAAGGTTTTCTGCCTATGTGATGTCACTAGTGCCACAATTCAGAGCATAGCTTCACTTCCAAAGCTTAAAGAGAAGGGAGTGTGCCTTGTGGAAGTGCGATGCAAGGTCATATAGGCCCAAAGTACTTGCGGGAGCTACTCGGGGCATATTCCCTTAGCTTCCTCTAGTCATTTCTTTAAACTCACCTTTAAGGTTTTATTTACAGCCTTGACCTGCTCATTAGCTTGCAGGTATGCCACTGAGAAAAAACTCTTTGTTATGCCGTACTTCTGACAAAATTTCATGAAAATATCACTATCAAACTGAGTTCTGTTGTTTGACACGATTTTTTTTGGGAGCCCAAAATGACATATGATGTTCTTCACGACGAAATCTAGGACTTTCTTCGAGGTTATGGTCGCTAGAGGCTTGGACTCGACCCAATCTGTAAAGCATTCGATGACGACAACTGCATAGCGAACTCCTTCTTTCCCTGCTGGGAGTGAACTAATCAGGCTGATCCCCCATACTGCGAATGGCCAAGGCGATGAAATCATGGTTAGTTCCATGGGTGGTGCCCGAGAAATTGTGGGAAAGCGTTGGCACTTATCACATCTTTGGACATATGAGGTCGAGTCCTTTTCGAGCGTAGACCAAAAATAGCCTTGCCTCAATATCTTTAGAGCCAGGTTTTGCCCCCACCATGGTCTCTGCAGAATTCTTCATGTATCTCATGTAGGATATTTTGTGCTTCCTCGGGCAGAACACACCGCATGTGGGGTAGCAAATGCCCTTGTCGGTAGATAATTCCCTCAATCATAACATACCGTGGTACTTAATATAACAATTTTCTTGTGTCCTTTCGGTCGTTTGGTAGTTTACCAGTTGTGAGGTATTCCACAATTGGGGTTATCTAGGTCAGTTTTGTGTTAATTACTTCGACCTCAAAAGGTTCTTCCACTATACATGGTTGTTCTAAGAAATACATTGGGACTATGTTTAATGTATCTGCCTCTTTGGTGGTGGCAATTTGGGCTAAAGCGTCAGTATTCAAATTCTGCTCACGGGCTGCATGCTCAATGGAGCATAACTCAAACTCAGACAACTCATCTTTAACCTTAGCTAGATAAGCCACCATTTTGATACCTCGAGCTTTATACTCCACCAATATTTGATTAACCATGAGCTGAGAATCACTATAACATTGGATAGCCTTTGCTTTCAGTTGTTTTGCCACCCGTATTCGTGCCAATAGAGTGTCATATTGTTGGATGCTTCGAATTCGAACCTCAGGGTTGTATGGAATCGATGCCTCTCAGGTGAGATCAGAATTATCTCAGCTTTAGATCCATTTTCGTTAGATGATCCATCAACGAAGAGTTTTCAAAACTCTTCCACTGGTTCTCTCATTGACTCATCTTGAACACCTGTGCATTCTGCCACAAAATCAGCGAGCGCTTGACTCTTGATTGTTGTGCATGGATTATATGATATCTTGAACGGACTAAAATCGATGGTCCACTTAAACAAATGTCCCTATGTTTCAGGTGTTTGTAAGACCTGCCTTAAAAGTTGATCGATTAAGACGTGGATGGTGTGGGACTTGAAATACAACCCGAGTTTTCTCGAGGCCAAGATCAAGAAGAACGTGAGTTTTTCTATTAAAGGGTATCTGGATTCAGTTCCCATAAGGCTTTTACTAACATAGTACACTGATTTTAGAGCCCGATTTTCTTCTCAAACTTATACGGTACTGGCCGCATTTTTTGTGACAGTTAGGTATAAGAACAAACATTCTCTGGCTGCTGGTTTTGACAATATGGGGGGTTCAGCTAGGTGAGTTTTTAGATTCTGAAATGCTTACTCGCATTCTTTGGTCCGCTCAAACTTTTTGTTTCCCCTGAGCAAGCTGTAGAATGGGAGACACTTGTCAGTCAATTTTGAAACGAAGCAGTTTAGGGCCACTACTTTCCCAATTAAGCGTTGTACTTCTTTACACGACCTAGGCCAAGGCATTTCTAATAACAGCCTAATCTTATCTGGGTTTGCCTCTATCCACATTGTGTTGACTATGAAGCCCAAAACATTTCCGAGGAAACCCCAAAGGTGCACTGCTGGGGATTTAGCTTCATGTTATATTTCCTTAGCACGTCAAAACATTCTTCTAGGTTGGATACATTATTGCTGGAAGTCTTTGATTTAACAAGCATATCATCGACATACACTTCCATGTTTTTCCAAATCTTATTGATGAACATTTTGTTGACCATTCGTTGGTACGTTGCACCAGCATTCTTCAACCAGAATGGCGTAACCTTGTAGAAATAGACGTTATGCTCAGTCATGAAGCTAGTGTGCTCTTGGTTCGTAGGGTTCATCGTGATCTGGTTATATCCAAAATATGCTTCCATGAAAGATATGAGATCGTTATCGGTCGTTGCGTCTACCAACAGATCGATTCGAGGTAGTGGAAAACAATCCTTAGGACAGACCTTATTGAGGTTGGACAAGTCAATGAAAGTTCTCCACTTTCCATTAGGCTTTGGGACCAAAATAGGGTTAGCAATCCAGGTCAGATATTTTGCTTCCCTTATGAATTCACACTTACGTAAGCCAGCTACTTCTTCTTCTAAAGCTTTTTCTCGCTCATTCCCCAAAAACTTTCATTTATGTACCTTTGCAGGCACATTTTTGTTCAGATTCATAGTATGCATCATAACATTTGGATTGATTCCCACCATATCTTCGTGTGACCAAGTGAAGACGTCCATGTTATTTCTCAAAAGCTCGACCAACTCCTTCTTCCTTTCAGCTCCAAGATTCTTTCCAACCTTTACAACCCTTGAAGCTACCTCTGGGTCGATACTGATTTCCTCGAGCTCCTCCAATGCTTGGAGCTCGGACCTTTCTTTGCCTAATCTTGGATCAATGTCATCCTCTTGGGGGACCTTGAGGTTCTTTCGCCCCATGGGCAATTTCCATTACCCAAGGCTCCTTATCTCCCTCAATGATGATCATTGCTTGCTGCATGGGTTGTGATTTTCCCTTCATAGCCATGTTATAGCATTCTTTAGCATTGAGCCATCTCATCTTACAGTATATATACCTAAGGTTGAGGGGAACTTCATTGCTTGATGTCGGATTCACTACAAGAAATTCAGCTTTTACCTACCAATTTTATTTGTGGGTAAAAATGGTGCATTGGAGGTAAATCCCTTTACCTACCAATTTTGACCAATAACCAATTGGTAGGTAATCGTTAGTCGAGAAAGGTATTATTACCTATGATTAATATATTGGTAGGTAAAAATCATGTGGACCCCACAAAAAATGAGTCACCGTCATTAACCTAGTGTTTGACGTGGCATCATACGTGGCAAGTGATGTGGCAAGTTACGTGGCACTCCATGTGGCACATGATGTGGAAATTATGTATCAAGAAAGATGACATGGCGAATGACGTGTTTTCCACCGTGGAAGGCGACATAGCAGATGATGTGGTACATGACAGTAGCTTATTGGGCCACGTGACAATGTATTAGGTTATGATATTTACCTACACTTAAATATGTGTAGGGAATAATATAATTTATTTGTAGGTATTATTAAATTATTATTTTGGAAAATATTTAAAATTAATTATTTATAGATGATAAATTAATTTAATTAATTAAAAAACAGACAACTTTTATAAAATAAAATAAACATATATTATAAAATGTTCAAACAAATCAACATAAAAGATAAAAACGTCCATAATAATTTATCTTTAAAGTTTTCAATTAAAAACATAAGAAAAACTACGAATCATATTGTTCCTCTAGAATTGAACGGACGGGAGAATTTCTGACATTTGCATCAGAACATTGATCTGACGGAGGCGGTGGCATCATATTGTTTTTCCTTAGTATTTCCCAAAACAATACTTAGTTGGTCATTTGTGGAATCAAGTCGGTTGTTTGCTTCATCAAGGAGTTGGGCTTGCTCCTCATATGTTGGATTATTTGACTCAGTTGGATTGCGTTGGGAAGTATAAGTTGTACTTGAAAAAGATCGACCCCAACCTTTCAAGTGTGCAGAAGAGCATCCAAGAATACGCTCCATAATATCTTTATCAAACATTTCTTTTGTAGTGTGTTGAGCCCTTAACGCCATCATTTTATCCTATATACTCATTTTATTTTCTAATAGTAATGATAATTATAAATAAGTTACAACTAATTATATAAAAAAAAATTCATAACTAAACTTTTTTATCTTTCCAACTAATTTTTTACCAAAATATTTTTTATACGTTGCCAAACAATATTCATTGATAAGATAAAATGAGGAACATGAGACAATTAAAGATAAACTTACTAAATATTCAAAAATAAACTTAAGATAATATACAAACTTTTGTACAATCTGAATATTTATACTTGCCACTCTTCAAAACTTAATAAAATATTACATCATTATAGTAACTTAATACAAATAAAATATCCCCACTTTGATCATCACAAAGATTTCAGAAATTTATACAATATAAATTATTATGGGCATTTACTTGACTTGGTATACCAGCATATATATATATATGTGTGTGTGAATGGGCACAAGAAACCACATAATCACCAAACATAACAATCATAATCATTTTTAAACATCATAGGCCAAAAAAAATTAAAACAAGTTAGATAAAAAAAAAATATATAAATCAAGACATATCCAAAAAAAAAAATATAAAACAGATCCAAAACAAATATAAAACAAGAGACAGGTACAAAACATGAGACATATGTCATAAAAACTTCAGAAACTTGGAATATAAAATAGATGCATATTTTGAATATAGCAAACAAGTCAGATAGATTTCCAATTTAATTCACATTTTTTTTTATAAGAATGGAAAAACTAGCAAAATAAATAACTAAGTACTTAAAAAATTACTAACTGAATAGACAAAGGCACAAAATTTATAGAATTATAAATAAATGTTCAAAATTTTATCAGAAACAATAAACCAGAAAGCACAGGGGAACTCTCTGAGCATAAACAAACCCAACACAAATAACAATTCAAATACTAAGGACAATTAAAAAAATGAACCAAAATATAACAATGAAAACATAAACCAAATTACAACAAATGACACATAGCTGAAAAACTCTAAACAAAATCATAGCTAAATAACAGTGAAACAACTCAGACCCAAAACAAAGTAATCATCAAAACAGAATTTTCTCAAAGCATAACAATGAAAACATAAAACATATTACAATAATGACACATAATTGAAAAAATCTAAACAAAATCACAACTAAATTATAGTGAAACAACTCAGAACTGAAACACAGTAATCATCAAAAGAGAATTTTCTCAAAGCATAACAATCACAAAGCCTCAGAACAACAATAACAAAGCCTCGGAAAAATGAATCATTAATCTTTCAGATCAATGGGGATTTAATCAAAAAAATCATAGATCTATACCTCAAAGCCACCAAGCCAATTTGTCTGAAACTCAAAGCCACCAAAAACCAAACTTCCAAAAAATTTACTGCCACCAAAAAAATCTCAAAGCCAGGCCAATTCACCCTGAAATAATCACAGCCTCTAAAGAAACCAAAACCAAACCTTAAGAAAAAAAATTAGACACATTAATATCAACAATCACACCACAATATACACAGATCTGAAATAAAAAAAATTACCCAAACAAAACTGAACAACAATGGGTGAGGCATAGAGATGGAGGCAGCTGAGAACTAAAGAAGAATGGCAGTGACCCAGAAGTGAGCAACAACGGTGCGAAGGACGATGGTGGCGGCTTAGAAATTCAAAGAAAATTGGTCGCGGCTCTAGGATTCGAAGGACAATGGTGGCGGCTCAGAGATTCGAAGAAAAATGGCACCACCTCAGAGATTGAAGCAATCGTACACCACAAAAACTAGTCCGAAATGGGAGAGCTATTGAGAGGGAGCCTGAAATTGAGAGCTATCTGGGGTAAGGGGGTCTGAAAATGGGTGTAACCTGTTGAAAGGGAATCGGAAATGGGGAAGAGAGGGGAATTGGAAATGGGGAAGACGAAAGTAGAGTGGGGGAGATGGCTCATGATAGTTAAATAGATTAGTGGTGTTAGGGTTATTAGAGTTAGGTTTATATATATAAAAATTTAATAATAATTAAATTAAAATTAATATAATTTTTTAAAATACAATGTTAGTGCCTGTGTCACTTAGTAATACATCCACTTGTATTACTCACTTGACATGTCACTATATTTCTCAAATGTCAGCAGCCACGTATTTTTTAATTTTTTTTTATTATGAAAAAAACGGAGGGAAAAATAAACGGGAATCAACAAAATATTTCCCTCCAAACATAATCGTAGGTAAATCTTTTACCTACGAATACTAATGGTAGGTAATAATAAAATTTATAGCCCCGCCCTTTTGATTGGAGAATCCCCTACCAATAGTCGCCATGAAAATATAATCACAGGTAAAAGAACTCTTTAGCTACCAATAAATATACGTAGGTAAAAAATTGGTAGGTAAATGCTGAATTTATTGTATTGATTGAGGTGATAGCCTCAAAAGTCATCAGTGCGGGTCATCCCAAAATTGCGTTGTATGCAGCTGAACTCGAGCATTTTAGCAACAACTCGCATATCATCTCCCAGTGTCACTACAAGCCCGATCGTCCTTATGGCTATTGTCCTTCTCCTGATAATTTGTATAGGGTCATCGATGTCGCCTTAAGATCGGCTATAGACAGCCCCATATTTTCTAGGGTGGACCTGAATAGCACGTTTATAGATCTCCAATTATCAATCAATATCCTCCGTACTCTTCAATTGGCAAGCTGAACGGTTATCGCCAGCAGATCATTATGCGGGAACTGGACATGGCTAGTGTCCTCTTCCGTGAAAATGATTGGTTGTTTCTCCAACTGCTGTTATTTTGATAACCTTTGCTTCGGAATGAACTTAGTGCCATTGTGGGTGTTTAGCTCTTGTTTGTACCTTTACTGGGCCCATCACTCATGCCTGCCAAATGAGGTCCTTCGACAATAGTGGCTATGTCCCACCCTACTATTGGAGGGGGGAAGATTTGATTCCCTTTATCTAGTTGAGCCTAGGGTTGACTAACCAGATTTTCCTAAGTTGGATGAATATTTTTCCCGACTGGCTAATTGGGAGCTACTCTGTTTTGGAAATATTGGGCTAATGGTCTAGCCCGGAGGAGAGTCTCGATCTCATCTTTTGTCTAATGACAATCATCAATGTTGTGGCTGATGTCATTGTGATATCAAAAAAATTTGGCAGGGTCTCCCTTCGCTCTCCATGGAAGGCGATTAGAGTTTTCTAGGAAGAAACACTCTCGTGTATCAGTCAAGTCGGTATAGGCGGTGTAGATGGAATTTTACATTTCACCAGACTTATTCTTTTTGGTGCCATTTTGGTTGCCCTCACCAGTCCCTTTCTGCTTGCTCCCCACCTGGTTATTCTGGGTAGTGAGCTGAGTCATAGCTGCAACATCCGCCACTGCTCTAGTAGGCTGAATAAGGGTTTGGCTGGTTCTTGTGACAACATATTATGCCTCCTCAAGATTTATCCATTCCTGAGCCCGAGTCAATAATTCATCTACACTCTTAACTCCTTTTGGCTAGATTTTTTTTTCCACAAATCACCTCCTACTGTGATCCCTGTCCTCATAGTCATAAGCTTAGAGCTGTCATCAGCATCCCTAGCTCATGCTATTGCATTGGTGAACCAGTTTGGATATGCTTTCAAGGACTCACTGGGCTATTATTTAATGTTACCCAATGAATCTGATTCAATGCGAGCTTCCTTCGCAGCTCAAAATGATCTCTTAAACTCAGAAGACATTTTCTTCCATGAGGTGATTGAATGTTTCTTGTACTTATTGAACCACAACCTGGCCGGTCCAGTGAGTGTTGAGGGGAAGAAATACATCTTAAGTTGAATTCGACGTTGTGGGCCATCATTAACTTGTTTAAATCCCCAAGGCAGAGCAATGATTATGCTGAAGACGTTGTACACAGAAGGCAGAGTCACAGGTAAGGTTCTACGGAGTGTTAGTTTGGGTGTTGTCAGGAGTACTCAGAATAGAGCTACGAGAAGAAAGGGCAGGTATGAGAAGATTTGATCTGAAGTCACAAAGAAGCTAATGAAGAACGTTTGAAGAACAGAAAGCATAACAAGACTGGTAAGCGCGTCATCTATTGCATAAGTATCTCCGGAGACAGCTACATTAGAGATGAGGAGAACAATAAAACTTGAGGTTAGACGGACTGAGTGGTGTCACATCAGAAAGAAATTCAGAAGACAGGTAAGAATTTATTGGTATCTGGTGATGCTGGAATATGCGTATGTTTTGGTTAAGTAAAGAGTGATTGCATAAAGGACATGATCTATGGTAGGGTTATGGAAATGTGGGATTGCATCACGATTTGGGCACGCCCAGGAATAAATTGACGCGAGGATGGATTGAACCTTGCGGGAGGCGACTGAATGGATCATGGTTGATACACTTGGAACGTTAAGTCAACTGTTGTGCATGGCATAAGGTATTTAAGTCTTGGGTATTAGTAAGAAAGGTTAACGTTGAGACCCAGATGCGGTGAAAAGTAACAGACGGATGATCAGTGTTTGAAATCCTCGATTGAAAGAGGGGAGATTTAATTGGAGGCGGGACTCCTAACTGTGAGGCGTGTGTCAGTCAGGGGATAACACCATAGACTGTAATAGAGTGGACAAGGCAACGACTGAGATTGGCGTAACGCTAGTAGGTATGATTAGCTGGTGAGTGTCACTAAGCTATGGAATCCGAAGTGTCGGCTTTGGTTGAAGCAGGGAAGGACCCTGCTAAGGTGGTACAAGTTAGGATACCAGGGATGGATGAAGGATCCCATTTGATTTGGTTTATAATTGAGAATTCTGAATGGATATCATTCCACCTCCTAGGGTACGTCGTACCGGGAGGGTCGAGCGGGTGACAGAGTCAAGTGTTTTCCTTTGGACCCTGAAGGGTTAGGTGATGTGGTGGTGCATCGTGGGGATAGACCACAATAGACCTTAAGTCAGGTGTTTGGGCAAGAAAAGTTTTAACTCGGTTGTTTGAGTTAATGTTTTTGGGTCAAGTGAACTGGTTTCAGGATAGAACGTCGATGATACTGAATTGAGGCCCTATAGTATTTTAAATTGTTGGAATGGAATTAGAGAACGAAAAGAACAGAGTGGGAACCTGGAATTATCAATTGATTACAAGTGGAATGGCAGTCTGAAAGTTTATCAGATATCTTAAAGAATTGAGCGCTGAGTAGGCGAATACTTGAGGTATTAAGGGAAGTGTAATCCCTGATGAGTTAGTCATGGTGGCAGTTGCTGGTGTCTTGTTAATGTAACACGACATAGGACATGATAAGAGGTGAAGGATAGTGGATACTATGGTTTGGCTTTAGTTCAGAAAGAAAGCCCAAGAGGTTGTTGAAACTTCTTAAGGCAGGAGTGTCTGCCTATTTGAAAGAATAAAGAACTTGTAAATTGTTAAATGTTGAGGAAATAAAGTTCCGGAAGGAAAGAGTTGCATCTCTGCGTAATAACAGACGAGGATCTATAAGGTGTTCAGAGAAAGAAGGGAGAGTTCTGACTCTGAATTCAACACAAAAAAAAAATTCTGAAGTTGTACTAAGGGTTAGGCCACCGGGGCCGACAAGTTGATCCCACCTAGTAGAGGTGATGACTTTTGAGTATCTCTGGAATCAGGAATAAGACAATGAATTGGTCATTGTAATCTAGGCAGACCCTGAGGCTTCAGCAGGGTTGCGGTGTAAACGAGGGGCTATCGAGAGTATGGCTTTTAGGCAAGATCTTGTGGGGCAAGATTGTTACTCTCGTATGAGTGTTGTTGAAAAGTAAAGAAAAGGCGGTGGACCTTGGGATTCAGGTTCAGATTGCGGGTTTACTGACTGATGTGTTTGGATAAATTTCGAGGACGAAATTCTTATGAGGAGGGGATAGTTGTAACGACCCAAAATCACTAATAAGGCTTAAGGGCCTTGATTAGTGTGCCAGGAGGGCAGGTTGGGATTTATGTGTGATTTTAATGAGTTAAATACATGGTTATGATTTAAAGTATGTTATATGACTAATTGAACATTCGAGATGCATGACTACGTGGTTAGTATGCATGTTAGGTGAAATAAATATGCATGTGGACCCCGTTTGCATGATAGGGGTAAATTGGTAATTTTAGCCCGCTGAGGGCATATATGTGATAATTGTATTCTGTGAATTGTACCACGTGAGTGTGGTGATATTATTGTGATGCACGTGACGAGACGGTCCTAGAGAGCAAATTAACTTAAAAGTCACAACGGGATTTCTATACCCGGCTCGGGAGGAGCCTAGGGGTACCTTGGGAATTCTATGGTTAAGTTGAGATGTAGCGGGTAATGGTTATTGGTGATTGAGTAACCTGGGTAACCATTAGTTACTGCTGTGAGTAACAAGTTTAGTTGGAAAATGGTAGAATTGAAATATTAGTGAAAGGACTAGAGTGCCATTGAGGACTTAGTTGGGAAAGGATTATTTGGAGGGGTAGCATGGTCATTTGGCAAGGGGTTTAGATAATTTTCAGCTGGGATTATAGGGTACACGGTTTGGGCATTTGGGTTATTTGATGGCTTTGCTAAAAAATAAAGAGAAGGAAAGTTAGGGCAATGAGAAGAAGAGGAGGAGAAAAAGGGGCTGAAGTGGGAGTTTAGGAGGAGATCAAGGAGGCTTTTGGGTGAATTCTCTACTTAAGGTAAGGATTTTATGCATATTTAAGAGTTGTTTCTGTTTTGATTTGTGAAATTTAAAGCTTGAGTTAAGTTTTTAAAGTTTTAGTTTGTAGTTGCTGATTTTGCAATCTAAGGGTGGAGTGTTGGGTATGTTTGTGTTTTGAGCTTGAATCTAGAGTTTATGGGTTGTTAGATGGTTTATTTGATGTTTTAAATTGATCTTGGGGTTTAAGTATTTGTTTGGGATGATTTGGAGAGGTTTTAGTTCGGGAAAAACGAAAGAGAAAACCCAGAAATCTGGGTTCGCGAAGGAGCGCCGCGGCCCTGTTCTTGGGCGTCGCGGCGCGAGGTTGATTCCAGGAAGGCTGAGGCTTCTGACTTGCTGGGCGCTGCGGCCCTCTAGGGCAGCGCCGCAGCGCTAGGCTATTTTTAGAATGGGAAATTTCGCAATTTTGAGTCTTTGCTTCGGGGGTTCGGGGGATGTTTCCAATGGATTGTTTTAGGAAGTTGGGAGTCCCGAAAGTACGGGATTGGTCCCGGGGAATGATTTTGGGTTGGTTAGTATTAAAAGTCTTATATGTGTGTTGTGACTAGGATTTCGAGGAGGCTCGTGCTAGAGGACCGTGCTTGTGGCCTTGGTGCATCGGAAAGCTCGGAATACAGGTAAGGAAACTATAACACCCGTAGGATGGGGCATGGGCCCATAGTGTGATTGCGGGGCACGGCCCTATATTGCATGTTGCATGATGAGATGATTGCAGGGCCCGACCCTATATTGCATTACATGTTAGGGTGCAGATTTAAATGAATTGATATGTGTTTGAATGTTATTTTGAGATATACTATATGTGTGATTATAGTGAAATGAACGGCTATGGCCAAGGGCGGCAAGGCCGAGAACGGCAGCGGGGCCGGAAGTAACACTTAGCACATGGGATGCTTATGGTCAGGGTAGGACCCAGGGGATATGTGTGATATCCCTACGGTGAGGACCGAGACCCCAGGCTTCGGTAAGGCTTCTGGGGCGGCATGGCCGTGTTTGCTTAGTCTAATGGTTGACTTGTTTATCTGTGGATTATCTAATATGATAAACTGTATAAATTGCATATGTTATGTTCTGCATGAGTTTTCTTGCTGGGCTTCGGCTCACGGGTGCTCTGTGTTGCAAGTAAGGGCAATGACTGAGTCAACCAACCATGAGTACGGAGAGCGTGAAGCGACGCGTACATGTTTGGCCTGCCCGACTGCTTTGGTTGGGGGTTTATTCGAGAAATGGCTGTAATAATCTATGATTTTATAACTGATCAATTGTAAACTTATTTCAAGATGTAAATAGTTTTCAAACCTGATTTTGGGATCCCAAATGTTTAATACTAGAAGTTTTTAATGAAACGACGCATTTTCAAAGATTACAGCCTTAACTTTTAATTAGTCACACTTTTGTTTCAAAACCTCGGTTAGCGAGTTCATTGCACACTGTTTTGTCTTAAAACTCACTTAGTAATGACTCTAAGGAAGTAGGGCGTTACATCGTAGGTTAAGAATCTTTCCAAAAAGAGGTTAATCATGCGCCAGATGCTAGACAGAGATGGAGCTTGATTTAGCTTTTTTAGAATTTAAATTTTTCTGTGAAAAATTTAAAATTTTACCGTGTTCTTATTTTAGAGACTTTAGATTTCTATTTAAAACAAGAAAACTAATGTTTTAGAAATTTTTAGTTTATGTTTAGTAATGTGATTATTAATTGGAAACTTTATTATTTCTATGTTGAACGAACAATGTTTTGATATTTCTTTCAATAATAATTCGATTGTTATCTTTAGATCTGATATTCAAACATGTCATGCAAAATCTGATGATGGGCTATACAAACTTACGGCAAAAAGCGATCTGTATACAACTCTGAAATGTTTAAAGTTGCAAACCCTAGGTCTATTTAATGTCAATAGAATGATTTTGACAGTGAAACATATCTATGACATTTGAGATTGGGGCATATTGGTTTGGAAAGAATTAACAAACTAGTAAAGGAGGGACCTTTAAGAGAATTAAGTGTTGGTTCTCTTCTAGTCTGTGAATCTTGTCTGGAAGGCAAGATGACCAAAATACATTTCTCTGCAAAAGGTTCAAGAGCCATAGAACCACTCCAACTCGTACACACTGATATGTGTGGACATGTGTAAGCGAGAGGAAGGTTTGAATATTTCATCACCTTCATTGACGATTATTCAAGATATGGTTACCTATATTTGATGCAAAAGAAATCTGAAACTCTTGGAAAGTTTAAAGAATTCCAAGTTGAAGATGTAAAGCAATTAGGTAAATCACTGAAAGTTCTTCGATCTGATCGAGGAGGAGAATACTTGGATTATGAATTCAAGGACCACTTGCATGAGCATGGAATTCAACCCCAACTCACTACACTTGGAAAGCCACAACTAAATGGTGTTTCAGAAAGAAGGAACAAGATGTTATTAGACATGGTTAGATCAATGATGAGTTATTCATCATTTCCACTGTCATTCTAGGGCTATGCCATTCCATGTGCAATGTACATATTGAATTTTGTTCTATCTATGTCCATCAAGAAGACACCATTAGAATTATGGAATGGTACAAAACCTAGTTTACACCATTTTCATATTTGGGGGTGTTCATCACATGTGCTTACAGGAAAGACTAGAAAGCTGGAATCGCACACTAGATTGTGCATGTTCGTGGGATATTCCAAAGCGACACAGGTTGTATATTCTATAGTCCTAAAGAAAATAAAACATTTGTATCGACAAATTCTACTTTTCTTGAATGTCACTATATTAACAACCACAAGCCTCTCAGTAAGGTTGTACTGGAGGAGATGGTCTCAAATTAAGTAAATAGATCACCAATTGTTTTCAATAAACAACGAAAAGAGGAGTCCATTGTACCATCCATTTTACCATGAACACAACCAAGAACTCTGTTTTTCCGATTTCAAATCCTTTTGAAAACCTATCCAAACATACCCAAATCTCAAAAACAAAGTTTCCAATCATCTCAATGGACCAAAACCATCAAAACCCAAACTTCAAACCATTCAAAAACTCCTCAAAACGCAAAATCCAAATTCAAAAGTTAAGAAATTCTAGGAAACAAAAACTTAGAAATTCAAAGCTTAAATTACCTTTGATTATTTCATTTCTCACCAAATCCTTCGACTAATAAGCTTATAATATTTCCTAGAATTGCTATGTCTCAATCCTTGCTTAAACCCGAGTCCTAGAACTCAAGTTTCCTTTGAAAATGCAAACGGGTGTCGAAAAGGGAACGATAGAGAGAGAGAGAGAACGTTCTTTTTATGTTTCTGACAGGTTACTTCGAGCTTAAGTAATCTCAAGCAAATCCTAATGCTCAGGGTCTCAAAAACGCCCCCGGGTAAAATAGTCAAAATTCCCAAAATTTCCCCCTGATCTCACTAACTCCCATTATATTATCAAATAATTATTCCCATTACCCAATATCCTGGTAATGTGCTAAATACCCAAAATACCCCTTGACTCACTCCGAGTCAAGTATGGATCCCGTTGTGACTTTCCCACTAGCTTGCTCTCTAGGATCGTCTCATGCCGAGTAACCCAAACATAACCATATAATAATGTAGTACCACACACATATCACAAATATGCCAAATATACCCAAAACAAACCAAATTATGAAAAATGTCCAATTAAACAGAAATGGTCCCACATGCATATTTAATACACCTAAACATGCATATCATGTCATAATATAATATAACTCACATAGTCACATAATAATACACATAAATATCATATAATCACATAATTCCATAATTTGCCATCCTGACCCCCTAATTAAGGCTCTAAGCCTTTTTAAGAAATTTGGGACGTTAAACTTTTCATGAATCTTGCATGATCTTTGCACTTTTGTTGCTTTGCTCCATACGCACTTACATGAACCTTTCATGTCCGCTGCTTTGTTCCATGCGCATGATATCCCTTATGCCCCAAGTGACTAGGAGAGCGAGGGAGCCCGGTCACTTGTGTTGCAACCTACCCTTTGACTGACGGGGAGATCTGCGAGGGGTCCCTCTGGCTCCTGTGCCGGCTCTCGTGAAAATCGAGCAAACTGCTTATTTTTCACGGTCGCCGATAATGGCTAGCATGGTGGGCAAGTTACTTATTTTCTACCTTGTCGCCTGCAATGACTCTCATCTTCCCACAACCAGACATGAGATTGTGTCGTGACCCCTTAGGTCCTTTTAATAACTTTACTTTCTCATGATCGGTTGGCCTAACTCATTGGGTTTTGCCATTCATTATTAGACCTTATAGGGGATTTTGAGAAATAAAGATTGTCCTAAGGATGTCCATTTTGATTCTCCTTGATGGTGGCCTTGCTAATCATGGTCTCACCGTCCGTGGCCTCACCATTCAAGGCCTCGCCAATCATGGCCTTTCCATCCGTGGCCATGCTAATCGTGTCCTAGCCATCCGTGGCCATGCTAATCGTGTCCTAGCCATCCGTGGCCTCATCGTCCTAATCATCTACAAACTCTTCGTCCTCATCGTCTACGGCCTCGCCGTCTTCATTCAATGTAGCCTCACCGTCCATGGCCTCATCGTCTTCGCCGTCAATGACCTCGTTGTTCGTGGCCTTGCCGTCTTCACTATGTACAGCCTCGCCGTCTGCGCTTTTTGTGGCCTCACCATCCGTGGCCTCACAACTTGTGGTCTTGCCAATCGTGGCCTTGCCAATCGCAGATTTTCCACTAGTCACCTCACTAACCGTGACCTCACCACATGTGGCCTCGCCACTTGTGGTCCTATAGTCATTCCACTCAAACTCTTTACTTCCACCAAGGAAGTTGAAGAATAGGATTCTCTTATCCATGGACTTTGATATGGATCGATTGTAGTCTCTCACCAATCGCGACCTCACCTATCATGACCTCACCACTCGTGCCATCGCCACTTGTGGTCCTACTTTTAGTCCAATCAAACTCTTTACTTCCACCAAGGAGGTTGAAGAACAAGATGTGCTTATCTGTGGACTTTTAGGTTGAGCGACTGAGATTAGCTACTCTATTTGTTAGGCTTTGTACGTCCTTGGTATTTTTATGGGACTAGGAGAGCCTTGACCTTCTCCGAGTTTTCTTCAATGCCTCTAGACTTGATGATGCATCATAGGAACTTTCCAGAAACAACTCCAAAAGGCCATTCTTGTGGGTTCAACTTCATGTTGTACTGGTGAAAAATGGTGCATGCATCCCTTAGATCAATGACGTGCCCCCCATATTTTTGGGAGTTCACTAGCATGTCATCAACGTAGACTTTTATATTCCTTCCAACCCGATCCCCGAACATCTTGTTGACCAATCGCTAACATGCGTACTTCGGGTTGAAGTGTATGATGTGGCAGGAGTAAGCATCCATGAACGATAGAAACCATGGCCTTAGGTTACATTGATGAGTTGGTTAATTTGAGGGAGTGGAAAGCAATCTTTGGGCCATGATTGGTTAAAGTTCTTGGAGTTGATGTGTGCTTTACAAGTCCCATTCAGTTTGTGAGAGAGCGCCGGGTTAGCAACTCATGACGGGAGAAGGCTTCATGCATGAACCATTCTCCTCCAACTCTTAGACTTTTGCTTTACGTTCCCTCTATCTCTCAGCATCAAGTGATCGTCGCTTCTACTAGACCGGGGGAACCTTCGAGTTTGTGCTCAAGGCATGCCTGCTGACTGAGAGGCTACTGCCATCTCTCTTCCACCTTAGACCTCTTTTCATAATATATTAGGATTTAGGTCGCCATCGGCGGGATCGTCACATACAGCATCGCCAATAGCAACCTCGCTATGAGCAGCCTCGCCAATCACGACCTGGATTTTTTTGGTTCCATCTTGTTTTTTTGGGTCCCGTCATCTGCGCCCTCGCCAATCGTGGTCTCAATTTGGATAAGGACGGGGTCACCAGTGATTGCAGCCCCTTGGTCATTGGCAATGGGTGGTCGACTACGATTGTTCCTTCGCTATTCCCTTCGGTCATTCAGAGGTTCACGTAGTTCTAGGCCATTCTTTGGTTGTACTTTTTCTCAAAGGCGGACAAAGACGCTATCTGCGTTAGCACTGTCAGCTTCCTCGTCTTGCCTACGTGGACAGTCACAAAGTGAGCGGCTAACTTGAACCTCCACCGTGGACCTACGTCTGAGGTGGTCATCGATCCCCCTGGTTTGGAGGTTGAGCAGGTTGCTCTGCCATGGTCCGTGATTTCTTGAGAATTATAGTGCTCCTCAAGCTCGCCCTTACTCCTGACTGGCGAGCAGTCGATTGCTCCACCTTGTTTCTATCTATGAGATGGGTTCATCTCGGGAAGGCTCAACAACCTCTCGCTGCCATGTGAAGCACCAATTCAAAGGTGTGGGTCGTCTTTCTCTCACGCTTTTCCATGTTCAGTTGCTGAGCAGCCAACTCAGCTACTGTAGTCACACCATCTTTTCTCTTAGGGAGGGGACATCCCCCTATAATGTTTCTGGCTCTTTGGGAATGTAGTCGCCATCGCCCTTTTCTATATTTTCGCGAGGGTCTTCCTCAATGTTCCTCAGAGGTGGATGAGGATTTGGTGGGGCCTCAATGTCTTTTTCTTTGGTTGTACTATCTAGGTGCCATGACTAACGAGGGCATGGGTCACCTTGGGAAGTAGGTGAGGAGGTCTCACTCTGAGACTCACACTCTCAATAAAGTCACCAAAATGTTGACTCGATTTTTCATCAACTTGCACAGAGCAATGAATAAAGAGTTGTTTCCTGTGTAAAATCAGGAGCGGGATCTTGGTTGTGAATAGTGAACCAAAAAGAGAATTGAATGTAGTAATAAATGAATGAGAAAAAGGTTTATAGTGGTTCGGCCCCAAAAAGATAACCTACGTCCACTTAGTCAATATTGTTTATTATGAACTTTGAAGTGTCAAGAACAAGTACACTGAGCTTGATCTTGCTCTTGGGGCAGTTATAGCAATGAAGAGTGAGAGCTTCGTTAAAGATGAATAAATACTAACGTAATGAGCCAACTAGCCAATTTTAGGCAGATCTATATTTATCCGACTCGATTCTCATTTTTATTCTTCGTCCCCTTTTGCATCTTGATTTGCACTGTTTATAGCCACAGAAATGGGAAGAGCAGATGGTGGCAACTTATTTTCCGATCATGCTAATTTTTGGTAAACCTGGACGAAGGTAGGTTTCTATTACCAAAAATGGTAATCTGACTTGTCCTGGTCATGAATGGGTTGAAGGTGCACTTTGGTGCGGGAGGAGACTCTAGTTGTAAGGGCCACCAAAGAGTGAAGACTGGTGACCAGCCATGGCCTGTAGTGACTAGCTAGGACTCGTGGCGACTAGCTGGGGCTTATTGTTTACTCGATGCACACTGGCACGGGTGATGGCACTGGTGGCGAGGGCCACTGGCGACTGACAAGGCCTCTTGCGATTGGCTAGCGATCCTGACGAATGGATAACACTTATGGCTAACATTTGATTGGCTAGCGCAACTGGTTAGGGACATTGACAATGACTTCTCCCTCATGTGGTTGGAAATTGGCAAGGGCCATTGGCCACCACTTGACTTCGTTTGATGGAAGGAATAGACTTGTGTTGGCGAGATCTGTTTCTGCCTTAGTGTTGAGGGAATGAAGGGGGTCAACCTCCTAGGTGGTTGCGGTGTCTTGCCTCTTCACCACTTGTCTTGACACATCATCAATTTCGTGGGCCGCAATCATCCTATAAGCTTAGTAAACTCTACTAGCATCCACTCATTAAAGATTTCTTACTTTAATATGTTGCTGACTATTTTATTCATTATATATGTACTTAGTTCTCTCGTACACATAGAAGATCATATTGCAGATACACTAATTCTGATTTCCAATCAGACAAAGATAATCATAAATCGACGTCTGGGCTAGTTTTCACTCTTGGTGGAGGAGCTATAGTCTACAGAAGTATCAAACAATCCAATATTGCATATTAAACCATGAAAGCCAAGTATATAGCGGCTTGTGAAGAAGCTAAGGAAGCGGTTCAGCTCATGAAGTTCTACACTGATCAGGAAGTGATTCCAGATATGGAGAAGCCACTAATTATGTATTGTGACAACAGTGGAGAGGTAGCTAACTTAAAGGAACCTAAGCCACCAGAGAGGAAAGCATATAGAAATGAAATACCATCTAGTAAGAGAGACAGTTATGAAGATAGTTTGGAACAAAAACTGGAAGACCCGTTTACCAAGACACTTCTTGCAAAGTCTTTTATGGATCATGTATGCAATATAGGATTGAGAGAGATGCCTCGCTTCCTTTAAGGACAAGTGGGATATTGTTAGGGTTTATGCCCTAAAAGCATGTATAAATACATATATTGATTTAAATAAATGTGCAATTTTATTATATGTGAATTTTATATTTATTGTTTGAATAATTTATATAAATTTCAAAAAAAAAATCATATTCATTTATGAGAATATGATACTGTATTTGTACAAGAGAATTCAAATAAAATATAATGAATAAAATAGTCAGTGCCCGCCCTGATTTTCCCACGGGCTGATTAGCGAGCTAAGATACGACCTAATCATGGTTACCAGGCAGACATCCCCAGGACTGGAGCTGCCATCGTAAGGTCCTACCTCTTTAGCTCGGGGTAACCTAAGGGTTCGCCAAGATTGCCTAAGGATCGAGTCTGGACTCGGAAGGCCGCAGGTCGAGTGAAGATCCAGCTCGTGATACGAGCTGGAGTTGGAGGCTGTGACCCCTTATAAAGTCAACCACGCAAGGTAAACGTGCATATATCAGACATCACGTGTTGGATATATCCCTGACTTCTCGGACACGTAGCAGGAACGTGCGTATTCAGACTCCCACGACTGGTTTGGGCCGTGCAGCCCAATATCCCCTTACCTATTGATTTTACCACACTTATGTGTCAGGTTTAGGAATTAATCATGAATGTCACAGAATCGACATGATAGGTAAGAAGGTCACGGGATGACCTTCTCACCAACTCCCAGGTGCCTTCTCCTATAAATATGGAGACCTTGGGAGTTAATGGGGGTTGGATTCTCGATTGTAAGAAATACCCTGTAATCAAATACCCAGTATATAGCAATAATACTGACTAGTGGAGTAGAAGGATTTTAACCTTTGAACCACTTAAAAAACATACTTTGAGTCACCATTTCACTTCCTAAGATCATATATCTGTTTCGGTTCAACCTAAGCACTAATCCCTTTCTCTTCTTTTCTTAATTACCTGTTGGCGAAGAACCGCGTCAACAGTCAGCAACATATTAAAGTAAGGAATCTTTAATGAATGGCTGCTAGTACAGTTTACTAAGCATATGGGATGCAAGTAATCTAGATTCAGATTACTAATGCGGATAGACATCTTGGTCGGTGTGATGTATATAATAGGAATTATATATGACAGAATCGATATAAATTAACTATCTTTATAAATTTACCGTTTGCCATAAAAATTTAATTCATATCATAATAGATGAGCAATTGTAGATCAGTCTAAATTCTGAGTAATCATGAACCCCTGTTTATGTTTATTGGGTCTTTTGAATTATTCGTTCAGGTCTCTTGACATGAATGGCTGAGAACATGATTTTACAACAATGGAATCCATGCTTTCCTAACAGATTGAATATTTGTCCCCTTAAGGGTTAATGCTGGAACTTGATAGTTATTTAGCTCAAATCTATAATTTGATCATAGAATAATTATTCACTAGTGAATTAATGGTATTGAAGGAACAAGAGGTAATTAGAAGGGTAAAATGGTAACTTTGACCAACTCTAATTATCAAACCAATAAATGGAGGACACAACTACATTTATTGATTATATCAATGGACTCCTAGAGAAAACTCTTTAAATATAATTATATAAATACTTAGAGTGCAATTCCATATTTCTAATGGGGTAATTATTGAATTAATAAATAAGATTATTAAATTAAAGATTTTAATTAATAATCTGATTTATTGGAGCTTTGTATTATAAGTCCATGGTCCTTGGGTTGCCTCTGTCCTACATTGTCAAGGGTAAGGATGTTACAAGGAAGAATAATAGAGAAAATGACTAAATTACAAAATAATTAATTTTCCAATGCAAGGAAATTATTATGTGATAATTATGGGCAATTGATTAATTGTGAATTAATTAATTATTTGATTAATTAGTTTGTATTTGAAAAACTTTATATTATTTAAAATAAATATTAATCATGTTTTGATTAATATTTGAGAGAGTTTAATTATTATCATATTATATGATAATTATTTAAAATTGATAATTTTTTTTTAAGATAAGGTTAATTTTGAATTAACTTATATTTATTTTTGGAATAAATATGTTATCTTAAAATTAATTAAACAAACAATTGAGAAAATCAAGCATAGAATAATATGTGGCACACGCCACTCACTGTGCCAGACAGTGATTAGCGCCACACACTGTGTCACATCCCTAGGATTTGAATTTTGAATTTCAAATTAATTTGTATATTTAGTTATTTAATTATGATTTTGTAAATATGATTTAAAATTAAATAATTAATTGGTTATAACTGATCAGATTTAATTTAATTAAATAAAGAATATTAAAATAATTTTAATTATCTTTATAAACCTAAAAAGAAGGGATTCTTTTCTAAGTCAGTTGTTTCTAGGTTATCAAACTCTCTCAAAGAAAAGAAACAATGGAATTTCTATACCTAAAATTATAGAAGTTTTCATACCCTTTTTTCTTCTCCAACCCATCTAGATCCCATGTGTTGAGTACATCTAGAGAGCCTAAAAATTAATTTGTGAATCTTACGTGCCCAACACGTCCTTGTGTGTTAGAGGAACGACTTGGAAGGCTAAGGTGTAAGCTTTCATGAGGATAGGAAGATCTTTGATTTTCAAAAATAAACTCAAGGACACTTGATAGGCTACGAGAGGTAATCTATAAAACCTTGTATGTGTTTAATTTAATATATGTATATATGTATGATCCTGGCTGGTATTAATAATTTTGAAAACCCCTCCCCTACCTTCCGTTGCGTATTTTGATATTTTTTTCTATTTTAGTACCAAAAAATTCGAGATCTCTCGGTAAAGACTTAAAACATGAGTGAACAAGCAGTTCTTTCCTTGGCATCTTCTTATCACACACTTTCTTAGCCTTCTCCTTGTAAACATTGGAATGAGCCATAACAGTTGGTAAATACTTTTTGATCAAATTTTCTCGCTGCCAGGTTGCAAATGATCTACACACATATCGTCTTTTTGATCTTCACTCACTAAAGGGTAAAGTGATTAGTGTGTCAACCCTCTTGCAAGTATTCACAGCTACTAGCCAATTCTCACTATTGTAAATATCAAATTGAACATCTTCTTCATTAACTTGCAAGGTTGCATGACCTGCTTGTACATCAATAAGTGCTCCACCAGTTGCTAAGAAAAGGCAACTAAGAATCAATGGAATCTCATGGTCCTCCTCCATATCCAATATCAAAAAATCAGTAGGAAATAAAAACTTATCCACCTTGACTAAGAGATCCTCTATTACTCCAGGTAGATGTACGAAAGAGCGATCAACAAGTTGAAAAGTAAGGGTTGTAGGATTCACCTTCCCAAGACCCAACTTCTTGAAAATAGATAGTGTTACGCATTGAATAGTTAGGACAGTTATACAGTTTGTTAAAAATAGTGCGTAACTCGTTAAGTGAGTCATTTGAACTTAAAAGTATAATTAAGGTTAAACGATATGTTAAAAGTTGTGGTCAAAAAGTTGAACTTTTCATCAAATGGTTTGAATAGTTACAAGGGATCCCAAAAGTTTCTAATAAAGTACCAGTTTATCAAAATTACAAACTTAGCCGACCTAAGCGAAAAATTTTCAATTAATGACTCCTGTTCCTCAAAATATCTCGACCGTGGCGGCCGAGCAAGCTGAGTATGTACACAGCGCCCCTACAGCTCTCCAATTCTTGGCTGGTCCAGCTTTCCTTTTCCCTTACCTGCACCACGAAGCACCTGTGAGCCAAGGCTCAGCAAGAAAACCCAAAAAATCATGCAGATAATCATATGAACATTAATATGTATTGCATACTCTATAACCACCACTGGTTCACATAGATTTTCCAAAAAATATACTTTTCAAACAATATACGACTCATGTAGAGTAGATGGATGTCACATCTTTACAATGGCCTTGCCACTATGGCGGATATCGTATTCGTATTATGGACCCGCCACTACTGCATACATTACGCATGTAATGTCGATAACGACCTGTCGACCGAGTGATCAATGCAAACAAGTATAACAACATAGATTCAAACAAAGCAGACATTCAACTATGAACGAATTCTGACATGACCATTCCCGTGCCCTATAATTGGGGCGCACGCCCTACACTCGATGCAAGTGTTAGTTTTCTTACCTCAAGTCCTCAACGATAGGGTGAAGCGACAACGAGCATGATCCTTTCCTTCTCGAGCCTTGCGGTACCCCTAGTCACAACATATTAATGGATATCCATCAAGAACTAAACCAATTAAGAGCTTCAAGATTGAGTCCTAGCCTCTGGGACCTCGCATTCTACTAAGCCGGGCAGTAGAATCCTTCCCGAGCCTTTAGGTTTGAGTCCCCGCAACTCAAAACCTTATTTGGCCAATTTTCCCAATCAGAGTCGCAGCCCGCCCCTGAAGGGTCGCGATGCGCCTCTAGGCAGAGAGCCCCGAACCACAAGGCACAGGACACGTGCTGTGGCACTGCCTACCAGGTGTCACGGTACCAAGGCGATTCAAAGGAATCCCCCAACTCCTCTCAGTTCATGTAGGCCGCGACACTCCAACAACAGCGTCGCGATGCAACCCCCTGAACCCAGAATTTCTGCGATTCGAGAGTTTTCAAACTGACCCAACATCCATACAAACTCACTCTCAATCCATTTCGACCATCAGAACAACACCAGCAACATAGAAACACAAAATACAACCAAAAAATCCTCTAAAACACAACCAAACTCAAACCCCAAGGATTTCATCAAAACACCAAAAAAAACTAAAAGCTTTGACAACTGAGATTACCTACTAGAATTCAAGCTCCTCATTGGATTCCCAAAGCTAGGCAGCTTCTAATCTTCAAGAACAAACTTCCAACTCCACTAAGGGTTGCCTCAAAGATCACTTCTTCAAGAGCCTTCTTCTTGGAGCAAAGTAGAGTGAGAGAGAGAGAATGAGAGAGCAAGAGGGAGAGAACGTGAGTGAGAGACTTACCTTAGACTTTGGCTAAGTCTAAGTTATCCCCTTGGCAAAACACCGTAATGCCCCTTGTAACGTCCCAAATTACCTAATAAGGCTTAGGGTCTTGATTAGGGGACCATGATGGCAATATATGGAATTATATGCTTATATGATATATTTGTGTATGATTATGTGATTATGTGAGTTATATGATAATATAACTAGCTTCTGACGATGGTTTCCTTTTAGTTTGGTTTAGGGTGCAAAATGATTGAGATCTCATTTCAATAATTAATATTAGTTTACTGAAATATCATTTACAAGGAACTAAGTATTTTAAGGATAAAATACAATGACGGTAAAACGATATTTTAGTCCCATCTCATTGTAGATCGTCTATAGAGGATTGAGTAACAATTATGGTTGTAACAATTGATAACTAATAATGTATCTATATTGGTTATAGAACGTTCTATGAATTCAAGAGTGCGATTCTAAGTCTTTAATGGAGTCATGAGGAATTAATAAGTTAGTAAATTTATTTGCTAAATTTATGATAACTTATTGGAGCTTGATTTCATAGGCCCATGGTCCCCACTCTACCTTGGATAAAATCATCTAGATAGTCTCAATTAATTGATTTAATTATCAATTAAAATTATCAAAGTTGACTAGTTCAATTTTGAAAAGTTTCACATAGTTATATAATTTATAGAAGAAAAGAGATTTTAGGCACATTTATTAATTAAGATAAATTGGTGTCTAAATTAATAAATAAGTTTAAATCAAGGTTCAAATTATAAATAATTAATTTGATAAGGGATTTAAATAATTGTTTAATTAATTAATCAAGGGTTTATACTTTTTTAGACCCTGTGTTTTGTCCCATTACCTATTTGGACCCTGTGTTTTGACAAATTACTTTTTGGACCCTGTATTTTCTAAAATAGTTAAAATAGACCCTTAAACCCAATTTTGATCAAAGTTTTTTGAACTAAAATCACAAATAATTCATCAAACTAACAACTCAGAACAAAAATACAGTCATTTTGCCTAAGAACTATGTTGTTATACTCAATTTTTTGTTCATCAAAATCAGGTTTAAGAGCCTATTTGAACCATTTTACAAAACACAGGGTCTAAAAAATAATTTGTCAAAACACAGGGTCTAAACAGGTAATGAGACAAAACACATGGTCTAAAAAAGCATAAACCCATTAATCAATAGAAGATAATATAGACCTTGATTTTAAGTTCAATGGGCTTATAATTAAATGAGAAATTTCACAGGCCTAAAGCCCTTGAGAATTTCGACCTAATAGTTGATATTATCTATTATTTTATTGATTGTTTAATTAAAATAAATGGCCTAATTGAGCCTATAAAAGGAATGCTAAGTGAGAGTTGAAATCAGATTTTTGAAAGACGATCTGACAGAAGATCAGAAGATCTACTCTTGATGCTCTTGGTTTTAGATTCTCTCTACAGCATAAGTCCTTTCTAAGCCTAAATATTCTCTTCTATTCTTCTTCTCTTTGTATCTATCTCATGTGTTGAGAATTCCATACTCTAGTCTAGGTGATTCTAAGGATACTTTGGAAGATTGTGAAGAAATTTGAAGATCGGTTCAGTTTCCTGGTGATACCCTGGGACGGAAAGGATTCATGGGTTAGAGAAACTGAAGGAATGACTAATACATTCTGCTGCGTATAATGTAAGCATTCTTATCATTATTTCTATTTAAATTCAATTATAGAACACATGTTCTAAGTTGTCTCATATTAATTTTTTTAATATAAGATTTACATGAAAATAAATAAAATCATGTATAAGCTTTCCTAACAACTGGCCTTAGAGCCTTTGGTAATCTTTATTTTCATGCATGAACATGGTAAAAATTTAATTATTTCATGTGTTGAGTAATTGGATAGATTTTATGTTTTTATGAAGCATATTGATTCTTATGTGATTATTAGCAAATTTGGGTTCTTTTGTTGTGTTTTCTTTGCAAATAATTTTTTAAATGCTTTATTTGATGTAAAAAAATGGTAAAAATTATTTAGAAAACATTTTTGGGTTGAAAAAGTACACAAATTTTATTAAAGAAAATTATTTTGGGTTATGGTTGCAGCCTGGGTAACAGCGACTAGTGGCCGCAACCACCATCAACCCCTGGTTGCGGCCAGCATGCGTTTTTTTTGCCTATATCGACTTATGGTCACGACCACCCACTTTCACTGGTCGCGGCCAACAATAAATTTTTTCTTAAAATTTGAATTTTGAATGTATTTTTTAATAGGTTAATCCAAAAATATCAGATCTTTTCTATTATTTAAATATATCTTTTTTTGAAATACGATATTTTTTGTGTTTGATCTTTTAAAAAATAGATATTTTCTACAAAGATTCAAATTCAAATTTAAAAATAGGTCAACTAATTAATTTTAAATATCTTAATATTTTAAAATATTAGAATTAAGTTATTAGATATTAAAGATATTTTTGAAATATTTTAGTTGAAAATAATAATATCTGATTATTCTATGGATTTTAATATTTAAATAATTTGAAATTTAAAAATTTGCTGACTAGATATTTTTATAGATATTTGAATTTGTTTAAATGTTTAAGATATTTTTTCAAAAACAACAGATGATATTTGTTTTAAAAATTTATAACTGGTTAAATTTAAAAAAAAAAATCATGTTTTTCAAACCAATTAATAAAATATTTTTTAATAAATGGGAGTTAAATTAACATTGGTTAATTGTTGATAAATCCTATTTATATTAAATTAATATTTTTCATAATGACCTAAACTAAGTTGATTGTTGATAAATGAAATTTAAATTAACTTTTGTTATAAATTTCATTTAAATTTACTTATTTATTTTTGTAAAAATTTAATTAATTCGAATTTTTGGATAAATTATAGAAAATAAATTGTGGTATTTTTGCAAATGAAATAAATTTTGGTATTTTTGCATAAATTCATAGACTTGCTCTTATAGTGACATGATTAGGCCCATTCAATTATAACATGTATGTATGCACTATATGTGGTATTTTTACAATTGGGCTTAGATGCATATAGTGGCTCATATGTTTGTTAAATATATGGATTTTGCTAAATAAAACAGTCATAAAATGATAGGTTTTATTTGGGCCCATTAGAAAATATAAAGTTTAAATTCCTCTTTTGTGGTGGTTCCACTTGTGAAGATCCATTTGCTTTGCATGACTATAGCAGGCCTAATCAATTAATAACAATTAATTAAATGAAGGTTTAAATTCCTGTCTTTTAGACCTTGTATGGAAGTATGGGGGTCTTAGTAATGAGAACGACATACTGGACACAGGCCTCCTCCATACAAGCCCAATTATTACGGCCCATTTGCTTGAGTTGGACTTTATTGATAGGTTCATTATAATAGTTATTCCTAAATATTGATTATCAACAAATTAATTCCAATTTAATTGAATTTGTTTCAATGTGACACTTTACAATTAATAGAAAATTATAGGACTATGGTTTTTAAAAAAATTAATTTTTAAAATTATTTGGAGAACCATAGTCATTAATTTTCAGAAAATTAATAATGAAAATACTATTTTTAATTAAATAATGAGCTTATTTTAAGAATAATATCTGATTCCCACCATTGGTTAAACAAGGTCAATAACTTAATGGGTCCTCGAGATACTTTGATTCGTTCCCCTACAGAAGGTGTTCATTAGTTATTTTGACAAGGATAAATTTCAAAAGATAGATAATTTAGGTTGAATTCTTCTAGACTCCCCCTATAATGACTACTAGGACTAAATCTATGATTGTCGAAACCGTGGGTCTAGCTCATAAAATAAGAGATTTTGTTTTCTTATTTTGACCGAATAGTAGGTTGTTAATAATGGTGTCCATTATTAAATGAGTTTACAACTCTATTTAACTAATGATATTTTTTTACTCTCGCCAATCGGGACATGAATATCACAAATTAGTTAAAATCCTAAAGAAATAGAGATATGATTATTTTGGTACTTTTTTCTCCATATCTTACATATTTATGGTATATGTTGTGCTATTTCTTAAAAATAGTGTGAATAGAAGTTTTATTGAGCAAAAGTGATTGATTTATATTTTATTGATAATATGTAGTTTTAAGTATGGTTGTGTCCACTCCCATCCTTTCTCAACTTTGTATGGAGAAACTCATTGGAGAAAACTTCCTTAAGTTGAAGCAGAATATCAACATAGTGTTGATAGGTGACAACTCCAAGTTCGTCACGACTGAGGAATCCCTAGAAGTTCCAGCTGAAGGAGATCCCAAGTCTGTAAGAGATAAATATGAGCGTTGGTAGGCAACAAATAACAAGGCAAAGTATTACATGTTGACTAGTATGGTCGACACTCTCAAGACAAAGATGGAGAATGTCGAGATGGCCTACAAAATCATGGAATAGCTCCAAGACATGTTCGGTGAAAAGTCTGTGCAAACTCGTTTTGAGGCCACCAAGAAATATGCCAATGCTCGGATGGCACCGTCTCCACACATTCGTGATCAACTCAACTATGGTCTGGCGTAGCTCATGAATGAGCTTGAGACTTTTGAGTCTATCATGGGTGGACCTAGTAAGGGAGGAGAAAAGATGACTATTGCTGCTGCTGCTGATCTAGCTAAGGCTGAAACTAACCTAGCTTTATCTTCGAAAGCTAGAAACAAGAGGAAAGGTAGACAAAACACTAACCGCATGCCTGCAAAGGCTGCAAATACGAGTGCACATACACCTAAGGAGAAGAAAAAGAAGAACAAGAAAGGTAAAGATAAGTGTTTTCACTACAATGAGAAGGGGCATTAGAAACAGGATTGCCCTAAGTTTCTAGCAGCGAAAAACAAACGTAATGATTATAGTTCATTTATCT
Organism: Humulus lupulus; assembly: GCF_963169125.1. Lineage (NCBI taxonomy): Eukaryota > Viridiplantae > Streptophyta > Magnoliopsida > Rosales > Cannabaceae > Humulus > Humulus lupulus. The sequence goes on along the minus strand of NC_084800.1, from coordinate 175,835,062 downwards.
TAGAAAAATGTATTGTAGAGAATGATAATTCCGTTTGGATTATTTATTCTAGATCTAATAACCATGTTTGTAACTCTTTATAGCTTCTTGAATCATGGGAGGAAGTGGATGAAGGTGGCTTAAAGCTTAGAGTTAGGAACAGAGCGTTTGTTACGGTCCAAGCTAGAGGAAAAGCTCGCCTGAAGTTCGGAAATAAATATTTAATTTTGAAAGATGTATTTTTTATTCCGGATTTTAGTATAAATTTGATTTCAGTTTCCATGTTGCAATTAGAACAAATTGTTATGACTTTCACAAGTTCTAATATATCTATTTCTTTCAATGGATCACAATTGTGTATTGCATGTTTGGAAAACGACATTTATATTCTATGACCTAACGAACCTCTTGCTCTTAACAATGATTTATTCAAAGTAGCTAAACCTAGGACCAATAAACATCAAAATATCGATAACGATAACATGACGTATTTATGGCATTTGAGCTAGGTTACATTGGCTATGATAAAATTCAAAGACTTAAAAAGGACAGTCCTTTGAGGGAACTCACCTTAGGTGAATTACCTGTCTGAGAATCTTGTCTAGAAGGGAAACTGACCAAGCGTCCATTCTCTACAAAAGGTGATAGGGTCAAAGAACCACTTGGACTTGGTCATCCAGATGTTTGTGGACCTTTGAATGTTGAAGCCAAGGGTGGTTTTGAGTATTTTGTCACTTTCATTGGCGATTACTCTAGATACTCATGTCTTTAAATAATGCATAAGAAATCATAAACATTTTTAACATTTCATGAATTCCTAGCTATGGCTCAGAACCAATTAGAAAAACGTTAAAGATCTTACGATCTGATGGGGGTGGAGAATATTTGGATATTCAGTTCCAAGATCATTTAACTGAACTTGGGATTTTATCACAACTTACTGCCCCGGGTACTTTGCAACAAAATGGTGTAGCGGAATGCCGGAATAGAACTTTATTAGAAATGGTTAGATGCATGCTTAGTTACTCAACTCTGCCAACTTCATTTTGAGAACATTTAATTGAAATTGCGAATGACATTCTAAATGTCGTACCGTCCAAATCAATCCCCAAAATACCTTAAGAACACTGGAATGGTCGTGAACCTAGTTTATGTCATTTTAGAATCTGGGGGTGTCCTTCCCACGTCCTGAGGAAAAAGGAAGGAATGCTAGAACCACGAACCAAAGTTTGCATATTTGTTGGCTTTCCAAAAGGCACTCGGGGTGGACTTTTATATAGTCATTCAGAAAAGAAAGTGTTTACTTCTACGAATGCTACTTTTATGGAAAATGACTATGTCCAAAACTTCAAACTGCACAGAAAAGTAGTTTTAGAGGAGATGGTTGAAGAATTAGCTCCAGCAAAATGTTCCACCATCATCAATGCGAGCTGATGATGAAATTTCCACTCTTCATGTACAATTGATGCAAGTCGATTTAAATGAAGAAAGTACCATTGTTCTTGAGCAAATAGTCATGGAGCCTCAACGTAGTGGGAAGATTTCTAGGAACTCAGTTCGTTATGAATTGGATGGTGAAACCAATATGGTTGTTGGTGACACTAGTTGTAATGCCCTAGATAACCAAGACCGCTACACTATGTGTTCTAAAATAGTGCAAGACTTGCTAATCAAGTCGTTTGAACAGTAATGTGATCCCAAGGTTAGTTACCAGGTTAGGTTTAAAAGATTTTGAGCATAAACGGTTAATTTTCATTAAAATAGACGTTTGGTACATGAGATCCCAAAAATAGGGTTTAAGAGACAAAATTTACAATTCTCAAAAGTTATGTACAACCAGTAGCCACTCTAATGGCAAAATACAAATTTTAGGCTCTGTCCCTATACTTTCCCTCGGCCATGGTGGACGAGCAGCTGACAATGTACACCTTGCCCTCAAAGCTTTCTAACTCATGATTGGTCCAGCTTACCCTTGCCTTTACCTGCACCACATAGCACCCGTCAGCCAAGGCCCAGCAAGAAAACCATAACAGCAAATACATAATCAGTAATTACTACCAATCAATCAAAAGACAGTTATCCAGAAATTCAACAAGTCATAGGCATTAAACTAATAACAGAGAACATGTACGTTCAACAATATACTTCAATCAATATGCAAATGCTCAGGGTCGGGGCCCTTAGGCCAAGCCCTTTGTTTACTCAACTAACTCCGGCTCACTTAGGCCGAGTCTAGTGTTTATCTAGCTGACCCCGGCATACAGTGGCCGAGCCATGTCCTATGCGCATGTATCAGTCACACTCTCTTAGGTCAAGCATTTCATGTTCGCATAATCAATATCACAATTATACAACACATATACTCATATACAGGAAATCTCAGTCCCAACACAGCCACACAAGGGTGTAGTTTTTTACTTTGAATCCCGACTGAAGGATACAAAACGGTCCCGAGTACGATCCTCAATCCCGAGCCTTGGCGATAAACCTAGTCATAGTGTCCAATGGGTAATCATCAATCTCATAATCAAAATAAATACTTAGGAGACAAAAACTAGCCTTTGGGTCCTTAATTTCTACTAAATCGGGTAGTATAAATTGTCTCGAGCGCCTTGGTTAGTGCCCCCGAGCCTCACCAATTCTAGAAACTGACCTAAGGGAAAATCTCCCAGGCGGGCCGCAACTTGACCCTAAAGGTCGCGACATGCCCCCAAGTCAGAGGCTCCATCTTCAAGCACCAGGGGGAGGCGGGTCGTAACTTTCCCCCTAGGGTCGCGAAAATCATTCAGGTTAGAGAGCCACCCAAGGCCCTATGGGCATGTGGGCCGCAGCGCGCCCCTATGAACCCAGATTTTCTTGATCTCCTCTTCACTCTTCCCAGCCAGATTCCCAGAATTTCAATCCTAACAATCCTCCCAACCCAAACTAAGCTTAGCTACAATTTTAAGACTTTTAATCACCCAATTTAAACACCAAAACCACATCAATAATACTGAAACTAACACTTTATTTCAACAACAACTTATTACATAGAAACCTCGTCTAATTTTACCCAAATAACCAAAATTTCTTAACATAACTAGGGACAAGAACTTACCTTAGTTGCTTGTTCAATCTCCACAAGATTTCTTCCTCCTACTCTTGAACTTAAACCCTCAAGTTCCCCAGCTAAATTCCCTGATTTGGTGCTTGAATTCCTCAAGATTTCCCCATAGAATTTCCCTAAGCTTGATCACCTTAACCCTCCATCTATGTTTTTCCTTCAACTTCCAAGCACATGTGAGAGAGAGAAACTGTGAGATGGAGCGAGAGTTGAGAGTATTCCACCACTTTCTAACTATTCCTAAGAGTGTTACTGAATATATCTCTTGTTTAAACAAAAGACCATTATGCCCCTTTAAGCCTATAATCTTCTAAGGGTACTAAGGGGTAAAATTGTCATTCCGCTCCTGGTTCCCGCTAATTCCTCAAGTGTTCCTAACATTAACCAATTAATCCTGTCGAGTCCATTTAATTTCCAAATACTATCAATATCTAATAAATCCCAAAATATTCTCTAAATTCCCAAAAATACCCCTAGGCTTCCCCCCCCCCCCCCCCCCCCCCGAGCCGGGTATTAAACCCTGCTGTGACTATTTCGTTAATCCGCTCACTAGGACCGTCTCGAGCCATATACTGCAAATATATCCACATAATAATGTGGTCTCAAGAATTTATCACATATAATCACATTTATGCCCTTAATGGGCCAAAATTACAAATATGCCCTTATAAGCTATAAAGGGCCCACATGCATAACTAATACTTGTAAACATGCATATAACATATTCATATAATCATATTACTCATGCATGCCATATAGTCACACATTTAACTTTTTAAACATTCATATTCCAATTATGCCCTCACAGCACGCTAATCAAGGCCCTAAGCCCTATTAGTAAATTTGGGTCGTTACACTAATGATCCGTTGTCTTTCAAACAGGAAATGGCTAGCCCTAAAATGGAACTATGGATCGAAGCCATGAAACACGAAATGGAGTCCATTTACTCAACTTTTGTCTGGGATCTTGTGGAAGCACCTAGTGACTTTAGGGCCATTGGGTGCAAGTGGATCTAGAAGAAGAAACGAGGTGTTGATGGAAAGATCGAAACTTATAAAGCTCGATTAGTGGCAAAGGGTTATACCCAAAGTGAAGGTGTGGACTACGAGAAAACTTTTAGTCTGGTAGCCATGCTCAAGTCCATTCGCATCCTCCTATTCGTAGCAGCCTCTCTCGACTATGAGATCTGGCAAATGGACGTCAAGACAGATTTTCTTAATGGGAAGCTTGACGAAGTCATTTATATGGATCAGTGATGCGTGTCGTATGTCGTATCAAATTTAAATTTTTTTTTTTTTTCACTTACACCAGCTACTTTAGTATAGCGGTAAATAAGAGTCGAACCGACGAGAACTCTGATCAAATTATTATTCAAAATAATACTAGACTAAAAAAAAAGGGTTTTAGTTTTAATAGTTGAAAACATAAAATGAAATAAATATCAACGATTTAATAACTAAGGATATAATGATATATTAAAGAAATAGTCAAGAATTACTCTCCACCTTCAACAATCAATCTATCAACAATGATGAATAATATTCCCTATTCCCAATTAAACTATTAACCCCGCATATAACACTTAAGCAGTCAATTATCCCAGTTTCCCTAGTATAATTAATTAAAGCTAAGCGCTCTTAATTAAACCTTTTTACCCAGCAATAAACCCATTAATCATGCAATCTATTTAACCTAGTAAAAGCATTACACTTTGTGGAAACAGGTTAATCTAGGCAACGAATTCATTAAGCGTGCAATTCATTTAACCTAGGTTCTATTTCTCATCACAATTAAAATACTCGTCACAATACCTTAATAGCAATTTATCACTTTACTTAGAATCCTAAACTATTAGGTGAATAGAAATCCTAAGAAGACAGTAGAACAATGCAAAACCTTAATTAGTTGCCATCTAAACAAGATTTTACAAGATCCATGACATTCAAATAGAAAAATAGAAGCAATTTAATATAAGGAAATAAAAGGAATAAAATTCATCAATGCATTTAAGATCTCATGTCTAAGGTTTTGAAATAACCCTTAACTATAAAGAAAACTACTCCATAATCATATTCATATTCATAAACATAAATATTCAATGAAAATAAAAGAGTTTTAAGAAGAAAGAAAAACTAGATTGAAGAATATAGATGATGATGTTTTTTCCTCCTCTACTGCTCTAGGCTCTAAAAATTGCAATCCAAAATTATGATAAAAGTTAACCCTAATCCCTTTTATAGACCCTTAATAATTAAATTTTAAAGAAAAATTTGTTGCACGGCCGCGGCCAGTGATTCTTGATGGCTGTAGCCACGGGTCATATTATGGGCCATGCTCGCGCAGAGGCCATGGCCAGGAGATCATGATGGCTGGGGCCAATACTCCCTGTCTCTCAGGCCACGGCCAGTAAATCCTGGTGGCCACGACCACTGGTCATTTTCTGCTCATATATTTTTTTCTTCATAATCTTCAACTTAGGCTCAATCCTCGGGTTTAGGGACTATGAAAACACTTCAATCTGGTTCAAAACTTCATTTTCCCAAGTCCTATCATTGCACCTTCATTTTTAACCACAAAATTGTATCAAATTCATCAATAATACCTTATAAAATATTTTATGACTTAAAAATCAAAAAACTCGTAAAACAAAGCTAAGAACACCTAAAAACACTTTAAAGGAACAATATCTAAATGCAAAAGGATAAAATATATAATATCCAAAATACCCTTATCAATCAGCTAGAAGGATTTAAAGTAGCTGGACAAGAAGGAAATGTTTGCAAGTTGAGTAGGTCCATTTATGGACTTAAGCAAGCTTCTCATTCCTGGAACCTTAGGTTTAATGAAATAAACAAAACCTATGGCTTTGAACAAAATATTGATGAGCCTTGTGTTTACCAACTGAAGGCAAACCAAATAGTGGTATTCCTGGTTCTTTATGTAGATGAAGGATTTGGGTGAGGCAAGTTATGTTCTAGGTATCCAGATCATTAGGGATAGAAGGAACAAACACTTAGCCCTATCTCAAGTAGCTTACATTTATATAGTGCTTGAACGTTTCTTAATGACGAATTCCAAGAAAGGACATCTACCGTCCCGCCATGGCATTCATCTTTCAAAGAAGTATTCTCCCCAGACTCCTGAAGAGGAAGATGCAATGAGAAACGTTCCTTATGCATCTACAGTTGGAAGTCTGATGTATGCTATGTTGTGTGCTAGACCAAATATCTGCTATGCAGTGGGAGTAGTGAGCAGGTATCAGTCAAACCGGACCAAAACATTGGACAACAGTTAAGCATATTCTGAAGTATTTAAGGCGGAGTAGGGATTATATATTAGTCTACAAGGGTGGTGTTTTGAGCTCTATAGGTTACACCGATTCAGATTTTCAGACTGATGTCGATGACAGGAAGCCTACTTCTAGAATGGTGTTTACTCTTGGGGTGGAGCTGTGATATTGTAATGCCCCAAATTTCCTAATAAGGTTTAGGACCTTGATTAGGAGGCCGGGATGGCCATAATTGATTTAATATGTTATAAAATGAATATATGCATGTTAATGTGAATTATATTACTATATGATGATAAATGCATGCATACGGGTGTACTTATAATGATAAGGGCATTCTGGTAATTTGGCCTATTGGGTGCATATTGTAATTTGTGAATGAGATTTCATTATTATGGAGATATATTCGAGCTATGCGGCATGAGACGATCTTAGATTATGAGTTAGCGGTTTTATCATAACGGGGTCAATTTGGGGTAATAGGAATGTTTATTTGGTGATAGATTGGGAATATTTGAGATCAGGGTGAAATTCTGGAAGTTTTGACTATAGTGTCCCCGAGGGTGTTTTCGGGACCCCGAGCACTAGGTTTTATTTGAGGTTACTTAAGCTTGAATTAGTTTGACGATAAGAACGTATGTTAGAAACTTCTCGTTCTCTCTCAAAACAGTCTGTTTTACCGTTTGAGCCTTTTTGAGGAAATCTTGAGTTCTAGGAGTTGGAATCAAGCGAGGGTCGAGGCATAGCGATCCTAGGAAAGATTGGAAGCTTCTTAACCGAAGGATTTGACGAGAAACAACCCAATCGAAGGTAATCTAAGTTTGAAGTTTGAAGTTTTTAAAGTTTTAATGCTTATAATTGGACTTTGTGAATTGTTGAGTTTTTGGTTGGTTTGAACCTTGGGTTTTGGTGGTTTTGGACCATTGGGGAGTTTGGGAACTTTGATTTGATGATTGGGGAATGTTTGGGTATGTTTTTGGAAGATTTGGAGTGTTTAAAACGCGTTTGGGAATGGCCCAGGGTTGGGGGCCGCGGCCCTGTTCTTGAGCGTCGCGGCCCTAGTTCAAAGAAGCAGGTGTCAGGAAATTGGCCTTGCTGGGCGCCGCGGCCTGGGCTGCAGCCCTAGCCTCAGAGAACCCTGGGGGCCGCGGCCCAAGGTGCTAGGGCCGCAGCCCTTGCCCTGTTTTCACCCCGTTTGCTCGTTTTGACCCCGGGAACTTAGTTATGGGCCTCGGGAGTGTCCCTACTACTTGGATTAGTTTGGATTGATCTCTTGGGGGCTAGATATTGGTGTGGAACCTTTGATTATCATGTTATTAATGGTGTTCCGTATATGGTTATGATTAGGTGACCGCTAAGGGCTTAAAGGTTGATCGCTCTCAAGGATCGTTCTTATATTGGTACTAGCTCGAATCTGAGGTAAGAAAACTGCACCCTGTGTATATGTGACATGTATGGTTATCATTGAAGCATGTTGGTTGATTATTGAGTATGACATGCATGGTTATTATTGATGCATGTTGGATGTTTAAATGTAAATGTTGATAGCATAATGAATGCTTGGCAATCTTGCCCATTTGCATATGACTGTTGTTGAGGCATGCTGGATGATTAAGTGTGATGCATGTAATGCACGAGAAACATGTGATTAGGGCATGCCATGAATGATGAATATGAGATTGGCCAGAGCTTGAGTCTCTGAGTTTGTGCATGATCATGATTATGCTAGAAATTGTTTAGTAAGCATGCTGAATGCCCTATTCTTGGATAACTGGCATATGATAGATATTGATAGCATTGATTACTTGTGTATGGTACTGACTAATTAGTCAGATTTGACAAAAGGTGCTAGTATCAACTGTGAAGCTGTGACTCATTAGTCAGGTTCGGCAGTGGTACTGGGCACTAGTCACGATGCACTGACTCTTCAGTCAGAATCGACAAAAGTGTTAGTGTTAACTGTGAAGCTGTGAATCATTAGTCAGGTTCAGCAGTGATACTGGACACAGGTCAGGTAGCGCTGACTTATTTGTTAGAACGGCCTTGGCGTGAATCACGCAAGCCAACAGAGATTAGATCTAATCGACTACTAGCATTGAATGACTCAAGGAGCATTAATGCCTGACCGACCCTGAGGGTCGATGAATGAAAAAAGAGCTTGGAAGCTAGTGGCTTACCTAACAGCCACTCTCCCGCTAGAAAAGAGAGCTTGGAGGCTAGTGGCTTACCTAACAGCCACTCTCCCGCTAGAAAAGAGAGCTTGGAGGCTAGTGGCTTACCTAACAGCCACTCTCCCGCTAGAAAAGAGAGCTTGGAGGCTAGTGGCTTACTTAACAGCCACTCTCCCGCTAGAATCATGTGATGTTCACCCATTGGTTTGAAAGATTTATGATCAGTGTGATTCTAATGATAATTATTTGATAATGTTTATGAAAAGTGTTATGTTTTCTTGTTGGGCTTCGGCTCACGGGTGCTATGTGGTGCAGGTAAAGGCAAGAGGAAGCTGGACCATCCTTGAGTTGGAGAGCTTAGGTGATGACGTGTACATATGCAGCTGCTCGTCCGCCACGGTCGAGGTTTAAAGTGGAACTAGGGTTGAACCTTGTTTTGCCGCTTAGAACGACCTATTGTAAATATTTTCTGTAATAAACTCTGAGTTGTATTTTTGGGATCCCAATGTATATATTAAACGTTCTAGTGAAACGTTACATCATAACCAAAATGTTTAAACCCTGAACCGCTAATCATACTTAGATCACGTTTTGGCCAACTGACTCGATTAGCGAGTTTAGCACTGTTTACAAGGCACACCGTAACGGTCCCAGGAGTTGGGGCGTTACAGATATGGAGAAGCGTAAAGTCTGGCTAAAGAAGTTCTATTAAGATCTTGGTGTTATTCTAGATATGGATAAACTGCTTGTATTATTTTGTGAAAATACAGGACTCAAAAGAACCTCGAAGTCACAAGAGGAGTAAGCATATAGAAAGGAAGTATCACATAATTCGAGAATATGTGGCCAGGGGAGATGAGAAGGTGATGAAGATTGCATCTGAAGACGATCTTGCAGATCCATTTATAAAGACACTACCAGATGCTACATTTGATAAGCATATCAAGGAAATGGGATTAGTAGAATTAAGGCATTAGTTTCAATTAGTGCAAGTGGGATTTTGTTGGGGTTTTATGCCATAATTAAAACCTAATTTCTTTGTAAGCTCATTTTATTATCAATAAAAGAATAGAAATCAATTTTGACTAGGTCAATCACTTTGCTCACATGTTTTATTTTCATGATTATTTGATTAATATAAACTTCTATTAAATCACGAGCATATAGTATTTATAGTGATGTAATCACAATGGAATATAAATATGACTATATGTTCAAGATAAGTTAGTTCTAAGATTAGTAATTGCACAGGATTTACACTGACTTACCAATCTACAATATGATCTACTTACACATTGTAGTGTTATGTTCTTTCCAAAACATTAGCAAAGTAGATAAGATCAGATGAGTTTATTACATCGGACAGGACCGATATTGACAGTAGATACGATAAGTAAACATATCGTTATTATCTATTATAGTTATATCATATAGTTGACCATAGGTCAATTCAATCTCAATTTTGAGTGGTTAGTATTCTAACTGATTGTATTATTTGAGTTCTTTGACTTGTTCGTTACCAGCTTACCCTACAGACTAGCCCATACTTTCATCTTGGGAACTCGGTAGTATAATTGAGTGAGAGTGTTAATCATAGATATGAACATTTATAGCTTCTGATGAAGAAGTAAAACGATGGTTTCCTTTTAGTTTGGTTCAAGGTGAAAAATGATAAATATCTCATTTCAGTAATTAATATTAGTTTACGGAAATATCATTTACAAGGAACTAAGTGTTTTAAGGATAAAATACAATGAGGGGTAAAACAGTATTTTAGTCCCATCTCATTGTAGACCATCTATAGAGGATTGGCTGACAATTATGGTTGTAACAATGGATAATTAATAACGTATCTATATTGGTTATAGAGTGTTCTATGAATTCAAGAGTGCAATTCTGAGTCTTTAGTGGAGTCGCGAGGAATTAATAAGTTAGTAATTTTATTTGTTAAATTTATGATAACTTATTGGAGCTTGATTTCATAAGCACATGGTCCCCACTATACCTTGGATAAAATCATCTAGATAGTCTCAATTAATTATTTAATTATCAATTAAAATTATTAAAGTTGACAATGTCAGTTTTGGATAGTTTCACAGAGTTATACAATTTAGAGGAGAAAAGAGATTTTATGGCATATTTATTAATTAAGACAAATTGGTGTCTAAATTAATAAATAATTTTAAATCAAGGTTCGAATTATAAATAATTAATTTGATAAAGGATTTAAATAATTATTTAATTAATTAATCAATAGAAGATAATGCATACCTTGATTTTAAGTCCAATGGGCTTATAATTAAATGAGAAATTTCACGGGCCTAAAGCCCATGAGAACTTTGACTTAATGGATGATATTATCTATTATTTTATTGATTTTTTAATTAAAATAAATGACCTAATTGAGCCTATAAAAGGAGTGTTATGTGAGAGTTGAAATCAGATTTTTGAAAGACGATCTGACATAAGATCTATTCTTGATGCTCTAGGTCTTAGATTCTCTCTACAACATAAGTCATTTCCTAAGCCTCAATATTCTCTTCTATTCTTCATCTCTCTGTATCTATCTCACGTGTTGAGAATTTCCCACTCTACTCTGGTGATTCTACGGATACTTTGGAAGACTGTGAATAAATTGATAATCGGTCCAGTTTCTTGGTGATACCTTGCAACATAAAGGATTCAACGGTTAGAGAAAATGAAGGAATGACCAATACATTCCGTTGCGTATAATGTAAGTGTTCTTATCATTATCTCTATTTAAATTCAATTATAGAAACATGTTCTAGGTTGTCTCATATTAATTTGTTTAATATAAGACTTACATGAAAATAAACAAGATCGTGTATAAGCTTTCCCAACATGAAATTATTTAGGATTGTAAGGGCAGAAGTGTCTACTTTATTGAAAGGACATAAGAGTTTGCAAATTTAAATATGGGAACGTGGAGTTCCAAGATTGGAGACTTTGTACTTCTTTGAGTATTGTGGACTAAATAGGGTAGGATAGTTTGGGAAAGAAAGAGGAGCTTTTGTTGGAAAAACATTCAGAGCACGCAGAGAAATTGGTATGGTGGGTCCATTGTTTTAGGAACAACAACAATAAAAAAAATTCATCACTCATATAATGATTTTATATGAACAAGAAAACATCCAGAAACATTAACATATAGTATTATTAATCATGCAACATATATATATACAATATATTTATATATAAAATATAAACAAAAATATAATTCAAGAACATAAACAATTACCTCTTGAAGCCTATCAACTGCCATTGAGTCTTTTTGTATATTTTTTATCTTCATACCCAAAGCTTTGAGCACTCAAACCACGATCTTCTGGAGTGTTCTCTACACCTCAAGATGTGTGTGGACACATAGAGAACATGAGATTGTATTTTAGGAATCACAAGTATTTCTCAACATATGAGAACTTGGATTATGGTCTGAGAATGACTAAAATAAAGAAGAAGAAGAAGAAAGAGTTTTTGTCTGACAAAATTCTGAGAACTATTCTTAATTGTGTATTGTGTTGTGTTTGTTATGTGTTTTCTCTTCTTCTTTTATATCATATATAGCGAGATTTATATTACATTATTATTCTTAATAATAATAGTAATATAATAATAACAATAATATCATAATGATAATATAATTTGATTTAGGTAAATATCAAACTTACAAAATTTGAAAAAACTAATTTTAAATTATTAATAATTAAATAAATGAAAGAAAAATAACACTGATACAATATCAATGTAGCCATACATAGATTGTGTCATACGTGGACTACAATATCCTTTTTAGGGATATTGCATTTTTCTTTTATTTAATTATTTAATTAAAATCAATCTTCCACAAAATAAGGTATTTATCTTTTTAAGGAAAAGATGACAACCATATTTCAAGATTTAAAATTTAAATTCAAAATTCAAATTGATGATCATCATTATCATCATCTTTTAAAATTCAATAAATTAAAAAACTATTTTTGACTTACCAATTTTATTTTCTCACTCAAATAAAATAATTAATTTAAAATTTTTATTTATTTATTTATATATATGAATTTCGAAATTTTACATATTTAGATTAATAAATATATTTTTAAAAATTATAAATTAATTATTTAACCTCAATTATCATATAATTGCATACTTGACCCGAAGAATAAAATTATTCTTAAATTCCCAAATTATAGTTATACCCTTGTATCAACTCTTACCTTGATATGGTATTGATAGAGCCACTCTGGGGACCTATGGACCTATAATATCAAGCTCCAATAAATATTACATTATTAATCAAAGCTCTCTGATTAAATAATCATTTTTACTAATCTCATGATTGCTCTACTATAAATATGAGATTGAACTCTTGATAATTACAGACATATATTTACTGAGTACTTTATTAAAGAACAAAATGTCCATTGATATAATCATTACATACAACATTAATCCTTTATTAATGTTCATAATTAAAAGGGAATAAAATTAATGTTTTACCCTTTTAGCTATATCTTGTTCCTAGAGTACCATTGACTTTACTAGTGAAGGTTGTGTGACAACAAGTTTGTGAGGTGAGCGCTCATAACATTTTCAGTTCCAAAAGTAGACCCAACAGGGAACCATCATTCAATCTATAAGAAGGTATAGATTCCAAATTTGTTAAACTACGTCCCCAAGCCATATACATCATTGAGTCCTCAATACAATTATTCTTAGCCTGATCATTCTTACAAACCTTAACGCATGAATCAAATGATCAGATAACATATATAGGAGGTCATACAAACCTCAAGATTAAGATCATCGTGTATCTGATCATCGTGTTATCTGTTTGATTAATACTATGAAACGGTGTTTACAAAATTATTAACAAATCACATCTTGTCCAGTGCTACATACTCTCAGCATGATGTACCTCCACTAAAATGTCCCACTACACTAGTAACCCAGATCTAGGTCACATGTATTCATAATACTAGTGGACCGTACTAGCAGTAATTAAGCTAAAAATTCCATATCTTTATTTTACTGCGAACTGTTTTAAGTTTATTATCTTAATCTTGATCATTTTATACCAATATGAGATTAAGATCACATAGATAAACTTTGGAATTTTCTGATACTTACTTAATAGTATCAATATAATATCGAACATAGTCTATTTATATAATTCAATTCAATTATTTATTTCATTTAAAACATTTGTCAACTTTAATTTCTTTAAGGGCACTATTCCCAACAATATCCCACTTTCCCTAAAGCAAATTGAGGCATCTCTTTTAATATGTCAATCATATTCTCCTGACCAATTTTGTCTAACAAAGTCTTTGTAACAGTTTTGTAAGAAACTGTTTTGAAGTTGTTGACGCGGTTCTTTGCCAACAGGTAATTATACGAATAAATGAGATGGATTAGTGGTAATTGGTGAACCATAATATGAAAATAACTATAGATGATCACTCCTTTCTTTTTAGGTGGTTCAAAGGTTAAAATCCCTCTAGTCCACCAGGCGATATTATTGATATCTCTTGACTATTTCTTATAGAGTGTTTCTTTACAAAAATATGCCAACCCCTTGCACTACCCAGGGTCTTGGTATTTATAGGAAGAAGATATATGGGTTGGCAATGGGGTCATCCCGTGATCTTTTTATCCTTCAAGTCATTTCTGTGACACTGATGATTAATTCCTAAACTTTGCAGTGAAGTGTGGTCTAATTAATAGGTAAGGAGGGATAATGGGCCGCATGGCCCAAATCAGGCGTGGGATGTCTGAACACGCAGGTTTATACTGCGTGTCCGAGAATTTAGGAATAGAATATACACGTGATGTATGATATATGCACGTTTATATTGCGTGGTTGACTTTACAAGGGTTCGGATGTCAGATCTCTGTTACATCACGAGCTTAGTGTGGTGCCAGCTCGTGACAGTCATACTTTTGCTACACGATGCCTCCGTGTAGCAGTTTACTCTCTAATTAGCTTGGGCTGTAGAAAAGGAGGCCCGCAACACACAGCTCCAGGTGGACGATCTACACGTGTCAGATCGAATTAGGCCCTTTTCTAGCTTGCCAATATGTGTGGATATTTAGGGCGTACATTTTCCCCCCCAAGCCCCTGCTCGTGACCCATGACATCATCCGTGGTCTTCACAACGGGGGATTTTAAGTATCCCTTTCGACTCTTCATGTCCTGCCCACTACATGGGCATCGGACACGTGGAGCGCCGTGGTTGGCGACTGTTCGATTTTTGAGAATTGCATTAAATGGCCTAGCCTGCTCTCGACCATCGTTTCGCCTCTCGAGTTATGACCCTCGTATCTCTCATTAATTTGATCAAGCAGTCCTCGTTCCTTTATGCCTCTTACGTATATATAAGGTTGGCCATCTTCCGTATTAGTCACCCTTCATTTGAATTTTTTTCCTCATTTTCTCTCCTTTTTAGTCTCAGAAGTTTCTCTTCTTCCGGTTATCATCCCAGAGATCCCTACGCTCTTGCCATAAGAGTTTCTGCACCAGTCCAACTTTAAAGACTCCACCAGGACTCCGATTCCTACGCTTTTTGCGACTTCCATACAGAAAATACACTGTAAGTCCTCTTCCCATTGCATGTTTTGATCTTTCTGTTTTTCTGTTAGGTAAACCTCTTTCTTAGTCGCACACTGTAGGTTGTTTTTGGCTGGTTTTTGGTGCATATGTTTTGATCCTAGGTATATCGACTATATGAGAACATGTCTAGGAACATGATGTTTGGGACAAGATAAATTCTGGGTAATTTTTCTGGGTAGCTTTAGGGAATGCCTGTTTGGAAGGAGGAAGGTGAGAGGTTTCTAGGGTGCAAAACCGGGTAGCTTAGGGGTCACGCTTCCTAGGCAGTTTTTCTTTTTAAAACTTTCCCTCCAAGGCAAGCATTATCCTGACCCTCCTGACACACAGATCCCGAGCAATCGGGGATCTGTTGGAAATGTGGGTGCGTGACCATGGCATTGTGTGGCCTCACGCACCGCGGACTGAGATTACCTCAGCCCGTGTACGAAAATCACTTATTGTGCTATATTCCTTTTTCTATTTTTAGGTCGCCTATTTAAAATTTCTTCATTCTTGTTCGTTAGGCGAACAGATGGGACCCAAGAAAAATGTACCCAAGAAGAGCACGGCTGGCTCGTCATTCTAGCAGGCCAACAAGGGGAAAGGGATTGTTGTGGATTCTCCCATCCCCCACTTCGGTCCCACAGTGGAGAAAGAGGTCGAGGTGGGACCTAATGATTTCTTCGAGGTAGAGAGGATAGTCTCGAATATTATGACCCAAGGGAGGGTCAACAAGATCCTGTTGTCCCATAACATCAAAATCGGGACAAGCGCTCTTGTTGCCCGACCTCCCCTCGAGGGCGAGAGGAGCGGCACGCCCCTCGACGAGGAGTTCGCGGCTTGGAGCGACGAACACCTCAAGGCCGGGGCCTTCCTGCCTCTGGACCAGTACTTCGTGGATTTTCTGAATTACGTGAAGCTGGCTCCCTTCCAACTGCCCCCTAACTCCTACCGTTTGCTGGGGGGCTGAGGTACCTCTTCCTAAGGCATGAGTGGGAGGTCCCGACCCCAGCAGACATCCTTTTCTTCCTCTGCCTCAAAGCCAGCCCGGATCAACGGGGCCGAGGTGACGGGTTCTACTATTTGGCCCGTTTTCCCAACTCTCCCGCAGTCATCGAGCTGCCCAGCCACCCCAACGACTTCAAGGACTAGTTCTTCATGTCGACGGGGTTTCGCAACTGCGAATACCACTACTTCAACCGTCCTCGTAAGTTCTCTCTATTCTCAGCTCGCAAAATCACCACATTGCTTTATTTATTTTCATGCGTGTTGACTTGAACATCATCGTGCTGCTATTTTTGCGAGGATAGCCAAATTAGTGATCCTTGGGGGTCAATACGACACCTTGGCGGGGCTCCCACCAAGTGAAAAAGACTATCGCCAGCTCATATCTGATGAGACGATGCTGGCATGTAAGTTGATTTCTCCGGGCCAGACTCTGGCCTTGAGGAGGTCGTGGGCTATCCCAGTAGCTTGTGAGCTGGTGCCTGTCCCTGAGGGAGATGCTGCGGACAGTGATGAGCAGGACGAGGAAGATGAGGTGTCGCTCGTGCGATGAAAGTGGGCTCTCAAAGCTACTCAGTGCCTTGACGCAGATCGGATTCAGTCCGGGGCAGCAGCCGGCCCCTCCGGCCAAGGTAACCCATACCTGTTTAGGGACTTAGACAGGGTTGCCGCAGACCTAAGACTGGATAGGTTTAACCCAATCTAGCTTGTACATCGTCATCGAGATGACCCAGACCTTAACATAACCCTACTCTAGTGTGTAGAAAACTATTGTTATGCCATGATATGGGCCGCCCTAGGGGAACTGTAGTAGTAGACAACACCCTGGCTTTTAGGTCGGCCTTTTTTGAGGAGTAAGGGACCAACCTTAGGTCGTGGCCCTCCCTTCTGGAGGGTGTAGTCTCTCCAGGGCTTAGGCAGTATGTAGAGGAGTCCAGTCCTAAGGCGGATCTAGACCCAGAGCCCCCTCTCATTCGCGAAGTTATAGACTTAGACTCCCCCATAGAAGCTTTGAGGCCGGAGGTCGTGGCACTAGATTCCTCATCCAGCTCAGAGGGTAGGACCTTCGCAATACATCTTTAGACTTTTCTTGTAATGAAGTAACCTTACATGTATACTAACGCTCCCTTCTTTTTTTATTTCAGGCGAAGAGATGGCCCAGCCTGGTGACAACGCCCTGCGGTCCATCTTCCAAGGGGGGAATCCTCCCTCCGGATCGGCTAGGCCACTGGTCAAGAAACCCCGGCTGACCAAGAAGACTCCTCCTCTTGGGACCACCTCTAAGTCTCCCGCTAAGGGGAGGGACCAGGTCCCTGTTGCCGCAGAGAACATGCCCCCACCTCCCCCGCAACCTCCGGTCCCTACTCGGGAACAGGAGGCAGCCAGCTCCCATTCCCACCGTGCGCATCCCGGTTAACACTCAAGCCTTGGAGAAAATCCCCGAGGCCTTCCGAGGGACGATTTACGAGACCGCGAGCTATATGGTGGATCATTACTACAACGCCACCTCGAGGGACTTGCGGGAGATCGAGACGAGGAGCCCCGAGAATGTTATGGAGTCTTCACTATGGATGTCCCTCATGGTAAGTTTATTTAGTTAACTTTCTTTGATTTCTTCTCAGCACATGCTTCTTTGTTTGCTTTCCAGCACATGCCTTACTATCTATGTCTTTGCAGGCGGCTTTGGCTCTATACTGTAGCATAGCTCGGTCCAGGGCCAGGTTTGATGAGATCAGGGGCGAGTTCCAGACTGCTCAGGCCGCTCTCGCGTCTTGGGGGCCTAGGACTTGTATTCCCCCATTTTTTTTACTTGTAATCTTTTACCACGAGGTTTTTCTTCCTCGAGGCAATTTATTTCCCTGGCTTTCATTTCAATCTATTTTTAATATTGTGTTTGGTAAAAACTTATTTTGCATCAGTTTATTGACTTTTTCTTCGAAACAACAAAGCATTGTCAGTCAATTTTAACAAACTTCTTAGTTTTTAGGACCTGGTTGTATCCAGGACATATTTGATTTTAAAAACTTAGTTCGGGCTAATTTTATCGACACCTCGTGCTCTCTGGGAAAAACACTGATTAGTTAATTTAACTAACTTCTAAGTTTTTAGGACCTGGTTGTATTCAGGACGGTTAACTTTAAAAACTTATTCCGCGTTAATTTTTATTGATACCTCGTGCTTTTTAAGAAAAACCTCGATTAACCAATTTGAATCAACTTCTAAGTTTTTAGGACCTGGTTGTATCCAGGACATATTTGATTTTAAAAACTTAGTTCGCGTTAATTTTTTCGACACCTCGTGCTCTTTAGAAAAAACACTGGTTAGTCAATTTAACTAACTTCTAAGTTTTAGGACTTGGTTGTATCCAGGACATATCTGATTTTAAAAACTTAGTTCGCGTTAATTTTATCGACACCTCATGCTCTTTAGGAAAAACACTGGTTAGTCAATTTAACTAACTTCTAAGTTTTTAGGACCTGGTTGTATCCAGGACATATGCCCCCCAAGTAAATAGAAAGAGATCTTTCTTGGTTACTTGGAACACGCTCTTCTAACACTACCCGCACAGAGAAACATACAACGATATGCAAAAGTACTTCTCATTTTTTAATAAAACAAGGCGGCTTTCATAATTAAGCCTTACAAAAGTATGACTATTGATAATATTTCTTTAGGTGTATGGCGTTCCATGTCCGTGGGACTGATTCTCCATTAGGCCGAGCTAATTTAAAGGTCCATTCCTTCACAACCTCTATTATTCCATAGGGTTCTTCCCAGTTTGGTCCCAAAAATCCGTCCTTGTGATCCGACCGGCTAAGAAGACTCTTCGGAGTACCAGGTCACCTAAGTTAAAGATGCGTTTCTTGACCTTTGATTTGAAATAATGAGTGATCTTTTGTTGATAGTGCGCGAGCTGCAGCTGCGAAGCTTCTCATTTTTTGTCAACTAGGTCGAGGGACGCGCTGAGCAATTTTTCATTCTGGTCTTGGTCAAACGCCTGGACTCTATGTAAGGCTATCTTTGTTTCGACAGGAAGGAAGGCCTCGCTCCCAAAAGTCAGGGAGAAAGGAGTGCGACTCGTCGAAGTTCGGTGCGAGGTCCGGTACGTCCACAGCACCTGGGGGAGCTGTTTAGGCCAAACTCCCTTGGCTTCATCAAACCTCTTCTTAAGGCTCGCTTTTAGTGTCTTGTTCACAGGCTCGACCTGTCCATTAGCCTAGGGGTAGGCCACGGAGGAAAAGCTTTTAATTATGTCGTACCGCTCGCAGAATTCGGTGAAGAGGTCGCTATCGAACTGGGTTCCATTATTCGACGCAATCTTCTTTGGCAGCGAGGACCCTCTTTGATGTAATCGTCGCCAAGGGCTTCGCTTCTGCCCATTTTGTGAAGTAGTCAATAGCCACCACCGCATAGCGAACCCCTCCTTTTCCCGTGGGCAGAGCACCAACTAAATCAATTCCCTAGACCGCGAACGGCCACGGGGATGAGATCATCTTCAGCTCGACTGGAGGGGCCCGGGTGATGGTGGCGAACCGCTGGCACTTGTCACACTTTTGGACATAGGAAATCGAATCTTTCGACAGAGTGGGCCAATAATATCCTTGCCTTAATATCTTCAAGGCTAGGTTTTGCTCCCCAGCGTGATCTCCACAAAATCCCTCATGGATCTCCCGCAGAATAGTTTCCGCTTCAACTGGCAGAACACACCGAAGAAGAGGTAAAGAAAAACCACATCGGTACAACGTCCCGTTTACCATTGTATACCTCAGAGCTTGGTAAAGTACCCTTCTCGCGTCGTTTCGCTCTTCAGGTAACTTTCCTGTTGTGAGGTACTCGACTATGGGAGTCATCCAGGTCAGCCTGTCGTCGATCATTTCGACCTGCCTCCTAACTTTCTCTATGCTTGGCCTTTCCAAGAATTCCACCGGTACCAGGCCCAAGGTTTCGGCCTCCCCGGAGGTGGCGAGCTTTGCTAAGGCGTCAACATTGGCGTTTTTCTCCCGAGGTATCTGTTCAACTATGCTATGCTCAAATGCGGACAGCTTCATCTTTACCTTGGCCAGGTAGGCCACCATCTTGGTTCCCTGCACTTGGTATTCTCCTGACATCTAGTTTACCACGAGCTGGGAATCGCTATAGCATTGGATGGAGCTGGCCTTCAGCTCCCGGGCCACCTTTAGCCCAGCCAATAAAGGTTCGTATTCGGCCTCGTTGTTGGATGCTTCGAATCTGAATCGCAATGCGGAGTGGAAACAGTGTCCCTCCGGGGATATCAGAATGACTCCAGCTCTGATTCTGTTCTCGTTGGACGAATCGTCCACAAAGACTTTCCACGAGGCTCGCACCGGTTCTTCCACTAGTTCCTCTTTGAATCCCGTGCACTCTGCTACAAAATCAGCCAGAGCTTGGCTTTTGATCGCAGTTCGTGGCACGTACAATATCTCGAATTGGCTGAGATCGATAGCCCACTTCAAAGACGCTCTGATGCCTCAGGATTCTACAAAACCTGCCTTAAAGGTTGATTGGTTATGACGTGGATTGAATGGGACTAGAAGTACGGCCTGAGCTTTCTGGAGGTCGTGATAAGGCAGAACGCCATATTTTCCATCGTCGGATATCTAGACTTGGCTCCAAGAAGCCTCTTGCTAATGTAGTAGACCGGTCCTCCTCACGAACCAGCACGGCGCTGGCTGCATCTTCCATTACTGCTAGGTAAAGAAAAAGAGGCTCTCCTGGTGTTGGTTTAGATAACATGGGTGACTTAGCTAAGTGTGCTTTTAGGTTGAGGAAAGCACGCTCACACTCATCGGTCCACTCAAATTTTTTATTTCCCCGGACCAGGTTATAGAATGGCAAACACTTGTCGGTTGATTTGGAAATGAACCGATTAAGGGTTGCCACCCTTCCTGTTAGACTTTGGATGTCTTTTCACGACCGGGGTGATGGCATTTCGAGTAGCGACCTGATTTTATCGGGATTCGCCTCTATTCCTCTGGTGTTGACTATGAAACCTAGAAATTTTCCTGACGCAACCCCGAAGGTACATTTTTGGGGATTTAGCCTCATGCCGTACTGTGTTAAAATCTTAAAGCACTCCTTCAGGTCGGGGACATGGTTATCGGTAGTTTTTGACTTGACCAACATGTCGTCAACATACACTTCCATGTTTTTCCCGATCTGATTAGCAAACATCCTGTTGACCAATCTCTGATCTGTAGCTCCTGCATTCTTCAGCCCGAAGGGCATGACCTTGTAATAATAAACGTTAGTTGGGGTCATGAAGCTAGTGTGTTACTGGTCCACAGGATTCATGGCGATATGATTATAGCCTGGGTATGCATCCATAAAGGACATGAGCTCGTGCCCTACAGTGGCACCCATCAATTGGTCAATTCTCGGCAAGGGGAAGCAATCTTTGGGGCAGGCTTTATTCAGATCGGAAAATTCGATGCAAGTTTGCCACTTCCCATTGGGCTTCGGGACCAAAACAGGATTGGCAACCCAGATCGGGTATTTTGCCTCACGAATAAAACAGCACCTTAAGAGTCGAGCTACTTCCTCTTCTAAGGCCTCAGCTCATGTCGTGCCTAGGCGCCTTTGTTTCTGGGACGTCACAGGCACGTTCTTGTCCAAGTTGAGGGTGTGCATGATGACGCTTGGGCTGATCCCTATCATGTCTTCATGAGACCAGGCAAACACATCTACATTCTCCTATAGAAAATTCAGCAGCTTCGCCTTCCTCTTATTACAGAGGATTTTCCCGAACTTCACCACCTTTGAGGGATCTTTCGGGTCGATGCTTACCTCTTCGAGCTCTTCGATGGCCTGGAGCTCGGATCTATCTTCACCTATCCTGGGGTTGATATCATCATTCAAGGTGATCCCCTCCCCATTGGCTTCTTGAGGTTTTTCTATCTCAGGAGTAGGTCCTACTTCCTGAGATTCCTCATCTTCTCTTTGAATGGTCATCGTATGCTGCCCGGGCCATGATTTTCCCTTCATGGAGATGCTATAGCATTCTCTAGTAGTGAGCTGATCACCTTGAACCGTACATATCCCCGTAGAGGAGGGGAATTTCACTGTGAGATGGCAGATAGAGGTTATGGCCTCATATGCCATCAACGTAGGCCGACCCAGAATAGTGTTGTAGGCGGTGGGACAGTCGATAACCACGAATTCAAGGAGATTAGAGATACTTTGGGGCCCCTCTCCCAAGGTAATTACTAGTTCGATTGTTCCTATCATTGCTAACCCTTCTCCGAAAAAACTATACAGCATCATGGAGGTGGCCTTCAGCTCAGTGACAGACAATCCCATTTTCTCCAGCGTAAACCGGAACAGTAGGTTCACCAAACTCCCATTATCGACTAGTATCCTCCTAACTGTCCGGTTGGCGAGTTGGGCAGTTATGACTAGAGGATCGTTATGGGGGAACTAGACGTGACTAGCGTCTTCCTCAGTAAAAATGATTGGTTGCCACTCAAATCGTTGTTGTTTGGGTAGATGTTGCTCTGGGATGAATTCCACTTCGTTATGAGCCTTCAACTCATTGACATATCTCTTCTGGGCACCTCTGCTCGTGTCGGCCAAATGGGGGCCTCCGGAGATTGTGAATATCTCTCCTCCTATTACAGGAGGAGGGGTATCCTGACTTATCTGGGGCTCGAGCTGATTTACCGGAGCTTCCGGAGCTGGCTGACTGGTAGGAACTCGGTTCCACGCATATTGAGCCAAAGGTCCGGCTCTGATGAGTGTCTCGATCTCATCCTTCAAATGCCTACAATCGTCAGTGTTGTGCCCAATGTCGTTGTTGAATCGACAGAACTTGGAAGGGTCCCTCTTAGCCTTCTGGTGTTTCAAAGGCTTCGGCTTTTTCCAGGGGAGTCAGGTAGAGTTTGCTAGGGAAAATGTGTTCCCTAGTGTTTGTGAGCTCGGTATAAGCCGCGTAGACTGGCTTAAATTTTTCCACGGGCTTGTTCTTCTTCGAACCATGCTGGCTGCCCTCACTACTCCCTTTTCTCTTACCTCCACCCCATTGGTTATTCTGTGCAACAGCTTGAGTCATTTTTACGACATCCGTTTCCACTCCAACGGGCTGATCAAGGGTTTGGTTGGTTCCTGCGACCGACGCTCTCACCTCTTCCAGGTTTATGCATTCATGGGCCTTGTTCAGGAATTCATCCACGGTGCTGACACCTCTTCTTTGTATCTCTTTCCATAGCCTGCCTCCAACGAGGATTCCAGTCCCCAAGGCCATAAGCTTGGAACTATCGTTTGCGTCCCTGGCTCGAGCTGCGACATTTGCAAACTTGCTCAGGTAAGCTTTCAAAGGTTCCCCGGGATGTTGCTTCACGTTCGCCAGGGTGTCAGCTTTGATTCGGGCAGCTTGAGAAGCTCGGAACGTCCTCTTGAAGTCAGCAGAAAAATTCTTCCACGAGCTGATGGAATGCTTTTTACACTGCTTGAACCATTGCCTAGGTGGCCTAGTTAAGGTGGAAGGGAATATCAAATACCTCAACTCGGGGTCGATGTTATGGGCCATCATCAGGGTGTTGAATATACCCAAATGATCTGTCGGATCTCCGTCTCCATCAAACTTAGATAGGTGGGGCATCCGGAAACCCGGCGGGTATGTTGTGGCTGCTATGTTGGGGGCGAAAAGCTCGAGTTCATCCCCCGAGTCATACTCGTCTTTCTCCTTTTCTGACAATAGCTTCTTCATTAGCTCCTCCATCTGAGCTAAATGCTCTAGGGTTTGGTCCTTAATCCCTTGGTTGTTTTTGGGCTGTTCAACAGCTCCAGTTTCATTGTACACGTTAGGCAGGTTACTATCCCTCCAAGCTTGAGCTTGGTTAGGTGGGACATTCCCACTGTCACGTACTTTAGAAGGACCACCCCCTCGGTGAGCATGAATTCCATTTCTAGCCGGATCCCCCCTCTGCGAGTTGAGGCGATCTCGAAGGTCGGCCCTCGAGGTGGCCCGAGGGCTCGGGCCTTGTGCCGAACTCAAGCGATTACGCAGGTCTCCACTGGATCTGCTACTTCGGTGGCTCCCAATCCAGTAACTCCCATTGGAAAAGCTTGGGGCCCACTGCTGGGGGTGAGGATCCGGGACCTCCCCACGTGTTCGGTTGGGATGGGAAGGACCAGCGGGAGGAGAATTTCTTCTGCTGCTCTTGTGTGTCGGAATGTCTAGAACTGGACGGGGAGGAGATGGGTATCTTATCAGCGACGGGGGATGCCTAACTGGTGACGCAATCCTAGTCCCGTCCGGGCATATCAAATTAGCTCGCAGCTGCTCTACTCTACCATCTCCAGCATCATGCGCTCGGCAGTCTGACCGCTTCCCGGGAGGGCTAGTTGGAGCAGGCTGTCTTCGCGAGCCTTCCTCGAATCTCCTCTGCGAGCTTCCACGAGCCCTTCTGTGAGCGTTCGATGGTGGAATTGAGCTAGGAGTCGAGGTTCAGACTGATCGGCTGAATTGCTAATTGGCCTTGGGAAACTCCTCAAACACAGTTTCCTTGTTGTAGTGTGATGTGGGTGCAGAACTCGGGGTTGAGGTTTTGACTGATCGACTGGGCCTAGACCGTTTATCCCTGTGGGACTTGTGTCCCACTTTGCCTCTTTCTGACGTTAACGTCAATTGTAAGAGGGGGTAGCCAGGTCAAGACTTCTTCGATTTGCTTACTTTCTCTGGATAGCTGACTCCTCAACTGTATGTTTTCCATCTCTATCGCCATCAGGAAACTCGGGTTTGGATTTGGCGGTCGGGGTGCTGAACTCCCGGTGTCGTCCTGGCCCATCGGCTGCTTTCCCAATCGCTGCTGGATCTCGGGGTTTTGTTCATCGGATACGGCAGCATTGCGAGCCTCCTGCCCATAATGTTGATCCGCCTCATTACCATGTCTCGAACGAGTAACCACCATGATCAGGTTTTTGCGATAGCACCAATCTAAATCCTCTCAATGAAAGCACCAAAATGTTGACACGGTTCTTCGCCAATAGGTAATTATACGAATTAATGGGATGGATTAGTGCTAATTGGTGAACCATAATATGAAAATAACTATAGATGATCACTCCTTTCTTTTTAGGTGGTTCGAAGGTTAAAATCCCTCTAGTCCACCAGGCGATATTATTGATATCTCTTGACTAATTCTTACAGAGTGTTTCTTTACAAAAATATGCCAACCCCTTGCACTACCAAGGGTCTTGGTATTTATAGGAAGAAGATATCTGGGTTGGCAATGGCGTCATCCCGTGATCTCTTTATCCTTCACGTCATATCTGTGACACTGATGATTAATTCCTAAACTTTGATGTGAAGTGTGGTCTAATCAATAGGTAAGGAGGGATAATGGGCCGCATGGCCCAAATCAGGCGTGGGATGTCTGAACAAGCATGTTTATACTGCGTGTCCGAGAATTCAGGAATAGAATAGACATGTGGTGTCTGATATATGCACTTTTATATTGCATGGTTGACTTTACAAGGGTTTGGATGTCAAATCTCTGTTGCATCACGAGCTTAGTGTGGCGCCAGCTCGTGACACTCATAGTTCTGCTACACGATGCCTCGGTGTAGCAGTTAACTCTCAAATTAGCTCGGGCTGTAGAAAAGGAGGCCCGCAACACACAGCTCCGGGTGGACGATCTACACGTATCAGATCAAATTAGGCCCTTTTCTAGCTCGCCAATATGTGTGCATATTTAGGGCGTATAGAAGTTATCTTCAAGATTTTTACATCAATTATGTAATATTGTCTTGAATTAAATGATACTTCATTTCATGTGATTTGCCCTCTCATGATTTCTAGTTCTTCTAGAATAGTTGAATCTCCATTGCTTTCACAATGAGATACTTGTTGTTTATTATAGTTTGAAACTCTTTCCAGAATAACAAAGAACTCAACTAAATCAAATAACTTATTCAACTGCTCGTAGCTGTTATATTTCGGCTATTGTTGTGAAACATATAAATTTGAAATGTGTAACACATTTCTATGGAAGCTGATTCTAATATCAATCTTTGATGATTTAAAATCAGTTCATCCTTTGGGATTCTAGGTCTCTGCCTAAATGCACATACATATAATCTCTATTATATTCAAGATACTCAAAATTAAGTATTCAATGACTCAATCCATAATGGATTGACAACTGCTGACTTACCCACCGTTTAACAAATGTCAAAACATAACATTCGATACATTAAATAGTCTATCACTGAGTTGTAGGAATACCTGTCCCATGTCCTCTTTTCTAGTAAAAGAATAAATGGGCATTAATTATTTAGATAATACATTCTCCTTACTGAGAATGCAAAAAACCTTTCTTGGATTTTGTAAACTAAAGCATTTAAGCTTCTTATCTATATAAGTCACTTGAGACAGTGCCTAAGGATTTTTCTTTCACTCTTTATAGAATTGAATGTATAGAACATTCTTGGCTTTTCTAAATCTAATTTTTAGAAACTTTCAACTAATCATTTCTTTTCTATTGATGATTTCTCTACATCATTCCCAATGATTAGAACGTTGTTAATATTAAGAATAATAATCACAACAGAATCTTTCTAGTTGAGTTCTTCAAATGATTTTTTCATGTCAGTCATTCAGTAAAGGCTACTTAGACAATCATTTAAATTAATCTTATAATTCATGCATAAAGCAGTGGATAAGAGTATGTAAACATATTCATGTTTGGTTACAGTAGAAGATATTTATTCAAGTAATAAATTCTTCTTTCTGGTCATAGCCTTAGGCTATTAACCGTTGAAAAGTTTGTACTTTTCTCTGTTCTCCTCTTCATTTTGAATATCCTATTTCAAACTGAAGTTCAAAGAACTTTAGTTGGATGTTCAAGAATCCAGATGACATAGAATTCCAAATTTCATTTCTAGATTCATGGTGTTTCAACAATTGTTATCCGTAAAAACTTTTTCATTTCATATACTAGTATGTAAATAAAGTATAGTTAGATTGTGTTTAACAATTTAACTATCTTTACATTTGTAATGGAGTAGTTACTAACTAACGCTCCCGCTACAACAAGGCTTTACAGAATTTATGATATTCTTTGGTTTTATCATTGTTAATTATTAGTAATTTGCTTACTTGACTTGCAGTCATTATTTCTAGTACAACTTAACTAGAAAATATAGTGATTATAATAATCACACTTCACTAAAGTAGCATTTAAAGATATACAAACTCTTTTGTAGTCTTTTATGATTATGAAACTGTTTCACTAAATGACTCCATGGAAAATTTTGAATTTATTTACATAACCACTTGTGAATCCCAACTTCTAAGTCATTGATGTTGTACAATCAAACATGTACAGAGTATAACAAGTGTTAAAATTATAGAAATAATAAAGACGATAATGTTTACTCATTATCTATTTAATCTTATCTAATATGATTAAATTTCATTTGTAAAATGCTAATTTTGCTTAGCATTCTAGTTGTATGTGAGTTGGGTTTGAATTCCAAGTTCACATGCAAGTTACTTGAATTCCAAATTCGAGTTTAGACATCATTTTGACCAGATCAAACAAGTCTTTAAGTGACTTTACTTTGAATATTGCATGAAATTTTCTAGAAATTTTCTTTGCATTCAATCAAAGTTAAACATATTTAAAATAAATATCAATCAATATTGACTTACTATTTATTATTTCTTTTAGCTTTAAACATTAAAAGGTTCAACATTAGCTAAACTATTACGTAATTTTTTAGCCTTTATTAGAGAAAGGTCTTTTGGTTAACTTTAATTCACATACTATATAAACAGGGAGAGAACCATTGAATGGTTGCAATAAAAGACTGTCTTTTATTTTTTTTTATGTGTCTAATTAATTACAAGTCAATCTAAAAAATAATTCACATATATGTTTCACTTAATTGTGGTTGGAATATGATGTCATATGAAATATATTATTTTCACAATAATAAATAATTCATAATTATCATTTATACTCATTGATTAAATAGGTAGAATAAGTATATTTAAAAAATAACAATTGAATTTATTATTCAAAAGAAATACCAAACATGTTCATTCATGAAATAAATGAATCTAAAAACATAGTTTCTAGAAATAATTCTAGAATTACTTTAAAGAAAAAGAACTTATTAATTTCTTTCATAATGAAAATCAACTATTTCAAAATGAAAAAAATTTAAATTGTTGGAAAATACAAAATTGGTGCCAATGTTAAGGAAAGGGGTGTTGAGTACTACCCCTGATTGAGTAAAGAGACCCTAGTATTTCAATGGAATTTATTGTGTAAGGCCAGTGGAAAATCTTGGATAGGAAAGATAAAGTCTTACTGAATAAGACTATCACTTTAGTGAGGGTATTACAAAGAGATTGCAAGGTAAAGGACTTGACTCTGAAGTTATGGTCAGATTTGCGGGATTAGTGTCCCGGGACATTTGAATAAATTTTGAGAACGAAATTCTAATGAGGAAGGGATAGTTGTAAAGTCCTGAATTTGCTATTAAGGCTGAGTGCCCTAATTATTGTGCCAGGAGGGCATAATTAGATTTACATGTGGAATTAATTGAGTATATGTGTGATTATGTGGTATAAATGATTTATATGGTAATGTGAATAGTTATGCATGTTTATGTGTATTAAATATGCATGTGGGCTCGTTTCTATAAATTGGGGCATATTTGTAATTGTTGACCCATTGAGGGTATATTTGTATTATTTATATATTATGAGTGAAACCCCAGTGTTATGGGGATACATTTGAGATGTGTGGACCGAGGTGATCCTAGTGAGCGGATTAGTGGAATAGTCACAACGGGGTCAAATACCTTCTTCGGGTGAGCCTTGGGGTATTTTGGGATACTTAGTGTGTATTTAAGATTTATCGGGTGATGGGTAGTTATTAAATAATTATTTGGGTATGTTGGGATTATTTGGGAATTTATAAGAAAGTTTGAGGATTAGTGAGAAATGTGGCTAATGACTGTTTTTCCCTTGAGGGGATTGAAGGGAAACTTAAGGATGAGGGGTATTTTGGTCCTTTGCTAAGCTTTGGATGGACTTGGTTACGCTAGAGAACCCTAGAAGCTAAGGAAAAACATAAGGAAACACAAAACACTCTCTCTCTCTCTCTCTCTCTCTCAAAGGGTGGAAGTGTGGAATTCTTGGAGCTTTTAATTTAGTGATGATCTGAGTTTGATTTGAGGCTATGATTGAGGATTGGAGGAAACTAGGAGTACCAGCAGCCAAGGAGAGATTCAAAATATGTTGAAGGATTTAGAGGTATGGAGGTCTAGCCTTGAGTTATTTAAGTGTTCTTGGTGGTTTTGAATTTTGATGTTTAGGGATATCTTATAAGCTATATGTTGTTATTTAGCGTGTACCTGAATTCCTGGAATGGTTTAAGTGGTATATTTGGGATAAAAACTGAGTTTGGAGTGGTTTGGGAGAAGATTGCAATTTCTGAAATTGCTAATTTTCTGGGTTCACGGGGTCGCGTCGTGGCGCTATTCTTGGAGCACCGCGGCCTGCATGAACTCAGAAGCCTAAGGGGTTCTGTAAACCGCCTTAGCGCCGCGGCACTGGGTGGGTTGCCCCGTGGCACATGTCCAAGGAAATGAGGGCTCGGGCCCTCTGACTTGTAGAGGGTCGCGGCTTAAATAGAGAACATTGGACAATTAAGGGTTTTAAGCTCGAGAACTCAAATCTAAAGGCTCGAGAAGTATTATACTACCCAGTTTGGTAGAATTTAAGATCTCGAAGGCTAGAAATATACCTTGAAACTCTTGAATAGTCGAAGTGATTGATGGTTATCCTTCATTGCTTATGGCTAGGTTATACCTCTAGGGCTCAGGGATAGGGATCATGCTCGGGATTTCCATACGCTATCTGGTCCAGACTCTAGGTAAGAAAACTGTCTGTACCCATAGGGCAAGGCATGGCCTGATTATCTATGCTTGTATTGTGCTTAGTGTAATGTGTAAATTTTTGTAACTATTATGTCATATATATGTTTGCGACTGAGCGGCAAGGGTTGGAATCGGCAAGTGCCAGAATCGGCAATAAGCATGCTGAATGCAGGCCATCATAGCATGGCCATCTAGGGTGTTGCAGTCACTTGCTCAGTTAGGACCGTGAACTAGGTGCCTGGTAACGCACCTTGATCGGCTTAAGTTGTTGTTATGAATCGTAATGAATGCTAGAAAATTTTCTGTTGTGATTGTTTAGTTATGTGCTTATTGAAATGAATTGTTATATGCTATGTTGGTGAGGTCTTCTTGTTGGGCCTTAGCTCACTACTTTTGGGGGGTAGCATGTCCTTGACAGTGCCAGGGGGTAGCTGAAAGTTTTCCCATGTCAGGCGCCGTCATGAGACATCCTGCTTGTCACTTGTACGGAATCGACACCACGATTTATGCAATAGTGAATGTTAGACGGCTGCTTGTAGTCTAGGGTTGCTATGCTTGACAACTGGCAACTCTGCTCCAGGTCCAGAGAAGGAATCTCACAGAATTGGAGGACTTGAATGGATGAGATGTGAATTGGAATAACATTATGTGCATAGTCCTTGGGAAGCAGCTTTCCACGAGAACATATTCCTCCAGAGGTGGTGAATGATGAATAAAGGCAAGGCTTTCCTTCTGGTAAGCTCTAGGCGAACTCCGGAGTACTTAATTAGCTTCCGTATGGGCTTAATTAATCCTAATGCATGTCACGTGTCACTTGGTGAAAGTATGGACAACATTTTCCCCCCAAGTCTTCACTCGTCCTCGGACAGTGGAGACTTAGATTGAGAAGAGAAATTTTGTGGGACGCGTTCGAGTTGAGATGATTGGGCCTCCTCAAGGCTTGACACCTTCAAAAAGGTGATGCCACGTGCCGACTCCCTATTGTTTGATCCATCAATAGATGCCATTTAATAAGGGATCTTTCTGTGCCCAAGACGTCTATTCTGTACCTGAGTTGTACTTTCACCCTTTACTTGAGGCATCCTTTCTCCATCTTTGACCATGATATGTGCCTTGGTAATCGTGATCATTGGATCACACTCAAGTACCTACTCCCTAGGTGATTAATGGCTGGGTTGAATTTTTTCCCATCCACGCTCATGAGTATATATTCAAATTTTCCCTCTTTCACTCTTCACCTTTGCATTCAAAAAAATTTCCATTTCAAAGCTCTAAGAAACCCTTTTTTCACCGAGAACTCTCTCAACCAACTTAGTACTCTCTCCTCGTCGATCCTAAAAGGTTGGAGAGAATCAAATTATTTCTAGGTCAATTGAAGGAAGTATCTTCACTTTCAAACTCAATTAAGTATTTACAGACGTTATATGTGGGGTAAGCTTTCACTTTCACTTCTTAGTTTGGTTATTTTTTCTTTCTATTTTCTAGGTTTATGTTTAGGCTATTGGGATATTTAGAATTTAGAGGTTATTTTACCTCATTTAGCACTACTTTGGGTCTATGCTAGTGTTAATACTAGCCATAACAGATCGTTTAGGTTTTCTGGCACTTTTTCGCGTTCTGGACATTCTACCAGTTTCTATGAAATTTCTAGATTCCAGTGATGTTCTTGAGTTTTCGGTGGTGTCTCCGGGGGCCAACTTAGGGTTCCATAGACACTCATTTTCCTTAGAAAATTTCCCTCAAATCTCCACTCCCCGAGCAATTTTCTTAGGGTATTCTCGTGTTTTGGCCATCTTTCCTTGGGTTAAAGCGCTAACTGCTTGGTTTTTGTTTCAGATATCTGAGGAGTTGTTCAAGCTACATCACCAAGGCGTCTACACATTCGACCAAGAATTATTTGCCTTGGCCCGAGAAGGAGGTAGACATCCGAAGGAGAGACCTGCACCGATCCAGGGGCAAGCCCATCTTATGGTGGTGAGAGAAGTGTCTCTGGTGGCAAAAAGACCCGTACGAAGAGAAATGTTGGAGGAGGAGGTGAACATAGCTCCAATTCCTCATCCCACACAAAAGT
The DNA here is from genome assembly GCF_963169125.1 of Humulus lupulus. NCBI lineage: Eukaryota > Viridiplantae > Streptophyta > Magnoliopsida > Rosales > Cannabaceae > Humulus > Humulus lupulus. Next base: position 175,802,925 of record NC_084800.1, on the reverse strand, counting down.
ATGAGGCCTTGGGATTCAAGGCAAATCAGCTCCCAAGAAAGTTGAAATAATCCAAGGCCATGGAACACATAGTGAAGCATTGCGAGATCGGGAGGAATTTCTTGTGTGCCTTTTCCGATAAATGGACAGAGCAAACCATAGCGTAGCGACACTGTTCTTAGGTTTGGGTTCAGGGTCACACAGCGATGCTATTCTTGGAGCGGCGTGGCCCACATGAACTCGATCTAGGCAGGGGTGCCTCGAACCGACTTAGCGTCATAGCGCTTGACAGGTTATGTCGCGACACGTGTACAATGAATTTTGGGCGTTGGCTCTCTGCCTAGTTGAGCATCACTGATCTTTTAGGGGAACGTCGCATCTCAAATGGTAAAAAAGTAAAAAATCGGGTTTTGGGTTATGGGAACCCAAACCTAAGGGCTTATGAATGATTCCACTACCCAGTTTAGTGGAATTTAGGGTCCCAAGGGCTAGGACTCGATCTCAAATCTCTTAAGTTCTTTTGTTCTTGATGGATATTCCTTAATATGTTGTGACTAGGGTATATCATTAGGCTCGGGAGGAAAGGATCGCACTCGGGATCGCCCTATGCTATCCACTCGGGACTTTAGGTAAGAAAATCGACACATGCACCGAGTGTAAGGTATGTGTTGCAATTATAGGACATGGGGATGACTGTGTCATGAATCTGTTTAAGGTTAAATGTTTACTTTGTATAAACCTTTGTTGTTATAAATGTTTATACTGATTGATTGTGATCGTGATCGGTCATGAGGTCGTTATCGGCATTACATGCATAATGTAGGCCATAGTGGCGAGGCCATTACAAGGGTGTGATATCTGCCATAGTGGCAGGGCCATTGTAGGGGTGCGATATCCATCTACTCGGCATGAGTCGTATACTGATTGGAAAATCTATGTGAACCTGTTGTGGTAATAAAGTATGCAGTACATGTTAATTTCTATCTAGATATTTGTTTTGGGTTTTCTTGCTGAGCCTTGGCTCACGGGTGCTTCGTGGTCCAGGTAAGGCAAAGAAAAGTTGGATTAGCCATGGGTTGGAGAGCTTCGAGGGTGACATGTACATATGTGGCCTGCTCGACTGCCCCAGTCGAGACTTCTTTTGGGGATCTAGGGTTTTGGTTGATTTTTCTGCTTAGGTCGGCCATTTTGTACCTTGATTACAGTTGTAACTTCTTATAAACTCTTTTATGGGATTCCACGTATATACTAAAGCTTTTAATGAATAGTATTATTCTTTTGCCCAAAAAATTTAATACATAATCCTTTTATTAACTTTAATTGCACGTTTAAGTTGAAATGACTCGCTTAACGAGTTAAGCACTATTTTTAAACACACTGTGTAGCGGTCCTATATTAGTAGGGCGTTATAGTAAGTCCGGTGTGGCCTTACTTTGGACTGTCATTGGACCATGGAGGATTACCAAGACTACTAGGACCTGATCGATCCTTATCTCAACCATCCAAGGAGATGATTGCCTCTGCGGGGCTTTGTGCCATTGGGCAACATGAAGTCCTTCCATACACATTGGTTTTGTGACTATGAGAACAATACTACCCAAGAGATGGGTATGCTTGTGAGGGATTTTGTGCACTCAATACTTAACCCGAAGGAGCCATATAGTTGTGGGGCTCCCCGAGAAGCCCACGCTCTTCACTTTACCGTATTTCTATTTAAGTATTTTGTTTATCTTTTAATTTATTCTAACTCATTGTTTTCTCCTTTGCAGAACAAATGGGGCTTGATGATATTTCTTGCACCACACTCAAGCTTGGGGAGGAACCAAGCGGATCTACGGCCGTGCCTTCTTCACCAAAGAATCTCATCAACTAGAGGACATGCTTGTCCTCTAGATCTCTTCATCTCCTTCTGCAGCGGCTGACGAAGTACCCGGGTTGGAGAGTTTGGAGATGGAGGACATTCCCTGCCTTCTATGTACCCAGAGAAATATGAGGGGGCACTACTTGAGCTTTTTCAAGACAAGCTGGAGCACTTCGAGGCACGTATGGAGGAGGGCAACAAAGCCTTGCATGAGACAGCTCAAGCCCTCTACCAGCTTAAGCCCTCGAGGTAAAGATTTAAGGAGCCTCCAATAGGTTGGGCACAGCTGGAGAGTTTATTTTCCATGAAGCTTAGTGACGTCGTTGCTCCACTAGTGGCAGAGCTTCTCCATGGAGTTAGCTCAACCATGTGTGAGTGATTTACCGTAGCTATGCCAAGTTGGGTGACAAAAATGAGGCATCTCTTGTCGCCTTCGTCCAATATGCCACAATTAGGGTAAGTTACCTTCTCCACAATCTATTTCTTATCCATGGTGTTATGTACACTAACTATGAAATTGTTTCTTTTAGTCAGATTTTGCATGTCAACGGATTGGAGACATTATGATTGAGAAATCATATGAACTCTAGCAGGCCCATGAAAGGGTGGCGGCCTTGAAGGGGAAAGTGTTTGTACCCCCCAAGGAGCTAACCTGCCTGCGGATGGCTGTGGAGGCGTAGTAGGCTCCTACCCAGGCCCTTGAGGAGGCAACAGTAAAAGCAGTTGAAGAGGTAAAGGTCGACAAGGATGAGGCCCGGAGAGCCAAGGATGAGACATTCCAGGTCAAGGGAGAAGTTTCCACGACTACAGGAGATGCATCCTAGGCTACGGGGGATGTGGCCAAGGCTTGCGGTGAAGCCACAATGACACTTGAAAAGGCTCGAACGGCAAAGGACAAGGCTCATCAAGCTACAGAGAAGGCTAAGTCCCTTCAACGGGAAGTGGATGTCCTCAAGAAAGAGGTCGACACCATCGTCGAGGATGCGTTCTACGTGGCGTGGTTCCATAATAAGGATATGAACCTGGAGTTTATGGGGGGAGGCTGACAATACTCTTCTTCTCTTCGAGGAGTGCTTGCAGGCAACGAGGGCTGCCGAAGCTATTTCTACTGCCAGTAGGGGTGTTCATCAAACCGCCCACACCAGAATTTGTGGTTTGGAACTCTTCGTAATGGGGTTGCGGTTTGTATTTTTGCTAAACTGCGCGGTGCGGTTTTGAATTTTATAAATTCGGTTCAACCCACATCGTACCACATCGTTGTATATATATTATTATTTTTATATTTGTTTTCAATTTTACTACATTTAAACTTAATGCATATATATATTATATATCATAATATACACTATATCTAGAAAAATTATAATATTTCATAGGTTGCTAACACGTTAGCTACTTCAACCAAAAAATATTTCTTCTTAATCAAAATCTTTATTTCTATATAACATTTTTCTTTGTTATTAGTTTGTTGTTCTTTTATTGATTTGTTAAAAGTTTATTAACTTGTTGCATATTTATTATTTTTCTAAACAATCATTGGGTATCAAATTTATAATGAATCTTTATTAATTACAATATTTAATTGATAAATTATTTTGCGATAGGTATAAACTGCCCACACCGCACCACACTGCATTTTTGTGGTGCAGTTTATGCGATTCGAGGTCTATCCGGTGTTGGTTAGGGGTTCGGAAAATTGTTCAACCGCATATCTGGTGCGGTCCAATAAATTGACAAAATATGCACCACCTGCACCACAAAAAACCCTAGTTGCCAAGGAAGCTGGTGAAGTCCCGAAGGCTGATCCCATCATCAACGTCATCGAAAAGGTCCCTCCCGGCGAGATCTAGATCGTCTCTTTTTTTTTTCTTTTTCTTTTTTAAGCAATTAGGCCTATGTGCCATCTCTTCTTGGGGTATACATAATTAAATGCTTGAGCCCCCAAGTACAATTGTATATAATTTGTTCGGAATGGCTTTTTGCCTGCACTATTTACTTGCCTTCTTTGCCTTTTACTCCACGTTTTTAACATAGCTTTTAGTAATAATGCCAATTGGACTTACAAAATGTACAATGTTATTCTCAAAAAAATTAACGTAATTTACCATCATTAAAAAGCTTATTCATTCTACCTTGTTTTTGCTGAGAATTGTGTCCTTAAAGCAATTGTAGTTGACAGTAGTTTTAATGAAATAAATGAATTAATTGAATTATTGTATATATGTAGCTTATGTACTATATTATTGTTAATAATATTAGGTAAATATCCATAACTTCTCAAGTTCATGTATGTGGTCTCAATCTCATATTGGTATGAGAGGATCGAGATTGAGATAATGAACTTAAATAGTTCGCAGTAAAATAAAGTTATGGAATCTTTAGATTAATTACTGCTAGTACGATCAACTAGTATTATGAATACATGTGACCTAGATCCGGGTTACTAGTTGTAACGCCCTGGCTACCCCAGAACAGTTACGGTGAACGGTGGACCGAAAATTTGACTCGTTGCCTGAGTCCTTTGGTCAAAAACATGCTCTAAGTGTAATTAACGGGTTAAGGTATAAAACCAATAAAAAGGAAATGAAGATTTTATTACAAACTGCTCTGCAGAGCTAAACAAAACATTTACAAGTGGTTCTTAGTACAAAAAGGTCACTATAGTTGTAAAGTTACAATCCCGCCAACCTAAGCGGCAAAAATAGGGTAAACCCCCTAGTTCCTCTGAGAACTCCTTGGCCATGGTGGTCAAGCGGCCGCATATGTACACAACACCACATCATCTCTCCACTCAAGGCTAGGTGAGCTTTTATTTCCCTTTACCTGCACCACATAGCACCCATGAGCCAAAGCCCAGCAAGAAAACATAACACTTTTCATAAACATTATCAAATGATTATCATTATAACCATACTAAGCATAAAGCTTTAAACAAATGATTGAACATCACATGAGGTCCTGATAAACCACACTGAGTGACTGACAGGCAAGTCACTAATTCAAATGGAAGAGTGGCTGTTAGGTAAGCCACTAGCCTTCAACAGGTTCTGGTAAACCATACTGAGTGACTGACAAGCACGTCACTGTTTTCAAATGGGAGAGTGGCTGCTAAGTAAGCCACTAGCCTCCAAGCGCTTATTTCATTCATCGACCCTCGGGGTTGGTCTGGCATTGATGCTCTTTGAATCATTAAATGCTGATAATCGATTAGATCAAATCTTTTTGGCTTGCGTAATACACGCTAAGGCCGTCCTGACTAATGAGTCAGCTCAACGTGATCAGTGCCCAGTACCACTGCAGAACCTGACTAATAAGTCACAGCTTCGCAGTTGATACTAGCACCTTTGCCAAACCTGACTAATGAGTCAGTACCGTGCACAAGTGAGCAACATATGCCAAGCATTCTATATTCAATCCATGTCCACATTCTCACAATCAACATGCCTCATGAACATCCATGCATGTCACACTTGGGGTGCAGTTCTCTTACCTTTGATTCGAGCTAGAATGAACAAAAGAACGACCCTTGAGAATGGTTTAGCTTTTAGTCCTTTAGCGGTTACCTAATCACAACACATATGGCATACCATCAATAATCAAGATAATCAAGGGCTCTCAAACCATTATCTAGCCTCCAAGAGATCAATCCAAACTAATCCAAATAGCAAGGACACTCCCGAGGCCTAAAACTAGGTTCCCGAGGTCAAAACGAGCAAACGGGGCGAAAACAGGGCAAGGGCTGCGGCCCTAGCACCTTGGGCCGCGGCCCCCAGGGTTCCTAGAGGCTAGGGCCACGGCGCCCTTCATCAAGGGCCGCGGCGCCCAGCGAGCACAAGCTCCCCACCTGCTTCTTCAAAGAAGGGCCGCGGCGCCTCAAGAACAGGGCCGCGGCGCTCCACCCTGGGCCATTCCCAACCGCATTTCTAACACTCCAAAGCCTCCAAAATCATCCCTAAACATCCCCCAATCACCAAGACAAAGTTCCCAAGCTTCCCCATGCATCAAAACCCACAAAACCCAAGGCTCGAACGAACCGAAAACTCAACAATTCACTAAATCAATTCAAAGCTTAGAAACTCGGAAAAACTCAAAACTTAAACTTCAATTACCTTCAATTGGGTTGTTTTCCGTCGAAACCTTCGATTAAGAAGCTTCTAATCTTCCCTAGGATCGCTATGCCTCGATCCTCACTCGATTCCGACTCCTAGAACTCAAGATTTCGTCAAAAAGGCTTAAACGGTAAAACGGACTTTGAAAAGGGAGAACGGAAGGTTTTCTTATCGTATGTTCTATCTGATAAGGTACTTCAAACTTAAGTAACCTCAAATAAAACCTAATGCTCGGGGTCCCGAAAACATCCCCGGGGACATTATAGTCAAAACCTCCAAAATTCTACCCTGATCTCAAATATTCCCAATTTATCATCAAATGAACATTTCTATTACCCCAAAATTGACCCCATTATGGTAAACCGCTAATCCACTAAAAATAACCGTCTCATGTTGCTTAGGTCGAATATATCTCCATAATAATGGAATCTCATTCACAAAACAAGTTATGCACCCAAATACACAAATTACCCTCAACGGGCCAAATTACCATCACACCCCTATAATGAGAAATATGGACTCACATGCATGCATTTCACATCATATCATAATATAATCAATATATACGTGCATTTATCCATTAATATCATAATTAAGCAAGTATGGCCCTCCCGGCCAACTATTCATGCCGTTAAACACATCGGTGAATTCGGGGCATTACACTAGTGTAGTAGGAAACTTTAGTGGAGGTACCTTGCATGTTGAGAGTATGTAGAACTAGACCAGATGTGATTTAATAATACTTGTTTAGATACTATTTCGTAGTATTATAAACCACATCAACTGATGATCATATACAAACTGATCTAAATCCTAAAGTTACTATGAACTCCTATATATGTCATTTGATCCTTTGATTCATGCATTACGGTTTGTCAGAATGATCAGGCTAAGAACTATTGTTTTGGGGACTCAATGATGTATATGGCCGGGGACATAGCTGTAACAACCTCACTTATTTTAGTTAAAACCATATTTGAGGTGTTACATTTTAAAACTATATCATAATTACTTTCAACAAAAGTCTGGATTTTTTTTTTTTAGAAAATTTATTTCACTTTATTTACATTAAACATAAAGTGTATCTCATACATATTATACATAAGTAGTAAACAACCAAATCTGTTTTCATAACATAACTTCACACTTTATTACAAACATCACACTGATAACTGAAATAACCCACAAAAGGTCAATATGTTCATATGTACAAATCAGGGTCAGGACCATGCTTCAGTTCTCCTTATGGCATTCACTCATTTCTTTCTCTACCTGCAACACAAGACAACTGTGAGTCTAAAGCTCAGTAAGCAAAGTAATGCATGCAATGATAATGATTACCCAATGTCAATGGACATACACAACTTCTTTTTAAATTTTGGGCCCCTTAATATTGTGCACACTGTTTGAATTGGTTAATGCCTGCAGGGCTTGTTACACATATAATACAAAATCCCATGGGTTCTCCTCCGGCTAGCCATCATCACAGTAGGGCACATTAAAAACCTTATTCCATCGTTGCCCCGTCGGGCTCAAGAGTTAAGGCGGCCACACACTATGGTGTCAATACATATAACAATAACTCATATGGAGGAGAAATAAAAACGGAAATATGGCAAACAATATAATTGGTTCACTAAAACCTAGCCCAAAATATTGGGCAGCCACTATAAGCCTACTATAGGCCTCCGTTTACACTTATTAACACTTTCATTTGCCTTTTCAAAACAGTGGCACTGAACTTAAACTTCTTATTACAACTTTCTTTTATGTTGCACAAAACTTTTATGTTGCATCATATAATTAATCATCATAATATCATGCATGGTCTTATATCATACAGTAATTCACCATATCACTATTATGCCATGCATACAAATTTATGATGAAGTGTCAATGTATGTTAATACCACTTACTCACAACATATTCATATAATGCATACTTTCACATAACATGTAATTCTTGTGTTGCTGTTGAGTACTTTACTTACCTTCTGTCCAAAATATATTTCACCGTGTAACAAGTGGTGTCTTAGGTGTTGATGTGCTTATCCTGACAATGGTATGGATTTCTCATCATAATGATGGCAGTAAGACATTGAACTATCATTTAAAAATACCCATAAAACATCATATCAAATTTCATATCCAAATCATGCCTAAAATGCCTTAAACCACCTAGACCGAGCGTTAGATTTATCTTAGACACTTGGAGAAATTTTGACAGAGTTTTCCCTTAATTTTAGCTATCCCCAAATATCAAAATCAACCAGGAATCAACATCAAATAACCTGTCATAACCATATATCCCGAATACCAACATAATTCATCATAAAATTATCATATACCGATTTTGATAAAATTCTAATTTCCAAGATCATCACCCAAATTAAATGAGTCTCCACATCTATTCAAACATTTATAAACATATATACCCTCTTATAAACTCAATAAAATAACCAAAAATCAGTTTGTACTCCAAGAACCCCAAAAACGTCATAAAACACAAAATTTCACTTACCGAGCAACTTTTCGGCGAAAATAATCTCTTCTAGCTTTTCTAAACCTCAAACCACTTGGAAACCACCAAGAAATATCTTAAAAAAGATAAAACACCATAGGTAAGCTCTCAGCAAAATTAAAAAATGTTGTTTAACTTCCAAATACAAGAACTTACCATAAAAAGGTCAGAACTAAGCTTAATCCACTTCTTTGGCTTTGATTTAACTTGGATCTCCTTAGAATTTCTTCAAACCAGCCAAGAAATGGTTTTTTGGTTTTCTTTTCTCTCTGTTTTTCAGAGTCTTGGTCGTGCAAATTCATAAGGTTGATGACAATCCTTTATTTTCAATGATTTGGCCTTATTGTATATAAATTTGACACCTTTCACCTCATCATTTCACTTTTTGACTTATAAAAACCTTATCACTTCAATAATTTCGACTTAATCATCTGCTAGGCCTATTATCCTTATGTGTGAAACACTCACACCAAACCTTAGGTCCATATGAGTTCATACCCAATAGTTATGCTTACCCAATCGAGCGTAGTGCACTTATGCTAAGCTCGTTTTGACTTTGCATCAATACCACTGATTATGTATACCTCCCACCAAGACTTGATCTAATGGTTCTAAAGCCATCTTTACTTCATCAATGAGACCTTAATCATACCTCAATTTGTTGACCCTCGTTTTGGTCAACTGACACGGAGTCAAATGCTTGATGTGACAGAAAGTATTGAAATAGATCTAATGGAAAGAAAAGTAAACGACACAACAAATTATAGTGGTTCGGCCCCACGAATTGGTAATGACCTACGTCCACTTAAGCTATTATTGATCTTGATTCTCAAAGGAGTGATCAAAGAACTAGGGTTCTTCGAGTTTCACAAGCCTTAGAGGGATAAGTAATACAATTGAAAGGTAATAGCTCAAATTCTCTTATAAAGCATAAAACAAAATCAGCCAAAAAGTTCCTCCCTTGAGCTATTTCTTCTCTATTTATAGACTCAAGGAGGATTACATGAATTAGTTACAGATATTCTTTCCTAAATAATCGGATCATCACGTATTGTGGGAGATAATGTCAGATATGATTACAATTGTACAAAATTATCTCAAAATATACGGAGTACACGACCAAGCTGGTCGTATATAAAACCCAAATGCTGTGTCAGGGGAATCTTCCTAGTTGATGGTCGAACAGAATCTTTTCCAGGTGTCAGCCACGTGTTAAAAATGTTTGCCATGTCATCCATACCTGCTTTTTGGATAACATTTGCCCCCCCCCAAGTTTATTTATTACGACTAGCAATAAATAAACTTTTAGGAAAATGACCCTTCGATTACCCCACCAAATCTGTCAAAGTAGTTCGTGCTTCCTCAGAAAAAGTGACCTTCCCACGTCCAATCATACCTTTTCAGTTCCCAAGCAAACCTATGACGGCTATCACTCTTCCCCGTGCTTTGAAAAAGGGGAACTTATGTTTACCTCTTTTTTCCATATCTCAGGCAATATATATAGCTTCCAGAATTTCCTTTTCACCTTTTATAAGCTATTTTTCTGCCAAGAACTCTTCCAAGAACCCTCAAGTCAGAACCTAGAATCTCTTTGAAGACCATCCTTCGTCGTTCCAGGAATCAGCTGTTCGCACACCTACACTCGAAATTTCTCCAGGACTCCACAATCTTCGTATAGGTAAGCTTCAGAACATTTGCACCCTTTATTTTGTTGTGCATGCCGATTTAAGTTAGCTTTTTAGGTTCTGATATTGCTCTGTGTTCTTGGGTAGAGATGCATGAAAATAGGGCATTTGTCGAGTGATGCTAGATATGGTAGTGTATATTTTCCTTTTAGGGGTCATGAATCAGTTTGATAGTTGAGATCATAAGTTTAGGACGTAAAATCGAAGTAAAAATTCGATTTTTAGACTAGTTGAAAAATTGGGTTTTTCCCGCCCTTACTTAAGTTGAAAAAGCTTTTTCAGAAAAACTTTTTACTTTCACTTTTTGATCTGTTTTGTTAAACTGTTCGTATGAAAAATTTAGTTTTCGCTAGAATGCTGCTGTATAAAAGTTAGACTTTTATACACGAGCAGTGTTATTCTAACCAACTTTTTAGGCTCTCCATCCTCACCTCCCCCTTTTCCTGTTCGCGACTTTTAATGCCAGATTTGTGGGGAGGTGAGAGGCCAATAGACGATGATCTACTTGCGCAGCTACTCGAGGGCGAAGAACAGCCAGCTCAGTGCATCCACGAGATTCCTTTCTCCAGAATTTCTCCTCCCAGACCTCAACCAACTCCAGTTAGAATGGGTCGTGTTAAGTCCACCGCCCAAAAGAAGAAAAATCCAGAAAACCCTTCAAATCCTCCAGCTCGGCCTGACTCGCAGGCTGGGGTTCCATCGACCAGTGGTTGAGAAAATATTGTTCCTGACCCTCACGTCTAAGTTAGGGCCCATCCTCGGTACCCAGTTCTTCCCGACGTCGAGTGGTATCTTTCCCCACTCAGCCAAGTAACCCCTAGGATGCTAACCAACTACCTCATAAAGTACGGCCTTACTAGGGTAACCCTCAAAATTCCTACTGCGGATGAGAGGGCGAATTTTCTTTGAGGCGTTTACAGTGCCTGGTCGAGGTATCACATAGAGGTTGGGGCTACCCTTCCTCTCCATCCATTCTTCTAGGGGGTGGCGAATTATTTTGGAGTCGCCCCCTTCCAAAATACACCAAATGGATATAGAATGCTTGTTGCACTCTATATCCTTTATAACCACAAGAAATGGCCAGAGCCTACCCCCCACGAGGTCAATTACCTTTTTGACCTTAAGTCCAACCCCTAACAATCTGGTACGGGGTCCTTTCACTTTTGTCACCAGGAGACCAACCGAACCTTTTTGAGTGACATAACCAACATTTCCAACGTGGGGAAATACAGTTAGGAGTATTTCCTCACGCCTGACATGGTCGCGAATAACTTGGCCTTCACTCGAGGAGGTAAAAGTATTTTTTCACTGGTCGTTGTTTTTACTTAGCAATTTTCCTTGCATTTTTCTGAAACTTCTTGTGTTTTTCAGGCCCATGGTTACGACCAAACCCAACAAACAGACTTGGTGTTGAGGTCTTCCATGTTGGCCAACATGACGGACGTTGAGAAGAGCGTCAAGTCCCTGGTCACCAAGGCCAACTTGAGGCTAGCTGGCCTCCTAGCCCCTCACCAGGATGTGAGGAAACCCACGACAGGAAATGCCACTGCTGAGGATAATCCCGAGCAGCAACCACCAGCGTCTCCTCCTCGATGAAGACCGACTGGGGTTACAATCAGGGAACCCGTTGGTACTCCCCCAGCAGAAAGGTCTTCTGCCCCCCAAGGAAAGGGAAAACAAAAGGCAGCCGAACCTGTCATAGACTTAGACGAGTCCTCTGACGAAAACGTTATTGTTATTTCACTCTTAGATAACTTGCCAATTCCCTGTCATTTATTCAACGGGGACGGCAATTTTACATATGCTCCAAACTTAGGGCCAGACTTCTTCATGCTAGAGAGTGAGTGTATGACTAGTAGAGTCAATAGTATAGCGACCAGTAGTAATAGCTCGGGTATTTGACTTTGTAATTTTCTTTATTTCTTTTCTGATGCAACATAACTTGTCATCTATTTTTGGCTTACTGTCTGCATGTGTTACCTCTTCTGAAGAAATGGCTTCTGCAAACGTTTTCGATCTCTATAGCACTCAGGAGGAAGAGGAAGTTACCTTGGTCCAAAAGAAGAGATTGACCAGAAAACATGATGGGGAGCCCAGTCAGATGCCTTCAGCCAAGAAGAACCGAGCCACCGGTCCTTCGAAGGATGGGCCTTCTGGCCAAACATCTGCCCAGCCTCCTGCTCCTCTCGAGAAGGAAATTCCGCCTCCACCTGCTCCTGCTGCCACGACTCCTTCACCCCCGGCCCCTACCGAACAGGCTCAACAAACTGAGGGTGTTCCCCCTGGGGCTAAACTATCGAGCCGCTCCCTAAGGTCGACCAAGGATTTCCTTACTCATATCCTTAAGCATGACCCCTGCAAAGAGGCCATGGCTGAAGCAGAAACAATGGGGGTCGACCAGATCCTCAATAGAGCCCTCAATGAAGTGGCTAGTGTAAGTAACCTTCCTTCTTTTTTGTCCTCATGGTCCTAATTTTCCCTTTTTGAAGTCAGTCTAACTCTTATTCTTTGATTGCAGGCAATGTTGACCACAACGGCTACTCGCGCCCGCGCGGGTGCAAGTGTCGAGTAGTCCCGTGCTAGGGAGTCGAAGCTAATGGAGGAGCTTCAAGCCGCGGAGGCAAGGCACGCGGGCGAGCTGGAGGTGGTGACCCAGTAGAAGGATTCTTTTGCTGCGGATCTGGTGGAAAAATAGGCCTCTCTAGAAAATGCTAGAAAACAGAGAGATGAATACCAGGAGACCAGCTGAATCCACTGGCACGAAGTCAAGAAGCTCCAGGAGGAAAATCTTGCGAAGGACAGGAGCATCGCCATCCTCAAGAGCCAAGTGGAGCAACTCAAGCTCACGATCGCCAAGGACCTGGAGAGGTACAAGAATGTGACACTTCGATGTTTCTACGACTTCTGGAAACATAATCAAAGTGCCAATTTCGGCTACCTTCCAGAGGATGCCAGGAAGGCTGAGTTGGCTCGTTGTGCTGCTCGATTGGCTGCCGAAGAAAGGGCCAGAGTTCCTGCTTCCCCAGAGATTTCGCTGGCCACGGGAATGGATGGAGGGGAGGCTGCAGAAGATGCAGTTGACCAGAATGATCCCCAGGATCCTCCTGCTGCTCCTTAGCTTGTTTTCTTTTTACTTGTTTTATTTTCTTTTCCTTACATGACCCACAGGTCATGATGCTAAGACAATATTTATTTTCTTATTGCTGCATGGGCAGCCTTTCCTTTTAACTTAACATTTACATCCGAGCAGTACTGTTCGCGGTGTAAAAGGATTCCTTTGATATTATAATATTTTTGCTTTATTATAACATCTGTTCGCATGCCGAACTTAGCATAGTACTTTGGTTTTATTTTAACAAAATATAAATTTTGAAAAATACTCTAAGTACCGTAGCATGCTTTAACTTATTTTGTTCATGTGTTTACCTCTTGGTATGCTTTGCTTTCTATGTACCTTATATGCCCCCCAAGTGATCGAGGAGCTTTAGGTCCTTGGTCACTTGCCTTGACCATAACCTGTACGAACATCACGACTCGATATAAAAAGTAAAACTTATAATACAGCAAAACAACACACGTAATGAACAAATACTTGTAAAAAATTACAAAGTTTGGCAAGAATGACTGGCTGCGCACAGTCCCTTATAATTCTCGTATTTAAATGGACTAAACATGTCTTTAAGAGTGATCTTTGAAAGATCTTACACTTATAAGCGATTAGCCATATAACATAACTAACCCTTTTTCAAAACTTGTAAAAAGTAAAAAAATAATACAAGCCAGTCCTTTAAGAAGGACTGTTTACTGATAATACTTGCGCAAGTGTTCTCCATTCCAGTAGCGCGGAACGAGATCTCCATTTAAGCATGCAAGTTTGTAAGTGCCTGGATGAAGGACTTCTTCAATCTGGTAAGGTCCTTCCCAGTTTGTTTCGAGTACTCCAGCAGCTTGGTCGCGGGTGTTTAAGAAAACTCTTCGAAGTACTAAGTCTCCGACGTTGAAATTTCTCTCTTTTACTTTGGAGTTAAAATATCAAGTGACTTTTTGCTGGTACGCAGCTACTCGGAGTTGGGCTTTCTCTCATTTCTCATCGATCAGGTCTAGGGACTCCATCATCAATTGGCTATTTTGGTCTTGGTCGTATGTGATTCTACGATGCGAGGGCGAATCTAACTTGACAGGCAACATAGCTTCATACCCATATGCTAAGGAAAACGGGGTATGACCTGTTGCTGTTTGGTGAGAAGTTCTATACGACCAGAGGACTTCAGGCAGCTGCTCTGGCCATGCTCCTTTAGCTTCCTCGAGCCTTTTCTTTAGGGTGTCTTTCAATGTCTTATTCACTACTTCGACTTGCCCATTTTCTTGCGGATGAGCAACTGAAGAAAATCTCTTGATGATGCCATGCCTTTTGCAGAAGTCTGTGAACATGTCACTATCAAACTGGGTGCCATTGTCCGAGACAATCTTTCTTGGCAATCCATATCGACAAACAATGTTCTTGATGACAAAATCAAGTACTTTCTTTGTCGTTATGGTTGCGAGTGGCTCAGCCTCGGCCCATTTGGTGAAGTAGTCGACCGCCACCACTGCGTATTTCACCCCACCTTTTCCTGTTGGCAAGGACCCGATTAAATCTATACCCCATACTGCGAAGGGCCATGGACTTTGCATTTGCTTTAACTCATTAGGAGCTGCCCGTGGGATCTTGGAAAACCTCTGACACTTATCACATCTTCGCACAAACTCCATCGAGTCTTCGTTCATGGTCGGCCAGAAATAACCCTGCCTTAGAATCTTCTTTGATAAGCTCTGCTCCCCAGCGTGGTCTCCACAGAAGCCTTCATGTACTTCCTTCATCAGCTCTTTAGCCTTTTCTGGTGTAACACACCTGAGCAGCGGCATTGAGTATCCTCTTCGGTATAGAATACCATTGACCAGGATATACCTAGCAGCCTGTCTTTGAAAGGTCTTGGCTTT
Source organism: Humulus lupulus (assembly GCF_963169125.1). NCBI lineage: Eukaryota > Viridiplantae > Streptophyta > Magnoliopsida > Rosales > Cannabaceae > Humulus > Humulus lupulus. Next base: position 175,787,790 of record NC_084800.1, on the reverse strand, counting down.
GTTTCTATATGTTGGTAGTATACTGCTCGTGAGATACTCCAAGTATAGTGCCATCCATGTATCTGCTAACCGGACCTCCATATTGGTTTCGTTTGCTCGTATGATCGGTGTGCATAGACGCTCAACTGGCACTATATTTAAAGTGTCTGCATCTTTTGCACTTGCGAGTTTGGCTAAGGCATCTACGTTTGAATTCTGATCTCGAGGTATTTGCTGGAGGGTATATTCTTCAAATTGTGCCAACAGATCTTTTGTTTTGTTCAGATAGGCCACCATTTTTAGGCCTCGTGCTTGATAATCCCCTAAGACTTGATTCACTACCAGCTGTGAATCACTGTAAATATCCAGCACTTTTATGTTCATGTCTTTGGCTAACCTTAACCCAGCGAGTAGGGTTTCATACTCAGCTTCGTTGTTCAAAGCGGGGAAATCAAACCTAATTGCGCAATGAAATTGATGCCTTTCTGGCGTTATCAATATCACTCCTACTCCTGCGTGAGATTCGTTGGATGATCCGTCTGTGAATAGCTTCCACGAAGGAGCTTCAACTTGAGGCTCAGGCGCACTAGGCTTTTCACCCTGCTCATTGTCTGGGAGTTCAGTGAATTCAGCAATGAAATCAGCCAAGACTTGTCTGTTTACTACTGCTCGCGATGAGTATGTTATATCAAACTGCCCGAGTTCGACTGCCCATTTCAACAAACGACCAGCAGCCTCTGGCTTTTGCAAAACTTGCCAAAGGGGCTGGTCAGTCAAGACTGTGATTGGATGGGCTTAGAAGTAAGGACGTAACTTCCTTGAGGCCAAAATTAGGCAATAGGCTAACCTTTCAATGGGAGGATATCTCAATTCGGCTCTGATTAACCTCTTGCTCACATAATACACCGCCTTTTGTACGCATTCTTCTTCTCTCACTAACACCGCACTAGCAGCATATTCGGTGATCGCCAGGTATATGAACAAAGTTTCCCCATCTACAGGCTTTGATAAGATGGGAGGCTGCGCCATGTGGGCCTTTAAGGCTTGGAAAGCCTGTTTGCAGTCTTCAGTCCACTCGAACTTCTTGTTGCCCCTAAGTAGATTAAAGAAAGGGACGCACTTATCTGTTGATTTTGAAATAAATCTACTGAGCGCGGCAATTCTTCCAGTCAAACTTTGCACATTTTTTATCTTTACTGGCGATTTCATATCGATCAGGGCTTTGATCTTTTTGAGATTAGCCTCGATTCCTCTCGAATTAACGATGAACCCCAAGAACTTCCTTGATCTTACTCCGAAGGAACATTTGAGAGGATTTAGCTTCATTTGATATTTGTTCAAAACATTGAAACACTCTTGTAAATCCTTCACATGTCCTTCTGCCTTTTTTTACTTCACCAGCATGTCATCAGCGTACACCTCCATGTTTACCCCGATCAACTCCTTAAACATGTGGTTAACTAGTCGCTGGTAAGTCGCACTAGCGTTTTTCAATCCGAAGGGCATTACTTTGTAACAGTATAGCCCTATATCGGTCTGAAAGCTAGTGTGATCCTCGTCAGGGGGATGCATACTAATCTGATTGTACCCTGAGTATGCATCCATGAAGGAGAGGATCTCATGGCCTGCAGTTGCATCGACCAGCTGGTCGATCCTTGGGAGTGGGAAGCAATCTTTAGGGCAGGCTTTATTAAGGTCTGTGAAATCCACACAGGTCCACCATTTTCCATTTGGCTTGGGAACCAGTACTGGATTAGAGACCCACGATGGATAAAATGCCACCCTGATGAACCCATTCTCCTTTAGTTTTTTAACTTCTTCCTTTAAGGTTTTTGATCTGTCTTTATCGAGCAGCATTCTTTTCTGTTGCACGGGTGGAAAGCTTTTGTCAACATTCAGGACATGGCTGATGACTGCAGGATCTATCCCAACCATGTATTTATGTGACCAAGCAAAAACTTCCTGGTTCTTCCTCAAAAATTCCACCAGTGCATATTTGGTTGTTGTTTCTAAATTTTTGCCGACCTTTACAACTCTAGCCGGAAACTCTTCATCGAGCTGGACCTCCTCAAGGTCCTCGATAGGTCCTATATCTTCTTCAAAATCCCCAAAGCGAGGATCTAAGTCTCTATCCTCACTTTGGGCAACACCTTATTTGGTGACTTCATCACCTGATTGGGCTTGTACATCAATGGCCATCTGAAACTTTTCTGGGGGAGCACTCCTCGACATACCTCTCTTGGCCTTAGTGATTGAAGCATTGTAGCACTCCCTTGCTTCCCTCTGGTTTCCCAATACGCGTCCTACCCCTACGTCTGTTGGGAATTTCATGGCTAAGTGCCATATAGAGGTGACGGCCCGAAGGTCGACTAGTATTGGCGTTCAAATTACAGCATTGTAGGCCGAAGGACAATCAACTACTATGAAAGTAGTGAGTAATGTCCTGGTGGTGGGTGTAGTACCTGCTGTTACTGGAAGCCTGATTGACCCTGTTGGAGCGAGTCCCTCACCAGAGAAACCATAAATTGTTTGGTTGCAGGGCTCCAAGTCCTTGACGGACAACTTCATCCGTTCCAGCGAAGATTTATACAGGATGTTACCTGAACTTCCTGTATCGACTAGTACCTTTTTCACCATCATATTGGCAATCTGAACATCCACGACCAGCGGATCAGAATGTTCGAACCGGACATGCTGGGCATCACAATCAGAGAAGGTTATTGCACCATCCTCTGTCCGAGCCTTTTTTGATACCCGGTCCTCCACAATCATCATCTCGATGTCCTGGTCGTGGCGTAGGGTCCGAGCGTATCGTTCCCTTGCTTTCTGCTGTTTCCCGCAAGGTGCGGGCCTCCGCAAATGGTGAGTAAGGTTCCAGCCACGGGGTCAGGCTGTAAAGGTGGCGAGCATTGGCGTGTAGGCGCCTGCTCATTGCCTCCTGGAGCCTCTCGTTGGGAAGCTCCCGCGGCCCGCACGTATCTCCTCAAGTGTCCTTGTCTAATAAGGAACTTGATTTCATCCTTCAGCTAGTTACACTCATTCGTATCATGTCCGTAATTGTTGTGAAAATGACAGAACTTAGTTGCATCGCTTTTTGAAATATCCTTTTGAATGGGAGCGGGTCTTTTGTAAGGCACACTGGAACTTGTGGCCTGATACACCTCTGCTCGAGACTCGACAAGGGCAGTGTAGTTGGTGAACCTTGGCTCATAATGATTGCCCTTAGAGCGCTTACTCTCAGAGGTAGAGGGTTCGTTATGGGGCCTCTTCCCCCCATTCTTGTCATTGCCATTCCCATTGCCTTTGCCGTTGCCATTGGGCTTTGACCCATTGGCAGCCTTGGCAGGGTCTTCACTCCCCTTATCTTTATTTGGGGTCTTTCCCTCGCTGGAAATTGCATCCTCGAGCTTGATGTATCGATCAGCTCAATCCAAGAATTATTGGGTTGTTTTAACCCCATGCTTCCTGAGGCTACTCCAAAGAGGCGTACGACGCCTAACTCCTGCAGTTAGGGCCATCATTTTGCCTTCGTCTCCCACTGTTTTGGCCCCAGCCGCTGCTCACATGAAGCGCTGGACATAATCTTTCAATGGTTCTCCTTCTTGCTGGCGTATCTCGACCAGCTGGTTTGCCTCAGCTGGGTGCACACGACCCGTGTAGAATTGTCCATAAAACTCCTTTACGAACATCTCCCAAGATACAATACTTGCAGGAGGGAACTTAAAGAACCACTCCTGTGCCGCATCAGAAAGTGTTGCAGGGAAGATCCTGCATCGAGCGTCTTCGGACACCCTCTGAATGTCCATTTGTATCTCACATTTGTTGACATGAGATACTGGATCACCATACCCGTCAAAGTTCGGAAGTGTGGGAATTTTAAACTTACTGGGGGTTTCAGCCATTGCAATCCTTTGTATGAAAGGAGTGCCCCTTCTCCTATCGTACTTGATGTGAGATGTTCTTCCCCCGACTAGATGTTGCACTGCTTGGTTCAGGGCATCTATTTGGGCCTGAACGGCCTTAGGAATTGTCGGGGCTTCTGGTGCCGGGGGAATGTACTCGTCGTGCCGTTCACGGCGGTCGTTGAGTACATCCCTTAAATTGTCATCCCTTCGCCGCTTCTCACTGGCTCCGAGCCGCCTAAAGATGTTGTTTTGTCTGGGCTGCCCCCCAGCATTATGTCCTTCATGAAAATTTTCTCTAGGTGGGGGGCTTCTGCCTCCACCTCTCTCCTTGTTCCTCCGACCAGCGTTCCCTCTGCCTGAGTCGGCCTCATTGTAGTCGTGGCCATCTCTGAACCTCGATTGGCTATGGTGGGACCGATTGTTTCCTCGATTGCCTCCTTGGGCTGGAACTTCCCGAGCTTTAGGGGGAGGCCTGCGCTGGTTGGTAGGTCCTCGTGCATTATCATGCCGTGGGGGGCCCCTGCCACAGAGCCTGTCTCCGAGTCCCTTCTGTTGCTAAAAGGACGCTGCCCCCTGCTCGGTGGGTGCAGCTCTTCTCCCCTCGGGCGTCTAGGGTTGCGGGGCTGCTCCCCAGCCCTATTCTGCCTTGGATGCGGGAGATTGCCTTGACCAGCCTGGGATGGAGGCTGCGTCTCAGGGTCCCTAGGTGGGACATCATCTTGAGGCATTGGTGGCTGCTCTGACCTTTGAGGGCTTGTTGGCTAAAGCGGAGGGCTAGGATTGGGACCTCTTTGAGGTGGCCTATTTGGGGTTGGTCAGGCTGCAAGGCAGGCGCAGCCTAATTCCTAGCCAATTGGAGGGCTGCTTCGAGGGCTGCCATGGCATCCCTCTGACGACAGTCCATCTCCTCTTGTCTTTACTCAGCTCTTGGTGCTGGTGCTCTATTTCTTGCTGTTGTCGCGCCATGGTCTCCGCAGCACTTTCTTGACTGGCCCTCAGATTGGCCAATTCATCTTGCAATACTCCCAGAGTAGGTCTCAGCGTTTCGGAGTCCAGTTCCTCCTCATCAAACTCCAAGTGTGGCTCATTCTCAGCCATGTTCGGAGGAGGAGGTTAAGATGGTGCAGCGTCAGCAGCCTGCCCAGTCTTCCTTGTTGTCTTTGCCATTAGTGCTTCAACAACCTCGCCTCAAGATCTCAATGAAAGCACCAGAATGTTGACCCTCGTTTTGGTCAACTGACACGGAGTCAAATGCTTGATGTGGCAGAAAGTATTGAAATAGATCTAATGGAAAGAAAAGTAAACGACACAACAAATTATAGTGGTTCGGCCCCACGAATTGGTAATGACCTACGTCCACTTAAGCTATTATTGATCTTGATTCTCAAAGGAGTGATCAAAGAACTAGGGTTCTTCGATTTTCACAAGCCTTAGAGGGATAAGTAATATAATTGAAAGGTAATAGCTCAAATTATCTTCTAAAGCATAAAACAAAATCAGCCAAAAAGTTCCTCCCTTGAGCTATTTCTTCTCTATTTATAGACTCAAGGAGGATTACATGAATTAGTTACATATATTCTTTCCTAAATAATCGGATCATCAGGTATCATGGGAGATAATCTTGGATATGATTACAATTGTACAAAATTATCTCAAAATATATGGAGTACACGACCAAGTTGGTCGTATATAAAACCCAAATGTTGTGTCAGGGGAATCTTCCTGGTCGATGGTCGAACAAAATCTTTGCTAGGTGTTAGCCACGTGTTAAAAATGTTTGCCATGTCATCCATACCTGCTTTTTGGATAACACAATTATATTTGGTAAATCCACCAATACTCAATTTTACCGTGAAATACTAGTAATCGACATTGTACTATTTTTGACCACTTAACATCTTTTGCCTTCTATATCTCACTTTTCTCACTTAATTTCATGTCTTGTCCATATTTTTTTATCCTTTCTTATATCTTGAGCACATCAAACACCCATAAAAGACAACTCAAACACCACAAGGTTAATAATATTGAACATACATATAGACATCACATACAAAACTTTTATACTTATACATGAAAACACTTATAAGAATATGCATATGCTCAAATTACACATATTGTATGATATGTAATGCAATGCAATCATGTGATTATTGGCTATATTATATCAAAATAATGTGGGTGCTACAATAGCTTAATAGATATGGAATCTATACCTTCTTATAGATTGAATGATGATTCCCTATTGGGTTGGCTTTTGGAACTGAAAAGGTTATTGACGTCAAATTCATAATCAGATTATGAATTAACCTTCACTAGTAAAGTGGATGGTACACTAGGAATCAAGATATAATTAAAAGGGTAAAACGGTAATTTTATTTCTACTTAATTATGAATCATCAATAAATGATTAATTTGTATGTTATGATTATATCAATGGACACTTTATGGTTACAATAAAGTACTCAATAAGTATATGTCTTTAATTCTCAAGAGTTCAGTCTCATATTTATAGTGGAATAATCATGAGATTAATAAATATGATTATTGAATCAAAGAGTTTTGGTTAATAATCTTTTATTTATTAGAGCTTGGAATTATTGGTCCACAGGTCCCCGGGGCGGCTTTATCAACACTAATTAAGGTAAAAGTTGATACAAGGATCAAACTGTGAATGAGTTATTTGAGAGAATATTTATTATTCAGGATAAATGTGTAATTATGTGATAATTGAAGTTGCACAATTTATTATTGCATTTGTGCAATTTTCAAAATTGTGTAGAAATAGAATAAATTGATTTTAATCAATTATTTTATTTAAATGTGAATAGATAAATATGGATAGTCAAAATTGGTCATTATTATTATATTTATTTAATTAATAATAAGATGATAATGGAAATTTAAATTTTGAAATTTAAGTTGTTATCTTTTTCTTAAAAAGATGATACCTGATAGACCCAAAACGGGTATGTTTTAAAAATTTATACTCGCAAGCGCACGAATCGTATATGAAATATAGTGTTCGTGTAAGCACGAGATCGAACCCAAAGGAGTTGTCTAAAATAAAAAAAAGAAAACTATTTTAAACCAAAATTAATAAATTCTAACCTAGCTCCAAAGATTGGTGAGATTTAATATCATGAATATAAAATAAAGTATTTAAAATAAAGCTATTTAAGATTATGAAAATAACTCTATAAGGATTTTAAGATAAGTGGTAAAAAGAAAGATTATTAAGATACTAGAATCCACAACAGGTAAGTTTAATAATATTTATTAGTATATTGATTCTCAAGTTTTAGTGATAGTTAAAATAAATCAAACTATCATTTTCCAAATAGATTTATAATTTTAAGCACAAATTACATCTAAAAAGATAGGATTTTTCTTCACTTTTCAAAAAGTATAATTTCAAAGTATTTAATGTGAATCAATCTAATGAAACAACAAAAAATCAAATAACATTATTTATAAGGCAAAACATAATATTTTTGTTCTAAGCATTGAATGTGTACAATTTAATGACACATTTTACACAAAAAATATTATGTTTTGCCAAGTGAAGAACAAAGTGCATATTATCTAACAATCCAAAATATGAGATATTAAAGATGAAAGACATATATGAAGAAGAAAAATTCATAAATTTTGTTGCATTACAATGGAAATCAACATACAACATAAATATTACCTAGTTACAAGTTGCTTCATCATGATCTTAATAATCTTATGAAAAAGATTAGAAGCACATAACTAGAGTAGAAATTACAAAATAAATGACATACATACTTGAAAATGCACTTGAAAAACCCAAAATGGAAGAGAGAAAATGGTAGAAGAAGATGGTAACCAAAAATTAAGCACCCTAAAATAGTCTTGAAAGTCTATATTTATAGCCAAAATCATAACATTAAAATAATCAACTTAAATTAATTAAATTGATTAAATTAAATAAATATGGTATGTAGCGGTAAATTATAGGGTGTAATGATGATTTTTGTGGTGAAATATGTGGAAAAATTGGGTAAAAAGTTGGCATTTTTGGACATAGGGGACAAAAGGACATTGTGGGCTCAAGATGGTTGTTGGTGGCTGGTTCGGTGGCTGGGTAGGCGGCTGTGGCAGCACCTGGGTCGTGGTTCAGGCGTGTTGGGCCTGGGGTGGTGAAGGTGTTCGGCTGGGCCTTTGAAGCAAGAGGCGTGGGGCTGGGTTGGGTGCAATTGGTGGCTGAAAGGAGGGCACGTGGGATTGCTGAAGAGGTGGTGATACTGAAGCTTGATGAGGTTGGGCCTAATCTGGGCGTGGGCCTGCTGAAGGAAGATGGCCTTGTGCTAATTTTTGCTATTTCCTCTTCACAAATGACATTCTTCTTTCTTTCTCTTTATTTTTCAAACACAAAAAAGATACAACATAATTCCTACAACATAAAAAAATTAATTAAATCACAATCAAATATTTTAAATTATAAATAAATCATATTAATTATTTGAAAATACTTAATTAAAACTTAATTTAATTTATCAATAAAGATCAACAAAATTGCACTTTTATTTTACTTCTAACTAAACTATATTAATTACAAATAATTTAAAGTACAACATATTATAATAAAATATCTATAAAAACACACAAAAATATATAAAATCATGATAATACTAATAAATTTAAAATTACTTAAAAACTTAATAAATCAATTAAAAATTAAAGAACTAAGCAACAATTAGTAAATAAATTATGGTACAATAACTTTATTTTGTAGAGTTATCACACCCCCAAACTTATAGTTTTGCTAGTCCTCAAGCAAAAGAAAATTAAAAACACACATTTTTTTTATTGGTGATATAAAAAGGATTTCTCAAAAATTGCACAATGAAAATAATTCTAAAAAATTATTATGAATAAAAGTTAAGCTTATGTAATTAATTAAATTGTCAATTTTGCTTTTAAAAATAGGTTTTCATTAAAATTATTTTTCACTTAAACTTATAGGAAATAAGAGTATTCTTGTGTATGAAAAATGTAATTTTTGTTACAAGCAAAATTGACCCATAATTAAAAATAAAGCTTAAATATTATTCATATTTTTAAGATAATTAAATTCAAACTCAAAGATTTTTATCATTGAAAATGAAAAATATCACCAATTTTTTTTATTTTGATTTTGATTTTTTTTATCATTGAAAATGAAAATTAAAAAGGATTTTTAATTTTTTTTTTAAAAAAATTTTAATTTTTTTTTAATTTTTGTTTTTTAACAAGACAACAATATATATACTTTTACAAAACACAAAAATTAGTAAAGTTTTTTTTTTTCAAACAAACATAAATAAAAACAAAAATTAACACAAAACATAAAAATTAAACACAACGCAAAGCAAAAAAACAATAAATCATACTCTCCTTACTAATAATAACCATATAAACTCGATACCCACAAACTTAATTTAAGCATTGTCATCAATGTGTCAAAATATAAATATAAATTAAAATTGACAAGAGTTTAGAGTTTAGAATGGTTGTACCTCGATATGGTGCATCGCTAAGAGAGTAAAAGATACAACAAACAAAAATTAAATCACACATAAAACAAACAAAGCAAATAAAACACCAGTTATCAAGATCAAATAGGAATCAAAGAGCATGGTAAACAGGGTCCTCAAGGAGGATCTCATCCACTTCATCAGTTTTTAATTCTAAAAATGGTTTTAATTTTTTTCCATTAACTTTAAATATATCACCATTTTTAGGATTTTCAATTTCAATAGCTCCATGTGGAAAAACAGTACGAACAATGTAAGGATCGGACCACCTAGAGCGTAACTTTCCCGGGAATAAATGCAAACAAGAGTTGTATAAAAGGACTTTCTGACCTAGAGAAAAATATTTTCTCAAAATATTTTTGTCATGGTAAAATTTCATGCGATCCTTATACTTTTTTGAATAGTCATATGCATCATTCCTAATTTCGTCTAGTTCATTTAGTTGAAGCTTTCGTTTCTCACCTGCCTCGTCTAAAGAAAAGTTTAACTGCTTAATTGCCTAAAAGACTCTATGTTCTAACTCAATAGGTAAATGACACGCCTTCCCATACACAAGTCTGTAGGGTGACATGCCAATGGGTGTTTTGTACGCGGTACGATACGCCCATAATGTATCAGTGAGTCTTAAGGACCAATCTTTCCTAGTTGGATTCACAGTTTTTTCTAAAATGTGCTTAACTTCCCTATTAGACACTTCAACTTGACCACTAGTTTGTGGGTGATATGGTGTTGAGACTTTATGTGTAATGTCATATTGTTTCATCAAATGTTCAAATGGCTTATTACAAAAGTGTGTACCGTTATCACAAATGATAGAACGTGTTGAACCAAAACGGGAAAATATATTTTCTTTCAAAAACCGAAGCACAACTTTGTGGTCATTAGTGTGGCATGCAATAGCTTTAACCCATTTAGACACATAATCAACTCCAACAAGAATATAAAGATTACCAAAAGAGTTAGGAAATGGTCCCATAAAATCAATGCCCCAAACATCAAATATGTCAATAATAAGAATAGGATTTAAAGGCATCATGTTTCTTTTAGTTAAACTTCCTAACTTCTAGCAACGTTCACAAGCTTTACAATAAACATATGTATCATGAAAGATAGTAGGCCAATAAAAACCACATTGTAAAACTTTAGCAACTGTTTTCTTACCGCTAAAATGTCCTCCACATGCATGATCGTGACAAAAAGATATGATATTTGATTGGTCACAATTTGGAATGCATCTTCTAATTATTTGATCATGACAGTATTTAAACAAGTAAGGATCATCCCAAATAAAAATTTTCACCTCAGAATAAAACTTAGATTTATCATGCTTAGACCAATGAGATGGTATTTCCTTAGTGACCAAATAATTAACAATATCAGCATACCAAGGCAAGGAAGAAACATTCATCAATTGTTCATCTGGAAAAGTTTCAGTGATAGGAGTGGACTCATGTATAGTTTCAACAACTAGTCTAGATAAATGATCGGCAACAACATTTTCAGATCCTTTTTTATCTCGTATTTCTAAATTGAATTCTTGTAAAAGTAGGATCAAACGGATCAAACGAGACTTAGCATCTTTTTTCGACAATAGATATTTTAATGCAGCATGATCAAAATAGACAATAATTTTATATCCTAACAGATAAGACCTAAATTTCTCTAATGCAAAAACAACAGCAAGCAATTCTTCTTTGCTTGTGGAATAATTTAATTGAGCATCATTTAAAGTTTTGCTAGCATAGTAAATTACATGAGGTATTTTTTCAAGTCTTTGTCCTAAGACAACACCTATAGCATAATCAGAAGCATCACACATTATTTCAAAAGGTATTTTCCAATCAGGAGGTCGAATAATGGGTGCAGTAGTCAACAAATTTTTCAATTTTTCAAAGGCAACATGATAATCATTATTAAAGACAAAAGTATTTTCTTTTCCAAGTAAATGGCATAAAGGCCGAGAAATTTTGCTAAAGTCTTTTATAAATCTTCTATAGAAACTGGCATGGCCTAAGAATGATCTAATTTCTTTCACGGTTTTAGGTGGGGAAAGTTTTGAAATAAGATCAACTTTTGCTTTATCAACTTCTATTCCCTTAGATGAGATTACATGACCTAAAGCAATTCCTTTTTTAACCATAAAATGACATTTTTCCTAGTTAAGCACAAGGTTTTTCTCTTTGCAACGAAACAAAACAAGTGAAAGATGGTGCAAACATTCATCAAAGGAGGAACCAAACACAGAAAAATCATCCATAAATACTTCAAGAAATCTTTGAACCATGTCAGAAAAAATTGAAATCATACACCTTTGAAAAGTCGCAGGTGCATTACATAATCCAAAAGGCACGCGACGATAGGCAAAAGTTCTGAAAGGGCATGTAAATGTAGTCTTTTCTTGATTTTCTAGGGCAATGAGGATTTGGTTATATCCCGAATACCCATCAAGAAAGCAATAATATGCATGGCCAGCTAATCGTTCAAGCATTTTATCAATAAAAGGTAATGGAAAATGGTCTTTTCTAGTAACATTATTCAAGTTTCTATAGTCTATGCACACTCTCCACCCCGTTTGTACTCTAGTAGGCATTAATTCATTTTTTTTTGTTTTCAACAACTGTGATCCCAGACTTCTTAGGTACAACTTGAACTGGACTAACCCATTGACTATCAGAAATAAGGTAAATGATACCTACGTCTAATAATTTTATGACCTCTTCTCTAACTACTTCTTTCATATTTGGATTTAGCCTTCTTTGACATTCCCCAGAGGTTTTAGCATTCTCTTCTAGATGGATTCTATGAATACATATGGATGGGCTAATTCCTTTAATGTCTCCAATGGTCCAACCTATGGCTTCTTTATGTTTTCTAAGTACATCTAACAATTTATCGTCTTGTTCTTTATCTAAGGCGGATGCTATGATAACAGGTAAGGTTTCAGATTCTCCTAGAAAAGCATATTTTATATTTTCTGGTAAAGGTTTAAGATCTAACTTTGGAGACTCAGACATTGATTGAACATGATCTAAGGGTGAAAAAGGTTCATCTTTGGTTTCATTTAAGGGTATATGCGCTCGCAAAGAATTCACATCATCATTAGAGTCATCAACATGCAAGTTCATACCAAAGTATTTTTCACAAAAGTCTAGTAAGTCATTTCCATCATCTTCACAAATACTATCTATCATGTTAACTTCATGCACTTCCTCACACTCAACAAATTTAACAACATTAAATACACTCAATTCAACAGTCATATTTCCAATAGATAATTTAAAAAAACCATTACGACAATTTATGATTGCATTAGATGTAGCTAAGAATGGTCTACCTAAAATGATAGGAATTTGAGCATGCACATTTTCCACAAGTTGAGTATCAAGAACAATGAATTCAACAGGAAAATAAAATTTATCAACTTTTATCAAAACATCCTCTATAATTCCTCTAGGAATTTTCACAGAACGATCGGCGAATTGAAGAATTATAGAGGTAGGTTTTAGTTCACCAAGGCCAAGTTGCTTAAAAACAGAAAAAGGCAATAAATTTACACTAGCACCCAAATCAAGTAAAGCTTTGTTAATAAAATGATCACCAATAATGCATGAAATTGTGGGACACCCAGGATCTTTATATTTAACAAGAATCTTATATTGAATAATAGAACTAGCTTGTTCAGTTAAAAACACCTTTTTAGGAACATTAGTGTTTCTTTTAACAGTACAAAGATCCTTTAAAAATTTAGAGTAGGCAGGAATTTGTTTAATGGCATCTAAGAAAGGGATATTAATACTAACTTGTTTAAAAACTTCTAAGATGTCATTGTATTGGCCGCCTTTTTTAATTGGAAGTAATCTTTGTGGGAATGGGGCTTTTGGAATGAAATGATGGATTGGAGTTTCCTTGTTTGAAGAGTCATTGGCATTAGAACTAGAAGGCTAACTCATTTCTTTTTCTTTTTCTTTTTCAACCTCGGGTATGTAATCGGGTTTGACAATGTTCTTTTCGGACCTAAGAGTTGAAATTGATTTGAATTCTCCATTATAACTAGACTTTCTTATCTCATATTGACATTTTGGATTAGGGATAGGTTGACTAGGGAATGTTCCTTTTTCTCTATCAGCTAAAGCAGTAGCGAGTTGTCCTACTTGTGTCTCGAGTTTGGTAATTGATTGAGATTGATTTTGTAGGAATTGTTGAGTGGATTGCATAAATTTATGTAAAGTATCTTCTAATGAAGGTTTCCTTTGTTCAGGATATGGTTGATTTTGTGGGGCATGAGTTTGGTTTTGTGTATTTTATTGGTGCCCTTGATTCATTTGGGGTTGGTTTTGTCTCCATGAAAAGTGCGGATGGTTTCTCTAATTTGGATTGTAGGTGGATGAAAATGGGCTATCATTTGGTTTCCCATAAGAATGAAGAGCATTGGCCTCCTCAGAAAAGGCTTCTTGGTAGGAAGGACATGATTGGGCATTATGTCAAGAACTAGAACATATAGAACAAACATCTTTTCTTGGTTGTATTGGAGAATTTATAGTTTGGCTTATGGCTAAAGCTTCTACTTTTCTCGCTAATTTGTCTAAGGATGTTCTTAAGTCTAATTCTTCTTTTACTTCATACATTCCTCCTCTTTTTGGTGAATTAGTTGACATAGACCTAGGATCAAAATAATTCCATTGTTGTGAATTTACAGATAAATCTTCAAGGGCGTCCCATGCCTCTTGTCCTTGAAATTTTTAAAAAATTTCCAATATGCATAGATTGAATCATTTGACGATTAGAGGGAGTCAAACCATCATAAAAATATTTTACAAGTCTCTATTTTTCAAAACCATGATGAGGACATTTTAATAATAAATCTTTAAATCTTTTCCAACATTCATAAAACTCTTCATTATCTTTTTGAAAAAACTCAGAGATTTCTCTCCTTAAACTATCAGTTTTAGACATAGGAAAAAATTTCAGCAATAATTTATTATAAAGTTGATCTCATGTAGTTATAGACCCAGTGGGAAGGGAATTTAACCAAGCTTTTAATTTGTCTTTTAATGAAAAAGGAAACAATCATAGTTTGATCGACTCTTCAGAAATTTTTTGAAATTTAAATGTTGAGAAAATTTCTAAGAAATCTTTGACATACATGTAAAGATCCTCTCTATCTAACCCATAAAAAGATGGCAACAATTGAATGATTACTGGTTTAAGCTCAAAATGAGTAGCAGAAGTGGTTGGAATAACAATACATGAAGGGGTATTAGATGAAATAGGTACAAAATATTCAAGCAAAGTTTTTTCAAGCACAACATTTTCATCAACAGGATTAGCAATTGGTTCCATGATGCTCAAATTTTTACTAACACTTTCAATTTCAAACAAAGATAAATGTCTTTTTACTAATCGATTTTTAGAGTTACGTTCCCAATGATGCATACAATTTTCACAAACAAGGCAACAAGGATAATCTCAAACAAGTAATTTTCTGATGTGGAAGATCAGTTAAAACCGCAACCATAGAGCATACTTAATTTTTTTTTAGAGATTTCACAACAATATAATTTTTATGGTTTACTTGTCCCCAAGCCTATTTGATTCCACTTACTCGTGCACTACTAACAACTCCCCAAGGTTAATTAGTAGAGGCAGATTGAGAATTTTGTTCTAATTTCCTTTAAGAAAAAATTGCTTATGGTGAAAGGACAAGATTTAGGTTTCTTTTTTTTCATGTATTTTTCACAATATTACACTAAAATATTATAAAAGGCAAAGAAAAATAAGGCAAAATTTTAGGCAAGAGTAGAGAGGCATATCATGCCATCAACCATAACAAAATTAAGGTAAAAATTAGGAGGCACAAGTGCCATCAACTAAAACATAAAATAAAAGACTAGGAGGAAAAATTGCCATCAACTAGCTAGGAGGCAAAATTGTCATCAACTAGTAACTTGCAAAAATAAAATAAAATAAAAACTACAACAAGATAAATAAAGAAAATTACAACAAAGTTTAGGAGGCACAAGTGCCGTCAACTAACAAAGAAATACAAGGAATAAAACTATAACAAAATTAGGAGGCACAAGTGCCATCGACTATAAAAATTAAAAAGATAGATAGGAGGCACAAGTGTCGTCAACTAAAAAAATAATAAATAAAAATATATAAGTAATTTTTTTTTATGGGTGGTAGAACCATCCCAAATTTTCTTTTTGTATTTTTTTTAGTTTTATATAAATATAAATTTTTTATATTTTTGTATATATAGTTTTCTTTTGTTCTTTTTTTTAAGTGTAAAAATTAAAATAACTAGTAGAAGAATTTACTAATCTTGAGATAAATTTCGTTTCTTTTCTAGCAACTCCCCGGTAACGGCGCCAAAAAATTGATAGACCCAAAACGGGAATGTTTTAAAAATTTATACTCGCAAGCGCACGAATCGTATATGAAATATAGTATTCGTGTAAGCACGAGATCGAACACAAAGGAGTTGTCTAAAATAAAAAATAAAAAAACTATTTTAAACCAAAATTAATAAATTCTAACCTAGCTCCAAAGATTTGTGAGATTTAATGTCATGAATATAAAATAAAGTATTTAAAATAAAGCTATTTAAGATAATGAAAATAAGTCAATAAGGATTTTAAAATAAGTGGTAAAAGGAAAGATTATTAAGATACTAGAATCCAGAAAATGTAAGTTTAATAATATTTATTAGTATATTGATTTCCAAGTTTTAGTGATAGTTAAAATAAATCAAACTATCATTTTCCAAATAGATTTATCATTTTAAGCACAAATTAATTCTAAAAAGATAGGATTTTTCTTCACTTTTCAAAACATATAATTTCAAAGTATTTAATGTGAATCAATCTAATGAAACAACAAAAAAACAAATAACATTATTTATAATGCAAAATATAATATTTTTGTTCTAAGTATTGAATGTGTACAATTTAATGACACATTTTACACAAAGAATATTATGTTTTGCAAAGTGAAGAACAAAGTGCATACTATCTACCAATCCAAAATATGAGATGTTAAAGATGAAAGACATATATGAAGAAGAAAAATTCATAAACTTTGTTGCATTACAAGAGAAATCAACATACAACATAAATATTACCTAGTTACAAGTTGCTTCATCATGATCTTAATAATCTTATGAAAAAGATTAGAAGCACATAACTAGAGTAGAAATTACAAAATAAATGACATACATACTTGAAAATGCTCTTGAAAAACCCAAAATGGTAGAAGAAGATGGCAACCAAAAATTAAGCACCCTAAAATGGTCTTGAAAGTCCATATTTATAGCCAAAATGAGAACATTAAAATAATCAACTTAAGTTAATTAAATAGATTAAATTAAATAAATATGGTATGTAGAGGTAAATTATAGGGTGTAATGATGATTTTTGTGGTGAAATATGTGGAAAAATTGGGTAAAAAGTTGGCATTTTTGGACATAGGGGACAAAAGGACATTCTGGGCTCAAGATGGTTGTTGGTGGCGGGTTGGGTGGTTGGGCAGGCGGCTGTGGCAGCACCTGGGCTGTGGTTCAGGCGGGTTGGGCCTTTGGGACTACTGAAGAGGTGGTGAAACTGAAGCTTGATGAGGTTGGGCCTAATCTGAGCGTGGGCCTGCTGAAGGAAGATGGCCTTGTGCCAATTTTTGCTATTTCCTCTTCACAAATGCCATTCTCCTTTCTTTCTCTTTATTTTTCAAACACAAAAAGGATACAACATAATTCCTACAACATAAAAAAATAAATTAAATCACAATCAAATATTTTCACCTATAAATAAATCATATTAATTATTTGAAAATACTTAATTAAGACTTAATTTAATTTATCAATAAAGATCAACAAAATTTCAATTTTATTTTACTTCTAACTAAACTATATTAATTACAAATAATTTAAACTACAACATATTATAATAAAATATCTATAAAAACACACAAAAATATATAAAATCATGATAAGACTAATAATTTTAAATGTACTTAAAAACTTAATAAATCAATTAAAAATTCAAGAACTAAGCAACAATTAGCATATAAATTATGGTACAATAACTCTATTTTGTAGAGTTATCAATACCTTATTTGAATTTCTAATTATTAATTAATTAAAATAAAAATACATGGAAAATTAAATCTCATTTTCGGGGATAGTGCCACACGCATAGGGCTTGGACTGCTCTATGCGTGTAGCACTACTGATGTGATCAGTTATTAATTTTTTATTTTATTATTAATTAATTCATAAAACATTTTAAAAGGAGTTTTAAAAAGGAATTTAAGACTTTATCTTTTATCATTATTATTATTATTAAAGATGATAATTTTTATTATTATTATTATTATTATTATTATTATTATTATTATTATTATGATAATGTCTATATATTCTATATGATAGAAAATAGAAATAAGATTTTACAGAGAAGAAAAACTATCATGTTTTTCACAAAAGAAAAACCTTTCTCTCTAGCCTATAATCAAGAGTCTCATGTGTTGAGAATACTTTTGATTCACAAAATTGATTCTTGTTCTCTATGTGCCCAGTCTTGGAAGATCTAGGTGTGAGTACTCTAGCAACGATAGGAAGATCGAAATATATACGAAAAGATTCAAGGATTTTTGATAGGCTACAAGAGTTAAATCATTTCGTATTATTTTTCCATACACATATTATATATTGATTAACATATTGCATATTAAAGGATCCTCATATAAAGTATTTTATATGAAATTTTTTTGTTGTATACAATACTACCATTACCGCAATTTCCGTTGCGCACTAGGATCTGTTTCTAACAGTTTTATCCACCATATGTGGGCCTAAGTTTTAAGAGACTCAGGACTTATCTACCCTAGTTTATGCAACTTGGGACTTGAGCTCGAGTCTTGGCGACTCGGGTCTTGGAAACCCAAAACAATTTTTGCTCTCGAGAACTTAGTGTTGCTTCGCGGGCGCTTGGTCCTCGGGAGGTAATTTTGACTTCTCGTGTCCATGTTTTATGCGACTTTAGACTTGTGCCCGAGTACAAGCTACTCAGATCTTGCTTGCCTAAGTTTAGGCAACTTAAGGCTTAACCTCGAGTACAAGCAACTCGGGTCTTGCTTGCTTAAGTTTAGGCAACTTAAGGCTTGGGCCCGAGGACTGGTGACTCGGGTCTTAGACCTTTTATCATTTTGGAAATTGGGAACTCAGTATTACTTCGCGGGCACCTAGTCCTCAGAAAGTAACTCGAGTTCTCCACCCGTAGATGATTTAGGTTTACTCTCGGGTGCCCATATAGACTCCTCAAATTGAGTTCCATAGGACGTGTTTCTCGTGAATTCTCACAAGCTTTATGACACTAGGTTTACTCTAGGCGTCCGTATAGGCTCCTCGAACTGTGTTCCCTAAGTCCTACTCCGCGAGCGATTACCTCGTAAGGTGGCCCATCTATGCCCCTCAAGTGATCGGAGATTAGGTTGCATTCACTTATCTAGGGCAGCGAGCGAGTGCTCCTCGGGTAGTAAAACGTAAATAAATGTAAATCTTAAGATACAAGCAAATTCCCTGTATTTCATCTATCGTGTTGTGTGAACACGATTTTCATTAACGTGCTTAGCGACTACATATGATTACAAAATTTAGAAAATACAAACTACTCGTATTACTGGTAATACTGGCGAAGGTACTCGGCAATCCAGGCATGGGGCACCAACTCCTCGTTCAGTCGGGCCAACTTGTATGTTCCAGGATACACTGCCCTCTCGACTTAGTATGGACCTTCTCAGTTAGGGCCCAACACTCCAGCACCTGGGTATTGGGTTGTCAGGAAAATTCTTTCCAACACCAAGTCTCCGACCTCAATTTTTTTGTCCTTCACTAAAGAATTGAAGTACTTGGCCACTTTTTGTTGATAGGACACTACACGTAGCTGTGAAGCTTGTCGGAGCTCCTTAACAAGGTCCAGTGACTCTTGAAGTAAAGCGTGGTTTGTGGTCGGGTCATAATGGCTCGTCGATACGTGGAGACTGTCGCCTCAACTGGGAGCATGACTTCATATCTGTAGGCCATGGAAAATGGCAAAGGATAAGTGGATGTGAATTTTATCAAATAATACCTTATGCAACTCCTCAAAGGGATAGTGAATTTTTATTATTATTTTTTTCAATTTCATTGAATTGATCTTTGTACGCCCTAAATATCCGCGAGCTATTGGCGAGCTGGAAAAGGGCCTAATTCGATCCGCCACGTGTAAATCGTCTACCCGGAGCTGTTGTTACGGGTTTCCACCTGTCCAGCCCGAGCTGATTAGAGAGTTAGCAGTTTACTCGAAGGCAGCGGGTCAGCGGTATGGATATCATGAGCTGGCGCTACATCAAGCTTGTGATGCGGCATAAATCTGACACCCGAATCCTTGTAAAGACAACCACGCAATGTAAACGTGCATATATCAGACATCACGTGTCTATTCCATTCCTGAATTCTTGGACATGCAGCATAAACGTGCGTATTCAGACATCCCACGCCTGGTTTGGGCCATGCGACCCATTATCCCTCCTTACCTATTGATTAGACCACACTTCACTGTCAAGTTTTAGGAATTAATCATCAGTGTCACAGAGATGACGTGAAGGATAAAGAGGTCACGGGATGACCCCCTTGCCAACCCAGGTATCCTCCCCCCATAAATACCAAGACCCTGGGCATTGCAAGGGGTTGGCATATTTTTTGTAAAGAAATACTCTGTAAGGATTAACCAAGAGATATCAATAATACCGACTGGTGGACTAGAGGGATTTTAACCTTCGAACCACCTAAAAAGAAAGGGGTGATCACCTTCCCATGTTCCTAATTTCTCCAAGCTAGAATTAAGTTATTTTCACATTACAGTTCACTAATTAGCACTAATCTATCTTGTTTATTCGTATAATTATCTGTTGGCAAAGAACTGCGTCAACAATCTTGAACTCCACAAAATAGCGTGAAAAAAAATGGCTTGAGCTCTATATATATATATATATATAAATTAATATTCTTTTCATACGCAAAGAGTAAAAATGTTGGTGCCCTAATTATTTTTCTCACGTATATGATTTTTATCCATTGTGGTAATTATCTCTCTTTCAATCTCTAGCTTTTGTATTTGTCGATTGCTCTTCTGTATATTTTAAAATTTTCTTTGGTTTGTGGTTTTGAGCAAGACAAAATCTAGGTTTTTGACTAGAAATTGTGATTGGTTTATTTTCCTTTTAAATGTTCTATTTGTTTGTGGTTTTTATGGCTAATGGATTCTAATGTTGGATTAAAATCCTATTTTATGGGCACATATGTATAATGTATAATGCTATTATAAAGTGTGATATAAAATTAAGTGACCAATTATGTTATAAATATCATAGGGTATTAAAGTGTCATGGATTTAATGTGTAGAAACAGGAAAGTGAATTTTTAATTTTATAATGGGCAAAATTGGAAATCACTAATTATAAATTAGGGTTGTGGTCCCCTATATATATGTATTATTCTATTCTCTCTGTCATCCCATTAACAGAAAAGAAAAGAGAGACTCTTCTCTCATAGAGATACATATTATATAGGAATATCTAAACCCTCTATGCAATCTCCAACAATGGCATCAGGTTAGTGCTTCCGCTCTTGTATTAATCTTCTTCTTTAATTTAGCAAAGGATCTATAGAATTATGATTTAGGATTTCTCATATATGCATTTATAATGACATGATTTTGGATTATGTGTTGGAGATTATTGTTTGTTCATGTTATTTGAGTGTATTAGAAATTCTAACAAGTGGTACCAGAGCCACCTTTGCTGAATTTATTGAAGATCTGATGATTTTGTTCATAAGAAATTTGGGGATTTTATAAAATTAGGGTTTTGATTATAAAATAATATTACTCCCTCTATTATTTTTTTTTATTGCATTTATGTGCATATTGTTATGTTTCGGTATATGTAAATATGCATATATAAATTGGTCGAATAATTTTATGGTTGTTCTGTTGAAAATTCTGATTATTCGTACATGGTTCAATTGATATTTAATGGCCTTAGACATTTAACATATGCAAGCATTCAGTTTTGTTTCCGGTGATTGCAATATGCAATATATATGCAGTATATAAACCTGGGTATATAGTTTTCTTTTTTTTTGTTCTACAAGCAGTCGTAATGATCTGATATATAAAGAATCAATTTGACTTTATATAAGCAGACGTAAACATCTATATATAGCCTTGTTTTTTTTTGGCTCTATAGTTATATATGTTATTATGATTGTATAACCACGGTTTCAACTTTTTGGCATCAGGCATACAGATATTTATATATATATGCTGTTAAAGTTTTTTTTTAGAATCCGAAAACAAAGGACGGGTTTGTTAAGTTTTATATTGATAACAACATATGTGTATATATATTTCTAGTCAAGGTTACGTGCCATCTTTCTCATTAATATTTTATATATGATATATGATATATGATATATATTCTCAGGTTATAGAAATTTATTGTTATGTTCTATGCATATATGAATATATGAATATTAAGTTTTGTTTTATTATTATTATTTATTTTTATTGAATATATAATAATTTCTATTAAAATAATAATAATAATACAGTAACAATTAAATTCAAGTTTTGGTGTTTGGAAAATTTCTTAAGGATGTCTAATATTTTGAATAGATTAATTGAAACAATATGTTGCCAAAGTGACCTCTTTTGTGTAAATTAATTTATTTAAAATATCAAGATGCTTGTGTGTTTGTAATTTATGCATATATTAACTGACCCAAAGGTAAGTGAATATTTCGTTGAATTTCATACACACCTGTGGTAATAAATGTGTGACAATTATAAGGTATTTTGTGTGAGCAATATGTTAGTCCAAAGATTGACTTATTGTTTGACATAATTTATTGTCAATGTTTGATTGCTACAACAAGAGTATCGCTTACAGTTAATATTATTGTCCAAAGACTTAATATTAATGTTGTGCTTGGTATCTTGAGATGGGATTAACCAAATTTTGAATTTATTGTTTGATTATGCATATTGATGTGAGCTTGTTTTGTTTGTTTTGTTCTATATTCAGCTAGTTCATCTTCTGCTGCCTCAATATCTGCTAATATTAATTCTATTCCTATGCTTAATGGGACCAATTTCAAGGATTGGAAAAGAAACTTACTTATAGTTCTGGGATGTATGGATTTAGACCATGCACTAAGGGATGAACAACCTGCACCTCTCACTAAGGAAAGCACCCGTGATGAGAAAACGGATTTTGAGATGTGGGATCATTCAAATCACATGAGTTTAATGATTATGAAACACAGCATTCCAGAAGCCTTTTGGGGCACAGAATCCGAAGGATTAATAAGGCCAAGAATTTCCTTGAACAAATTGAGGAACGTTTTGCTAAAAAATGATAAGGTTGAAATGACAACACTTCTAGCTTCTTTGATGACCATGAAGTATAAGGGTCAAGGAAATGTAAGGGAGTACATTATGGAAATGCATCATATTGTCTCAAGACTTAAGACACTTAAGATCGAGCTTTCTGATGATGTGCTTGTGCTTATGGTTTTGTTAACGCTTCCTGCACAGTTTAACCAATTTAAAATTAGTTATAACTGTCAAAAGGAGAAATGGACTCTCAATGAACTCATTTCTCACTGTGTGCAAGAGGAAGAAAGGTTAAAAAAGGACAAAACTGAAAGTGCTCACTTGGCCACTGCCTCTAAGGATAAGGGCAAGAAAAGGAAATCTGAGAATGAAGCTGCTAAGGGTCCAGCCGAAAAGAAACAACAGAAGGATTCAGAAGGTTGTTACTTTTGCACCAAGCCTGGACATGTGAGGAAAGATTGTGCCAAGTATCACGCATGGCGTGCAAAGAAAGGTATGATTCTTACTTTGGTCTGTTCTGAGGTTAATTTAGCTTCAGTACCTAGGAACACTTGGTGGATAGATTCTGGTGCTACTACTCACATAAGTGTTTCTATGCAGGGTTGCCTGAGCTTCCGAAAGCCAAGTGATGGTGAAAGACACATCTTCGTGGGTGATGGAAAATCGGTGGAAGTGGAAGCAATTGGACATTTTAGGTTGTTGTTAGGAACTGGTTTTTATTTGGATTTGAAAGACACTTTTGTTGTACCGTCTTTTAGACGGAATTTAATTTTTGTTTCTTTGTTGGACAAATTTGGATATTCTTGTTCTTTTGGAAACAATCAGTTTAATTTGTCTTTAAATTCAAATGTTATTGGAACTGGTTACTTGAATGCTTATGACAACCTTTATTTGCTAGAAACAATTGCATCCTATAATGAAACCTTGCATGTGGAATCACGTGGTACTAAACGCAAATTAAATAAGGACAATTAAGCGTCATTATGGCATAAGCGCTTAGGTCATATCTCAAAAGGTAAAGTTGAGCGCCTTGTGTCTGATGGCATTTTAGAATCTCTTGACTTCACAGACTTTGATGTTTGTGTCGATTGTATCAAGGGAAAACAGAACAAAACTAAGAGATTAGGTGCCAACAGATCTTCAGATGTCTTAGAATTGATTCATACAGATATTTGTGGGCCATTCCCTACAGCATCATGGAATGGTCAACAATATTTCATATCATTCATAGACGATTACTCACGTTATGGGTACCTATATCTCATTCATGAAAAGTCCCAGTCTCTGGATGTGTTCAAAGCTTATAAAGCTGAAGTTGAGAATCAACTCAACAAAAGGATTAAAAATGTAAGATCTGATCGTGGTGGTGAGTACTACGGTAGATATGATGGCTCAGGCGAACAACGTCCAGGACCGTTTGCTAAATTCTTAGAGGAATGCGGTATTGTCCCACAGTACACCATGCCAGGATCACCTAGCATGAATGGTGTTGCTGAAAGACGCAATAGAACTCTTAAGGATATGGTAAGAAGTATGATTGCTCATTCTACCTTACCTGAGTCCCTCTGGGGAGAAGCATTAAAGACAGCAGCTTACATTCTGAATAGAGTAACAACTAAAGCAGTTGCAAAAACACCTTATGAGCTTTGGACAGGTCGAAAGCCTAGTCTAAAACACTTTCACATTTGGGGATGTCTAGCTGAGGCAAGGCCTTATAAGCCACATGAACAAAAATTGGACTCCAAAATAGTGAGCAGCTACTTTATTGGTTATTCTGAGCGATCTAGGGGCTATAAGTTTTATGATCCCACAATTAAAAATATTTTTGAGACGGGAACTGCAACATTTTTTGAGGATGTTGAGTTTGGGGGGAGAAATAAGGTTAGAGACATTGCTTTTGAGGAGGAATTGAGCTCAAACTCAGTTCCTACTATCTTTTTTGACAATGTTCAGGCTTCTACACCTGTCATTGTTCAAGAAATGAATCCAGAACCTCAACAAGACAATGTTGAACAACCCCCAAATCAAGATGAGGTAATTGTTCCAGAAGAACAAACTCAACAACCTCAAGAACCAGAGCCATTAAGAAGGTCCACAAGAGAAAGAAGAAATGCCATTTCAAATGATTATGTTGTATTTCTTCAAGAACATGAGGATGACAATGGAATGATGGAAGATGATCCAATCAATTTTCATCAGGCCATTAAAATTTCTAACTCTCAAAAGTGGATTGATGCCATGAAAGAAGAGTATAAGTCTATGCAAGACAATAAAGTTTGGGAACTTGTCCCATTACCAGACGGTGCAAAACCAATTGGTTGTAAATGGATATTTAGAACCAAGAAGGATGCAAATGGTAATGTGGAGAGGTATAAAGCGCGTCTTGTAGCTAAAGGCTATACTCAGAAAGAAGGCATTGATTATACAGAGACTTTCTCTCCAGTTTCATCGAAAGACTCTTTTAGAATAATAATGGCACTTGTTGCTCACCTTGATCTTGAGCTACATCAGATGGATGTTAAAACCGCGTTTCTCAATGGAGACATTGACGAGACAATTTATATGGTGCAACCAGAAAACTTTGTGTCGGGAGACCCAAAGAATATGGTTTGCAAATTGACAAAATCCATCTATGGACTCAAGAAAGCTTCTCGTCAATGGTATCACAAATTTCACCAAGTAATTATCTCATTCGGTTTTGAGATGAATGTTGTTGATGATTGTGTATATCACAAGTTCAGTGGGAGTAAGTATATATTCCTGGTTCTATATGTCGATGACATATTGCTTGCCACTAATGATATAGGCTTATTGCACGAAACTAAGAGATTTCTATCTAAGCATTTTGAGATGAAAGATCTTGGGGACGCCTCTTTTGTATTAGGAATTCAGATACATCGAGATCGTTCTCGAGGTATTCTTGGATTATCACAAAAGAGCTATATCGATAAAGTACTCAAAAGATTTGGCATGCAAGATTGTAGACCAGGTGATACCCCTGTTGCTAAAGGAGACAAATTCAGTCTCAGTCAGTGCCCTAAAAGTAACCTTGAAATTCAAGAAATGCAAAAGATTCCCTATGCATCAACTGTTGGGAGTCTGATGTATGCTCAAGTTTGTATGCGTCCGGATATTGCGTACATTGTTGGAATGTTAGGCAGATATTTAAGCAACCCTGGTATGGACCATTGGATAGCAGCCAAGAAGGTTATGAGATATCTTCAGAGAACAAAAGGTTACATGCTCACATATAAGAAATCAGATCGTTTGGAGGTCGTAGGGTATTCTGATTCTGATTTCGCTGGGTGCCAAGATAGCAGAAAGTCTACATCATGCTATATTTACATGTTAGCTGGAGGAGCTATTTCTTGGAAAAGTGTCAAACAGACACTTGTAGCTTCTTCCACTATGGCAGCAGAATTTGTAGCATGCTATGAGGCATCGATTCATGGAATATGGCTGCGAAACTTTGTCACTGGGCTGCGCATTTTGGAGAATGTAGAAAGACCACTCAAGTTATTTTGTGACAATAATTCAGCAGTATTGTATTCCAACAACAACAGGAGCTCTTCCAAGTCAAAGCATATTGACATAAAGTTCCTAGTTGTGAAAGAAAGAGTGCAGAGTGGACAAATATCCATAGAGCACATTGGGACACACTCCATGATAGCAGATCCGCTCACAAAAGGATTACCACCCAAGGTCTTTCATGAGCACATTGCTCATATGGGTGTGGTATTGTTTGAGGATATCATGATTTAGTGGGAGTTTGTATTTTATTTGCTTTATGTTTATTTCAGACATTTATGTATTTGGTTATTTTCTTATCAGAAAAGAAGTTTTTCAGTTCATTTACTCTGTTTTTATTATTCTGACCTCACTAAAGTTTAAGGAGGACCAGTTGGAAATAGACATGTTTGGTTCACATTGCATGTAATTTCCATGCTACGCATCCATGATTGATCTATGTCATTTGACTATATTTGTATATGTGACCATTGATGGGTTTAGTCATGAATAATATGACAAAGACTGCTTTGATCCTATATGGATATGGTTGATGGACGAGATTGTTAAAGAATACCTTTATATGATAGCAAATTTTGAGCTCATAAGGTTGTACATTTATAAGGAAACATATGTTGCCCAAGTGGGAGATTGTTGGATTAAAATCTTATTTTATGGGCACATATGTATAATGTATAATGCTATTATAAAGTGTGATATAAAATTAAGTGACCAATTATGTTATAAATATCATAGGGTATTAAAGTGTCATGGATTTAATGTGTAGAAACAGGAAAGTGAATTTTTAATTTTATAATGGGCAAAATTGGAAATCACTAATTATAAATTAGGGTTGTGGTCCCCTATATATATATGTATTATTCTATTCTCTCTGTCATCCC
Source organism: Humulus lupulus (assembly GCF_963169125.1). NCBI lineage: Eukaryota > Viridiplantae > Streptophyta > Magnoliopsida > Rosales > Cannabaceae > Humulus > Humulus lupulus. Next base: position 175,760,524 of record NC_084800.1, on the reverse strand, counting down.
ATTAACAGAAAAGAAAAGAGAGACTCTTCTCTCATAGATATACATATTATATAGAAATATCTAAACCCTCTATGCAATCTCCAACAATGACATCTGGTTAGTGCTTCCGCTCTTGTGTTAATCTTCTTCTTTAATTTAGCAAAGGATCTATAGAATTATGATTTAGGATTTCTCATATATGCATTTATAATGACATGATTTTGGATTATGTGTTGGAGATTATTGTTTGTTCATGTTATTTGAGTGTATTAGAAATTCTAACATCTAAAATTTGTGTCTTTATTTGTTATTCTTGCTCTATTATGGTCATTAGCTCAGCTCTTTCTCTTGTTCTAGTATCTTTTGAAATCTTATTGGTTGCAAGGAAAGTAGCATAGTGTGGTTAGTTTCTCTCCTATTTGGTTACTAAGCAAGTAGTTTAGTGTGGTTAGTTGCTCTCATGTTTGTTTACTTACTGTTTGATAAAATGGCAATGTCTCTCTTGTTTGATTACTAACTGTTTGATAAAAAGCTTTAGTAAATATATGGATATTTTGAGCAGATTTTATGAACATTCCAACCTTAAGGCTTCAACTAAACTGTATTGAAATATGTATTAAAAGCAGTTCTGATGCTCCCTTGCTTATATTGTGTACATAAACTCTTTTTAACATTTCTTAAAGACCTCTTAAATGTTGAATTACTTAAAGAATGTCTGGGAACTTTCACACGTTTAGTGGAGACACATTAAACCACGGTTTCAACACCATTTTCTTTCCAAAACTTCCCCCACCGCTGCCTTCTACCTATAGCTATCTCAAACAATCGTACACTCATTTATATATATATATTGGTTGTGCTTTTCGCATGATATTGAGTAGTCATTTAAGAAATATATGTGATGATCAAATTAGTCGTCACGTGCTCCTCCTATAGTTTGAGTATTTATTTCATTGTTTTCTAAATCACTCAAATAGTTAATAACAAAGATAGTAGTGCTTTATCTATTTTCATTACATCTCAGCAAATAAATTGTGTGAACCTTTGTGGTCCAAAACAGGGGACCATATAATCCAATCTAACCATGTATGGTCTGTGATATTGATTTATCCATTATATAATGACTATTGAACTGTTGAAAATAAAATGATACTGCTACTCTAATAACTAGCTAATAGAGCTAGATGGTATATTGATTCGGTCTATTACTACACCAATAATGAAACTTGAACCAATGTAATCTGCTTTTTTGTCTCAAAATATAATTAAGTAAACTTGAACAATCAGGTGCATGAATTGTTTAGCTTGTTGTTGAACGAAATAAATTTTTCTTTGTTCAACAAAGTCCTCTACATTTCAAATCATTTTCAATCTATATATTATTTCATCACTCATATTAACTAATTTTGATTGTCATTCATATTAATTGATTTTGTTGTATTTGCAGGCAACTTGAAGAGTATACGCACCTTATTGCATCACTTACTACCCATATAAAATTGGTACGTTCATTTAGAATAAGAAAGCAAAGAAATGATTCAAAAAAGTAGATGCAGTAAGATCCACGAGGACCATTCACTAGTGATCAAGTATTGAATGAATTGAAAGAGACCGTCTATTTTTGCATTTTGATTTCAGAACAAGTATGCACATGCATATAAATAATTATAACTAATCATGAAAATAAATTGGATAAGCTAGCTAGCTCTTTTCCTTGTTTTGTGACTTGTTGTCTATTGTGTAGCCACACCAGAATGGCCCTGCTTACTGTATAAGCTAGCTATTTTCCTCTTGTTTGTGACTTTTCATGCTGTCATGATTATAATCTACTCATGGAGTCGTTTATCATTGGGTTTAGATATTTGGGTTGGGAGTGGTGTGACTGGTCCACTTATGTAAATATATATTTATATAGATAGATACATGATCACGCATATTACTTTGATCATTGCTTAATAGTTGGAATGGCCTAAACTCAATTTTCCATTTAAATTACTTTAGTTGAGTTTGATATTTATTTATGGGGTATTTGCGGCATAAATACTTAATGTTTCACACTTGTTATAGTTAAATATCTAATTTTTTATTTTTACAGCAAAAATACCTAATATTAAATATATATTAATGATAAATACCTAAATTTTTTTTTCGGCGAAAATACAAAAAATTGCTAAAATATTGTTTTTGTCAGTACCTCGTCTATTGGAGCTGTTAAGTGTTGACTTACCAGATATGTTTCACTCCGTAATTTTGGTATTTTTGTCATCAAAATATGTATTTTTTAAAATTTGAATTAATTTAAAATGTCTTTTTAATTCATTTTTCTATTTTGAAATATTTTAAAAAAAATATTATGAAATGGACCAATTACAAAGTGACAAATATCTGCTTAATCAAAATGTTTAACAGCTCTAATATAGAAGGTATTTACAGAAGCAATGTTTTAGCAAATTTAGGTATTTTTGGAGTAAAGGAAAAAAATTAGGTATTTATCTTTAACATATATTGAACATTGGGTATTTTTGTCGTAAAAAATAAAAAAAATAAATATTTAACTACAACAAGTGTGAAACATTGGATATTTATGCCGCAAATATCTCTTTATCTATTTGTGCATGTCCAAACTGAATTGCAAATTCAAAAGCCTCCAGTAGTTCTTTCTTCAATGCTGGGCATTGGAGGCAGTGACTAGAGCCTTTGATGACTTTGTTTTGAGGATACCTAAATGGTAAATTATTTCTTATTTATGTAATTGATTAATTTGACATTTGTGCTTAATTTGTTTTTCTATAGTAGTTATGATATTTTTGCATATTTGATTGCTTCTACTATTAAGTTTTGGAGAAACACCGTAGTAATCTTCCAAATATTATGAGACTTGCATTCTTTTATCTTTTTTGTGAATTATTTATGGCAGTACTTAAAATCTACCTTAGTACGGCAAAACCCTTGTATAATCACTTGAGTAAGTTAAGTATATGCTCAGGACCATACACTTATGCTTGTTGCTTTCACAAAGTTCATTCATTGATTTATCTTATTTGTGTATATAGATAAATATTTTTAATTATATATATATATTGCAGTAAGATTATGTGTACATTTAGAGAGGCTATCCACGGATTTGTTCTGTCTTTACTCTACTGTACCATTCATTAATAGAAGTAGGGAAATGGTAAAAATAATATATGCTATACTAGCTGAGTTTATCTATATATCTATCTATATTTTTTAAATGTGAGCAGTGGGTTTGGTGATTTTTCTGAATTTAAAATTAGAAAGAATGTTTGATGATTAAAACTTAACTAAAAAATGTCAGAAAGCAATGTTATGTCTTATGTTTATGTTTGATGACTCAAGATGCTTATTAATCTTTCACTAAACACCTTCTAGATTAGATATGATCTATCTCAGTTTTTGGGGTTTATTGTTTTGAGTAATCTATTTAAGGTTAGTTCCCTTCTTGGTAAAGCATTGTTACTTTCCTTCTATAATGTGGCTCAAAACAGAGGTCTAGTAAATCAAATTCATCTCCAATTGATATCACTTGATCTCCATATTCGCCTATGTATTTTTATTTTATTTTAAGTAATACTCGATAGTTCAAATAAGATTAATGATCTATTAATCATTGTCTTAAATATAAACTACATTGAGACAGTACATAATATTTAATTAATTAATAATTTTCCTAAATTATATATATTGACCTGAGTCAACTGCAGCAATCTTCATGAATTTGGTTCTGCATGTGCCACAGCTCATATGCACCCACAAAACTATCATTTGCTGCAAAATATATACATAATATTTAAATACAGTTTTGCTTTCTTAATGAATTGGCAAAATACTTGACATAGTATCAATAAATTAGCTCAATGGGAAATGACACCTATTTCAGTCCACTTCTACCATCAAATTTGTTTAGTGCATTAGACTATAGTTTTTGAGTTTGAATAATGGATTTTTGTTGACGCGGTTTTTTGCTAACAGGGATTAAGAAATCCGATAAGAGAGATTAAAATTATTAATAAACTAGAAATATAAACTCGCAAAATTTTAACATGGTTCAGTGGTTAAAATCTACAGTCCAATAGTCGCTCTTATTCTTGCTTAGGAACTTTTGAAGAGATTGTTTATGACAATTTCACCCGAGTTTTGGTATACAAGATCTGGATCCTTTACTGTCAATTCCTCTTATATTTATAGGGAATTGTGATGGACAATATTGGATAATCGTACTATAAATAGTAACATACAATATTGGGTAACTTCCCAAATAAATAGATACGTAAATACCTTAATTAAGCATATTGCCATTTACTTCAATCAATTAATGTATATAATGATCATTTTCATTTAATGTGCATATTGGGGGCATCTGAGTCTGTAGGGATTATTTCATATGTGTATTTTTGAACGTTCTAGAGCTAGATGTCACTCTTGAACTGGATATAATTGGAGCAAGATGGATTGACTTCGATAATGCTTGGGGTCTGATGAGGGCCATATGGACATGGGACACTTCAGTCTCTTGTCATCGACATTTCAAACGATTTGAAGGATCCTTGGCTGTCCCAGATTCAGTGACACAACCTCAAATTTTTTTGTTTGGAGCTAATGAGATATCTTCGAAGCCTTGTAACATTTATTTATTATGTATCAGTTGTACCTCGAACAAGATACTTGAACTCGTATTTTTAGGGTACAACAACTTTCTATTTGTGTTTTTACGAGCATCAGTTCATGCAACCACAGGATCCAGCTTGGTTTGGTTATGTACATGCATTCTTAATCTTTATTGGAGCTTGGTTTGGTTATGTACATGCATTCTTAATCTTTATTGGAGTATGGCTTCTCTTTTTTATCTACTCAAATAAAGTTATATACTCTCTCCTTAAAATTGGAATCACTTGTATATAGAATTAGTGCCAAGTTGAAATCTTGTTTTTTTCTAAGAAGCAAAGTTGAAATCTTAATACTTAAATTACTTTTATGGGCAATGATAATAGATTTAAGGATTATTGAAATGAATCAAGTTACAGTTTGAGATATAAGCTATCTATGAGAATTGTAAATTTTCAATCCATTAAATTTAAGGAGATTTTGGCAACCAACATGGTTATACTGATTTTTGCGTGTGATTCATTTCTGTATAAAACTCTTATCAAGATTGTATATACATTAGAAACGCCTAATTCTTGATACTATCATTTGATGGGGATTTTTTTATTATATACATGCTCATTTCTTTAAGCATACTCCCTTTTCATTCTGATGACACATTTGACAGAGAAACTTAACATGGTTGTGAAATATGATGCGTTTTTTTCAATGTCTTAACATACATATTCCTATGTTAATTTTGTCATATTTTCAATGTTTTTCAGATATCAGATTTTGGACTAACAAAATGGCTACCATCTCAATGGTCCTATAGAAGGGACATTTTGGGTACTTGAACTGAACATTTATGTGACAATTTTTTATGGTTGTTTTTTGTACAATTAAATGACCTGTTAACATCGTTTATATATATAGGCGCTCAGCTCTTGACTACTACATGCATGGACATTTTGGAACTGAATTGTTAAAAGTGAATTGCACGAGCCAAACCAATATTGAAACAAGGAGAAATTGAAAAACTGATTGATCCAAAGCTGGGATGGGCCTATGATGTTGCTCAGCTGAAAAGACTTGTCTTCGCTACTATTTTTGTGCACAAGGTCTCCTATATATTTACCTATGCACATATAGGTGTACACAAGTGAATGTGTCATTCAATATTTTTGATAGGCTAGTATTCATGACTCATTTGGTTGATTTTTTTTGCTTTGAATACTTTTGCTAATCTATTGTCAAATACTACTGAGATATAGAACGTTTAGCTTTATATATCAAAATTGTGCTCCAGCTACTAGACATGATGTAAAATAAACTTAACGTGAATTTGGTCTTATATTATTATTGTTTTTTTAAGAAAAAAAAAAAGTTCCAATGAATTTGGTCTTATATTTTAGGGGGAAAACAAAACAAAAGCAGCACATTGAAATAGCTATAGATTATTTTTATAAACAACATTATTAAATAAAAAATATTATTAGAAATTTTTATAAGAATCAAATTAATAAGTTTTTCTAATTATTATATGATTGTTTATACAATGTTTAAAAAATTCCATAAAAAGCATTAAGAGAACAATTGGAAATGCTATCGTAGGTAAGTATTTTGTATCTGAACATAATCAATGACGACAAACATAAAACATTATGAGATGTTACTATGATATTTTTAATTTACTATCATTTTAGTTTCCACAACAATATTGCATCACATTATGAGAACACTATGAAATGGTCAAGACTTTTAATAATATGGGATGACATAGCATTTGTAATCACACTATTATTTCTTTATGGTAGCATTTTAAAAACATTATTGAAATGTACTTTTCTTGTAGTGTATCTTCCTCGGGAGCCTGTAACGACAAGCAATTTTTTTGATGATGACGTCCAATGCCTTTTTGGAGGTGATTGTAGTGAGAGGTTCGGCCTCAACCCACTTCATGAGGTAGTCGATTGCCGCAATAGCGTACTTTACTTCTACCTTTCACATGGGCAATGAACCTATTAGGTCAATGCCCCATACTGCAAAGGTTCAGGGACTTGTCATCTAAGTGAGCTCATTTGGAGGAGCTTGGGGGATGTTGGCGTAATGATAACATTTGTGTGTATTTCTTGAGATAATCCATCTAATCACCATTCATCGTAGGTCAAAAATACCCTAGTCTCATAATTTTCTATGTGAGGCTCTGCCCCCCAGCGTGGTCACCACAGAAGCCCTATGTACTTCTTGAAGGATGAGCTTGGCTTCTTGCTCAGACACACATCGATTTAGTGGCAATGAATATCCTCGCCTGTACAACTTATTGTCCATGATTACGTACCGAGGCACCTGGTAAAGTAGCTTCCGAGCCACTTTTTTGTTCTGTTGTAATTCTCCGGAGACAAGGTACTTCAACTTGGGTTCCATCCAAACGCCCTGGGGCTGGAACACTTACACCTCCTTGAGCGCTGTAATGCGTGGAGAAGCCAAGTAGTCAATGGGGGCCACATTGAGCAACTCCACATCCTTGGTTGTAGCCATCTTGGCTAGAGCATCAACATTAGAGTTCTACTCCCGCAGAACTTGTCGAATGGTAAACCTCTTGAAGTTGTGTAGCATCTCTTGTGTCTTGGCCAAGTAAGCAATCATCTTGGTTACTCGAGCTCGGTTCTCTCTGAGAACTTGGTTCATGACCAGCTAAGAGTCACTGTATTTATTGAGGCTCTCAACTTTAAGTTCTAGGGCAACTCAAAGTTCGGCAATTAAGGCCTCGTATTCAGCTTCGTTGTTTGAGGTGTCAAATCCAATCCTTAGGGCATTGTGAACCCTATATCTCTCGGGGGATACCAATATTAGACTTCATCTGGGCTCGTTCTCCTTGGAGGACTCATCCACAAACAGCTTCCATATGGGCCCACCAATCTAGGCCTCCTCGGGTATTTCGTGCGTTCCTATGCACTCCACGATAAATTCTGCCAATGCTTGTCCTTTATGGCAGTCCTCGGGTAATATGTGATGTCGAACTGACTAAGTTTAACTACCCATTTAAGGAGTTCTCTAGAGGACTTCGGCTTCTTGAGGCTTGCCTTAGAGGCTAGTTGGTGAGGACTTTGATGGGATGTACCTGGAAGTACAGACTGAGCTTCTGAGAATAATCATCAGGCAAAAGGTCAGCTTCTCCATGAGTGGATACCTAGACTCTGCCCCGAGGAGTCTCTTACTCACGTAGTAGACAGGGTGTTGGACGCTAAAATAATTGTACCACCTAAATAGTGATGCAACTTCCATACCTAGCGCTACAAAGCTACTATTCAAGCGCCTAGGTGCTACGTCTTGTAGTAGTTTTTTCCCTAATTTTTCTCATCACTGACACGCGTAATCCTTCATTTCTTTAGCTATTGACAACTTTTAAGATTCCATAATCATATTAAACTAAGTCCAAGTGATCTTCAACTCCAATTTCCTATTACATAAGTTCAAATTCACAAATCCTCAAGACTTTGGATGACCAAAACAAATACTGAAAAAAATACTAAAACACTAAAACACACATCAAGCGTGTCAAGATTTTAACAAATATTAAGTTAAAAGGATATCCAAAATTCATAATGCTTTAAATTCTATTGATTTTGAATTGTTCTTAATTATAACCTGGCAGCTATTGTACATTAGAAACAATTGTGTCCATGGGAAAATTGTCCCTTTGGACTATGACTTACTTGGTTGGTATGCTCGATATGCTAAAGATTTTAAAGATCTCAAAGACAGGAAAGTGCAAGAGAACAAGAAGGATACATAGAGATGGAAACCTCTTGAGAGATACACAATTGAGATTAATGTTGATGCTAGTTTGAAGAAGGTGGACAATAGTTATGGTTTGGGGCTATGGTGCAAGATGGTTTGGGTCATATGGTGGCTACCAAAACCATCTTCCTGCCTTATTTATATAGTGCGACTACAATTGAGATTCTTGCTATCAATAATGGAGTTTTACTGGCTAAGGAGATGGGAGTGGGAGTGTATCGCCCTAAACTCCAGGGATCATTACGGTGCGCATTTTAAACAGTGCTAAACTCGCTAATTGAGTCATTTGGCCATAATCGTGTAACTAAGTATGATTAGCGGTTTAGGGATTAAAATTTTTGGTTAAGATATAACGTTTCACTAAAACGTTTACTGTATACATTGGGATCCCAAAAATATAATTTAAAGGTCTATTACAAGAAAATATTTACAACCAGCCGTTCTAAGCGGCAAAACAGGGTTCAACCCTAGTTCCTCTTTCAACCCTCGGCTGTGGTGGTCGAGCAGCCGCATATGTACACGTCGTCACCTAAGCTCTCCAACTCAAGGATGGTCCAGCTTTCTTTTGTCTTTACCTGCACCACATAACACCCGTGAGCCGAAGCCCAGCAAGAAAACTCAATATGCTCATGAATAGTAATAACATGTCATCAAATCATAAAGTACATGTCTAGCAATAACAGCCTTAATCACGCATCCAAATAAGTTCACGTAATGTTGAGTATAAAACATCAACCGATGATCATAATAATCATCCAGGGCTTTTAACCCTAAATAGAAGAGTGACAGTTGTAAAAGTCACTAAGGTGGGTTCCGTTCCCATTAGCCATGTGACGATAGGGTCACCTGGGCTTTACAAATAAGTGATCCTTTCACTAGCTTAAACAATGTGGGTATTTGATGAAATAGTCACCAACATAAACCTACCGAGTGACCATAGAGTCACAACTGTGGGATTCCGCTCCCTTAGCCATGTGACAAATAGTCACCTAGGCCTTTAGTCCTAGCTTTGAGTAACTAGTCATAGACTAGACAAGTGCTTATAATTTTCATCGAACTTAGGGTCGATCCAGCACTAATGCTCATTTGAGTCATTCAATGCCGATATCGATTAGATCTAATCTTTTATCGGCTCTGCGTTCATGACGCTTATGTCGTTTCTGGCTCTTAGGTCAGTAACACGCAACCAATGCCAATCCTGAATAGTCAGGGCCACACACAAGTAAGCAATGCTACCAAGCATATATCATATGTCAAATATCCAAATACAGGGCATTCATCATGCATACTTAAAAATTGCTAGCATAATTAGGATCATGCATAAACACAGAGACTCAAGCTTTGATCAATCTCATATTCAATATTCATGGTATGCCCTAATCACATGTTTCTCGTGCATCACATGCATCACATTTAAACATCCAACATGCATCAAGAATAACCATGCATGTCACATATGGGGTGTAGGTTTTCTTACCTTTGGTCCAAGCACAGGTTACCAATAAATGAGCCACAAGCACAATCCTAATTTCAATCCCCTAGTGATAACCTTGTCACAAACATAATATAAAACCTCATCAAAATGAGTAAATAAATACTTCTAGACCAAGTCCTAGCCTCCGAGACGTCGAATCCTACCAAACCGGGTAGTAAGATCGATCCTAAGCCCTTAGGTTTAAGTTCCCATGATTAAAAACCCATTTTGGCCATTTTTCCCCTTTTGAGCCACGGCCCCAAACATTAGAGCCACAGCCCCACTCAAGTCATGCCCAAAAATCTTCTCTGACAACAATTAGAGCCGCAGCTCTACCCAATAGAGCCGCAGCTCTACCCAATAGAGCCGCAGCTCTACCCAATAGAGCCGCAGCTCAAATAGCCCAGCAGCCCCAAACCACCATCTTCTTCAAGCTTGAGCCGTGGCACCCAAGAACAGAGTCGCGGCTCAACCTTGAACCCAGCCAGAAAACCTCCATTTCTTCATATAAAAACCTTCCAAAAACCTACCCAAACATATCCAAATCCTAAAATCAAAGTTCCCAAACATCCCCGTGATCCAAAACCAACAAAACCCAAGCCTCAATCAAATCAAAAACTCATCAAAACACAAAATCCAATTCAAGCTTAAAAACTTTTAAAACTTAGAACTTAAAACTTGAATTACCTCCGATTGAGTTGTTCCCAACTAAATCCTCTGGCTAATAAGCTTCTAATCTTCCCTAGGATCACTATGCCTCGATCCTCGCTTGAATTCGAACCCTAGAACTCAAGTTTCCTTCAAAATGCGATCGGAAGACAAAAATGGAACTTTTAGGAAGAGAGAACGTACTGAACGTTCTTTTTATTTCTTAAAAGGTTACTTCAAGCTTAATTAGCCTCAAAAAAAACCTAACGCTCGGGGTCTCGAAAACGTCCCCGGGGCAAAATAGTCAAAACCTCCAGAATTTCCCCCTGATCTTACGAACTCCCAATTTATCATCAAATACTTGTTCCCATTACCCAATAACTCGGTAATGTGCTAAATACCCCTTGACTCACTCCGAGTCAAGAATAAATCACGTTGTGACTTTCCCACTAGCTTACCTCCTAGGATCGTCTCGTGTTGAGTAACCCTAGCGTAACCAAATAATAATAAAGCACCACACACATATCACATATATGCCAAATATGCCCAAAATGGCCAAAATATAGAAATCACCCAATCAGAAATGGGTTCACATGCATATTATCATTTAATAGCATAATAAATCAATTATGGCCCTCCCGACCTCTTAATCAAGGTCTTAACCTTATTAGGAAATTTGGGGCATTACAGGGAGATTCAAGATTGAGAGAGATTGCCTTGGGGCCATTAATTTGTTGTGCATGGTTGATTCTTTTTGTTGTGACAATGATAGTATCATCTTAAATATTTATAGTTCATACTCTTCTTCCCAATCCTGGGTTTGAAGGTTTTGGGTATAATTCTAGGATAGCTAACGGTTTAGCTTATGTTTTGTTAGCTAAAATCGCCTTGAATTATAAGGCTAGTGCTTCAAAGAATGGGAAACTTCCTCTGCTACCAACCATGCTCTGATCATGGATTTTCCTATTCCTTTGTAATCGTTTTTGTTTGAATGAATTATTTCCTTTTGAAAAAAATCAAAACATAATAATATTTTACATATATAATTTAGTTTGCAAAACAACTCCTCTAAAAAAAATTACAAAACAACACTCATCTTTAATCTAAAAACATTCCCTTTGAAGAAATAAAATATGTTGAACGTATACTTAATAAAATATTGGAAATCTTATTGCAAAAAAAAAAAAATCAAAGTAAATCAATTAACCACTAACCTATGAGACTATTGTATAAAAGTGTAAGAAATAAAAAAGTTAATGATAAATGTAATTTATTCATACACCATGGGATTTGAATCACTTGATTTAGTGAGAAATTGTTGTGAAAATTTAATTGACTTAAATACACAAGTGCACGTAATCACACAAGTAATACAATGATAAGTAAATCGTCTCCATAGGAATTGCAAAATAGAAAAATAGGCAAAACAGTTACTAAACAACGTAAAAGGTATTAACAATTAAATTGATTGTTTTTAAGCTAAACTAAATATTAAAAAGATTAAAATAAAACTGAACTAAACAAATTAATCAGAAAGAAAAATTTAGATTGTAAAATGGACTTTAATTATTAAATCCCCCTATGTCAATTATACTGAACAGATTGTGGCAGCAATATTTTAGCAAAACTCACATGTTAACAAGAATTCAATAAAAGCTCATAGAAATTTCCCAAATTCTATGATATTAATTATTTAACCTAATTAAACATATTCCTATGCCAAATCAAATTTAAGAACACCATTTCAAGGTTTAATTCTCAAAGGTTAAACAAGGCAAATAACACATCCCTATATTATTCACTAACATAACCTAACAAAGATTATGAACTTGTGTCATCCAAGTTCTTTCCTTTATATTTAACCTTTCCAGCATCAAACATAACTAATCATCTTGTCATTGATGGCCAAACAACAACAAGAAATCAACATAGAGCATACTTGAATGAACAAGAGAGATTTTACTAAAATAAAGTACAAGAAATTATTACACTATGACATAGGGTTCATCAATAATTCAAGCTACAAAAGATTAGCTCATAGCTAATTTAAAGAGCATAAATCCAATTTCAATGCTGCCCATGAGTATCAAGGTAGAGAATAAAATAGAAAATACAAGATAAAATTTAGAAACAAGAGAAGAGAGCAAATCAAATTGATGGTGAATGTCATTCTCTTCTTTCTCCTGTTCTTTCCTCTTTTTCCTTCTTGTATCTCTGGTTTTTCTCTCTTGTCCTCTGTATATTTCTCAAAAATGGCACATTCTTCTTTTCTGTGGCTGGTCCCCATCCTTTCTTACCTATGGGATACCCAATTTTTTGTAGTCTAAGTACAAAATTGCCCATATTTCCTTTCACACATGAGCTTCCTTTCCTTTTCTTCTTTGAATATTGCTTCCAAATTGACTAATGCCCCATGTACTTGCCACCTCAGCCAATAATTCTACTCACTTAATGAATTGCCAAGCAAAGTTCCTTGCGATGCATAAAATTCCAACTGAAACCTGATCAAAACGTTCAGCAAAATCTACTTTGCTACCACAAACTTGATATTTCAGCATCAAAATTTAGCTTAGATAACTTCACAATTCTAGTTTCATTCTTTATACAAATATCTATCCATAGAATTATTGTTTTCAAACTCTTAGAACCTACACAAACAAATTAAAATAACTAAAATCATAAAAACACAAAAGTTAGCTACAATAGTTAATAATAAACTAACATCACTCTCGATTTTCCACATTTATAAGCTCAAAAGCACAAGAAATAACTCTTTATTCAAGAGTTATAAAAAATCTACATAAGAGTATCTACAATGGAGATGAAAATTTATGATGCATTGTTAAAATATAGCACACTGCAAAGAAAAACTTCCTCAATGGTCTGCTAAAAGCTGTGCCAAATTTGGCACATGCTAAAAGTTGATCCAAATTTGAATTAAATGTAAAAAAAATTTATTGTTGACATTAAATGTAAATAAAATTTCATCACTTTTACATCTATGTACATTGGAGCACAATTGTAAAAGATGTGCTATATATGTCATTTATTGACTTTATGTGCTAAAAAATTTAGCACAAATTTTACATCTCCCATTAAAGATGTTCTAAAACTAGTCTTGATACAATTCATTGACTTTGATTAATTTTTATTTCCTACTGCTTCAACTATCAGTCCTTCAAATTCTTTAGCTGCATTTCATACCAATTTTTCTAATAGTTCTTGTAATAATACTGGAAAAAAAAGAGTTACAGTTACTTTCTCCTACTTCTAATTTTCATTTGTGGCACAGTAGATTGGGTCATCCATCTGCAAAAGTTGTTAAATCTATTTTGACAAGTGTGAATGCAAAAAATTGACCAAGAAAAAAATCTTTGGTCCCTAGTTAGACCACATGGCAAAAGGCCAGGTATTCATGCTATTGGGCTCGGACCTGTGGGTCTTGGGAATGCGGAGTAATTTCCCTTAGAGCTTTCCTCGATGGAAGTATGGAAATTATAGGTGAACATTTCCCTAGGCTAATGGCCTTCCGCCATCAGGACGATTCGCACCTTAGATGGGCCTCATGCCTAGAAGGGTGCCTCACACCATGCCACGCCTAGCCTCACGCAGCGAGACACCACAGGCCTTGTCTAGCCTTGCGCAGCGAGGCGCTCCTTGCCTCGGCCAGCCTCACACAGCGAGACACTCTAGGCCTCGCCCAACCTCGCACAGCGAGGCGCTCCTTGCCTCGGCCAGCCTCGCACAGCGAGGCACTCCCTGCCTCAGTCAGCCTCGCACAGCGAGGCACTCCTTGCCTCGGCCAGCCTCTCACAGTGAGGTGCTCCTTGCCTCATCCAGCCTCACACAGTGAGGCACTCCAGGCCTCGCCCAGCCTCGCACAATGAGGCGCTCCATGCCACGTGAAGCCTCACGCACCCGAGGGTCTCACACCCATGCATGCCTCGCCATGCACCCAAGGGTCTTGCACCCATGCATGCCTCGCCATGCACCCGAGGGTCTCGCACCCATGCATGCCTCGCCATGCACCCGAGGGTCACGCACCCATGCATGCCTCGCCATGCACCCGAGGGTCACGCACCCATGCATGCCTCGTCATGAACCCGAGGGTCTCGCACCCATGCATGCCTTGCCATGTATCCGAGGGTCTCGCACCCATGCATGCCTCGCCATGCACCTGAGGATCTCGTACCCATGCATGCCTCGCCATGTATCCGAGGGTCTCACACCCATGCATGCCTCGCCATGTACTCGAGGGTCTCGTACCCATGCATGCCTTGCCATGTACCCGAGGGTCTCGCACCCATGCATGCCTTGCCATGCACCCGAGGGTCTCGCACCCATGCATTCCTCGCCATGCGCCCGAGGGTCTCGTACTATGTTGGGCCTTGCACCCTCGCATGCATAACCATCAGATATAAAGCACCTGAACATGTACGGTTGTAGGACGTATGACCATGAGGATGACAGAAGCATGACCATGACATCTGTATGACACAAGTAGTGGAGGTATAGATTTGTACAGAGAGTGGAAGCACTACATGCATGCCTCTGACTAGGCACCAGGCCGACACCATGACCTTCTGCCCCACCACAACCTGTGTCACTACCTTGAAAATGTACCTATGTACAGTCTTGTCCCCAGGGACCACAATGTATAAGGAGCCATTAGAGCTCCATTATAAATAGATCATCACCCCTCCAGAAAAGGGGTTGGAAAATTGATTGTATGCTAAGGCTGTGAAGTAATATACAATTTCGACTCCATTGTAGTTCTGCATATTTACTCTTTCAAGCTTTCTCCATCTTCTTCTAAGATACCTTTGGCAATACAGTCTTAGTTCTCTAACCTTATATCGTTGACGAGATTTCATCGTCAAAAGTTTGGCGCCGTCTGTGGAAAGAACAAGCATCAAGCCAACGTTCTTTCATCACTTCCAGAAAAGAGAGATGCCAAGGCGTTCACAATGCTTGCAGCAGCTACAAGATGTTGAGGTTCACCTGAACGGAGAACGAATGAGGGCTTCCAGGAAAGACCCTCCTCCACTTGGGCATGGAGATACGCCGGGGGAATGTCCTCCCCTAGGGGAGGAGAAAGAAGCATCATCCCCGGCTGTCCTGCCCGACGGAGGTTACTCAAAGATGCCAGTGTGCCCACATCCTCGGTCCCCGGTGGCACCATGCTCAGGCTACCAGGACCCGGGTCCCTGGACGCACAGGCCAGGCAAGAGTCCCCGAGTACACTCGATAAGTTCCGGCTCAACGACTCACTTCTACAAGGATGAGATTCGCGAATTGCATAAAAAGACTTGAAGGTTAGAAACCACGATAGAGAACATGCAGGAAGTCTTAAACGACCTCCTGCAAGGAAAGTCAAGCATACCCCTTCCTAAGCATAAAGAGAAGGAGCGTGAAAAAGGGGAAAATATTGTCCCCGCAGATGATGGGAGAACCCGACTCTCCAGCAGTAAAACTCCCCAGACAAAGTACCATGAGGGACCTAGCCGACGAAATGCCCTCGGGAGCAAAGGAAGAGGGAAGATGATGGTCGTAAGAACAAAGCAGAGGTCACCTCAAAAGAGGCGCTCCCTGGCCTAAGAGAAGAGCTCCATGGGAAGAGGTCAGAAGAAAGAAATGCACCCCCCGCGGCTCCCTCGAGGAACACAACCAAGGTAAGGGACCAGACTGAGAACTTGCAAGACTCCTTATGCAAAAAGAGGAGGGAACTAGACATCAAAATGCAACACCCCCGTGGCAAGATTATCACCCCACCTGGGGGCACAAAGATGATGAAGAATTTGACCGTGATTCACCCTTCACAAGGGAGATCCAGGCTGAGAAAATCCTCACCAACCTCAGAGAGCCTCACATGACTCCATACGAAGGTACTACGGACCCAAAGTATCACTTAGACTACTTCAATAACTTGATGAGGTTAAGAGGGGTCAACAGCAGAGCAAAATGTCATTTCTTTGTTGTTACACTT
This sequence comes from Humulus lupulus, assembly GCF_963169125.1. Classification (NCBI taxonomy): domain Eukaryota; kingdom Viridiplantae; phylum Streptophyta; class Magnoliopsida; order Rosales; family Cannabaceae; genus Humulus; species Humulus lupulus. The sequence goes on along the minus strand of NC_084800.1, from coordinate 175,744,028 downwards.
AAAGGTGTTGCATACAAGTGGTTCAATAGGTTAAGGCCAGGAACAATCAAATCATGGCAGTAATTCTCTGACGAATTTCTTCAGCAGCACCATGCAGTTTGTGATTACGTTATGCCAATTACCAGCCTCGCTAACATAAAGCAAGGCGAAAATGAAATTCTGAAGAACTATATCCATAGGTTCAATATGGAAGCAACAAAGGTGGGGAGTTTAACCAAAGCAGAGCTCAAGATGGTTATTACAGTCGGAGTTCGTCCAGGAAGCAAGTTATGGGGTAGCATGCCCAAAAGAGAAGTTTCAAATTTAGATGATTTCTTCGAAAGAGCACAGAAGTACATACGGGTGGAAGAGGGCCATAAGGACGCGCATGTTGAAGAAAGCGAACCTTCCTCCAGTCGCCCTACTACCGATACGTCTGAAGAGTGCATATAGAGTGGGACGTCATGCTAGAGGGGTTGCTGACCAAGTTTAAAATTGGACGAGGACCATCTAGCCATAAAAGTCTCGACATGAGGGAGATCACCTCAAAAATCGTAAAAGGGTCTCAAAGTAGACGCTTGCAAAAAGGCTCTCAAAGTAGACGCTTGCAAAAAAAGGTCTCAACGTAGACGCTCGCAAAAAGGGTCTCAACGAAAACGCTTGCAAAAAGGGTCTCAAAGAAGACGCTTGCAAAAATAGTACTATGCCTAATGACGAGAAGGACACTTCTCGCAAAAAAATAATAAGAGCGCGCTAAAATACACAAAAGGATAGCAAGAACCCAAGGGGTCAACATATCCTTACAAGTAATCAAAGTGCACCAACGGACACGAATCGCCCAACAGTACCACCAGAGCAATGTGAGTGTAGCATTACTATGACTCTACCAGGAAGCCTGAAGACTTTCTAATAGACTGGGGGGCAAGTGTGAATGCAAAAAATTGACCAAGGAAAAAATCTTTGGTCCCTAGTTAGACCACATGGCTAAAGGTCGGGTATTCATGCTATTGGGCTCAGACCTGTGGGTCTTGGGAATGTGGAGTAATTTCCCTTAGAGCTTTCCTCGATGGAAGTATGGAAATTATTGGTGAACATTTCCCTAGGCTAATGGCCTTGCGCCATTAGGGCGATTCGCACCTCAGATGGGCCTCATGCCTAGAAGGGTGCCTCGCACCATGCCACGCCTAGCCTCGCGAAGCGAGACACCACAGGCCTCATCTAGCCTCGCGTAGCGAGGTGCTCCTTGCCTCGGCCAGCCTCGCACAGCGAGGCACTCCAGGCCTCGCCCAGCCTCGCACAGCGAGGCGCTCCATGCCACGCGGAGCCTCGCGCACCCGAGGGTCTCGCACCCATGCACCCGAGGGTCACACACCCATGCATGCCTTGCCATGTATCCAAGGGTCTCGTACCCTCGCACCCATGCATGCCTTGCCATGTATCTGAGGGTTTCGCACCCTCGTAGCCATGCATGCCTCGCCATGCACCTGAGGGTCTCGCACCCATGCATGCCTCTCCATGTACCCGAGGGTCTCGCACCCATGCATGCCTCGCCATGTACACGAGGGTCTCGTACCCATGCATGCCTCTCCATGCACCCGAGGGTCTCGCACCCATGCATGCCTCGCCATGCACCTGAGGGTCTCGTACTACGTTGGGCCTCGCACCCTCGCATGCCTCGCATGCATAACCATTTGGTACAAAGCTCCCGAACGTGTAAGGGTGCAGGACGTACGACCATGAGGATGAAAGAAGCATGACCATGACATCTGTATGACGCAAGTAGTGGAGGTACGGATTCGTACAGAGAGTGGAAGCACTACATGCATGCCTCTAACTAGGCACCAGGCCGACACCATGACCTTCTGCCCCACCACAACCTGTGTCAGTACCCTGACAATGTACCTATGTACAATCTTGTCCCCAGGGACCACAATGTATGAGGAGCCATTAGAGCTCCATTATAAATAGATCATCACCCCTCTAGAAAAGGAGTTGGAAGTAATATACAATTTCGACTCCATTGTAGTTCTGCATAGTTACTCTTTCAAGCTTTCTCCGTCTTCTTCTAAGATACCTTTTGCAATATTGTCTTAGTTCTCTAACCTTATATCTTTGACGAGATTTCACCGTCAACAACAAGCTTTAATCTTCCTTTCATTAATAAAACTTCAGCTGATTTTTGTACTGCATGTTGCCAAGGAAAAATTCATAAGTTTTCTTTTCCAACTTTTGACACTCAATATACTCAACCCTTGCAGCTTATCCATTCGGGCCTTTGGGGTCCAGCTCCTATTGTATCCTACAACGGGTACAAATACTACATTCATTTTGTTGATAGTTATTCTAGGCATAGTTGGGTCTATCTTTTACGAGCGAAATCATATGCCTTACCCACATTTGTCAACTTTTAAAATCGGGTTGAAAATGAATTCAATTATAAAATCAAAGCCTTACAATTTTTCTGGGGTGAATTTCAAGCATTAACTCAATACCTTCTTCACCATGGTATTCACCATAAGCAATCTTGTCCCACAACTCATTAGCAAAATGGTGATGCTGAGAGGAAGCATCACCACTTAGTTAAGACCTCACTGACTCTTCTTGCAAATGCATACATGCCTTGAAATATTGGGATGAGGTAGTTCAAACCTCAACTCTTCTCATTAATATACTCCCTTCTATTGTTCTTTCGAGTTCCACTCCATATTAGGTTCTTTTTCATAAACTTCCTAATTACAGTCAATTAATTTTTTTTTGGTTGTGCTTGTTTTCCTAACACTAGACCCTATAATTCCCATAAACTTGATTTTAGATTTGTTGAATGCACTCTTTTGGGTTACAGGTTAAAGCACAAAGGGTACAAGTGCCTTGCTCCTACAGGTCATTTATACTTCTCTCGTGATGTTATTTCCAATGAACTTGTCTTCCCTTTTGCTAAATCTATTTCTATCTCATCTTCTTCTACATCTTCATCTAAGATTCATCCTACTTCAGCTTCTATTCCTCTTTAGTCGTCTATATTTCCAGCTCGACTTCTTAAGTTCCACTTCCTAGAACTCGTGGTCAATCTCCTCCTCAAACAATTTCTCATTTGCTGCAATCATCTCTATCTGATTCCCCATTTTCCACCTCTCCACAAATTCCATGTTCCACTGTGTCTTCTCCTATCTCACCACCTCACTCTTCTCCACAACCTATGTAACGTTCCAAAATTCCTAATAAGGCTTAGTACCTTGATTAGGGGCCTAGGAGGGCAATATTGGAATATTATGTGAATTGCATGAGTTATATTATTATATAGCTGATTATGCATGTTTAGGTGTATTAAATGTGCGAAACAGACTTGCTTTTATTTAGGGGAAATATTTATAATTTTTACCTATTGAGGGTCTAATTGTAGTTAAATGATATTATGTGATTGAGACCACATTATTATGTAGATATATATGAGATATTCGGTAGGTGTCGGTCTTTTCAAGCAAGATAGAGTTTAGTCACAATGGGGAATTTATGCCCGACTCAGAGTGAGCCAAGGGGTATTTCGGTAATTCGGTGAGTTACCAGGACTCACTAAAGTATGAGTCATATATTGGGAGAATTAGTGATATTCTGGGTATAGCGGGATTAACTAGGAATTTTAAGTGTATTGAGAGATGAGAGTGAAAAATGACAGTATTGCCTTTAGTGACTTTGAAGGAGAAGTTTGGCCTTGAGGGTATTTTGGTCTTTTGGACCCTTAGACTATTTTGCAGCTGAGTTTATTAACTAAGGAAGCAGGGGAAAAGCATAGTAGCACAAAGCAAGGCATTATCTCTCTCTCTCTCTCTCTCTCTCTCTCTCTCTCTCTCTCTCTCTCTCTCTCTCTCTCTCTCTCTCTCTCTCTCTCTCCGCTGTGTAACATCCCAAATTACCTAATATGGCTTAGTGCTTGGATTAGGGGACCAGGAGGCAATAATTTTTTTTAATTATGTGCTAATATAGTATGAGCAGGCCAATATGTGAATTATATTATAATATAACTATGCTTGCATGTTTAGAAATATTAAATATGTGTGTGGGCCTGTTTCTTATAAGAAAGGCATTTTAGTAATTTGACCCGCTGAGGGTATAATTATAAATTTGCATCTGTGTGATTGAGACCACATTATTATGTGGATATACTTGGGCTACTCGACTCGAGGCAATCCTAGTGAGCAAGTTAGCGGAAAAGTCACAACGGGGTAAAATACCCGGCTCGGGGTGAGCACAGGGGTATTTTGGAAATTTAGTACATTACCGAGATTTATCAGGTAATGGGAGATTAAATGATTATCACTTTGAGGTTGTTGGGGATTTAGAGGAACACTCGAGGATTTATGGGAAGTGGTAATTGACAGAGTTTCCCTTAGAGGGCTTTGGAGAGATTAATTTGGTCTAAGGGCATTTTGGTCATTTATGCCTAATTAGAGACTTAACTAGATGTTTCTTCAGCTGAGGGAAAGCTTAAATAGAGTAATCAAAACAAAATAGAACTACTTTCTCTCTCCCGTAACTCTCTCTCCCTCTTCTTGGTAGCTTGAGAATTTTGAGGATTTGAGGAATCAAAGCTTAGGAAATTGAAGAGTTAAGCTTGTGGAACTTGGGGATTAGCTCAAGGATGATATTATCTCAGAGGTAAGGGCTTGAAACTCAAATTTCTTCATGTTAATTCTATTGTTTTGTTGGAAGCTTTAGTGTTTGCATGTGTGAGAGTTTGGAGGGTGAATTTTGGATTTCTTATGAGTTTTAATCAAGTAGTTAGCTAGGTTTTGATGCTGGAGAAGCGTTATACTGGTTATGGAGATTGAATTGAAGTTTTGAGTGTGTTTGGGTTGGATTTAGTTGGGTTCAGCTAAAGGAAAAATCTAGAAATTCTGGGTTCAATGGGGTCGGGTCGCGACCCTATTCTGGGTGTGCTGCGGCCCTCTAGAACAAAATGGAGCCAATGAGGGCTCTGTCGCGAACGCACACCATGGTGCCTCTTAGGCTGGGTTGCGGTGCGTGTCTGGTGTTTTGGGGATGCTGAGCCTCTATTTGGGGCGGGCCACGATACAAGAGCAAGGGCCCGTGACTCTTAAGGATTTTTTGGACCCCGAGAAGGTTTTGAGTGCAGGAACTCAACCTTATGAGCTCGGGATCGATCCTACTACCTTGTTTAGTAGAATTCGAAGTCTCGAAGGCTAGGACTCAGTCCAGAAGCCTTTATTCACACATTGTTGATGGAATTCTTTATTATGGTTATGACTAGGTCAACGCTAAGGGCTCGGATCAGGGATCGTACTCAAGAGTCGTTCATTGGTAGCTTGCACTTGAACCGAAGGTAAGAAAACTGCACCCAGAATATGATATACATGATTGGGGCTCGACCCGAATGCTGAGTATAATCTTGATTTGGGCGTTAGGCCGGTGAATGTGCATGATTATGATTATTCCTATGTATGTTTGTTTAAATGTATTATAATACATTGTATCTGTATATATATATATATATATATATATATGATAAATGGATTACGTGATTGTCTGTTGTGACTAGGGGCTTGGTTTTTAAACCAGGGATCTGTTGTGGTATTTTGTTAAAGATCGATTTATTAGTCCAGACATAATTGATTTGAGGGGCTCGACTTATAATTCGAGGATCTCTGAAGCTCAACTTATAAGTCGAGTGTCTTTAAGCCTAGACTTACAAGTCAGGGTATATGAGGCTCGACTCATAAGTTGAGGACTAGTAGGACTTGGCTTATAAGCTGAGATTGACATTATGCACGTGGAGTGCAAGCCACAATGGCTGGCCCACCTTGGGTGCACCAAGCATCCAACTGGCTCTGATGCCAAACAAATTAAAAGGGAGTGTGACACGCACTTGTGCAACTTTATGGTTGCTCATCTGTAAAATGTTTATGCTAGTTTCAGTTATTACTGCTAGCCTGATGTATTACTCTGTGAATTGTTGAATATGTTTTCTTGCTGAGTCTTTTGGCTCACGGATGCTTTGTGGTGCAGGTAAAGGTAAGAAAAAGCTTGGCCAGCCATGAGTTGGAGAGCGATAGCAGTGACGTGTACATATGCAGTCCGCTCGACCGCCACAACCGAGATACTCAAGGAAGCTAGAGTTGAACCCAACTTTTTTCGCCTAGGTTAGCTTATTATGTAACCTTGGTGTTGTAACCAACTTTTAAACTTGTATTTTTTTTTGGGATCCTGTGTAAAGAACAAAGTTTTTTATTTAATGAAAATGTTTATGACTTGACCAAAATTTTAATACCTAAACCTTTAGTGGTCTAATCACATGTTTAGTCCAAATGACTTGTTTAGCAAGTCCAGCACTAATTCTAAACACATTTGGTAACATACCCTAATTAGTAGGGCGTTACAAATTGGTATCAGAGCTACCAAGGCTTAAGGGTTCCTGATGTTGGACTAGGCATGTACACTCACTGCTAAAGACAAGCTCGACTCAGGGTTGGGTAACTATTGATGTAATTATGTGTGTACTTGCTTAGATGAACTATATTTGCTTTACCTGCTAGCTTAAATAAGAAGCATGAGTTATTATGATAGGGCCAGGCCCTTGACTGCTGTATGTAGGTTGAGGATGTGTTGTATGTAGGTTGAGGATGTGCTTATTAGCATGATAGAAACAACACCCTCCTATTTTCGAGGGTAGTGCAGATCCACTTAAGGCAGAACAGTGTATGGCTATGATTACATCCATCCTGGATTTTATGAAGGTGGTGGGCAATGAGAGAGTGGTCTGTGCCATGTACATGTTTCGGGAGGATGCCCGAATCTGGTGGGAGGTGGTGACTCAGACTAGGGATGTAACCACAATGAACTGGGAAGAATTCAAAACCCTCTTCAATGAGAAGTATTATAATGAGGCCATTAGAGATGCAAAGGAAGAGGAGTTTAGTAAAATTTTACAAGGGAATATGTCGGTGATCGAATATGCTTTGAAATTCGACAAACTAGCCAAGTTTGTTACAGACTTGGTGCCCACTAATGGGACAAGGAAGGAAAGATTCCTTAAGGGGATACAACCTATGATAGCCCGGGATGTCAGAATTACTACATTAACTGGAGTGACGACATACGTTCAGATAGTAGAGAGAGCCCTTATTGCAGAAGGTGCTGAGAATAAGATCTGGCACAAGAATCTGGCCAGGAGGAATATGAGGAGGACATGACCTCCCTTCACAAGAGTAGGTAGGGGCGGAGACCCCAGTGACCTAAAAAGGAAGACCCCAGATACTGTTTGGGCTTCTAGACCTGATAGGAGGCCACATGGAGTACAGATTGGCCGCCAGGGCGGCAATGAGAACTGGAAGACTTATCGAGAGCGCTAGATGTAGGAGACGTCATCTGGGAGAGTGTTGGGCGAAGGCCTGCTTTGTATGTGGGATTGTGGGGCATCTCAAGAAAGAATGCCCAAGAATAAAGAAAGAGAAACCTAAGAAGACAGACAGCTCGACTTCAACTTAAGTGTTTGCATTGACACAAGCTGAGGCTGAGGCTAGGCCCTCAGTGGTCACAGGTCAGCTTTTTAGTGCTGGCATATCTTATACTGTGCTGATTGATTCTGGTGCTACACAATCTTATGTTTCTAGTAGGATTATTGATAGACTGTGTAGGCCATGTGATTATTATGTTGTGGGGTTCGGGACGCTATTACCCACTGGGGAGTTAGTGGTTTCCAGGAGATGGGTCAAATCATTTCCAGTGATAATGGATGGCAGGGAATTATCGGTAGACCTAACATAGTTGGTTGTGACTGACTTTGATATGATTTTGGGGATGGATTTGTTGACTAGATATGGGGCGACCATTGATTGTAAGAAGAAGAAGATGGTAACCTTTGAACCTGAGGGTGAAGAACCCTTCGTATTCGTGGGCACTGGGCATGGACCCCGAGTGCCTATGATTTCAGCATTGAGGGCTAAAGATTTAATGCAAGGAGGTTGCATAGGATTCCTAGACAGTGTGGTTGATACCACTCAAGTCATGCCAGTGGGACCAAAAGAGACTAGGTTGGTCTGTGAGTTCTTGGATGTGTTCCCGGAGGAGTTACCGGGGTTTTCGTCACACAGGGAGATCGAGTTTGTTATTGAGTTGGCACCAGGGATGGAGCCAGTGTCTAGGACACCTTACAGAATGGCCCCAGCAGAGTTGAGGGAACTCAAGGTACAGTTACAAGAGTTGTTGGATCTGGGTTCTATCAAACCCAGTTTCTCGTCATGGGGTACGCCAGTGTTATTTGTGAAGAAGAAGAAGGACGGTTCTCTAAGGATGTGCATAGACTACAGGGAACTGAATAAGTTGACTATTAAGGACAAGTATCCTCTGCCAATGATAGATGGCTTGTTTGATCAACTACAAGGTAAAATGGTATTTTCAAAGATAGATCTTCGATCTAGTTATCACCAGTTGAGGATTAAGGAGGAAGATATACCAAAGACAACATTCTGTACTAGATATGGGCACTATGAATTTCTCATTATGTCGTTTGGCTTGACTAACGCCCCGACAACTTTCATGGACTTAATGAACAGAGTGTTCAAGGACTATCTGGACCGATTCGTTATCGTCTTCATCGATGATATCTTGGTTTATTCACAGTTAGAAGAAGAGCATGAGCATCACCTCATATTGGTCTTGCAAAGACTGAGGGAACACAGGTTATTTACGGAGTTCAAGAAGTGTGAATTCTAGCTACCTCAGGTGACTTTCTTGGGTCATATTGTTAGTAGTGATGGGATTAAGGTAGACCCAACTAAGATTGAGGCTGTTAGGAATTGGCCAAGGCAAAGGAATGCCTATGAGATTAGAAGCTTCCTTGGATTGGCTGGCTATTATAGGAAGTTTGTGGAAGGGTTCTCAAGAATAGCTACCCCGCTGACAGAACTGGCACGTAAGAATCAGAAGTTTACATGGTTGGACAGATGTGAGAATAACTTCCAGGAGTTAAAGCGACATTTGATCACCGCCCCAGTCTTGAGTCTTTCAACAGATCAGGAGAAGTTCATGGTTTATTGTGATGCTTCGAGACAAGGGTTAGGTTGTGTCCTTATGCAGGCAGAGAATGTGATTGCTTATGCATCACGTCAGTTGAAAGATTATGAGCAAAGATATCCTACCCATGATTTGAAGTTGGCAGCGGTGGTATTTGCATTAAAGGTATGGAGGTATTACCTTTAAGGAGAAAAGTGTGAGATTTATACAGACCACAAGAGCCTCAAGTACTTCTTTACATAGAAGGATTTGAATATGAGGCAGAGGTGTTGGTTGGAACTGGTGAAGGATTATGATTGTGATATCCTTTATCATCTAGGGAAAGCCAATGTGGTGGCTGATGCCCTAAGTCAGAGAGGTCCAGGGCAGTTGTATGGTGTAAGGCAGATATCCAAGGAATTAGTAGTAGATATGACCAGAGCAGGGATTGAGTTAGTAGTGGGCCAATTAGCCAACATTACCTTGCAGTCTACTCTTCTAGAAAGGATAAAGGAGGGTTAGTTACAAGACCCACAGTTGGTGAAGATTAGAGAGGACGTCCTAGCTGGAGTGGCTAGGGACTATACAATATCAGATATGGGTCTGCTAAGATATAAGGATCAGATTTGTGTTCCGATGGATGTTGTTATTAGACGGGAGATTCTGGATGAATCTCATACCACTCCGTATTCCTTGTGTCCCGGCACCACGAAGATGTACCAGGATCTGAGAACTTTGTATTGGTGGCCGGGGATGAAGGGTGATGTAATAGAGTATTTAGCCAAGTGTCTGACATGTTAGCAGATCAAAGCTGAACATCAGAGACTAGCAGGACTACTACAGCCCTTGGACATTCCAGAGTGGAAGTGGGAAGACATCACAATGGACTTTGTGGTGGGATTGCCCAAAATAGTAGGTCAGCACGATTCGGTATGGGTGATTGTATAGCATTGACCATTACGCAGATCTCTATATAAAAGAGATAGTTCATCTTCATGGAGCCCCGAGGTGGATCGTGTCGGATCGAGACCCCACATTTACTTCCAAGTTTTGGGGAAGTTTGTAGAAGGAAATGGGCACGCAACTGAAGTTTAGTATAGCCTATCATCCTCAGAACGATGGCCAGTCTGAGAGGACAATCCAGATACTGGAGGACATGCTGAGAGCATGTGTATTGGACTTTGAGGGGTCTTGGAGTAAATATTTACCCCTGATAGAGTTTTCCTACAACAACTACCAGGAGACCATAGGAGTGGCTCCTTATGAGATGTTGTATGGTAGGAAGTGCAGATCACCTATTCACTGGGATGAGATGGGTGAGCATAGATACTTGGGTCCTGAAGCAGTCCAGAGGACCAATGAAGTCATTGAAAAGATCAGAGCTTGGATGCTCGAATCACAAAGTAGACAGAGAAGTTATAAAAATCTGAAGCGTAGGAACGTGGAGTTCCAAGTGGGAGACTATGTCTTCCTTAGAGTCTCACCACTCAATGGGGTGAAGAGATTTGGGAAAAAGGGCAAGTTGATCCCTAGGTTCGTAGGACCTTTTGAGATCCTAGAAAGGATCGGTCAAGTGGCTTATAGGTTGGCATTACCTCCGGCATTGTCAGGCGTGCACAACGTGTTTCATATTTTGATGCTACGGAAGTATGTATCTGATGAGACTTATGTACAGAGTTATGAAGATCTAGAGCTGCAGACGGATTTGTCCTTTGAGGAGCAGCTAGTCCAAATATTAGACAGAAAGGACAATGTCTTAAGGAATAAAACCATACCTTTAGTGAAGGTATTATGGAGTAACAGCAAGGTCGAGGAACCGGCCTGGGAGTTGGAATCAACCACGCGGGACCAGTATCCCGAGCTATTCAGGTAAAATTTCGAGGACGAAATTCCTGTAAGGAGGGGATAGTTGTAACATCCCAAATTCCCTAATATGGCTTAGTGCCTGGATTAGGGGGCTAGGAGGCAATATTTGTTTTAATTATGTGTTAATATAGTATGAGCATGTCATTGGGGAGGCTAAGCCTCTGTTTGGAGTGGGTCGCGACACAAGAGCATGGGGTTGTGACTCTTAAGGAGTTTTTGGACCCCAGGAAGGTTTTGAGTGCGGGAACTCAACCTTATGAGCTCGGGATCGATCTTACTACCTTTTTTAGTTGAAATTAATTTCTCAAAGGCCTTTATTCACTCATTGTTGATGGAATTCTTTATTATGGTTGTGACTAAGTCAACGCTAAGGGCTCGGATCAGGGATCATTCTCAAGAGTCGTTCATTGGTAGCTTGCACTTTGACCGAAGGTAAGAAAACTGCACCCAGAATATGATATACATGATTAGGGCTTGGCTCGAATGCTGAGTATAATCTTGATTTGGGTGTTAGGCCGGTGAATGCGCATTATTATGATTGAATTACGTGATTTCCTGTTGTGACTGGGGGCTTGGTTTTTGAACCAGGGATCTGTTGTGGTATTTAGTTAAAGATCGTTTTATTAGTCGAGACATAATTGATTTGAGGGGCTCTACTTATAAGTCGAGGATCTCTAAAGCTCGGCTTATAAGTCGAGGGTCTTTAAGCCTCGACTTATAAGTCGGGGGTATGTGAGGCTCGACTCATAAGTCGAGGACTAGTAGGACTTGGCTTATAAGTTGAGATTGGCATTATGCACATGGAGTGCAGGCCACAATAGTTGGGCAACCTTGGGGGTGCACCAAGCATCCGACTAGCTCGGATGCCAAACAAATTGAAAGGGAGTGCGACACACACTTTTGCAACTCTATGGTTGCTGATCTGTAAAATGTTTACGCTAGTTTCATTTATTACTGCTAGCCTGATTTATTACTCTATGAATTGTTGAATATGTTTTCTTGCTGAGTCTCTTGGCTCATGGGTGCTTTGTGGTGCAGGTAAAGGTAAGGAAAAGCTTGGCCAGCCATGAGTTGGAGAGCGATAGCAGTGACATGTACATATGCAGTCCGCTCGACCGCCACGGCAGAGATACTCAAGGAAGCTATGGTTGAACCCAACTTTTTCCTCCTAGGTTGGCTTATTATGTAACCTTCGTGTTGTAACTAGCTTTTAAACTTGTGTTTGTTTTGGGATCCCGTGTAAAGAACAAAGTTTTTTATTTAATGAAAATGTTTATGACTTGACCAAAATTTTAATACCTAAACCTTTAGTGGTTTAATCACATGTTTAGTCCAAATGACTTTTTTAGCAAGTCCAGCACTAATTTTAAACACACTTGGTAACGGACCCTAATTAGTAGGGCGTTACATGTTGGGACCATTATTATGGTCAAAACAGGTGAAAACCATGTTTTGGGATGGTTTTTGGAGGATTGGTGATTCTAAAAATGGCTGGTTTTCTGAGTTCGCCATGTCGTGTCGCAGCTCTGTTCTTGGGCGTCGCGGCCATTAAGAACTCAGAGGGACAAGCAGGTGCCTGGAACTGCCTTGGTGTCGCGGCCTTTAGTGGGGGGCTCCACTTCTCTAATTGGGGAAATAAGAAAAATTGGGGTTTGGGAGCTAAAGCCCAAATCTATGGGCTCAGGAATGGTTCTACTACAGAATTAGTAGAATGCATGGTCCCGGAGGCTAGGACTGGGTTTGGAAGCCTTTATTAGTTCATTTCCTAATAGTTATTCATTGTATGGTTGTGACTAGGGTGAGCCGTTAGGCTAGGGAGGAAAGGACTATACTTGGGGGTCGTCAAATACTATTTACTCAGGACCTGAGGTAAGAAAACTACATCTGATCTATGTTTAGGGCTTGGCCCGGTTATAGTACATGATTATTACTATGATGAGAATGTTTTATTAAACATGTTAATTGCGCTGTGTTTACCAATGTTAAGTAATAAATTCTTATCTGGTTATCTAATTGTGAAGCTCGGCTTATAAGTCGAGGATTCAATAGTCAAGGAGATACCTAGGTTAAAACACTCGACTTATCAGTCGAAGGTTAAAATACTCGACTTATTAGTCGAAGGTTAAAAGACTCGACTTATCATTCGAAGGTTAAAAGACTCGACTTATAAGTCGAAGGTTAAAAGACTCGACTTATAAGTCGAAGGTGAAAAGACTCGACTTAACAGTCAAAGGTTAGGAATTGGGCAGTAGGCCCTGGCATGGATTCATAGTCACTTTATCTGGATTGATTGCATGCATGAGTAAGGTTATGAATACTAGGCATGCTATTTATTATTCTGTGATCTGATGATTTGCTGTGTATAAGCGTGATTATGTTTTCTTGTTGAACCTAGGCTCAAGGGTGCTAAATGGTGAAGGTAAAGGAAAGGAAAAGTTGGACCAGCCATGAGTTGGAGAGCTTCAGGGGTAGAGTGTACATATGCGATCTACTCATTCGCCACGGCCGATGTTATTAGTAGGAACTAGGGTTGGACCCTAATTTTTCCACCTAGGTCGGTTTTTGTATATGTTTTGGGTTTGTAACCATTTTAAACTCTATTGGGATCCCATGTATTGAGATTAAACACTTTTAATAAAATGGTTGACTTTTGACCGAAATTTTTAGTACCATAACTTGTGGTTAGTTTCAATTACACGGTTTAAGTCCAAATGACTCGTTTAGCGAGTTAAGCACTATTTAATTACACAGTGTAAGTGTCCTGGATTAGGAGGACGTTACAGCCTACACGTGTCCCATCTCTTGTTGAGTCAATTCCCACTTCCTCTATTCCTCCACCATCCCATTCCACTCATATCTAACATCAAGAGTCCCAACCCACTCTTTCTAATCATGTTGCATCACACCCCACTGAGTTACCAACATCATCAATACAAGGTTCAACTAACACTTACATTATGGTTACTAGGTCCAAGGTTGGTGTATACAAACCAAAAGTTTACATTGCTTCCAAAGAACCCTTGTCTATTTCTAATGCTTTGTAGAATGTTGCTTGGAGGCCTGCAATGACAGAAGAGTTTGAGGCTCTAAAAAGAAATCAGACTTGGACTTTAGTAGACTTACCACCTGAAAAAAGAACTATTGGTTGTCAGTGGGCTTTTAGAGTCAAAGAGAACCCAGATGGGAGTTTGTTAAAGCACAAAGCTTGCTTGGTTGTTGTAATGTCCCAAATTACCTAATAAGGCTTAGGGCCTTGATTAGGGGGTCAGGATGGAAAATTATGGAGATTATGTGCTTATGTGATATTTATGTGTATCATTGTATGATTATGTGAGTTATATTATAATATGACTTAGTATGCATGTTTAGGTGTATTAAATATTCATGTGAGCCCGTTTCTTATCAGAAGGGTAATTTTCGTAATTTTTCCCGTTAAGGGTATATTTGGCATATATGTGATATATGTGTGAGACTGCATTATTATGTGGATATATTTAGGTTACTCGACACGAGACGATCCTAGGGAGCAAGTTAGCGGAAAAGTCACAACGAGACCAATACTTGAATTGGGGTGAGTCAAGGGGTATTTTGGGTATTTAGTACATTACTGGGATATTGGGTAATGGGAATGAATATTTGAGGATATATTTGGAGTTAGCAAGACCAGGAGACAATTCTGGGGATTTTGACTATTTTACCCTCGGGGACGTTTTCGGTACCCCGAGCCTTGGGATTTACTTAAGGTTACTTGAGCCCTAAGTAACCTATCATAAACAGAAATACGTTCAAACACTTTTATTCTCTCTCTCGTTTGCTCGCTTGACACTCGTTAGCTTGTTCGAAGGAAACTCGAGTTTTGGGGCTCGGATTCAAGAAGGGTTAGAGTCATAACGATTCTAGGAAAGATTAGAAGCTTGATAGCCGAAGGATTTAGCTTAAAAACAACTTAATCAGAGGTAATTTAAGCTTTGAATTTTTGAGTTTCTGTTTCCTTAAGTTTCTCGAGTTTTGATTTGGATTTTTACGATTTTGTGAGATTTTGATCTATCGAAAACGCGGGTTTTGTTGTCTAGGAAGTTCTAGGGATGTTGTGGGATTGAATGGTGAGTTTGGTACAATTTTGGGGTGATTTTTGGGAGGTTTTGGATCTGAGAAAGCTGAGTTCGTGGGGTCGCATCACGGCCTTGTTCTGGGGTGTTGCGGCTCTTATGAACTCAGAGGTTAGGGCGATTTCCTGAAGCAGGGTCGCATCGCGGCCCATGTCCTAAGTGATTTGGGGTTGGGCTCTCTGTGTGTGAGAGTCACGACTCTAATGGTGGAGCGTCGGGGCCCTAATTGGGGTCATCACGGCGCAAATAGAGGATTTTGGCTAAAAAGTGTTTTAAGTATGGGAACTCAAACCTTAGAGCTTGGGATCGATCCTACTATCCGATTTAGTATAATTCGATGTCCCAGAGGCTAGGACTAGGTCTGAAAGCCTTTATTCGCTCGTTTTTTTTACGAGATTCTGTAATGGGTTGTGACTAGATTATCGCTAGGGTCTTAGGATCAGGATCATGCTAGAGGGTCATTCTTATTTTACATTACACTTGGACCTAAGGTAAGAAAACTGCACCCAATACGTGATGTACATGATTAGGGCTTGGCCCGAATGTTGAATATAGCCTTGATTGGGTGTGGGCCCCTATAAATGTGCATGATTATGATTATACATGTGAATGATTGATTAAGCATGTTGAATGCTCTGTATCTGGATATTTGTTAAATGATGAATGCCTGTTAGCATTATATAATTGAGAAAGACTTGACTTATGAGTCAAGGACGGTAGTAGCGATGAGAGCTGGTCGAAAAATATTGAATTATGAGTTAAGGGCAACAATAGCACATTGAGTGCTGGACATTTTGGTTAGAACTAATCAAGAGCGCATCATACACTTGTCCGACCCAATGGTCGTGGAAAATTAAGCGCCAGGTATGCTAGGCAACCCGATGATAAGGCATTGGGCCCCGTGGTAACCTTTTAGCCCCATGTCCTAAGGCGCTGAGCCCCAGTGTGATTTAGTAATCATGTAACTTGGGCAATGGACCCCGATATGATTCAGTTAATCATTCAATTAGGGCATCTGGCCCCATAGACGATGTAATCATTTATATGAATGATATGCATGCATGAGTAGGGTTATTACTGCTAGGCATGTTTATTATGGTTTGGTAACGTGTTATAGTATGTTAAGTTTTCTTGCTGGGTCTTGGCTCACGGGTGCTATGTGGTGCAGGTAAGGGGAAAGGGATGCTAGACCAGCCATGAGTTGGAGAGCTTCAGTGGCAACGTGTACATATGCAGTCGCTTGACCACCACGTCCAAGGTTTCTCAGATGAACTAGGTTTAAACCCTATTTTTGCTGCTTAGGTCGGTGGGTTGTAACTTTTGGGTTGTAATTATCCTTTTGAAACTGTAAACAACTTTGTAAACGTTTACTATGGGATCTCGTATACAACTTAACGCTTTAATGAAATATCTATCCCTATTGATCGAAATGTTTAACCCTATATGGTTAATCACATTTAGTTGCACGTTTATAGCCAAATGACTCATTTAGCGAGTTTAGCACTTTTTAAAATACATAGTATAAAAGTCTTGGGTAACCAGGGTGTTACAGTTGCGAAGGGCTTCAGTAGACAATTTAGTTTTGATTTTACAGAGACTTTTAATCCTGTCATAAAACCATCAACAATAAGGGTAATTCTAACTATATCTTTACCTCATCGTTGGCTTATTAAGCAACTAGATGTCAATAATGCTTTCTTGAATAGGGTCCTTCAAGAAGAAGTTTATATGTGCCATCTACCTGGATTTGAGGATACAAAACATCCAACCAAAGTTTGCAAGCTTCACAAAGTTATTTACGGTTTGAAACAAGCCCCTCGAGCATGTTATGACAAATTAAGGGATGTTCTGCTAACTTTTGGTTTTCATGGGGCTCGGTCTGACCAATCACTTTTTGTTAGAATTACCCTATCATATAACTTTTGTTCTTGTGTATGTAGATGATATTCTTGTTACTGGAAGCTCAACCACTAAAATTAATGTTCAGGTCTCAAATCTTAATGATTCTTTTGCTTTGAAGGACCTTGGACAAGCTAGTTACTTTCTTGGGATTCAACTTACTAAGACTGATTGTGGTCTTCATCTTTCTCAACGTATGTATTTCATTGATTTACTTTGTAGATCCAAGCTATAGTTTCCTAATCCTCTGCCCACACCCATGTTAATATCATCAAATGTACTAAGATAGAAATTAGTTATGAAAGTGAATGAGAAGAAGTATTATAAGAGTTGATTTGAGAAAGAAAAAAACAACAGAAAATAATATGGTAATAGAAAAAGTGATAAAATAAAAGAAATTGAAATAAAAATTGTATTTTATATTTTATATTTAATTTAATTTTAGTTACAAATCCAAATGCCTCCTTTCTTGGTTGAAATGAAATAAAAATGGAAGGAAAGAAATATAATAAGGAAATAAGAATTAGAATAAACTAATAATTTTAATGTATACATTATCAAAGTTTGGTGCTTCTATCTACACTTTTTTTTTAATAAATAACATTTTTTCCTCCCAAACTATGACCAATGTATGATCATGCTCCTGAATGATTCACGATGTTAAAAATTCTCCTCCATCTATGCATGTTATTGAAATATGAGACTTATATTAAATTTCTTCCTATGTGGCCAACGGATTGATGATGTATCATTTTGTCTGTTGATGTGGCAATGTCATGTGTAGAATAATTATCAATTTTGCACCCCGAACTTTAACCACTATCAAACAATATCCCTTTTATAAAAAATATTTTTTTAAAAAAATAATTAAATACTTAAAAAATTATAAATTTAATTTTCAACAAATAACTCTTTTTTTACTTTTTCTTTCACAATATTAATTAAAACTACTTTAGAATGAAGATTTAAAATAAATACTAAAACAAAGAAAATTTTTTAACTAAATAGGAGGACGATGAGCTTAAATAAATAAATAAAACTTTTAATTTAAGAGGAGGACAAAGAGGATTTTTTGTTTGTTTTAGGATTTATTTTGAGTTTTTATTTTAAGATATATTTATTTTATATTGTAAAAGAAAAGAAAAAGTAAAAAAAAAAAGTTGTTTGCTATTAATTAGATTTTTTAATTTTTGAGTATTTGAAATTTTATTTAATTAATTTGAAACTTTTAGTATTTTTTATTTTCTTAATCTTTAAAAATGATTTTTAAATTTTTTTAAGGATATAATTATTATTTTTAAAAAGAAAACAAATTAATTTTTTTTTTAATAAAAATGACACAATTTGGTAGTGGTCAAAGTTTGGGGGAGGGGAGGGGGGGAATTCCTAATTATTCTACACATGACACTGTCACATCAACAAACAAAATGTTACATCATCAATCTATTAGCCACCTATGACAAAATCTAACAGAAGTCTTATATTTCAGTAACGTGTATAGTTCGGAATGAATTTTTAATATTGTGAATCATTCAAGGGGCATGATCATACATTGATCATAGTTCGGGGGACAAAAAAGCTATACATTCTTTTTTTTTTTATCAACACAACTTTCTATTTATACCTCTCATAATTTTTTTAAAAAACCTATTCACACCATTGAAAATATTTAAGTATAAAATTGTCTATTAATAGATAATTTTATTTTTTCCACCTTCATAATTTATCATTTAAAAATAACAAAAGATCTTTAAGACTCTTAATTTAAAAATAAAAACATGATCACAATTTTTAATTTTATTTATCTTTAACTCAAAATATGAACTAAATATAAACAAAAACAATTTAAAATTAAAATAATTATATCACAAGAATTAAAATCAAAATATTCAATTTTCATATTTCTAAAAGTTAAAGTATGTAATTTTTTTGATTAAAAATAATAAACTAATTAATATATAAATAATACATTAAATATATTCACCCAAAACAAAGTAATACATTAAATATTTTGCAAGTATAATAGAAAATAAAAATATAAGTTAATTAAACAAAATAATATATTTAGTAATAATTAATTAAAATAGATATCAAAAAAATAAGAGTGTCGCACTTTCTTTCATCTTTTCTCTCTAATTTAGGAATGAGATGCTCTAATTTATTTATTTTTCTCTTTCATTATTTTATTATTTTCAATAAAACAAATATTTTTTTTATTGAACTTTCCACTTTTCTCACCAAAATTTTCAAATAATGGAGCGAGGAACGTGTTAAAGCTAACACCTACAGGCAACATCCATGATCATTTTCAAGCATTGGAAATACTAAATAGATATGGGATTGAAATTACAAATATAAATTCTTCTTCTTCCTTATTCGTTTTGTATAACTTTCAAGCATTTTAAAAGTCATTTTTGGGTATTCTTAAGTTATCAAAAAAATAACCACAATGCAATCAATTAGTAACCAAAATCAAATAGTGACTTAAATGTAACAATATACGTGACAAGAGGTAACACAAACAAGTGGTAATTGTGTACCTTCATATGATAGACTTTAATGAAGTATTATAGTAAATCTATACCAATATATACATATATATATATATCAATTTAACAAAAAACATATATCAAATTTGAATAAATAATATTTTTGTCATTCGAACTGTGACTTATTCAAACTATGCTCCCCGAATGATTTACGATATTAACAATCCCGTTCGATCTATACACATCACTGAAATGTGAGAGTTCATCCGATGTGGCTAACATAATGATGACATAGCATTTTAGCCGCTGACGTGGCAATGCCACGTGTAGAATGATTAGAAATTTTACCCTCGAACTTTGACCACTACCAAATTGTGCTTCTTTTATTAAAAAAATTAATTTAAAAATTATAAAAATGATTAAAACCTTAAAAAAAAAATTTAATCATTTTAAAAGATTAAGAAAAAAATATTAAAATTTTCAAATTAATTAAACAATTTTTCAATATTAAAAATTAAAAAATCTAATTAATAAAAATGATTATTTGTTTTTTTTTTTTACTTTTTCTTTTCTTTTTTTTACAATATAAAATAAAGCTATTTTAAAATAAAAATAAAAATTAAAAACTAATTTTTTTTCCCCTTTGTCCTTCTTCTTCGTTTTCTTCTTCTTCTTCTTCTTCTTCACTAAATCACCTCCATCCTTCCCAACCACCTTCTTCTTCTTTTTCACTAAATTATCTCCATCCTTCCCAACCACCCCAGGATTTGCAGTGAGATAGACAGTCGTAGGACACGATGGAGATAAATATAAATTAAAAATAAGACTAAGTTTTTCTCCTTTTTCCTTCTCCTCCTCCTCTTCTTCTTTTTCTTCTTCTTCTTCTTCTTCTTCACTAAATTTGTTCCATCATTCCCAACCATCCCAGCATCTGCAATGAGATAGATAGTCGGACGACACGATGGAGATAGCCAGAGGTCCTAGGATGCGAGAGAACGGAAGACCAGAGGACCTTTGTGCTATGCAGATATAGAATTGAAGGATCAACGACAAACAATGACCTATAGTAATGGTAATGAACATCTCTGGGATACAACTCTTTGCAGTCATTTATTCCATTCCTAGTACATAGATTTGTGTTTGTGGAAGACACCCATTTGTTCAATTTTACATATGAAATTACTAAAAAAAATTGTTTTATAATATGTGTTTGTATTTGATGAGCTGCAAGGACATATTAAGAAGAAGAAATAAAAAAAATATATGAATTAAATGATTTATTGTTTTAGTAATTTTTTTTTAAAAATATCAATATTTTAAAAAGATATTTTTAAGGTTTAATTATCTTTTTAATGAAAAAATATTTTTTTTAATAAAAGAGGCATGATTTGGTAGTGGTAAAAAATTGGGGTGCAAAATTACCAATTATTCTACATGTGGTAATGTCACAACAGCGGCCAACATGCCACATCATATTGAATTAGTTAATTAGGACGAGATCTAACAAAAATCTTACATTTTAATAAATTGTATAGTTTAGGGATAATTTTTAACATTACAAATCATTCTAGAGCACAATCTAATAGTGTTTATAATTCAGAGGAAAAAATATTATTTATTATACCCACATATACTCTTTCTTGAGTGAAGGTAATCAAATCTCTAAACCATATGCGAATATATACCATCATACACTATTATTTGAGTAAATAGAATCAAATTTTTTGGAAGATGCACGATGTACATGTATTGTATTTTTTAATGGTATTTGCAACAAAAATATACTAAATTTTGAATATTTTGCAATAAAAATATGTTGATTTTTGAGTATGTTGACACGGTTTTCACCAACAGTGTATTTAAGAAATAATAAGATTGATTAGTGCTTAGTAGTAAACCGTAACGAAAGATGAAATGAACTCACAAGAACACCAATCTTTTTACGTGGTTCAGTGGTTAAAATCTACCTAGTCCGCGAGTCTATATTATTGTTGTTTCTCTCTCTATTTTGGCAGAGTTTCGGTGTTACAGAATAATCCTCCCTCCTCCTGTCCAATATTCTCAGTATTTATAGAGAAATTCATGACCAGGATTGGGTAACCGCATGAGTTGATCACACATTTACATATTTATAACATATATTTTCCATTTATATTGGGATATGATTTGGTCATAAAGTAAATGTTCTCCTAATATCTGGGACATTAAATATGACAGGATGGTCATAAATAATTGTATAAAAATACCTGAGTCTTTGGGGATCCGCGGGTACGCAATATATCAGAGACACCACGAGTTGGATATTTCTCCGAGCTCATACTTCACAACCTTCATGCCTGTAGTTTGGGTTAAACTCAAGACGCCTAACACCACACGTACCCAAGTGAAACTAGAGTTGCTTACGTGGATAATGAACAGATGTCATCTCCTTGGTTATTTCTCCGTATATTTATTTGCCAGCTGTACCCGAACTGAGTGGATGACTCGAGCTAAAATTAGGGTACAACATTTGCCCCCCAAGCTTCTGCTCGTGTATGACGTCATCTTTTCTGACCTACACAGTAGGGGCTTTTAATCTTTCGTTACACAAAACTATGCTTGCCCACTACTCGAGTACTGGACACGTGGTGTACTACAATTGGTGTATGTTCAGGTTTCGAGGACTGCAATAATTGTCTTGTCACCTTTTTGCCGTCGTTTTGTCTATTTAACCATGGTCTTTGGATCTTGTACTAACCAAATCGGACGGCCCAAATTAATTTACGCATTTTACGTATAAATAGGGTAGGCAATTTTTAGGTTTCACCACCTTTCATTTGAAATTTTCTATATTTTCTCTCTTCTATATTTCTGAATCCTTCTTCTTTCTCAGAAAAACCCAAAAATCGTTCGTTGCACCCAGTTACTCAGGAGTCTTCCAGGAACTTTCCCCTATAAAATCTACTTCTTTCTATCGAAGAACATACTGTAAGTACCTCGTCTTTTGGTTTTGAAGAAATTTTCCTTTTACTGGTCTTTTTTTTTTACCATGCTCATCCGCACTTCACCATAGTCAATATTAGGCTATTTCCGAGATGTTTTTAGTGAATAAGCTTCAACTTAGATTCAATGAGTAGGTCCTAAAATATCTTTAGAACTATGACATTCATAAAACTTGGTAATTTCTAGGTAAAGTTGGGTAATCCATGGTGAATTTAAAAAATACTCATTCGGGATATAGAAGATGAAAAGGTTTTGGGGTTCAAACCAGGTTGCTTAGAGATCACGCTTTTTGGGTGGTTTTGCACTAAACCGCCTCCCAAGGAAAGTAGTGGCCTGATGTTCTGACACACGAATTCCTAAATATCAGGGGTCTGTTAGGAAACTGAGGCGCGTAACTTAGGGTAGCGCGTGACATCACGCGATGGGGCTAAGGATAAATCAGCTTGTACATCAAAATTAAACCATTCCCCCCGTACTTCCGTGTCGTAACCTTTACATCCTCTTAGGTAGCCTACTAATTAGATCGTTCTGTTCATTAGGCGATCTGATGGCTCCCAAGAAGAACACAGCCAGCTCGTCCTCTCAACAAAAGAAAAAGGGGAAGGAGGTCTCCCCTGAGTCTCCCATTCCCCACTTCGGTCCAATGGTGGAAAATGAGGTAGTGGTTGACCCCAACGCCTAATTCGGGGCGGAAAGAATCGTTTCCAAGGTTACGACCCAGGGGAGGGTGAACAAGATCATGCTAAGCCACAACATCGAGGTCGGGACTAGAGTTCTCATTGCCTAACCTGTTTTTGAAGGGGAACGGAGTTGTTCCCCTCTCCAGGACGATTTCGCGACCTGGAGTGACGAACACTTAAAGGAAAAAGCCTTCCTCCCCTGGGACCAATACTTTGTAGATTTTCTGAATTTCGTGAAGTTGGGTCCATTTCAGCTCCCCCCAAATTCTTATAGGCTTTTGGCGGGGCTGAAATGCTTGTTTTTAAAGCATGAGTGGGAGGTCCACACTCCGGCAAATATATTATATATTTCTTCTTCCTCATAGCCAGCCCAGAATAGAGAGGTCGAGGTGACGGGTTCTACTATCTCACCAAATTCCCCAATTCTGCTCCCATCATCGAGCTCCCAAGCCAACCTACCGACTATAAAGACATGTTCTTTATGTCGAATAGGTTCTAAAACTGTGAATACAGATACTTCAACTGTCCTCGTAAGTTCTTTATTCTCTGACCTCAGCTCGTGAAATTTTATTCTTTCCAAGATATTTCCCTTGTACATGTATTAACTGAGTTTATTTCTTGTGCATCCATATTTGTGAGGACGTCGAAGTCCGCAACCCTTGGGGGTCAGTACGAGAAATTTTATGGGCTGCCCCCTAGTGAGAAGGACTACTGCCAGATCATGAATGATGTCACAATACTGGCGTTCCAGTTGATTGGCGAAGGCCAGACGTTGGCCTTAAGGACCTGGGCTACCCTCTCGGTAATCCGCGAGCTCCCATCCTCTCAAGAAGAGGCCTTGCCGGCCATCGAAGGCGAGGAAGAGGATGAGGTGCCTCTTGTGCAAAAGAGGCGGGTTCCTGAGGCTGTTCGGGAACCCGATTTAGAGCGAGTTGGGTCAGGGGCAGCAGCCGGCCTCTCCGGCCAAGGTAGCCCATACCCCTATAGGGAACTAGATAGGGTTGTTGTCGATTTTAGGTTAGTTAGGTTTAACCCAAATCAACTCATCCATCATCATCCTCATGACCCAGATTGGGACATAACCCTGCTACAATGTGTAGATCACCTAGTGGTGTGTCATGACATTAGTTACCCAAAGGGCACAATTGTTGTGGACAACACTTTAAGTTTTAGATCTGCCATTTTTGAGGAGTATGGAACCAACCATAGGACCTGGCCTTCTCTGCTCCAGGGCGCCTTTGCCCCTGGATTTAGATAGTACGTAAATGAGTCCAACCCTGAGGTAGAACCAGAGCCTGAACCTTTTAGGATCCAACAAATACTAGTCGTAGACTCTCCCTCTCCTCCAGTAGTCCCAAGGCCAGAGGTCGTGATAATACACTCCTCCCCCAGCCCGGAGGGTAGGATATTTATTTATTTTCTTTCTATATGTTTTTTACTTTATTTGAGAACTAATCCCCTCTTATTTTTTCAGGCGAATAGATGGAACAAACCAGAGCTCCTGACCTCTGTACTGCTTTCCAGGTGGGGAAAACCGGTTTGGGACCTGTCGTGAAGAGGCCCAGATTTACGAAGAAGGCCCCTTCGGCAGTAGGAAATGTCTCAAAATCCCCTGCCAAGGGGAAAGGCACGAGCTCGACAGCTCTAGTGTCTTCTTTTACTGAGAGGAGGATTCCTCCTCCTCATCCTCCACCTTGGTTCGTGCCTCCTTGGGATCAAGTAATACAAGTTGATCCTCTAGCTCCCCCTGCCCCAACTGTGACCGTCCGAATACCAGTAGATACCCTAGGATCTAGAGAAAATCCCTAAAGCCTTTCCGGGAATCCTTTACAAGACGGCGAGCCACATGATGGGGCACGCCTATAAGGCCAGCTCGAGGGACTTGAGAACTATCGAGGAGCAGAGTCTGAAGAACATCCTAGAGTCAGCCTTGGGGATGAACCTTATAGTAAGTTATCCTTCTTTGGTGACATCTTTCTTTTTATCGCGTCTAAGGATATATCTGACTTGCCTTATTATTTTGCAGTCTACCCTGGCTCAATATCGCAGTATAGCCCGAGATAGGGCTAGAAATGATGAGCTCCAGGCCAAAATAAATGTCGCTAAGACTGCCCTGACAGCTACTCAAGAAGGCGAGCAGGCTGCCAAAGTTGCCTTTGCGGCCGCTCAAAAAAGCGAGTATGATGCCAAGTTTGCCCTCGCCTCATCCCAGGAAAGCGAGCAAGTTGCAAAGATTTCCTTGGCTGCTCTCCAGGCTCAAACTGCACAACTCCAGGCCGAGGTTGATGAAGCCAAAGCAAAACTTCTTGAGGCCGAGGCTGCAGCCAAAGAAGAGAAGGCGGCCTCATTGTCGTCCATGAAAGATATGTTGTACCATTGCTGGGCCTTTAACCAGGATGGGAACTTTTCATTCATGGCTTCCGCGCTGTGGGATTCGTACCTTGAAAAATTCAAGGCTTGGATCTTGCAAGAACCATCATAAACGGGGGATACTTTTGTGGCGGGCGAGGAGGTTACATCCTCAGAGCGACCTGGAGGAGCTCAGTGACAATCTTTTTCCTTTTATTTTTGTTTTTTATATTTGTTTGTAAACAATTGCCTTTGGGCTTAGTTCAAGGTTTTTCTCCTCGGGAAAATTTTATTTTCAATTTATATATCTAACTTTTTATCTATTTATATTTCATTTATTATCTTTCATGTTTATGACTCCTTAGACTTGTACAATCAAGATTTTAGGAATCGATTTTTAGATCGGGATAGATATTTTGAGCTCGGTTATATCCAAACTTTATGTGTTGATTTATATCATACCTGTTAAGAATCAGGCCTTGGACCCGGTTATATCCAGGATTTTAAATATTTTAAACTTAGTTCATGTTAGGTTTATTGACAACTCAAGCTTTAAAAAGCCCTCAATTTTAAACAATTTCCCCAACTTTCCAAGTTTTGTACCTGGTTGTATCCAGGGTTTTAAATGATCAAAACTGAGTTTAATTTAGGTTTATTGATATCTTGAGCTCTTAAAAAGCCATCGAATATTAAATTTTCCAAGCTTCTAAGTTTCGGACCTGGTTGTATCTAGGGTTTCAAGTAATTTAAACTTAGTTCGTGCTAGGTTTATTGACATCTTGAGCTCTTAAAAAGTCGTCGAATAATTAATTTTCCAAGCTTCTAAGTTTTGTACCTAGTTGTATCTAGGGTTTTAAGTAATTAAACTTATCCATCGATCTTATTATGATCCACCTCGGGCTATATGCCCCCCCAAGTAACTAGAATGTAGACTTTCTTAGTTGCTTTTACAAACATCAATACACGAGCTAATACAACCTTAACAAGAAACATTATTTAATAATCCATGTGGACGCTCAAAATTCAACACCGGTAAAGAACCCACATCTAATGCCTAAGGTCTCCGGAAGGTCCAAGGCAACCATGTTTGAAGTCCATTTGAACCCTCAAATTATTGCTCAAAATGACCCTGCTCAAATTGACCAAAATGACCCAAGCGTCTCGCGCACGCTGCCTGCGCAAGCACCCCACGCGCACGCCGCCTCGCGCCCGCAAGCCCCGCGCGCACGCCGCCTCGCGCCCGCACGCTCGCCGCCTCGCGCCAGCGCGCCCCGCGCGCCTCGCGCCCGCGCGCACGCCGCCTCGCGCCTCGCGCCCGCGCGCCTCGCGCCCTCGCGCCTCGCGCCTCGCGCCCGCGCGCCTCGCGCCCGCGCGCCTCGCGCCCGCGCGCCGCGCGCCTCGCGCCGCGCGCCTCGCGCCTCGCGCCCGCGCGCCTCGCGCCCGCGCGCCTCGCGCCTCGCGCCCGCGCGCCTCGCGCCCGCGCGCCTCGCGCCCGCGCGCCTCGCGCCTCGCGCCCGCGCGCCGCGCGCCTCGCGCCCGCGCGCCTCGCGCCCGCGCGCCTCGCGCCCGCGCGCCTCGCGCCCGCGCGCCTCGCGCCCGCGCGCCTCGCGCCCCGCGCGCCTCGCGCCCGCGCGCCTCGCGCCCGCGCCCGCGCGCCTCGCGCCGCGCGCCTCGCGCCCGCGCGCCTCGCGCCCGCGCGCCTCGCGCCCGCGCGCCTCGCGCCCGCGCGCCTCGCGCCCGCGCGCCTCGCGCCCGCGCGCCTCGCGCCCGCGCGCCTCGCGCCCGCGCGCCTCGCGCCCGCGCGCCTCGCGCCCGCGCGCCTCGCGCCCGCGCGCCTCGCGCCCGCGCGCCTCGCGCCCGCGCGCCTCGCGCCCGCGCGCCTCGCGCCCGCGCGCCTCGCGCCCGCGCGCCTCGCGCCCGCGCGCCTCGCGCCCGCGCGCCTCGCGCCCGCGCGCCCGCGCGCCTCGCGCCTCGCGCCCGCGCGCCGCGCGCCTCGCGCCCGCGCGCCCCGCGCGCCTCGCGCCTCTCGCCCGCGCGCCCCGCGCGCACCAAGGGCTCGCAGTAAGGTCACCTCACCTCGCCCCCAAAGGCCTCGTCCAAGGGCCACGTGTGCCTCGCTTCGCTCACCGGCCACGTCAAAGGCCTCAAGAGACATAGCCTCCACTAAACACCCTTCGACCATGTATCAGGAGCCTCGTAGTATGGGGGATGCAAAGTTATGGTTTCACAAGATAAGCCCCTGATCTCATTTGTAGGCGTCATGCCTCCTCACACACGCAGCAGGCCCCGTTGAAGAAGCCTTATCTCTTTTCCTTAGCTTCCCTACCCTTAGTAGGACGAGGAATAACCATTGGGTACATGTTACCCGTACGTGTACGGGTGCATGACGCACAACCATGGGGAGGACAGGAGCATGACCCTGACACCTGTACCACACAGGTAGTGGAGGTGCGGATCAGTCCAGAGAGTGGAGGCACTATATGCACGCCTCTGACTATGTACCAGGCTGACACTATGATCCTCTGCTCCACCACTCTTCCCACACCACTGCCACCTGTGCTATTACCCTGACATGGTACTTTTGTACTATTTTGTCTCACGGGACCACCATGTATAAGGGGCCATTAGAGCCCAGCTATAAAAGGGGCTTGACCCCTCAGAATGAGGGGTTGGAAAATTCATTGTAAGGAGAGGCTATTGAGAAATATACCAGGACTTGCTCCATCATTTATCTGTGTTTACTTTTCCTTAAATTTTATTCTTAGTTCTTATATAAACATCACATAACTTACCTTTGAGTTTTCCGATCTAATTTCGTTGACGAGATTTCACCGTCAACAATCCATTTGTTATTTAATTAAATGACTTTTATAATTAAGCCTTACATGGATGACTATACTAATGATAATACTTTTTTAAATGCATGGCGTTCCAGGTCCGTGGGACTATTTCTCCATTCAACCGAGCTATCTTGAAATTTCCTTCACGCAAAACTTCCACGATCTGATATGGTCCTTCCCAGTTCGAGCCTAAAACGTCGTCCTTGGGATCCTTATTCACCAGAAAGACCCTTCGGAGAACCAGGTCACCTAATCCAAAACCACGTCTCTTGACTTTAGAATTAAAGTAACGAGTGATTTTTTGTTGATAATGGGCGAGCTGTAACTACAAATCCTCTCGTTTTCCATCAATCAGGTCGAGAGAAGCGTTGAGTAATTCATCATTTTGTTCCTGGCTAAATGCCATTTTCCTGTGAGTGGTTACCATAGCTTCGACTGGAAGGACGACCTCACTTCCAAAAGTTAAGGAGAAAGGAGTGTGTCCCGTGGAGGTCCTGAGAGTAGTTCGGTATGCCCAAATTACTTGCGAGAGCTGTTCAGGCCATATTCCTTTGGCCTCATCTAACCTCTTCTTAAGGCTCTCCTTTAAGGTTTTATTCATGGCCTTGACCTGTCCATTGGCCTGTGGATACGCTACCGAGGAGAAACTCTTAATAACGCCGCATATCAGGCTACAATCAGATCGCGATGAATCCGGCGGATCAGGAGCACACCAGCTTCATGACCCCGACTAACGTCTATTGTTACAAGGTCATGCCGTTCGGTCTGAAGAACGCCGAAGCTACCTACCAAAGGCTAGTAAATAGAATGTTCGCAGACCAGATCGGAAAAAACATGGAAGTGGACGTTGATGACATGCTAGTCAAGTCAAAGACTGCTGATAACCATGTTTCCGACCTGGAAGAATGTTTTAAGATACTACGGGAATATGGCATGAGGCTCAATCCACAGAAATGCACTTTTGGAGTCGCGTCAGGGAAATTCCTGGGGTTCATAGGCAATACCCGAGGAATCGAGGCAAACCCCGACAAAATCAGATCACTGCTCGAGCTTCCTTCGCCAAGGTCGCGAAAAGATGTCCAAGGCCTGACAGGAAGAGTGGCAGCCCTCAACCGGTTTATTTCCAAGTCCACCGATAAGTGTTTGCCCTTCTACAACCTGCTCCGAGGAAACAAGAAGTTTGAATGGTCAGTAGAGTGCGAAAGCGCATTCCTCGACCTGAAGGCACATCTGGCTGAGCCGCCCGTGCTATCCAAACCCAAGGCAGGAGAGCCTCTTTTTCTCTACCTGGCTGTTACTGAAGACGCAGCTAGTGTCGTACTGGTACGAGAAGAGGACCAAGTTCAGAAGCCAGTCTACTACATCAGCAAGAGACTTCTCGGGGCTAAATCCCGATACCCGCTGATGGAGAAATTGGCGTTCTGCCTTATCATGGCTTCGCGAAAGCTCAGGCCGTACTTCCAGTCCCACTCGATTCACGTCATGACCGATCAACCTTTAAGGCAGGTTTTGCAAAAACCTGAAGCGTCGGGACGGTTGTTAAAGTGGGCCATCGAACTCAGTCAGTTCGAGATTCTGTACACTCCGCGAACTGCTATAAAAGGTCAGGCCCTGGCCGATTTTATGGCAGAATGCACGGGATTCCAGGAGGATCCCGCAGAAAACTCACCCCAAATCAGCCCACCCCTGGCTTCGTGGAGGGTCTTTGTAGATGGTTCATCCAACAAGAACGGCTCCGAAGCTGGAATCATTTTGATATCCCCCGAGGGACATAGATTCCACTCGGCACTGAGATTCGGATTCAAAGCCTCCAACAACGAGGCCGAATACGAAGCTTTGCTGGCGGGACTGAGGATAGCCCAGGAGTTGAAGGCGAGCTCCGTCCAGTGCTTCAGTGACTCCCAGTTCGTGGTAAACCAGGTCCTGGGAGAATATCAAGCACGGGGACCCAAGATGGCCGCCTATCTGGCGAAGATAAAAGTTGAGTTGTCCACGTTTGAGCGAGGCTCGATCGAACAGATACCTCGAGAGCAGAACGCTAACGCAGACGCTCTTGCCAAGCTCGCCACCTCTGGGGAAACGGAGACCTTGGGGCTAGTACCAGTCGAATTCTTGGAGAAACCCATCGTAGAAGATGTCAAGACGGAGGTCGAGATGATCGATGCCAGGCCGATCTGGATGACCCCCATCCTTGAATATCTCGCCGAAGGCAAGCTGCCTGAAGGACGTAACGATGCACGTCGAGTCCTGTACCAAGCTCCTAGGTATACGATAGTCAATGGGGTGTTGTACCGACGTGGGCACTTCCTACCTCTCCTCCGGTGTGTTCTTCCAGGCGAAGCAAAGGCCATCCTGCAGGAAGTGCACGAAGGATTTTGCAGAGACCACACAGGGGGGCAAAGCTTGGCCTTAGAGGTCCTAAGGCAAGGATATTACTGGCCAACTCTGTCCAAAGACTCAATCTCATACGTGAAGAAGTGCGAC
This sequence comes from Humulus lupulus, assembly GCF_963169125.1. Classification (NCBI taxonomy): domain Eukaryota; kingdom Viridiplantae; phylum Streptophyta; class Magnoliopsida; order Rosales; family Cannabaceae; genus Humulus; species Humulus lupulus. The sequence goes on along the minus strand of NC_084800.1, from coordinate 175,713,345 downwards.
AAGTGCCAGCGATTCGCCGCAGTTGCCCGAGCTCCTCCAGTCGAGCTGAAGATGACCTCGTCCCCATGGTTGTTTTCCTTTTGGGGGATAGACTTGGTTGGCGCCCTCCCCACTGGAAAAGGCGGGGTCCGTTACGCCGTGGTAGCCATCGACTACTTTACAAAGTGGGCTGAGGCAGAACCCTTGGCGACGATAACTTCCAAGAAAGTGCTTGACTTCGTGGTTAAAAGCATTATCTGTCGATTCGTCCTGCCCAAGAAGATCGTTTCAGATAACGGCACTCAGTTCGACAGCGACCTGTTCACCGAGTTTTGCGAAAGGCACGGAATTGTGAAAAGTTTCTCCTCCGTGGCCTATTCTCAAGCGAATGGCCAGGTCGAAGCTGTCAACAAGACCCTAAAGGCGAGCCTCAAGAAAAGATTAGACGAAGCAAAGGGGGTCTGGCCAGAACAGCTCCCCAAGGTCCTGTGGGCATACCGGACCTCGCATCGGACTCCTACAGGTCATACTCCCTTTTCCCTAACCTTTGGGAGTGAGGCAGTCCTCCCCGTGGAAATTAAGGTGCTTTCGCATAGAGTCCAGTCTTACGACCAAGATCGAAACCACGAGCTCCTGTGCAATTCCCTCGATCTAGTTGATGAAAGGCGAGAGGATTCGCAACTCCAGCTCGCCCATTATCAGCAGAAAATCACTCGCTACTTCAACACCAAAGTAAAAAAACGCGCCTTTAGCGTTGGCGACTTGGTCCTAAGGAGAGTTTTCCTGGCCGGGAAAGATCCCAAAGATAGAGTTTTAGGAACAAATTGGGAAGGACCATACCAAGTCATCGAAATCATCAAGGAGGGAACTTATAAGTTAGCTCGACTTGATGGAGGGGCGGTCCCGCGGACTTGGAACGCCATCCACCTAAAGAAATATTATCAATGATTCACTTATAAGGCTTGGAAGGCCACTTTTTATGTATGAATGAGAATCAGCTTTTTGTACATGTTTGCAAGTGTAATCTAAAGTAACCATGAAAGACCCTTTCCCAGTTACTTGGGAGGCATATGGTGCCTGAATATAACCAGGTCTCCTTAATGACTTAGAAGTTGATTCATATCGATTGACCGTTGTTTTTCTTAAAAAACATGAGATATTGATAAGGATTAAACGCTAACTAAGTCCTATCCTGGATATAACCGGGTCATAAAACTTAGAAGTTGATTTAAATCTATTGATCGTTGTTCTTCTTAAAGAGCTCAAGATATGGATAAAAGTTAACACGAACTAAGTTTTCAAATTAAGTTCCTGGTCCTAACCGGGTCATAAAACTTAGAAGTTGATTTAAATCTATTGACCGTTGTTCTTCTTAAAAGAGCTCGAGATATGGATAAAAGTTAACACGAACTAAGTTTTCAAATTAAGTTCCTGGTCCTAACCGGGTCATAAAACTTAGAAGTTGATTTAAGTCTATTGATCATTGTTCTTCTTAAAGAGCTCGAGATATGGATAAAAGTTAACACGAACTAAGTTTTCAAATTAAGTTCCTGGTCCTAACCGGGTCATAAAACTTAGAAGTTAATTTAAATCTATTGATCGTTGTTCTTCCTAAAGAGCTCGAGATATGGTTAAAAATTAGCACGAACTAAGTTTTTTAAGAAATTGTAACCAAAGCGTGTAAAGAAAAAAAAGAGGATCAATTGAAAGCGCTAAATCAAATTGTCTCGAGGTGAAAGCACCTCATGCAAAGGTTACATAAAAAGTATTTAAAAATATTGAAGGGCACAAGAAAAGAAACGCCCTAAGCTCCGCCAGGTGGCCCCTTGGAGGTCGCCGCCTCGCCTTGCTCAGCTGCGCCAGAACCATCCCCGGTCTCCGAGGGCGCCTCTTTATCAAGGCGAGCTTGGAACTTCACCAACAAGCGCTCCCAGAGGCTCGCTGACATGAAGGAGAAGTCTGCATCTGGATTGTAGACCCAGCAATGGTAGAACAGATCTTCCATGGACTTTTCGTCTAGGGCAGCCTGGGCGGCCTAGACCTTAGTCTTCGCGGCATCTAGGTCTGTCCGCAAGGTGGCGAGAGAGGTCTCGAGCTCTTGGACCTTCAAGCGGGTTTTTTCCAACTCGACCTGCGAGGCCGCCAAGGCATCCTTAGTCGCCTGCAGGGTAGTCTGGTGCTCGCTCCTCATGTCCTCGAGCTGAGTTTTGGTCCTGACGATGCTCCGATGAAGGGCAACGACACTCTGCGAAGTTGAAAAGACAATTGCCTCAGAAAAAAAAAAAGGGAAGGAAAAGCAGAGCAAAGTGTAATGTTAAAAACCACAAAAAAGTAAGTTAGCTTACCGTCATGGCCATGCCCAGTGAAGACTCCAGCACGCCCACCAAGCTCAGTGTCTCGATGGCCCGGAGCTCCTTCTCGGTGAACCTGTAAATGTGGCTGACGGCGTAGTTCGCCGACTCATACACCGTTCCCCGGAAGGCCTCGGGGATCTTCTCCAGGTCTTGGGAATTGACTGGGATGCGTACATCGGAGGGTACAAGCGCCGAAGTCCCGAGCTCCGTTCCTGCGTCCCGGGCGGCGGCTGGAGCTCGCGGAGGGGGTGGAGGCATGTTGCTTCCCCCTGCAGCAGGAAGAATCGCTCCCGCGACCTGGGCAGCCGGGGTTTGCTCCTTCTCCTTAGCCGGAGACTTGGTGGGGACCCCAGCGGCGTTCTTGGACGTCCGGAGCCTTTTCATTTTTGGCCCAGCAGAGGGGTTCCCCCCGAAGACCGCACCTCGCAGGCTCTCCTCGGGCTGAGACATCTCTTCTGCCAAAACAAAAACATGGTTAGTACGAGTTAGCAACCATACAGATACAAAAACAAAGGGGTAAAGATAAAAAGTATATGAATACTAAGGGAATCCTAGCCCCCGAGCTAGAAGAAGAATCTAAGTCGATTACTTCCCGAGCTGGCGCAAGTTCTGGATCCGAGTCTGACTCAGGGCTAGATTCCTCTACGTATTGCCTAAGCCCCAGAGCTACGACACCCCTCCGGAGTGATGGCCATGTACGAAGGTTGGTCCCATACTCCTCGAATAGGATCGACCTAAAGGCTAGGGTGTTATCTACTACTACGGTACCCCTAGGCCGGCTATCTTGGTAGTCCAGCACAAGCCGGTCAACACAATGGAGCAGGGTGGTATTCAGGTCCGGATCATTTCAATGACGATGGAGGAGCTGCCTAGGATTGAACCTAGCCAGCCGGGGGTCTGCTGTGGCCCTATCTAGACTCCTAAACATGTAAGAGTTACCTTGGCCAGAAGGACCTGCGGCTGCTCCGGATTGGATCCTCTCCTCGCCTGTCCTCTAGGCGACCTCCAAGGCCCACTTCCTATTCCTCACGAGGGGAACTTCGTCGCCCTCATCCTCCTCGTCTTCGTCTCCCACGACCTCCTCCACGATGATGGGTCTGGTGTCGCGAGCTGGGGGAAGCCCCCGAGGCCTCCTGAGGTTTAAAGTCTGATTTGGGAAAATTAGCTTGCAGGCTATCATCGTCTCGTCTGTTACGAGCACGCGGTAATCTTTCTCGCTGGGGGGCAAGCCCGCCAGCGTCTCGTATTGGGCCCCGAGGGTCACAGATTTCTCTGTCCTCGCGAAGATGGCTGCAGAATTAGTCTAAGTCAGAAAGGGGTACGAGAGGAGCTAAAACAACACTTAATTTACGAGCTAAGGATGAAAAACACTTACGAGGATGATTGAAGTAGTGGAGCTCGCAATTCCTGAACCCCGTCGACATGAAGAATTGATCCTTGAAGTCGTTGGGGTGGCTGGGCAGCTCGATGACCGCAGCCGTATTGGGGAATCGGGTTAAGTAGTAAAACCCGTCGCCTCGGCCCCGCTGATCCAGGCTGGCCTTGAGGCAGAAAAAGTATAAAATATTTGCTGGAGTGGGGACCTCCCACTCGTGCTTCAAAAATAAATATCCCAACCCCTCCAACAGCCGATAAGAGTTAGGAGGAGCTGAAATGGTGCCATCCTCACATAATTGAGGAAGTCCGCGAAATACTGGTCCAGCGGGAGGAATGCCCCCGCCTTGAAATGCTCGCCGCTCCAGGCCGCGAATACCTCGTCGAGCGGCGTGCAGCTCCGCTCGCCTTCCGCGGGAGGCCGGGCCACCACGGATGCTCTCCCCAGGGCGATGTTGTGGGAGAGAAAGATTTTGTTGATCTTCGTCTGGTCGGTGACCTTTGAGACGATCCTCTCCGCCTCAAAGAAGGCATCGGGGGCGACCTCAACCTCCTGCTCCACCGCCGGCCCAAAGTTGGGGATTGGGGAGTCCGGCATCACTGCCTTTCCTTTGTCCTGCTGTGAGGCCGAGCTGCTGACGGTCTTCTTGGGAGCGTTCCTTTTCGGTGCCATCTGGTTGCCTAACAAACAAAAGAAAATATTTCAAAAAGGCGACCCAAGCGTGAGGAAAAATCAAATGTTATTTGCACGAGCTGAGGTAAGCCCAGCCCGTGGAAAGTGGGACCACGCGATTCAATGAACACGCGCCTGTGCTCCCAACAGATCCCCGATTACTCGGAATTCGTGTGTCAGGAGGGTCAGGATAAAATTTTCCTTGGGGGAAAGTTTCGATAGGCAAGGTTGGCAAAACCGCCTGTGAGGCGTGTCCCCTTAGCTACCCGGTTTTGCACCTAAAATATGTCAAAAATCCTACCAAGAAAAAGCATCGTGTAAACCATACTCTTAAGTGATTTCCTACAGCAAAAATACCCTAACCTAAAAGGATTTCACCCTCCGCATCCACCAAACCCAGTAAACCCTTGCATGCGGCTACAGTTAAACATTTACCTAAGCTACAGTGAAATATACTTTCAAAACACACATGGTCAGGAAACTTACAGTGTTTGACTGGGAGGTGGATGAGGGTATCGCCTAGGTGAAAGCTTCGTCGGAGTATTGGCTTCCAAAGCTTTGAAGAAATCCTTACGTCTGAGTTTCTTGAACGCTGAGTGTAGCAGTCACAGAGAAGAGGGTTTTTTCTTCTGAGATGAAGAGAGAAGAAGGAGAGAAGTTCTGAGAAATTTCAAAAGAAAGGGTGGCCCATGCGTAGGGTGCCCACCCCTTTTTATATACGTGAAGGGTCACATGTAGAGGGCCGTTGGATGGCCCTGATGAGGGATCTGAGGCCCTCCACTCGAAATATGGAACGACGGCTGGGCATAGGCTAGGCCATTAAATGCGGTTCTCGTAAGACGTACCGTCACCAACCACGATGTTCCACGTATCAGGCGCCTGCGTAAGAGGTGGAATGTGAAGAGTTCATGGGGAAGCCTAGAAGCCCCTATTGTGGTCTTATACGACGTGGTATACCACGAGCAGGGGCTTGGGGGGCAGATGTACGCCCTGATTTTCCCACGGGCTGATTAGCGGGCTGAGCTGCGACCTAATCTTGATTATCTCGTGGACATCCCCAAGACCGGAGCTTCCGTCATAAGGTCGTACCTCCTTAGCTCGAGGTAACCCAAGGGTTCGCCAAGATTGCCTAAGACCTGAGTCCGGAGGCTATGACCCTTTGTAAAGTCAACACACGCAAGGTAAACGTGCATATATCATACATCACGTGTCTGATATGCCCCTGACTTCTCGGACACCCAGCAGGAACGTGCGTATTCAGACACCCACGACTGGGTTGGGCCGTGCGGCCCATTATCTCCTTACCTATTGATTTGACCACATTTATGTGTCAGGTTTAGGAATTAATCATGAATGTCACAGAGTTGATACGATAGGTAAGAAGGTCACGGGATGACCTTCTTACCAACTCCCAGGTGACTTCTCCTATAAATATGGAGACCCTGGGAGTTGATAGGGGTTGGATGATCTCTTGTAAGAAATATCTTGTAATCATATACCCATAATAGAGCAATAATATTGACTAGTGGAGTAGAAGGATTTTAACCTTTGAACCACTTAAAAACCGTGTCTTGAGTCACCTTTCCATTTCCTAAGATCATATATCTGTTTCGGTTCATTATTAGCACTAATCCCTTTCTCTTCTTCTCTTAATTACCTGTTGGCGAAGAACCATGTCAACAATATATATTTCTAATATTGAAAATATATTTGAAATTTGTTGTACAAATAAAAAACACCGCACCAAAATTTGCAGTTTAAAACCCTTCGCAGTGCGGTTGTGGTTTGCATTTTTGCTAAACCATATGGCGGCGCGGTTTGCAGTTTTGAATTTTATAAATACGGTTTAAATTGCACCACACCACATTGTTATATATGTTAATATATATATATATATTCAATTTTATCACTTAAAGTTAATGCATATATATTTATATAGCATAATATACATAATATCTAGAAAAATTGTTATGTTTCATAGAATGTTAACACATATTCTATTTCAACCTAAATATATTCCTCCTAAATACATCACATTTTTTTCTATGTTATTACTATTGTATTTATATGATTTTGATCAAAGTTTATTAGTTTGATGTATTTTATTGTTTTGTTGAACACTCTTTAGTTATGAGTTTTATTATGAATATTAATTAATTATAATGTTTAATTGTTAAATTATTTAGCGATAAGTATAAAACACTCACACTACATTTTGTACTGCGGTTTGATATCTATACGGTGCAAGTTGCTGTTTAAAAATTGTTCAAATTGCATATGCAGCATGGTCCAATAAATTGACAAAAAAAAAACCGCACCACGAACACACCTAACTGCACCATTTTAGACAACTTACTGACTTTTTCCACAAAAAAGAACTACTTAGCAACTTAAGTGTCACCTTTTAGACTAGCTATTGGTGTTAAAGTTCATTAATAATGTGGTGCTATTGAAAATTAAGATTTTGATTTTAAACTTGTCTAACTTGGTATATGTTTGGTTGCAGACAAAGTATAGTGTGGGTTTTGGCTCAAAATCATGATGTGATTTACTTCTCTCTGTACTCCTCATCCACCAACTAGTACAAAAACACAATACATGAGAGTGTTTCATGGCTACGATTCAGTATAATACACTTCTCAGCTATAACAAATATGCCTACCATCTCAACCTCACAACACTTCACTAAATATATATGACCAGAAAGACCTCAGATGTTGGTGCCTAGAAAGACTAATTCGATTGGATCCGTCGCTCCCTGCAAAATTGTCAACCAGTCTTGCTTCCATGCTCCCGCCCACCCTCACATCTCGTTATTGATGATATCCCGCATCATCTGTATTGGAATGAGTCCTTCAGTCCGGATTGCGTCTTTTTTCGGGTCAGGGCTGATGAAGTATAGTGTAGGCAACCCTCGTACCTGCCAGGGAAGAGTAATGAAAATTGAGAAACTTCTCATGGCTTCATCTGTGGTGTTAAAGAGCTTAAGAAAGCAACATATGCAAGCAGATCTTTGTTTATAGCTCTTGATACATGAGAAAGACAGAATATACTCGCAAGACTAAATTCTTTTTGTAAACTTTGTGTAATGAATTGGTGATTTGCATGATCATGGCTCAAATGCATAAAAAAAAATCTTATTTTGTTTAACATTAAACTGACAAAAATAAATAAATGAGTAGATGATTCTACCTGCATGTCACGAGCAAATTCATACTCGTAATCCGTGTCGACTTTTACAATCATCGCATTGCTTTCATACTCCACCGCAAGCTGTCAGAACAACCCAAATTAAGATTTCATTTCAAGATATGCAATATATTTAGTGGTCATTTAATATTTCATGAATTCTCACATCATTAAAGATAGTCAAGAACTCAAGAACCCCAAACCCCCAACTAAAGTAATAAAAAAGATCTAAATGATTTACTAAGATATCATAAATCTATCTGGTCAACTAATATTACATAGGAACAAGCTTCAACCACAAATCTTTAATGAAAAGAGGCAGGTTGCAGAAAGGTTTCATCAATTCAAAAGACGACAAACGGCAAAAGCTCCACCAAGATCACGTAAGTTGGAGCACTTACACACAAACTAACCATTCAAGAATCAAGAATGATCTTAGAACTAGGGTAAAGCCACTTTCTAGTTTACTAGAGCTGCTTAATGACAAATAAGTCTAGAGAAATGAGAAAAGAATATTTTGTATTTAATCCGTATAAGATATTTTGTATTTAATTGGTATTATTTCCTTAAGGGAAACCTAATTTATTATTTCCTAATATACCGTATATACCAGATTTTTAGGAGAATGAATGACTTAGAGAATCTGTACAGCTAATAGCGTATTGGGCGATAGTTTGTAACCTGCCTATTTAAAGGCTCTTTTTTATCAAGAATAATATATCAGATCCTATTATTCTTCATGGTATCAGAAGCCAAACTCTGAACCTTAAGTTTCCTGCATCACCCGATGCTTCCAATCTGTCCAAATCACCATTCACAAACTGAATGGTCAAAATTTTCTGCAATGGTCCCATTCAATGACTTTGTATCTTCGTGGTAGAGGTCGCCTTGGCTATCTAAATGGTGACACTCCTGCTCCAAAAGCTCATGATCCTTCTTTCGCACGGTGGGCCTCCAAAAACTCTCTAATCATGGCTTGGCTTACTAATTTCATGGAGGTAGATATTGGGAAAACATAACTATTCCTCTCCACTGCTCGTGAGGTCTGGGACACTATCAAAGAGGCCTATTCTGACCTTGAAAACTATGCTCAAGTGTTTGAACTCAAGTCCAAACTCCCGTACTAGCAGCAACAAAATCTCATGGTAACACAATTTTATAATGCTCTCTATAATCTGTGGCAAGAGATTGATTTATTTTATGTACCTGACTAGTAATGCAAAGATGATGCCTCTTTTTATCAAAAAATGCTTGATCGAGAAAGGTTGTTTGATTTTCTTCATGTTCTGAACTGTGAGTTGGATGAGGTTTGAGGTAGGATTTTGGGTAAGTCTCCACTTCCTTCTGTACGTAAGGCCTTTGCAGAGGTGCGTGGAGAAGAGAGTCAAAAGCGTGTCATGATGGGCCCTGCTGTTGCTGCAGAAGTCGACCATTCTGCCCTTGCTGTCCGCCATCCTAATGTTGGTGGTGATTCTTGTAGAACACGCAGAGAGCATCCCTGGCGTACTCATTGCAGCAGACTTGGTCATACTATGGAGACATGCTGGCGTCTCCATGGAAAACAAGCAGATTGGACACCACGCCCCCCTCGAACTCCATTAGAAGGACGTGCACATACTGCTACCCAAACAGAACAGTTCCCATTCACAGCAGAGCATATTCACAAAATCCATCAGCTTTTAAACACTAAAACTTAAGAGGACCAATCTTTTGAAGTTATACAGTGACAATAAATCAGCAATCAACATAGCACATAATCCCATTCATCATATGATAAAAGCAAACATGTGGAAGAGGATCGACACCTCATTATAGAAAAGATCGAGGGAAAAGAACTATGTGTTGTGTACATACCAAGCAAACAACAACAAACTTATTTATTTACAAAAGGTCTTTCACAAGAGACCTTTGATGAATTAGTATGCAAGTTGGGCATGTGGAACCTATATGCTCCAACTTGAGGGAGGGTGTAGAAATGAGTATAGAATATTTTGTCTCCATCACATTTTGAAGGGTTGGAGAGGACTTTTGAAGAATCTCAAGTTGAGGCCTTTTGAAGAATCTGAAGTTAAACATGCTGCTTTCAAATGTGATGGAGACAAGGCACCAGGACTGGATGGTTTTACAGTGGCAAGTGATAAGATGACATGCTCAGTGTTTTCATGAAGTTTGCTAAGGACGGTATCATTCATGGGATGAAACGTACGATTGCTTGATCCCCCAAAAATTGAATAGTTGTAAGGTAAGAGATTGCAAGCCTACTAGTCTTAATACGATTACGAGTTTGTACAAGATTATATCCAAGGTACCTCATGCAAGGCTTAGAGAAGTACTAGGTCACACAATTTCAGAAACACAGGGGCTTTTGTGGCTGATAGACAGATCTTGGATATTATTTTAGTGGCAAACGAGGTTGTGGAAGACTAGAGGCTCTTGGAAAAAAGGTGCCGGCCTGCAAAATTGACTTTGAGAAGGCCTATGACTTTGTGGAGTGGTGTTTTCTAGAGTTTGTGTTACAAAACAAGGGTTTAAGAATGATGCGGAGAAAATGGATAGTGGGATGTCGTTCAACCATCTCTTCTTCAGTTTTTTTTTTTAAAGAAAGGCAAAGGGAGAAGATTATAGGGACAAAGAGATTTGATACAAGGAGATTCACTATCGCCTTTTCTATTCGCTCAGCAGATGCCATGGGTAGGATGGTGGACAAGGCCAGGTAGAAGCGAAAAACTTAGAGCCCAACTCGACTAATACAACAGCATGAATGAAAACACACAAAAGTACAATACTGAAAAATATGATTAGCAGAATCATTAAAAGAAACCTACTAAAGCAAACCTTATCACAACCAAATAATGTACCTCATGGATCTAAGATACAAATGCTCAATGCAAACTTAAGGTTTCGCATTGACAAAATAATCCACAAAGCATCTACTAAAATAAAAAATTTAATTTTGAAATGTATTACACGGTTCAGCATTACAAGGAAATCTAACTCACCTACTAAAATTTAAATCTCCCATGTATCACATCACAGATTTAAATGTAATTCCATCCAAATGAGAAATCTTGATGATTTATATGCTTATCTAAATGAAATTGCAAATGCTTTCATTTCACTTCAAGAAAGTTATTTAATCATCTATTGAAACTAGGTTCCTCCGCCTAATCCGATAATACTTTATCATTATGAACAGAAAACATAGGTACCCAGAACCTCATTCGTTAGTGGAAGTAAACCATTCTGAATATACAAAACTAACCAATCTTGTCTTCAAAACAACATATAAATGTATAATATATTGTAAGTGTTGACACACTGGATACTGATACTCTTTTCTTCCCATGCATAGTTCACATTCATATAAAAAACTAAAGCCTTTCACAAAATGAAGAGCATTAACTCTAAATATCTTATTTCAGCTTTTCGTCTATGTATGAAAGTAAAAATCATTTACAAAGCAGAGTACACAGAAGCTCAATTCTTAAACCGAACTTACCATTTCGAGTTCTTGAGCCATCAGAATACAAGGTCCACACCATGTAGCATAAAAATCTATTATAAGGGGTACATTTCTTTCTCCCTTTACCAGGTCCTGGATCTCCTGGGCAGATAACTTCTTCTGCAACAACAGAAATACAGAGACATAAGCTAAAATTCAAAAAATTTAAAGTGTTATACAAATAGGATAATATCACACAAATTCTACAACGAGCATCATATTTTCTTTAACATTGTTACAATAAAGATTGTAATCCCATGTTAGAATCTAACCAAAATAAAACGCATTTACTGAGCCGAACCAAGAATAGAGCTATTTCTTGAAAATTATTCAAAACCACAAAAACCAAACCATACTTATACAATAAAGTAAAAACCCATACAGAGCAATAGAACAAGAATTGAAACGATACAAGAAAATGGGCAAGCGTTATGAGGAAAAGCATACCACAAGATAGTCTTCTCTGACATGTTTTCCTTGAGGAGGTTTACAAAGAAGCTTTCTGGGAAGTGTTGAGAGTGAAAAGGGTGTGTCGACATTGGAGGAAAAGAGCGAGCTCTGGTGATGGGTTATCATGGCGGACTGAGCAAAGGAAGAGGTGGGTTTTGGAGTTGTAAAAGAAGGGATTTTTGTTAAAGGTGAGAACCTTTGAAAAGCTATGTGTGTCTGAAGAAGAGCCATGATGAGAGTGAGAGTAAGAGAGAGAGTGAGAGAAGGATCTAGTTCCAAAAGCCAAAAGCAAAAGCCAAAAGCCAAAACCCAAAACCCAGTGATGGCAAGGAAGATAATTGATGAGACTGTTTGGAAGCTGTGAAATCCATCCTCTGACTTGGAATTAAGATATCCACAGCGTTGACAATGTTGTATTTTTAGTATTTCGATTCAATATGAGGACCCTTTCACAAAAATAAAATAAATAAAGGGACCAGAATATATACTTAACATGACATATTAGAAGTTCTACATAATTTGACAAAACATATAAAGCATCGTATAATTTGACACAAAAATAATTTTTGTTGTAAATATATATAATTATACTATTTGTTTAATATATATTGGTGATGGTTTTTCACACCAAAGAGTTTGATATGGAATAGATCAAACTTCACCTTGACCAATCTTGAGTGCTCATGGTCTCAATCGGACCCTAACCCATTGTTACGACTCAGCCCTGCCAAATCCAATTCGAACCCGGCCCTCAGGTTCGTGACCTTAGGCTACATCTTTTGTAATCCAGAGACCCACGAGTTGCCTCTTACTTCAAGGTGGCCTCCTCAACCTCCGATCTATCTAGGTTAACTTATCCATGCAACTCTAGTACGTAGGGGCACACCATTATCTTGTCAAGCAACCTCGAGTCGTTCCTGAGAAATTGATATAGCAAGCCATGTAATGTCCAAAGTTCATAGTGTTACATGTGTAATTTTCATAAAAATAAAGAAAAATTGGGGCATTTTAAATAAATAACATAAAACCTTCTATTCTCAAATAACCAAACCGAAAGTCTTTTAAAAAAACAAAACAGATTCCAGAATCTCATAATTGAAGAAAAATAATACAATTTAACTAAAACTTCACAATAAGCATGTCTCCAAAATAGTGAGAAAGTTATAAAATATCTCTAAAGAAACCATAGAAAAAGGTCTTAGGCCCAACCCCAAAGTCGTTAACATGTACGCATTCCGCTAAAGCTCTCCAACTTATTAGTGCAAAGCCACTTCCATGTCTTTACCTACAACATAAAGTATTTGTGAGCTAACACCCAATAAGAAGAGTTATGAAGGACACAACCTCAATTCCCAATATATACATGGAATAACATCATACTAAATTGCATAAATCATACTTGTCATAACGTAACAATAACTCACAAATCATATAACATTATTATATTCATACGACCAAATACAAGCACATAATACAACATTTTCGACGACCCACTACCCTCGCGACAACTTTTTTGTGTATCCAAACACATGAGTTAATCAATAACAATCATAAATACATAACAAGCATAATGTAACAACAATAACATAGCATAATATGATACCGCATAATCACAATGTTGTCTATGTTTTCACCATCAAACACGTGGCACTTAGGAGTAATTAGTGACAAGGCAAGTCACGAGGTTCTCTGGGTGTGAACTCTTCCAGGAAACTTAATCCGACCAAGTCGTGGATGTCTCCAAGTGAGGCTCCGCCCTGGGTCTGACTTTGAGGATAGAGGATGTCTCCAAGTGAGGCCACGTCTTGAGCACGTCTCAAGCCAATCTCAAGGTCATGGATGTCTCCAAGTGAGGCCACGCCCCGAGGTCTGTTCTCGAGGCAAGGATGTCTCCATATGAGGTCACGTCTCGAGAGGCTCTCTTCACTTGCCCATCTCCCAGGTCTAGGATTCTAGTCCTCGGACCTGGAGTGGCTACCATGTGTCAGTCACTGTGGGTATGGGCTACCAGAAGATCATCTGACAACTTTTGGTGAGCCTCGATTAGTGGTGTCGAGTTCGTACCTTCGACAATCGACATTTCCCACAACAAATGTGCATCGCACCCTGACAGTCAAAGATATGTTCCCCATAAAGTTGGTATGCGACTTTCTGCAATGGGCCTCGTGCAATCAGCCTGGGCCGTAGTCTCTATTTAGTACACCCTTTTTTGAATTAATTCAGCATTAACACCCCAGAATGGGGGAATTTGTATTAATGATAGATGATTAACATTAATGACCACAGCCTCTATAAATAGGGTTGGGGTATCTTCTTGTAAAGGGTTCTGATTTTTAGAGAGAAAAACTTTATAACTCAGAGCAATATATTCGCTTCCTGAGAACCACCATTGAAGCTTGCTCAAACAAGCTTCAAGCTCACTAAATACCAGAGACTCGTGGACTAGGGCTCTTTTATAGCCTGAACCACGTAAAACCCTTGTGTTCTTTTCTATTATTTTCTTTAAAATCTTATATTAGGTTGATAGGGAAAAAGGCAATCAACAATTTGATGCTATCATTGAGAGCTTGAAGAACATAGTTGTAACGTCTCAAATTACCTAATAAGACTTAGGGCCTTGATTAGGGGGCAGGATGGCAATATATAGAATTATATTCTTATATGATATACTTATTTATAATTATGTGATTATGTGAGTTATATGATAATATAACTAGATATGCATGTATAGGAGTATTAAATATGCATGTGGGTCTGTTTCTTATTAGAATGGCAATTTTTGTAATTTGGCCCGTTATGGGCATAATTATATATGTGCATGTGATATATGTGAGAGACCACACTATTATGTGGGTTTATTTGTGTCACTCGGCACAAGACGAGCTTAGGGAGCAAGTTAGCGGGAAAGTCACAACGGGACCCAATACTTGACTTGGGGCGAGTCAAGGGGTATTTTAGGTATTTAGCACAGTACCAGGAAATGGGAATGAATAATTGAGGATATATTTGGAGTTAGTGAGATTTGGAGGGAATACTGGGGATTTTGACCATTTTTCCCTCGGGGACGTTTTGGTACCCCAAGACTCGGGGTTAGCTTAAGTAAACTTAAGCCTTAAGGAAACAAAACCAACACTACTTTGAAGGAGCAGCTCCCAATTGACTCACCCTCTCTTATTTTCTCTCAACTTCTCCAAGGGATTTTTTTGAGAATTAATTCTGGGCTAAAGCTTGAGAGATTGAAGGCCTAAGCTTGGGATTGGATTAGCTACAGCTAGAGAGACTTAAATTACAGTTGAGAGAAGCTTTGGACCTTGATTTCCATTTATTTTTTCTGTTTAAGTTTGGCTATTCTTGAGCTTTGGGACTCAAGGATGTGAATTTAAGTTTTGGGTGGAGTTTTAGGTGTGTTGAGCTGGGGTTTTAAGCTGGAATTATGTTGATATTGTTTTGAGGATTTAATTGTTGTGTTTGGGATTGATTTGGGTAGGTTTTGGTAAGTTTTGTGTGACAGTCAGAATCCTGTGATCCGTAGGGGGAAAGACCGGGTAAAAGTTATGCAATCCCACATCGCCTGGGGAAGGTCAAGTGTGATGATTTTAAGACTGTGTAGGTATGGGATTATACAGTTGAAGAGTGCTTAAATGGATTGATGGGTACTACCTATGCCAACAAGATGCATCTTCTTTTCGGTAGCCCATCACTTGAGAACTCAAAAGTTAAGCGTGCTTGACCTGGAGTAGTCTAATGATGGGTGACCTCTTGGGAAGTTTTCCCAAGAAGCGTGCAAGTGAGGACAAAGCACGCTGGAAAGACTTGTGTTGGTTTGCAGGGCCAGTCATCATTCCAAGAAGCAGCCATAGTGACGTGGGGCGTTGCATTTTGGCTAGAGAAAAATGGAGAAATTATGGGTTTACAGGGCCAGGTCGCGGTCCCTTTCTTGGGGTTCCGTGACCCAACTGAACCCAGGGCCCTTGGGGCTTCTGTCTGGTAGGTGCGTCGTGACCTTCAAGGGCAGATCGCGACTCGTGTCCATTTCCAGGGGAAGAGGGGCACTGACTTAAGGGGCGTGCTGCGACCCTCAAGAGCAAGTCGCAGCCCGCCTGGGCTGTTTTGGCTACGGTGGGTTTTCAGTGATGGGAATTTATTCATAAGGGCTTGGGATCGATTCTACTACCCAGTTTAGTAGAATTCAAGGTCCCAGAGGCTAGGACTCGGTCCGAAAGCCTTTATTTGCTCATTATTGATAGAATCCTATATTATGGATGTGACTAGGTTATCGCTAGGGGCTCAGTACCGGGATCGTGCTCAAGGGTCGTTGTTATTTTAAGCTATACTTGGACCTGAGGTAAGAAAACTACACCCAATACGTGATATATGTGATTATGGCTTGGCCCGACTGTTAATAATAATTATGAATAGGGCTTGGGCCCCTGAGAATGATTATCTTAAAGTTATTGTTTTGCTTGTTGATTAAACATACTTGAATATTCTGTACCTGATTAAGTGTTACACGACTGTTCGCATGGTTTGCGTAGCTAGGGCTTGACCCCGTTAAGGAGCATGGTTATTACTATGTTTGCGATTACTTGATGATGTTATGTGATATAACACGTATTGGGTGCAGTTTTCTTTATTCAAGTCCAAGTAAGAGTAAATAAGAATGACCCTCGAGCACGATCCCGATTTCGAGCCCCTCGCGATTCCCTAGTCACAACCATTAAAATAGGATTATATTAATAACGAGCGAATAAAGGCTTCTGGACCGAGGCGTAGCCTCCGGTGCCTTGAGTTCCACTAAACATGGTAGTTGAATCGATCCCGAGCCCTAAGGAAAAGGTTTCTATTCAAAACAAATTCCCCAAGGCAAAAGTGCCTAGGCGGGCCGCGACTTGCCCTAACAGGTCGCGGTGCGCCCCTCTAACTAGAGAGCCTCCTTGCCTCTATCCAGAGGCACGGGTCGCGGCGCGCCCCTAGGCAAAGGCCTCCCAAGGCGCCTGGGCTCACGCTGAGTCACGACCTATCGAGAACAAAGTCACAACTTGGCCCTTCGAACCCAGAAATTCATCCAATTTCAACAGCCAAATCCTATCCAATTTAACCTAAACTCACCTCAAAACTATAATTCAATTATCACAAGTAGCTCTAAAACCTTCCCAGCAACAAAACCCACCAGAAATTCAGTCCTAAAACTCATTAAATGACCAATTCAATCCTTAAGCTTAAAGGTTCAAGAACACTCAAAGCTAGCCCAACAAACTCAAAATTAAATGGCTAGAAAACATAATTTTAAAGCTTACCTCAACTGCAGTTTGAACTCACAAGCTATAACAGATTTAATCCCCAAGTCTAAAGCTCCAATTCTTGTGATTTCTAGTCAAAATCCCCTTGGTTCTTCAATGGCTTAGATTGGAAAGTCCTTTGAGAGAAAATAGTGAAAGAAAAGGAGAAAGAGTCGGTTTTGAGAAAGCTTCTAGGTGTTTTGTGTTTTGTTTTATTAAACTTAACTGACTTAAGCTAATCCCGAGGCTCGGGGTACCGAAAACGTCCCCAAGGGAAAAATGGTAAATTTCCCCAATATTCCTTCCTAAACTCTTTAACTTCAAGTATATATCCAATTATTTATTTTCATAATCCGATAACCCATTTAAATGTTCAATACCAAAAATACCCCTTGACTCGCCCCGAGTCGAGTATTAGGTCCCATTGTGACTTTCCCACTAACTTGCTCCCTAAGATCGCCTCGTGCTGAGTAACCTAGATAAACCCACATAATAATGTGGTCTCTCACATATAACACATATATGCACATAAATATACAATTATGCCCGCAATAGGCCAAATTACCGAATTTTCCCTTCTAATAAGAAACGGGCCCACGTGCATATTTAATACCCCTAAATATGCACAACTAGTCATATCATCACATAATTCACATAATTACAGTTAATATAACAATTAAACACATAATTCTATATATTGTCCTCCTGGCTCCCTAATCAAGGCCCTAAGCCTTATTAGGTAATTTTGGGATGGTACACAAGGTGACTCTATGGTCACTTAGCTATGGAAAAGGGCCTCAAGGTTGACTCTATGGTTAACTAGTTATGGAAGCGGCCCCAGAATGGTCCAATGACCAATTATTTGTGATTATATGCATGCATGAGTAGGTTATTATTGTTGGGCATGCTAGATAAGTATTTGGAAGTCTGTATTCTCTGTTCATGCACATGTTTAAGTTTTCTTGCTGACCCTCGGCTCATGGTTGCTTCGTGGTGCGAGTAAGGGAAAAGGAAAGCTTGACCAACCATGAGTTGGAGAGCTTCGGTGATGGTGTGCACATATGCGGCTGCTCGTCCACCACGGCCAAGGATATCTCAGAGGAACTAGGGTTGCAGTCCTGATTTTGCCGCTTAGGTCAGGTGATTGTAACTTTTCACGTATATACACCCATTTTAAGCATTTGTTTGTATAATTTTGGGATCCCGTGTATGTATGAAACTTTTCAAATAAAAGTTAATAGTTTCTTTGACCAAAAATGTTAACCCTAACCCTTAATGTTAACCTTAGTTACACGTTTATAACCAAATGACTTGATTAGCGAGGCTGACACAATTTAAAGTACACAATATAACGGTCCTTGATTAGGAGGGAGTTACAACTTGATATCAAAGCTGCCAAGGTTTAAGGGTTCCTGAAGACTGGTCGGGCATGTACACTCGCCACTAAAGACAAGCTCGACTCAGAGTTCAATAAATATTTATGTGGTTATGTGTTTAACTGCTTAAATATGATATAAACACTTTACCTGCGTGCTTGTTTAGGAAGCATGGGATAATCTAATAGGGTCTGGCCCTTGACTGTTGCACAAATAATAAAGAACATGCTTATTAGCATTGTTATACGTGTGTAAATGTCTGAATATGTTTATGTGCATCGTTAATTGTTTATGGATGCCAGAAATTCTTATTAGCATCGTTAATTGCTGATGAATATCAGGAAGTCCTTATTAGCACCATGAATTAATATATTATGTGTTGGCATGCTTATTAGTATTGCATCTGTTTGTTTGTCTGTTTGATCTTGGACCGTCAAGCGGCAAGAGGTATGGTTATTACTTACCTAACAGCAGATTTGATCACCGCAGAGTGGGTTAGATATCAGTATGAATCCTCGAAGGTCAGAGAGGTTGGCTGGCCAAGAGTTACAGGCCAGGGAAGGGAATGACCAGGGTCAGGCCCCACCACCAGCTCCATAAAACTGGCAACAGGTGCTTGCTGGCCTGCAAGCTAGATTAGAGAGACAGGAAGAAGAGATTCACCTCTTGAGACAGCAAAAGGTTCCAGCAGGGAACCCACAACCCACGGTACCAGCAGTGATACAGCCAGAGGTACCAGCAGCAGTGCAGCCCCAAGCAGGGGGAGATAGATGGGAACCCATGTATGAGAGGTTCAAGAAACAACACCCTCCAGTTTTTAGGGCATCTCAGATCCACTGAAGGATAAGAAATGGATGACCATGATAACCACCATTCTGGACTTTATGAGGGTAGGTGGTAATGAGAGAGTGGTCTGCGCCACTTACATGTTTCAGGAGGATGCCTGAATATGGTGGGAGGTAGTATCCCAGACCAGAGCAGTAAACACCATGGAGTGGGAAGAATTTAGAACTTTGTTTAATGAGAAGTACTATAACGACACAGTTAAAGCTGCGAAGGCTGAGGAGTTCAGCAAGTTACTTCAGGGTAACATGACAGTGACAAACTATGCCCTAAAGTTTGATAGATTGGAAAACTTTGTCGAGGATCTGGTGCCCACTGATGGGACCAGAAGAAAGAGGTTTCTCTAGGGGCTACAACCTATGATAGCCCGGGATGTTCGTATTACTATTGTGCCAGGATTGACCACCTATGCACATGTTGCGGAGAAGGCGCTTACAGTCGAGAGCGCAGAGAATCTGGTGTGAGAATGTGGCCAGAAGGGATTCTAGGAGGCTGGGACCTCCATTTACAGGCTTTGGTAGGGGGCGGAGGCCCCAGTGACCAAAAGAGGAAGACTCCTGATACAGTTTCAGCTCCAGGGCCAGATAGGAAGCCACGAGGCATACAGATGGGCTGCCATGGTGGTGGTGAGACCTGAAGAGCATTCCCATAGTGTACCTGGTGCAGGAGGCGCCATATTGGGGAATGTCAGGCGAAGACTTGTTTTTTTTGCGATAGTGTGGGGCATTTGAAGAAGCATTGCCCGAAAGCCAGAAAGGAAGAGCCCAAGAAGGTGGACAACCTAACGCCAGCTCAGGTGTTTACCCTTACCCAGGCAGAGGCCGAGGCTAGTCCTTCGGTGGTTTCAGGTTAGCTTTCTAGTGCTGGAACCTTCTATACTATTTTGATTGATTTGGGTGCTACGCACTCTTTTTGTTGCTAGTAGGATTATAGATGGATTGTGTAGATCATGTGACTTTTATCCTATGGGGTTTGGTACTATGCTACCTACCGGGGAGTTAGTGGTTTCCTAGAGATGGGTTAGATCACTACCAGTTACAGTGGATGGCAGGGAATTATCAGTTGACTTGGTGGAATTGGTGATGATTGATTTTCATATAATTTTGGGAATGGATTGGCTAGAGAAGTATGGGCCAACGATAGATTGCAAGAAGAAGATGGTAACCTTTGAGCCTAAGGGTGAGGACCCCTTTGTATTTGTTGGCACTGTGCATGGACCCCGTATACCTATGATATATGTACTTAGAGCTAGAGACCTATTGCAGGGGGGATGCATAGGGTTCTTAGCTAGCGTGGTGGATACCACTTAGGTCGTGCCATTGGGACAAGGACAGACCCGATTAGTCTGTGAGTTTCTGGACATGTTTCCAGAGGATCTGCCAAGGTTACCTCCACACAAGGAGATTGAGTTTGTGATTGAATTAGCACCAAGGACATAGCCAATGTCTAGAGCACCCTATAGGATGGCTCCAGCTGAGCTGAAGGAACTAAAGGTTCAACTACAGGAGAAACTGGACTTGGGTTTTATCAGGCCCAATTTATCACCATGGGGCGCACCAGTTCTCTTCGTGAAGAAGAAAGATGGTTATCTAAGGATGTGTATCGATTATAGATAACTGAACAAGTTAATTATCAAATATGCTCTGCCAAGGATTCATGATCAATTGCAGGGTTGGACGGTATTCTCCAAGATAGATCTTCGATTGGGCTATCACCAACTGAGGATTAGAGAGGATGATATACCGAAGACAACTTTTTGCACCAGGTACGAGCATTATGAATTTTTGGTGATGTCATTTGGATTTACTAATGCCCCAGTAGTATTCATGGGTCTGATGAACAGGGTGTTCAAAGATTACTTGGATCAGTTTGTGATCCTCTTTATTGACAATATACTGATATACTCTCAGTCAGAGACAAAACACGAGCATCACCTCAGATTGGTATTACAGAGGTTGAGAGAACACAGGTTGTATGCGAAATTCAAGAAATGCGAGTTTTGGTTGCCACAGGTGACTTTCTTAGGTCACATAGTCAGTAGGGATGGGATTACGGTGGATCCAGCAAAGATTGAGGTGGTCAGAGATTGGCCAAGAACGAAGAATGCTTCAGAGATAAGAAGTTTCTTGGGATTGATAGGTTATTACAAATTCTTTGTGGAGGGGTTTTCCAAGATTGCGTCATCGCTGATAGAGTTAACACGCAAGAATCAAAAGTTCATATGATCAGACAAGTGTGAAGACAACTTGCAGAAGCTCAAGAAGAGTTTGATCACCGCTCCGGTTCTGAGTCTTCCTACAGATTAGGACAAGTTTGTAGTTTATTATGATGCCTCAAGGCAGGGCCTGGGTTATGTTCTTATGCAGACAGGGAAGGTGATTTCCTATGCATTATGTCAGTTGAAGGAATATGAGCAGAGATACCCCACACATGATTTAGAACTTGCAGCAGTGGTTTTTGCACTGAAGGTGTGGCAGTACTACTTATTCGGTGAGAGGTGTGAGATATACACTGACCACAAAAGCTTAAAATACTTCTTCACCTAGAAAGATCTGAACATGAGGCAAAGATGTTGGTTAGAGCTGGTAAAGGATTATGATTGTGAGATCCTCTATCACCCTAAGAAAGCCAACGTGGTAGCAGATGCCTTAAGCCGGAAGGGTCCAGGACAATTATATAGTACCAGGCAGATATCAAGGGAGTTGGCTAATGATATGGCTAGATCAGGAATTGAGTTAGTAGTGGGCCAATTGGCCAACATCACCCTACAGTCTACTCTTTTGGAGAGGATTAAGGAGAAGTAGTTAGATGACCCACAGTTGGGGCAGATTAGAGGGGACGTCCTAGTTGGAGTAGCTAAGGACTATACGATATCAGGCATGGGCTTGTTGAGATACAAGGATTGAATTTGCGTTCCAATGGACACTGGGATCAGACGGGAGATTCTGGATGAATCTCATACTACCCCTTATTCTCTACATCCGGGCACCACGAAGATGTACCAGGATCTGAAGGTTTTATATTGGTGGCCTGGGATGAAGAAGGATGTGACTGAGTACGTGGCAAGGTGCTTGACCTGTTAGTAGGTCAAGGAAAAGCATCAGAGGACAGCAAGGCTGTTACAACCTTTGAATATCCTGGAGTGGAAGTGGGAGGACATCACGATGGATTTCGTGGTAGGATTCCCCAGGACAGTGGGCCAGCATGATTCAATTTGGGTCATTGTGGATCAGTATACAAAATCAGTTCATTTTCTACCAGTGAGGAAAAATTACACGGTTGACTAGTATGCAGATCTCTACGTGAGAGAGATAGTTCGCCTTCATGGGACTCTGAGATCTATCGTGTCTGATAGGGACCCTATCTTTACCTCCAAGTTTTGGGGAAGTTTACAGAGGGTGATGGGTACACAGCTGAAGTTCAGTACAACTTATCATCCTCAGACTGATGGTCAGTTTGAGAGGACTATCCAGATATTGGAGGACAGGCTGAGAGCATGTGTCTTGGACTTTGAAAGGTCTTGGAGTAAATATTTGCCTCTGATAGAGTTTTCCTATAGCAACAGCTACCAGTCTACTATTGGAGATGACTTCCCTACGTTCCCTCATGGCATCCATAGGCTGAGGACGATGGTAAGTAGCCATATAAAATATTTAAGTCAGTTGTGCTCGCAAATTAAAAGAGAATTTAGCCAAGAAAAATACAAGGAATTTATGAATTCTCCGAAAGGAGTAGAATCTAGAGGGTGCAAAACTGTCTGTCCAGAAGAAGGCAATCTTAAAGTTTGGAGGGTGGTTTGGAATGTCCTTGAACAGTCACTTCTCTTTCAGGTAGCTGGACAGATAGTATAACCCATCCCCGCCATGAGCTCGGGAAGGGTTGCTTTTGATGCAAAAGAGATACAAGATCTCGTGCGTTGTGGGCTCCTCCCACTTCATCTCCTTGTATAGCAATTTCAGCGCAGACAGAATTCTGTAAGAGTTATCTGGAGTTGGAATGGAGCTATGTCGGTGTAGTCGAGAAAGCTCTGGAAGTAGTCCTTTAGGGGCAGCAAGGCCCCAGCTTGTAAGTGCTCACGGATCCAAGCTGCGAGCTTAACCTTTCTATATGGGTTATCTTCCCCAGGTGTAGAGCAGCTCCTCTCGTCGAAGCTGGCAGGGCGACAGATTAACTTTCTGGAGTGCTTCAACTCGAGACAAGAGAGGAGCTCAAAATTTGTCGAGTCGATATTATGGAACTCTGATAGTGTTCAACCTCGAAGAAAGAACTCTCCAAGACCGAGATTGAAAGGGGTTTGGGAGCCTTAATTGGTTGGTTAAAAGGACCCTCCATTATACTGAATACGAGCTCACCCGGTGAAAAGGCTACAGTAACCTTGAGTTTGGGGTCTAGTGGAATAAGCCTAATCTCGGGGTCTAGATCGAGATAGGCTACCACTCGAGGTCTCTTTCTTTTTCTCTCTTCGACCTCGTCGATTTGACACCGAAAGTGGTCTCGTATATCTTCCTGCTCGCACCGTTCTTTGTGCTCGTGGATCAATCGCTGGTTTCAGGTGAAAGGCGATTCAAGACTAGGAGTTGATGGGTGGTAAGGGATAGTAAACCTGGGCTCCCACTGATTTTCAGAGTACTGCAACATCTACCAAGGAAGAAAAAGGTGAGGGCCCATTATATAAAATAACAATAAGAGGAACGGGGTAAAAATTTTGATAACTCGAGCTCGAAAGCTCGAGATAACGAGACTACCCTAATCAAGCCTGAAGGTTGGAAAAGGCGAGATTGACTTAGATGTGTATCTCGAACTATTGTAAAGTTCGGGCATCGAGCATGCACCCACGCAAGAGTGGGGTGATTATTACCAATTTAAAAGAATCCCGAATTTCTAGGGAAAAAGTTGGCAGTTACCCGAAAATGCGATGTCTTCGGGATTCTTGCATTAAAATACTAAACCAAAACCCTATTTCTTAAGCTACATGAAACCTATGGCCAAAAAACCCCATAACCAGAAAAGCTCCATTTATAAATGTTTCTATCAGAAAATTTTCAGTCTAAACCGTGATTCTAAGCATGCCAAAAGTACTCAAATCGGAAAACTTGCCTAATGCAAGAGAGGAGCCATACAAATTTGGTAAAAATCAAAGGCACCCTCACGAACAGATGAAACACGTTAACAAAAAAACTACCGAGAACTTACGCAAATTAGATTGTGGATATGATGATATCATCGATATGAGGAGAGGCAGCAGAATCAATCTTAATGAACCGAAGGTTGAAAAATTGCTTTGCTTTCTGAGTTGAGAATATGCAAAGGAAAAGAAAATTGTTTGCTCTGATTTTCTCTGGTGTATAATTTTTAGAAACGTAAAAGTGGTTAATGGAGAAGGGAGGGTTTATATATACATCAAAAAGGAATGGGAAGGGTCGAGTGGATCTGGGCCTTTGGTTTGGGTTGAAAGATGATATGATGGGTAGTGTTTAATTCTAAAATTGGCGACAAAAAGGGTCATATGAAAGGACGTGTACAGAAAAAGAGAGTACTTGAGTACTCTTGGTGTGCAATCCTCAAGTGACGTGTGTCCACACTCGAGTGTAGTAGGTGGCACGTTTTTCAAAAAGTGGAGTTCAAAAGTTTCCTTCTCAGAGGATTCTAACCAACATTTTTTAGGGGGAAAAATGTTACACCCAAATTTCGAGGATGAATGAATGAGCCTCGAAATGTAGGCTCGTAAAGTGTAAGCTCGAAAATAACAAGCAGTGGTTGAACACTTGATGAATATGCATGATCCCTAACCTGTCGGCGATCTAGCACAAGATTAAAGGCTCGAGCTTAGGTTTAAAGCTCGAAAGAAAGAATCTTCTCCAAGGCATATGAGTATTATTTGAGCCTTAGTTTTAGGTTAGAAGGAATCATATAAAAAGTGATGATAGGGCTCAGGGGAAGGGGTTGGAGTCTGGAAACCTTAGACATTTTTGGTATTCAGAGAGAAAAATAGAGTGTGATTATCCACTGAAATTGTAATCCTCTCAAAGCTTGTGAAACTCAAGAACCCTAGTTCTTTGATCGCGGTTTTGAGGTTCAATATCAATAAGAACACTAAGTGGATGTAGGTCATTACCATTCATTGGGGCTGAACCACTATAAATCATTTGTGTTATTTCTTTACCATTTGATTCCATTCTTGACTATCATCTCATTTCTTGTCGTAATTCTGACTCCGTGTCATTGGCCAAATCAAGGGTCAACACAACCTCTCTTCGAGTTGCTTAGATTTCTTCTTCTTTTTTTCTAGAAAAGAAAATATATGTCTAGAATAATAATAGTATTATTATTTTTTTATAGATATTTATAATAATATTATTATTTTTATATAAATATTCTCCCTAAATCAAATATATTTTTATATAGGTATATTATGTAAAAAAATCAATATATAATACAAATTTTATAAACTTAAATTATATAAAATATATACTGCAAAAATTAAATATATAAATAATATATTAAATATTGATATAAATTTGATAAACTAAAAAAAAATGTATTTACTTTAGCAATATTAAGTTAAGTCAATCACTTATATAAGAAAAAAATAGTAATTGTAATATTATTTTATAATATAATGTTGTTATCCTCGTTTCCTCCCCGCATACGTGGCACGATACTCTAGGTCCATGGGTTATCCCGAAGGGATCTGAGGCTCAGACTGAGCCCAAGGGACGGGGAAGGAATGAATCCTGGTGGCCCAAATATCAGCAAGCCCAACATTATCCACTAGGCATCCCCGTGCCGAGGAAGCCCAAACCATGACTTGGGCACGATTCGTCAACCCGGACACAGTATAAGGCGTCGTCTAGGGTGCGTATGTATAAGGAGGGTATTTCCAAGTCTAAAAATGGATCAGGATGATAGTAGATGAACCCGAGCTATAGTAAACGAACCAGGGTCCTGGTAAAAGAACCAGGACGTTGGTAAATGAACCCGGATTAGGCGTCCGGGTTGGGTATGATAGACTGTCCCCAACATTGACATCACCCCGAGAAACATAGAGTTTTGTCTCCTCAACTAGCCTGCAGAAGAGGTTGCATATGGAATGTCTTTCGTTATTTAGAACAGTACTTCCACTACTCTGACAAATCCTGTCCCCAGGATCTCCTTAGAAGCCCACGCGGACTAGACTGAAGTTTTGTACTGTTGTCAGTCTGACAACATGGTTATGCTAGAGCCGGACCAATGGGCCCTGATTAGTGTATTTTATTTAATAGATACCTTTGTATTAAGCCTCTGTTAGTGAGCAAATCCTAATTACATTCGTGTTGGGCCCAGATTAGTACGACCTAAGTCCAAAGCATCCAACTGCCTATAAATAGGGCTAGTTGTGCATTGTAGATGGGATCTGAGTTGTCTTTTGTAAGCACATACTCTCCTCAAACTTACAGAAAAACTCCATTGCTAAAGCTCTCTAAGCTCTAATACAATAGAATCGTGGACTAAGGCTCTTTAACACCCCAACCACGTAAAAACCCTTGTGTTTTTCTCTTTAAGTCCTTTCTTTTTGCTCTCTTATCTTTGATAATTCTAGTTTCTGAAAAACTTGGTAAACATTTTGGTGCTTTCATTGAGAGACCCCAGGGACCGGGAACACAGACCCCATGGACCAATTGTCCAGCTACAATCGGTAATGACCGTAGCCCACGTCTGTGACAATGGCAAGTGCCTATGCTTCTCAATCACTCTGGAAGGACATGCGGAGGAGTGGTGGAAGAGACTCAAGACAGGATCAATCCAATCCTGGTTCAGATTACAATCAGCATTCCACAAACAGTTCGTGGTCGCCATGAGAATGAACATGCAGATTAGTCCCCTCGCCAATATTAAATAGCTCCCCACGGAGACCCTAAGGGCCTACATTCAGCGATTCACGGAGGAAGCCTCAAAAACCAAGGTGGACGGCGGACAATGCCTGGTGGCTCTCCAGTCTGGGATTCGAGCTAGGTCCCCTCTGTAACGACCCGAATTTGCTAATCGGGCTTAGGGTCTTGATTAGTGTGCCTGGAGGGCAATAAGTGATTTAATATGCTTATATGTGGATTTATGTGAATATATGATTATGATGCATGTTTAATTGAGTTAAATGTGCATGTGGGCCCCGTCTGGATATTAGGGGCATAAGTGTGATAAATGTGATAAATGCTATATATATGTGATATATCTGTGTAGCACGGATCGAGACAATTCTGGTGAGCGGTTAGTCAGAAAGTCACAACAAGGTTGAGATTCGGACTCGGGGCGAGTCAAGGGGTAAATTTGGGTACTAGGTGTGTTATGGGATTATCGGGACATGGAAATAAACATTTGGAGATATATTCGAGGATAGAATGTCTAAGCAGGAATATTGGGGAAATTTACCATTTTGCCCTCGGGGACGTTTTGGTACCCCGAGCCTTGAGGTAACCCTTTAGACTTAAGTCAAGTAAAACAAAATAGAGGAATAGTTTAGAAGCTTTAGAAACCGACTCATACTTCCTCCCAACTGAAGATAGTTCTTACTTCTCTCTCTCTTTCACTCTCTAAGGAAAAATCAAGGAAAACCTAAGGGAAATCAACTTAAAGCTAAAGGTTTTCAGCTGGGGAAATCTAAGGGAACTTGAAGCTTGAAGATTGAGGCATAGGGGGAAATGGTTCAGAAGCTTAATTCAGTAAGAGGTAAGTTCTAATTATTAAGATTTGGTCTTGAATTTCTGCTGGTTTTGAGGATTGCATGTTGGTCAAGCTTGGTCTACTTTTGGGTGCCTTAGCTGAGTTTTGGAGTAGGATTCAATGGGGTTTTAGTGTTGTTATTGAGCTGGAATGATGGTGTTAATTCTTTAGGATTGTTAGTTTGGTTTTGGTGAGGATTAGCTTGAAGGAAAGGTAGAAAACTGATGAGAAATTCTGGGTTTGTAGGTGAGAGTCGCGACCCTAGGAGGGGTGCGTCGCGGCCCGTGTGCGCGCGCGCGGCCATGGGTGGCCGAGAGGTTCATGCGCGCTACGGCCCATGTGGGGGTCAGTGAGGTGCTAGCCTCTGTTTCGAGGCTAGTCGCGACTCTTGTGGGTGGGGCCGCGACCCTTAGTGCAAATCTGAGTTTTTAGGGGTATTTAAGCTTGGGAACTTAATGGGTAAGGCTCAGGATGAATTTTATCACCCGGATTGATAGAATTCAAGGTCTCGGAGGCTGGGGTTATGGCTCGAAGTTATTTATTGGATTAGAATTTGATGGATGGACATTGTTAATGTGTTGTGACTAGGGTTTCAGTGAGGCTCACATTAGAGGACTGTTCTCGGGGCGTCGGTGCTCAGAAAGCTCGGAACTCAAGTAAGAAAACCCTTGTTCCCATAGAGCTTGTGTGCAGGGCTGAGCCCAATGTGTTTGAATGGAATTGATATGCAGGGCCAAGCCCAATATGTTAGAACTCTGGGGCGTAGCCCTTTAACTGAATATGCTAGAATTCTATACTTGCTTGTTATGCTATGTGTATTATGATGTGAATGGTCGGCTAGAGCCGAGAACGGTGTAGACTGAGAACGGCGAAGGGCCAGGAACGGCATTGAGCATGTTGAGTGCAAGGTCGAGAACAGCAAGAGGCCAAGAGCAGTGTTAAGCACGTGGAGTGCGAGTTGCCAAGGCGAGTCCCTAGAAGGATATCTGGGATATCCTCACGGCGTGGTCCGCGAACCCTGGGCTTGGTAAACGCCTGTGATGGCTAGGCCGTATGTGTTTAGCCATTGGTGGCCTGTTTATATGCTTGATATATGTGTTGCATATGTTATCTATTTGTGGGTTTCTTACTGGGCTTCGGCTCGCAGATGCTCTATGGTACAGGTAAGGGTAAAGAGAAGATCAACCAACCATGAGTATAGCAGACGTGAGGCGGCGTGTACATGTTTGGCTAGCCTGGCTGCCACAGCCAGAGGATTTTGGGAGATGTTTGTAAATAAATTTAGATTTTGTCGTTTAGCCGACTTAGTACAGTTTTTATGTTGTAAATATTTCTAAACTGTATTTTGGGATCCCATGTGTAAAACTTTTATGATTTACTATGAAAAATTACTACTTCTAATGTTTTCCCTTTGTGTACGGCTTAATTACCCTGTTTGACTTAAAATCTCGATTAGCGAGTGTGTAGCACGTTTTTAAACTCACTTAGTAACTACTCTAAGGAAGTAGGGCATTACAACTTGGTATCAGAGCGAGCCAAGGTTATTGGTTCTGGAGATTGACCGAACATGTACACACGCAGTCAGTGACAAGCTTAACTCAGGGTTGGTTGGTAAGATTGGCTGTTATGTCCGAATATGTGTTTGAATGCCCTGTTTGCCTGCTTATCTTGTATAGAGCATGATGAATCAATCAACATATGCATGATGCTAGGGCACGGCCCGTTGTGTGTTATATGCTATATGAGTTATTATGTGTGGATTACTGATGTGCCTGGGAGGTGGTTTTGGATGTTGTTATCATGCCTAATGAGCGGCGTCGTTGGTTGCAGGCATATTTGTTGAAATGCCTCGACAATCAGCTAGACTCCGTGGCAGTAGGGCCAAGGATGACAATCAGGGTCAGGACCCTCCACCTAACCCACAGAACTTGCAACAGATATTGGCCGAAATGGAGGCTAGACTGCAGAGAACAGAGGAAGAACTCCGTTAGATGAGGCAACAGGCCCCGCCTCAGGATATTGGGCTGCCAGTGCAACCGACTGTAGCGCTGGTGCCAATTCAGTCTGCTTTGGAGAATAAGTGGGAACCTTTGTATGAGAGGTTCAGGAAGCAACAACCTCCTACCTTTGAGGGTGGTTCAGACCCACTGTGGGCAGAGTAGTGGATGAACATGATTTCCTTGTTCTTAGACTTTATGAGGGTCGAAGGAAGTGAAAAGGTTGCTTGTGCGAGCTATATGCTTAGGGAGGATGCCCACATCTGGTGGGATGTGGTGAGTCAGCGAAGGAATGTTGCAGTCATGACATGGGAGGAATTTAAGAGTATCTTTAATGAGAAATACTACAGCATAGCAGTTCGAGCTGCGAGGGTTGATGAATTTATCAACTTGACTCAGAATAGGTTATCAGTTACTGAGTACGCCTTGAGATTCGACAGACTGGCGAAGTTTGCGCCAGATTTAGTGCCGACGGATGCGGCCAGGAAAGATAGATTTATACGGGGGTTGAATGTGATGATCGCCCGTGATGTGAATATTACATTGATTCTAGAGACTACTACTTATGCCCAAGTGGTGGATAAGGCCCTTACTGCAGAGAGGGCTGAGGATCAGATATGGAAGGACAGCGCTATTAGGCGCGATGCCAAGAGGACGGTGCCTCCTTTTGTTGGGACTAGTCAGGGCAGTGGCCCCAGTGAGCAGAAAAGAAGAGTTCCAGATTCATTTACTCCTCCTAGTTCTGATAGAAGAGTGCGGGGTGCTTCTGTTGGCCGTCAGGGTAGTAGTGATAATTGGAGGAGTTTTCCTATGTGTCCACGGTGCAGGCGTCGACACCAGGGTGAGTGCAGGATTAGGGCCTGCTTTGTTTGTGGAAGTGCCAGCCATCTGAAGAGGGATTTCCCCCAAGTTAAGAAGGAGGAGCAGAAGCAGAGT
Source organism: Humulus lupulus (assembly GCF_963169125.1). Classification (NCBI taxonomy): domain Eukaryota; kingdom Viridiplantae; phylum Streptophyta; class Magnoliopsida; order Rosales; family Cannabaceae; genus Humulus; species Humulus lupulus. Next base: position 175,682,696 of record NC_084800.1, on the reverse strand, counting down.
GACAGTCTTGCTCCTGCCATGGTATTCACTTTGACACAGACTGAGGCGGAGGCTAGCCCCTCAGTTGTGACAGGTCAGATCTCTAGTGCTGGTTCTTTGTATACTGCATTGTTTGATTCAGGGGCTACCCATTCATTTGTATCTGCTAGGGTGGTAGATCAGCTTTGTAGACCTAGTGGTGTGTATGCTAGGGGATTTCAGACCTTGTTGCCAACAGGACAATTGGTAGTTTCTAGAAAGTGGATTAGAGCATTGCCTGTGGAGGTAGATGGTAGGGATTTTTTTGTTGATCTGATTGAGTTGGAGATGGATGATTTTGACATGATTTTGGGAATGGATTGGCTATTCAAATATGGGGCAACGATTGACTGCAGGCGCAGAATGGTGACTCTTGAACCAGAAGGGGAGGTACCCTTTGTGTTTGTGGGGTCAGTTAATGGACCGCGTGTACCAATGATTCCAGCCCTAAGGGCTAGGGACCTGATGCAGGAAGGTTGCATAGGATTCCTGGCAAGCGTTGCATAGGATTCCTGGCAAGCATTGTAGAATTCTTGCTTATGTCCTTTGGATTAACCAATGCCCCAATAGCTTTTATGAACATGATGAATAGGGTTTTCAAGGATTATCTGGATAAGTTTGTGATCGTATTCATCGATGACATCCTAGTGTACTCCCAGTCAGAGGTAGAGCATGAGCGGCATCTGCAGTTGGTGTTACAGCGGTTGAGGGAGCATAAGTTATATGCTAAGTTCAGTAAGTGTGAGTTCTGGTTGCCGCAAGTTACATTTCTGGGCCATATCGTCAGTAAGGAGGGGATTCTAGTTGACCCAAGTAAGATTGAGGCGGTCAGAGATTGTCCTAGATCGAGCAATGTTCCTGAAGTGCGAAGCTTCTTGGGTCTAGCAGGGTATTATCGGTCAGAGATTGGACCAGAAAAGTGCCCGGAAGTGTTATCACATATTTCCCCGACCAATTTACATGGTCCGTGAAGAGCCTCTTGAGGAGGAAAATGTTGATCCAATCCCGCCCCCTCCCTTGGTACGGAGGATGGTCCGGGAAGAAGATGAATTGGATATGCGAATAGGAGTGGACCGGGCACTAGAACTCATGGAAGAGATTGAGGAGGTGTGCATCAGTGACAGGGACCCGACCAAAGTGATCCAGGTCGGAAGGAACTTGAACCTGGAGGTCAGGGCTGCCATCGTCGCCTGAGTGAAATAAAACCAGGATGCCCTAACCTGGTCTCATTCGGATATGACCGGGAATGACTGCAACATCATATGTCACGCCTTGAACATTGATGAGAGTGCAACTCTGGTCCGGCAGAAGCAGATACCTCTAGGGGTGGAGAGGGCTGAAGCCCTCAAATTAGAAGTTGAAAAGTTATCTTTGATCAACTTCATCCGAGGGGCCTTGTATCCTATTTGGCTGGCTAATTTGGTGTTGGTGCCAAAGCCAAATTAGACATGGAGAACTTGCATCGACTTCACTGACCTTAACAAAGCCTGCCCCAAAGATTGTTTCACATTGCCCCGGATCGATTTGATGGTAGATGCAACATCTGGCTATGAGATGTTGAGTTTTATGGACGCCTACTCCGGCTATAACCAAATCTCCATGCATATAGCGGACCGGGAGCACACGAGCTTCCAGACAGACAAGGGTGTATACTGCTACATTGTCATGCCTTTCGGGCTCAAGAACGCCGAAGCCACTTATCAGAGGCTTGTCAACAAAATGTTCCGGGCCCAACTAGGAAGGAACATGGAGGTCTACATAGACGACATGCTGGTCAAGTCTAAGACCTCCGAGGGACACACTGATGATCTGGCGGAGGTGTTTACCATAATTCAAAAGTATGGGATGAAGCTGAACCCCAAGAAGTGCACCTTTAGCGTGGCATCCGGGAAGTTCCTGGGCTTCATAGTAAGCTTACGAAGGATAAAAGCTAACCCGGACAAGATCAGAGTGTTGATCAAAATGCCCTCACCACGGAAGCACAAAGACGTGCGGAGCCTAACAGGAAGAATAACGGCCCTGAGCCGCTTTGTCTCAAAGTCCACGGACAAGTGCATCCCATTCTTCAACATCCTTCGTGGAAGCCAAAGGTTTGAATGGTCAGTTGAATATGAAGATGCCTTCTAGAAGCTGAAGGAACATTTGGCTTGAGCACCAATTTTGGCAAAACCAATAGACGGGGAGCTGTTATACCTTTACTTGGCTGTGTCCGAACACGCCATCAGTGCCGCACTAGTGTGAGAGGAGGGAAAAGTCTAGCTCCCGGTTTATTATGTGAGCAAAAGGTTATTGGGAGCAGAGTCCAGATACCCGCTGATTGAGAAATTAACATTTTTCTTACTGATTGCGTCCTGGAAGCTGAGGCCTTACTTTCAGGCCCACACCATAAAGGTACTGACGAATCATCCTCTACAACAAGTGTTGTAGAAACCTGAGTCATCAAGAAGAATCCTGAAGTGGGCCATAGAACTTAGTCAATTTGACATTGCATATGTCCCCAGGATTTCAATCAAGGGACAGGCCTTGGCTGACTTCATTGTGGAGTGTACCGGGATCACTGAAGATGAAGATCCCATCAACCCCGTCGTGCCTCTATGGAAGGTCCTCGTGGACGGAGCCTCAAATGAAAATGGGGCCAGGGTTGGGAACATCTTAATATCCCCTCAAAGACATCGCTTGCAAAGCGCCCTACGCTTCCAGTTCAAAGCATTGAATAATGAGGTCGAGCACAAGACCATGCTAGTCGGACTATGTCTGGCCCGGGAGGTAGGGGCAGCAAGACTAAAACTCTACAATGACTCCCAATTAGTGGTCAGACAAATCTCGAGGGAATACCAAATGAAGGGGGAAAGGATGGGTGCTTATGTGACGTGAACCCAGGAGCTACTCCAATCCTTCAAGAAATATTCCATCTGCCAAACCCCTAGGGAATGGAATGTGTTTGCAGACACATTAGCCAAGTTGGCCACAGATGTTGAAGCCAAGCTCTCCAGGCTTGTCCCGATCAACCACCTTCCCACACCAAGTATTCAAGCCCCCGCAGTCAACGTCATAGACTATTCCACATCCTGGATGGGTCCTCTCATCCACTACCTAACCATAGGGGGGTTGCCCGCGGACAGGGTGGCCGCCAGGAAGCTTCAGTACCAGGCTCCCATATATGTCATGATGGATGGCAAACTCTATCGTAGAGGGTTATCCATGCCATATCTCCGATGCGTGTCCGGGACAGAAATGAGTGCAATCATGCACGAAGTGCATGAAGGTTTTTGTGGAGATCACACAGTCGGACTCAGTCTGTCCTAGAAAATCCTAAGGCAGGGCTATTTCTGGCCAACAATGAAGAAGGATTGTGTTGACTATGTCTGCAAGTGCGAACAGTGCCAAAGGTACGTGAAGATCCTGCGAGACCCTCCGACGGAGATAACCTTGATGACTAGTCTCTGGCCCTTTGCAGTGTGGGGAATTGACTTGGTAGGATCGCTCCCGACCGAGAAAGGTGGTGTAAAGTATGTGTTGATGCTCATAATCTCATCAAGGGGAAATGCAAGGTAGTCACCTGGGCGTACTCCCCCCCCCCCGATCCGCGAGACCGCCCCGTCTCACAAGGATGCTCTTCCGCGAGGCCACCAAGTCGCCTCCCGTGAGGCCCCCCCCTGATCCGCGAGACCGCCCCGTCTCGCGAGAATGCTCTTCCGCGAGGCCATCAAGTGGCGAGGCCCCCCCTGATCCGCGAGACCGCCCCGTCTCGCGAGAGTGCTCTTCCGCGAGGCCACCGAGTGGCGAGGCCCCCCCCCCCCGATTCGCGAGACCACCCCGTCTCGCGAGTGCCTTGTTCCGCGAGGCCATCCCAGAGGGCGAGGTGCCTTATATAGCGAGGCCACCCTAGGGGCGAGGTGCCTTGTTCCGCGAGGCCACCCTAGGGGCGAGGTGCCTTGTTCCGCGAGGCCATCCTAGAGGGCGAGGCGCCTTATGTAGCGAGGCCATCGTAGGGGGCGAGATGCCTTGTTCCGCGAGGCCACCATAGGGCGAGGCGCCCTATTCAGCGAGGCCCTTGGGCCACTCCTACCATGCCCATGCGCGGGGCCGAGGGAGGCTGCGAGGCCGCCAATGACGCCCCGTGCGCGAGGCCACGCAAGGTCCCGCGCGCGCGCCTCGGGAGGTCCACCAGCCCGCCATCTTCTCAAGAGGCCGACACACCGTGATTTGATGCGCATGGGCCCAAGACCCCTATTCAATGCCACGGCCAATACGGACACCAAAGATCCCCTTTTTCACAACCTCAAAGTCCCTATGCTTAGTAGATCCAGAACGAGTCGAATGAGACATATTTGTACGATCGGGTACTAGGTACGGATGCCAATGCCAGCGAGGATCGTGGTCCGTACGTCTACGGCCATGGGTCAGAGCCGACACCACTACCTCCTGCGCCACCATGCCTGCTGCCACGCCTCAGGAAAGGGTACAGACAAGTAGTGGAGACATCCTCCTGACACCTGCTCCTGTACGGGATGTACAGCCACAACCTCTGAAGCCACTTCCCTAGTACAGTACGTTTGTACCTCTTGGTCCCCTGGACCACTATGTACCTAAGGCCGTTAGAGCCTACTATAAATTGAATTCCAAGGCCACCTGAAGGGGGGTTGGAAATTTGACTGTAGCAGAGACATTAGTGTGAATGAGATACTGAATTCTCCATTGTTGTTATTCCATTGTTCTTGAGTCATTGTTCAAGTTTTCATAGCTTCCTAATTAGCGATTTCAATTCGATAATTTTTCCAACTTAACTTCGTTGACGAGTTCTCACCGTCAACAGTTTGGCGCCGTCTGTGGGAACGTTAGTTTTAAGCTACTGTCCCACCATTATTTCCGACAAGAAGAAGATGCCGAGACGCTCGAAGCGACTAAGGGAGACGCAGGAGGTCGAAGTTCACTTAAACGGAGTCCAGCTGAAGGCCTCCATGAAGGACGCTCCTCCACCCAGGGACGTGGAGCCCCCGAAAGACCCTGAGGTTCAAGGAGGAGATAGGGTGGCCTCATCACCGGCTGCTCCACCCGGGGGGAGTCCTCCCAGAGCACCACCAGTGCACGCTGATGAGTTCCCTCCTCCGAAACCACCGCGGGCACCGAACTCCGGCCGGCAAGACCCGGGCCCTTCTACCCATAGGCCGGACAAACACCCCCGGGTCCACTCCGTGAGCTCGAGTTCGAAGTCCCGATTTTACGAAGAGGAGATACGTGAGCTCCACCGTAAAAACCAAAGGTTAGAAACTACCTTGGAGAACATGCAAGAGGTCCTTAACGGCCTACTGCAGGGTAAATCCAGCATAACCTTGCCCAAGGGAAAGGAGAAGGGCAAGGGTGGGGTGGAGACCACTGTGCCAGTAGATGATGGAAGAACCCGACACTCAACTAGCAACACCCCCCGCACGAAGCAACGTGATCACCCCGAACCGCCTAAGCAGGCCCAAAAGCCAACGCCGAGAACCACTGCTGCCCCTCGACGCGAGGATGAGGTCACCTCCAAGAGAACGCCCCCAGACTTGCGGGAGGAGATCAACAGGAAAAGGGCAGGCAAAGGGACCACACCCCTTGAGGCGCCTCGAGAAGGCAAAGGAAAGGCAGGTCTTAGCCTGTCCACTCTAAGAGACTCCCTCAGCAAAAGGAGGCAAGACTTAGACACAGAGATGCGGAGCTTGCGGAGCAAGATTGTCACCGCGTCGGGTGGCCAGGCCTTTGAGGAAGAATTCGACCATGAGTCACCCTTCGTGCGAGAAATTCAGGCAATCCGGCTCCCTGCCAATTTTAAGGAGCCCAACATGACCCCTTACGAAGGGAGCACGGATCCAAAGTACCACTTGGATGCGTTTAACGATCTCATGAAATTGAGGGGGATTGGAAGTGGTGCCAGGTGCCATTGCTTCGCTGTTACTCTGAAAGGACCCGCCTACAAATGGTTCAAAAGGCTAAGGCCGGGGTCCATCAGGTCCTGGCAACAGTTCTCTGACGAGTTCCTCCAGCAGCACCATGCCGTGCGGGACTACACGATGCCAGGCACCAGCTTAGCCAACGTGAAGCAAGGGGAAAAGGAGAGCCTAAAAAGCTACATTCACCGGTTCAATATGGAGGCCGCAAAAGTGGGGAGCCTGACGCGCCGGGAGTTAAAAATGGCCATTACTGCTGGGGTACTCCCAGGGAGCAAGTTGTGGGACAACATGCTGAAGAGGGAAGTCACCGACTTGGACGACTTCTATGAAAGAGCACAGAAGTACATCCGTGTGGAGGATGGCCACGCAAACCTGAAGGCCGGAAAGGAGGAGTCCCACGCAAAGCCCCCAATTAACGACGGGCCGAATATAGCTAAGAAGAAGAGGACGTATGAGGGGTCGAGAGATGACCAGCAGAGGAAAACCAAACGAGGGGGTGATCATAGGCCAGCGGCCTATACTTACTATACGAACCTCACTGACACCAGGGAGCATATTTACGTCACCAACGAAGATCGAGTGCCCTTCAAGAAGCCCCCACCAATGAGAAAGGATCGGTCCAAGAGGGACCCCAGTAAATACTGCCAATACCACAAAGACATTGGACACACCACGGCAGAGTGTATCCACTTGAAAGAGGAAATTGAGGAGCTCATCCGCCGGGGGCACTTAGGCCGTTATGTCAAGAAAGAAAGGCAAAGGCCAGAAAACGATCCCAGAGCACCCCAGGCACAGGAGCGAGCCCCAGAGATACAGGGGGAGGTCCGCACCATTTTTGGAGGCCCAGGATTTGGAGGAGATTCTCGGAAGGGACGAGATAAATATGCAAGGGAGGCTCGACGAAGTCCGCCCCCCTGCGTCATGAGTTTAGAACAGCGACCCCCGAAGAGTTTCAAGGGGGAAAACGACTCAATAACGTTCACTGAGGAAGATGCACGGGGGGTACACTTCCCCCACAATGATCCGTTGGTACTGACAGTCCAGTTGGCAAATATGCGTGTGCATCGAGTCCTGGTGGACAACGGGAGCTCAGTGGACATCCTATATCGCCCGGCTTTGGAAAAAATGGGACTGGGCATTCGTCACCTAAAGCCTTGCCAGTCGTCACTATACGGATTCACAGGGGATTCAGTGCAACCCCTTGGGATGATTGAGTTGACACTTACCATGGGGGAGCAGCCCCGCCAAACCACAATTATGTCTAACTTTGTTGTGGTAGATTGCGCATCAGCTTTCAACGCGGTATTAGGGAGGCCCTCCCTGAGAGAATTGAAAGCCATAACTTCAATATATCACTTAGTTGTCAAGTTCCCGACCCCAGGAGGGATCGCGAGTATGAAAGGAGAACAGAAGGAAGCAAGGGAGTGTTACAACACCTCACTCCGCACGCCTGCAAAGCCACGTGAGCCGATGGCCATGGTGGTACACGAGGCGATAAGCATGCCCACAGGGGGTCCGCAGGAGCTGGACCCTCGGGTCGTGGATGAGGCAAGAGCAGAACCGGTAGAAAAGGTAGAGGAGGCTACGGTGATGGAGGAGCCTTTAAGGAAATTGAAGATAGGGAGAAGCCTACAAGGTGGCGTGAAAGAAGAATTGATAAGATTTTTGAAGGATAATCTGGACGTGTTTGCATGGAGTCATGAGGATATGGTGGGCATAGACCCCAGCGTAATGTGCCACCACCTGAACATCTCCCCAGGAGCAAGGCCCGTCAGGCAGAAGAGGCGGGCGCTCGATCCAACAAGGTACGCAGCGTTAAAGGAAGAGGTTGACAAATTGAAGGCCAACGGGTTCATCCGTGAGTCTTTCTATCCTGTGTGGGTATCAAACCCAGTACTCGTGCCGAAGCCAAACGGGAAGTGGAGGACTTGCGTCGATTTCACGAATTTGAATAAAGCTTGTCCTAAGGACAGCTTCCCACTCCCCAGGATAGATCAGTTAGTAGACGCAACAACGGGGCATGAGTTACTAAGTTTTATGGACGCCTACTCGGGATACAACCAAATCCCAATGAACCCTGCAGATGAGGAACACACGTCATTCATCACAGACGAAGGGCTCTACTGTTATAAGGTGATGCCCTTCGGGCTCAAAAACGCGGGAGCCACCTATCAAAGGCTGGTGAATAAAATGTTCGCAAATCAGATAGGAAGGAATATGGAAGTGTATGTGGATGACATGCTGGTGAAGACCAAAGTAGCTGCAGAACTCAACAAAGACCTTGGTGAGATGTTTGACACGCTCAGGAAATATCGGATGAAACTGAACCCAGACAAATGCACCTTCGGGGTATCCTCGGGAAAATTCTTGGGCTTCATGGTCAACTCCAGAGGAATCGAGGCCAACCCCGACAAGATAAAGGCGCTCATAGAAATGAGCCCGCCGAAGAATAAGAAGGAGGTACAATGCCTAACAGGAAGGGTGGCGGCCCTTAACAGGTTCATCTCAAGGTCCACCGACAAGTGCCTCCCATTCTTTGACATCCTCAAAGGGAGCAAAAAGTTCGCTTGGGATGAAAGATGTGAGGAAGCCTTTGTCAGGTTGAAAGAGCACCTGGGGAAGCCGCCCCTGTTAGCAAAGCCAGAGAAGGGCGAGAAGCTGTACCTATACTTGGCGGTGTCGGAGCATGCCATCAGCGCAGCCTTAGTTAAGGGAGAGAAGAAGCAACAACAGCCCGTATACTATATCAGCAAGCGTCTGGTGGACGCAGAGAGCCGGTATCCAGAGATCGAAAAACTGGCCTATGCGCTAGTAGTGGCGTCGAGGAAGTTGAAGCCTTACTTCCATGCGCATACGATTGATGTCTTAACGGATAGTCCTTTGAGACAAGTCTTACATAAGCCAGAGACCTCAGGGAGGCTAATGAAATGGTCGATTGAGCTAAGTCAGTTTGATATTGTCTACACCCCAAGGGCCTCCATCAATGGGCAGGTGCTGGCAGATTTCATAGTAGAATTCACCCATCAACCGAATGAAGGACAAAGTGAAGGAGGGGCGCAACCTGTTGTGGAGGATAAACTGGGAAATGTAGAGAAGTGGAGTTTGCATGTTGATGGGGCGTCAAATGAAGGAGGATCAGGAGCGGGCATCATGATGACTGGGCCCGAGGGACACAGAATGTACTGCGCAATCCGGTTTGGGTTCGAGGCCTCCAATAATGAGGCGGAGTACGAGGCGCTCTTAGCTGGCCTGCGCCTAGCCCAGGAATTGAAAGTAACGCGCCTCCATATTTTCAGTGACTCGCAATTGGTGGTATGCCAAATAAAGGGGGAGTACCAGGCAAGGGGGCCCAAGATGGCAGCATATTTAGAGAAGGTGAAGGGCTACCTGGGGCGAATGGTGGCATATACTATAGAGCAAATCCCCAGAGAAAAGAACACCCATGCCGATGCACTTGCAAAGCTGGCATCCACCAAGGATGGTGACGTCTTGGAATCAATACCCGTGGAGTACTTGCCAAAGCCCAGCATCGGAGACGTAGATGTGCACATGATCAGCGTCCCAAAGAAATCATGGACCGAGCCAATCAAGAAGTACCTGGAGGAAGGAGTCTTGCCTGCGGATAAAAACGAATCTCGGAGGTTGGTGTACAAGGCCGCGAGGTACGCCTTGGTAGATGGGGTCCTTTACAAAAGAGGATTCTCCATGCCTCTCCTGCGGTGTGTAGAAGGAGAGGAGGCGTTGAAGGTGTTACAAGAAATCCATGAGGGAGAGTGTGGCAACCACGAAAGTGGACCCTCCACGGCTAGGAAGGCCGTAAGACAAGGATACTACTGGCCTTCCATGGAGAAAGACGCGCAGGACTTTGCCACGAAATGTGACAAGTGCCAGAGGCACTCCAATTACCCTCGAAGACCCCCAAGCGAACTGACCAGCATGCCCAGCCCCTGGCCCTTCGCCATCTGGGGGATAGACCTAATCGGCGCTCTTCCTACAGGTAGAGGTGGAGCAAAGTACGCGGTGGTGGCAGTAGATTATTTCACCAAGTGGGTAGAAGCGGAACCCCTTGTGAAAATAACCGCTAAGCACATCACCTCTTTTGTCAACAAATTCATTGTGTGCCGGTATGGGGTACCCTACAAAATTATTTCCGACAATGGTACCCAATTTGAAGGAGGAGCCTTCGATGAATATTGTAAGAAAAGAGGTATAAGGAGGAGCTTCTCCGCAGTGGTACACCCCCAGGCCAATGGGCAAGTGGAGGCCATCAACAGGGTCCTAAAGAAGAACCTAAAGACAAAGCTGGAGAAGATGAAAGGAGCCTGGGCAGATGAGCTACCAAATGTGCTGTGGGCTTACAGAACCACCCCACGCACGACGACTGGGGAGTCCCCATTCTCCTTGGCCTATGGATGCGAGGCTGTGCTCCCAGTCGAAATGCGAGTCATATCCCACAGGGTGCAGGCGTATGAAGACGAAGCCAACCACACAGCCCTGACCGAAAGCTTAGACCTCCTGGAGGAAAAGAGAGAAAAAGCCCAGATGAGGGTGGCAGTATACCAGCAACGCGCCGCAAGGTACTACAATTCGAGGGTGCGAGAGAGAACTTTCAGAGTCGGCGACCTGGTGGTGAGGAAGGTGCTCCCAAACACACGAGACCCAGGTGCAGGAGTGCTGGGGGCAAATTGGGAGGGACCCTACCAAGTCGCTCAGTGCATCCCCCCAAACACTTACAAGCTGGCGCGCATGGACGACACCATCGTACCCAGGGCATGGAACGCGGAACACCTGAGGAAGTACTACCAGTGAGACGCCCGTGCCCACGGATAAAAGCACAAGTGTAGCACGCTGCCTTGATATGGTAGGAAGAAATCAAAGAGGTTACCTAGATAACCTCCTAAGTAGGCGTGAGCCATTTTATTTTGTTTTATGTGAAAATCACCTATGTACCGTTGCAACTACGTGTATGAAACCATTATGTTACGAATATAATGAATGAAACCACGTATTATAAGTAAGACTGTTAGCCTCTTCGTGTGTTATTTTTTCTTCAATACCAGGGCATCAGCCAAAGTGTCCGCCGAAATAAATTTCACCAAACACTTGGGGGGCAGGACAGGGGGCGATAACACAGCTAGCAAGGGAGGCCTGAAAAGGACCCTCTAACGGAGGGCCTGAAAAGGACCCTCTAACGGAGGGTCTTGGAAAGGACCCCTCGCCCTCCTAAAAAAGAGGCTCCTAAAAAAGACCCTCTGATAAGGGATCTTGAAAAGGGCCCTCAATTAGGAGTAGCCTAAAAACGACCCCCTATGCATCAGGAGGACCCGAGAAGGACCGTAGCCCTAAAAAGGACCATTCAATGGGAGTTCCTAGAAGGACCCCTTATATCGGGGCCCTAAACGAAGTTCCTAAACATAGAAAGTAGTAAAAAGACCTTGCAAGGCCTCCCCTGAGTTTACGAGGATTAGCTACCCTCGTGAACATCAAGGAGGCCAAAAGGCCTCACGAAAGAAAAATATATATATAGTGACAACACTAATAAGTCTGGAGCGGCCACCAAGCCGCCTAGCCAAAAAGGGTCCCAAAAGAGACCCTTGCCGAAATAGTACTATGCAAAAGGACGAGAGGGACGCCTCTCGCAAAGAAATAATAAGCGCGCGCAAGAAAAACCCAAAAGGATAGCTAAGACCCAAGGGGTCAAAATATCCTTACAAAAACCGCCAAGAGGCACCAAAAGAGGTCCCAGTGAACCCTCTCACATGGGATCCAAAGGACCTCCAGCCTGACAAATAAAAGAAGGAAACCAACCAAACCGCGTCATACAGGCATAAAAGGGCCTCAAATGCAGTAGAACAAGAAATAAACAACAACATCGCATGAATTCATACATAAAAAAGAAAGGAGTTCTCAAGACAATACAAGGGTTACTAACAGAAAAGTAGCACTAGTAATGACGTTACAAAATAAAAAAAACAAAAAAGGAGCGAAACTAGTACAAGGCCTCCTGTAGTGGGCACTCCACCAGGCCGCTCGGGCAACAGCTTGCTCGCCAAAAGAGGAGAAGTCAAAGATGGGATCCTGCCTCCACACATTGTAAAGAGCCCGGTCTATAGACTTGCGCTCGATTACAGCCTTCTCCGCCTCCAAGGAAGCGACTTTCTCCTGAGCCGAATGTAGTTCAGTCCTAAGGGCCTCAACTTCAGTCCCCTGTCGAACAACCATCTCATGCGACCCGGATGCAGCGGCCTTGGCCTCCTTGAGCTCGCGCTCCAAACATTTAGCCTTGCCCTTCAGCACCTTGATCTTAGCTTTCAGCTGCTCATTCTTCGAGTCCGACTTGGTGTACTTAGTCCGGGCTTTTGACAATTGGACCTTGGTTGCGCTAAGCTCATTTTCGAGCTCCTGGACCTGGACTATGAGGCCGTCCCTCTCAGTGGTAGATGCGGAAAGGATGCCAGTTGAGTCAGCATGTCGAAGAGACACGATATAGACCTGCACAAGAAAACTAATGGCATCATCAATAAGTAACAAAAAGAAGAACACAGGTGCATCTATGCATAATACTAATCAACGCAAAGTGAAAAGCCTCACCCAGGCCGCAGCACGCCTTAGCATCTCCCCGAGGTCTGATTGAGTCACGTTCCCTAGGCCCCTCCAGTCGGAGACAGGGAGACTCTCAACTATTGGAACGAAACGCTGCCCATAAACTGAGGCCATCCTGGTCACCCAAGCCTCTGCCCCCACGCTAGGAGCATCTGGTTGGACTGGGACAGACGACCCACTCGCCGAGGCAGGAGGAGGCGTAGCAGAAGAGAAAAATTGAGACTCTGGTGCATCGGCAGGGAGCTCCGCGAGCCCGACGAAATCAGCAGCCGGTATGCCGAGATCATGATGAATTGGAGGGAAGGCATCGCCGCCACCGCGACCAGGAGAGGCATAGCATCCTGCCGCGGCCTGCGGGCCTAGAGGGTGAAAGGCCGTGTCCTGGTCATGGGAGTCACGAGGAGGATGTCCCCTGGGGGATAGGGGGGCATCCTCCATCTCCACCTCAGCCTCATCTTCGTGCAGTGATGGCCCAGCCGGCGTAGCCACAATCTTCTTAGACCCGGTGATTGACCATAGGAACTTGGGGTTAGAGACCGGAGACAATTGGTGGCGATTGAGATTCGTCATGGTAAATAGGACTGCTGCCTTCTTCAGGGCGGGGTCTGCTGCAATGAGTCTGTTTATCGCCTCTGCCTCCGACCCGATGACCGAGGGATCAGCAAATTGCCCTGCAAGAACCGCACCAATATCAGTACAAGCGAGAGTGCAAAACGGTGAGTTCTAATAAGAAAAAGACCTGGATACTTACTAGGTTCAGCGCGAAAGCCTTCACGAACTGAAAGAGGCCCCTGTACCCAGAAAAACTCCTGTTTCCAGGACCCTGGGTTAGACACTGAGCCATCTATCAAGGGAAGCTCACTATTGGCCTTCTGCAAGTAATCGAATCCCTTGGAATTGTGCACCCCAATAAGGTTGTACAAGGAATGCACCTCTTGCGCCGTCGGGGCGCGTTGCTCATTATCCTTGAACCAAAGAAAGAGGCAACTTAAAGTCAACCAACTGTTGGGCGACAGTTGGAGAGGGGCCAAATCAAAATAGTTGAGAACCGCCACAAAGAACGGGTGTAGAGGAACGGTGCCACCCGCCTTCATAATCTGCTCACTCAAAGCCACAAAGCCCTTTTCAGGGCGGTCGGCCCGGCAGGTCTCCCGAGGAACATGCAGGGCGTATTCTGGAGGAGTTCGGTAGCGCTTCACGATGGTCTTCAGTTTGTTCGAAGACATATGGGACACTATGCTGGACGCCAGTAGGGGGGCGTCGTCTTCTTCCTGGACGGACACCTGTCTGCGTACCTTCGACATATCTGCAAAATCAAAAGAAACATGTGAGGAAGAGGCAGAGCACTTAACCCTCCATTTTCTCTTCCTAGCAAGGGTTTTCCATCGAGGGAGCGATGGCGGAAGCGCTAAGCCAGGATCAACGGAGACTAGGGGCTGAGGAGAGGAGTTAATAGCCCCGTGATCTTCATCAGGCGAAGGGGGAGTGGGAGGTTCTGGCGGGATGTGTCCCTCCATAAACTCTAACTCCCACCGCAATTCAAAAAGAGCCGTCCTAAGACGCGCTATATGGTCACTAAGGCCCGGGGGTGAGGGTCCTCCGTCTCCCCTCGACACCGAGTCGATTTCGCTCTCTACCACCCAAATTTTATGCCTAATATCAGCCATGCACTCGAGGTGGCGAATGCGGGCCTGCCTCAAAGAATCATAGTCCTGGTAAGGGCTGCCCTCAGGGGACTCGGGATCTGAAGACAGGTTGATAAACTCAGCCCTCGAGGGTATGTCGGACGGGCCCTCACTGGCCATGAAACCGCGTCCCGACAGCAAAAAGGGGGTCACGTTTAAACAAGGGGGATACTACAAAACACAAAGGAACAGGCTTAATACCCCTAGGTGCAAACGCCCTAAATGGACTACTACAAGGTATATGTATAACAAGAAAGAGGAGGGGCGCGCGTATGGTCAAAACAAGCTCGGGCTAACGTACCCCATCCCAAGTGTGTTGGTGTGAATCCGATAAAATAAGTAAATAAATGGGAGAAGAAAAGAAAATATACCTCAAGCAATTGAAAGAACGAAGTTGGAGTCCAAGTAAGGTTGGAAGGCGAAAAGCACCAGAGCGTTGAAAATGCGCGTCTGCAAGAATTAATCAGAAGTGTGTGTTAGTCCAAAAATATACACACCAAGGAACTAGCTAAAAAAAAAAATGATGACGATGAAAAAATGGAAAAGTGATGAAATAATAGAGAAAGTGTGGTTGTGGGGGATTGAACCCTTTACCTCTTGAAAGGAGCAAGGGTCTAACCACCACTAAGCCAAGGAAGTAAGGTGTAAATATTAAGCCATGCATGAAGGCCTATTTATAGGAACCAAGATGAATAGTCTACAAGAGCACCTTAAGGCCCTCTCCTAGACTAGGGGGGCAAGTGTTGATGCTCATAATCTCATCAAGGGGAAATGCAAGGTAGTCACCTGGGCGTACTCCCCCCCCCCCCCCCCCCCCCGATCCGCGAGACCGCCCCGTCTCACGAGGATGCTCTTCCGCGAGGCCACCAAGTCGCCTCCCGCGAGGCCATCAAGTGGCGAGGCCCCCCCCTGATCTGCGAGACCGCCCCGTCTCGCGAGAATGCTCTTCCGCGAGGCCACCAAGTCGCCTCCCGCGAGGCCATCAAGTGGCGAGGCCCCCCCTGATCCGCGAGACCGCCCCGTCTCGCGAGAGTGCTCTTCCGCGAGGCCACCGAGTGGCGAGGCCCCCCCCCCCCCCCCCCCCCGATCCGCGAGACCACCCCGTCTCGCGAGTGCCTTGTTCCGCGAGGCCATCCCAGAGGGCGAGGTGCCTTATTTAGCGAGGCCACCCTAGGGGCGAGGTGCCTTGTTCCGTGAGGCCACCCTAGGGGCGAGGTGCCTTGTTCCGCGAGGCCATCCTAGAGGGCGAGGCGCCTTATGTAGCGAGGCCATCGTAGGGGGCGAGATGCCTTGTTCCGCGAGGCCACCATAGGGTGAGGCGCCCTATTCAGCGAGGCCCTTGGGCCACTCCTACCATGCCCATGCGCGGGGCCGAGGGAGGCTGCGAGGCCGCCAATGGCGCCCCGTGCGCGAGGCCACGCAAGGTCCCGCGCGCGCGCCCCGGGAGGTCCACCAGCCCGCCATCTTCTCAAGAGGCCGACACACCGTGATTTGATGCGCATGGGCCCAAGACCCCTATTCAATGCCACGGCCAATACGGACACCAAAGATCCCCTTTTTCACAACCTCAAAGTCCCTATGCTTAGTAGATCCAGAACGAGTCGAATGAGACATATTTGTACGATCGGGTACTAGGTACGGATGCCAATGCCAGCGAGGATCGTGGTCCGTACGTCTACGGCCATGGGTCAGAGCCGACACCACTACCTCCTGCGCCACCACGCCTGCTGCCACGCCTCAGGAAAGGGTACAGACAAGTAGTGGAGACATCCTCCTGACACCTGCTCCTGTACGGGATGTACAGCCACAACCTCTGAAGCCACTTCCCTAGTACAGTACGTTTGTACCTCTTGGTCCCCTAGACCACTATGTACCTAAGGCCGTTAGAGCCTACTATAAATTGAATTCCAAGGCCATCTGAAGGGGGGTTGGAAATTTGACTGTAGCAGAGACATTAGTGTGAATGAGATACTGAATTCTCCATTGTTGTTATTCCATTGTTCTTGAGTCATTGTTCAAGTTTTCATAGCTTCCTAATTAGCGATTTCAATTCGATAATTTTTCCAACTTAACTTCGTTGACGAGTTCTCACCGTCAACAGTATGCCATCATGCCCGTCGAATATTACACCAAGTGGGTCGAGGTGGATCCAATGAGCACCATCACCTCCAAAAAGGCCCTGGACTTCGTCATCAACAACATTGTGTGCCAATATGGCCTCCCTCACAAAATCGTGTTCAACAACAGGAAGCAATTTGACAGCATCCACTTCACTGATTTTTGTGAAAGACATGGCATCGTTAAAAGCTTCTTCGCAGTCGCCAGGCATCAAGAAAACGAGCAAACAGAGGCCATGGACAAGATTTGAAGGGGACATTAAAAAAAAAGCTTCAATCCTGCAAGAGCAAGTGGTCGGAAGAACTGCCCAATGAATTATGGGCATACCAGACTACATAAAGAACGTCTACCGTACACACTCCCTACTCAATGGTGTACGGATGCGAAGCGGTAATCCCAGTGGAAACTGCCATCCCGTCTCATAGACGAGACTCATATGATCCCACCCAGAACCACGCCTTACTCCAGGAGTCTTTGGACCTCATTGAAGAGATCTAGGAAGAATCCCAAGTTTAGTTGAAGATGTGTCAGGGAAAGATCGCCAGGCACTTTAACTCTAAAGTTAAAAGTCGAAAGTTTGAAACCGGTGATCTAATCCTAAGAAGAGTCTTCCCTGCAACCCAAGATCCGGGAGTGGGGGTTCTAGGACCAAAATGGGAAGGACCTTATGAAATCCAAAATGAAGTATGTCCGGGAACGTATTGCTTAAGGTGACTAGATGGATCAGAGGTCCCAAGGGCATGGAACGCAGAACACCTCTGCCGATACTATCAGTAGTTGGGAGGGCATGGTTCTATTCTTAGTTTTTCTTATAAACAATGTATGCCCCAAGGTGATTTCTTATTTAATAAAAATGATGTGTACAAAACATCATAAAGAAATATTATAAAGAAATAAATTTCGCGTCCGTCTTCATCCTTTTTATGAACAAGTGACCCAAGACTATAGTCTTTGCTTACTTGGGGGGTATGACCATCTATACAAACAAGTATAAGAATAAAAACAAAACAAAACAAGATGCAAAACACAGATTTTAGTCCTGGTCCAGACCGTACAGATTGGGGGTGAAAAACCCAACTCCCAACAAAATAGGATGCAAGGATCAGGCCCAGTCCTAACTCGGATGCACATGGTCCGGGGGGTACAAAACCCAATAGGACGTAAGGCTCAGGCCCAGTCTTAACCTGAACGCATGAGGTTCAGGGGGATGCAGAAAACCCAATAGGACGCAAGGCTTAGGCCCAGTCCTAATCCGAACGCACATGGTTCGGGGGTGTACGAAACCCAATAGGATATAAGGCCCAAGCCTAGTCATAACCAAAACGTGCACGAGCCTGGGGTATTAAACCCAATGGGAAATAATGCCCAGGCCTAGTCCCAACTCAGATGTACATGGTCTGGAGGTATAATACCCAGTAGGAAATACGGCTCAAGCCTAATCCTAAAATTTAGTTGACCTAAAAATTGGTTGACCTAATGTGGTCTCAAATAACCATATACTTGTCCACGTTTCCTCTATAATGGCCCAATACCATTGGAATGTGAGTCTTAGGTCTAAGTTGTTTAAAATTAGTCTTATAAATGGCCTAGGCCATTGGAACCTAACCCAGAGGTTCAAAATAAGCTAATCAACTAATCTCTAATGGCCCAGGTGATTGGAACCTGAACACCAGAGTCAGGAAAAATAAATTTGATGACAATTAGTAACTCCCTAGCGGTCCAGGCCGTTGTCAGGATTAAAGTGAGTTAATTAGTTAAGTCATATCTAAAGGAAATCTCTAACGGTCCAGGCTGTTGGTGTTATATTATTTTATAATATAATGTAATATTATATTATATTATAATATAATGTTTTAGATTAAATAACTGTGAAAAAGAGTGTCACATATTGTAACATATAATAGAGAGTTACAATATTTAGATATATGAGATATATCCAAATAATGTAACATATTTGGTGTTACAAATTTGTAACTTCCAAATATTACCCTTTATTGTGTAAATTTATTGTTACACAATATTGAGATGAATTTCATAAAGCCACATGTGATATGGTTGTTAGAGATATGATTTTAACCCCAATAATATGTTTTGGGAGTTACAAAATCATTTGGGAGGGTTTGGAACCATTTGGAAAAACAACACATTTTTTGTGCTAAAATTGGTCGGTGGCCGTGGCCTATGGGACAGAGACTAGTAGCCGCGGCCACAGGCCAAAAACTGACCATTTTGTCAGTTTTTTCAATCTTTGTTGAACGTTTCAAAAAACCCAAATAACTCCCAAATCTCTTTTTTTAATTCCATATTAATCCAATTAAACATTGGTAACGGCCATGGGGGTTGGTGGGATTTGAAATTCAAAGGGTGTCTCTAAACTCTATAAATAGGAGCCTATAGCTCACTTGTAAGACACAATATTTTCTATCCATTAGAGCAGTTGGCTAGAAATACCTTAAGGCTTGATTATTCTAGAAAGCATTTCCTATAATCTGTGAGAGATCCTTTAGTGCTTGAGTTAGGGGGAAATAAGCTTTTGGACAAAGGTTTCAAACCTTGTTCAAGTTGGTGATCCCCAACACTCTTCACTTTGGTTGTGTGAGTGAGAGTTTATTATTTTGGTTCTTGTTCTTATTTTCTTCTATTGCTCTTTGTTCTTTTCTTCTTATTCTATTTACTTGTACTTTTGTTTAAGAGTTGTAATCCTTTTATTTCCTTTGTTCAAACACTTCTAGTTTACTTGTATCCTTTTGTAATAGAGTTGTATTTTCTATTTCTATCATCTTACATCTCCTTCTCCTTTTATTTGTATTTTAAGTTATAGAGTTGTAACACTTCATTTAATTAATCCTTGTCTATTGTAATATTTTGCATAGAGTTGTAATATTTTCTTACCATTTCCATTGAGACAATTTATATTTTCCTAACAGTTGGAGCCCGAACTATAAAATCGGGGTAAAAAAGCTAAGTTATAGTGACAAGTCCAAAACGGTCCAGGTCGTTAAGACCCGAACACGGGTCCCAGGACAGGCTAAACGCCTTTTGCAACTTTTCTCTAATGGTCTCAGCCGTTGGAACCGGGACCAAACATTCGACTCATGTTAATGCAAAGTGGTAAAACACTTAGTGAATTTTGGAGGAAAAACAAACGATTGCAAAAGGGAAAACTGTGTGCAAGAAATAAAATCAATATATAAAAAATAAAGCAAGAAAAATTTTCTCGGACACATCCGTGTCCATAAAGATAATACAAATATAAAAAAGAAGAAGCCATAGTTACAACTTAAAGGCCCAGGCCTAGGCTTCGACCTGCTTTGGGGCCTATGGAACGACTTCATCTTGGTTGTCTAAGGCCATGAGGTCTGCATCGGCCTTCTCCTTGGCCTCAAATTTAGCTTTCTTTGCAGCAGGAACAAGGTAAATAAGGAGGTTCATGTTTTTGTCCTGGAGCCAAGCCATGTAGATGGCCTCATCAAAGGTGGCCTCTAGCAAAGTGTCTGCCTGCTCCTTTTCTTGGCGAACTCCCTCATTTCGCTTCACCTCCAGCTAAAGCAACTCATTCAGGACTTGGATCCGGGAGTCAAGAGTTGCAACTTTCTCCCGATCCTGGAAAAATTGGGCCTTAGCTGCCTACATGAGGGCCTTGGTCGATGCCTCCGAGCCCTGAACACGAAGAAGCTCCGCCTCTAAACTATCCACCAACTTTTTGTAGTCAACTTCCTTCCTGGACAGAGTTTCCTCAAGTTGGAACTGAACCTGGGTGGCATCCTCGCGGTAAGCCTGAACCCGGGCAAGATCCTTGGCCAGGGCCTCCCTAGCAGCTTCTCGCTGGTTCACGCCCCCCTCCAGCTCCATTCGGGTCGTCTCCAGTCTCATCGCTATCTCTGCCACCAAGTCAGCGTTCCTATGGGCTAGCAGCACGTCCTGGAACAAACCAAAGTTAGAAAACGTACGAGTAAAAAATGTGGTAAAGTAAAAGATCATGTGAACATGTAACTTACAATAGTGGCTTGGTGACAGATGGCCTGGGAAATGAACAAGGTGTCTTGATTGGCCAGAGTGGCATATCGCTTTAACTGCAGGTTGGACATGGTTGTTCCAACCTGGGCCAACAGATCCACGACCAGCGGAGCCGTATCCTGTCCCAGCTTATGACGAAACCTGGTCTCAACAATGAGCTGGTCCACGATCGGTTGCGGAGCATTAAAAGAGGCCAGGCGCTTGGCGAACTCCACCTTTCACCGGACAGTTAAAGCTTGGTAGACCTCATCCCATTTGTCCCGACCATCTTCCTAGGCCCGAGACACTATCCTCATCCTCTCCTCCTAGAGGACCATGTCCCCCTCCATGAGGAGGGCTAGATTTACGGGGATCACAGGAGCCTCCAGGATCTCTCGAGTGATGATAAGGCTCTCCCCAGAAGAATGCTCCTCGGCCGTGATGAGATCGTTGGTCCTAGCCCTCTTGACCCGACTCACAGACTCACTAGCGGCCGAGTCCATGTCTCTTTTCTCTTAAACCTTATCCGCCAAGGGCTCGTGCTCTAAGTCGATGACTGGGAGATGAGCGGGCAGAGATGGAACAACTTCAATGTGCGTCGTCGTTGGATTTTTCTCAACTACCTCTGGATCCGGCCTCGAATCCCCAAGGACCAACTCCAGCACCTTACTCTTGGGCAGGCACTTGGCGGCCTTCTTTGCCGAGGCTCTGGCTGCGGCCACCCAGGCCTCCATCATTTCTTTCATTTTGGTCACGGGGTCAGACATGTCTGAATCGTCTGAAATAGACAAATGGAAAACAATCAGCAAGATATATGAATGGGGACACAAAAAAAGATAAAGCAAATATTAGTCAAAGGTCCTCTAGGACGAAAAATTATCTAAACCACGGGCTCGACTCAACTCCCCTAAGGCAAAGGAATGGATGCGGTCCCCTATGTCGTCCAGGTCCAAGAAATTACTGTATTGAAGGAACCCAGATGAGTACAGGAGAGTCAGCCGGTCTAAGACAATGGGAGGTGGAAGCCACATTTCTCTAACGCCCCGTACAAGTAGCCTCGGTATATTTTCCTGTCCCTAACTAATTCCTCGAAATGAGGAACATAAGTTAAAAGCAAAGGTGAATTACCTTGCCCCGATATACTGGCCCCGGGAGCCCCTGTGTTCGGCTAGGCCTCATTGAAAAGGGCATCTAGCTCCTTAGATGTGACCCTCTCCATTTGGTTGGCCTACTCCTTTTTCTTCTTCGCCGCATCCGCCTGGGCCGCGGTGGCCTCGATGTGGATGAGGGCCAACTCCTCCCTTAGGGCGGGGTCCCTCTCACATTGCAACCCCCGGAGGCTAGGGGCCGCAATCGTCTGGTTGGCCACTAACATCTAGACTTGTAGATTCGCAGTGTTTGCATTGTCCCCCACGTCCAACTCCTCTGTGCTCAAAGTGGCCTAGAAACTCTTCTGGTCCAGGATCGACTTGGAGAGGGGAGTCTGGGTGTATGGTCCTGTTATCCAGGAATGTGAGTCAAAAGCAGACAACAAAAAGAACAAAAAGGATTAAGAGGGAAGACAACTTACTTACGCACTGGAAGTCTAGCACCAATGTGGGATTCTGCTCCAAAAGGAACCCGAAGGTCATGAACCAGTAGTGTCTGACATCCGGGGGGTTCTTCCAAGAGCTGTAAGGGGCAGGATAATTGCCACGGGGCTTCAGTCTATAGAAGTCGTCCTGGGTTTTATCCTTGGCGTTGAGCTACAGCTCCAACTTGTAGAAGTATAGCATCTCCACCGAGGTAGGCTCCGAGATGTCCTTCACCACACAAAAAATGCGCCATCCCGCGAGAAGCTTGTAGGCCTGGGGAAGGAGCTGGAAAGGCGTGATCCCCACAAATTTTAGGAATCGTGCAAAATAGTCATGGAGCGGGAGAGTCGCTCTCACACTAATGTGGCCCATGCTCCAGGCCCCAAACTCACCCACACTGGTATGGGCCCTCTCCTATTTCTTGGCCAGATGATTATAGAAGACCCCGGGAGTCGATTCCACTTCTAGGTTCTTCTCCAAAGCATCCAGCATCCGATAGTTCTGGAATTCATTTTTCTCCCCGTCCATCTCCCATGTGTTGCCACTGGGAGGTTTGCGCCCTTCCAGGACGATGTGGGCTGACTGGACATATTCCTCCAGGTGGAGAGTAATGCAAAGGCTCATGGTCAGAGATCTAGGAACATCAAAGGAAGCAAACAACCAAGCAGTTAGCACAAGAACCCAAAAAGATTGGTTAAGTTACGGGGGCTCTCCTAAGAACTGCTTGGAGGAGTCCCATCCAAACCAGATCCCGGATCATTGGAGATCCCCATAATCATGATCAGGAACTAGGAAGAAGAATTTTTTCTCAGTTTTCCCAAGTCAGCCTATTACTGCTTGTTCCGGGATGACCTAGACCTGAGAAGATCCGAGACGACCTAGACCGCTTGTTCTATAGACCTATTACGCACAAAACCACCCTAAACAGTGGCCCGACTCTAATAACCTTATAGCCACAGATGTAATACTACAAAACAACAAATATGAAGAAACAGAAATAAAGGTTCAGGGAACTTACTGTAAAGTACTGGTTGTGGAGGTTGTAACGTTTCTGGTGATAAGGTCGGCAAAATCTTGTTCTTGAACAGGCGGAGGCGACACAAGAGCTCGTCTAATGGTTGAACCGGGATCGTACTGTCAGGTGATGGCACGGAAATAGGGTGTGTTGGAAAGATGCAGCGACGAAAATAGAGTAGTCTTCGAAGAAGTTCATCGATGAACTCGGACATAAAAAGCTCTCTTTATAACTCTGGTTTTTTAGAATGTCTAAACTTACAAATGAAAATCTGGGAGTATTTATAGAGCCAAAAGCACATTTCTTGATCCGACGGTTCAGGATGACTTCCCTCATCTAATGATCCCGGATTACGCATGGGCTTTAATTAGCCCACTCGAGTATCAGATTGTGGATTTTCCAAGTCGCGATCCGCGCCATCCGAATCCAACAGTCCAAAAAAGGAAATTTCGGGAATTTTCCCATTCAATGGTCCCAATTGATGCAGAAATATTAAATGATCCACTCGATTACCCTATCAACATCACTCGTACAGATGGGACACCTCATAATTTACATTGATGTTTGGTTACCAACACGATAATCAAGAGATTCTCCCCAAATCTATCAGGCGCAAGTAATGTGGATGCACCAATTATAGTGAAACACATACGTGTAGCATGATGAAGTTGAAAGGTTAGGGGCCACCCAAGCGTCCTTGAAGTAAACGAATCCGCCTCTTGGTAAACGAACCAGACCATTCGGATTTAATCAGGGATATTGGCGCAAATACTTTTCATGCGAGTTTACATCAAGCGGTCCCCCACGAAAATGGATCTGTTTCCTGGGGAACAAACTGGGATATTGAAAAATTGATCCGGGAAATGAAGCAAGCCTCCACTACATGAACACAGATAAAGGCTTGGGGGGGGGGGGGTAAATGTTATCACTGTTTCCTCCCTGCACACGTGGTATGATACTCTAGGTCCATGGTTTATCCCGAAGGGATCCGAGACCCAGACTGAGCCCAAGGAATGGGGAAGGAATGAATCCTGGTGGCCCAAATATCAACAAGCCCAACATTATCCATTAGACATCCTTGTGCCGAGGAAGCTGAGACCATGGATTGGGCACAGTTCGTCAACCCGGACCCAGTATAAGGCATCGTCCGAGGTGCGAATAAGGAGGGTGTTTCCAAGTCTAAGAATGGATCAAGACGATAGCAGTTGAACCCAAGCTCTGGTAAATGAACCAGGGTCCTGAGAAATGGACTAGGACATTAGTAAATGAACCCAGATTAGGCGTCCGGGTTGAATATGATAGACCGTCCCTGACACAGACATCACCCCAAGAAACATGGAGTTTTGTCTCCTCAACTAACCTGCAGAAGAGGTTACATACGGAATGTCCATCGTTATTCAGAACAATATTGCCACTACTCTGACGGATCATGTCCCCAGGATCTCCTTAGAAGCCCATGCAGACCAGACTGAAGCTGCGTACTGTTGTCAGTCGTACAACATGGTTATGCTCAGGCCGACCCAATGGGCCCTGATTAATGTATTTTATTTAATAGATCCCTTTGTATTAAGCCCCCGTTAGTGAGAAAATCCTAATTACATCCATATTGGGCCCGGATTAGTCCAGGCCAAGTCTAGAGCATCCAACTGCCTATAAATAGGGCCAGTTGTGCACTGTAGAGGGGATCCGAGTTCTCTTTTGTAAGCACATACTCTGCTCAAACTTACAAAAAAATGCCATTGCTAAAGATCTCTAAGCTTTAATACAATATACTCGTGGACTAAGACTCTTTAACGCCCCAACCACATAAAAACCCTTGTGTTTTTCTCTTTAAATCCTTTCTTTTTGCTCTCTTATCTTTGATAATTCTAGTTTCCGAAAAACTCGGTAAACAAATGTAATGTTATATTATTTTATAATATAATGTATTAGATTAAATAAATGTGACAAAGAGTGTCACATATTGTAACATATAAAAGAAAGTTACATTATTTAGATATATGTGAATATCCAAATATGTAACATATTTGGTGTTACAAATTCAATTACAAATTTGTAACTTCCAAATATTGCCCATTATTGTGTAGATTTGTTGTTACACAACATTGAGATGAATTTCTTAAAGTCATATGTGAAATGGCTATTAGAGATATGATTTTAACCCCAATAATGTGTTTTGGGGGTTACAAAATCAATTGGGAGTGGATTGGAACTGTTTGGAAAAACAACACATTTTTGTGGGCTAAAATTGGTCAGTGGTCGCGGCCAAGGATGTTGGTGGCCGCGGCCTGGGGAACAAAGACCAGTGGTCACGGAAATAGATGCTGACTGACTGAATTTCAATTTTTTCCAACTCTTTTTAACTGCTCCTAAAACACAAATAAATCCCAAATCTCATTTTTAATTCCATAAACATCCAATTAATCATTGGTAATAGCCATGGGCGTTGGTGGAATTTGAAATTCAAAAGGTGTCTCTAAACTCTATAAATAGGACCCCTATTGCTCACTTGTAAGACACAACTTTTCTATCAATTAGAGCAGTTGGCTAGAAAACACCTAGAGATTTGATTATTCCAGAAAGCAATTTTCGAATCTGTGAGAGATCCCTTAGAGCTTGAGTTAGGGGGAAATAAGCTTTTGGACAAAGGTTTCAAACACTCTTCACTTTGGTAGTGTGAGTGAGAGTTGTTTGTTATTAGATTCTTGTTCTTTTATTTTATTCTATTGCTTTTCATCTTCATATTCTTCTTCTCTATTTACTTGTATTTCTTGTTTAGAGTTGTAATCTATTCTTTTCTTTTTGTTACAAATACTTTTGCTTTATTTGTATCCTTTTATTTAGAGTTGTATTTCTCCATTCTCTTCTTCTAATTCTTCTCTTGTTTATTTGTATTTTTCAGGCATAGAGTTGTAACACTATTCAATCAATCTTGTTTATTTGTATTATTTTGTCTAGAGTTGTAACTAACCTTACCATTTCCATTGATACAACATATATTTTCCTAACATTCAAAAGCTTACCCCTTCGTTTGCTTCAATGGAAGGTGAGACTATCAAGATAATGAATCAAGACCTAGTGAGGTTGGATAAGTTTGATGGATCCAATTTCACTAGATGGCAAGACAAGGTGAGATTTCTCTTGACCACTCTCAAGAACGCCTACATCCTAGAGTCCACCCTTGAACCTCTCCCAACGGCATCCGACAGGTCACTCCCGGGATGGTGGAGAAAAGAAGGAACAGGGAGGAGGAAAATCTCCTTTGTAGGGGTCATATCCTCAATGCCCTTTTCGATAGGCTCTATGACCTCTACACCGAGACCAAGCCGGCAAAGGAAATATGGGATGCACTTGAGACAAAATTCAAGGCGAAAGAGGAAGGTACCAAAAAGTTTTTGATATCTCAATATATTGATTTCAAGTTTTTTGGTGATAAACCTATTCTTCCTCAAATACATGAATTGCAAATAATTGTTAACAAGTTGAAAGTTTTGAAGATTGAGCTTCCCAAGGCCTTTCAAGTTGGTGCTATAGTGGCAAAATTACCACCAACTGGGAGGGGCTATAGGAAAAGAATCCTTCATAAAACTGAGGATTATTCTTTGGAGGAAATCTAAAATCATATTCGAATCGAGGAGGAATCGATATGTAGAGATAAACTTGTGGAGGGGTCTAATGGAGAGACTTCCAAAGAAAATGCAGTGTCACAACGAAAACATCCCAAAAACAAAGGGAAAGGAAAGAAGGGTAATGATACATCCTTGGGTCCAAGAACCAACCCAAACAAATTTAAGGGCGAGAAATGTCCTTGCTTTGTGTATGGGAAAAAGGGTCACTATGCTAGAGAGTGTAGGCATAGAAAAGACCAACAAGGACCTAAGGTAAATGCAACTCAAGAGGAGAATATAGTTGCTACCCTTAGTGAGGTGAATGCGGCCCAAGGCAAGGTGAAAGGGTGGTGGTATGATACATGTGCCACTGTCCATGTCACCTATGACAAATCATTGTTCAAGACCTTTGATGAGTCAAAGGGCAACCATGAGATTCAAATGGGCAATGAGGGGAAATCCAAGGTACTTGGCAAAGGTACCATTGAAGTCTTTTTCACCTCTGGCAAGAAATTAGCATCAGTTAATGTACTTTATGTTCCCGAAATGAGTAGAAACTTGGTAAGTGGTGATTCTCTTAGCAAGCCCAGCATTAAAGCTGTTTTTGATGTAACTTTCAATGTTATCAATAAAAATGCTAATTCTGCCTATATAGTTGAGTATGATTCTTTATTTTTATGGCATCTTAGACTATCTCACATAGGTTTTTCAACCATGAAAAAAGTAGTAAAATGTGATATGATTGCATGCAATATTAAAAACTATGGTAAATGTGAAACATGTGTTAAAGCAAAAATGATTAAGAAACTATTTCTTAGTGTAGAATTTTCATCTAATTTACTAGATTTAATACATAGTGTTCTTTGTGAATTAAATGGTGTTTTAACAAGAGGTGGCAAAATGTATTTTATTACTTTTATAGATGATTTTAGTAGATATACCTATTTGTTTCTTTTAAAGCATAAAGATGAATCTTTTGATGCTTTTAAAGTATATAAATTAGAAGTTGAAAATCAACTTAATAAAAATATTAAGGTGCTAAGAAGTGATAGAGGAGGAGAGTACTTCTTTAATGAATTCTATACATTTTGTGAAGAAAATGGTATAATTCATGAGTGCATCACACCTTATACACGACAACACAATGGTGTTGCCGAAAGAAAAAATAGAACTTATCTAGAGATGATAAATTCTATGTTGGTGTTTTCTAAGTTGAACTTCAACTTATGGGGTGAAGCATTGTTAACCACTTGTCACATTCTTAAATGAATACCGATGAAGAAAAATGAGATATTTCCATATGAATTATTGAAAGGAAGAAAACCCAACATAGGGTACTTCAAAGTGTGGGGGTGTCTTGCATATTGCAAGAAAAACGAACCTAATAGAAAAAAGTTAGGTTCAAGAGCCATAAAGTGTGCTTTTGTTAGTTATGCCAACAATAGTAAAGCTTATAGGCTATTATGTTATATTATTTTATAATATAATGTAATATTATATTATATTATAATATAATGTTTGGATTAAATAAATGTGACAAAGTGTGTCACATATTGTAACATATAATAGAGAGTTACAATATTTAGATATATGAGATATATCCAAATAATGTAACATATTTGGTGTTACAAATTTGTAACTTCCAAATATTACCCTTTATTGTGTAAAATTGTTGTTACAAAATATTGAGATGAATTTCATAAAGCCATATGTGATATGGCTGTTAGAGATATGATTTTAACCCCAATAATGTGTTTTGGGAGTTACAAAATCATTTGGGAGGGTTTGGAACCATTTGGAAAAAAAGCACATTTTTAAGTGCTGAAATTGGTCGGTAGCCGAGGCCACTGAATGTTGGTGGCCGCGGCCTGTGGGATAGAGACCAGTGGCCGCGGCCACTAATGTCTCTGGCTACGACCACAGGCCAAAAACTGACCAATTTTTCAGTTTTTTCAATCTTTGTTGAACGACTCAAAAAACCCAAATAACTCCCAAATCTCCTTTTTAATTCCATATTAATCCAATTAAACATTGGTAACAACCATGGGAATTGGTGGAATTTGAAATTCCAAGGGTGTCTCTAAACTCTATAAATAGGAGCTTATAGCTCACTTGGAAGACACAACATTTCTATCCATTAGAGCACTTGGCTAGAAACACCTTGAGGCTTGATAATTCCATAAAGCTTTTCCAATATCTGAGAGAGATCCCTTAGTGCTTGAGGTAGGGGGAAATAAGCTTTTGGACAAAGGTTTTAAACCTTGTTCAAGTTGGTGATCCCCAACCCTCTTCACTTAGGTTGTGTAAGTGAGAGTTTCTTGTATTTCTATTCTTCTTTCTATTGTATTGTTTTCTTCTTATTCTCTTGTTCTTTTTACTTGTATTTCTTGTTCAAGAGTTGTAATCTTTTCTTTTCTTTTGTTTCAAACACTTTACTTTATTTGTAACCTTTTTCTTAGAGTTGTATTTTACTATTCTCTTCTTCTTCATCATATTCTTTGTTTATTTGTAATTTTCAGTTTTAGAGTTGTAACTCCTTTTAATCAATCATTATTTATTTATAATATATTACATAGAGTTGTAATATTATTATCAATTTCCATTGAGGCAAAACAAATTTTCCTAACATTCAAAAGCTTATCCCTTTTTGTTTCAATGGAAGGGGAGACAATCAAGATCATGAACCAAGACCTAGTGAGATTGGATAGGTTTGATGGATCTAATTTTACTAGGTGGCAAGACAATGTGAGGTTTCTTTTAACCACTCTTAAAATCGCCTACATCCTTGAGTCATCCTTGGTACCTCTAGCCGAGCCATCCGACAAAGACACTCCCGAGGAGGTGGAGAAGAGAAGGAAGAGGAAGGAGGACAACCTTCTTTGTAGGGGTCATATCCTCAACGCCCTATCCAATAGGCTCTATGACCTCTACACCGAGACCAAATTGGCCAAGGAGATATGGGATGCACTTGAGAAAACGTTTAAGGCGGAAGAGGAAGGTACCAAAAAGTTTTTGATATCTCAATACTTCGATTTCAAAATTTTTGGTGATAAACCTATTCTTCCTCAAATTCATGAATTGCAAATTATTGTTAATAAATTGAAAGTGTTAAAAATTGAGCTTCCCGAGGTCTTTCAAGTTGGTGCTATAGTGGCTAAATTACCACCAACTTGGAAGAGCTATAGGAAAAGAATCCTTCATAAAAATGGGGATTATTCTTTGGAGGAGATCCAAAAGCATATTCGAATCGAAGAGGAATCGATATGTAGGATAAACTTGTGGAGGGGTCTAATGGAGAGACTTCCAAAGCAAATGCGGTGTCACAACCAAAACATCCCAAAAACAAAGGGAAAAAGGGTAATGAGAAACCTTTGGGTCCAAAAATCAACCCAAACAAGTTTAAGGGCGAGAAAGGTCCTTGCTTTGTGTGTGGAAAAAAGGGTCACTATGCTAGAGAGTGTAGGCATAGAAAAGATCAACAAGGACCTAAGGTGAACGAAACTCAAGAGGAAAACATAGTTGCTACCCTTAGTGAGGTGAATGCGGTCCAAGGCAAGGTGAAAGGGTGGAGGTATGATACATGTGCCACCGTCCATGTCACCTATGACAAATCATTGTTCAAGACCTTTGAAGAGTCAAAGGACAACCATGAGATACAAATGGGCAATGAGGGCAAATCCAAGGTACTTGGCAAATGTACTATTGATGTCTACTTCACCTCCGGCAAGAAAGTTACATTAGTGAATGTACTTTATGTTCCCGAAATGAGTAGAAACTTGGTAAGTGGTGATTTGCTTGGCAAGCCCGGCATTAAAACCGTTTTTGAGTCCGGTAAACTTATACTTACCAAATCAAATGTATTTTTGGGAAAGGAGTACTCTTGTGAGAGTATGGTTAAATTGTGCACCAATGATGTAACTTTCAATGTTATCAATAAAAATGCTAATTCCGCCTATATTGTTGAGTATGATTCTTTATTTTTGTGGCATCTTAGACTATCGCATATAGGTTGTTCTACCATGAAAAGAGTAGTAAAATGTGGTATGATTGCATGCAATATTAAAAACTATGGTAAATGTGAAACATGTGTTAAGGCAAAAATGATTAAGAAACCATTTCCTAGTGTAGAAAGATCATCTAATTTGCTAGATTTAATCCATAGTGGTCTTTGTGAATTAAATGGTGTTTTAACTAGTGGTGGTAAAAAATATTTTCTTACTTTTATAGATGATTTTAGTAGATATACCTATGTGTTTCTTTTAAAGCATAAAGATGAAACTTTTGAGTCTTTTAAATTGTATAAATTAGAAGTTGAAAATCAACTAAATAAAAAGATTAAAGTGCTAAGAAGTGATAGAAGAGGAGAGTACTTCTCTAATGAATTCAATACATTTTGTGAAGAAAATAGTATAATTCATGAGTGCACTGCACCTTATACACCACAACACAATGATGTTGCCGAAAGGAAAAATAGGACTTATCTAGAGATGATAAATTCTATGTTGGTGTTTTCTAAGTTGAACTTCAACTTATGGGGTGAAGCGCTTTTAACCGCTTGTCACATTCTTAATCGAATACCGATGAAGAAAAATGAGATATCTCCATATGAGTTATGGAAAGGAAGAAAACCCAACATAAGGTACTTCAAAGTGTGGGGGTGTCTTGCATATTGCAAGAAAAATGAACCTAATAGAACAAAGTGTGCTTTTGTTGGTTATGCCAATAATAGTAAAGCTTATAGACTATTAGACTTAGAGTCTATTATTATGATTGAATCTAGAGAAGTTGAATTCTTTGAGAATATGTTATGTGACAACAATTCTCAAGCTTCAACATCTCTAAAGGAGAATTTGTTATATGAGAACAATTCTGAAGCTTCTACATCCAAAGTTGATTCTCAAGAGGAGAATTCTCAAAAGGATGTAAATCAACCCTTTGAACCTAGAAGAAGTCAAAGGCTTAAAAATCATAAAAGTCTAGTAGTGGATGAGATAGATTCTCAACGAATTTCATTCTACGTGGTAGAAGGAAATAGAGAGGAAATCATTAGGAAAATTCCTATTGTACTTCTCGTTGAGAATGATCCTAAGACTTATAGAGAAGCTATGCAATCGAGAGATAGTGCATTTTGGAAAGAAGCCATCAATGATGAGATGGATTCCATTCTTTCCAATAACACTTGGGAATTGGTAGACCTCCCACCGGGGTCTAAACCTATTGGGTGTAAGTGGGTATTTAGGAGAAAATATCACACTGATGGCATTATCCAAACCTTTAAAGCTAGATTAGTAGCTAAAGGGTTTAGGCAAAAATAGGGTATCGATTATTTCGATACCTATGCGCCTGTTGCAAGAACAACTTCTATAAGAATTTTGTTCGCTTTAGCTTCTATACACAACTTGTATGTTCATCAAATGGATGTCAAAACGACATTCCTTAATGGTGGCCTCAATGAGGAGGACTATATGGAACAACCCGAAGGGTTTGTCCTACCAAAATATGAACATAAAGTTTGTAGACTTGTAAAATCCTTATATGGATTGAAACAAGCTCCTAAGCAATGGCATGAGAAATTTGATCAAGCCATCATGTCTAATGGGTTTAGACATAACAATGGAAACAAGTGTTTGTATTCCAAAACTTGTAAGGGATATGTGATCATTGTTTGCTTATATGTGGATGACATGCTTATTCTAAGTAATAGCATGAAAGGGATAGAAGAAACGAAGAGGTTTCTATCATCAACCTTCAAGATGAAAGATCTTGGAGAAGTTGATACCATACTCTGTATCAAAGTAAAGAAACATAGTGGGGGTTTTGCGTTAGGGCAAGCCCACTATGTTGAGAAAGTATTGAACAAATTTAATCATCTCAAGGTTAAAGATGCCAATACTCCATTCGATCATAGTGTAAAACCAGAGAAGAATGAAGGAAGAGCGGTGACTCAATTGGAGTACGCTAGTGCTATAGGGAGTCTAATGTACGCTTCCCAGTGTACTAAACCTGATATAGCATTTGCGGTAAGTAAACTTAGTAGGTTTACAAGTAATCCAAGTGTGGATCACTGGAAGGTAATTGGAAGAGTCCTAGGTTATCTTAAGAAAACCAAAGGACTAAGCCTTCACTACTCCAAATTTCCTTCAATTTTAGAAGGATATACAGATGCAAGTTGGATATCCAATCTTGGGGACAACTTGTCCACAACTGGTTGGGTATTTACACTTGGTGGAGGTGCAATTTCTTGGGGTTCCAAGAAACAAACCTGTATATCTCATTCCACTATGGAAGCAGAGTTCATAGCTCTAGCTGCTACCGACAAAGAGGCCGAATGGTTAAGGGATCTGTTGATAGAGATTCCCCTAATCAAAGATAATGTATATACTATATCGATACATTGTGATAGCCAAGCGACATTGTCTAGAGCATACAGCGGAGTGTATAATGGGAAGTCTAGACACATTAGTCTAAGACATGGATATGTAAGAGAATTGATTCAAAGAGGAGTCATCTCAATATCCTATGTGAGAACAAGTGAAAATCTGGCGGATCCTTTCACTAAGCAACTAACGAGGGATTTAGTGGTTGCATCATCTCGAGGGATGGGACTTAAACTCCCTAAAGAGATTCACGATTGATGGTAACCTATCTTAACACTAGTTATTCAACTAGTGCTAGGTTCATTAGGTAACAACAAGTCAATCAAGTGAATATTAGTTGTGCTCAAAACAAGTCACATCTGAGATATTGAGTACTTGTGTGTTACCAAGTGGATGGTTAAAACCGAAAGGTTTTTTTAATAGAATTCAGTCTTGTAAAGACAAGTATTTTTGGTAACAAAATACTGTAAGAATTCTACCTATATGGACCTAGGGGTGGTGCCGCCTCTCATGAGAATTGGGAGTATTCTTAAGAACGTCCATGAATGGAAAATGCACATGGCCATTAACGGTGCAAAGCGAGACATAGAGGTCTCAAGTGAACATCGCAAAGGTGTGTGTGTTATCACCGATTTGTCATCATGAAAAGATGGTTCAATGCCTAGTGCAACCTAATTTTCGACAAATTTCATTATAATTACACTATAGTAAAGTTCAAGTTGAAAAACACTTTGCTTTATGCACTAATGCAATGACTTCTATAAGAGAGAGTTCTTATTTAATCAAGTGGGGGATATGTTATATTTCAAAATATAATGATTGATTAAATAAGTGTTACAATAGATGACTATTTAATCTAGTGGGGGAATGATATATTATTTTATAATATAATTTAATATTATATTATATTATAATATAAAGTTTAGATTAAATAAATGTGACAAAGTGTGTCACATATTGTAACATATACTAGAGAGTTACAATATTTAGATATATGAGATATATCCAAATAATGTAACATATTTGGTGTTACAAATTTGTAACTTCCAAATATTACCCTTTATTGTGTAAAATTGTTGTTACACAATATTGAGATGAATTTCATAAAGTCATATGTGATATGGCTGTTAGAGATATGATTTTAACCCCAATAATGTGTTTTGGAGTTACAAAATCATTTGGGAGGGTTTGGAACTGTTTGGAAAAACAGCACATTTTTAAGTGCTGAAATTGGGCGGTGGCCGCGGCCACAGGCCAAAAACTGACCAATTTTTCAGTTTTTTCAATCTTTGTTGGTGGTCGCGACTCAAAAAACCCAAATAACTCCCAAATCTCCTTTTTAATTCCATATTAATCCAATTAAACATTGGTAACAGCCATGGGGTTGGTGGAATTTGAAATTCAAAGGGTGTCTCTAAACTCTATAAATAGGAGCCTATAACTCACTTGTAAGACACAACATTTCTATCGATTAGAGGACTTGGCTAGAAACACCTTGAGGCTTGATAATTCCATAAAGCTTTTCCAATATCTGAGAGATATCCCTTAGTGCTTTAGTTAGGGGAAAATAAGCTTTTGGACAAAGGTTTTAAACCTTGTTCAAGTTGGTGATCCCCAACCCTCTTCACTTAGGTTGTGTAAGTGAGAGTTTCTTGTATTTCTGTTCTTCTTTCTATTGTATTGTTTTCTTCTTATTCTCTTGTTCTTTTTACTTGTATTTCTTGTTCAAGAGTTGTAATCTTTTCTTTTTTTTTGTTTCAAACACTTTACTTTATTTGTAACCTTTTGCTTAGAGTTGTATTTTACTATTCTCTTCTTCTTCATCATCTTCTTCATTTCCTTTGTTTATTTGTAATTTTCAGTTATAGAGTTGTAACTCCTTTTAATCAATCATTATTTACTTGTAATATATTGTATTGAGGCAAAACAATTTTTCCTAACATTTTAGACTTAGAGTCTAATGTTGTGATTGAATCTAGAGAAGTTGAATTCTTTGAGAACATGTTATGTGACAACAATTCTCAAGCTTCAACATCTCTAAAGAATAATTTGTTATATGAGAACAATTCTTAGGCATCTACATCCAAAAATAATTCTCAAAGGAATGTATAGCAGCCCATTGAACTTAGAAGAAGTCAAAGGTTTAGAAAAGAGAAAAGTCTAGGATTGGATGAGATAGATTCTCAACGAATTTCCTTTTACATGGTAGAAGGAAATAGAGAGGAAGTCATTAGGAAAATTTCTATTATACTTCTTGTTGAGGATGATCCTAAGACTTATAGAGAAGCCATGAAATCAAGAGATAATGCATTTTGGAAAGAAGCCATCAATGATGAGATGGATTACATTCTTTCCAACAACACTTGGGAATTGGTAGACCTCCCACCGGGATCTAAGCCAATTGGGTGTAAGTGGGTATTTAGGAGAAAATACCACACTGACGGTACTATCCAAACATTAGCTAGATTAGTAGCTAAAGAGTTTAGGCAAAAAGAGGGTATTGATTATATCGATACCTATGCACCTGTTGCAAGAACAATTTCTATAAGAATTTTGTTTGCTTTGGCTTCTATACACAACTTTATGTTCATCAAATGGATGTCAAAACGACATTCCTTAATGGTGACCTTAATGAGGAGGTCTATATGGAACAACCCTAAGGGTTTTCCTACCATGATATGAACATAAAGTATATAGACTTGTAAAATCCTTATATGAATTGAAACAAGCTCCTAAGCAATGGCATGAGAAGTTTGATAAAGCCATCATGTCTAATGGGTTTAGGCATAACAATGGAGAAAAGTGTTTGTATTCCAAAATCTGTAAGGGATATGTGATCATTGTTTGCTTATATGTGGATGACATGCTTATTCTAAGTGATAGCATGAAAGGGATAGAAGAAACAAAGAGGTTTCTATCATCAACCTTCAAGATGAAAGATCTTGGAGAAATTGACACCATACTTGGTATCAAAGTGAAGAAACATAGTGGGGGTTTTGCTTTAGGGCATGCCCCCTATGTTGAGAAAGTATTGAACAAATTTAACCATCTCAAAGTTAAAGATGCCAATACTCCATTCGATCATAGAGTAAAACTAGAGAAGAATAAAGGAAGAGTGTGTTGGAAAAAGCTTATACAGGATCTTTATTTATTTTCATGTATATCTAATATTAAACAAATTAATACGAGATAGCCTAAAACATGTTTCTAAAATTGAATTCAAGAGAAACAAATAATAGAATACTTACAGTATCCGCAGTGGAATTAAAGAGTCCTTCCTTCAGTTTCTCTAACTCTTGTATCTTTTCTGTCGCAGAGTATTATCAAGAATCTGAACCGATCTTCTATTTTCTTCACAATCTTCCAATGTATCCTTAGAACCACCTAGACTAGTGTGGGCAATTCTCAACACATGAGATAAATATAGAGAGAAGAATAGAAAATAGCAAAGTGGCTTAGAAAAAGACTTGTGTTTAGAGAGAATATAAAACTATTAGAAAATCTGACTTGTGACTTATCAAACTTCTTCTTTTGACTTCTCTCTAAGCACTCCTTTTATAGAATCAATTAGGCCATTGAATTTAATTAAAAAATCAATAAAATAATAGCCATTTTGAATCCCTAGGTCGAAATTATCATGGGCTATAGGCCCGTGAAATTTCCCATTTGATTATAAGCCCATTGGACTTAAAATCAAGGCCTGTATTATTTTCTATTGATTTAATTAATTAAATAATTATTTAAATCCTTTATCAAATTAATTATTTATAATTTGAACCTTGATTTGAATTTATTTATTAATTTAGATACCAATTTATCTTAATTAATAAATCTGCCATAATTTTTCTTTTCTTTTCAAAATTACACAACTCTGTGAAACTATCCAAAATTGACCTGGTCAACTTTGACAATTCTAATTGATAATTAAATCAATTAATTGAGACTATCTAGATGATTTTATCCAAGGTACAATGGGGATCATGGGCCTATGAAATCAAGCTCTAATAAGTTATCATAAATCTAACAAATAAATTTACTAACTTATTAATTCCTCGTGACTCCACTATAGACTTGGAATTGCACTATTGAATTCATAGAATGCTCTATAAAAAATATAGATACGCTATTAATTATCCATTGTTACAACCATAATTTTCACTCAATCCTCTATAGACGGTTTACAATGAGATAGGACTAAAATACCGTTTTACCACTCATTGTATTTTATCCTTAAAACACTTAGTTCCTTGTAAATGATATTTCAGTAAACTAATTTAATTACTGAAATGAGATCTCTATCATTTATCACCTTGAACCAAACTAAAAGGAAACCATCGTTTCACTTCTTCATCAGAAGCTATAGATGTTCATATCTATGATTAACACTCCCACTCAATTATACTACCGAGTTCCCAAGATGTAAGTATGGGCTAGTTCGTAGGGTAAGTTGGTAACGAACAAGTCAAAGAACTCAAATAATACAATCAGTTAGAATACTAACCACTTAGAATTGAGATTGAATTGACCTATGGTCAACTATATGATATGACTAGAATAGATAATAACGGTATGTTTACTTATCTTATCAACTGTCAATATCGTTCCTGTCCGATGTAACAAATACATCCGATCTTATCTACTTTGCTAATGTTCTGGAAAGAACATAACACTGTAATGTGTAAGTAGATCATATCGTAGATTGGAAAGTCAGTGTAAATCCGGTGCACTTACTAATCTTAGGACTAACTTATTTTTGAACATATAATCATATTTATATTCCACTGTGATTACGTCACTATAAATAAGATTATCTATATGCTCGGGATTTAATAGAAGTTTATATTAAAAAAATAATCATGAAAATAAAACATGTGAGCAAAGTGATTGACCAAGTCAAAAAATGATTTCTATTCTTTTATTGATAATAAAATGAGATTACAAAGAATTTAGGTTTTAATTAGGGCATAAAACCCCAACAGAGTGGTGGCTCAATTGGAGTATGCTAGATGAGTCATCTCAATATCCTATGTGAGAACAAGTGAAAACTTGGCGAATCCTTTCACTAAGTCACTAATGAGAGATTTAGTGGCTACATCATCTCGAGGGATGAGACTTAAACTCCCTAAAGAGATTCATGATTGCTGGTAACCTATCTTAACACTAGTTATTTAATTAGTGTTAGGTTCAATAGGTAATAACAAGTCAATCAAGTGAATATTAGTTGTACTCAAAACAAGTCCCATCTGAGATATTGAGTACTTGTGAGTTACCAAATTGGGGGTTAAAACTGAGAGGATTTTTAATAGAATTCAGTATTGTGAAGACAAATATTTTTGGTAACAAAATACTAAGAGTTCTACCTATATGGACCTAGGGGTGGTGCCACCTCTCATGAGAATTGGGAGTATTCTCAAGAACGTCCATGAATGGAAAGTGCACATGGCCATTAATTGTGCAAAGCAAGACATAGAGGTCTTAAGTGAACATGGAAAAATTGTGTGTGTTATCGCCGATTTGTTATCATGGAAAGATGGTTCAATGCCTAGTGCAACCAAATTTTCAACAAATTTTGTGATAATTACACTATAGTAAAGTTCAAGTTGAAAAAACTTTATTTTATGCACCAATGCAATGACTTCTATAAGAGAGAGTTATTATTTACTCAAGTGGGGGATATGTTATATTTTAAAATATAATGTTGATTGATTAAATAAGTGTTACAATAGATAACTATTTAATCTAGTAGGGGAATGTTATATTATTTTATAATATAATGTAATGTTATATTATTTTATTTTATAATATAATGTTTTAGATTAAATAAATGTGACAAAGAGTGTCACATATTGTAATATATAAAAGAGAGTTACAATATTTAGATATATGTGAATATCCAAATATGCATCATATTTGGTGTTACAAATTCGGTTACAAATTTGTAACTTCCAAATATTGCTCATTATTGTGTAGATTTGTTGTTACACAATATTGAAATGAGTTTCTTAAAGCCATATGTGAAATGCCTGGAAGAGAAAAGATTTTAATCCCAATAATGTGTTTTGGGGGTTACAAAATCAATTGGGAGTGGATTGGAACCGTTTGGAAAAACAACACATTTTTGTGTGCTGAAATTGGTTAGTGGCCGCGGCCAAGGATGTTGGTGGTCGCGCCCTGGGGAACAGAGACTAGTGGTCACGACCATAGATGCTGACTGACCAAATTTCTGTTTTTTCAAACTCTTTTGAACGGCTCCAAAAACACAAATAACTCCCAAATCTCATTTTTAATTCCATAAACATCAAATTAATCATTGGTAATAGCCATGGGGTTGGTGGAATTTGAAATTCAAAGAGTGTCTCTAAACTCTATAAATAGGGGCCTATTGCTCACTTGTAAGACACAACTTTTCTATCAATTAGAGCAGTTGGCTAGAAAACACCTAGAGACTTGATTATTCAAAAAAACAATTTCCAAATCTGTGAGAGATCCCTTAGTGCTTGAGTTAGGGAAATAAGCTTGTGGACAAAGGTTTCAAACCTTGTTCAAGTTGGTGATCACCAACACTATTCACTTTGGTAGTGTGAGTGAGAATTGTTTGTTATTTGATTCTTGTTCTTTTCTTTTATTCTATTGCTTTTCATATTCATATTCTTTTTCTCTATTCACTTGTATTTCTTGTTTAGAGTTGTAATCTTTTCTTTTTGTTACAAACACTTTTGCTATATTTGTATCCTTTTGTTTAGGGTTGTATTTCTTCATTCTCTTCTTCTAATTCTTCTCTTGTTTATTTGTATTTTTCAGTCATAGAGTTGTAACACTATTTAATCAATCTTGTTTATTTGTATTATTTTGTCTAGAGTTGTAACTAATCTTACCATTTCCATTGATACAACATATATTTTCCTAACACTAATGTTTCAATAAATCAATGTGAATGAATGGTAATTTATATATATATTCTAAAGGTATAACACCCACAATGGTTTGTAAACCACGTGAGACTATATGAATTTTTTTAACTGTTAACTATTTTTTTAAATAAAAAATTAGAAAAAATAACAAATTAGTGCAAGGACTATTAAATATTTTTTAAATATATTAATTAATTATTTCTTTAAATAAAAACTTAGAAAAAAATAACAAATTAGAGCAAATAGAATGAGAGAATGCCTACTCATCTCCTCAAAGCTCTCATTTAAATAAATATCGCATGTAGGAAACTGTTGACGCGGTTCTTTGCCAACAGGTAATTAAGAAAAGAAGAGAAAGAGATTAGTGCTTAGGGTGAACCGAAATAAATAAAGGATCTTAGGAAAATGAAATGGTGACTCAAAATACGTTTTTTAAGTGGTTCAAAGGTTAAAATCCTTCTACTCCACTAGTCAGTATTATTGCTATATCCTGGGTATTTGATTACAGGGTATTTCTTACAATCGAGAATCCAACCTCTATTAACTCCCAAGGTCTCCATATACAACATATATTTTCCTAACACTAATGTTTCAATAAATCAATGTGAATGAATGGTAATTTATATATATATATTCTAAAGGTATAACACCCACAATGGTTTGTAAACCACGTGAGACTATATGAATTTTTTTAACTGTTAACTATTTTTTTAAATAAAAAATTAGAAAAAATAACAAATTAGAGCAAGGACTATTAAATATTTTTTTAAATATATTAATTAATTATTTCTTTAAATAAAAAATTAGAAAAAAAATAACAAATTAGAGCAAATAGAATGAGAGAATGCCTGCTCATCTCCTCAAAGCTCTCATTTAAATAAATATCACACGTAGGAAACTGTTGACGCGGTTCTTTGCCAACAGGTAATTAAGAAAAGAAGAGAAAGAGAATAGTGCTTAGGTTGAACCAAAATAAATAAAGGATCTTAGGAAAATGAAATGGTGACTCAAAATACGTTTTTTAAGTGGTTCAAAGGTTAAAATCCTTCTACTTCACTAGTTAGTATTATTGTTATATCCTGGGTATTTGATTACAGGGTATTTCTTATAATCGAGAATCCAACCTCTATTAACTCCCAAGGTCTCCATATTTATAGGAGAAGGCACCTGGGAGTTGGTAAAAAGGTCATTCCGTGACCTTCTTTCCTATCATGTCAACTCTGTGACATTCATGATTAATTCCTAAACATGACACACAAGTGTGGTCAAATCAATAGGTAAGGGGATATTGGGCCGCACGGTGCAACCCAATCGTGGGTGTCTAAATACGCACATTCCTGCTGCGTGTCCGAGAAGTCAGGGGTATATCAGACACGTGATGTCTGATATATGCACGTTTACCTTGCGTGGTTGACTTTATAAGAGGTCACAGCCCTCATATCCAGCTTGTACCACGAGCTGGATGATTACCTCGACCTGCGGCCCTCAGAGTCTAGACTCAGTCTTTAAGCAATCTTGGTGAACCCTTGGGTTACCTCGAGCTAAGGAGGTAGGACCTTACGATGGCAGCCCCGGTCTCGGGGAGGTCCACGTGGTAGTCATGATTAGGCTGTATCTCAGCTCGTTAATTAGCCCGTGGGAAAATCAGGGCGTACATCTGCCCCCCAAGCCTCTGCTCGTGGTACACGACGTCGTGTAGGGCCACAGTAGGGGCTTTTAGGCTTCCCCATGAACTCTACATATTTCACATTCTACGCAGGCGTCGAATACGTGGAACATCGTGGTTGGTGACGGTACGTCTTCCGAGAACCGCATTAAATGGCCTAGCCTATGCCCAGCCGTCGTTTCATCTTTCGAGTGGAGGGTCGTGGATCCCACATCAGGGCAATCCAACGGCCCTCTTCACGTGACCCTTTGCACATATGAAAAGGGGTGGCCACCTTACGCATGGGCCACCTGTTCATTCGAAAATTTCTAAAATTTTCTCTTCTTCTTGCTCTCAAAAATCCCCCCTTTTCCTCTCTCCAGTTACTACCTTCGGCGTTCCAGAAACTCAGGTGCAAGGACTCCTTCGAAGCCTCGAGACCAACTTCTCCGACGAAGTTCCAACCCAGGAGATTCCTTCATCCACTTCCCAGCCAAACATTCTGTAAGTCTCCTGACTATGCATGTTTTGAAATTATTTTTACTGTAGCTTAGGTAAATATTTACTGTAGCCGCATGCAAGGGTTTGCTGGGTTTTGTGGGAATGAAGGGTGAAATCCTTTTAGGTTAGGGTATTGTTTGTAGTAGGAAGCCATTTAGGAGCATGGTTTACGGGATGTATTTTCTGGGGAAAATTTTTGGGTATGATTTTTGGGATATTAGTTCAAAATATCCAGTATTTTGGGTGCAAAACTGGGTAGCTTAGGGGACACGCTTCACAGGCGGTTTTGCCTTTCTTGCCTACTGGAACTTTCCCTCCAAGGCAAAATTTTAACCTGACCCTCCTGACACACGAATTCCGAGTAATCGAGGATCTATTGGGGGCACAGGCGCGTGTTCATAGAACTGCGTGGTCTCACTCTCCACGAGCTGGGCTTACCTCAACTTGTACAAAGAACATTTTATTTTTCCTCATGCTTAGGTCGCCTTTTCTGAAATCTTTTCTTTTGTTCGCTAGGCAACCAGATGGCACCGAAGAAGAATGTCCCAAAAAGGACCGCCGATAGCTTGGCCTCCCAGCAAGACAAAGGAAAGGTGGTGACGACCGAATTCCCAATCCCCCTCTTCGGGCCAGCGGTGGAACAGGAGCTCGAGGTGGCTCCTGATGCGTTCTTTGAGGCGGAGAGGATCGTCTCAAAGATTACCGACTAGACGATGATTACCCGACCTCCCGCAGAGGGCGAGCGGAGCTGCGCGCCGCTTGACGAGGCATTCGCGGCCTGGTGCGACGAGCATTTTAAGGCGGGGACCTTCCTCCCGTTGGATCAGTATTTTGCTGATTTCCTCAATTACGTAAAGTTGTCCCCCTTCCAGCTCCCCCCCAACTCTTATCGGATGTTGGCGGGGTTAAGATGTTTATTCTTGAAACAGGAGTGGGAGGTCCCCACTCCTGCAAACATTTTGTACTTTTTCTGCCTCAAGGCCAGCCCGGAGCAGCGGGGGCGAGGCGATGGGTTTTATTACTTAACCCGATTCCCCAACACGGCTGCGGTCATCGAGCTACCCAGCCACCCCAACAAATTCAAAGATCAATTCTTTATGTCGACGAGGTTCAAAAACTACGAGCTCCACTACTTCAATCATCCTCGTAAGTGCTTTTCAACCTTAGCTCGCAAGTTAAGTATCGTTTAGCTCCTCCTGTATCCCTTTCTGACTTAGATTAATCCTGCAGCTATCTTCGCAAGGACAGAGAAATCTGTGACCCTCGGGGCCCAATACGAGACATTAGCGGGCTTGCCCCCCAGTGAGAAGGATTACTGCGTGCTCGTAACAGACGAGACGATGGTGGCCTGCAAGCTGATTTTCCCAAATCAGACTTTGAACTTAAGGAGGCCCCGGGGCTTCCCCCAGCTCGGGACACCAGACCTACCATCATGGAGGAGGTCGCGGGGGATGAAGATGAGGAGGACGAGGTTCCCCTCGTGAGGAACAGGAAGCGGGCGCTGGAGGTCACCCAGAGAACGGACGAGGAGAGGATCCGGTCCGGAGCAGCCGCGGGTCCTTCTGGCTAAGGTAACCCTTACATGTTTAGGAATTTAGATAGGGCCATTGCCGACCCCCGGCTAGCTAGGTTCAATCCCGGACAGATCGTCCAACGTCACCGAAGATATCCGGACCTGGATACAACCCTGCTCCTTTGTGTCGACCAGCTCGTGCTGGATTACCAAGATAGCCGACCTAGGGGTACTGTAGTCGTAGATAACACCCTAGCCTTTAGGTCGATCTTATTTGAGGAGTATGGGACCAACCTTCGGTCATGGCCATCACTCTGGAGGGGTGCCGTAGCTTCGGGGCTTAGGCAATATGTAGAAGAATCTAGCCCGGAACTAGAGTCGGATCCAGAACTTGCGCCAGCTCAAGAAATAATCGACTTAGATTCTCCCGTAGGAGCTCCGGGGCCGATGGTCGTAACCATAGGTTCTTCTTCTAGCTCGGGGGGTAGGATCCCTTTTAGTATAAATACATACTTGAATTTCTCCTGTTTTTCCCTTTGTTTTTGAATGGCTGTTAAATCTTGTACTAACCATGTCTTTGTTTTGACAGAAGAGATGTCTCAGCTCGACGGGAGTTTGTGAGCTGTGTTTGCCGGGGGGAACTCCTAAGCTGGGGCCTCTGGGCCAAAAATGAAGAAGCTCCGGACATCAAAAAAAGCCGTCGGAACCCCAACTAAGTCTCCTGGAAAGGAGAAAGAGTAGCCCCCAACCGCCCAGGTCACGGGAACTGTTCCTCCTGCTGCAGGGGGAAGCAACATGCCCCCACCCCCTTCGCGAGCTCCGACCCCCGTCTGG
Source organism: Humulus lupulus (assembly GCF_963169125.1). NCBI lineage: Eukaryota > Viridiplantae > Streptophyta > Magnoliopsida > Rosales > Cannabaceae > Humulus > Humulus lupulus. The sequence continues at coordinate 175,638,371 of NC_084800.1, read as the reverse complement.
GATGCAGGGGCAGAGCTCGAGGCTTCGGCGATTGTACCTTCCGAGGTGCGCATCCCAGTCAATCCCCAGGACCTGGAGAAGATTCCAGAGGCCTTCCGGGGAACGGTGTATGAGTCGGCGAACTACGCCGTCAGCCACATATACAAGTTCAACGAGAAGGAGCTCAGGGCCATCGAAACCAGGAGCCCGGTGGGCGTGCTGGAGTCTTCATTGGGCATGGCCCTAACGGTAAGCTAACCTCAACCTTTTATGGTTTTTGATTATTACACATTGCCCTGTTTTTTCTTTCTTCCTTCTTTTTCCCTAAGACAATTGCCTCTCCGCTTTCGCAGAGCGCCGTTGCCCTTCACCGGAGCATCGCCAGGACCAAAACTCAGCTCAAGGAGATGAGGAGCGAGCACCAGGCAGCCGTGGCCATCCACCAGACTTCTCTGCAGACGGCAAAGGATGCCTTGGTGGCCTCGCAGGCCGAGCTAGAAGAGACTCGCCCGAAGCTTCAAGAGCTTGAGACCGCCCTCGCCACTGCGCGGGCAGACCTAGATACCGTGTAGGTGGAGGCCAAGGCCGCCCTGGCGGCCGAGCGGGCAACTTCAGACGCCGCCATGGAAGACATGTTCTACCATTGCTGGGCCTATAACCAAGACATCGACTTCTCCTTCCTGGCAGCGGCCGCCGGGGAGACCTTGCTGGAGAAGTTCAAAGCTCGCCTCGATAAAGAAGCGCCTTCAGAGGCTGGGGAAGGCTCCGACGCAGCTAAGCAGGGCGAGACGGCGACCTCCAAGGGGCCAACTGGCGGAGCTTAGGGCTTTCCTCTTTGTGCCCTTTTCTTGAATACTTTTAAATTTTTTCTGTGTAACTTCTGCATGAGGTGCTTATACCTTGAGACAATTTAACTATCAAATTTTTTTTTAATTGATTTACTGCCCTTTGCCTCTACGCATTTTAGTTACTATTTTGAAAAACTTAGTTCACGTTAATCTTTATCTATATCTCGAGCTCTCTAGGAAGAACAACGATCAATAGATTTAAATCAACTTCTAAGTTTTATGACCTGGTTATATCCAGGAACTTAATTTGAAAACTTAGTTCGTGTTAATTTTTATCAATATCTCGAGCTCTTTAGGAAGAACAATGATCAATAGATTCAAATCAACTTCTAAGTTTTATGACCTGGTTATATCCAGGAACTTAATTTGAAAACTTAGTTCGTGTTAATTTTTATCAATATCTCGAGCTCTTTAGGAAGAACAACGATCAATAGATTTAAATCAACTTCTAAGTTTTATGACCTGGTTATATCCAAGAACTTAATTTGAAAACTTAGTTTGTGTTAATTTTTATCAATATCTCGAGCTCTTTAGGAAGAACAACGATCAATAGATTTAAATCAACTTCTAAGTTTTATGACCTGGTTATATCCAGGAACTTAATTTGAAAACTTAGTTCATGTTAATTTTTATCAATATCTCAAGCTCTTTAGGAAGAACAACGATCAATAGATTTAAATCAACTTCTAAGTTTTATGACCTGGTTATATCCAAGAACTTAATTTGAAAACTTAGTTCGTGTTAATTTTTATCAATATCTCGAGCTCTTTAGGAAGAACAACGATCAATAGATTTAAATCAACTTCTAAGTTTTATGACCTGGTTATATCCAGGAACTTAATTTGAAAACTTAGTTCGTGTTAATTTTTATCAATATCTCGAGCTCTTTAGGAAGAACAACGATCAATAGATTTAAATCAACTTCTAAGTTTTATGACCTGGTTAAATCCAAGATAGGACTTAGTTCGCGTTAATTCTTACCAATATCTCGTGTTTTTTAAGAAAAAAAATGATCAATCGATATAAATCAACATCTAAGTCATTAAGGCGACCTGGTTATATCCAGGTACCATATGCCCCCCAAGTAACTGGGAAAGGGTCTTTCGTGGTTACTTTAGATTACACTCGAAAACATGTACAAATATAAACAAAATGGCCTTTCAGGCCTTACAAGTGAATCATTGATAGTATCTCTTCAAATGGATGGCGTTCCAGGTCCGTGGGACTGCCCCTCCATCAAGACGAGCTAACTTATAAGTCCCCTCCTTAATGATCTCGATGACTTGATATGGTCCTTCCCAGTTCGGTCCCAAGACTCCGTCTTTGGGGTCCTTACTCGCCAAGAAAACTCTCCTGAGGACCAGGTCGCCAACACTAAAGGCGCGACTCTTTACTTTTGAGTTGAAATAGTGAGTGATCTTCTGTTGATAATGTGTGAGCTGGAGCGCGAATCTTCTCGCCTTTCATCAATCAAGTCTAAAGAGGTGCAAAGAAGCTTGTGGTTGCGATCCTGGTAATATGACTGGACCCTATGCGAAAGCACCTTAATCTCCATAGGGAGGACGACCTCACTCCCAAAGGTCAAGGAAAAAGGAGTATGACCTGTAGAAGTTCGATGCGAGGTCCAGTATGCCCAAAGGACCTGGGGGAGCTGTTCTGGCCAGACCCCCTTCGCTTCATCTAGTCTCTTCTTGAGGCTGGCCTTGAGAGTCTTGTTGACAGCCTCGACCTGGCCGTTCGCCTGAGGATATGCCACAGAGGAGAAAATTTTCACAATTCCGTACCTCTCACAAAACTCGGTAAACAGGTCGCTGTCGAACTGAGTCCCATTGTCGGAGACAATCTTCTTGGGTAGCCCGAATTGGCAGATAATGTTCTTAACCATGAAGTCAAGGACTTTTTTGGAAGTTATCGTTGCCAGAGGTTCTGCCTCAGCCCACTTCGTAAAGTAGTCGATGGCTACCACGGCGTGCCGGACCCCGCCCTTTCCAGTAGGGAGGGCGCCAACCAAGTCGATCCCCTAAACTGCAAACAGCCATGGGGAAGAGATCATCTTCAGCTCGACTGGGGGAGCTCGGGCAACTGTGGCAAATCGCTGGCATTTGTCGCACTTATTCATGTATGAGATTGAGTCTTTCGACAGAGTTGGCCAGTAATAACCTTGCCTCAGGACCTTTAAGGCCAAGCTTTGCCCCCCAATGTGATCTCCGCAAAAACCCTCATGCACCTCCTGCAGGATAGCCTTTGCTTCGTCTGGAAGAACACATCGTAGGAGAGGTAGGGAGTGCCCACGTCGGTATAGCACCTCGTCTACCATCGTATACCTGGGAGCTTGATACAGAACTCGCGGCGAGTCATTACGCCCTTCAGGTAGCTTTCCCTCGACGAGATACTCAAGGATGGGAGTCATCCAGGCCGGTCTGGCATCAATCATCTCGACCTCCATCCTGGCTTCCTCAATACTTAGTTTCTCCAAGAATTCTACCGGCACTAACCCCAAGGTTTCCGTCTCCCCAGAGGTGGCGAGCATGGCGAGAGCGTCTGCGTTAGCATTCTGCTCCCGAGGTATCTGCTCGATCGAGCCCTGCCCGAACGCAGTCAGCTCAACCTTTACCCTTGCTAGATAGGCAGCCATCTTAGGTCCCCGTGCTTGATATTCGCCCAGAACCTGGTGTACCACGAGCTGGGAGTCACTGAAGCACTGGATGGAGCTCGCCTTCAGCTCCTGAGTTATCCTTAGCCCAGCCAGCAAAGCTTCGTATTCGGCCTCGTTGTTGGAGGCTTTGAACCCGAACCTCAATGCCGAGTGGAATCTATGTCCTTAAGGGGATATCAAAATGATTCCAGCTCCGGAGCCGTTCTCGTTGGATGAACCATCCACAAATATCCTCCACGATGCCTGGGCCGAGGTGACCTAGGGTGAGTTTTCTGCAGGATCCTCCCGGAATCCTGTGCACTCGGCTACAAAATCGGCCAGGGCCTGACTCTTTATAGCAGTTCGCGGAGTGTATAGAATCTCGAACTGGCTGAGCTCGATTGCCCACTTTAACAAGCGTCCCGATTCTTCAGGTTTTTGCAAAACCTTCCTTAAAGGCTCATCGGTCATGACGTGTATTGAGTGGGACTAGAAGTATGACCTGAGCTTTCGCGAGGCCGTGAAAAGGCAGAACGCCAATTTCTCCATCAACGGGTACCGGGATTCAACTCCGAGAAGTCTCTTGTTGATGTAGTAGACTGGCTTCTGAATCCGATCTTCTTCCCGGACCAATACAGCACTGGCTGCATCCTTCGTGACAACCAGGTAGAGAAAAAGAGGCTCTCCTGCTTTTGGTTTGGATAGTACGGGTGGCTCGGCAAAATGTGCCTTCAGATCGAGGAAAGCACTTTCGCACTCTTCCGTCCATTCGAACTTCTTATTTCCTCGGAGCAGGTTGTAGAACGGCAAACACTTATTGGTGGACTTGGAAATAAACCGATTAAGAGCTGCTACTCTTCCTGTCAGGCCTTGGACATCTTTTCACGACCTGGGTGAGGGAAGCTCGAGCAATGATCTGATCTTTTCGGGGTTTGCCTCGATTCCTCGGGTATTGACGATGAAACCTAGGAATTTTCCCGATGCGACTCCAAAAGTGCGCTTCTATGGATTTAGCCTCATGCCATACTCCCGTAGGATCTTGAAGCATTCTTCCAGGTTGGAAACATGGTTATCGGCAGTCTTTGACTTGACTATCATGTCATCGACGTACACTTCCATGTTTTTTTCGATCTGGTCTGCGAACATTCTATTCACCAACCTTTGATACGTAGCCCCGACGTTCTTCAACCCGAAGGGCATGACCTTGTAACAATAAACGTTAGTCAGGGTCATGAAACTGGTGTGCTCCTGGTTCGCTGAATTCATGGCGATCTGATTGTAGCCTGAGTACGCGTCCATAAAGGACATGAGCTCGTGCCCCGCCGTGGCATCCACCAACTGGTCCATCCTTGGCAATGGAAAACAATCCTTGGGGCAGACTTTATTCAGGTCTAAGAAGTCGATGCAGGTCCGCCATTTCCCGTTGGGCTTCGGGACCAGCATGGGGTTGGCGACCCATATTGGAAACTTGGCTTCATGGATAAAGCCACATTTTTTGAGCCGGGCCACCTCTTCCTCCAAGGCTTCAGCTCGGGTTGTTCCTAGGCGTCTCTGCTTCTGGGACTTTGCAGGAACGCTTTTATCCAGATGAAGTGTGTGCATGATGACACTCGGGATGATTCCCACCATGTCCTTGTGTGACCACGCAAACACATCCAGGTTATCCCGCAGAAATCTGACCTGCTCCACCTTCCTCTCGCCGCAGAGGTTTTTTCCGAGCTTGACCATCCGTGATGGATTCTGCGGATCAATGTTTACTTCCTCGAGCTCCTCAATAGCTTGGAGCTCAGATCTGTCCTCACCTATTTAGGGGTCAATATCCTCACTTAAGATGATATTTTCCCCTTCGGCGCTTTGAGGGTTTTCAATCTCAGGATCAGCTAAGGGTTCCTAAGATTCCTCTTCACCACCTTGGATGGCCATTGCCAGCTGCCTGGGTTTAGATTTTCCCTTCATGGAAATGCTGTAGCATTCCCTGGCAGCGAGCTGATCTCCATGGACAGTGCATATTCCCATGGAAGTAGGGAATTTCATCGCGAGGTGGAGAATGGAAGTGACGGCCTCAAAATCTATGAGCGTAGGCCGTCCCAAAATTGTGTTGTACGCAGCGGAGCAGTCGATGACCGCGAACTTGAGGAGTTTGGAGACTGTCCGAGATCCTTCTCCCAGGGTGATCACCAGCTCGATCGTCTCTATGGCTACCGATCCTTCTCTCGAAAAACCATACAACATCATGGAGGTCGCCTTCAGCTCGGCAACTGTCAAACCCATATTTTCTAACGTGGACCGGAATAGGAGGTTCACCGAGCTCCCATTGTCGATCAGAACCCTCCTAACTCTATGATTAGCGAGCTAAACTGCTACGACCAGAGGGTCATGATGCGGGAACTGGACATGGCCTGCATCGTCTTCTGTAAAAATGATTGGTTGCTTCTCTAATCATTGTAGCTTTGGCAGGTGCTGTTCCTGGATGAACTCTACTCCATTGTGCGCCTTAAGTTCATTTACGTACCTCTTCTGGGCACCCCTGCTTGTGCCAGCCATATGTGGACCTCCAGAGATGGTGGATATCTCCCCTCCTATCACGGGAGGAGGGACATCCTGATCTATCCGAGACCCGGGCTGACTGTCCGGGACTTCTCGAGCAGGTCGACTTGCTGGAACCTTGTTCTGCGCATACTGAGCCAAAGGGCTAGCTCGGATGAGAGTCTCAATCTCATCTTTTAAATGCCTACAATCGTCGGTGTTGTGGCCAACATCGTTGTGAAAGCGGCAAAACTTGGAGGTGTCTCTCTTCCCCTTTCGGTGCTTTAACGGCTCGGGCCTCTTCCAGGGGAGGCGAGTAGAATTAGCTAGGAAAATATTCTCCCTAGAATGGGTGAGCTCTGTATAAGTCGCGTAGACGGGCTTGAACTTGTCTACGGACTTATTCTTCTTTGGGCCATGCTGGCTGTTTTCGCCATTCCCCTTTCTTTTGCCTCCACCGAGTTGGTTGTTCTGTGTGACGTTTTGGGTCACTGCCACGACCTCCGTCCCCACTCCAGCAGGCTGATTAGGGACCTGGCTGGTTCCTGCAGCTGAGGCTTCGGCTTCCTCCAAGTTGATCCATTCCTGGGCCCTGTTGAGGAATTCGTTAACCGAGCTGAATCCCTTTTTTTGTATATCTTTCCAGAGATCCCCTCCGACGAGGATTCCAGTTCTCATGGCCATGAGTTTAGAGCTATCATCCGCGTCTCTCGCCCGAGCAGCGACGTTCGCAAATCTGCTCAGGTAGGCCTTCCGAGTTTTGCCGGGCTACTGTCTCACGTTAGCCAGAGAGTCGGCCTGAACGTGGGCAGCCTGGGAGGCTCGGAATGCCCTTTTGAAATTAGCCGAGAAATTTTTCCAAGAGCTGATTGACTGTCTTTTGCCTTGCTTGAACCACTGCCTGGTCGGTCCAGTCAGTGTGGAAGGGAATATCAAGCATCTCAGCTCGGGGCCAATGTTGTGGGCCATCATCAGGGTGTTAAACATCCTCAGATGATCCGACGGATCTCCGTCTCCATTGAACTTAGACAGGTGTGGCATACGGAGACTAGGTGGGTACGCCGTTGCTGCTATGCTGGGGACGAAGAGCTCCATCTAGTCCCCTGAATCATATTCATCTTTTTATTTTTCTGACAGGAGCTTCCTCATCAGCTCCTCCATCTGGGCCAGGCGCTCGAGGGTTTGGTCCTGATGTCCTTGTTTAAATCTGGGGCTGTTCAACAGCTCTGGATCCATTGTACATATTTGGTGGGTTATTGCCCCTCCTATCTTGAGATAGGTTATTTGGGGCATTCCCGCCGTTACGTACTTCGGACAGGGCCCCCCCTGAGAGAGCATGGCTGTCTCCTCCTGCTGGCTCCCCTTTATGAGAGTTAAGGCGATCTCGGAGGTGGCCCCCCTGGGTGGCTTGTGGACTTTGTGCTGAGCTCAAACGCTGACGCAGGTCTCCGCCAGAAAGGTCACTCTGGCGACTTCCGGTCCAGTAGCTCCTGCTAGAGAGGCTCGGAGTTCGCCTTTGGTGCTGAGGATCTCGACTTTCCCTTGGTGCCCTGCTACGTTGGGAAGGTCCGACTGATGGCGGGTATCTCTTGCTACTTCCATAGGCCGGGATACCTCGGACGGGCCGAGGAGGAGATGGATATCTGATTGGAGACGGAGGATGCCTAACCGGAGAGGCGATCCTAGTTCCATCAGGATGGATCAAATTAGGTGGGGGCCTTTCGGCCCTTCCAACCTGTGGGTCCCGCGCCTGTCGGTCTGGACGAGGCGCAAGATGGCTGTTGGGGACGGGCTGACGCTGCGAGCCCTCCCCGGACCTCCCTCTGGAATTTCCTCGAGCTCCCCTGGGCGTGCTCGAGGCTGGTTGGGAGCTAGGAGTTGAAGTCCTGACCGAATGGCTGTACTGTTGTTGTTCGACTCTAGGCATTCCTCTGAAGTTTGCCTCTCGTCGGTGCGATGAAGGAGTGGAGTTGGTTGTTGGAAGTCTGTTCGAGTGGCTATGCCTGGACCGATTACTCAAACGAGACTTAGGAGCCTCGCCTTGCCTCTCTCCGACATTAGCATCGGTTGTGAGAGGGGGTAGTCGGGCCAGCACATCCTTGATCTGCTGGTTAGCTATTGCCAGATGGCTCCTCAGCTGAGCATTCTCAGCCTCCACCGCAGTGTAATAACATGGGTTCGGATTAGGTGGCCGGGGCGCCGAACTTCCAGTGTCGTCTTGGCCCGCCGGCTGCTTGCTGGGCCGCTGTTGGACTTCGGGAATTTGTGCACCAGGGGTGGCAGTATGATGAGCCTCCTGCCCATCATGCTGTTATGTCTCGTTACCGTGCTTGGATCGAGTAGTCACCATAGTTGGATGTTTGCGACAACACTAATCGAACTTGCTCTCAATGAAGGCACCAAACTGTTGATGCAGTTCTTCGCCAACAGGTAATTAAGAAAAGAAGAGAAAGAGATTAGTGCTTAGGTTGAACCGAAATAGATAAAGGATCTTAGGAAAATGAAATGGTGACTCAAAATACGTTTTTTAAGTGGTTCAAAGGTTAAAATCCTTCTACTCCACTAGTCAGTATTATTGCTATATCCTGGGTATTTAATTACAGGGTATTTCTTACAATCGAGAATCCAACCTCTATTAACTCCCAAGGTCTCCATATTTATAGGAGAAGGCGCCTGGGAGTTGGTAAGAAGGTCATCCTGTGACCTTCTTTCCTATCATGTCAACTCTGTGACATTCATGATTAATTCCTAAACATGACATACAAGTGTGGTCAAATCAATAGGTAAGGGGAATTGGGCCGCACGGCCCAACCCAATCGTGGGTGTCTGAATACGCACGTTCTTGCTGCGTGTCTGAGAAGTCAGGGGTATATCAGACACGTGATGTCTGATATATGCACGTTTACCTTGCGTGGTTGACTTTATAAGAGATCACAGCCCTCACATCCAGCTCGTACCACGAGCTGGATGATTACCTCGACCTGCGGCCCTCAGAGTCCAGACTCAGTCTTTAAGCAATCTTGGCGAACCCTTGGGTTACCTCGAGCTAAGTAGGTAGGACCTTACGACGGCAGCCCCGATCTCGGGGAGGTCCATGTGGTAGTCATGATTAGGCCGTATCTCTGCTCGTTAATCAGCCCGTGGGAAAATCAGGGCGTACAGAAACAAAAATTAATGTTTAGACAAATTAATCTAAATGAAGAGTACTTTATTTATAGCCTAAAGGTATAACACTCACAATGATTTATAAACTATGTGGAATTATATAAATGTTTTATAATTATTAATTAAATATTTTTAAAAATAAATATTAAATATAAAAAACTTTTCTTTAAATAAAAAATTAGAAAAAAATAACAAATTAGAGCAAATAGAAAGAGAGAATGCCTACTCATCTCCTTAAAGCTTTCATTTAAATAAATATCGCAAATAGGAAAAAATATATTAATGTTTAGGCAAATTAATGTAAATGAAGAGTACTTTATTTATAGCTTAAAGGTATAAACTCACAATGATTTATAAACCATGTGGAATTATAAAAATGTTTTATAATTATTAATTAAATATTTTTTGAAAAATAATATTAAATATAAAAAACTATAAATTAGAGAAAATAGAAAAATAGAAGGAGAAGTTGTAACATCGTCTCCTCAAATCTCTCATTTATATAAATATAAAGATTTATATATAGATATAGATAAATTATGTAAAAAAATTCAATATATAATATAAATTTTACGAATTTGAATTATATAAAATAAATATTACAAAAATTAAATATTAATATAAATTTGACTAACTCAAAAAAAATATAACTACTTTTGCAATATTGAGTTAAATCAATCACTTATATAAGAATAAAATACTGATATTTGGATAAATCAAAATGAAGGAAAAATTCTTTATTTCTATTCTAAAGTTATAACACTCATAATGGTCTGTAAACAATATGGGACTATAGAAATTTTTTTAACTGTTAATTAATTATTTCTTTGAAAAAATATTAAATATAAAATTAGAGTAAAAAGAAAAATAAAAGAAGATGGTGCCAACCCTTCTTCTCAAGGCTCTTCTTTATATAAATATGTAAAAATATATACTACAAAAATTAAATATATAAATAATATATTACATATTGATATAAATTTGATTTTCTAAGAAAATATAATGATTTTGGCAATATTGAGTTAAATCAATCACTCCTATAGGAAAAACATAATGTAAATGAAGAGTATTTTAACTCAATATTGCCAAAATAGTATTATTTTTTAGATCATCAAATTTATATCAGTATGCAGTATATTATTTATATTCTAAGGGTATAACACCACAATGGTTTGTAAACTATGTGTGACTATACCAATTTTTTTAACTGTTAATTAATTATTTCATTAAATAAAATATTAGAATAAATAACAAATTAGAGCTAGAGAAAATAGAAGAGTAGAAGGAGAGGATGCAAACTCGTCTACTTAAAGTTCTCATTTATTTAAATATGTAAAAATATATACACTTCAAAATTAAATTTATAAATAATATATTACATATTGATATAATTCTGATGTAAAAGAAATAATACTATTTGCCCAATATTGAGTTAAATCAATCACTCATATAGGAAAAAATACTAATGTTTAGATAAATTAATACAAATGAAGAGTTCTTTATTTATAGCGTAAAGCTATAACACCCACAATGGTTTGTAAACCATGTGGGACTGTAGAGATGTTTTATAATTGTTAATTAAATATTTTTTAAAATAAAAAATTAGAAAAAACCACAAATTAGAGAAAATAAAGAACATAGAAAATTAGAAGGAGAGGATCCACCTCATCTCCTAAAAAATCTCATTTATATAGATGTATAGAATATATAGATAGATTGATGATGAGTCTAGTTTTTATGATGTTTTGGTGATGTTTTTAGTAGTCTTTTATTTTGTTTTTCCTTGTTTTAGCGCGGGTTTACGCTTTGTTTGGTTGTTTTTGTGAATATCAGGAAGAATTGAGCATGTGGAAGGAAATGCCAAAGAAAGGGAAGAAATAATTGAGTTTTTCATCATATTTTGATCAAGAATGGTTCTCAACACAATTTGGAAGTGTTGGTGAAATTTTGGGATGAAAACTTGAAGAATTGAAGAATTCCTTAAGAGCCACGGCTTGATCAAAGTAGGGCCGCGGCTAGGGGGAGAAACAGAAGCATGGTTTTTGAGGACATCTTCGGGCCGCGGCATGGCTAGGTAGAGCCGCGGCATGGATGGGCATTCTGCCCAGAAGACAATGATGCGGGCCGCGGCATGGTTTCAGAGAGCCGCGGCATTGAAAGGATAGTCTGCCCAGAAATTTTGACACGGGCCGCGGCATAGTGTATGTAGAGCCGCGGCCCGCCTCTCTAAAATCTAAAAAATCCTAGGTTTTAAAGGACGAAAAAGAAGAGAGAAGGGGGTACGGACGAAGGGAGGAGTTCTGGTGTTGAAGGCTCAAGCTTAGAGTATTTTTACATGTTTTTCTTCCTGATGTTATTTTTAATTTCTGTTGTGATTAGCACTATGACTATGAACTAATTTTCTGTTTAGGATGTTCAATTGAATCACTTGAATTTCTATTATGACCTAATGCAATTTTAATTTCCTCTTCTTCAATCTTCTTCAATTCCTTATAACCTGTTCTTATAGATTGATTATTGATTGGCCATCTTTAGTCATATATATATATATGTTTTTAAGTCAAAATCTGAGAAGTGAGATTTAATTATGCTGTGGTTATATTGGACATAATTCTAATTTAGAACGAAAGTATCTGAATTAATTGTGTAACTGTTATTAAGTTGTGGAATTTAATGCTACCTTTGTGGTTCAATTTACCATAGAAATATAGGAAATTGTCACCTAGGTTGAGTTTATAATTCATAGAATGATTATAGGCTGCTGTCTCAACTTGTTAATTGAATTAGGTAAAAATAAGAAGAATTCATACTTGGCATTAGGGAATAATAGGAAGGATAGTTGATGAGATTGAATATCCTAATTGTTTCTCAGTGATTGAATTAAGAGTTTTTACTATTAGTTATTATGCTATTTAATTGTCGATTATTATTTCTGCACTTTATCGGTTCTTTTGCTGTATTTTAAAAAAATCAAGAAGTTTTAATTCATCAAATAGAACAAGAGATTAATTGACTGGTAATTGATAATTCAGTCCTTGAGGACGATACTTGGTTTTACCATTTTATTACAAGTTCGCGACTGTGTGCACTTGCATAGCAAAACTATCGCAACAAGTTTTTGGCGCCGTTGCCGGGGACTGAAAATTATCAATATCAGTTTAATTAATTTTTATTCTAATTTGATTTTAATTTATTTGCTTCTAATTTGTTTAGTTGCTAAATTTTTCTATCTCAGGTGAATTTTGGTATATGCGTGGCAGAAAAGGAAAAGCCACACTTGTTCCTCTGAATCCCGAGATCGAAAAGTCTTGCAATCAAATCAGAAAGACTAAGAGAGAGACCCAGAATTCTGTGAAGATGGCACAGAATGATGGAGATGGCAGGAATGGTCTAAATCCAGGAGTTGTCCAAGGGGTTCAGGCTCAGACCAACGCTGAGAGGAGTCTGAGAGATTATGTGCTACCCACTCTGACGGGAGTACAAAATAGTATATGCCCACCAGCTGTAGAGGCCAACAACTTCGAAATCAAGCCTGCTATTTTACAAATGGTGCAGTCCTCTGTGCAATTCAATGGGTTGCCCTCTGAAGATCCTCACACCCATTTGTCCAACTTCCTGGAATTGTGTGGAACCTTCAAATATAATGGGGTGAGTGATGACGCAATCAAGCTTAGGCTCTTCCCATTTTCTCTAAGGGACAGAGCTAAAAGTTGGCTGAATTCTCTGCAGCCAAACTCCATTGTCACTTGGCAAGATCTAGCTCAGAAGTTTTTGTCCAAATTCTTCCCTCCGTCCAAAGCTGCTAAATTAAGGGGAGAGATAAATAACTTTTGCCAAAATGACGGAGAGTCATTATATGAGGCGTGGGAACGGTTTAAGGAACTCCTAAGAAGATGTCCTCATCATGGCATTGAACAGTGGATGCTAGTACAGAATTTCTACAATGGTTTATGTCCAACAACCAGAACCATTATTGATGCTGCAGCAGGTGGCACTTTTATGAGCAAGAGCGCAACTGGTGCTTATGAGCTGCTGGAGGACATGGCTACAAACAACCATCAGTGGTCAGAGGAAAGATCATCAGGAGCTAGAAAGGTAGCTGGGGTGCATGAGCTAGATGCAATTACTGCTTTAACAGCGCAAGTAGCCTCTCTGACAAAGCAGTTACAACAGAGCAGTGTATCTGCTAATGCAGTTCAGATGGCAGTGAGGTGTGAAATGTGTGGTGGTGTTCATTCTGTTGATCAGTGCCCTATCTGTATGAATAATAACATTCCGATGGATCAAGCTCAGGTTCAAGCGGTGGAAAACTTTCAAAGGCCAGTAAATAATCCATTCGCCAATACTTACAATCCAGGGTGGCGAAATCATCCTAATTTTTCTTGGAGGAATAATCAGGGCTAGCAACCTCAGTTTCAGGGCCAATTTCATAATAATATGCCTCAGTCACCTATGCATCAAGCCTCTTTCTCACAACAGCCTAGGACTCAACAGTCAATGAATCAAGCTCCACCTGAAAGGCCTAATGAATTACAAGCTGCATTGTTGACCCTCACCAACACTCAAACACAGTTTATGACAGAAACTCGCTCTTCCATCAGGAATCTTGAGATGCAAGTTGGTCAATTGGCAAATATGTTACAAAATAGGCCTCAAGGAAATTTGCCAAGTAATACAGAGGTGAATCCTAAAGAGCAGTGCAATGCAATCTCTTTGAGGAGTGGGAAGAAGTTGGAAGAGCCAGTCAAGAAGTTTACACCTGCACCAAAGGGTGAAGCTGAGAATGAGGGTAAGGTAGAAAAAGAGGTTATTGAAGACCTTGAGAAGAATCAGTCACCAGTGAGTTATGAGCACCACATCAAGATTCCATACCCTCAGCGACTTCAAAAGAAGACTCTTGACAAACAATTTTCGAAATTTCTAGATATTTTTCGAAAGCTTCACATTAACATACCTTTTGCCGAGGCACTTGAACAAATGCCAAGTTATGTGAAGTTTATGAAGGAAATACTGTCCAAGAAGAGGAAGATGGAGGACTATGAGACGGTGGCACTCACTGAAGAGTGCAGCGCCATTTTGCAAAGGAAGCTTCCTCAGAAGCTGAGAGATCCGGGGAGTTTCACCATACCTTGCACCATTGGCAAGTTTGAATGCAAGCACGCCTTATGTGATCTGGGGGCAAGTATAAATATGATGCCCTTATCTGTGTTTAAAAGACTTGGTTTGGGGGAGGCAAAACCAACAACTGTCACTTTACAGCTCGCAGACCGATCGTTAACACATCCACGAGGTATTATTGGGGATGTTCTTGTGAAAGTGGACAAGTTCTTTTTTCCAGCAGACTTCATTGTACTTGATATGGAGGAGGATGCCAATGTTCCAATCATTCTTGGAAGACCATTCTTAGCCACAGGACGAGCTTTAATTGACGTACAAAAGGGGGAGTTAAGGTTGCGAGTCCAAAATGAGGAAATAAGTTTTAATGTTTTTGCAGCAACTGCAATTCCTACTTGTTGTAGAGTTGATGTGGTGAATGATGGTCAAGATTCAATTGGTATGAAGAGGAAGAAGGCCAAAGAACGATTTCGAACAGTTCGACATCGTATGAAAAGATTATTGTGTGGCAAGTTTGAAGGTTTCAATGACATTGGGGATAATTTCAATATTCTCAACAGTGGAAAGGAATTCTCTCCGTATGGCACAATGGCTTTTAAGGATGCAAAGGGTGGCCACCACCTCAAGCCCCCACTACCTCCACCACCTCCACCGCCATAATGATGTGGCGTCAGGTAAGTTCTCTTCCCTTGTTCTTTTTCTTTATCACATTGGGGACAATGTGCGTCTTAAGTTTGGGGGGGAGCTTATTTTGTTTTGTTTTTGTTTTCTGCGTTGTTTAGTTTAGTTTAGTTTTCTGTAGTGTAAAAGTTAAACCATCATTCTTGTCTGTACTTGCTTTGTCTTTGCTCGTGAAAACGAAATTGAATTCAACTGTGTGCTTGGTTCAGTTGTTTTAGAGTTGAATTTAAAAAGTTCTGTGGGAAATTTTTAATATGTTTTGAAAAGACAACATTTTGGATTGTATTATATGAGTTTGACTAGGGTTGGTGGAATGACAATTTGAATCTAATAGAACTTGCATTATTTGGCTTTTGAGGCGAAATTCTTGATGACATGTGTTTAGAAAAGTGATTTAGGCAATTTTTTTTTTTGGATCGATTGTGCCTTTCAAGCCGACCTTGAGTTAATTATCCTTAGTTACCCTTTTGAGCCTTGAATTTGGTTTTTGTTCTTGATCATACTATTTGAGCCTAAATTTCTTAACTTCTTTATTTTTGTTTTCCTTTCCTTTTGTTATCATAAGCATATAATCTGTGGGAAAGAAGAAGGAAAAATAGTAAGAGGTTGTTATGATTGGAATACAGTATGATTGTACAAAAAGAAGAGAGAGAGAAGTCTTTGAAAAAAAAAAAAAAAGAATAATATCACTTTGTCACACTCCTTGATCATATATATATATAGAAAATAATAAGTTTGGGGGAGTGTGATTTGAAAAAAAAAAAGTGATAAGTCTAGAAAAAGAAAAGAAGAAAATAATGAAAAGTGTTGTCATCTCTCTCTCTAATTGTATAAAAGGGTGATTTTTGGTGTGGTAAAGAAAAATTTGGTTGGTTTTAAGGTTTTATGCTTATGGTAACGATTGAGCTTAAATGAGAATTTCATCTACCCTTACCTAAGCCTAACACTATAACCTGTGAAAGTCCTGTTGATTTCAAAACATGTGTTGTTGACATTAGTGGAGAAGGTCGAGTAATGCAAGCATATTGTAGATTTGGTTTGTGGAATTGTCTGGAATGAGTTGAGCATATATGATAGAATGCAAGTGTTGTAGTCATTTTCATGATATATTATTGATTTCCCTAATTGAACTGTATAAGTTGGACTTTAAGGCAATTGAGCTGAAATTCTGGTTATAAATATTGCAATTGAGGTTTCATGAGTGTTGGCAAAGCAGTGTAGATGGTAATGATGGTTTAGCTTGTTCGTTTTTGTGTTTGTTTCTTTTTGTTAGTGTAACTTGGTCTTTACTCGAGGGCGAGTAAAGGTTAAGTTTGGGGGAGTTTGATGAGTCTAGTTTTTATGATGTTTTGGTGATGTTTTTAGTAGTCTTTTATTTTGTTTTTCCTTGTTTTAGCGCGGGTTTACGCTTTGTTTGGTTGTTTTTGTGAATATCAGGAAGAATTGAGCATGTGGAAGGAAATGCCAAAGAAAGGGAAGAAATAATTGAGTT
Source organism: Humulus lupulus (assembly GCF_963169125.1). Taxonomy (NCBI): domain Eukaryota; kingdom Viridiplantae; phylum Streptophyta; class Magnoliopsida; order Rosales; family Cannabaceae; genus Humulus; species Humulus lupulus. The sequence continues at coordinate 175,621,930 of NC_084800.1, read as the reverse complement.
TTTCATCATATTTTGATCAAGAATGGTTCTCAACACAATTTGGAAGTGTTGGTGAAATTTTGGGATGAAAACTTGAAGAATTGAAGAATTCCTTAAGAGCCACGGCTTGATCAAAGTAGGGCCGCGGCTAGGGGGAGAAACAGAAGCATGGTTTTTGAGGACATCTTCGGGCCGCGGCATGGCTAGGTAGAGCCGCGGCATGGATGGGCATTCTGCCCAGAAGACAATGATGCGGGCCGCGGCATGGTTTCAGAGAGCCGCGGCATTGAAAGGATAGTCTGCCCAGAAATTTTGACACGGGCCGCGGCATAGTGTATGTAGAGCCGCGGCCCGCCTCTCTAAAATCTAAAAAATCCTAGGTTTTAAAGGACGAAAAAGAAGAGAGAAGGGGGTACGGACGAAGGGAGGAGTTCTGGTGTTGAAGGCTCAAGCTTAGAGTATTTTTACATGTTTTTCTTCCTGATGTTATTTTTAATTTCTGTTGTGATTAGCACTATGACTATGAACTAATTTTCTGTTTAGGATGTTCAATTGAATCACTTGAATTTCTATTATGACCTAATGCAATTTTAATTTCCTCTTCTTCAATCTTCTTCAATTCCTTATAACCTGTTCTTATAGATTGATTATTGATTGGCCATCTTTAGTCATATATATATGTTTTTAAGTCAAAATCTGAGAAGTGAGATTTAATTATGCTGTGGTTATATTGGACATAATTCTAATTTAGAACGAAAGTATCTGAATTAATTGTGTAACTGTTATTAAGTTGTGGAATTTAATGCTACCTTTGTGGTTCAATTTACCATAGAAATATAGGAAATTGTCACCTAGGTTGAGTTTATAATTCATAGAATGATTATAGGCTGCTGTCTCAACTTGTTAATTGAATTAGGTAAAAATAAGAAGAATTCATACTTGGCATTAGGGAATAATAGGAAGGATAGTTGATGAGATTGAATATCCTAATTGTTTCTCAGTGATTGAATTAAGAGTTTTTACTATTAGTTATTATGCTATTTAATTGTCGATTATTATTTCTGCACTTTATCGGTTCTTTTGCTGTATTTTAAAAAAATCAAGAAGTTTTAATTCATCAAATAGAACAAGAGATTAATTGACTGGTAATTGATAATTCAGTCCTTGAGGACGATACTTGGTTTTACCATTTTATTACAAGTTCGCGACTGTGTGCACTTGCATAGCAAAACTATCGCAACAATTGATATAAATTTGATGTCCAAAAAAGTAATACTATTTTGGCAATATTGAGTTAAATCAACCACTCATATAGGAAAAAAATACTAATGTTTAGAAAAATTTATGTAAATGAAGAGTACTTTATTTATAGCGTAAATGTATAACGCTCACAATGGTTTGTAAACAATGTGGGACTATAGGGAAGTTTTATAATTGTTAATTAAATATTTTTTAAATATAAAAATTAGTAAAAACAAAAAATTAATGAAATTATAAGAATAGAAAGAGAGGGTGCCACCTTTATATAAATATATAAATATAGATTATTTAGTAAAATAAATCATTCATTTGATATAATCATTACATGCAATTTAATCCTCCAAGTTAATAATTAAAGTTTAGTTAAATTATTATTTTACCACTCTAATTTCCTATTTATCCTTAATATCATTACTGCAATAGGAAGCAATTAATTTATAAGCTAGTCATAAATTTGAGCTCAAAACTAGAATTAACACATATGGAAACCAATTTTCAACTTTTATGAAGAAGATTTGGTAACTATATCTGTAAGACAAGCTGCCAACTGCTTGCTTCAATGAATATCTAAAATATTAGTCTTAAGCCTTTAAACTCTACATTACTTATTGACTAGCTTTGAGTTGAGTTGTCATCATCGATGTATCTTTTTGTCTAAGAGTTTTTGTCTCGTACCTCTAGATGTAGAACTTACCAAATCTCTTGTAAGATGTTTGGTGAATGGATCCACTAAGTTCTTACGTAAGAGATCAAAATGATTTTATCTTGAATAAATTGTCTCACATAGTCATGTCTTAGACTTATATGCCTGGACTTCCAATTGTATATTATGGGTATTCATTGGTCGGTTTGGTTAGGTTATATCATATTTTAATCAACCCAATGTACAAATCAGATTGCAAAAATCCAACTCTAATCCTTCCAATTAAGAAAAAAAGTTTAACCCGTCCAATGTTTTAGGCGATTTGGTCGAGTTGACCCGCCTAAACCAATCTTAAGATTTTTTTTTAAAAATGTTCACATAATTAGATTCAACAAATTAAAAGTATAGTATATGTTGACGCGGTTCTTTGCCAACAGGTAATTAAGAAAAGAAGAGAAAGGGATTAGTGCTTATGTTGAATCGAAATAAAATGATCTTAGAAATGAAATGGTGACTCAAAATTCTTTTTTTAAGTGGTTCAAAGGTTAAAATCCTTCTACTCCACTAGTCAATATTATTGCTATATACTGGGTATTTGATTACAAGATATTTCTTACAATATAGAATCCAACCCCTTATAACTCCGAGGGTCTCCATATATATAGGAGAAGGCACCTGGGAGTTGGTAAGAAGGTCATCCCGTGACCTTCTTACCTATCATGTCAACTCAGTGACATTCATGATTAATTCCTAAACCTGACACATAAGTGTGGTCAAATCAATAGGTAAGCGGATAATGGGCCGCACGACCTAAACCAGTCATGGGTGTCTGAATAAGCACATTCCTGCTGCGTGTCCGAGAAGTCAGGGGTATATCAGACACGTGATGTATGATATATGCACGTTTACCTTGCGTGATTGACTTTATAAAAGGTCACAGCCTTCAACTCCAACTCGCACAACGAGCTGGATGCTTCCCTCGACCTGTGGTCTTCAGAGCCCAGGCTCAGTCCTTAAGCAATCTTGGCGAACCCTTAGGATACCTCGAGCTAAAGAGGTAGGACCTTACGATGGCAGCTCCGGTCTTGGGGATGTTCACATGGTAGTCCTGATTAGTCCGTATCTCAGCTAGCTAATCAGCCCGTGGGAAAATCAGGGCGTACATCTGCCCCCCAAGCCCCTGCTCGTGGTGCACGACGTCGCATAGGGCCACATCTGGGGCTTTTAGGCTTCCCCAAGAACTCTTCGTATCCCACAATCTACGTAGGCTCTGAATACGTGGAACATCGTGGTTGGTGACGGTACGTCTTCCGAGAACCGCATTTAATGGCCTAGCCTATACCCAGCCGTCGTTTTGCCTTTCGAGTGGAGGGCCTTGGATCCCACATCAGGGCCATCCAACAGCCCTCTTCACGTGACCCTTCACGCATATAAAAAGGGGTGGCCACCTTACGCATGGGCCACCCGTTCATTTGAAATTTTTTAGAAATTTTCCTCTTCTTCTCTCTTCATCTTCAAGAGAAAAATCCCTCTTCTTCCCGACCGCCATTCCTAACGCTCAAGAAGTTCAGGCGCAAAGACTCCTTCGAAGCCTTGGAACCAACTGCTCCGACGAAGCCCCAACCCAGGCGATACCTCTTTCCACTTCCCAGCCAAACACTCTGTAAGTCTCCTGACTGTGCATGTTTCGAAATTATTTTTTACTGTAGCTTAGGTAAATATTTACTGTAGCCGCATGCAAGGGTTTGCTGGGTTTTGTGGGAATGAAGGGTGAAAGCCTTTTAGGTTAGGGTATCTTTGCAGTAGAAAACCGTTTAGGAGCATGTTTTACAAGATGCATTTTCTGGGGAAAATTTCTGGGTAGGATTTTTGGTATGCTCGTTTAGAGTATTCAGTATTTTTGGGTGCAAAACCGGGTAGCTTAGGGGACACGCTTCACTGTCGGTTTTACCTTTCTTGCCTACTGAAATTTTCCTTCCAAGGCAAATTCTATCCTGACCCTCCTGACACACGAATTTCGAGTAATCAGGGATTTGTTGGGAGCACAGGCGCGTGTTCTTAGAACTGCGTGGTCTCACTCTCCACGAGCTGGGCTTACCTCAGCTCGTGTCAAAGAAACACATTCAGATTCTCTTCCACCTTAGGTCGCCTTTTTCTAAAATTTCTTCTTTTTGTTTGCTAGGCGACCAGATGGGACCCAAGAAGAATGCTCCCAAGAAGCCTGTAGGAAGCTCGTCCTCCCGTCAAGACAAAGGAAAGGAGGTGATGGCCGAATCCTTAATCCCCAACTTCGGAACAGCAGTGGAATAGGAGCTCGAGGTGGCCCCTGACGCGTTCTTTGAGGCGGATAGGATCGTCTCAAAGATTACTGACCAGGCGAAGGAAAACAAGATCTTCCTCTCCCACAAGATCGAGCTGGGGAGAGAATCCGTGATTGCCCGACCTCCCGCAGAGGGCGAGCAGAGCTGCGCGCCGCTAGACGAGGCATTCTCAGCCTGGAGCGACGAGCATTTTAAGGCGGGGGCCTTCCTCCCGTTGGATCAGTACTTCGCTGATTTCCTCAATTACGTGAGGTTGGCCCCATTCCAACTCCCCCCCAACTCTTATCGGCTGTTGGCGGAATTAAGATATTTATTCTTGAAACAGGAGTGAGAGGTCCCCACTCCTGTAGATATTTTGTATTTTTTCTGCCTCAAGGCCAGCACGGAGCAGCGGGGGCGAGGCGACGGGTTTTATTACTTAACCCGGTTCCCCAACACGGCTGCGGTCATCGAGCTGCCCAGCCACCCCAACGACTTCAAAGATCAATTCTTTATGTTGACGGGGTTCAGAAACTGCGAGCTCCATTACTTCAATCGTCCTCGTAAGTGATTTTCAACCTTAGCTCGTAAGTTAAGTATCGTTTAGCTCCTCCTGTATCCCTTTCTGTTTTAGGTTTATTCTGCAGCTATCTTCGCGAGGACAAAGAAATCTGTGACTCTCGGGGCCCAGTACGAGAGACTGGCGGGCTTGCCCCACAGCGAGAAGGATTATCGCGTGCTTGTGACAGACGAGACGATGGTGGCCTGCAAGCTGATTTTCCTAAATCAGACTGTGAATCTAAGGAGGCCCCGGGGGCTTCCCCCAGCCCGTGACACCAGACCTACCATCGTGGAGGAGGTCGCGGGGGACGAAGATGAGGAGGACGAGGTTCCCCTTGTGAGGAACAGGAAGCGGGCATTGGAGGTCGCCCAGAGAACGGGCGAGGAGAGGATCCAGTCCGGAGCAGCCACGGGTCCTTCTGGCCAAGGTAACCCTTATATGTTTAGGAATTTAGATAGGGCCATCGCCGACCCCTGGCTAGCTAGGTTCAATCCCAGACAGCTCGTCCAACGTCACCGAAGTGATCCAGACCAGGATACAACCCTGCTTCACTGTGTCGACCAGCTCGTGCTGGATTACCAAGATAGCCGACCTAGGGGTACCGTAGTCGTAGATAACACCCTAGCCTTTAGGTCAATCCTTTTCGAGGAGTATGGGACCAACCTTCGGTCATGGCCATCACTCCGGAGGGGTGCCATAGCTCCAGGACTTAGGCAATATGTAGAAGAATCTAGCCTGGAACCAGTGTCGGATCCAGAACTTGCGCCAGCTCGGGAAATAATCGACTTAGATTCTCCCGCAGGAGCTCCGGGGCTGATGGTCGTAACCATAGGTTCTTCTTCTAGCTTGGGGGGTAGGATCCCTTTTAGTATATATATATACTTGAATTTCTCTTTTTCCCCCTTTTTTTTTTGTTTTTGAATGGCTGCTAACTTGTGTACTAACCATATCTTTGTTTTGACAGAAGAGATGTCTCAGCTGGGAGGGAGTCTACGAGTTGCGTTCGCCGGGGGGAATCCCTCAGCCGGGGCCTCTGGGCCCAAAATGAAGAAGCCCCGGACTTTAAAGAAAACTTCCGGGACCCCAACCAAGTCTCCTGCAAAGGAGAAAGAGGAGCCCCCCTCCACTCAGGTCGTGGGAACTGTTCCTCCTGCTGCAGGGGGGAGCAGCATGCCCCCACCCCCTCCACGAGCTCCGGCCTTCGTCCGGGACACAGGGGCGGAGCTCGGGACTTCGACAATTTCAACCTCCGAGGTGCGCATCCCGGTTGACCCCCAGGACCTGGAGAAGATTCCAGAGGCCTTCCGGGGGACGGTGTATGAGTCGGCGAACTACGCCGCCAGCCACATCTACAAGTTCAACGAGAAGGAGCTCAGGGCCATCGAAACCAGGAGCCCGGTGGGCGTGCTGGAGTCTTCATTGGGCATGGCCCTAACGGTAAGCTAACCTCAACCTTTTATGGTTTTTGATTATCATGCCTTGCCCTGTTTTTCCTTTCTCCCTTCTTTTTTTTTTTTTAAGGCATGTGCCTCTCTGTTTTCGCAGAGTGCTGTTGCCTTTCATCGGAGCATAGCCAGGACCAAGGCTCAGCTCGAGGAGATGAGGAGCAAGCACCAGGCGGTTGTGGCCAACCACCAGACCTCCTTGCAGATGGCTAAGGACGCCCTGGTGGCCGCGCAGGCCGAACTGAAAGAGGCCCGTCCCAAGCTTCAAGAGCTCGAGACCACCAAAGCCGCCCTCGCCGCCTCGCGGGCCAACCTAGACACTGTGAAGGCCGAGGCCAAGGCCGCCCTGGAGGCCGAGCAGGCAACTTCAGGCACCACCATGGAGGACATGTTCTACCATTGCTGGGCCTATAATCAGGATGCCGACTTCTCCTTCTTGGCAGCGGACGTCTGGGAGCCCTTGCTGGAGAAGTACAAAGCTCGCCTCGAGAAAGAAGCACCTTCCAAGGCCGGGGAAGTCTCCGGCGCAGCTGAGCAGGGCGAGACGGTGACCTCCAAGGGGCCAACTGGTGGAACCTAGGGCCTTTCCATTCTGCCCCCACTCTTTCATTCTTATTATTATTTTTTTTGTTGTAACTTTTGCATAAGGTGTTCCCACCTCGAGACAATTAATTTTTACCTTTGAATTGATTAACTCCCTTTTGCCTCTGCGCATTTCAGTTACAATTTTTTCAAAAACTTAGTTCGCATTAACTTTTATCAATATCCCGTGCTCTTTAGGAAGAACAACGATCAATAGATTTAAATCATCTTCTAAGTTTTTTGACCTGGTCATATCCAGGAACTTAATTTGAAAACTTAGTTCGTGTTAATTTTTATCAATATCTCGTGCTCTTTAAGAAGAACAACGATCAATAGATTTAAATCAACTTCTAAGTTTTTTGACCTGGTTATATCCAGGAACTTAATCTGAAAACTTAGTTCTTCTTAATTTTTATCAATATCTCGTGCTCTTTAAGAAGAACAACGATCAATAGATTTAAATCAACTTCTAAGTTTTTTGACCTGGTTATATCCAAGAACTTGATTTGAAAACTTAGTTCGTGTTAATTTTTATCAATATCTCGTGCTCTTTAAGAAGAACAACGATCAATAGATTTAAATCAACTTCTAAGTTTTTTGACTTGGTTATATCCAGGAACTTAATTTGAAAACTTAGTTCGTGTTAATTTTTATCAATATCTCGCATTTTTTAAGAAAAACAACGATCAATCGATATGAATCAACTTCTAAGTCATTAAGGTGACTTGGTTATATCCAGGTACCATATGCCCCCCAAGTAACTAGGAAAGGGTCTTTCATGGTTACTTTAGATTACAGTCGAAAACATGTACAAATATAAACAAAAAGTTAATTCTCATTGCTTAATACATAAAAAATGGCCTTTGAGGCCTTACAAGTGAATCATTGATAATATCTCTTCAAATGGATGGCGTTCCAAGTTCGTGGGACTGCCCCTCCATCTAGCCGAGCTAATTTATAAGTTCCTTCTTTAATGACCTCGATGACTTGATATGGCCCTTCCCAGTTCGGTCCCAAGACTCCATCTTTGGGATCCTTACTGGCCAAGAAAACTCTCCTGAGGACCAGGTCGCCAACGTTAAAGGCGCGATTCTTGACTTTTGAGTTGAAATAGCGAGTGATCTTCTGCTGATAATGGGCGAGCTGGAGTTGCGAATCCTCTCGCCTTTCATCAACCAAGTCAAGGGAAGCACAAAGTAGCTCGTGGTTGCAGTCCTGGTCATATGACTGGACCCTATGCGAAAGTACCTTAATCTCCACGGGGAGGACTGCCTCACTCCCAAAGGTCAGGGAAAAAGGAGTATGACCCATAGGAGTTCGATGAGAGGTCCGGTATGCCCAGAGAACCTGGGGGAGCTGTTCTGGCCAGACTCCCTTCGCCTCGTCTAGTCTCTTCTTGAGGCTCGCCTTTAACGGCTTGTTAACAGCCTCGACCTGGCCGTTCGCCTGAGAATAGGCCACGGAGGAGAAACTTTTCACAATTCCGTACCTTTCACAAAACTCGGTGAACAAGTCGCTGTCGAACTGAGTCCCATTGTCCGAAACAATCTTCTTGGGCAGCCCGAATCGGCAGATAATGTTCTTAACCACGAAGTCAAGGACTTTTTTGGAAGTTATCGTTACCAAAGTTTCTACCTCAGCCCACTTCGTAAAGTAGTCGATGGCGACCACGGCGTAACAGACCCCGCCTTTTCCAGTAGGGAGGGCGCCAACCAAGTCGATCCCCCAAACTACAAACGGCCATGGGGAAGAGATCATCTTCAGCTCAACTGGGGGAACTCGGGCAACTGTGGCAAATCGCTAGCACTTGTCACACTTCTTCACGTATGAGATCAAGTCTTTGGACAGAGTTGGCCAGTAATAACCTTGCCTCAGGACCTTTAAGGCCAAGCTTTGCCCCCCAGTGTGATCTCCACAAAAACCCTCATGCACCTCCTGCAGGATGGCCTATGCTTCGCCTGGAAGAACACATCGTAGGAGAGGTAGGGAGTGCCCACGTCGATATAACACCCCGTCTACTATCGTATACCTGGGAGCTTGATACAGCACTCGCCGTGCATCATTACGTCCATCAGGTAGCTTTCCCTCGGTGAGATACTCAAGGATGGGGGTCATCCAGGTCGGCCTGGCGTCGATCATCTCGACCTCCTTCTTAACTTCTTCTATATTTCGTTTCTCCAAGAATTCTACTGGCACTAACCCCAAGGTCTCCGTCTCCCCGGAGGTGGCGAGCTTGGCAAGAGCATCCGCATTGGCATTCTGCTCCCGAGGTATCTGCTCGATCGAGCCTCGCCCAAATGTAGACAGCTCAACTTTTACGTTTGCTAGGTAGGCAGCCATCTTGGGTCCTTGTGCTTGATACTCGCCCAGAACCTGGTTTACCACGAGTTGGGAGTCACTGAAGCACTGGACGGAGCTCGCCCTCAGCTCTTGGGCTATCCTTAGCTCGGCCAGCAAAACTTCGTATTCGGCCTCGTTGTTGGAGGCCTTGAATCCGAACCTCAGCGCCGAGTGGAATCTATATCCTTCAGGGGATATCAAAATGATTCCAGCTCCAGAGCTATTCTCGTTGGATGAACCATCCACGAATATCCTCCATAATGCCTGGGCCGAGGTGACCTGGGGTGAGTCTTCTGCAGGATCCTCTCGGAATCCTGTGCAATCGGCTGCAAAATCGGCCAAAGTCTAACTCTTTATAGCAGTTCGCGGAGTGTATAGAATCTCGAACTGGCTGAGTTCGATTGCCCACTTTAACAAGCGTCCCGATGCTTCAGGTTTTTGCAAAACTTGCCTTAAAGGCTGATCGGTCATGACGTGTATTGAGTGTGACTGGAAGTACGGCCTGAGCTTTCGCGAGGCCGTGATAAGGCAGAATGCCAATTTCTCCATCAACGGGTACCGGGATTCAGCTCCGAGAAGTCTCTTGCTGATGTAGTAGATTGGCTTCTGAATCCGATCTTCTTCCCGGACTAATACGGCACTGGCTGCATCCTCCGTGATAGCCAGGTAGAGAAAAAGAGGCTCTCCTGCTTTTGGTTTGGATAGTACGGGTGGCTCGGTTAGATGTGCCTTCAGGTTGAGGAAAGCACTTTCGCATTCTTCTGTCCACTCGAACTTCTTATTTCCTCGGAGCAGGTTATAGAATGGCAAACACTTATCGGTGGACTTGGAAATAAACCGATTGAGGGCTGCCACCCTTCCTGTCAGGCCTTGGACATCTTTGCGCAACCTGGGTGAGGGAAGCTCGAGCAATGATCTGATCTTTTCAGGGTTCGCCTCGATTCCCCGGGTATTGACGATGAAACCCAGGAATTTTCCCGATGTGACTCCAAAAGTGCACTTCTGTGGATTTAGCCTCATGCCATAATCCCGTAGTATCTTGAAGCATTCCCCCAGGTCGGAAACATGGTTATCGGCAGTCTTTGACTTGACTAGCATGTCATCAACGTACAATTCCATGTTTTTTCCGATCTGGTCTACGAACATTCTATTCACTAACCTTTGATACGTAGCTCCGACGTTCTTCAGCCCGAAGGGCATGACCTTGTAATAATAAACATTAGTCGGGGTCATGAAACTGGTGTGCTCTTGGTCCGCCGGATTCATGGCGATCTGAATGTAGCCTGAGTACGCGTCCATAAAGGACATGAGCTCGTGCCCGCCGTGGCATCCACCAACTAGTCAATCCTTGGCAATGGAAAACAATCCTTGGGGCAGGCTTTATTCAAGTCTGAGAAGTCGATGCAGATCCGCCATTTCCCATTGGGCTTTGGGACCAGCACGGGGTTGGCGACCCAAATTGGAAACTTGGCTTCACGGATAAAGCCGCATTTTTTGAGCCGGGCTACTTCTTCCTCTAAGGCTTCAGCCCGGGTTGTTCCTAGGAGTCTCTGCTTCTGGGACTTTGCAGGAATGCTTTTATCCAGATGAAGTGTGTGCATGATGACACACGGGTTGATCCCCACCATGTCCTCGTGTGACCACACAAACACATCCAGGTTATCCCGTAGAAATCTGATCAGCTCCACTTTCCTCTCCCTGCAGAGGTTTTTTCCTAGCTTGACCATCCGTGATAGGTTCTGCGGATCGATGTTTACTTCCTCAAGCTCCTCAATAGCTTGGAGCTCGTATCTGTCCTCGCCTATTCGGGGGGTCAATATCCTCACTTAAGACGATATTTTCCCCTACGGCGCTTTGAGGATTTTCAATCTCAGGACCAGCCAAGGGGTCCCGAGATTCCACTTCACCACTTTGGATGTCCATTGCCAGCTGCCCGGGTTTCGATTTTCCCTTCATGGAAATGCTGTAGCATTCCCTGGCAGCGAGCTAATCGCCACGGACAGTGCATATTCCCGTGGAGGTAGGAAATTTCATCGCGAGGTGGCGAATGGACGTGGCGGCCTCAAAGGCTATGAGCGTGGGCCGTCCCAAAATTGCATTGTACGCAGCGGAGCAGTCGATGACCACGAACTCGAGGAGTTTGGAGACTGTCCGAGGTCCTTCCCCCAGGGTGATCACCAGCTCGATAGTCCCTATAGCCGCTAATCCTTCTCTCGAAAAACCATACAACATCATGGAGGTCGCCTTCAGATCGGCAACTGTCAAACCCATCTTTTCTAACGTGGACCGGAATAGGAGGTTCACCGAGCTCCCATTGTCGAGCAGCACCCTCCTAACCCTCCGATTAGCGAGCTGAACTGCTACGACCAGAGGGTCATTGTGCGGGAACTAGACATGGCCCGCATCATCTTTCGTAAAAATGATTGGTTGCTTCTCTAATCGCTGTTGCTTTGGCAGGCGCTGTTCCGGGACGAACTCTACTCCATTGTGCGCCTTAAGTTCGTTTACGTACCTCTTCTGGGCACCCCTGCTTGTGCCAGCCATATGCGGACCTCCAGAGATGGTGGATATCTCCCCTCCTATCACGGGAGGAGGGACATCCTGATCTATCCGAGACCCGGGCTGACTGTCCGGGACTTCTGGAGCAGGTCGACTTGCTGGAACCTTGTTTCGCGCGTACTGAGCCAAAGGGCTAGCTCGGATGAGAGTCTCAATCTCATCTTTTAAATGCCTACAATCGTCGGTGTTGTGGCCAACATCGTTGTGAAAGCGGCAAAACTTGGAGGTGTCTCTCTTCCCCTTTTGGTGCTTTAACGGCTCGGGCCTCTTCCAGGGGAGGCGAGTAGAATTAGCTAGGAAAATATTCTCCCTAGAATGGGTGAGCTCTGTATAAGTCGCGTAGACGGGCTTGAACTTGTCTACGGACTTATTCTTCTTTGGGCCATGCTGGCTGTTTTCGCCATTCCCCTTTCTTTTGCCTCCACCGAGCTGGTTGTTCTGTGTGACGTTTTGGGTCGCTGCCACGACCTCCGTCCCCATTCCAGCGGGTTGATCAGGGACCTGGCTGGTTCTTGCAGCTGAGGCTTCGGCTTCCTCCAAGTTGATCCATACCTGGGCCCTGTTAAGGTATTCGTTAACCGTGCTAACTCCCTTTCTTTGAAATCTTTCCAGAGTTCCCCTGCGACGAGGATTCCAGTTCTCATGGCCATGAGCTTGGAGATATCATCCACGTCTCTGGCTTGAGCAGCGACATTCGCAAATCTGCTCAGGTAAGCCTTCAGAGTTTCGTCGGGCTGCTGCCTCACGTTAGCCAGAGAGTCGGCCTGAACGCGGGCTGCCTGGGAGGCTCGGAATGCCCTTTTGAAGTCAGCCGAGAAAGTTTTCCAGGAGCTGATTGACTATCTTTTGCCTTGCTTGAACCACTGCCTGGCTGGTCCAATCAGTGTGGAAGGAAAGATTAAACACCTCAGCTCGGGGCCAATGTTGTGGGCCATCATCAGGGTGTTGAACATCCCCAGATGATCCGACGGATCTCCGTCTCCATTGAACTTAGATAGGTGCGGCATACGGAAACCAGGTGGGTAATACGTTGCTGTTATGCTGGGGGTGAAGAGCTCCATCTCGTCCCCTGAATCATATTCATCTTTTTCTTTCTCCGACAGGAGCTTCCTCATCAGCTCCTCCATCTGGGCCAGGCGCTCGAGGGTTTGGTCCTGATTTCCTAGGTTATTCCGGGGCTATTCAACAGCTCCGGATCCATTGTACATATTTGGTGGGTTATTGCCCCTCCTATCTTGAGATAGGTTATTTGGGGCATTCCCTCCATTACGTACTTCGGACAGGGCCCCCCCTGAGCGAGCATGGATGTCTCCTCCTACTGGCTCCCCTCTATGAGAGTTAAGGCGATCTCGCAGGTCGCCCCCCTGGGTGGCTTGTGGACTTTGTGCCGAGCTCAAACGCTGACGCAAGTCTCCGCCAGAAAGGTCACTTCGGCGACTGCCGGTCCAGTGGCTCCTATTAGAGAGACTTGGAGTCCGCCTTTGGTGGTGAGGATCTGGGCTTTCGCTCGGCGCCCTACTACGTCGGGGAGGTCCGGCTGATGGCGGGTTTCTCCTGCTTCTTCCATAGGCTGGAATATCTCGGACAGGGCGAGGAGGAGATGGATATCTGATTGGCGATGGAGGATGCCTGACTGGAGAGGCGATCCTAGTTCCGTCAGGATGGATCAAATTAGGTGGGGGGCTTTCAGCCCTGCCAACCTGCGGGTCCCGTGCCTGGCGGTCTGGACGAGGTGCAGGATGGTTGTTGGGGACGGGCTGACGCTGCGAGCCCTCCCCGGACCTCCTTCTGGAATTTCCTCGAGCTCTCCTGGGCGCGCTGGAGGCTGGTTGGGAGCTAGGAGTTGAAGTTCTGACCGAATGGCTGTACTGTTGTTGTTCGGCTGTAGGCATTTCTCCGAAGTTTGCCTCTCGACGGTGCGACGAGGGAGTGGAGTTGGCTGTCGGAAGTCTGTCTGAGCGGGTATGCCTTGACTGGTTACCCCGGCGAGACTTAGGAGCCTCGCCTTGCCTCTCTCCGACGTTAAAGTCGGTTGTGAGAGGGGGTAGTCGGGCCAGCACATCCTTGATCTGCTGATTAGATATTGCTAGCTGGCTCCTCAGCTGAGCATTCTCCATTTCTACCGCAGTGTAATAACATGGGTTTGGATTAGGTGGCCGGGGCGCCGAACTTCCAGTGTAGTCTTGGCCCGCCGGCTGTTTTCCTGGCCGCTGTTGGACTTCAGGAATTTGTTCGTCGGGGATGGCGACATGATGAGCCTCCTACCCATCATGTTGCTCCGTCTCGTTACCATGTCTGGATCGAGTAGTCACCATAGTTGGATGTTTGCGGCAGCACTAATCTGACTTGCTCTCAATGAAAGCACCAAACTGTTGACCCGGTTCTTCGCCAACATGTAATTAAGAAAAGAAGAGAAAGGGATTAGTGCTTATGTTGAACCGAAATAGATAAATGATCTTAGAAATGAAATGGTGACTCAAAATACGTTTTTTAAGTGGTTCAAAGGTTAAAATCCTTCTACTCCACTAGTCAATATTATTGCTATATATTGGGTATTTGATTACAGGGTCTTTTTTACAATATAGAATCTAACCCCTTATAACTCCCAGGGTCTCCATATTTATAGGAGAAGGCACCTGGGAGTTGGTAAGAAGGTCATCCCGTGACCTTCTTACCTATCATGTCAACTCTGTGACATTCATGATTAATTCCTAAACCTGACACATAAGTGTGGTCAAATCAATAGGTAAGGGGATAATGGGCCGCACGGCCCAAACCAGTCGCGGGTGTCTGAATAAGCACATTCCTGCTGCGTGTCTGAGAAGTCAGGGGTATATCAGACACGTGATGTCTGATATATGCACGTTTACCTTGCGTGATTGACTTTATAAAAGGTCACAGCCTTCAACTCCAGCTTGCACAACGAGCTGGATGCTTCCCTCAACCTGTGGTCTTCAGATCCCAGGCTCAGTCCTTAAGCAATCTTGGCGAACCCTTAGGTTACCTCGAGCTAAGGAGGTAGGACATTACGATGGCAGCTCCGGTCTTGGGGATGTTCACGTGGTAGTCCTGATTAGTCCGTATCTCAACTAGCTAATCAGCCCGTGGGAAAATCAGGGCGTACAGTATACATCTTCCAAACTTTGACATATTATTCTAAATTGAATCCTTAAAACATTATTTTAAATTCATTGCTAAAAATTTGAGAATAATATTTAATATTACATATAATATATGTAATAATATACGCAATATATGTATGTAGAAATAAAAAAAATCTTAATCGGTTTTCTTCGAGGTATATGGGCAGGTTGGTATAATTCCCAAACCGCCCAATTATTATATTGAATTTTTGTCGGGTTATTCAGGTTGCATTTTTCGTCGACTTTTTCAGTTTGGATTGGGTGGTTTATTTGGGTTGGGCGGTTTGCAAAACCTTTTGCACAACCCTATTGTATATGCCATTATAGGCTCTAGAAAGTATGGCTTGACTATCACAATGTATCGAGATCATCGGTACTTTACCCCTATGTCACCCGACCTCTTTGCTAGTTGCCGCTAGAGCTATAAACCCAGCTTCCATGGTTGAGTGTGATATACATGTTTGTTTCTTAGCGTCCCAAGAAACAATGGCTTGATAAAACTTTTCATACCATTGTTTTGATGCTTGTTTAATCCATATATTGATTTAACAAACTTGCACACTTTTTGTTCATTTTCCTTCAGAAAAAAACTCATCTGATTGCTCCATATAGACCTCTTCATGGAGGTCTCCATTTAGGAATGTCATTTTGACATCCACTTGATAAACATACAAAATTTATTTATTGATGATAAGACAAGTCAAACTCTTATTGATGTTGTCCTAGAAACCAATGCATATGTGTAAAAAATAATCAATTCATTTCTTTAGTCTAAACCCCTTGGCTACTAATTTAGTCATAAATGTTTGTAAGGTGCCATCGGTATTCCCTTCAAAATACCCACTTGCATCTAATTAGTTTTGAACTTAGTGGTAGGTTAACTAATTTCAAAGTGTGGTTTGACATAATTGAATCTATCTTATCTTTTATTGCCTCATTCTAAAAAGCAAAGTCTCTTAAAGACATTGCTTCTTGGTTGATTTTAGGATCATCCTCAACTTGAAGAACCATAAGAATTTTCCTTATGACATCTTTAAGGTTTCTTTCGGCTAGATAGTATGATATTTCTTAAGAGAATGTGTCATTTGATCCTGATTATCTTCTCATGACATTCTCTGGCACTTATGGGCTCTTGAGAGTTGTTATCACAATATAACAAGTTCTTAAAGAACTCTTTTTTTTTTCAATTCAATTATCACATTAGACTCCAACTCTAATAGCGTTTAAGCCTTGCTATTTAAGGCATAGCCAAAAAGTGCACACTTTATGCCCATTGGACCCAACTTTGTTCTTTTAGGTTCCATGCTCTTGCAGTAAGCAAGACATCCCCACACTTTATGACTGCCTAAGTTGTTGCAAATTTATGGCTTTACACTTTTGAAATCAACAATGAATAATAGGAATAATTCAATGCTACAAACTCTAGAGACTAATCAAGAACCATATTTTAAGTCTGAATGCAAATCTTGATAATGAAAGAACCATATTCAAAGTATGAATGCAAATCTTGATAATCAAAGATTAAGTGATTAAATGATTATAACATGAATTTAGAAATATTTAATCGTTAATACTAACAATACAAACACAATTAAAAGTTAGAGTTTAGAGAAATACAACCTTTGAATTGTACATTTGAATCTTCAAACTTGGGGAACATCTAAAGACTTATACATGAGGAGTATCATTGTCCAAAATCTCTATTTCAAGTCTTCCTAATTTTTCTTTAAACTTCACCAAAATAGAATGAGGTTTGAGATTTAGAAAGACTTTAAAACTCACACAATTCGAGCAATCCTTGGTGAGTTTCTTGGAGAAAACTTATGTTCTTTGAGAGCTATAGAGAGAGAGGTTCGAGAGAGTTTTTTTTTTTAATTGTGATCAAGACTTTACAACTCTAATAACATTTATTTATAGTGTATACACCATCATTAAGTCCAACCAATATGATTAGAGCATTGAAGACATCATTTGGAGCCAAAACCATGTAACCATATGGATTTGTACGGACATGTTAGGTGACGCATCACCTGACACTAGGCAACATGTCACCTCACATGCAATACATCGCCTAGTGACAGGCGATACATCACCTGTTATGGTTTCTTAAGATTTTTAAGCCTAGGTGATGCGTCGCCTCTAGACCTAACCCAAATTCTCAAAATGTGTCTTAAATACCTCAAAATGCTCACAAACTTATTGGGCATGCTTAGATACCTCATTGTATAACTTTAGACCCATAAAAGTCAATTGTAGATTCCCACAACAAAAACTCATAATATCACTTCAACTTAAGTGAAATTGTTAAGTGTTTTGCACCACATTATGTAAAAAACTTAACCATTATATTTATTCAATGTCAGTCAACATAAGTTAGAATTCATTACTTTTCATAAGTTATATGGAGACACATTGCCTTTTTTTTTTTAAAAAAAAGAATTCAATTTAATGTACGACATGCAACAAGCATAGCTTCACCCCATAAGTATTAACTTAATTTAGTATGTAAAATAATATAATTAATCATCTCAAGATATGTCATATTCTTTCTTTCAGCTATACCATTATGTTGTGGAGTGTATGATGAAATACATTCATGAATGATACCATGTTGTTCACAAAACAACTTAAAATCATTGGAAAATTATTCACCACCTCGGTCACTTTTAAAAATTTTGATGTTCCTTTCCAATTGATTTTCTACTACCGCTTTATAAATTTTATAAGCATTAAATGTCTCATCCTTACTCTTAAGTAAATACACATATGCAAACTTAGAGCAATCATCTATAAAAGTAAAAAAGTATCTATTTCATCCTCTAGTTAACATGTCATTCATTTCACATAAATCACTATGTATTAAATCAAGAAACTTTGCACATCTATCAACACTAGGAAAATGTTTCTTAGTCATCTTTGATTTTACACATATAAAGTTCATATTTACTATAATCATTCACATCATAATTTTTAAACCACATTTCACAATACTTTTAATAGGTACTATAATCTATAATCTATATGAGCACGTCTATAATGCCACAAATAAATGGAATTAGAATCAATCATATTACAAGAACTGGATTGCGATTTTATTATTGCTATTGTCAAGAGTACAAAAATTGATCATTCCATCACATGAGTAGTCCTTTCCTACAAAAGTGCCCAATTTAGTCAAAATGAGTTTACCGAATTCAATCACCATTTTGATACAAAATTTACTTAATAAGTTTCTCTATTCATATCGAAAATATAGAAAACATTAGTTAGTGTCACTTTCTTGATGGTTGTGTGAAGAAGAAATTAGTGCAACCCCTTCTAAGTACCTTGAATTTCTTTACATTTCCCATTTGGACTTTAGGTTCATCTTTTGCATTTTCAAAGGTTAAGATTTTTTTTTTAATTATAGGATATGTAACGCCCTGCGTTTCGGGTACTTTTAAACAACTCGTGTCGGGATTATTTTCCCTGAGTTAAGAATATTATTTTAAATAATATTATATTTGTTTGGAATTTATTTCCATGAGTTATTGCTAGCCAAATTATGAAGTTTGTGATTAAAAGTCAAGATAAGTGTAACGCCCTGGCTACCCCAGAATAGTTACGGTGAACGGTGGACCGGAAATTTGACTCACTACCTTAGTCCTTTGGTCAAAAACGTGCTCTAAGTATAATTAACAGGTTAAGGCATAAAACCAATAAAAAGGAAATGGAAATTTTTGTTACGAACTGCTCTGCAGATCTAAACAAAACATTTGCAAGTGGTTTTCAGTACAAAATGGTCATTACTGGTTTAAATTTACAATCCCGCCGACCTAAGCGGCAAAAATAGGGTAAACCCCCTAGTTCCTCTGAGAACTCCTTGGCCGTGGTGGTCAAGCGGCCGCATATGTACACATCACCACATCAGCTCTCCACTCAAGGCTAGGTGAGCTTTTCTTTCCCTTTACCTGCACCACGTAGCACCCGTGAGCCAAAGCCCAGCAAGAAAACATAATAATTTTTATAAACGTTATCAAATGATTATCATTATAATCATACTGAATCATAAAGCTTTCAAACAAGCAAATGAACATCACATGATTTTAGCAGGAGGGTGGCTGCTAGGTAAGCCACCAGCCTCCAAGCTCCGTTTTCTAGCGGGAGAGTGGCTGCTAGGTAAGCCACTAGCCTCCAAGCTCTGTTGTCTAGCGGGAGAGTGGCTGCTAGGTAAGCCACTAGCCTCCAGGCTTTGTTTATTCATCGACCCTCAGGGTCGGTCAGGCATTAATGCTCCTTGAGTCATTCAATGCTAGTATTCGATTATATCTAATCTCTGTTGGCTTGCGTGATTCACGCTAAGGCCGTTCTGACAAATAAATCAGCACTACCTGACCTGTGTCCAGTATCACTGCCAAACCTGACAAATAAGTCACAGCTTCACAGCTGATACTAACAATTTTGTCGATTCTATATTCAATCCATGTCCATATTTATACAATCAACATGCCTCACAAATATCCATGCATGTCTCACTTTGGGTGCAGTTTTCTTACCTCCGGTTCGAGCTAGAATGAATTAAGGAACGACCTTGAGAACAATCAACCTTTAAACTCCTTAGCGGTTACCTAATCATAACCAATTAGAAACCATTAATAAAACAACTCAATGAATGGTTTACAAACTAAACCACACTCCCGGGACCAATCCCCCACTCTCGGGACTCTTAAACTACTCAAAAGGAGCAAAGGAACCAACCCCCGAACCTTAAAAACCATTCTGAACCCTAAAATCAACACTTCCTGAAGCTGGCCTAGCGCCTAGGCGCCACCCACCAGCGCTGGGGCGCTGTCCCAGAAACAGAGAGGGCTGCTCTCTGCCCTGAGTAGCGCTGGGGCGCTAGGGCTGGCGCTGGGGCGCCAGCTTCAGACCAGCAGCTGCACTGAAACTCCATTCTTGCGATTCCTTTTGAAACCAACCTTCCAAACACATCCCAAACCTTACCAAGACATCCAATTCAACCCCTAAACCTCACCTACATCACCTCCTCACCAAAACCCAATCAACCACACACAAAAACTCCCCTTGATTCCAACTTTCCACATCAAAATCTAGAGCTGAAAACTATAAAAGAAAAACGGAGTACACCTGAAATTCAAGGACAATTCCTTACCTCCAACTGGTTTTGAACCCTCTTAAGATGATGAACTAAGTCCACAACCTCCAAGCTTTGATTCCCTAGCTTGCTACCTCAACTTGGGACCAAAAACCTCAAAGTAAGTTAGGGAGAAATGGATGTACGAGAAGAAGAAGAAGCTGCTCTGTTTTTGTTCCACAGCTTTCTACAACCTCTTGAAACATATATAACCCAAGCAAAATGACCTTAATACCCCTAGGTCATCAAAAGCTTCTAATATCTCCCTAAGGGTAAAATCGTCATCTTTCACCTATTTCGTTAATCATAATTAACGCTCTCCAATTCCCGTTATTCTCAAAATTCCCAAACACCAATAGTTCATATCCCGTTACCCTTTTTACTCCCGGCAACGTTCTAATCATTAAAACATCCGGAGACTCACCCCGAGCCTCGATCTTAATCCCGTTATAACTAAACCGCTACTTTAATACTTAAAGATCGTCTCATGCCGAATAGCTCGAACAAATCCACATTATAATGTGGCCTTAACAACATATAACCAACATGCATCCAAATAAACAATTTACCCTCAACGGGCCAAATTACTATCACACCCCTGTAATAATAAATATGGACTCACATGCATGCATTTCACATCATATCAGAATATAATCAACATATACATGCATTTTATCAATTAATAACACAATTAAGCAAGCATGGCCCTCCCGGCCTACTTTTCATGCCGTTACCACAACGGAGAATTCGGGGCATTACAATAAGACTTTCGGTCTTGGACCGACACAAAAACCCTAATCGGGTAAAAATCTCAGAAAATAAAATGAAAAACTATGGAAAATATATTTTGGGCATATAATACATTCATAAAAATTAAATTTTGGTCAAAAATAATAAACCTAAGAGGAAATAGAAATTTTAGGGTATTTTGTGCTAAATGCTTAATTTTACCGAATTTGGGGAATTTTATCCCATAAATGGACCTTAGGTTAAATTGTATTGTGTGATTAATTAAATTAAATGTGATAGATATTTAATTTAATTATTATGTGTTAAGTTTTATTTTTTTAAAAAAATTTATAAGAGTTAAAAAAGTTATAGAAAGTCATTTTTGGATTTTTGGAAAAAAGACAAATTCTTAGGAAATGTTTATTAACCTTTATAATATATATATGCATATATATATATATATATATATATATATTTATACAAAAATAGAAAAGAGGTGTCCGGGCCATGTAAGGATTTTAAATTGGTGGTTCAAATTGATTAAGGCTTTTAATCATATTTAATAAATGTTAATGACACAAAAGACAGAAAGTTAAAAAAAAAACTCAAGTGTTTAGATATTTTTGTGTGATTGACCATTCTTTTCCACCTCCCCAACCAACCCTATACTCTTCTCTCACTCTCATCTTCTTCAAAAATATTTCTCTCAAGTGTTCTCACCATTTTCAACTACCAAGAACACTAAGAAAACATTGGAAGCTTAAGCTTTGATCTTGGAAGAGTTTCCCTAAGGTAAAAGTTTCAAAAACTTGACTTTTGTAGAGTTTTTAACCATAGATCCTTCAATAACTAACTATATATGTTGTTGGGGGAGTTGTTTTAAGGTTTTTAAAGAGTCTTGAAGGTTCTAAAGCTAGGAAAAATATCAAAACCCAAAACAAGAACAACAAGAGGTAAAAAGTTTACTTTTTATGGTAGTTTTTGTATAGTTTTTATTTTAAGCATTATTTTTTGTATTTAATGCTTAAAGTTTATTATTGGTGATGTAATAAGGATATGGTAGTTATTTGACAATTTTTATGATGGTTGTATGTTGATTGTGAAAATAGGGACCCAAAATCCCCAAGTTTTTTTGTTGAAAACCCTAAAACCAAAAAGTTTTGAGCCTTGACTTCTAAGGGATCAAGCATCTAGTATATACCTGATTTTGTAAAACTAAATTATACTGTGATGTTTTTGAGATGGATTACATAAATTTGATCTTTTGAAAGACTCAAAAACGTTTAGAAATGAGTGAGTTATGTTATTTCAAAGTTTAGGTAAAAACTGTTTTTTTTTTTATATTCTTGGGACCAAGTTTGGACAACCACTGTATAAGGAAAATGAACCCAGCTTTTGATAAAATTTGGTGGAAATGTTCTTGACATAACCTAGTATTCTACTATAAAATTTAGTAACAAAATACATAACGGTCTGAGAGTTAATAAGTGCCAAAGTTTGGAAAAAATAAGGTCATTTTTACCTCAATGTTTGGAAAATATTTTCACCAATAAAATATGCTCCTTTCGACCTAAGATTTTATAAAGACCTAAATGGCATACCAAAGATTGAATTGGGAAATTTTGGTAATAATTGGGTAAGTAAATTTCAAGTTATGACCTAGCAAAGTATGTAGTTAAAAATGTGAAAAATGAAGTTTTCACACTTAGTGCAAAAAATGAGATTTTTGGAACTTAAGAAAAAAATACATTTTTGTGCATATTGCAAGATAAAGACTTGGTAAGTCTTAAAAGCAATTATTAATGGTTTTTCCTAACTAAGTTAAAATTAGGCTATTTTCTTAAAATGATTTTTAGATATTAAAACCTTAAGAAAAATAAAAGGAAATTTAAGAGATTATTTTCTTGAAAATAATTGAGGAATTTAATTAGTATTTTCTGGATATAATACCGGCTAAAATCTTTTATATATTTAACCGACTTTTTGAAAGTACAAGTTAATAACAAAACTTTTAAAGAATAAGATTTTTAGCAGATTATGGGAAAATACTATTGCGATACCCGAGCCTATGTATCGAGACCATAGGATAGGTTTCCCCGAGACTTAGGGTTTAGTTCAAAAAAATTTGAGTATGAATTTCTTGAATGGGTTTAAAACCAAATAAGGATCTTTAATCCTTACAAATGATTTTTGAAAATGACCAAACTGCCCACAATAATAATAATGAATTATGAGTGCCATAATTAATCCTTGTATATTGTATGGATAATTACAGTATTGGCTAAGCATAACTGGACTGTACGTTGGAAGGTGAAATTCTGTTGAGAGCTAAGGACTCCAAGTAATTCAACTTCTATTGTGTGGCTACAACATGAAACAACTAGTGTATTGTATGTTAGTATAGAGACACATGCACACATATATACACTGTCACAGAAAGTTTGCATAGAGACGTTAGTCTAGGTGGTGCTGATTTAGAAAATATGAACGGTAGATATCCGTTATATCCGAGACTGCTGATCCTCGTCACACTACTTGTTTGATTTTATTATGTCCGATTCACTACCGCAACGAGTGGCCAAGAGGTGAGGATTGCTGGTTTAAACCTAGGGACGCCAAAATGAATGGGACCTAGGGGCCCTCATGCTTACTTAATCATTGAACGGTTAGAACTCGAGCAAGTGCTCTGATAAGTTATTCCTGGATAGTAGTCGTGAATATTGGCCATTTAGTGAGAGTGCCTAGAGATACTAGGGGTTGCCAAGTTTGAGCGAGGCTGAACACCTTAGGGGCAACTGCTCACCAGCACCACTGATTAACATAGAAGTCTCTGTAAACCCGTGTAACTTCGGTTACACTCTTGAATAGTAGCAATGCCCTTGGTGACTTGATGGTTACACTTGTGAGGGATTTACTCTTGGAGAAGTAGCAATTCCCTAGGTAACTTGATGGTTACCCTTGTGAGGGATTTACTCTATGATAAGTAGTGATGTCCTAGGTAACTCAATGGTTACCCTTGATGGGGATATTTATTGGCTAGATCTTAGTGTTGAGACTCGATTCTCCCCTACTGATTAGCGAAATTGTTGGAGGGCATGATACGCTCGAATTATGGGAAATTTTCGAGCGTTGGTCTCGAATTATTTTGTGATATATTATATCTGCTTGCTCTCGGATTTTTCTAAGTGCATGGATTTATCTGTTTATATGAAATAGTTTGCCTTTTGTTATCAGGCATAACCATAAGTTTGCCATGATACTTTTACGTTCTTGAAATTGATTGCGTAGGGTATGGATTGATCCAGAACCCTAATTTTGTGAACTATTGTTATCAGTGGACAGTAACTTGGTCAGTAACCACCTGTCTTCTCTGCATGCTTTTGTTTTAAAGTTGAACTTACTAAGCGTTTTCGCTTACCTAGTTATTTCTTATTGTAGGTAAGAACAAGGGAAAAGCAGAGCAGTGAGCGCTGGAGTCTACTTTGTGGATGTACACGTGGATCGACCTTTTGGAAAGCTGTTTTGTTTTTGGAAATGTTGTTTTATTTTCATAGACTAGGCTCAGTTTATTCTTCATAAACTATGTTTGTATTAAATATTAAGTATGACCATACGACTTTCAAAAACTTTTTTTTATACGGGTTTTTGAGACATTTTGTTAGATGAAAACATTTATATTTCCGCATTATTGAGTCTTTGACGTTACAGGTTACATTAATAGTGGAACAAGTATCATACCACAATCATTGCACCTTTCCTTAGAGATAGGTTCTTGACTACTTGTCCTCTAAACTATATCTTGCAGTAACAAAGAGAATGCGTGGTCTCATTTTCCAATGGTGAATTTTTAATACATACTTTGGTATCTCAACTCGTTAGAGTGTATACTTGTGTGAAATGTAAAATCAAGTCACAAAGCTTTGTTATTATTTCTCTTAGGCATGTGGTTTAGGGAGAGAAAAAGAGAGAGTTTGTTTTAATCTTCTAACAAGCAAACAGATTAAGCTTAACTTTAACTCATAAGGCTCTATTAATAGAGTCATATATTAAGTGGAGGAGAGAGCTAGGCTTAGCTCTTTCTTTGCATGAGCTTGGTTGCCCATCAAAGTACAATGGACTGTGATACGCCTACTACATAGTTCAAAATCATGTGGTTTTTTTTTATCATTTTATCTCTCTGATTTAATTTTACCATTTTTTTATATACTATAAACAATTGGTATAATTAATTAATTAATTTTTATACAATATCAATATATTTTATTTCCTATTATATTATTTCATAAATAATAACAAAAACTATCATTGTAATACTTGATTTGAATTATTTTTATTTAATTGTTTTACAATAACGTTATGTTTGATATTAAAATAATATTGGGTGTATTATTTTGGGATGCGTTCCCTAGACACGTATTTATACACTACTTTTACACAATTTTCACACCGTCATATCTGATAGAAAAAATGCTAGTTTGACCATGTGTGTTTATTAAATGATAATTCAGATATTGTGTTTTACATAATTGATCAAAATAGTGACCACTTTCTCCGCTTCTCTGAACTCATTGCATCACTAAAGACCCAATAATTTATCTTATAATTGAAAATATTTTTACTAAAATCATGTCTATGATACTATTTTGATCTATTTTGTAAAATACATAGTCTGAATTGTCATTTAACAAAACACAGTGCTCGATCGCGTATTCGAGAAAAACACATAGGCCAAAATTGTATTTTCCCTATCTGATATGATGGTCAAATTTAAAACACCTATTTAAAAAATTAATACATGTTTTAATAAAAATAAGAAAGGATATTTGTGGCAAAATACTCAATGTTTACATAATTTTTTTTTAAAAGGCAAAAATACCTAAAGTTGCTAAAATGTAGCATTTAAATACTAATTTTTTTTTGGGCAAAATACTCAAAAGTTGCTAAAATGTTGCATGTTTACTACAAAATAATTAAAAAAATTTAATAAAAATGTATTTTAAGTTGTAAAAATCATTAAAATTATATAAAAATATACAAAAGTAGCCTAAATTAATTCTACAATTAAAAAATAGTTTATTCAATAAAGAAATATTTTTGATTGAAAATAGTTAAAAGAGAAATCAATAACTAAAAAACTATGCCATTGCCGCTATGCCATTGTGTACTGTTGCTGCTGCAATTGTCGGTGGGTATGTAGATTTACAACTTAATTGGAATTTCCAAGGTTTATTTCCTTTATGAATTCATTCACACACATGTGTTAAGATGATTATGAATCTGAAGCAGAGTACACAATTGACGTGAATCAGATTGGGTGATGGGTTTTTAAATCCAAAACTTCTAAGGCGATTTCATTATCTATATTTGGCTTATTAAAATGTCATTGTTTCTCTTTTTTTTTCCTTTCGATGATGGGTCTTCTTCCTTATGTGAAAAGAAAAATCTGAAACTAATTAAAAACAATGAACATAGTTTTTAATTTTATTTAGTTTTCTTCTCACATGTTCATTGAATTAAAAGTATATGAAGCTTATATGTACCTTGTTTTTTTTTAAATAATTGATATTTTTAAATGTATATATGGATGTGATTTTTTTTCAAGATTATTGAATCTACATTTCAGCAACAATTGTTTTGTTATGTTTTGGACTAAGTTTGCTTTTATAAATTATAGAAATGTGAAGAAAGTTTTGCAAATAAATAATCTCTTATTGATTTAATCTACGGATATTTGTTGCATAAATACTCACTGTTTCACATTTGTTACAACTAAATACATAATATTTTATTTTTATGGCAAAAATACTCAATGTTCAATATATATTAAAAATGAGAGAAAATTACATTTTATATATGATTCTTAATAGTGTGTGCAAAACTATGACTTTTTTTCAAAAAAAAAATTAATATGTGGCTTTTTTTTAAGATTTTTCACTTTTATGAGTTTACTTTCCTATATTTTTGTATAAAAGTTGGTTTATGCCATAGTTTTACTCTTAATCAAGTTTTATTAATTTGGAAGGGTATATTTGTAATTTGATTATTCTTTTTAGCTTATTTGATTTTTTTTATATTATTTTTGTATAACTAATTTTATATTAAAATTTTCTTTAGTTGTTTTGCAAAAAAAAAAAAAAAAATTTTTTTTTTTTGTGATATGAATTGTGTTTATTATTTTTTTATTTATTATAAATATTTTTTCCTTATATTGTACGTTTCTTTGGTAACTGATATTGTACGTTTCTTTTTTGAAATCTTGGGTAAAGTAACCAGTTACTTGATTGATTTTTGACAATTATGTAGAAAAATTTTTAGATCTAGGTTAAATAACATGTACCAGGAGGAGTAACCTTCTGCCATAAGAGGGGTAACCAGTTACCATAAGAGAGGTGACGAGTTACTCATATTAAATATGGAAATAAACTTGAAATCTTAATGAAAAAGAGGAAGAACACTTTATTTAAAATAAGGAAGAAGTAACTATAATTTTAGTAACATAGGTAACCAGTTACCATAAAGAACAAAAAAATATACACATACATCATAACGTAAAGGTAACTAGTTACCCCTAGAAATATACACACAAAGAACGTGAATGTAACCAGTTAGCCCCAGAAATATACACACAAATAACGGGAAGGTAACCAGTTTCCACAAATTTGAAGATAGAAAAAAAAAATCAGATCCACCCCCTTTCCCTTCTCTCCCATCTTCTTCATATAATTTTTTTTCTAGTTTTGAATGTTCTCATTAGGGTAATTGGTTACCCATTCACGTTTTTCATATTTTTTATTAGTTTTCTTTCCAAAATTTGGTGTTCCTATAAGGGTTATAGCAAATTTTTTTTTTTGAAAAAATTGATTTGATTTTTTTTACATATAGTGGAAAAAACTATAAAAAATAATACAATAATAAAAGATAACAAATAAAAAATAGTAAAATAATTTTGTAATGTTAAAATATGTGTGAAAAAAAGAAAAAAAATTGGAATGAGAAAAGAATAAGTACAAAAAAGAAGAAAAAAGAAGGAAAAAAAACTTAGGAAAGAAAACTAAAAAAATATGAAAAAAAATAGAACAAAAGAAATGATGAAGGAAAAAAAATAGATGAATGAATAAAAATAAAAAGAAGAAGAAGAAAAATAATGGAAAAATGGAAAGAAAAAATATGAATGGAAAAATTGGTAGAAAAAAATGAAAAAAAGGAAAAAGAAAAGAAAAAATAGAAGAAGAAAAAAAAACTCATATGTGTGAAAAAAGAAAAAAAAAATGGGAGGAGAAAATAATAAATACAAAAATGGAGAAAAAATAGAAGGACAAAAAGGAAAAAAAAAGAAAGAAAACTGAAAAAAATATGAAAACAATACAAAACAATACAAATGAAATAAAAAAATAGATAAATTAATAAAAATGAAGAAAAAGAAGAAGAATAGAAAAATGGAAAGAGAAAAAAAAGATAAAGGAAAAAATTGATAGAAAAAAAAGGAAAAGGAAAAAATAAAAGAAAAAATAAGTAATGAAAAAAAGAAATGAAAAATAATTGAGAAAATAATTACAAAATGAGGGAAAAAATAAAATAAAATCACCTTCAAAATCAAATAAAATATAATTATGATAAAAAATGTGGCATTTTCATATTTTAGTTAGTTACTAATTGTGTTTTCCATACTTTAATTTTGTTTTTAATAAATTTTTTCATACAAATTAATAAAAGTATAATTTCTATATTTTTGCACATTGATGGTATAAAAATCATTTTTTTTTAAAATTCCCTAAAAATAAATACCTAATTTTTTTTCTTTGCGGCAAAAATACCTAAAGTTGCTAAAACATTATTTTTGTCAGTACCTCCTATGTTGGAACGGTTAAGTCAATTTTATTTTTTTTTAAATATTTTAAATTAGAAAAATGAATTAAAAAGACATTAAATTAATACAGATTTAAAAATGCATATTTTGAGGACAAAAATACCTAAATTACCTAGTGATACATATTTAGTGAGTCAACGCTTAACAACTCTAATAGAGGAAATACTCACAAAAACAATATTTTAACAACTTTATGTATTTTTGCTGTAAAGAAAAAAGATTAGATATTTATCTTTAACATATATTGAAGATTAAATATTTTTGCTGTAAAAATAAAAAATTAAGTATTTAACTTTACTAAATGTAAAACATTACATATTTATACCACAAATGTCTATTTAATCTAGTGTTGCTATAGTGATTTCTCCCCTTGACTTTTCCTTTCCAACAAATAGATTATGCTATAGCAGTCTTTTGATGAAGATTTGTGAGTTTGAGTAGTTCATAGCCCAGTTTATTTGTTTCCTCATAGACAAACGCTTTAACAATTGAACTGATATTAGCTAGTTTCATACTTGATATGTTATTAACCACTAGTGCAGTTATTCTGGTGCCTTAATAAAATTTAATTTGTTTAATTCTATTCCTCTTCTAACTATTACAATCCTGTCATTCTTTGACTGACACTCTTTTCTCATTAAAATATCAAGCCAATTGTGTGCCTCAACTTGCCTAGCGTTTTCGGTGGATTAAAGCCTTGGGGGACACTTAACAACAAGAAACTTTGAGATGTTGGTCTAGACATATCATCTTATCTTTATGAGTATTTTGACATCATCTTCACAAAAATATTTTATTTGATAAATGTTTTTATGTATTATGATTTCACAGGTAGACTTGGCTCTCCCATATGTATATGATGACATTATTTATCAAATTATTATTCTTTCACTAGAAAGCATAATATTCATAAATTCTATATCTTGCTTTCTAATATTAACTTATTTGAGAATAATAAGGTATTTTTGGCATAACTTTTATTTTTAGTTTTGGACACTACAAAAGGAGAAGTAAAAATTTGACATTTTTAATTAGTGTTTGGATTTCTATTTTAAAAGAGTTTTTCATATTGTTTGGTAAGCCCAGTATGAAAAGCTCTTACAACATAATATATTTCAATTTTGTTCATAAAAATAATTATAATAATATTTTTTTGCAATGATTAAAACATAAAAATAATAATATAAGCAAATTTAACCATGTGCATTAAAATGAATCTTTAATTTATTACATAATTATAAGATAAAAAATAATACTCATGTTAATATAAGCATGAGTTCAACTCAAATTTTATCGAGAACAACGGTCATTTTGCTCTTAATTTTTGCTAAATTAATATTTGGTTTATCTTTATTTACAAAATCATTATTTGCTTCATCATAAGATGGTAATTCCATGTCAATAATGGTCTCCCTCTTGATAAAATTATGCAAAGTCATTGAAGCGGGAACAATAGCTACTTGTTTATCAAACTTATAATTTGGCATTCTATGCAAAATTTCCCACCGTACTTTTCATACACCAAAACAACGTTCAATAACACTACATGATGATGAATGAACATGGTTAAATATTTCTTTATAGCCACTTGATTGACTACCTTGTTGAAATTGAGGAAGATGGTATCTTTTCCATTTATATGGATCTAGATAACCTTTCATATTTGGATACCCTGCATCAACTAAGTAATACTTACCTGTAATAGAAAATTATTATTTTTTAAAAGTTCAAATCATAGTTAAAACAATAATATAAATGGTTACAATATACCATTGGGTGGTTTAGGAACATTAAGATGTGTATTTCTTAATGCTTTACGAAATATACTAGTATCATGTGTTGTTCCTTCCCAACCCGCCCATACAAATGTGAATAACATATCAAATCCACATACAACCATAATATTTTGTGTATGACAGCCCTTTCTTCCTAAGTATGATATTTGTTTATCTACTGGAAGTGAAACTCGAACATGTGTTCCATACATACCTCCAATACAATCCTATTAATAACAATTTGATAAAATTATAAATTTAATAATTACATAGGTAGTTAGAATATATATGTATGCATTTGAAGATGACATATTCATACCTTAAAGTATGACCAATATCTAGGATTGTTTCGTATATAATACGACACTTCATCAAAATTTATAGGTGGTCTAATTTCATCCAAAGCAAGCATACTCATTTTTTCCAATATATTTAAAAATTGTCTGCTAACAGTTTCACCTAAATGTTCAAAATGTTCATGAATCATTCTATTTCCTTCACCATGTCCTAAAATCATCATAAACATACCAACTGACTCTTCTAGTCTCACTCCTTTACTAGATTTTAGCCCATAACTTCTCAATCTATCACACACTTTACAAAAAATATGCTTTTCCATTCGAAACATTTCATGACACTGTCGACCATTTCTATCAAGTATTTCCATCATAAATTTCTAGCCAGTGTTAGGTAAATTTCTACATGGTTCCTTAACAAAAAAAATATTATGATAATATATCGATGTTCTTACAACAACAATGACAAGTTCATCAATTTCCATTTTTTTTTTTGTTATAGCTTGTTGTATATATTCTTCATTCATGTCTTCTGAATTTATATAATTGTCCATTTTGTATTTGAAAAAATGTACATAATTTTTATTTAAAAGATCAATGAGTGTGATATAATACACTTTAAACAAATATAACACATGTTGTTTACCTAAAAAAGATTTGCATAAAACGTGGCAAAATTAATATGCACGTGGGATACACGTGACTGTTTAAGTGAATACGTTCTGTTTGACCATCGACCAGAGGAGAATTCACTTGGCAGAAGGCATATTTTATGGACGACCAGTCTGGTCGCAGTATTTCAGATATCTTCTATAGATATAGAATCTCTCATTTATGTAATAATTGTGATTTCCATTATTATTTAGATATGCTTGTATTAAGTGTAATTAAGGTCCATCATCCCATGAAGAACTCCTTGAGCCTATAAATAAGATTCAAAGGGATCAAGGGAGGGGGATTTTTTTTGGGGACTCGGAGACTCTTGATCTTGAGAGACCGAGGGAGAATTATAGTGTTTTTTTCCACTAAACCTGTATTTATCTCCAAGCTTGTGAAACGCATGAAGCTGAGTTCATTGATCACAAGTTTTCAGAGTTCTACATCAATAAGAACTCTAAGTGGACGTAGGTCATTACCATTATTTGGGACTGAACCACTCTAAATCTTTTTGTCATTTAATCTTTTTGACTTGAATTCATCTTATTATTGTCGTTCTATCTGACACCGTGTCGTTGGGTAAATCGATGGTCAACATTTTGGTGCTTTTATTGAGAGTTCAGTAGACTTAAGACCTCCAAGAAGATTGAATCGAGAAAACAACTAGGAAAACTAGGCAGACCTCTGGGAATGCGCCAACCCAACCTCCTCCGCAAAATGTGGCTGAGGATAAGCCACAAATAGAATTGGAAGAGGAGGAAATGGATTCTGAAACTTTGAGGATGACTCTGATTATGTTGCAAGAGGAATTAGCCAATCTAAGGGTTAATCAGGAAAATGTGGCTGAAACAATGGCGTTGCAGCAGAGGGAGATTGATAGGCAGCGCCAAGAGTTGAATGAGCGGCAGGCTGACATGGACCGCCGGCAGAGGGATGCCACCACCGCCTTGGAGGCATCCATTCAGTTGGCCCGAGGACGGCTTGCACCTGCCTCCCAACCAGATTAGCCACCTAGTACGCACCAAGAACAAGGTCCACAATCAGATCATCCCCAACATCACCACAATCCACCTCAACCGGTAAACCCTCAGAGGCTGAAGCAACCCCCTGCTGCTCAACAAGATAGGTCGTTCCAGGATCTTGAGCAGCAACCACCCTCTCGCGCTGGTCGAGATAATCTCTAGCAGCAAAGGTAGAGTAGGGCTGGGCAGCATCCCCAAAGCCCTAGATGCCAGACTGCCAAGGAACCAGACCCACCGAACAGGGGACAACGTCCTTCTGCAAGCAGAAGGCATATTGAATCAGGCTCTGCGGTCAGGGGTCCCCCACGGCATAATAATGTCAGGGGACCTACTGACCAACGGAGGCCTCCACCTGTCAGTCGGGACATGCCAGCGAGGGGAGGGGGAAATAGTGTGAACAGCTGGTCGCACTGTAATCGGTCATAATTTAGAGATGTCCATGACTATAATAAAGTGGATTCTGGCAGAGGAAATGCTAGTCGACAGCAAGGAGAGAGGGGTGGAGAACAGAACCCTCCACCAAGAGAGAATCGACCAATGAGCCAGAATGCTGGGGGCAGCCTAGACAGCCCAACATCTTTGATCGACTGGGCACGAGCGAGAAAAGGCGTAGGGAGGAAGATTTAAGGGATGTTCTCAATAACAAAAGAGAAAGACACGACGAGTATGCCCCTCCAGCACCAGTCGCTCCAACAGTACTAGACGCTGTACAGGCCCAGCTTGATGCTTTGAATCAGGTCATCCAACAACTAATGGGGAACCGGACATCCCATATTGAATTTGACCAGAGAAAGGGCACTTCGTTTGTGCAAAGAATCATGATGGCCGAGACTCCAAGAAAATTTAAGATGCCGGTCTTGCCCAAATTCACTGGATTAGAAGATCCTGTATCTCACGTGAACAAATTCGAGAGACAGATGGACATCCAAAAGGTGTCAGACGACGCTCGATCCAGAATCTTTCTAGCCACCTGTCGGAGACTACTCATAAGTGGTTTTTAAAATTCCCTCCGGTCAACATAGTGTCTTGGGAAATGTTCGTGAATGAGTTTTACAGATAGTTTTATGTTGGTCAAGTACATCTGACCAAAGCTAATCAGTTGGTCGAGATATGCCAGAAGCAGGGAGAAACCCTGAAGGGGTATGTTCAGCGATTCATGTGAGCCTCTGCTGGAGCTAAGATGGTTAGCGATGAAGGAAAGATGATGGCTCTTACTGCTGGAGTTCGGCACCATTCATCCATTTGGAACAGTTTGCGAAAGAATGGGGTCAAGAGTACTCAAGAATTTCTAGACCGAGCAGACAGGTACATCAAGCTCAATGAGGCTATTGCCAATGAAGGGAAGTCTCCCACAGAAAACCAGGGTTCGAAAGAAGATCCCACCAAAAATGTCGATGGGTTTGGGAAACCCAATGGAAACGACAAAAATAATGGGAAAAACAGAGGAAAAAGGGCAAACCACGAGCCATCAACGTCTGAGAATAAGCGCCCAAAAAGTAAAAGATATGAGCCGAGGTTCACTAATTATACAACTCTGGTCGATAGCCGAGCGGAGGTATATCGGGCCAATCACACTACAGTTCCCTTTAGGTGCCTAGGCCCAATAAGGAAATATATATCTAAAAGGGATACTACAAAGTTTTGTCATTTTCATAACGACTATGGCCATGATACCAACGAGTGCAACCAACTTAAAGACGAGATTGAATTCCTTATCAGACAAGGATGCCTAAAAAGATATGTGCGAGCTGCTGGAGGTTCTCAGCGAGAGGCTCAAGGAGGCAACGAGCAGGCACCTGTACGCCAACACTCGCCCCCTTTACAGCCAGCTCCAGTTGTTGGTACAATGTTGACCATCTGCGGTGGCCCACACCTAGAAAGTGACAGTGGAAAGGCGAGAGAAAGATATGCTTGAACCTTACGCCATGACCAAGATATTGAAATGTTGAACGTAGAGGAGTGAACTCCCAAAAAACCTCGAACAGAGGAAGAATCGATGCCTTTCTATGAGTTTGACGCTCAGCATGTTCGATTCCCCCATTCAGATCCATTGGTTGTGGATGTCCATCGCCAATATGATGGTCACCCGAGTGTTGGTGGATACAAGAAGCTCAGTCAACATTCTGTATAAATCTTCACTAGAAATGATGAAATTGTCAGTGCAAGATTTGGAACCATGCAACCAAACCATTTATGGTTTTTCCGGTGAAGGGCTCGCACCAACGGGGTCGATCAGACTTCCAGTCACAGTAGGAGTGGCACCTATGAATAGGACATTACCCACTACTTTTATAGTAGTTGATTGTCCTTCTGCATATAATGTTATGAATGGAAGACCTATTCTTGTCGACATACATGCTGTGACCTCAGTCTGGCACTTGGCAATGAAATTTCCAACTAACACAAAAGTGGGATGCGTGTTGGGAAACCAACGATAAGCGCGGAGATGTTATAATTCCTTGATTACTAAGGCAAAAAGAGGTGGATCGGGGGGAAAAAGTTGAGAAAAGGTTGCTGTTGGCAAATGAAGTACAAGCCCAATTAGGTGAACATGTCACCAAATAGGGTGTTGCCCAAAGTGAGGATAGAGGCTTAGATCCTCACTTTGGGGATTTTGAAGAAAATGTGGGACCCGTGGAAGACCTCGAGGAGGTCCAACTAGAAGAGGCAGACCCGACCAGGGTTGTGAAAGTTGGTAAAATCTTAGAGACAACAACAAGAAATAAACTGGTGGAATTTTTGAAGGAGAACCAGGAGGTCTTTGCCTGGTCGCATAAAGATATGGTTGGGATAGACTCGTTGGTGATCAATCATGTCTTAAATATAGACAAAAATTTTCCACCAGTTCAACAAAAAAGAAGGCTGCTCGACATAGACAGATCGAAGGCGTTAAACGATGAAGTTGAGAGGCTGAAGGAGAACGGATTCATTAGGGTAGCGTTTTATCCATCTTGGGTCTCTAATCCTATACTGGTTCCCAAGATGAATGGAAAGTGGAGGATGTGCGTGGATTTCACAGACCTTAATAAAGCATGCCCAAAGGATTGTTTCCCACTCCCGAGGATCGACCAGTTGGTCGATGCTACATCAAGGCACGAGATTTTATCATTCATGGACACATACTCTGGGTACAATCAAGTCAGTATGCATCCACCTGATGAGGATCACACTAGCTTTTGAACAGATACAAGGCTTTACTATTACAAAGTAATGCCTTTCAGTTTGAAAAACGCTGGTGCGACTTACCAACAACTGGTCAACCATATGTTCAAAGAGCTGATCGGCGTTAACATGGAAGTATATGTCGATGAGATGCTGGTTAAATTGAAGAAGGCTAAAGAACACATCAAGGACCTGCGAGAATGCTTCAACATCTTGAACAAATATCAGATGAAGCTGAATCCCCTCAAGTGATCCTTTGGTGTTGGATCAGGAAAAATTGTGGGATTCATAGTAAACTCACGAGGAATTGAAGCTAATCCCGAAAAAATTCAGGCACTGATCGAGATGAAATCTCCTGCCACAATTAAAGATGTTCAAAGCCTAATTGGGAGGATCACCGCCCTGAGTAGATTCATATCCAAAGCAATGGACAAGTGCGTTCCATTTTTTAATCTACTCAGGGGCAACAAGAAGTTTGAGTGGACATAAGAATGCGAGCAGGCTTTTCAGGCGCTAAAGTCTCACAAGTCACAACCACCAGTCTTGTCTAAACCAGTTGAGAAAGAAACTTTGTTCATCTATATGGAAGTCACAGAATATGTTGCTAGTGCTGTTCTAGTCAGAGAAGAAGACCACGCACAAAAAACAGTGTATTATGTAAGCAAGAGGTTAGTGGGAGCAGAATTGGGGTATCCACCCATAGAGAGGTTAGCCTATTGCTTGATTCTGGCCTCCAGAAAGCTGCGACCATACTTTCAAGCTCACCCCATCGTGGTACTCACCGACCAGCCATTACGGCAAGTCTTGCAGAAACCAGAAGCCGCTGGCTGGTTATTAAAATGGGCAGTCGAACTTGGGCAGTTCGATATTTCTTATTCTCCGCGAGCAGCTGTGAAAGGACATGCTCTAGCAGACCTTGTCATAGAATTTACTTGAATCCCAACTATCGAACCGATGGAAGAAACTAAAATCCAAAGTCAAACTCCTTCCGGAATATGTACGTAGATGTCTCTTCCAATGAGCACAATGCAGGAGCAGGTTTGATCTTAGTCATGCCTAAAGGACATCGATTCCATTGTGCAATCAAATTCAACTTTACAACATCCAATAACGAAGCCGAATACGAAGCTTTGCTCGCAGGATTAAGACTAGTTAAGGACATGGATATAAAGTCACTTGAGGTTAATCAAATTATAGGAGAATATCAGGCTCGGGGTCTTAAGATGGTTTCTTATTTAAACAAAGTAAAGGACTTATTGGCACAGTTCAAAAAGTATACCCTCCAGCAAGTACCTCGCGATCAAAACTCGAATGCTGATGCCTTGGTCAAGTTAGCGAGCGCGAAGGATGCTGACACCTTGAACATAGTACCAGTTGAGCATTTGTCTGCATCGAGCAGAAGAGTCTTCACTAGTGATTCAAGCGACAGACACATGGATGACGCCCATCATTAAATACCGTGAGCAAGGATTGCTGCAGCCAGAAAGAAACAAAGCACGAACTCTCCAGAGGCAGTCGACTCGATTCATTCTAGTCAACATAATTTTATATAGAAGAGGGTAGTCAATACCTCTGTTAAGATGTGTTTCTAAGGGAAAGGCCAATGAACTGATGCAAGAAGTCCATGAAGGTTTCTGTGGAGATCACGCTGGGGGGCAAAGTTTGTTGAAGAAAATCTTAAGGAAAGGGTATTTCTGGCCTACCATGAATGAGGACTCTATGGATTTCATTCGGAAATATGACAAGAGTCAGAGATTCTCCAAGATACCTTGAACAGCCCCAAATGAGCTCAAACAGATGCAGAGCCCATGGCCATTCACAATATGGGGGATTGATTTGATCGGGTCTTTACCCACAGGAAAGGGGAATGTCAGATATGCAGTAGTTGCTGTTGACTACTTTAAAAAGTGGGCCGAGGCTGAGCCATTGGCAACCATAACGACCAAGAAAGTTTTGGATTTCGTGGTTAAGAATATCGTGTGTCGATATGGGTTGCCAATGAAAATTGTCTAAGATAATGGCACACAATTTGACAGTGATCTTTTCATTGATTTTTGCGAGAGGCACGAGATTATAAAGAGTTTTTCATCGGTAGCTCATCCACAAGCGAATGGATAGATTGAACCTGTTAACAAGACCCTAAAGGACACCCTGAAGAAAATGCTCGAAGAAGCAAAGTGGGCATGGCTAGAACAACTACCTGAAGTCCTTTAGTCGTATAGAACATCCCATCGAACAACAACAGGCCATACTCCATTTTCCTTTTCCTATGGGTATGAGGCCATGTTACCTGTTGAGCTAGACCTACCATCACATAGAAGGCTAACATACAATCAAAGTACTAATGATCAGTTATTCATGAAGTCTTTGCACTTGGTCGATGAAAGGCACGAGCAAGCTCAACTTCGAGTAGAAGTTACCAGCAAAAGGTGACTCGATATTTTAACTCTAAAGTATGTGAAAGAAAGTTTAATGTGGGAGATTTGGTACTTAGAAGAGTTTTTCTCAACACTCGCGATCCAGCTGCCGAAGTGCTCGGACCAAATTGGGAGGGTCCATATCATATTGAAGAAGTTCTTCAACCGGGCACATATAAACTTGCTCGCTTAAATGGAGATCTCATTCCTCGCTATTGGAATGGAGAACACCTGCACAGGTATTATCAATAAACAATTCTTTTTAAAGAAATGGCTTGTATTAATTTCACTTTTTACAAGTTTATGAATAAGGGCTGGTCAATTATATGATTGGTCGCTTACAAGTGTAAGATCAATTTTTGATCACTCGTACATACACAATTTTGTCCATTTATTACGAGAAATAAAAGGAACTATGCGCAGCCAGTTATTCTTGCCAATTATTGTATCTATTACAAGTATTTGCTCACTGCGTGTGTTGTTTTGCTATATTATCATTTTTATTACACGAGCAGTAATGTTCGAACAGGGCTTTTTCATGGAAAGTGATCGAGCACCTTGAGCTCCTCAATCATGTGGGGGGCATATAATATATCAGGTAAGCAAAGCATATCAACAGGCATATGTAAACACACAAGCAAAATAAGGGAAAACATACTATGACACTTAGAGTATTTTTAAAATTTTTTGGATTTTGTAAGATGAAAACAAAGTGCTATGCTAAGTTCAGTCATACGAGCAGATGTTATAATAATAGAAAATATTATAATATCATAATAAAATGTTTTGCACCTCGAGCAATTGCTGCTCAGATGTAATTAAAAATTAAAAGGAAAAGCTACCTTAGGCAGCAAAATTGTCTCAACATTATGAACCGTGGTTCGTATGTTTTGGTTACAAAAGAAAAAATATATATGTTAAATTGTTAAGCAACTAGTGGAGGGTTTGGTTGGGATTGATGGTCGACTGTGGTCCCCGCCTCCTCTTCAACACCCTCGATGCCTGTTGCCAAGGAGATTTCAGGAGATTCTTGGGCTTTCTCCTCTTCTAGGCGAGCAGCACATCTCACCAATTCGAGTTGCCTTGCATGCTCAGGAAGGTAGTCAAAGTTTGCCTCTGGATTGTTCTTCCAGAAAAAGTAGAAGTAGTTGAAGGTTTCTCCTTTAAACTTCTCTAGATTCTGAGCATTTATTTCCTCGAGCAGCTTTACTCGCCCCTCCAACTTAGTGACTTCCTGCCGGCTGGCCACCAGCTCATCCTAAAGTTTGGAAGTTTCTTTGAAGTTAATCTCCGAAGCTTCCTTGAACTGGTTTTTGCTAGCAGTAATTTTGGCCACCGTTTCTTGGCTTTTCTTTAGCTCTTTGCTCAGACAGTCGACCTTCTTTTTGCATGCTTTGGCCTTCTCCTCGCATGCTTTAGCCCTCTCTTCGTATGTTTTGATATCCTCAGCATGCTTGGCATCAGTCTCCTCAGAGTGACGCCAACCAGTACTCATGGTCAGAATACCCTGCGATCAGAGAGAAAGTAATGCTGTTAGTATCAATGAAATGGCGAGTTAGTCAGCTAAAACACAGCAAAGGTTGAAACTTACACTGAGTATCTTGTTCAGCGTGCGGCTGAGAATCTAATTGGTCTTCATGGTGGGGATGTTGCTGAAAGCTTCTTGGCTATGTCGGAATTTTGACAGTTTCTGCACCTTGTCGTTAGCCGAGCTATAGGCGGTGTTCAAGAGAGCCTCGACCTGAGTTTTTCTTGTTTGCCCAGGAGGAGTTATGTTGCGAGGAGCTGGAGGAGGGGTCATGTCCTTGGAAGGTGTTGGTGCTAGAGGGTCCTCTGTTCGAGCCCTTTTCTTGGAGGGGTTGCTACTGCTCTCCCCAGGGTGTCGTCTGCTTCCTCTCTTCTTGCTCGCAGGAGCTTCGACGTCGTTGTTAGTGTAGAGGTCGAAGGCTTCTTCGGAAGGCATGAATACAAAACAAAAACAAATGATCAGATAATGAAGTTAAAGAAGCAATAAAATAATAGAAAGGGAAATTCTAAGTAGTATACCCGAGCTATTATTACTGGTCCCACGTTGGATTTATGGGCGGCGTCACC
The DNA here is from genome assembly GCF_963169125.1 of Humulus lupulus. Taxonomy (NCBI): domain Eukaryota; kingdom Viridiplantae; phylum Streptophyta; class Magnoliopsida; order Rosales; family Cannabaceae; genus Humulus; species Humulus lupulus. The sequence goes on along the minus strand of NC_084800.1, from coordinate 175,581,964 downwards.
CAGGAATACACGAGCAGTTTCCTAGTAGCAGAAGTGGAAGAACCCCATATTATTCTGGTTGGGGTTAGATTTGAGATCAAAAAGGTAGTTGATCTTGTGGGGTGTTTGAATAGACCATTTTTTTATGGTTGTAGAGGATATACAGTGCTGATAGCACTCTATATCTGTTGGGTGTAATTTCGAAAGGGGTGACCTCGAAGTAGTTGGCCACCCCTCGAAAGTAGTCATGCAGGGGTAAGATTGCCCCTGCCTCAATGTGAAACCTCGACCAGGCACTAAAGGCACCTCCAGGCAAGTTTGCCCTCTGGTCGGGTGTAGGCTGAACTAATGTAATTCCAGGAAGGCCGTACTTCTTGAGATATTTCATCACCGTCCTAGGTCATATGACAATAGGAGGTGCAAGATACTATTCGACTTCATCTTCGACTCAAGGACCGTCTTGAGGCCTGGCTTTGGGTTGAATTTTAGGCGGTGCGAAGTTTACAAGCTGAGGATTAGTTGAAGGGTCCTCGGTGCGAGTGGCAGGTTGGTTAGAAAGCAAGTTGGTTTCTTTCTTCTTTATACGAGCAGTGTATTTCACACGACCTATGTTAGGTTGACTGGTCGGAGGGCTAGTCGGAGGGTTTTGCTGTGAAGATGGGAATTCAGAGAAAAAAAGTGACGGCTGTTCTTTGTCCTTGAACAATAATGCAAGAAGGTCATCGTCTATTGGCCTCTCACCTCCCCAAGGATCGTGCATGAATATTTGATAAGAGTAAAGGGGAAGTGAGAATCTGCGCCCAATAGATAAAAGAAAAAGTATAAGGATAACATTGCTCGTGTATAAAACTTAAGCTTTTATATGACCAGTAGCATCCTATTATAAACATTCCAAACATGCGAGCAGTTTGGAAAAACAGATTAAAAAGTGGAAGTGAGAAAAAAATTTCGACTCCGAAAAAAGGCGAGAAAAACCCAATTTTTTCGAAAAGCATAATCGAATATTCACTTTGATTTCAGGCCCAAACACAGCACTTCTGTTTCCCACATTAATTTCTAAGCCTCACCAAGTATTTTTTACTACTTAAAACTCCTATCATATTATGTTTCTGCATACGAACACGATTACCCTAAATTTTTTCTCAAGAACATTCAAAACTCACACCAGAAAACTCGTGAAATTCATTTCAGATTGTATAATAGAGACAAGGGGTTTAAGAACTTACTGGGGTTGCAGATTGCAAAGGAGTCATGGGTGTCGTTGCTTAGGGTTTATTGAACATGTTTCGACTCACCGAAGTTTCCTGGGTTTCCCTTGAGAGTTCTTCTGAGTTCTTGAGAAAGAAGGATTTGGTAAAAGGTAAAAAGTGGGAAAAATGACTTATTTATACTGATCGTGGTGCAGTTAAAGAGGTAATGATGGGGGAAAGTTTTTGATGCACGGGAAATCATGTTAGCCATCGAAATATTTTTGGGAAACTGTAACGGTCATGATTGCTTACTTTTCAAAAGGTGCTAACAGACGTGACAGGTCAGACGGAAAGTTGGTCGACTAAGTTTATTATATGTTGATCGCAGTAAAATAAACTTGGGGGGTGAATGTTTACCCAAAAAATATTTGCATAATGACATGGAAAAATTAATATGCACGTCGGATACACGTGACTGTTTAAGTGAGTACGTTCTGTTCGACCATCGACCAGAGGAGAATTCACTCGGCCAAAGGCATATTTTATGGGCGACCAATCTGGTCACAGTATTTCAGATATCTTCTATAGACATAAAATCTCTCATTTGTGTAATAATTTTGATTTCTGTTATTATTTAAATACGTTTGTATTAAGTGTAATTAAGACCCATCAACCCATGAAGAACTCCTTGAGCCTATAAATAAGATTCAAAGCGTTTAAAGGAAGGGGATTTTTTTTGGGGACTCGGAGACTCTTGATCTTGAGAGACCTAGGGAGAGTTATAGTGTTTTTATCCACTAAACTTGTATTCATCTCTAAGCTTGTGAAACTCATGAACCCGAGTTCACTGATCACAGGTTTTTAGAGTTCTACATCAATAAGAACACTAAGTGGGCGTAGGTCATTACAATTATTTGGGGCCGAACCACTCTAAATCTTTTTGTGATTTTATCTTTTTGGCTTGAATTCATCTTATTATTGTTGTTCTATCTGACTCTGTGTCATTGGCTAAATCGATGGTCAACACATGTAAACATATAATATAAATTTGTATTATTTTGGATCATATAAAATAATAAAGATAACTAAAAATATTTTAAAAAACGTATCATGTCTTTCAAAAATCGTAAAATCATGAAACAAAACAAACCACATTGTTCAATAAATAAACAAATTGCATTGTTCAAGAAATAAACAAACCACAATGTTCAACAAGAAAAAAAAACAAATTATAATCTAACTTAGAAGTCGAACACTTGTTCTTTCAACTATTCAATTGGATATTTATTGTTTTTTAAAGCTACAAAATTTCCCTATTTTCTTTCTTTGTGAACAAACTAGTACCAACTTTGAAAAGAGGGCTCATTGGTTCACAACCTGGAAGTGTAACAAACTTATTGATCACTTCTTGAACACTACATCCCGGTGGATCAGTACATATGTATTGTAACATCCCAAAATTCCTAATAAGGCATATTGTCTTGATTAGAAGGCCAAAAGGGAAATATTTGACTATTATGTGATTTTAATTGAATAATTATGTGATTATGTGAATAGCATGAGTTGTATTATTATATGACTGATTTTACATGTTTAAGTGTATTAAATGTGCTTATAGGACCGTTTCTGGTAAAAAGGGCATTGTTGTAATTTTAGTCCGCTGAGGGTATATTTGTGATTGTATGTGCTATGTGCTTGAGCCCACACTATTATGTGGGTATATTTGAGATATTCAGTAGGAGACAAACCTTTTGAGAAAGATAGTTGTTTAGTCACAACAGGGATTAATACCCGACTCGAGGTGAGATAAGGGGTATTCTGGGTGATCTCGTGAGTCACCAGACTCATTGTAGTATGAGTCATATTTTGGGGAAAATAATGGGATTTAGGGTTTAGCAGAATCATCTTAGGAATTTTGAGTATAGAGTGGGATTAGAGAGTCAATATGACATTTTTGCCCTTATGGGGTGGTGAGAGAGGAACAGGTTGAGTGGGGGAATTTTGGTCATTTGGGTCCATTTGAATATATGAGTTAGATTGAGTTCATTAACTCAGAAAACTAAAACTCTCTCTCTCTCTCTCTCTCTCTCTTTCTCTCTCTCTCGTTTTCTCTCTTTCTCCTTCTAAACTCCTCATCGATTTTTGAAGACATCTTGAGTTCTAGAGTTCAGATTCAAGTGAGGTAAGAATCATAGTGATTCTAGAGAAGTTCAGAAGTTTTTAAGCATAGCTTTCAGCCGGGAAACAGTTTTATCAGAGGAAATTTAAGGTTTTAAATTTTGAGTTTTCTTTGAATTTTGAGTTTAGTTGATGTTTGGTTAAGTTTAAGAGTTGGATTTTGATGTTTGTGAGCTATTGAGACCATTTCTATGGTTGAATTTTATTATAATCATGTTTTGGTATGATTTTGGGGAGTTTAGAAATCTTGAAAACACTGGAATTTAGGGTTCGCGGGGTTGCGCTGCGGAACTGTTCTTGGGGCGTCGCGGCCCGTATGAACTCAAGGGTGTTGGGGTTCTTCTGAACTTCCTTAGCGTCGTGGTGCCTGGTGGGATATGCTGCGGCATGTGTCCATTGAAAATAGGACCAGAGTTCTTTTAATTGGGGCGCGCCGCGGTGCTAATTGGGAAGAATAGCCAAGTGAGAATTTGAGTTGCACGGGGTCAAACTTAAGGGCTCGGAAAGGATTCAACTACCCGCTTTTGTAGAATTCGAGGTCACAGAGTCTAGGTCTCGTTCCAAAAGCCTTTATTCGCTAATTATTGATGGTTATTTGTTATTATGGTTGTGACTAGGGTTCACCAATTGGCTCAGGAGGAAAGGGTCGTGCTTGGGGTCTGTAACGCCCTACTACCTTAGAGCCGTTACTAAGCGAGTTTAAAAACGTGCAATCACTTGCTTATCGAGGCTTTTAAAGAAAAATGTGTATTTAGATCATAAGCAGAGTAGAAACTTTAGAAATAGCTCTATTTCATTGAAAATCATAAAAGTTTAACACTTGGGATCCCAAAATAATGTTTAGAAATATTTACAACATATAAATACAACCAAGTCGGCTAAACGACAAAATCTAGGTTTTATTACATTCATCTCCAAAAATCCACTGGCTGTGGCGGCCAGGCAGGCCAACACATGTACACGCTGCCTCATGCTTGCTACACTCATGGTTGGTTGGCTTTCTCCTTGCCCTTACCTGCACCAATGAGCACCTGTGAGCCGAAGCCCAGCAAGAAAACCCACAAACAGATAACATATGCAAAACAATCACTTAGCATATAAAAGGCCATCAATAGGCTAAACACATACGGCCAAGCCGTCCCAGGCGCTTTACCAGGCCCTGGGTTTGCGGTCCACACCGTGAGGATATCCCAGGTATCCTTTAGGGTCTCGCCCTGGCAACTCGCACTCCATGTGCTCAACGCTGCTCTCGGCCCCTTGTCGTACTCGGCCTTGCACTCAACTTGCCCAACGCCGTTCCAGGCCCTTTGTCGTTCCCAGCCCCTGCCGACCTCGGCCTACACCGTTCCCAGCTCTTGATGATCATTCAAATAATTGCATTCATAGCGTAATAAACAAACACTGAATACTAGCAAATTCAATCAAAGGGCCACGCCCTACAGTTCAGACATATTGGGCTCAGCCCTACATACAAGCTCTATGGGAACAGGGGTTCTTTGACCTGAGTCCCGAGCTCTCCGAGCACAGTCCTCTAACTTGAGCCTCACCGAAACCCTAGTCACAACACATAACAATATTCATCCATCAAGTTCTAACCCATTAAATATCTTTGAACCATAATTATAATCTTCGGGACATTGAATTCCATCAATCCGGGTGATAAAATCCATCCCTAGCCTTAACCTTTGAGCTCCCATGCCCAAACACACTTAAAAACACAAACTGGCACTAAGAGTCACGATCCTACTCACAAGCACTACAGCTAGCCTCGAAACATAGGCTAGCACCTCCCTGAACACACACACGGGCCGCGGTGTGCATCACCAAGCGCTGTGACGCGCCTCAAGCTTCTCGGCCTCCTATGGCCGCGCGCACACACGGGCCATGGCATGCCCCTCCTAGGGTCATGGCCCTAGCCTCAAAACCCAGAAATCTTCATCTTTTCCTGCATTTTTCCTCAACCCAATTCACCCAAAACTATCTAGCAGTCCCAGATTATCACCACAAAAGTTCTAACACAATCTCAACATCAAAACCTATCATGAACCAGCCCCTAAAACTCAGCCTAACAATCAAAACTATCCTACAATCCATACCATGCATACTCAATGAAAACCAACAGAAATTCCAAACTTAATCTCTGTAATTTAGAACTTACCTTTGCTGGATTGAACCTCAGAACAAGCTCCCTATGCTCCAAGCTCCAAGCTCCACTAAATCCCAGCTGAACTCCTTAGCTTCAAGTTGGTTTCCCCAAGTTTTCCTTGCTAAGCCTTAGAGGAAGATGAAGAGAGAGGAAAACCAAGTGATGAGGAAGGATATGGGGCAGTTTCTGAGTATTCTAAACTATTCCAAGTTTTGTTTTATTCAACTTAAGTCTATATGGTTACCTCAAGGCTCGGGGTATCAAAACATCCCTGAGGGCAAAAAGGTAAATTTCCCCAACATTCCCTCCTAGACATTCTAACCTCAAATATATCTCCAAATATTTATTTCCATAACCCGATAACCTCATAATACATCTAATACACAAAGTACCCCTCGACTCGCTTTGAGTCGGATTCTTAACCCCGATGTGACTTTTTGGATAACTGCTCCCCAGGACTGTCTCGGATTGCGCTATGCAGAAATACACAACACATGCATATCATATTTATCACATTTACGCCCTTAATGGGATAAAATCACAAACATACCCCCAACATCCAAACGGGGCCCACATGCATATTTAATTTAGGTAAACATGCATATTTATCACGTATTCACATAAATTCACATATTAACATATTAAATCATTTATTGCCCTCCAGGCACGTTAATCAAGGTGTAACGACCTAAATTTGCTAATAGGGCTTAGGCCTTGATTAGTGTGCCAGGAGGGAAATAAATGATTTAATATGTTAATATGTGGATTTATGTGAATATATGATAATGATTCATGTTTAGTTGAGTTAAATGTGCATGTGGGCCCCGTCTGGATATTAGGGGTATAAATGTGATAAATGTTATATATATGTGATATGTCTGTGCAGCACGACCCGAGACAGCCTTGGGGAGCGGTTAGCCAGAAAGTCAAAACAGGGTTGAGATTCTGACTCGGGGCGAGTCGAGGGGTAGTTCAGGTTTTAGATGTGTTATGGGGTTATCGGGTTGTGAAAATAAATATTTGGAGATATATTTAAGGATAGAATGTCTAGGAGGGAATGTTGGGGAAAATTTACCATTTTGCCCTCGGGGACGTTTTGGTACCCCGAGCCTTGAGGTAACCACATAGACTAAGTTAAATAAAGCAAAGGAAGGAAACATTTAGAAGCTTTAGAAACCAACACTTACTTCCTCCTAGCTGAAGATAGTTCTTATCTCTTTCTCTCTTTCACTCCCTAAGACAAATTCAAGGAAAATTCTGGTGTAAGCTAGTTAAAGCAAGGAATTGGGCTGAGAAATCTTAGGAGCTAAAAGCTTGAGGATTAAGGATCAAACTCAGGGACTAAGCTCAGCAAAGGTAAGCTTTAATTATAAAGATTATGTTTAGAATAGCTGCTGGTTTGTTAGAGTTTGCATGTTAGTTAAGCTTGCTCTATTCTTGAGTGTTTTAGTTGAGTTTTGGAGCAGGTTTTGATGGGTTTTGATGTTGAAACTGGGCTAGAATATTGGGGTTGATTGTCTGGAACTTTTAGCTTGATTATAGGATGAATTGGTTTGAAGGAAATGCAGGAGAAAGGTGAAGAATTCTGGGTTTAGAGGTGAGAGCCGCGACCCTAGGATGGGTGCGTCGCGGTCAGTGTGCTCGCGCGGCCATGGGAGGCAGAGAAGTTCATGCGCGCCGCAGCGCTTCGTGTGCACGCTGCGGCCCGTGTGGGGGTTAGTGAGGTGCTAACCTCTGTTTCGAGGCTAGCCGCGACGTTTTTTGGTAGGGCCGTGGCTCTTAGTGCCATTTTGTGTTTTTAAGGGTATTTAGGCTTGGGAACTCAATGGTTAAGGCTCGGGATGGATTTTATCACCCGGATTGATAGAATTCAAGGTCCCAGAGGTTAGGGTTATGGCTCAAAGTAATTTAATGAATTAGAACTTGATGGATGGATATTGTTAATGTGTTTTGACTAGGGTTTCGGCGAGGCTCAAGTTAGAGGACTGTGCTTGGCACATCGGTGCTCGGAAAGCTCGGGACTCAGGTAAGAAAACCCTTGTTCCCATCGGTGCTGGGCTTCGGCTCACAGATGCTTTGTGGTGCAGGTAAGGGTAAGGAGAAAGCCAACTGACCATGAGTGTAGCAAGTGTGAGGCGGCGTGTACATGTTGGGCCAGCCTGGCTGCCACAGCCAGAGGTTTTTGGGAGATGGTTGTAAATAAACTTAGATTTTTTCGTTTAGTCGACTTGGTTCGATTTATATGATGTAATGTTTCTAAACTATATTTTGGGATCCCAGGTGTCAAACTTTTATGATTTTCAATGAAACTGAATTATTTCTAAAGTTTTCCTCTGTTTATGGCTTAATTACACTATTTATTCTAAAACCTCGATTAGCGAGTTTAATGCACGTTTTTAAACTCACTTAGTAACAGCTTTAAGGAAGTAGGACATTACAACTTGGTATCAGAGCGAGCCAAGGTTATTGTTTCTGGAGATTGACCAAAAATGTACACTCGCTGTCAGTGACAGGCTCAACTCAGGGTTGGTTGGTGAGATTGGTTAATATGTTTGAATATGTGTTTGAATGCCTTGTTTTCTTGCTTATCTTATATAGAGCATGATGAATGAGTTAACATATGCATGATGCTAGGGCATGGCCCTATGTTGTATGAGTTGTTATTTGTGGATGACTGATGTGTTTGGGAGGTGGTTTTGGATGTTGTTATCATGCCTGATGAGCGACGTCGTTGGTTACAGGCATATTTGTTGAGATGCCTCGACAATCAGCTAGACTCCGCGATAGTAGGGCCGAGGATGACAACCAGGGTCAGGACCCTCCACCTGCCCCACAAAATTGGCAAGAGATGTTTGATGAGATGGAAGCAAGACTACAGCGAACAGAGGAAGAGTTGCGACAGTTGAGGCAGCAGACCCCACCTCAGGTTACTGGGCTGCTAGTGCAGCAGGTTGCAGCGCCAGTGCCAGTGCAGTCTACTATGGAGAATAAGTGAGAACCTTTATATGAGAGGTTCAGGAAGCAGCATCCTCCCACCTTCGAGGGTGGATCAGACCCACTACGGGCAGAGCAGTGGATGAATATGACTTCCTCAATTTTGGATTTTATGAGGGTTCAGGGGAATGAGATGGTAGCCCGTGCTAGCTACATGTTTAGAGAGGATGCCCGCATCTGGTGGGACGTGGTGGTTCAAAGAAGGGATGTATCAGTTATGACATGGGAAGAGTTAAGAAACTTGTTTAATGAGAAGTATTACAGTGTTGCAGTTCGAGCTGTGAAGGTTGATGAGTTTATCAACCTGACTCAGAATTGATCGACAATGACAGAATATGCTATAAAGGTTGATAGATTGGCGAAGTTTGCGCTAGATCTGGTGCTGACTGATGCGACCAGAAGGGATAGGTTTGTGCGAGGGTTGAACGTTATGATCGCCCGCGATGTGAATATTACTTTGGATCCTGAGACTACTACTTATGGCCAGGTAGTGGACAAGGCCCTTACTGCTGAGAGGGCCGAAGATCAGATTTGGAAGGATAGCGCTGTTAGGCGCGATGCCAGGAGGACAGTGCCTCCTTTTATTGGGTTCAGTCGTGGTGGTGGTTCTAGTGAGTAGAAGAGGAAGGCCCCAGATTCCTTTGTTCCTCCCAGTTCAGATAGGAGAGCACGGGGTGCTTCCACTGGCCGTGAGGGTGGCAGTGACAACTGGAGGAGTTTTCCAATGTGCACGCGGTGCAGGAGACGATACCAAGGTGAGTGCAGGATTAGGGCCTGCTTTGTTTGTGGGAGTGCCAGTCATCGGAAGAGGGATTGCCCTCAAGTTAAGAAGGAGGAGCAGAAGCAGAGTGACAGTCTTGCTCCTGCCAGGGTATTCACTTTGACACAGACTAAGGTGGAGGCTAACCCCTCAGTTGTGACAGGTCAGATCTCTAGTGCTGGTTCTTTGTATACTGCATTGTTTGATTCAAGGGCTACCCATTCATTTGTATCTACTAGAGTGATAGATCAGCTTTGTAGACCTTGTGCTGTGAATGCTAGGGGATTTTAGACTTTGTTGCCAACAGGAGAATTGGTAGTCTCTAGGAAATGGATTAGAGCATTGCCAGTAGAGGTAGATGGTAGGGAACTGTCTGTTGATTTGATTGAGTTAGAGGTGGATGACTTTGATATGATTCTAGGGATGGATTGGCTATCCAATTATGGGGCAACGATTGACTGCAAGCGCAGAATGGTGACTTTTGAACCAGAAGGGGAGGTACCCTTTCTGTTTGTAGGGTCAGTTAGTGGACCGCGTGTACCGATGATTTCAACATTGAAGGCTAAAGACCTGATGCAGGAAGGTTGCATAGGATTCCTAGCGAGCGTTGTGGATACCTCTAGGGCGGTGTCGGTTGGACCGGGTAAGACTAGATTGGTGTGTGAGTTTTCAGATTTGTTTCCAGCAGATTTGCCAGGGTTGCCGCCGCAGCGGGAGATTAACTTTGTTATATAGTTGGTACCAAGAGCGGAGCCAGTATCTAGGACACCTTATAGAATGGCTCCGGCGGAGTTGAAGGAATTGGAGATTCAGTTGCAGGAGTTACTTGATTTGGGATTTATTAGACCTAGTTTCTCGCCATGGGGTGCTCTAGTGTTGTTCGTTAAGAAGAAGGATGGATCCCTTAGGATGTGTATTGACTATAGGGAGCTAAACAAGTTAACCATTAAGAACAAGTATCCACTGCCTAAGATCGACGATTTATTTGATCAGCTACAGGGAAGAACAGTGTTTTCCAAGATAGATCTCCGATCAAGTTACCATCAGTTGAGGATTAAAGAGGAGGATGTACCAAAGGCTGCTTTCCAAACAAGGTATGGACATTATGAATTCCTGGTTTTGTCCTTTGGATTAACCAATGCCCCAGCAGCCTTCATGGATGGGATGAATAGGGTTTTCAAAGATTATCTAGATAAGTTTGTGATTGTGTTCATCGATGACATCCTAGTGTACTCTCAGTCAGAGATGGAGCACGAGCAGCATCTACGGTTGGTTCTACAGCGGTTGAGAGAGCATAAGTTATATTCTAAGTTCAGTAAGTGTGAGTTCTGGTTACCACAAGTTACATTCCTGGGCCATATTGTCAGTAAGGAGGAGATTCTGGTTGACCCAAGTAAGATTGAGGCGGTCAGAGATTGGCCTAGACCGAGCAACGTTCCTGAAGTGAGAAGCTTTCTGGGTTTAGCAGGGTATTATCGGCGGTTCGTTGAGGGATTCTCCAGAATAGCTACGGCATTGACAGAACTGACAAAGAAGAAGACAAGGTATGTCTGGACGGATAGATGTGAGAACAATTTTAAGGAGTTGAAGCGGCGATTGATCACTGCGCCAGTGCTAAGCTTGCCGGTAGAGAATGAAAAGTTTGTGGTTTACTGTGATGCATCCAGACAGGGTTTGGGGTGCTTGCTGATGCAAGCTGGTAAAGTGATAGCCTATGCATCGAGACAGTTGAAGGAATATGAGCAGAGATATCCTACGCATGATCTGGAGTTGGCAGCGGTGGTGTTCGCACTGAAGATTTGGAGACATTATCTTTATGGTGAGAAGTGCGAGATATACACCGACCATAAGAGCCTAAAGTATTTCTTTACTCAGAAGGATCTGAATATGCGCCAGAGATGGTGGCTGGAGTTGGTTAAGGATTATGATTGCGATATCCTATACCATTCTGGGAAGGCTAATGTAGTGGCTGATGCATTGAGTCAGAAAGGCCCAGGACAGTTGTTTAGTTCGAGGCAGATATCTGACAAGTTAGCTGAGGAGATGACCAGAGCAGGTATAGAGTTGGTGGTTGGACAGTTGGCCAACATCACTCTTCAGTCTACTCTCATTGAGAGGATCAAGGAAGCGCAGGGGAAAGATTCCCAGTTGCGAGGTCATAGGGAGAGTGCCTTAGTCGGAGCGACAAAGAACTTTTCCATTTTAGAGATGGGGTTATTAAAGTACAAGGGTCGGGTTTGCGTTCCAATGGATTCTGATATCCGGCGATAAATCTTAGATGAATTGCATACCACAACCTATTCTTTGCACCCGGGTACGACGAAGATGTACCAGGACTTGAGAGTTCTATATTGGTGGTCGGGCATGAAGAGGGATGTGGTGGATTATGTGGCTAAGTGCCTAACTTTCCAACAGGTTAAGGCTGAGCACCAGAGGCCAGCAGGGTTTTTGCAGCCTCTGGGGATCCCAGAATGGAAGTGGGAAGATAATACTATGGACTTTGTGGTTGGTTTACCAAGAACCGTGGGACAGCATGACTCAGTGTGGGTGATTGTGGATAGGTATACCAAGTCCGCCCACTTTTTTCCTATTAAGACAACTTATACTGTGGAGCAGTATGCTGAGTTGTATGTGAAGGAGATTGTTCGACTTCATGGGGCTCCAAGGTCGATAGTATCCGACAGAGACCCCACCTTCACCTCTAGGTTTTGGGAGAGTATGCAGAAGGCTATGGGCACGCAGTTATGGTTTAGTACCGCTTATCATCCTCAGACGGATGGGCAGTCTGAGAGGACGATTCAGATATTGGATGATATGTTGCGAGCTGGTGTGCTAGATTTTGGGGGATCGTGGAGTAAGTATCTCCCTTTGATTGAGTTCTCGTACAACAATAGTTATCAGGCAACCATCGGAGTGGCTCCGTAGGAGATGCTTTATGGAAGGAAGTGTAGATCACCTATTCATTGGGATGAGACAGGTGAGAGGAGGTATCTGGGTCCAGAGATGGTTCAGAGGACCAATGAGGAAATTGAGAAGATTAGAGCGCGTATGCTCGCCTCCAAGGGTCGACAGAAAAGTTATTCAGACCTAAAATGCAGGAGCGTGGAGTTTCAGGTTGGTGATCATGTGTTCCTTAGGGTTTTACCCATGAAGGGCGTGAAACAGTTTGGTGTTCGGGGCAAGTTGAGCCCTAGGTTTGTTGGCCCCTTCAAGATTCTGGAACGGGTTCGAGAGGTAGCTTGCAGATTAGCGATGCCTCTAGCTTTATCAAGGGTTCATGATGTTTTCCATGTATCCATGCTCCAGAAGTATATGTCAGATTCGACGCATGTTCTAAGTTTTGAGAATCTAGAGCTTGATCAGGATTTGTCCTATGAGGAGAAGCTAGTTCATATTCTTGACCAAAAAGATAAAGTCTTGAGGAACAAGACCATCGCCTTGGTGAAGGTGCTGTGGGGAAACAACAAGGTTGAGGAGGCGACGTGGGAACTTGAGACAGAGATGAGGGAGCGGTACCCCGAGTTGTTCAAGTAATTTCGAGGATGAAATTTCTGTAAGGAGGGGATAGCTGTAACGACCCGAATTTGTTAATAGGGCTTAGGGCCTTGATTAGTGTGCTTGGAGGGCAATAAATGATTTAATATGTTAATATGTAGATTTATGTGAATATATGATAATGATGCATGTTTAATTGAGTTAAATGTGCACGTGGGCCCCGTCTGGATATTAGGGGTATAAATGTGATAAATGTTATATATATGTGATATGTTTGTGCAGCACGACCCGAGACAGTCCTGGGGAGCGGTTAGCCAGAAAGTCAAAACAGGGTTGAGATTCTTACTTGGGGCGAGTCGAGGGGTAGTTTAGGTTTTAGATGTGTTATGGGGTTATCGGGTTGTGAAAATAAATATTTGGAGATATATTTGAGGATAGAATGTCTAGGAGAGAATGTTGGGGAAAATTTACCATTTTGCCCTCGGGGACGTTTTGGTACCCGAGCCTTGAGGTAACCACATAGACTAAGTTAAATAAAGCAAAGGAAGGAAACATTTAGAAGCTTTAGAAACCGACACTTACTTCCTCCTAGCTGAAGATAGTTCTTATCTCTTTCTCTCTTTCACTCCCTAAGACAAACTCAAGGAAAATTCTGGTGTAAGCTAGTTAAAGCAAGGAAGTGGGCTAAGAAATCTTAGGAGCTAAAAGCTTGAGGATTAAGGATCAAACTCAGGGACTAAGCTCAGCAAAGGTAAGCTTTAATTATAAAGATTATGTTTAGAATAGCTGCTGGTTTGTTAGAGTTTGCATGTTAGTTAAGCTTGATCTGTTCTTGAGTGTTTTAGTTGAGTTTTGGAGCAGGTTTTGATGTTGAAACTGGGCTGGAATATTGGGGTTGATTGTTTGGAACTGTTAGCTTGATTATAGGATGAATTGGTTTGAAGGAAATGCAGGAGAAAGGTGAAGAATTCTGGGTTTGGAGGTGAGGACCGTGGCCCTAGGATGGGTGCGCTGCGGCCCGTGTGCACGCAAGGCCATGGGAGGCCGAGAAGTTCATGCGCGCCGTGGCCCGTGTGGGGGTCAGTGAGGTGCTAGCCTCTGTTTCGAGGCTAGCCACGGCGCTTATGGGTAGGGCCACGTCTCTTAGTGCTAGTTTTTGTTTTTAAGGGTATTTAGGCTTGGGAACTCAATGGTTAAGGCTCAGGATGGATTTTATCAGCCGGATTGATAGAATTCAAGGTCCCGAAGGTTAGGGTTATGGCTCAAAGTAATTTAATGAATTAGAACTTTATGGATGGATATTGTTAATGTGTTGTGACTAGGGTTTCGGTGAGGCTCAAGTTAGAGGACTGAGCTCGGGACATTGGTGCTCGGAAAGCTCAGGACTCAGGTAAGAAAACACTTGTTCCCATAGAGCTTGTATGCAAGGTTGAGCCCAACGTGTTTGAATTGCAGGGCGTAGCCCTTTGGTTGTATTTTCTAGTATTCTGTACTTGTTTATTATGTTATGAGTGCAATTATGTGAATGATCAGCAAGAGTCGGGAATGGTGTAGGCCGAGGTCGGCAGGGGGCCGGGAACGGCAAAGGGCCAGGAACGACATTAGGCACGTTGAGTGCAAGGCCGAGTATGACAAGGGGCCGGGAGCAGCGTTGAGCACGTGGAGTGCGAGTTTCCAGGGAGAGTCCCTAAAAGGATACCTGGGATATCCTCACGGTGTGGACCGCGAACCCAAGGCTTGGTAAACGCCTGGGACGGCTAGGCCGTATGTGTTTAGCCCATTGGTGGCCTGTTCATATGCTTGATATATGTGTTGCATATGTTATCTGTTTGTGGGTTTTCTTGCTGGGATTCGGCTCACAGATGCTCTGTGGTGTAGGTAAGGGTAAGGAGAAAGCCAATCGACCATGAGTGTAGCAAGCGTGAGGCAGCGTGTACGTGTTGGGCCAGCCTGGCTACCACAGCCAGAGGTTTTTGGGAGATGGTTGTAAATAAACTTAGATTTTTTCGTTTAGTCGACTTGGTTCGATTTATATGATGTAATGTTTCTAAACTGTATTTTGGGATCCCAGATGTCAAACTTTTATGATTTTAAATGAAACTGAATTATTTCTAAAGTTTTCCTCTGTTTATGGCTTAATTACACCATTTATTCTAAAACTTCGATTAGCGAGTTGAATGCACGTTTTTAAACTCACTTAGTAATGGCTCTAAGGAAGTAGAGCGTTACACAAGGCCCTCAGCCCTATTAGCAAATTCGGGTCGTTACAACTATCCCCTCCTTACAGAAATTTCGTCCTCGAAATTACCTGAACAACTCGAGGTACCGCTCCCTCATCTCTGACTCAAGTTCTCACGTCTCCTCCTCAACTTTGCTGTTCCTCCACAACACTTTCACCAAGGCGATGGTCTTGCTCTGCAAGACTTTATCTTTTCGATCAAGAACCTGAACCAGCTTCTCCTCATAAGAAAAATCCTGATCAAGCTCCAGATTCTCATAACTTAGAATGTGCGTCGAATCTGACACATATTTCCGGAGCATGGATACATGGAAAACATTATGAACCCCTGATAAGGCTGAAGGCATCGCTAGTCTGTAAGCTACCTCTCCAACCCGTTCCAAAACCTCGAAGGGGCCAACAAACCTAGGGCTCAACTTGCCCCGAACACCGAACCGTTTCACTCCCCTCAAAGGTGAAACTCTAAGAAACACATGGTCACCAACCTGAAATTCCACGCCCCTGCGTTTTAGGTCTGAATAACTCTTCTGACGACTCTGGGAGGCGAGCATATGCACTCTAATCTTCTCAATCGTCTCATTGGTCCTCTAAACCATCTCTGGACCCATACATCTCCTCTCACCTGTCTCATCCCAATGAACAGGTGATCTGCACTTCCTTCCATAAAGCATCTCGTACGGAGCCACTCCGATAGTCGCCTGATAACTGTTGTTGCACGAGAACTCGATCAAAGGGAGATACTTACTCCATGATCCCCCAAAATCTAGTACACAGGCTCGCAACATATCCTCCAATATCGGAATCGTCCTCTCAGACTATCCATCTGTCTGAGGATGATAAGCGGTACTAAACTGTAACTGTGTGCCCATAACCTTCTGCAAACTCTCCCAGAACTTGGAAGTGAAGGTGGGGTCTCTGTCAGATACTATCAACCTTGGAGCCCCATGAAGTTGAACAATTTCCTTCACGTACAATTCAGCATACTGCTCAACAATATAAGTTGTCCTAACAGGCAGAAAGTGGGCAGACTTGGTGTACCTATCCACAATCACCCACACCGAGTCAAGCTGTCCCACGGTCCTCGGTAAACTAACCACGAAGTCAATGGAAATATCATCCCACTTCCATTCTGGGATCCCCAGAGGTTATAGCAACCCCACTGGCCTCTGGTGCTCAGCCTTGACCTGCTAACAAGTTAAGCATTTGGCCACATAATCCACCACATCCCTCTTCATGCCCGACCACCAATACAAAACTCTTAAATCCTGATACATCTTTGTCGTACTTGGGTGAAAAGAATAGGGAGTGGTATGCGATTCATCTAAGATCTCTCACCGGATGTCAGAATCCATCAGAACGCAGATCCGACCCTTGTACTTTAGTAATCCCATCTCTGAAATAGAAAAGTCCTTAGTCGCTCAGACTAAGACATTCTCTCTGTGACCTCTCAATTGAGAATCTTTCCCCTGCGCCTCCTTGACCCTCTCAAGGAGTGTAGATTGAAGAGTGATGTTGGCCAACTGACCAACCACCAACTCTATACCTACTCTGGTCATCTCCTCCGGTAGCTTATCAGATATCTGCCTCGAACTAAACAACTATCTTGACCCTTTCCGACTTAATGCATCCGCCACGAAATTAGCCTTCCTAGGATGGTATAGGATATCGCAATCATAATCCTTAACCAATTCTAGCCACCGCCTCTGGCGCATATTCATGTCCTTCTGGGTAAAGAAATAATTTAGGCTCTTATGGTCAGTGTATATCTCGCACTTCTCACCATAAAGATAATGTCTCCAAATCTTAAATTCGAATACCACTACTGCCAACTCCAAATCATGCGTGGGATATCTCTGCTCATACTCCTTTAGCTGTCTCGATGCATAGGCTATTACCTTACCAGCTTGCATCAGCACGCACCCCAAACCCTGTCTGAATGCATCACAATAAACCACAAACTTTTCATTATCTGTCGGCAAGCGTAACATTGGCGCGGTGATCAATCGCCGCTTCAACTCCTTGAAACTGTTCTCACATTTGTTCGTCCAAACATACCTTGTCTCCTTCTTTGTTAGTTCTGTCAATGGCGTAGCTATTATGGAGAACCCCTCAACGAACCGCCGATAGTACCCCGCTAAGCCCAAAAAGCTTATCACTTCGGGAACATTGCTCGGTCTAGGCCAATCTCTGACCGCCTCAATCTTACTTGGGTCAACCAGAATCCCCTCCTTACTAACAATATGGCCAAGAAATGTAACTTGTGGTAACCAGAACTCACACTTACTGAACTTAGCATATAACTTATGCTCCCTCAATCACTGTAGAACCAACCTCAGATGCTGTTCATGCTCTGTCTCTGACTGAGAGTACACCAGGATGTCGTCAATGAACACAATCACTAACTTATCCAGATAATCCTTGAAAACCATATTCATCATGTCCATAAGGGCTGCTGGGGCATTGCTTAATCTAAAGGACATAACCAGAAATTCATAGTGTCCATACCTCGTTCGGAAAGTAGTCTTTGGTATGTCCTCCTCTTTAATCCTTAACTGATGGTAACCTGATCGGAGATCTATCTTGGAAAACACCGTTCTTCCCTGTAACTGATCGAATAAATCATCAATCCTAGGCAATGGATACTTGTTCTTAATGGTTAGCTTGTTTAGCTCCCTGTAATCAATATACATCTTAAGGGATCCACCCTTCTTCTTAACGAACTATACTGGAGCACCCCATGGCGAGAAACTCATGTTGATGAACCCCAAATCAAGTAACTCCTGCAATTGAATCTTCAACTCCTTCAGTTCTGCTGGATTCATTCTGTAAGGTGTCCTAGATACTGGCTCCGCTCCTAGTACCAATTCTATAACAAAGTCAATCTCCCGCTACAGTGGCAACCCTGACAAATCTGCCGGAAACAAATCCGGAAACTCACACACCAGTCTGGTCTCACCCAGTCCAATCGACACCACCCTTGCGGTATCCACAACGCTTGCTAGAAATCACATGCAACCTTCCTGCAACAGGTCTCTAGCCTTCAATGCTGAAATCATTGGTACTCGCGGTCCCCTAACCGTCCCCACAAATACAAAGGGTACCTGCCCTTCCGGTTCAAAAGTCACCATTCTGCGCTTGCAGTCAATCGTTGCCCCATACTTTGATAACCAATCCATCCCTAGAATCATATCAAAGTCATCCATCTCTAGCAAAATCAAATCAACAGACAGTTCCCTACCATCTACCTCTACTGGCAATGCTCTAATCCATTTCCTAGAGACTACCAGTTCTCCTATTGGCAACAATGTCTGAAATCCCTTAGCATACACACCACTAGGTCTACAAAGCTGATCTATCACTCTAGCAGATACAAATGAATGGGTAGCCCCTGAATCAAACAATGCAGTATATAGAGAACCAGCACTAGAGATCTGACCTGTCACAACTGAGGGGCTAGGCTCCGCCTCAGTCTGTGTCAAAGTAAATACCTTGGCAGGAGCAAGATTGTCACTCTGCTTCTGCTCCTCTTTCTTGACTTGAGGGCAATCCCTCTTCAAGTGACTGGAACTCCCACAAACAAAACAGGCCCTGATCCTGCACTCACCCTGGTGTCATCGCCTGCACCGCGAACACACTGGAGAGCTCCTCCATTTGTCACTTCCACCCCGATGACCAGTAGAAGCACCCCGTGCCCTCCTATCTGAACTGGGAGCAACAAAGGAATCTGGGGCCTTCCTCTTCTACTCACTAAAACCACCACCCCGACTGGATCCTACAAAAGGAGGCACTGTCCTCCTGTCATCGCACCTAACAACGCTCTCTCTCCATATCTGATTCTCGGCCGTCTCAGCTGTAAGGACCTTGTCCACTACCTGAGCATAAGTAGTAGTCTCTGGATCCAAAATAATATTCACATCACGGGCGATCATAACGTTCAACCCCCGCGCAAACCTGTCCCTTCTGGTCGCATCAGTCGACACTTAATCTGGCGTAAACTTCGCCAACCTATCAAACTTCAAAGCATACTCTGTCACCATCAATCAGTTTTGAGTCAGGTTAATAAACTCATCAACCTTCGCAACTTGAACTGCCACACTGTAATACTTCTCATTAAATAAGTTTCTGAACTCTTCCCAGATCATAACTGATACATTCCTTCTCTGAACCACCACGTCCCACCAGATGCGGGCATCCTCTCTAAACATGTAGCTAGCACAAGCTACCCTCTCATTTCCCCGAACCCTCATAAAATCCAGAATTGAGGAGATCATATTCATCCACTGCTCTGCCCGCAGTGGGTCTGGTCCACCCTCGAAGGTGGGAGGATGCTATTTCCTAAACCTCTCATACAGAGGTTCCCACTTATTCTCCATAGCAGATTGAACTGGCATTGGCACCGCAACCTGCTAAACTGGCAGCCCTATGACCTGAGGTGAGGCCTGCTGCCTCAACTGTCGAAGCTCTTCCTCAATTCGCTGCAATCTCGCATCCATCTCGACAAGCATCTCTTGCCAATTCTGTGGGGTAGGTGGAGGGTCCTGACCCTGATTGTCATCCTCGTCCCTACTGCTGCGGAATCTAGATGATTGTCGAGGAATATCAACAAATATGCCTGCAACCAACGACACCACCCATCAAGCATGATAACAACATCCAAAACCACCTCCCAAAAACATTATCCATCCACAAACGGTAACTCATCTAGCATACAGATAGCATATAGCACACAGCGGGCCATGCCCTGGCATCATGCATATGTTAACTCATTCATCATGCTCTATATAAGATAAGCTGGAAAACAGGGCATTCAAGCACATATTCAGGCATATTAATCAATCATACCAACCAACCATGAGTCAAGCATGTCTCTGATAGCGAGCGTACATGTTCGACCAATCTCCAGAACTAATAACCTTAGCTCGCTCTGATACCTTGTTGCAACGCCCTACTACCTTAGAGTCGTTGCTAAGTGAGTTTAAAAACGTGCAATCACTCGCTAATCGAGGCTTTTAAAGCAAAATGTGTATTTATATCATAACCAGAGTAGAAACTTTAGAAATAACTTTATTTCATTAAAAATCATAAAAGTTTAACACTTGGGATCCCAAAATACTGTTTAGAAATACTAACAACATATAAATAAAACCAAGTCAGCTAAATGACAAAATATAGGTTTTATTACATTCATCTCCCAAAATCCACTAGCTGTGGTGGCCAGGCAGGCCAAAAATGTACAGGCCGCCTCATGCTTGCTACACTCATGGTTGGTTGGCTTTTTCCTTGCCCTTACCTGCACCACAGAGCACCTGTGAGTCGAAGCCCAGCAAGAAAACCCACAAACAGATAACATATGCAAAACAATCACTTAGCATATAACATGCCATCAATAGGCTAAACACATACGGCCAAGCCGTCCCAAGTGCTTTACCAGGCCCTGGGTTTGCGGTCCACACCGTGAGGATATCCCAGGTATCCTATAGGGTCTCGCCCTGGAAACTCACACTCCACGTGCTCAACGCTGCTCTCGGCCCCTTGTCATACTTGGCCTTGCACTCAACATGCCCAACGCCGTTCCCGGTCCCTGCCAACCTCGGCCTACACCATTCCCGGCTCTGGCCGATCATTCAAATAATTGCATTCATAGCGTAATAAACAAATACTGAATACTAGCAAATTCAATCAAAGGGCTACGCCTTTCAGTTTAGACATATTGGGCTCAGCCCTGCATACAAGCTCTATGGGAACATGGGTTCTCTTACCTGAGTCCCGAGCTCTCCGAGCACCGATATCCCGAGCACAGTCCTCTAACTTGAGCCTCGTCGAAACCCTAGTCATAACACATAACAATATTCATCCATCAAGTTCTAACCCATTAAATAACTTTGAACCATAATTATAATCTCCGGGACATTGAATTCCATCAATCCGGGTGATAAAATCCATCCCGAACCTTAACCTTTGAGTTCCCAAGCCCAAACACACTTAAAAACACAAATTGGCACTAAGAGCCGCGACCCTACCCACAAGCGCCGCGGATAGCCTCGAAACAGAGGCTAGCACCTCCCTGAACACACACACAGGCCGCGGCGCGCATCACCAAGCGCCGCGGTGCACCTCAAGCTTCTCGGCCTCCTGTGGCCGCGCGCGCACACGGGCCGCGACATGCCCCTCCTAGGGCCGCAACTCTAGCCTCCAAACCTAGAAATCTTCATCTTTTCCTGCATTTTCCCTCAACCTAATTCACCCAAAACTAACTAGCAGTCCCAAATTATCACCCAAAAGTTCTTACACAATCTCAACATCAAAACCTATCAAGAACTAGCTCCCAAAACTCAGCCTAACAATCAAAACTATCCTAAAATCCATACCATGCATACTCAATGAAAACCAGCAGAAATTTCAAACTTAATCTCTGTAATTTAGAACTTACCTTTGCTGGATTGAACCTCAGAACCAGCTCTCTATGCTCCAAGCTCCATGCTCCCCTAAATCCCAGCTGAACCCCTTAGCTTCAAGTTGGTTTCCCCAAGTTTTCCTTGCTAAGCCTTAGAGGAAGATGAAGAGAGAAGAAAACCAAGTGATGAGGAAGGATATGGGTCGGTTTATGAGTATTCTAAACTATTCTAAGTTTTGTTTTATTCAACTTAAGTCTATGTGATTACCTCAAGGCTCGAGGTATCAAAACGTCCCTGAGGGCAAAATGGTAAATTTCCCCAATATTCCCTCCTAGACATTCTAACCTCAAATATATCTCCAAATATTTATTTCCATAACCCGATAACCCCATAATACATCTAATACCCAAAGTACCCCTTGACTCGCCTTGAGTCGGATTCTTTACCCCGTTGTGACTTTCTGGCTAACCGCTCCCCAGGACTGTCTCGGATCGTGCTATGCAGAAATACACAACACATGCATATCATATTTATCACATTTATGCCCTCAACGGCCTAAAATCACAAACATACCCCTAACATCCAAACGGGGCCCACATGTATATTTAATTAAGCTAAACATGCATCTTTATCACGTATTCACATATTAACATATTAAATCATTTATTGCCCGTCAGGCACGTTAATCAAGACCCTACGCCCTATTAGCAAATTCGGGTCGTTACAAGGTCTGTTGACCCTTGATTTGGCCAACGACACGGAGTCAAATAAAATGATAGAAAATGAGATGAATTCAAGTCAAGAAGATAAATGACACAAGGATTTATAGTTGTTTGGCCCCAAGTGATGGTAATGACCTACGTCCAGTTAGTGTTCTTATTAATTTAATGAAAACCCACGATCAGTAAACAAGGGTTTACCGAGTTTCACAAACTAAATAATAGTTACAAAAAATTGCGTAAAAACAGTGATTTTCTCTCTTAGTCTCCAAAGATCAAAAAGATAAAATAAAGATTCAAGATCCAAAGATCCCTCTCACAAGCCCTTTGAGTCTTATTTATAGGCTCAAGGATCTCCTTATGGGCCGATGGGCCTTAATTACATTTAATACAAACATATCTGAATAATAATGGAAATTACACTTTTTACATAAATGCAAGATCAAATACCTCTAGAAAATATGTGACATATTGCGACCAGCTCTAGTCGCCTAAGAATTATCCCCTTTTCTGTGTGAATTCTCCTCTGGTCGATGGTCGACCAGCACATAACCTCTTAAATTTCCATGCATATCTCACGTGCGTACTAATCTTGTCACGTCATCAAATGCATCTTTTTTGAGTAAACATTTGCCCCCGAAGTTTATTTTACTGCAACTAGCATTTAATATACTTACTCGACCAGATATTCGTCTGACTTATCACATCTGTCAGCGCCTTTTCGAAAAAGTGAGCAATCATGACTTTTACAGTTTCGTAAAAATAGTTTGATGGCTATTGCAATTTCCCATAAATCGAAATCCCACTCCCATCATTACCTTTTCAACTACACCACGACCAATATAAATACTCCACCTTTCCAATTTTCACTTTTTACTGAAGCTCTTTCTCTTCAAGAACTCAGAAAAAATTTCACGAAAAAATCCAGAAAATCTCTGTGATCCGAGATGCCTTCGACTAGCTTTGTGCAACAATCTTCATGATTCCTCAACAAACTGCAATCTAAGTAAGTCTCGAACCCACCTTCTCTTTTATGCATTCTCGAATAAATTCTGTGATTTTTTCTGATTGTGTCTCCATTGTTCTTGATAAAAAGCTTCTCGGGTAATTGGGCTCATACAAAGACGTATAGAAACATGCTAGAATAAGGATTTTAGGTAATATAAAACACTAGACGATGTTCAAAAATTAATGTGGGGAAATAGGAGTACTGATTTAGGGCCCGAAATCGAAGTGAAAATTCTAATTTACTGTTTTCGGAAAAATTGGGCTTTTCCCGCCTGTTTCGGAGTAAAAAAGTTTTCTTGAAAAACTTTTTACATGCACTTTTTGATCTGTTTTTTCAAACTGCTCGCATGTTTGTGGTGTTTATATTAGGATGCTACTGGTCGTATAAAAGCTTAACTTTTATACATGAGCAACGTTATCCTCATATTTCTCTTCTTCTATCTATTGGTTGTAGATTCTCACTTCCCCTCTAATCTTCTCGGATATTCATGCACGATCCTTGGGGAGGTGAGAGACCAATAGATGAAGATCTCCTCTCTTTGCTGTTCGAAGACCAGGAACAACCTCCACTACGTTTTCCCGAATTTCCATCTTCACAATAAAACCCCCCAACTAGTCAACCATATACGGGTCATGTGAAGTACACTGCTCGTAGAAAAAGGAAAACGACCGATTCACCTTCTAACCAACCTTCTTCCCATACTGAGGATCCTTCAAATGATCCTCAACCTATAAATTTTGCACCACCAGATATTCAATCCAAAGCCCGGCCTCGCGATGGCCCTCGAGCAGAAGTTGACTGGTATGTCACGCCTCCTAGTGTCATATCGGCTAGGATGGTGGAAAAATATCCCAAGAAGTATGGTCTTCCTGGGATTACTTTAGTCAAACCTACACCTAAACAAAGGGCAAATGTGCCTGGAGGCGCCTTTAGCGCCTGGTCGAGGTATCACATAGAGGCAAGGGCAATCCTGCCCTTGCATGACTTCTTCCAAGGGGTGACCAATTACTTCGAAGTCACCCCTTTTCAAATAACACCCAATGGATATAGAGTACTATCAACACTCTATATCATTTACAACCATAAAAAGTGGCATGTACCTACACCACATGAGATCAACTACCTGTTCGATCTCAAGTCCAACCCCAACCAGAACAACATAGGATTTTTCCATTTCTACCACCAAGAATTTGCTCGAACTTTTCTGAGCGATGTCACCCACAAGTCCAACGTAGGGAAGTACTTCCAAGAGTACTTCCTCACAACTGACTTGGTCGCGGACAACCTGGCCTTCACACGAGGAGGTAAACTTTTCAATCTCTGGTCAATGATTATCGTTAGTTTTTCCTTTTATTGTCCTTAGAAAATTGGTGTTGTGTCTTGGTCTATGGTACCGACCAAACCCTACTCCAGAGATGGAGATGAGGTCCACAGCCCTGGCCAGCATGACAAACATTGAAAAGAATGTCAAGGAGTTGGTCACTGAGAGCAATCTAAGGCTAGTCAGCCTTCTGGAACCTCACCAGGAAATGAGGGAATCAACTGTGGGGAGTGCCACTGGAGAGGGCACCGAACAGGAAATCCCCGAGCAGCAGCAAGATGTGTCACAACCCCCGAGGCAACGGGCAACGAAAGTGACCATCCAAGAACTATCTAGTAACCCTCGGGCTGCCACTGCCCCTACCCCACCATGGGAGGGGAAAACAAAAACTGCCAGAATACACCAGCCCTATATTCGAATCCTCTGACGAGAATGCTATAGATCTCTCCCTCTTAGATAACTTGCCTATCCCTTATCACTTATTCGATAGGGAAGGTAACTTTAATTTTATGACTAATAATTTTAATTCGGACTTCTTCAAGACAGATAGTGATTGTAGCTGTAGTTCTATAGATAATATATCGACCAATAATAATATGTTGGGTATATTACTTAGAATTTCCCTTTTCATTATTCCATTACTCCTCTCAACTACATTGTCTGATCGTTTGTTTTTGTTTTGCAGTCATGCCTTCTAACGATGCCTTCGATATGTACACAAATGCTGAAGCTCCCTCGAGCAAAAGGAAAGCGAGCATGAGGCATCTTGGGGAGAGCAGTAGTGATCCCTCCAAGAAAAGGGCTCGAACAAAAGATCCTCTGGCGCCTACTCCATCCAGGACCATGACACCTCCTCCTATTCCTCACAATAGCCCTCCCCTCGAGCAGGCAGGGAGATCCCTGGCCACCGACCTACTGAGTAGCGCCTACAACGCTACCCACGAGAAGCTGCAAAAGCTGTCTAGGCACCGTCGTAGCCAGGAAGCCTTTTCCCATCTCCCTCTGCTGAAGAGCAGCCAGGTTATCAGTCGCAGGCTGTCTAAAGTCCTTAGTGTAAGTGTGTTTCTTCTTTCTTCTTTCTTCTTTAGTTTCTGTCAAGCAACATTTTCTCTAATTGCCCTTGACTGGTTCAATTTTCTTTTTCTGTTCGCAGGGTGTCTTGACCATGAGCCATAGCTGGTGTTGTGCTGAGGAGATCGAGGCCAAACATGCTGAGCAAATCAAAGCATGCGAGGAGAAGGCTAAGGCGGCCGAGACTAAAGTTTCCAGCCTGAGCAAGGAGTTGAAGAAGTGCCAAGAGGCGTTGGCCAAAGTTATTGCTGCCAAAGATAAGTTTAAGGAGGCTTCGGAGATTAACTTCAAAGATGCGACCAAACTCAAGATGACCTGGCAACCAACTTGAAGGAAGCCACTGAGCTGGAGGGGCGAGTTAAACTGCTCGAGGAAAACAATGCTCAGAACATGGAGAAGATCAGAGGGGAAAATTTCAATTGCTTCTATCTCTCTGGAAGAACAACCCATAGGCGAACTTTGACTACCTCCCCAAGAATATGAGGAAAGTCGAACTGGGGAAATGTGTTGCTCGCGTGGAAGAGGAAAGGAAAGCTCAGGAATCCCTTGAAATTTCCTTGGCGACAGGCACTGATGGCGTTGAAGAAGATGCGGGGACAATAGTCGACCAACAATCTCAGCCAATTCCTCCCCAACTCCACAATGATTTGTAATAATAATAATTTTTTTTTGTAACTAAAACATACGAACCATAGTTCGTAATGTTGAAACAATTTTGCTGCTCAAGGCAGCTTTTCTTTTAATTATTAATTACATCCGAGCAGTAACTTTTCGTGGTGTAAAAACATTTCGTTATGATATTATAATATTTGATATTATTATAACATATGTTCGTATGACTGAACTTAGCATAACACTTTGTTTTGATTTTACAAAATCTAAACTAAATTTTTTGAAAAATACTTTAAGTGTCGTAGTATGCTTTCCCTTATTTTGATCGTGTGTTTACATATGCCTATTGATATGCTTTGCTTGCTTGGTATCTTATATGCCCCCAAGTGACTGAGGAGCTTAGGGCTCTTGGTCACTTTCCATGACCAAGTCCTGTTCGAACAGTACTTCTTGCGTACTTATAATAAAAAATGGTAATATAGCAAAACAACACATGTAATGAGCAAATACTTGTAATAAATACAATAATTGAGAAGAATACATGGCTGCGCACAGTTCCTTTTATTACTCGTAATAATTGGACAAAAATCGTGTCTATACGAGTGATCAAGAATTGATCTTACACTTATAAGCGACCAGTCAATGACTAGCCCTTGTTCATAAACTTGTAAAAAGTAAAATTAATACAAGCCAATTCTTTAAAAAAAAATTGTTCATTGATAATACTTGAACAGGTGTTCTCCATTCCAATAGCAAGGAATGAGATCTCCATTTAAGCGAGAAAGTTTATATATGCCTGGTTAAAGGATTTCTTCAATCTGATATGAACCTTCCCAGTTTAGTTTGAGCACTCTGGCAGACTGATCGCGAGTGTTGAGAAAAAATCTTCTAAGTACCAAATCCCCCATGTTAAAATTTCTTTCACGTACTTTATAGTTAAAATATTGAGTGATCTTTTGTTGGTAAGCTGCTACTCGAAGTTGAGCTTGCTCGCACCTTTCATTGACTAGGTCCAAAGACTCCATCAATAATTGATCATTAGTGCTCTGATCGTATGTGAGTCTTCTGTGTGATGGTGGATTTAGCTCAACAAGAAACACCAGTCGTTGGTAAGTCGCACCAGCGGTTTTCAAACTGAAGGGCATTACTTTGTAACAGTAAAGTCCCGTATCTATTTGAAAGCTAGTGTGATCCTCATAAGATGAATGCATACTGATTTGATTGTATCTAGAGTATGCATCCATGAATGATAACATTTTAAGCCCTGATGTAGCATCGACTAGCTAGTCGATTCTTGGAAGTGGGAAACAATCTTTCGGACATGCTTGATTAAGGTCTGTGAAATCGACGCACGTCCTCCACTTGCCATTCGGCTTGGGAACTAGTACGGGATTAGAGACCCAAGACGGATAAAATGCTACCCTGATGAATCCATTTTCCTTTAGCTTCTCGACTTCTTCTTTTAGGGCCTTCGATCTGTCTTTGTCGAGCAGCCTTCTTTTTTGTTGCACAGGTGGAAAGTTTTTGTCTGTATTTAAGACATGGCTGATCACTGCTGGGTCTATCCCAACCATATCTTTATGCGACCAGGCAAACACCTCCTGGTGCTTTTTCAAAAGTTCCACCATTTTGTTTTTTGTTGTTATTTCTAAGTTTTTACCGACTTTGACAACCTTGGTTGGATCAACTTCTTCTAATTGGACCTCCTCGAGGTCTTCCACAGGTCCAACATTCTCTTCAAAATCCCCAAAGTGAGGATCTAAATCCCTATCCTCACTTTGGGCAACTCCCTATTTGGTGACATGTTCACCTGATTGGGTTTGTATTTCATTTGTCACAAGCAACCTTTTCTCGGCTTTTTCTCTCGATCCGCCTCTCTTTGCTTTTGTGATCGAGGAGTTATAACATTATCGTGCTTCTCGCTGGTTTCCCAACACGCAACCAATGCCTGCGTCAGTCAGAAATTTCATGGCCAAATTCCATACTCAGTTACTACCCGCAGATCGACGAGAATGGGCCTTCCAATCATAGCGTTATATGCGAAAGGACGACTACTATGAAAATAGCGAGTAATGTCCTGTTTGCAGGTGCAGCCCCTGCTGTGACTGGAAGTCTGATTGATCTAGTTGGTGCGAGTCCTTCACCGGAAAAACCATAAATGGTTTGGTTGCATGGTTCCAAATCTTGCATTGACAATTTCATCCTTTCTAGTGAAGATTTATACAAAATGTTGACTGAGCTTCTTGTTTCCACCAACACTCGCTTGACCATCATGTTGGCAATCTGAACATCCATGACCAGAGGATCTAAGTGGGAAAATCGAACATGCTGAGCATCAAGCTGAAAGAAAGTTATTAATTATTCCTCTGTTCGAGCATTTTTGGGAGTTTTCTCCTCGACGTTCAGCATTTCAATATTCTGATTGTGACATATGGTTCTGGCATACCTTTCTCTTGCCTTCCCACTGTCACCTGATATCTGTGGTCCTCCGCAGATGGTCAGCAATGTATCAGCGACTAGAGCTGGCTGTAAAGGAGGTGAGCGTTGGCGTAGAGGTGTATGCTCGTTGCTTCCTTGAGCCCATTGCTGAGAACCTCCAGCTACACACACATACCTTCTTAGAAGTCCTTGTCTGATAAGGAACTAAATCTCATCCTTGAGCTAGTTGCACTCGTTGGTGTCATGGCCATAGTCATTATGAAAATGACAAAACTTGATAGTGTCTCTCTTGGATATATCTTTCCTGATTGGGGCTGGTCGCCTAAAGGGAACAATAGTGTGACTGGCCTTGTATACCTCTGCTCTGCTATCGACTAGGGCTGTGTAATTGGTGAACCTCGGCTCGTATCTATTATGTTTCGAGTGCTTGTTATGAGACATTGTTGGCTTGTGGTTCGTTCTTTTTCCTTCGTTCTTCCCATTATTTTTGTCGTTGCCATTGGTTTTCCCAGACCCATTGGCAGCTTTGGTGGGATCTTCTTTCTGGCCTCCTCGAGTTTGATATACCTGTTTGATCGATCCAGAAACTCTTGAGTGCTCTTGACTCCATTCTTTAACAAACTGTTCCAAAGGGATGAGTGGTGCTGTACCCCAGCAGTGAGAGCCATGATCTTTCCCTCATCTCCAATTGTCTTAGCCCCAGCAGCTGCTCGCATGAATCGTTGAATATACCCCTTCAAGGTATCTCCTTCCCTTTGGCGTATTTCGACTAGGTAATTGGCCTCTGTCAGATGTACTCAACCAGCATAGAATTTTCCATAAAACTCCTTTACGAACATTTCCCAAGAAACTATATTGGCTGGAGGGAATTTGAAAAACTACTCCTGAGTAGTTTCGGATAAAGTTGCCGAAAAAATTCTGCACCGAGCATCATCTGACACCTTTTGGATGTCCATCTATATCTATAATTTGTTAATGTGAGATACATGATCTTCTAATCCAGTGAAGTTGGGCAAGACCGGCATTTTAAATTTTCTAGGAGTGCCCTTTCTCCGATCAAACTCTATATGGGTTTTCTGGTTCCCAACTAGTTGTTAGACGACATGATTTAAAGCATCTAGCTGGGCCTGTACAACATCTGGTACTACTGGAGCGACTGGTACTGGGGGGAAATACTCGTCATTCCTTTCCCTTTGATCATTGAGAACATCCCTCAGATCTTCATCCCTACGCCTTTGCTCGTTCACACCTAGTCGGTCAAAGACATTGTGTTGTTTAGGTTGCCCCCAACATTTTGGCTTATTGGTTAGTTCTCCATTGGTGGGGGGTTCTGTCCTTCAACCCTCTCCTCTTGTTGTCGACCAGCATTCCTCCAGCCAGAATCCAGCTCATTATAATCATGGCCATCTCTAAATTGTGACCTGTGATGGTGCGACATGTTGTTCGCACTATTTCCCTCTCTCTATGCCAGAACATCTCGATTGATAAGTGGAGGCTTGCGTTGGTCGATAGGTCCCTTGGCATTTTTATGTCATGACGGACCCCTGACCGCAGAGCCTAACTCCACCTGCTTTCTGTTCCCCGGAGGACGTTGTCCTCTGCTTGGAAGGTTTTGTTCCTTAGTCGTCTGGTGTCTGGGGCTTCTAGGATGTTGTCTGACCCTATTCTTCCTTTGATGCTGGGTGTTTTCTCGACCAGCCAAAGAGGGTAGTTGTTGCTCAGGATCCTGGAAAGGCCTCTCCTGCTAAGCAACAAGGGGTTGCTCTGACATCTGAGGATGCACTAGTTGTGGCGGATTGTGGTGGTGTTGGGGATGCTCTGAATGTGGACTTTGTTGTGGGTGAGTACTAGGTGGCTGATCTGGTTGGGAGGCAGGGGCAGGCTATCCTCGTGCCAATTAAATGGCTACCTCTAGAGCTGCAATGGCATCTCTTTGCTGGCGGTCCATGCCAGCTTGTCGTTCATTCAGTTCTTGGCATTGCTGGTCAATCTCCCTTTGCTGCAACACCATCATTTCAGCCACATTTTCTTGATTAGCTCTCAAATTTTCTAATTCTTCTTCCAGCATAATTAAAGTCGTCCTTAAGGTTTCAACATCCATCTCCTCATTTTCCAATTCCACCCGTGGTTCATTCTCAGCTGCACCTTGTGGAGGAGGTTGAGTTGGCACATTCACAGAGGTTTGCCCAGTTTTCCTAGTTGTTTTTCCATTTGATCCTCTTGGAGGTCTTGAGTTCTTGTTCTCAATGAAAGCACCAAAATGTTGACCCTTGATTTGGCCAATGACACGGAGTCAAATAAAACGATAGAAAATGAGATGAATTAAAGTCAAGAAGATAAATGACACAAGGATTTATAATGGTTCGGCCCCAAGTGATGTTAATGACCTACGTCCACTTAGTGTTCTTATTAATGTAATTAAAACCTACAATCAGTAAACAAGGATTTTCCGAGTTTCACAATCTCAATAATAGTTACACAGAATTGCGTAAAAACAATGATTTTCTCTCTCAATCTCCAAAGATCAGAAAGATAAAAAAAGATTCAAGATCCAAAGAGCCCTCTCACAAGTCCTTTGAGTCTTATTTATAGGCTCAAGGATCTCTTTATGGGCCGATGGGCCTTGATTACATTTAATACAAACATATCTGAATAATAATGGAAATTACACTTTTTACATAAATGCAAGATCAAATATCTCTAGAAAATATCTGACATATTGCGACCAGCTCTGGTCGCCTATGAAAATCCCCTTTGCTGTGTGAATTCTCCTCTGGTTGATGGTTGACCATCACATAACCGCTTAAATTTCCACGCGCATCTCACGTGCGTACTAATCTTGACACGTTATCAAATGAATCTTTTTTGGGTAAACAGGGTCAAAACACGTATCTCGTTAAGAACCTAAGGTATGAAAACTACACCCTGGGTTGTGTTTAGAGCTCGAGCCCTGTGAATGAACATGATTGTGATTATGCTTGTGATTGTTTGATTAAGCATGCTCGAATGCTCTATATCAGGATAATTGCTTGACTTATGAGTCGAGGGCAGCAATAGCGCGTCGAGAGCAATCAGGTATGGGTAGGCCTATTCAGGAGCATGGTATACGCTCTATTGATCCTATGGTCATTTGGAGAATAAAGCGTCAGGTACGCTTGGCCAACCCTAAGGCTGGTTATACAGAACATAGGGCAATGATCTCCGGGGTGACTCTACAGTCACTTATCTAGGGCAGCGGGTCTCAGGGTGATTCTATAACCACTTATCTAGGGAATGAGTCTATCCAAGAGCATTGTATATGCTTGACCAAATCTATGGTCACTTGGAAACTAAAGCACTAGGTACTCTTGGCCAGCCCTTAGGTTGCTTATACAAAAACCAAAGCAATGGGCCCCAAGGTGACTCTACATTCACTTATCTAAGGCAACGGGCCCTGGTGTGACTCTATAGTCACTTATATGGATTGAATGCATACACAAGTAGAGGTATTACTAGTAGGCATGCTATTATGATTCTATAATTGTTAGGATTAGTTTTGGTATGTTTTAAGATGCAATTTTAGTCTTGTATTTAGTTTTGTGCAATATTATGGAGGTGTTTATTGTGTTTTCAAGATTAAGTATGGTTATTAAGGAAATAGCTTGAAATTAGATGAAAAGCGCTTAATTATTGAAGAAACAATGTTAAATGGGCTAAGGAATGGAAACTGGGCGAAACCGGGGGTCAAATTGGTGATTTGGTGAAAAATTGGAATTAGAGCTGCATCTCTATAGTGTAGAGCCGCGACCCAAAGAGTTACAGAGAAAGGAAAAGAATCAGCCAGAGTTACTGCTATTAAAATGGGATTTAGAGCTGCAGCGCTATCAGATTGAGCTGCGGTGGTACATACTCCAGAGACAAAATCTGAAACTCGAAGCAACCCAGAGTCACGGCACTAGCAGATGGAGCCGTGACGCCAGTCCATACAGAGGCAGAATTTAGGGTATTTTTCAAGGGCAATTTTGTCCTTTCGCACATAATTAATTAGGGACTATAAAAGCTTTCTTATTGATGTTTTTAAGGAGGAATTAACCCAAGGAGACATTGTGGAGGATTGCAAGTGGAATCAAAGAACTCATCATAGTTTTTCTTCTTTTCTATTTTTAATTTCTGTAATTTGGATGCTTTTTTATTCTTCTATGGCTATTATTAATTCTGTCATGAACTAAAATCTTTTTCTAGGGTGTTAATGGATTCTCCTGAAACTATATTTTGAATTAATGCAAATGTTATGATTTCTATTCTATCTTATGATTTATTCGAATTTATGCTTAATGCTTGTGATTGACTGGCCATCTATTACATGATTTATATGATTTTGATTTGAAATCTGAAAAGTGAGAATTGATTATGTTGTAATTAAATAGACATACATTTCATTATAGGACAAGATACCTATTTGGTTTGTGTAGCTTTAGGATTGACTTACTTAATATCTGTCTTATGTTCATTTATCACAGAGATGCAGAAAATCTACATAAGGTTGAGACTTTTATATCCTATTACGAATATAAGTTACTTTTGTTGACCTCCTATCACGAGAGAGAATTGAATAGTATAGTTTTTGTTACTGGAATATAAAGTGGATGGTAGATGAAGTTAATTGCCCGAGTTCATTGAATTATTGAATTCTATTTCTTTTACTATCTTTTATTCCTGTAATTACGTTCTTATTTCAATAGTTTTACGTAATTCTTATAATCAAATTATCATTAATGAAATAGAATATTAAGATTAATGATTGGTACTTGGTAACAGTCCTTGTGGGTTCGACCTTTCTTACATTATATTACTTGTTAAACGAACGCGTATACTTGCGTGTAGAAAATTCGTTACAGTGATATGTTATTAACTGCTTATGAGCATGTGTATGTTTTCTTGCTAAGCCT
This sequence comes from Humulus lupulus, assembly GCF_963169125.1. Lineage (NCBI taxonomy): Eukaryota > Viridiplantae > Streptophyta > Magnoliopsida > Rosales > Cannabaceae > Humulus > Humulus lupulus. The sequence continues at coordinate 175,548,489 of NC_084800.1, read as the reverse complement.
TGGATCACGGGTGCTATGTGGTGCAAGTAAGGGAAAGTGTAAACTGGACCAACCATGAGTTGGAGAGCTTGAGGGGTGACGTGTACATATGCAATGTGCTTGACCACCACGACCGAGATTACTAGGGGTTGAACCTTGTTTTGCCACCTAGTACAACTATTTTGTAAATTGTTGGTCTTTTGTCCGTTTATAAACTCTATTTTGGGATCCCATGTTTATGTTAAACTCTTTTAATGAAAGTATTACTCTTTTAGCCAAAAATTTCACTTTCTAAGTCCAAATGACTCTTTTAGCAAGTTAAACACTATTCCAAACACACAGTGTGACAGAACCTGATTAGTAGGGTGTTACAACTTGGTATCATAGTGGTCTAGATTTAAGGGGTCTTGAAGATTGTTTGGGCATGTATACTCATCACTAAAGATAAGCTCGACTCAGGGTTTGGTAATCATTGTTACAGATTTGTGTTTAACTGCTTAGTTGACATTTATATGCCTTATCTGCATGTATTTATATTGTTAAGAGCGGGGCTTATTAATTGATGCATGAATTATATGGGTATGTGTTTTAGTATTATTTTTGTATGTGAATGTTGTGTTGTTTGGTTTTTCCCGTGGGACAGCTTCTGGATGTGATCATCATGCATGATAGGTCAAGTCATTGGCTGTAGACAAACTCAGGGTTATGTATCCAAGGCAGTCAGTGGGACTCAAAAATATTTATATTGAGGCTGGAAATGTCACCAGGGACAGAGCCCTCTGCCTACCCCTCAATATTGGTAGCAGGTGTTTGCAGATATGCAAGCAAGATTGTAGAGGCAAGAGAGAGAGAGATCTAGTTGTTGAGATAGCAGGTTCTGCCAGAGAACTCTTCTTCTTTTGTTATGCCAGGAGTGGCACCAGTTGTGGCTCAGCCTAGGGTTGAGAACAGGTGGGAATTACTATATGAGAGATTTCAGAAACATTACCCTCCAGTTTTTTAGGGAGGCCTAGGTCCATTCAGAGTTGAAAAATGGATAAGCATAATCAGTTCAATCCTCGACTTTATGGGGATGGTAGGCAACGACAGAGTGACGTGTGCTACGTATGTGCTACGAGATGATGCCCGAACTTTGCGGGAAGTGGTATCTCAGACGTGAAATACATCTACCATGAGCAGGGAAGAATTCAAGTAGTTGTTCAATGAGAGGTACTATAGTAGCATAATTAGGACTGCAAAGATGAACTGATTTATGAATCTGGTTTAGGGGAATATGACAGTGACAAACTATGTTAATAAATTTGATGGGTTGGCTAAATTTTCCTTTGATATGCTTCCAATGGACGTGGCTCGGAAGGAGCGATTTATTCAAGGATTGAACTTCGAGATAGCTCAAGGCGTCAGGGTCATACCAGTACATGAGATCTTAACCTATGCTCAAGTGGTAGGGAGGGATCTTGTTGTAGAGGGCACAACAAATGAGATGTGGAGGGAGATCGCCAGTGGGCGCAGAGCTTAGATGGTGATACCTCTATTTATTGGGTCAGACAGGGGCAGAGGCCCCAATGATTAGAAAAGAAAGGTTACAGACATATTTAATACCCCTAGATTGGAAAAGGGGTTCCGAGATGCTCAGAAAGGCCATCAGGGCTAGGGTACCCAGAATGCGCTTAGTGCAGAAGGAACCATCTGGGAGAATGCCGAGTGAGAGCGTGTTTCTTATGTGGGATGGTTGGACAGCTCATGAGTGATTTCCCAAGGACGAGGAAGAAATAACCAAAGGGGGCAGACAACTTTATTCCAACTCAAGTGTTCGCTCTTACGCAGTCAAAGACTGAGGCTAGTCCCTCAATAGTGACAGATCATATTTCTAGTTCTGATTTTTATATTATACAGAATAGTTATGGTGCCATGTACTTCTTTCCATCTAGCAGTGGCATAGATATATTGTATAGATTATGTGACTATGTTATGATGAGGGTTTGGAACTCTATCGCCTACTAGGGAACTGGTAACTTCCTAAGAGATGGGTCAGATTATTACGGGTAAAGATTCATCAGTGGAAATGATAAGAGTTGGTTATAAAAGATTTTGACATGACTTGAGTATAGACCGGATTGGCCGGTGAGGTTTCAGGTGGGTTTTCTGAGGAGTAACATGGATTTTTATCATGTTGGGGGTCATGAAAATGACACATGGATAGAACTAGTATCCGAGGTATCATACAAAATGGTTCCAACAGAATGGATAGAATTGGAAGTATAGTTATAAGAACTACAAATTTGGGGTTTACTAGATCTAGCTTCTCACCATGGATATACCAGTTTGGGTTGATAAAGAAAGAAGTTGAGACATTGAGGATGTGTGCCGAATATAAATAATTGAGCAAGTTGGTTGTCAAGCACAGGTAATTGCTATCAGCGAATGGTGATTTACCTGATCAGTTGAAAGGCAAAAGAAGAGTTCTGAAGATTGATCTTCTATCTGGTTAGTACTAGCTTGAGATCAAAGAAGAAAAAGAAGACACACCGAAGACAACTTGCGTACAAACTTTTATGGATTTAATGAACAGAGTGTTTCCAGGCTTATCTAGACAGATTTGTGATGATCTCCACTAATGGTATTCTGATTAACTCTCAACCAGAGATAGAGTATGGGCAGAATCTTCAGTAGACAGTATAGAGATAGAGGGAACATAGATGGTATGTCAATTCCAAGAAGCATAAGTTCTGGTTACTTCAGGTGACATGAGGTTGAGGTGGATCCAACTAGAGTTGAGGAATTTAGAAATGGGCTAAGCCCGAGATTGCTTTTGGGATTAGCAGTTTCCTTCACTACAAGAAAAAATGCTTATTATAATACCAAAAAAGTATTATAAAACAGTTATCATAATCCTTTGTGAAGTATTAAGGAAAGTTGTGTTATCGTAAGTCATGACCCTTTTCATAATACATTTTTCCACTTATACTAAAGTATTATTGAAAACTCTATCATAAGACTTTTTTAGTATTATTTTAATATGCTTCAATTATCATTATCCTTAATAGTTTTCATAAGACTTTATTACTCTTATATTGAGAGTATTATTGAATACTCTACAATAATACATTTTTGTGTTATCTTCTCATTTTTATAAGCTTAAAATATAATTATTGTTTTCGTATTCATAATACTTTTTTATCCACTTCTTCTACAATAATACATTTTTTGTGTTATTTTCTCATTTTTATAAGCTTAAAATATAATTATTGTTTTCATATTCATAATACTTTTTATCCATTTATTTTACAATAATACATTTTTTGTGTTATTTTCTCATTTTTATAAGCTTAAAATATAATTATTGTTTTCGTATTCATAAAACTTTTTTATCCACTTATTCTAAAATTATTTAGGAAAACTAGTTAATTTTTATTTAATAAAACCCATTTTTGTGATTCAAAACACTTGATGCAATATAGTGTCTAATACTACAATAAGTCTCAAACACTAACTTAATCAGCCTAAAAAAATGTCAATATATCTTTACAACAAAGTCTTGAAAGGTAAGCTTTATAATAGTGGAAAATGCATTGACCAAATGACATCAGAGATTGTTAATTCTTCACAGTCTTGTGTAAACATGTAAGAATTATGAGAATAGTATGTCATCCAACCCTTCAAAATCTATGTCATGCCAGCAATCAGGCCCAAAAATAACTTTGCTCCATGACTTGCAAAGGAGTGGCACTGAGTGAAGTTTATCTGGTAAATCTAAAATAAGAAACACAAGGAGATAAAACCCATCACAGATAATCATCACTAAAATAGTAACAAAGTTGTATATTTCCTAAGCTAACATCAACCCATCACATTCTCAAGTCTTCGTATCATAGCGCATTAACTTCCACATGCAATAAATCTATGTCTACTCAAAGTATAAACACAGAGGCAAATAAACTGACCTTAACAATAAGCTCTACTATTGAAATGACATCTTGGAACAACCTTCTCCAAAGGCCATGCAATAATAGAGCCAACGACTTCTTGTATGGTGATCATTGAGTGGCTAGGATGAAACAAATAAGCACTCGGTGAGATAGCAATGTCAACCGACACTCGCATGAATTCGAGTCCAAGAGGAATCCCATGATCATCTGTGTTTGGATCACTAGAAGACCAACGACCTTCAGCAACCATTTCACCCTTCCAATCAAGCAAGTAACAAGCACTATTCATATCTAAAAAGTTATGGCTCTCTTCATGGACAACACTCTTGTCACAATATAACTAAGGTATGAATGGTAATATTAAAAGTTTATATACATTTTGTTTTTCCAATTAAAAGTTGATATAAAGTTATGAATAATATTGACTTTACTTGTTGAACGTTGTTGAGTGTTTAACTTCTTTTTTCTTCTTTGAGGAAAGTAGAGTATTTAACTTTCACACCTTAAAAAAAATACTCAACTTTAAAAAGTAAATTATTATTATTAAGTTTGAGAACAGAGAAAACAAGAATTTGAGAACAAGAGAAGAAGTTGAGCATGAATGCTTTGAACTCCTATTGATTCCAATAGAGGGATGAGCTATTTATACACATAGAAAGAGTGGTTAACTATCCACACTACAATGAGAGCTCACAACTCTAGTACAAGAAATCAAGAGAAACTAAACTCAGAGTAAAATAGAACAATGATTAAAAGGAATATACTCCTCCTTGAAGAGCTATAAATATATATATGTTAATTAGATACTAAGGATCTTTGGTTCTGGAGCAAGTCACTAAATCACCTTTTCCAGTACCTAAAAACAATTAATAATATTTAATTGAAAACACACACAAGTACAATTATATAAATTTATTAAGCTAAAGTATTATTATATAAAACAAGCACCATCGACAATAATTATTATATAAAAATGGGCAAAGTTAACAAAATATTGTAATAAAAAATTCAGTTTCCTTATATACCTGATGTATCTTCTCTCTGACTGCTTGCATATGCCCAATTAACTTTAATAGGCTGGCCATACCTAGAATAAAATTAAGTTCTTAGCTTAGAATCAAATAAATATTAATTTTACAAGATAGGGTCAACGAAAAAACCATTTAAGATTTCTACTTACAGATGCCTGAGTTATAATAGCAAAAGCAGTTGATCTACGATCGAAGTAGTCAACGAACCATAAGAAGACTGCATAAAAAGTAAGAGTGTAGAGTCCAAGAACTTTACTTAGCTAGTTAGATAGTAGTATTATAGTATTTATAGTATTATCTTTATGACTGTGGATTTTTGGTTCAGACCGGGAATTATTTGGACACTCATAGTGGTACTTGTAGATTTTCTAAGTTTAACCTATAGTTTAAGAATATTAATGTTAACCTAAGGTTTGATTAATATGGCTGATATTAAGGATAATATTTATTATACTATAAGGTTTAGATAAGAAACAATAGGATTTTAAGCACATGTTATGTATGGGTGATTAAGGATTAAGTATTTTAGAGGATTAAATTTAATAAGGGTAAAGTTTGAATGCTCTAAGGTCAGTCAGCAGCTTTGAATACGTTTAAGTGCTTAGTCAAGGCTGTTTACTCAATTTGAATTAAGCTAAAAATGTGTAATTTCATGTTTAAATAATCAGCGAATACCAATATATCGCAGCTATAGGGGGCGATATATCGCAGCACGTAGATACGGAAAACACGAAACGATGCACGTTTGCCTCAGGCATAATGGTCCAGGCAATATATCGCCTATAGGGGGCGATATATCGCCTCCTTCAGCATATTTTGAAAAGTTTTGAAATCGTTTTCCATTCAGCATTTCAACCTCTTGATAAGTCCATCAACTTTTTGAACGAGTCTTCAGCCTCTGCTGAACGATTATTCAAATTATTTTCACCTAAAAAGCCATTATTTTTATTCAAGTAAAATTAAGATCCTTTCATTCCTAAACTCTATAAATAAGACCTAGTACCCATCCATTATTCATCTTTTGCTCTAAGTTCAGAGGTTGCAAGTTGCTAGGTGAGTGTGAGAGTGTAAACACTTGGGTGGGAAATCATAAGCTTATCAAACACTTGGGGAAGTAAGGTTTCATAGTATTTCGGTTCGAGGTTTAGATTGGTCTTACAAGTCTTCAAGGTAACCCAAACTCTAGTTCGTTTCTGCACTTTTTCTTTAAAAGTTCTCATAGTCTTCTACTTATTCTAACCTTATTCTTATTTTGGTTAGGAAATCTAAGAACTCGCACATAAGTTTTTGGTAAGTATTTTCTCAATGGTTTAGTCCTTCCATTCCTTTCATTTCTCTTCTTCTCTATACTCACTCTTTTTCAAATGGTTCTTAGGAGTGTTCCAAAGTCCCACCTCTGTCCTCTTATCTCGGTAATTTTTGGTAAGGAAAATAGGATAGAAATTCATATGTTATATGTTTTATATGTTATCTTATGTTTCTTATGTTATGATATGTATGTTTGTAGGCTTGGGCATATGACCCATATGACTAACAAGCCCCAAATAGATTATGGGCATATGACCTACTTAGCTAGTAGGACCCCACTAATCTAATGGGCATATGACTTGTTTAGTCTATGGGACCCCAAGTAATAATGGCCATTATAGTATGTGTTTGAAATAAGTGTTATGTTATGTTTTTATGTTTCTTATGTAATTTATGTATATGAACTATGTGGTAGATTTTCCTTGCTGGGCATTAGGCTCATTCCTTTTTGTTTATATGTGCAGGAAAATAGCTATAGTGACGGTAAGATTCGTGGATGCTTGGGGAATGTGTATCGGTGATGAATGGATTCAAGGAGTCGAGAGTTCGATTTTCGAGGATGTAGTCTTGTTTTTTTTTTATGGTTTTACTTTTTATGGTTTTACATGTATTTTTCCACACTTGCTATGTAACTCCTTTTTATTTTAAATTATGTTTTGTTTATAAAACAATGGGATCCCATATCCTACTTGACATTTTATGTAAGTAACTCTTATTTTCACAAGCTTCCTAATAAAGTTATGGTATTTTCACAATGTAAGTTTTATTAAGGATTAGTATGTTTAGTTTTCGTTAATGGTCCAAATGTCTAGAGTAGTTGGGTCATCACAAAGAGCCACATCAATGAAATCAAATGCAAATCTACCAAAACTAACTAATTTATCACCCTATATACCATAAGAAGAACCAATATGAAGAAATGTTGCCCAAATAGTAGCTTCGCCTGATTTAGCTAAAGCTACTAAATGTTTCATGTTTATTTTTCCCGAAAAAAATGTCCTGTTTGAAATTTAGGTTGATAAAGTACGAGTGAGAAGTTGAAATAAATGAATGGTGGAAATGGATCCAAATAGATTCAGTTCACAAAGAATAAGATTCTTCTCAGTCAGCTCATCAATTACCAAAACCAAAGAAAGTCATAAATCCATATTCAAATGGAATTGAAAGGCTTAGTCCGAGAATAGCAAAAAAAAAAAAAAAACCAAACTCTGACGACCGCCAACGGTTGAAATAGCCATAAATGCAAGAGAACAGAAATTGCAGTGTCTAATTGAATAAAAAACGCAGGTAGATCTTGCAAATAAGGATAAAAAAAATCACAAATCATTAGAACCTGAGATGAGATCTGAAATCATAAAGAAGAAGAAGAAGAAGAAGAAGAACAATGCATACGGATTTGAAGCCAAGAGGAAACCCTCCTCACCCCAGTCTTCTGTATTCATACCTCGGAAAAATTCCACCACCAATCTCAAGTCTCAACCAGTTGAAGAAGCATGAGGGGAGGAAGAAGCATGGCGACTGAGGTCTTCTGGAAATGGCACATTTTGAGTCAATATAAGAAAAAGGTAAAAAAAAATTCAATGTGATAGATACTCTAAAGTGTCGTAGTGAATATTTAAAAGGCTCATGGAGTTAGCGTAAAGTTTTGGCCCAATTTTTAAATAATAACACTTTTTAAACATTGTTATTTTTTAATGTATAATAGAAACTCTAAATTGTTGTAATTATAATACTTTTTTAATAGAGTTATAATCATGTGTTGTAGAAAGGGTATTTTGTCGTAGTGCTTGGAGCAATAAGGAATTACCATTGTTTTATAGAAGAATCCTCAAGGATTGCTACACCATTAACAGGATGGACACGTAAGAATTTGAGGTTTGTATGGTCAGACACATATGAGAATAGCTTCCAAGGGTTGATGCAACGATAGAGTTTTACTCTAATGCTGAGTGTTCAATCAAAACAAAAGTCATTTGGGGTGTATTATGATGCATTGAGCCAAGGATTAGGCTGTATCCTTATGCAAGCTAAAATAGTGATTGCCTATGCATCACAATAGTTGATAGGAAAAAACTGACAGTACCCTACACATGGTCTGAAATTAGTGGGAGGGGTATTTGCACTAAAGATGTGGTGATACTACTTGTATGGACAGAAGTGTGAGATGCACTACTTATAAGAATTTGAAGTATCTTGTTACTCAGAAGGGTTTAAATGTGAGACATAACTTTTGATTGGAGTTGGTAAAGGGTTATGACTGTGAATTCTCTGGCATCCAGGGAAAGCCAATGTAGTGGCAGATGTTTTAAGCCGGAGGGATCCAGAACGTTGACAAAGAATATGATTAGAATGTGAATCAAGTCGGCAGTGGGCCAGTTAGCTAGCATTACCTTGTAGTCTACTCTTATGGAGAGAGTACGGGAATGTTGGACAAGCGATCATCAGTTAATGAGACATAAATAGGACATCCTATCTGGAGTGACTAGGGATTGTACAGTTACAGAGAAAAATCTATTAAGGTACAAGGGTTGAATCTAGGTTCTGATGGAAGTGTTTATAGATGAGAAATTCTGGATGAATTCTATATTACACTTTAGTCACTGATTCCAGGCACCATGAGGATATATCAGTATTTAAAGGCTTTCTATTGGTGGCCTGAAATGAAGAGGGATATGAGTGAGTATGTGGCTAAGTACCTAGCATGTCTGCAATGGAGAATTGAGTAATAAAGACAAGCAAGGATATTACAGCCTCTGGGTGTTCCTGAGTGGAAATGGGAGGGCATTATTATGCACCACATAGTTGGACTTCCCAAGACAGTGGGTCATTATGATTTCGCCTTCATGATTGTGGATTGATGTATTAAGTAAACTCATCTCCTATAAGTGAGGCCAATACAAGCTAGTTTTGTAGCTTGTTGACACATATGACTAAGTCTCAGTACTTCTAATTCTTCATTATCCTCATTTTTCACCAATGGTTTTGAATAAAAAGTTCTAAGCTTATTTTCACCTGGTAAGAACAAAATGGTCTAGTATGAAATCAATATCAAAGCAAATAAACACTTTCAAAATGTGCCTACATAATATTCCAACAAACTGAAAATGTTTACATTCAAATATGTACCAACATAATTTTGTAAATTCAACTTGAATACAAATTATTCATGCATACTTGATTTTGTCTTTACAACATAAGATTCATATTGTCCATCACTTCCAAGATATTCGACCTTATATCGAATAACTTCATTCATTTGTTCCTTAAACTTATTAAAGACTTTTCTAGTACACAACCTTGATGCATGTTTCAAAAGAAACTCATTGTCATCAACAATACAAAACTTGTGTTTATTTTCAAAATCTTCATCAACTTCTCTTTATATAATATTGTTTAAGGTTTGTTCATATTTGACAAAGAACTCTTTAAGATTTGTAGTCGATGTAACAAATATATACAAAAAAAACATTGACTCCCTCACTACGGCCAATAGTATGTTGGGAAAACTTTATACAAGATCTTTATTTATTTTCATGTAGATCTAATATTAAACAAATTAATATGAGATAACCTAGAACATGTTTCTAAAATTGAATTCAAAGAGAAACAAAGATAAGAATACTTACAGTATACACAACGGAATGAAAGAGTCCTTCCTTCAGTTTCTCTAACTCTTGTATCCTTTCTGTCGCAGAGTATTATGAAGAAACTGAACTGTTCTTCTAATTTCTTCACAGTCTTCCAATGTATCCTTAGAATCACCTAGACTAGTGTGGGCAATTCTCAACACATGAGATGGATACATAGAGAAGAAGAGAAAATAACAAAGAGGCTTAGAAAAAGACTTATGTTTAGAGAGAATTTAAAACCTATCAGAAAATCAGACTTGTGACTTGTCAAACTTATTTGTCGCCTGTCTTGACTTCTCTCTAAGCACTCCTTTTATAGACTCAATTAGGCCATTTAATTTAATTAAAAAATCAATAAAATAATAGCCAATTTGAAGCCCTAGGTCGAAATTATCATGGGCTTTAAGCCTGTGAAATTTTCCATTTGATTATAAGCACATTGGACTTAAAATAAAGGCATGTATTATTTTTTATTGATTTAATTAATTAAATAATTATTTAAATACTTTATAAAATTAATTATTTATAATTTTAACCTTGATTTAAAATTATTTATTAATTTGGATACCAATTTATCTTAATTAATAAATCTGCCCTAATTTATATTTTCTTCTAAAAAATACATAACTTTGTGAAACTATCCAAAATTGACCTGGTCAACTTTGATAATTCTAATTGATAATTAAATCAATTAATTCAGACTATCTAGATGATTTTATCCAAGGTACAATGGGGACCATGGGCCTATGAAATCAAGCTCCAATAAGTTATCATAAATCTAACAAATAAATTTACTAACTTATTAATTCTTCGTGACTCCACTATAGACTCGGAATTGTACTCTTGAATTCATAGAATGCTCTATAACAAATATAGATATGCTATTAATTATCCATTGTTACAACCATAATTTTCACTCAATCCTCTATAGACGGTCTACAATAAGATAGGACTAAAATACCGTTTTACCCTTCATTGTATTTTATCCTTAAAACACTTAGTTCCTTGTAAATGATATTTCAGTAAACTAATTTATTACTGAAATGAGATTTCTATCATTTAACACCTTGAACCAAACTAAAAGGAAACCATCGTTTCACTTCTTCATCAGAAGCTATAGATGTTCATATCTATGATTAACACTCCCACTCAATTATACTATCGAGTTCCCAAGATGTAAGTATGGGCTAGTCTGTAGGGTAAGCTGGTAACGAACAAGTCAAAGAACTCAAATAATACAATCAGTTAGAATACTAACCACTCATAATTGAGATTCAATTGACCTATGGTCAACTATATGATATGACTAGAATAGATAATAACGGTATGTTTGCTTATCTTATCAACTGTCAATATCGGTCCAGTCCGATGTAACAAATACATCCAATCTTATCTACTTTGCTAATATTCTGGAAATAACATAACACTATAATGTGTAAGTAGATCATATCGTAGATTGGCAAGTCAGTGTAAATCCTGTGCACTGACTAATCTTTAGGCTAACTTATTTTGAACATATAATCATTACACCTTCCTCTTCAGGAGTCTGGGGAGACTGCTTCTTTGAAAGATGAATTCCATGGTGGGACGGTAGACACCCTTTCTTGGAATTTGTCATTGAGAAACGTTCAAGCACTTTATTGATGTAAGTTGCTTGAGATAGAGCTAAGAGTTTGTTCTTTCTATCCCTGATGATTTGGATAGCTAGAACATAACTTGCTTCACCCAAATCCTTCATCTGGAATTGAGTGCTCAACCAATTCTTCACATCTGATAATTTCTTAACATTGTTTCCAATGAGTAAGATATCATCTACATAAAGAACCAGGAATACCACTATTTGATTTTCCTTAAATTGGTAAACACAGGGCTCATCAATATTTTGTTCAAAGCCATAGGTTTTGATTATTTCATCAAACCTAAGATTCCAGGAACGAGAAGCTTGCTTAAGTCAATTGATGTACGTATTCAACTTGCAAACTTTTCCTTCTTGTCCAGCCACTTTAAATCCTTCTAGTTAATCCATATAAATGACTTCATCAAGATTTCCATTAAGAAAAGTTGTCTTGACGTCCATTTTCTAGATCTCATAGTCGAGAGCGGCTGCTATGGATAGGAGGATGCGAATGGGCTTGAGCATGGCTACCGGGGTAAAAGTTTCCTCATAGTCCACACCTTCTCTTTGGGTATAACCCTTTGCCACTAATCAATCTTTATAAGTCTCGATATTTCCATCAACACCTCTTTCTTCTTATAGATCCACTTGCACCCAATGGCCCTAAAGTCACTAGGTGCTTCCACAAGATCCAAGACGAAATTTTAGTACATGGACTCCATTTCCTGTTTCATGGCTTCGAGCCATAGTTTCTTTTCAGGGCTAGCCATTGCCTATTTGAAAGACAACGGATCATCATCACTAGTGTCACCAAAAACCATATTGGTTTCACCATCCAAACCATAATGAACTGAGTTCCTAGAAACCCTCCCATTACAACGAGGCTCCGTGACTATTTGCTCAGGAACAGTGGTACTTTCTTCATTTAAATTGACTTACGTCTGTTGGACATGAAGAGTAGGAATTTCATCATCAACTTGCGTTGATGACGATGGAAAATTGGTTGGAGTCAATTCTTTAACCATCTCCTCTAAAACTACTTTGATGTGAGGTTTGAAGTTTTGGACACAGTCATTTTCCAGAAAAGTAGCATTTGTAGAAGTAAACACTTTCTTTTCTGAATGACTATAGAAAAGTCCACCCTGAGTACCTTTAGGATAGCCAACAAACATGAAAACTTCACTTTGTGGTTCTAGCTTTCCCTCCTTTTTCCTCAGGACGTGGGCAGGACACCCCCAGATTCTATAATGGCGTAAACTAGGTTCACGACCATTCCAGCGTTCTAAAGGTGTTTTGGTGATTGATTTTGACGGCACAACATTGAGAATGTCATTTGCAGTTTCAATTGCATGTCCCCAGAATGAAGTTGGTAGAGTTGAGTAACTAAGCATGCATCTAACCATTTCCAATAAATTTCTATTCTGGCGTTCCGCTACACCATTTTGTTGCAGAGAACCTGAGGCAGTAAGTTGTGATAAAATCCCAAGTTCAGTTAAATGATCTTGGAACTGCATTTCCAAATATTCTCCATCCCTATCAGATTGCAAGATCTTTAACATTTTACCTAATTGGTTCTGAGCCATTGCTAGGAATTCCTGAAACTTTGAAAATGTTTTTGATTTCCTATGCATTAGGTAAAGACATGAGTATCTAGAGGAATTGTTAATGAAAGTGATGAAATACTCAAAACTACCCCTGGCTTGTACATTCAAAGATCCACAAACATCTGAATGCACAATACTAAGTGGTTCTTTGGCCCTATCACACTTTGCAGAGAATGGACGCTTGGTTAGTTTTTCGTCTATACAAGATTAATAGACACGTAATTCACGTAAGGTGAGTTCCCTTAAAGGTTCATCCTTTGTAAGTCTTTGAATCCTATCATAGCCAATGTGACCTAGTCTCAAGTGCCATAAATACGTCAGATTATCATTATCGGTCTTTTGACGTTTATTGGTCATAGGTTTAGCTAGTTTGAATAAATCATTGTTAAGAGCGAGGGGTTCGTTAGGTCGCATAATATAAATCTCGTTTTCCAAACATGCAATGCATAATTGTGATCCATTGAAGGAAATAGATATATTAGAACTTGTGAAAGTCCTAACAAATCATTCTAATTGCAACATGGAACTGAAATTAAATTTCTACTAAAATTTGCAATAAAAAATACATTTTTTAAAATTAAGTATTTATTTCCGAACTTCAGACGAGCTATTCCTCTAGCTTGGACCTTAATGAACGCTCCATTCCCAACTCTAAGCTTTAAGCCGACTTCGTCCATTTCCTCCCACGATTCAAGAAGCTGTAAAGAGTTGCAAACATGGTTGGTAGATCCAGAATCAATAATCCAAATAGATTTATCATTCTCTAAAACACATGTTTCTAAGATAAATGAATTATAATCATTACCTTTGTTTTTTGCTGCTAGAAACTTGGGGCAATCTCGCTTCCAATGCTCCTTCTCTTTGCAGTGAAAACACATATCTTTACCATTCTTGATTTTCTTGTTCTTCCCCTTAGGCATCTGTGCACTCGTCTTTGCAGGCTTGGGGTTTTTGTTTTTTCCACCTTTCCTCTTGTTTCCAACTTTCGAAGACGAAGTTGGGTTAGCTTCAACCTTAGCTAGATCAGCAGCAACATTAGTAGTCTTATTTTCACCGCCTTTACTAGGTCCACCCATGATAGATTCAATAATCTTAAGCTCGTTCATGAAATACGTCAGACCATAGTTGAGTTGATCACGAATGTGCAGACACGATGTCATTCGAGCATTTACGGTGTCTTCATGTATGTGCGGAGACGGTGTTATCCAAGCATTTACGATGCCATCACGGGCATTGACGATGCCATCACGAACGTGCAGACATGGTGCTCGTTCTGAGGATTCCTCAATCATGACAAACTCGGAGTTGCCACCAATCAACTTTATGTTGATATTCTTCTTCCAATTAAGGAAGTTTTCTCTAGTGAGTTTCTCCATCGAAAGTTGAGAAAGGATAAGAGTAGACACATACACTACTTAACATAAAACTACAAATTACCAATAAAATAGAAATCAATCACATTTGCTCAATAAAAATTCTATTCACACAAATTTTAAGAAATAGCATAACATATACCAAAATATGTAAGATATGAGAAAAAATACCAAAAACAATCATATCTCTATTTCTTTAGGTTTTTAACTAATCTATGATATCCTTGTCCCGGTAGGCGAGAGTAAAAAAAAATACCACTAGTTAAATAGAGTTATAAACTCATTTAATAATAGACACCATTATTAACAACCTACTATTCGATCAAAATAAGAAAACAAAATCTCTTATTTTATGAGATAGACCCACGGTTTCGATAATCATGGATTTAGTCCTAGTAGTCGCCGTAGGGGTGAGTCTAGTAGAATTTGACATATAATTATCTATCTTTCGAAATCTAACATTGTCAAAATAACTAATGAAAACATTCCGTAGGGGGACGAATCAAAGCGCCTCGAGGCCCCATTAAGCTATTGACTATGTTAAACCAACGGTGGAGATCGAATAAAATCTTAAAATAAGCTCATTATAAAATTAAAAATAATATTTTTATTATTTATTTTTAGAAAATTAATGACTATGGTTTTCCAAAAAAAATTAAACAGATTAAATTAATAAAACTAAAGTCCTATAATTTCCTATTAATTCTAACGTGTCACATTGAAACAAATTCAATTAATTTAGAATTAATTTGTTGCTAATCAATATTTAGGTTTAACTAATATAATGAACCTATACAATTAAGTCCAACTCAAGCAAACGGGCCTTAACAATTGGGCTTGTATGGAGGAGGGCTGGATCCAGTATGTCGTTCCCACTACAAAGGCCCCTAATCTTCCATACAAGGTCCAAAAGATAGGAATTTAAACATTCGTTTTATTAATTGTTATTAATTGATTAGGCCCACTATAGTCATGCAAAACAAATGAGTCTTCACAAGTAGAATCACCCACAAGAGAGGAATTTAAACTTTACATTTTCTAATTGGCCCAAATAAAACCTATCATTTTATGAATATTTTATTTGGCAAAATTCATATATCTAACAAACATATGGGCCATTATATGCTTTTAAGCCCAATTGCAAAAATACCACATATAGTGCAAACATGCATGTTATAATTTTATGAGCCTAATCATGTTACTATATGAGCAATTCTATGAATTTATGCAAAAATACCACAATTTATTTCATTTGCAAAAATACCACAATTAAATATCCAGAATTTATCAAAAAATTCAAATTAATTAAATTTTTACAAAAAATAAGTCAATTTAAGTGAAATTTATCAACAATTAACAATAGATAATTTAAATTTCATTTATCAACAATCAACTTGGTTTTAGGTTAATTTAAAAAAAAATATATTAATTTAATTTAAATAGGATTTATCAAGAATTAACCAAAGTTAACTTAAATCTCATTTATTAAAAAAAATATTTTATTAATTGGCTGAAAAAAAAGATATTTTTCAAAATTTAACCAAATTTAAATTTTAAAATCAATATCTTAACTACTTTTCAAAAATATATTATGTTGTTACAATTATAGCTAATATTTTAATCATTAAAAAAAATAAAATATTAAGAGTTATAACAACCCTAAAATATCTCAAAATAGCTAATCAAATTAAAATATCCATAAAAATATCTAACTAACAATTTTTCAAATTTTAAATAATTTATATATTAAAAACTATAAAATAAAAAGATATTTATATTTTCAAATAAAAATTTAATACAAATATAAAAAATTTAAAAGAAAAGATATTAAATATCTGATATCTTAATTCTAATATTTTAATATATTAAAATATTTAAAATTAAGTTGTAAGTCTATTTTTTTTAATTTGAATTTGAATCTTTGTAGAATATATCTAATTATTTAAATCTCAACTAACAAAAATATCTTATTTTAAAAAATAATTTTAAATGCAAAAACAAATTTGATATTTTTAGTTTTGATTATAAATAATTTATTTTTCACAATTTTTATTTTTCTTTAATTTAAAAAAAAAAATTCAAATGAATAGTAACAGGTAATGTTCATCGAGTGCGTGTGCGCAGGGCAGCCAGACCAAATTTTCCAATTTTTTTTTTTTGAGCAATGTTTCAAAACTAAACTATTTTCTAATTAATTTTTAACATGTTTTACACAAAATAAAGCATATATAAAAATTAATAGCATGTAAAACACTACAAAATAATCTAAAAATTGCTAATAATCACATAAAATCAATATGCTTCATAAAAACATGAAAACCATCCAATTATTCAAAAACATCAAATAATCCAATTTTTAACATGTTCATGCATGAAAATAAAGATTACCAAAGGCTCCGAGACCAGTGGTTGGGAAATATTTATACAGGATCTTTATTTATTTTCATGTAGATCTAATATTAAACAAATTAATATGAGATAACCTATAACATGTTTCTAAAATTGAATTCAAAGAGAAACAAAGATAAGAATACTTACAGTATACGTAGCAGAATGGAAGAGTCTTTCCTTCAGTTTCTCTAACTCTTGTATTCTTTCTGTCGCAGAATATTATCAAGAAACTGAATTGTTCTTCTAATTTATTCACAGTCTTCCAATGTATCCTTAGAAGCACCTAGACTAGTGTGGGAAATTCTCAACACATGAGATGGATACATAGAGAAGAAGAGAAAATAAAAAAGAGGCTTAGAAAAAGACTTATGTTTAGAGAGAATCTAAAACCTATAAGAAAATATGACTTGTGACTTGTTAAACTTATTTGTCACCTGTCTTGACTTCTCTCTAAGCACTCATTTTATAGACTCAATTAGGTCATTTAATTTAATAAAAAAAATCAATAAAATAATAACCAATTTGAAGCCCTAGGTCGAAATTATCATGGGCTTTAAGCCCGTGAAATTTCTCATTTGATTATAAGCCCAATGGACTTAAAATAAATGCATATATTATTTTATATTGATTTAATTAATTAAATAACTATTTAAATTCTTTATCAAATTAATTATTTATAATTTGAACCTTGATTTAAACTTATTTATTAATTTAGATACCAATTTATCTTAATTAATAAATCTGCCTTAATTTATCTTTCTTCTAAAAAAAATACATAACTCTGTGAAACTATTCAAAATTGACCTAGTCAACTTTGATAGTTCTAATTGATAATTAAATCAATTAATTGAGACTATTTAGATGATTTTATCCAAGGTACAATGGTGACCATGGGCCTATGAAATCAAGCTCCAATAAGTTATCATAAATCTAACAAATAAATTTACTAACTTATTAATTCCTCGTGACTCCACTGTAGGCTCGGAATTGCACTCTTGAATTCATAGAACGCTCTATAACAAATATAGATACGCTATTAATTATCCATTGTTACAACCATAATTTTCACTCAATCCTCTATAGACGGTCTACAATGAGATAGGACTAAAATACTGTTTTACCCCTCATTGTATTTTATCCTTAAAACACTTTATTCCTTGTAAATGATATTTTAGTAAACTAGTTTAATTACTGAAATGAGATCTCTATCATTTAACACCTTGAGCTAAACTTAAAGGAAATCATTGTTTCACTTCTTCATTAGAAGCTATAGATGTTCATATCTATGATTAACACTCCCACTCAATTATACTACCGATTTCCCAAGATGTAAGTATGGGCTAGTCTGTAGGGTAAGCTGGTAACGAACAAGTCAAAGAACTCAAATAATACAATCAGTTAGAATACAAACCACTCAGAATTGAGATTGAATTAACCTATGGTCAAATATATGATATGACTAGAATAGATAATAACAGTATGTTTACTTATCTTATCAACTGTCAATATCGGTCCAGTCCGATGTAACAAATACATCCAATCTTATCTACTTTGCTAATGTTATGGAAATAACATAACAATGTAATGTGTAAGTAGATCATATCGTAGATTGACAAGTCATTGTAAATCCTGTGCACTGACTAATCTTTGGACTAACTTATTTTGAACATATAATCATATTTATATTCCACTGTGATTACGTCACTATAAATAAGATTAGCTATATGCTCGGGATTTAATAGAAGTTTATATTAAACAAATAATCATGAAAATAAAACATGTGAGCAAAGTGATTGACCAAGTCAAAAAATGATTTCTTATTCTTTTATTGATAACAAAATTAGATTACAAAGAAATTGGCTTTTAATTAGGGCATAAAACCCCAACATAGTATTCATTCCCGCAAAAACAGTGTCACAATTATATACTGGTGCCCATGAAGCACAATTAGTAAAATGTTGTTGGAGACATTCACTACTTTCGAACCCATTTTGCTTCATTAAAATCTTCTTTCATATATGTCGACCCAATCTTGAATTTTGACTTTTTATAGTACACATGCGACAACTTCTCACCAAATTTCTTCTTGATATGCCAAATACATAAACAATAACATGTGTTCAAATTTTTTTTTGCAATTGCAACCTTCATTGCTAGGTCTCACTAAGTGATGATTAAACCAGGAGCAAGTCCTCCCATTGTTTTAAGTCATGTCTTAAATAACCACAAGAGCGTAACTTCACTTTCATCTTGTAAAAGTCCACGCATGAAATATATTGATTGGATAATTTACTCCTATAAATGGCGTGATAACTCTATGAAAATAGAGTTATTTAGCTCTTTTTGTGCATTGAATTAGTTTTGTTCTCAGGCATTTTTTAGTTTAATTTAGTAAAATTTTATTAATTTAGTTTTGCATAAATATTAATTTTAGATTTTTTTTATATTAGTTTTGTAAAAACCCTTATTGGCTAACTTTATTTTAGACAAAATATTTTAAATTAAGAAAAATCAGCAACATATCCTTAATTAATTATCAAATAATTCAGCTGGTTTTTAGTGTGAAAATCTCATTTAGTGTGAATACAATTTTTACCTTATTTATCACAATTAATCTTTATTTGTAAAATATTGTATTTGAATTATCTTGTGAGAATATTTTCAGGGATTATGTTAATTCAGGAATAAAGAAGTTTTCGAAAAAGAGCATGGTCAAAAGGAATGACAATGTTCGTTCTGCCAGATAAGTTTGATGTCGTTGCTGACTCATCAGTTTCCTTTTCTGTCGACAAAGAATTCATCTGGCTGACACATTTCCAAAATCAAAGAAATTGGCAAATTGATTACAAAGATCTCAGAGAAAGCTGGCCTTGGACAATTTCTTTTCCTATAAATACCTTGCCAAGGCCTTTGTAAATTTTTTCTCTTTTATTTGGAAATTTGTAAACATTGTATTCTTTTGAAGAGTGTTTTCTTTGTAGAGAATAATTTTGTTCACCTTAATCTTTGTGAGAGTGCTGAGTGTACTTGTGAATATATATCTAGTCCCTCAAGTAGTGTCTATTGTGAACGTGTTCATAAGGATCTTCGAGAGAGAATTCTATCTAAGTCTCACTTCGGGAGAAAGTGAGCACTTGCTATTCTTTGAAGGGAGTTCAAGAGAATCAGCGTTTCATTAAAATTAGATTCTTAGAGAAGAGTACAACAAGATTGAGGCAATAGCTTAAGAGGGAGTCTTACATTGTTTAAGTCAATACTTTTGTACACATTATTTCTTTACTAATTTTTTTATTCTCTTCTTGGCATGGCCTCGTGGATGTAGGTTATCTGAAAGGATTTCTGAACCACTTAAAAATTCTCACGTGTTAAATTTTTATACGTTTTTTGGTTTCTGTTTTAACAGTTCCTTAAGTAGTGTTAACAAAATAAGAATCTTTCTAAACAACTTAATTAGTATTCTGCATTTAATTAAGTTGTTTATTTTAAATCACTTGGTAATATTAAAATACGGAATTTCAATTGGTATCTGAGCGGGTCACTAAACTCTTAGTGCGATCTTGTATTTTTCCGTTTGTTTTGTGCTTTGTGAAATGTCTTTCTTTGCAGAAGGTGGTTCAATAACACGTCCTCCCTTGTTGAATGACTCTAACTATCCTCATTGGAAAGTTAGAATGAAAACTTTCATCAAATCGTTAGATGAAAAGGCATGGAGATCAATCTTAACAGGTTGGACACCACCTACTGAGTCTGATGATCTAACAAAGGTAAAATCTAAAATCAACTGGACTGATGCTGAAGAGAAATTGTCTAGTTATAATAACAAAGCCTTGCATGCTATCTTTAATGGTCTTGGTAAAAGATATATTAAATTAATTTCTTCATGTGATTCTGCCAAAAAGGCTTGGAAAGTTCTTCAAGCTCAATTTGAAGGAACTGCTGATGTCAAGCGCTCTAGGCTTGTAATGTTAACTACAAGATTAGAAAATATTAGAATGACTGAAACTGAGTCTCTCACCGAATTCTATGAAAGATTATTTGATATTGCTAATGAATATTTTCTCTTGGGTGAAAAATTAGAAAATAGTGTGCTAGCTCGAAAAATTGTTAGATTTCTTCCTGATAGGTTTCAAACTAAGATCATGGAAATTGAGGAGGCAAACAATCTTGACACAATGAAAGTAGAGGAGTTGATGGGTTCACTACGAACTTTTGAACTAAATCAACTGATCCGTCAAAAGGAAAAACTGAGTGCTCTCAAAGAGAAATCCATTGCTCTCAAATCATCAAAGGAAAGAGATTTAGATGAAAATGATGGTGAAGTTAAGATGGCCTTGTTGACTAAAAATGTTCAAAAATACATAAAAAAAGATCGGAAACAAGAAACCTACATTCAAGTCATACAAAGGTAACCACTTCTCTAAACATTTTGATAATAACAATAAAAGAGGTGTGCAGTGTAGGCAATGTGAAGGATTTGGTCATATTCAATCTGAATGTGGCAATACATTGAGGAAGACTAAAAAGGTAATGACAGTTACTTGGAGTGATTAGGATTCTGAAAGTAGCGATAAAAAAGATAACTCAAACCTTGCCTTAACTTCTATTGTTTCTCGATTAACTTTAAATTCGCAGGTTAAAAATGGGTTTGTTTGTCTGAAAAACACAGTTCAGGAAGAAAATTCTAAATGTGAATTCGATTTGGATGAGGATTCTTTGAAAGAGTCGTACAAAGGCATGTACGATTAGTGGTTAACAGTACGTTCTGATAATTGCTTAATGGCAAGTAATAATAAATCTTTACAAAAAAATGATGAACTTGAAAGTACTGCAAAGAATCTTGAGAATAAAGTTATTGCTAAAGTGTAACGCCCTACTTCCTTAGAGCCGTTACCAAGTGAGTTTTAAGACAAAACAACGTGTAATGAACTCGCTAACCGAGGTTTTTAAAACAAAAGTGTGACTAAGCAAAAGTTAAGGCTGTAATCTTTAAAAAAAATGCGTTGATTCGTTGAAAACTTCTAGTATTTGACATTTGGAATCCCAAAATAAGGTTTGAAAACTATTTACAACTTAAAATAAGTTTACAGTCGATAATTATTAAAATCACAGATTATTACAGCCATTTCTCAAATAAACCCCCAACCAAAGCAGTCGGGTAGGCCAAACATGTACGCGTCGCTTCACGCTCTCCGTACTCATGGCTGGTTGACTCAATCATTGCCCTTACCTGCAACGCAGAGCACCCGTGAGCCGAAGCCCAGCAAGAAAACTCATACAGTATATAACGTATGCATAGAATATAGCTGACATATAATCCACTGATAAATAGAAAAACCATCAGACTGGACAAGCACGGCCATGCCGCCCCAGAGGCCTTACCAAAGCCTGGGGTCTCGGTCCTTACCGTAAGGATAACTCATGTATCCCTTCGTTCCCACCCTGGCTATAAGCATCCCATGTGCTAAGTGCTACTTCCGACCCCAAGGCCGTTCTCGGCTCCATTGTCGTTCTCGGCTCCTTGCCGTTTCATTAAACTATAATCACAGATAGTCTACTCAAATAACATTTGAACATATATCAATTCAATCAAGTTTGCACCCTAACATGTAATGCAATATAGGGTCGTGCCTTGCAATCATCTCAGCATGCAATATAGGGCCGAGCCCTGCAATCACATCATGGGCCCATGCCCTGACTTACGGGTGCTATAGTTTTCTTACCCGTCAATTTGATAGCTTTCAACACTTGACTCCTTGAGCACGATCCCACTCGAGCCTTAGCGCACACCTAAACACACCCATAGGTAAAAGTCAACACCGAACCCCAAGTCTGAAAACCTAGCCTCGGGACCAATCCCGAGCCCCCGGGAAGTCCTAGATCCCCAAAACAAAGTGATGGAATCGAGCCCCGAACCCTAGGTCAAAATCCCTCAACAAAAGCCCAAAAATCCCTTTCTGTGAACAGTGCAGCGCTACAGCGCCCTAAAGAGGGCGCTGTAGCGCTACAAGCAGAACCACACCCCCCAGAAACAGGGCCTAGCTACAGAGCCCACTAACTAGCGCTGTAGCGCTAGTTGCAGCCAGACCACACCCAAAAATCGTTTCTGCGATTTTCCTTCAACCATTTCAACCCCAAACTTGTCCAAACCTTTTCCAAACCCAAAATCAAACTTATCAACACCTCACACTCATCCCAAGCTTCCCAAGAACTCATACCCCAAGCTCAAGCAACCCAAAACTCAAAATCTACCATAATGAACCCTGAAACCATAAATTCATTCAAACATCAAAGATAAGGTCTTATAAATCATACCGTGGATGGAATTTCGACCTTGAGTTAAACCCTAGACCTCCTTAGCTTGCTCCTTCTCAATCTTGGCTAGAAATTCCCTAAAATTCCCATCATCTCAGCTCAAATCACAGCTCAAACCAGCCAAACCCTTAAAACTGAAAACTCTTAGAACTTACCTCAAAAGTTGATGTGTTCTTGCTAATCCTTGCCAAATCTTCAAGTATAACCTTAAGATCCTTGATGCTCAGCCTATCCTAGCTCTCCACTGAGCTTTGCCCCAAGAAAAATGGAGAGAAATGGTGCAAGAATGCACAAACCGATCCTTTTAGAAATACCCCCTGTTTTCTCTCTTTTCTTTTCTTCCTTTTTCTTTCTTTTCTTTCAGATTTCTCACACTCTCTAACAATCCCACTCACTATATAAAGCCTCATAAATCAATCTCTAAAATCCAATTGACCAAAATGACCTCCTTATAAATTCTAAACCCTTTTGTCCAAGTAGGGTCATTTTAGTCATTTTACCCAATTCCCGCTAATCCTCAAGTGTCTCTAATATTTTCTCGTTGCTTTCCAATACCTGATAAATCACCAAATAAGTATTCCCCATCATCAAAATTAATCTCAATCTATTCTCTAAATTCCTGCTTATACCCCCAGGCTTAACCCAAGCCGGGTATAAATTTCCTCCTTGACTTTCCGCTAATCTGCTCACTGGGATCCTCTCGAGTCACAAGTCACAGATACATCCACATACCAATGTGGTCTCAACAATCATCACATAATAATACATTTATGCCCCAAAATGGCCAAAATTACAATTATGCCCTTTTAACACAATCAGGGCCTACAAGCATACTAATACACATAGTCATGCATCTCAAATATTCAAATAGTCATATAACACGCTTTAAATCATAACCATGCATTAAACTCATTAAAATCAAACATAAAGTCCATTATGCCCTCCAGGCACACTAATCAAGGCCCTTAAGCCTTAATAGCGATTTTGGGTCGTTACATAAAGACTGTGAAATTAAGTGATTATCAAATGAAATTAATCACATGGTTAAAGGTGTAAAAATGCTTAATCCAAATTCTAGGATTTTGGATGATGTAATCGTTGCAGGACAAAAAGCAGGTAATTTTTTCTAGATTAGGATCTGATGGGTCCAAATCAAAAGGCAAAACCATTTTTGTAAAATCTGGAATTGTTTCTTGCTCAACCACTAATGTTTCTGTAGGAACATCTCAATTAGACGATGCTATAAACATACAGTCTATTTCAACATCTGTTACACATATCAAGTTTCTCAAAAGTAATAAAACTGGGCATTTTGTTCCCATTTGTCATATTTCTGGAGTGAAAGGGCACATCCGGCCTAGATGTTTTACTATGATGAATTTTTTTCAAAAATAATTATCTCAATCATTATAGTGAAACAAAACAGATTGTGGAAAAGCCATCAAAAAAGGTTTGGATAGAGAAAAAATAAATTTTCTTGCTTCATTTACTTGTCATAAAACTCGTGCCTTTAATTCTTGGTATTTTGATAGTGGATGCTCCAGACATATGACAGGTGATGTAAGTATACTCACTAATTTCAAATCTTTGAAATGTTGTGCTGTAACTTTTGATGATGGTATGGTAGGAAATATTGTTGGAAAGGTACCTTAAATCTTGATGGGTTACCGAAATTGAGAAATGTTTTACTTGTCGAAGGAGTTAAGGCTAATTTGATTAGCATAATTCAAATTTGTGACCAAGGCTTCACAGTAAATTTTTCTCGTGATGATTGCAATGTTGTTTATCAAAATGGTATGAGTGTATTGAAAGGATATAGATCTATAGATAATTGTTATACACTCTCACCAACACTCACATGTTATTCGACCATAGGTAATACAACATATTTATGGCACGAAAAATTGGGACACATAAATTTTAAAAGTTTGAAAAAGATTGCAAGTGCAGGGTTAGTTCGTGGGCTACCCAAATTGGGTAAAGAATCTGCAGGTAAATGTGAACCTTGCCAGTTGAGAAAACAATTGAAAATTCTCATAACACGAATTAATACTTCAAAAGTTCTTGAGCTTTTGCATATGGATCTCATGGGTCCTATTCAAGTTGAAAGTTTTAATGGAAAAATGTATATTTTTGTTTGTGTTGATGATTTTTCTCGCTTTACTTGGGTTGATTTTATAAGGGAAAGATCAGATACTTTTGATGCCTTTTAACTCTGTGCATGAAATTAAGAGTTGATAAGGATTGCAATATAGGTAACATTGTAAGAATCAGAAGTGATCAAGGTAAAAAATTTGAGAATACTGTTTACGATGATTTTTGTAAATCTCTAGGTATTTCTCATGAGATTTCAGCACCTAAAACTCCTTAACAAAATGGAGTTGTTGATAGGAAAAATCAAACCCTTCAAGAAATGGCTAGGGTAATGTTGAATAACAAAAAACTTTCAAAAAGACTGTGGGCTGAGGCAAATAACACTGCCTGTTACATAATTAATTGTGTGTTCTTACGACAGGTACTAGCAAAACTCCATATGAAATTTGGAAAGGTAAAAGACCTAACGTAATTTATTTCCATGTGTTTGGTTGTGTGTGTTACATCCTTAGGTGTTGACTGTGATTTTAGCCAACGACGTGAGAACGTCAAATACGACAAGCCTTCAAGAGAATATAAACGACAACAGACAGTTTTTTCAATGCAAATAAATAACACGAGATTTTTATAGTGGTTCAGCCCCGATAGTCGCTAATAGCCTAATCCACTTAAAGATTTTATTACTATATTCACACTCAAGATCAGATGGACCAGTGTCAACTGAGTTTCTTCAGTGTAAATATTCCAGAATACAAAAAAGGGGTTCTCTCCAGAAAAGCACACTTTCTCGCTCTAGAACACAGATTAACTCTCAATTTGCCCAAAGTCCCTTTACGATCCTCCCAACCCTCTATTTATAGGCCTGGGATTCTCAACTGATATCCCCTTTAGATAGGGATATTTTATTATTCACCTTATATTTATATTACAATAAATGTTTAAAATACAACTGATCCCTAAATTCGAGTGAGGAGTGAGAGATTCCCGGGTGCCTAGACCAATTCTCACTGAAGTCGCTTCGGGGAGTTTGACATAGTCTCACATGCATGTTGATTACTCCTTCGAGCTTTCCGTAGGCCAAAGGTGATATATGCATGGCTCTCCTCGGACCAAAGGTCATGCAAGTTTGGCTCTCCTCGGACCAAGGTGGTCCGAACCAACTCCTTTTACACCTTACCTCAGGCAAGTCCGAGGTAACTTCCTCCATGGCATGTCCGATCGGACATGATGGCCTTCTCCTTGGTCTAAAGTGGTTCGAGCCACCCTGACTGGCACTTCACCTCGGACAAGTCCGAGGCATCTCTTCCCTTGCCATCTTCACCTATACCCGATCGGGCATGATGTGGTTTTCCCTTGACTGAAACCTAAGTCCCAAACTTTGGCCTGCACGGGACCTCTTTCCCTTAGTCACTCTCTTTGGACATGTTCGAGCCAACACCTAGGAAACCTTGAGAGGTTTACCTCGGACACAATCGAGCCAAAATATCAAGAGGCTCCTCAAGCTAAGGTCCGATCGGACCTGTTGCTTTTATCCCTCGAACCAAAATCCAAACCCCTCCTTCAATCTTCTTGGACTTGGTTTCAAACCAATCTCTAGGGTCTTCAAACTGGGGTCTGAGCCAATCAACCCTTAGACCAAATATTCTCTTCGGTCGGGTGTATTTAACTTGATTATGGCACCTCTCAAGCCGTCCAATTTTTAACTGATGCATTGGGCTACTGCTAAGCCAGATCACCCAACTAATTCATGCCATTTGTCAATTTTATTGCCAAATCATCTTTTCAAATTTTTGGGATAACATTAGGGATCGAGAAAATATCAGAAAATTTGATGCCAAAAGTGATGTGGGTGTTTTTCTTGGTTACTCCATTAATAATAGAGCTTATTGCGTTTATAACGTGAGAACTCAAACTGTGATGGAATCTTCAAAAGTTGTTATTGATGATTAGAAATATTTTTTTGAATATTCCAGTGAAGAAGAATTTGACAGGTTATTCGATGAAAACACTCAAAGAGAATCATCTGACATAGCTAGAAGTGATTCTGTGCCCACAGTTTCAAAAACAGTCGTAATAGAAACTAAATCTGCTCCACAACCTTTGGACAAACAGTGAAGGAGGGTCCAAAAATTATCATAGACTCAATTCAGAGAGAACCTTCTGCAAGAGTAAAAAAGAATCACCCTACTGACCTCATTCTTGGCAACATTGAGGATAGTATGATCACAAGAAGAAGGTATGTGAATCTTGTTCAATTTGTTTGTTTTACTTCATCATTTGAACCTAAAAATGTGAAAAAGGATTTGTGTTGAATCCTGGATTAAAGCAATGCAAGAAGAGTTGGAACAATTTTCTGGAAATGATGTCTGGACTCTTGTTCCTAGGCCTAATCACACCAACGTTATTGGCACCAAATGAATTTTTAAAAATAAAACTGATGAATTTGCATAATAATTAGAAATAAGGCTAGGTTGGTGGCACAAGGTTACACGCGCAAGTAAAAGGGGTAGTCTTTGATGAAACCTTTGCCCCTGTTGCTGGAATTGAGTCTATTAGGATATTGTTAGCCTTGGCTTGCATTGTTGGTTTTAAAATATACCAAATTAATGTCAAATCTGCATTTTTGAATGGTATATTGAATGAATAGGCATTTGTTGAAAAACCAAAGGGTTTCAAATATCCACATTTTTCAGATCATGTTTTTCAACTCAAAAAGGCTCTCTATGGTTTGAAACAAGCACCCAGAGTCTGGTATGAAAGATTAACTCAGTTTCTTATTTTAAATGGTTATAGGAAAGGTGGAGTTGATAAAACTTTGTTCATTAAAAACATTGATTATGATATTGTTATTGTTCAAATTTATGTCGATGATATTGTTTTTTATTCCACTTTTAACACTCAAGTGCAGGAATCTGTCAAAAAATGAAAGATGAGTTTGAAATGAGCATGGTAGAGGAGTTAAATTACTTCCTAGGATTGCAAGTTCAACAGACAGAAGATGGAACCTTCATCTCTCAAAGTAAGTATGCCAAAAATTTGGTTAAGAAATTTGGGATAGAGTCTACTAAACATGCCAAAACACCGATGGGAGCCACAGTCAAACTGAACAAGGATGAAAATTATGTAAAGGTAGATCTAACACTGTACTGAAGCATGATTGAGAGACTTCTGTATCTCACAGCTAGTTGACCTGACATTAGCTACAATGTTGGGGTGTGTGCTCAGTATCAAGGAAATCCTATGGAATCCCATGTGAGAGCTGTAAAGCGAATCATTCGCTATGTGAATGGTACTCTTGAGTATGGAATTTGGTACGCAAAAGAAACAAAATCTAACCTTGTTTGTTTTAGTGATGTCGATTGGGCAGGCAATGCAGATGACAGAAAAAGTACAAGTGGTGAATGTTTCTACCTAGGAAACAATCTGGTTTCCTGGCATAGCAAGAAACAAAATTCAATCTCCCTATCAACTGCCGTGTCTGAGTGCATAGTTGCGGGAAGCTTTTGTACTTAACTGTTATGGATGAAACAAATGATGACAGATAACAGGTTTGATCTTGACACTTTGACTATTTTTTGTGATAATACTAGTGTCTGAGTACATCACATGTATCACATACTGGGTGCAGTTTTCTTACCTTTGGTCCAAGCACAGGTTACCAATAAACGAGCCACAAGCACGATCCTATTTCCAAGCCCCTAGCGATAACCTAGGCACAACCATAAACGATGTTTTAATGAGTTCAAGTTCTAATACCCAATCCCGAGACCAATCCTGCGCTCTCGGGACCTCCAATCCTACCAAACAGGGTGGTGAAATCATCCCCCGAGCCCTCGGGTCAAAAACCCAAAAAGTACCCAAAAACTCCATTCTGAAGACTGTGTAGCGCTACAGCGCTACAAGCAGACCCAACTCCCCCAAAACAGAGCACCTAGCGCTGTTGCGCTACCAACCTAGCGCTACAATGCCCAAACCAGATTTCTGGGTTCTAACTTCGTGTTCTTCGAGTTTGAAAGCTCCAAATCCGACCCCAGCCTATCCAAATCTCAAAATTAAAGTTCCCAAACATCCTAATCTCCCAAAACCAATAAAAACGAAGCTTCAATTCATCCAAAAACTCATCAAAACATAAAATCCAATCAAAACTTAAAAACTTTAAAAATTATGAACTTAAAACTTGGATTACCTCCTATTAAAGTTTTTCCAAACTAAATCCTCCAGGTAATAAGCTTCTAATATTCCATAGAATCGCTATGCCTTGATCCTCGCTTGAATGCGAGTCCTAGACCTCAAGTTTCCTTCGAAAATGTGATCGGGTGTCGAAAAGGGAACAGGAGGAAGAGAGAACGTTCTGTACGTTCTTTTATGATTCTATAGGTTACTTCAATCTTAAGTAACCTCAAGCAAATCCTAATGCTCGGGGTCCCGAAAACGCCCCCGGGGGTAAAATAGTCAAAATTCCCATAATTTCTCCCTGATCTCACTAACTCCCAATTTATCATCAAATATTTATTCTCATTACCCAATATCCTGGTAATGTGCTAAATACCCATTAACTAACTCCGAGTCAAGTGTAAATCCCGTTGTGACTTTCCCACTAGCTTACCTCCTATGATCGTCTCGTGCTGAGTAACCCTAGCATAACCAAATAATAATGAAGCACCACACACATGCCACATATATTCCAAATATACCCGAAATGACCAAAATATGAAAATCACACGTATAATCAGAAATGAGTTTAAACATGCATATAATCATTTAATTGCATAATAAATCAATGATGTCCCTCCCGGCCTCCTAATCAAGGCCCTAAACCTTATTAGGAAATTTGAGTCATTACAGCGTGGCCTCGTGGATGTAAGTTATTTGGAAGGATTTTTGAACAACGTAAACATTCTCATGTGTTGAATTTTTTGTCTGTTTTTCTGTTTCTGTTTTGATAGTTTCTTAAGTAGTGTTAACAAAATGGGATTTTGTCTAAACAACTTAATCAGTATTCTGTATTTAATTAAATTGTTTATTTTAAATAACTTGATAATATTAAAATAAGAAATTTCAAGTTTTAATTATTTTTATAATTTTTAGTTATTTAGTTTTCCATCTGGTAATTTATTAATCTTAATATTGTGTGTTTTTGTAGGGGTTTATATGCAATTTTAGAGTGAAAAAGGGTCAGAAGAGAAATCATGCATTCATTGTTCATCTTGTGCTACATGTTCAACTACTTTAATGAAACATAATTAAATAAATAAAAAAGAAGAAGAAGCTAATTACAAAATGAATAGAAAACGGCAACCTAGGGTTGCGTGGAAGCATAGATAAAGAAGGAGAAGAAGATCACATGTGAGGAGGAGAGACTTGGTGTGGAGGCAGCGGAAAGAAGGAGAAAAACATGAGAAAAAGAAAAAGAAAAAGAAAAAAAATACAGTAGTTTTATTTAATTGTTAAATTTGTTTTTTGCTATTTTATTTTTAGAGATTTGGAAGAAATAGGAAGAAGAAGATGATTTTAGGGGAGTTTGGAGTCTTGTGAGGAAACTCTATAAGGGCTTTACTTTGGAATTTTGTAATTTTTGCACGTTCTATTATGAGTTAATTTTCTCTTTTGTTAGTATTATTTTGTTGACTTGAAATTGTGATTTTTGGTGCTTTGTTGCAATTGCGTTATGACAAATTGGTTTTATTCAGTCAAGTGGTTATATTGTTGAATGCTTGATTTTGTTTGGCCATCATTAGTATGTAATTGAATTAGTATTAATTCTTGAAAGGTTAATATTAATTGACACAAACTTGATTGATGCAAGTTCTTAATCTTTTAGATTTGGATTTGTGTATGACTTAAATGAATTGTGCTTAAAATTTGTGTTTTTGAAATTAATTGGGCATAGGAATATGTTGATTAATCACAAAACCAAACCATAAAGACTTTGGAAAAATGATTATGACATTTGAATTGCTAGTCAACTTTGCCCAATTTACTGTAGTATTTCTCTGCAGCAATGTTTCTTCTCTTAATTTTTGTTTGTTAGTTTTATTTGCTTTTCATTAATTTAGTTTTACCTTATTGTTTTATTTTCATTGAAACCAATTGTGTGAGTAATTATTTTTGTGAATTAATTTCTAATTTTCAATTTATGTGGAGACAATACTTTACCTATCACTTTATTACTTGTTTGTTGACTACATACACTTGTATATAATATATTTTTCCCAACATGGCGCAAAAGGCATACTTTATTTGTTTGTTCGATATGTTGCGTCAAATGTTACTACATCTCCAAAATGTTGGTAAGACATGCGAGATTAATAGTCTATCCAAAAGAAATTTGAAGCTCTAGCATTTTCATCACATTGAATTGCATAAAAAACGGGGATTCTCTGCTTGTTTTCTCAGGAAAGTATGTGAATATAGAATGTGAATCTCCATTATCTAATTCTTTATGTTATACATTTTTTAAATGATTAAATCAATCTCTATTCCCAAATCCAATGTATTCACCACCAAATATGGATGAAAGTTGCTCAATCTCTAAGTTTTCCCTTGAAATATGCCTTAGTCAAATCATTCATTGCTTATGCCATCTGTCAGTTTGTTCCTATTTTCATCCTTTTGTTTGGGCTAACAAATTTGTGATTGTGAGTATCATTGAACACTCTAACTTTTCATCTTCCACTATATTCATTCATTGTAGCCTGCATGTAAGCTTTGCAATCATACTTAAGAGTAGAACAACTTCAAGATTTATTTTCAATAATATTCACCCCATTAGTTTCATCAACCATAGTCTTTTCCAAAATATTATCTTTCATTCTCATAATATTATATATTTCGTGATGTGAGCAACTTATTAGTATGCCAGTAACATCATTTGATCTTGTTGTTTATGCTGAACTTCAAATATGAGTTCAAACACCTTTTCTCCATCCATAATCTTCATAATGTGTTTTTACATCTTCTATTTTCTCAAAAACCATTCCTATACATGGTTTTTTCAATTCAACAAGATCTTCAACTGGGCTTGAAAAATTACATTTAACATTTTCCTCTTGAATTTCTTCCATCATCTGAAATAGTTCAAGAAATTAAAAAATAAAAACTATTATAATGAATATTTAACAAAAAAATAAACATCACAAAATTGAATATATAACATGTTATAACTGTAACACCCTAGTTACTCCAAGACCGTTACTGTGAGCTTTGAACCGTGCTTAACTCGCTAATCGAGTTCTTTGATTATAAACGTGCATCTAGGTGTTATTAATGGATTAAGGTGAAAAACCAATCAAAAGGAAATGATATATTTGATTTAAAACATAAAACTGTTCATGGACCTGTAAAAAATGTTTACAAGTTATTTACAATCCAAAATAATCATTACAGTATAAAATTTACAACCTGCCGACCTAAGCGGCAAAAATAGGGTTAAACCCCTAGTTCCTCCGAGAACTCCTTGGCCGTGGTGGTCAAGTGGCCGCATATGTACACATCGCCACCTAAGCTCTCCACTCAAGGCTAGGTGAGCTTTTCTTTCCCTTTACCTGCACCACATAGCATCCATGAGCCAAAGCCCAGCAAGAAAACTCATTACTACATGAATGTAATATCAAATGATGATCATGCTAATCATCCAATACTTATATCCCCAAACAAATGAGTGACTGATGTTGTAAGTCACTAATGTGGGTCCCACACCCTTTACAAATGAGTGACTGAGTCACTAGCTTAAATCAGATGAGTGACTGATGAACGAGTCACTAATGTAAACCAATTGAGTGACTGTGGAGTCACTAGTGTGGGTTCAGTACCCTTAGCCATGTGACGATGGAGTCATCTGAGCCTTCTGGCCTTGGCTCTGAGTGACTAGTCATTAGGGGTGGCAATTCGTGTTATCGTGTCATAATCGTGTCGACACGATTATGACACGACACGATTAGAGTAAACCCATACACGACACGATTATTATTCGTGTCAGAAATCCAAACCCGTACACAACACGATTATCTTAGCAGGTCACACGACACGACACGACACGATAACACGTTTAATAAATTTGTCATTTGACACAAATCTAAAACTGACACGATTAATACACAATTAAACGTGTAATGACACGACACGAAATTGACACGATTAACAAAATATAAATAAATTAAATGTTTATATCATCTTAAACGTGTCTTAAGCGTGACATTTTCGGGTTAAGCGTGTTGACCCGAAAATGACACGTTTAATAAACGTGTTAAACGTTTCGACACGATTATGACACAAAAATTAAATGTATCACCCAAACCCATTTATTTTGTGTCGTTTTTGAGTCGTGTCATCGTGTCGTATCGAAAATTGCCAGCCCTACTAGTCATGGAACTAGGCAAGCGCTTTTAGTTTTCATCGAACTTGGGGTCAGTCCAGCATTAATGCTCATGATGAGTCATTCAATGCCGATATCAATTAGATATAATATTTTTGGCTCTGCGTTCATGAAGCTTATGCTGCTTCTGACTCATAGGTCAATAACATACGACCAGTGTTTAGTACTACTATCGAACTTGACTAGTAAGTCACAACTTCACAATCAGTTATGACACTATTGCCGATTCTGACTACTAAGTCAATGCCATTCACAAGTAAGCAAAATTTTCTAAGCATTTGATATGCAATCAATGTCCACATTTAAACACTCAACATGCCTCATGAATAACCATGCATGTCACATATGGGGTGCAATTTTCTTACCTTTGGCTCGAGCGAGAAATAGTAAAAGGACAACCCTTGAGAACGATCAACCTTTTGATTCCTTAGCGGTTACCTAGTCATAACCAATTATAACTTCCATTAATGAAAATCTACAATAAAAGGGTCTTGACCTAAACCTCACTCCCGGGACCTCGAATTTTCCCCAAACGGTGAGTAGATTCGATCCCGAGCCTTAGGAATTGAAACCCCAAGTCAAAAACCCTTAAAAATGCCCAAAACAGGATTCTGAAAGAGTAGGGTAGCACTGTAGCACTGCCCCCCTAGCACCCCAACGCCCTAAACAGAGAAGGATGCCCCCTGAGTAGCGCTGTAACGCCCAATGATGGGCGCTAAAGCACTACAACCAGGCAGATTTGCCTTGAATCTTTCCCCCTTCAACACCACCATTTCCAACCTAAACCAAAAGCTTCCAAACCTCATTTTAAGTCCTAAATGAACCCAAAAACAATCCACATATGTCATAGACATCATAACCCAAGTAACCCTAGCCAAAACCTCCCATCAATTCCCTTTAACTAACCTAGAAATCCAAGCTGAATTCCAAAATAAAAATAGAGTAAACCAAAGTTTTAATGGCTAGAACCTTACCTCAAGCTCAGTTTAGAATCCTCTTCAATGGTGGAACACAATCCTAAGCCCTCAAGATCCACTTTCCTAGCTTGAATTCTCAAGAAAAGCTCAAAAATCCCAAGGAAAAAGAGAATGAAAGATGTATGGGAGAGAGAAGTGCTTATGCTATGTTTTGGCCAACTTCTACAACCTTCAATGGCTTAAATATGACTTAAGATAAAAAGACCTTTTTGCCCCTAGGTCAAATAAAGTTTTCTAAAGGCTCCTAAGGGTAAAATGGTCATTTCCCGCCTATTTCGTTAATCATAACTAACATCCTCCAATTCCTGTTATTATTGAAATTCTCAAATACAAATAAATCATATACCATTACTCTTTAATTCCCGGCAACGTTCTATTAAGCAAATTACCCTGAGACTCACCCCAAGCCCCGAATTTAATCCCGTTATGACCAAACTGCTAACTTGTACTCAAAGATCGTCTCATGCCGAATGGTTCGAACAAATCCACATTATAATGTGGCCTCAACAATAATTCACCAACATGCATATAAATATACAATTACGCCATCAACGGGCCAAATTACCAAAATACCCTTATGATGAAATGTGGACCCGCATGCATGCATTTAACATCATATTATAATATAATTCACATAAACATGCATATAATAATTTAATGGCATAATAAATCAATTATGGCCCTCCCGACCTACTAATCCAACCATTAAACCACATTAGGGATTTTGGGGCATTACAATAACCATGTTTTACTGCATGTTTTTTATTTTGGCAAATCATGATCCCAGATGCATATGGGTTGTGCTTTGGTTGCATCTCGAGATTTTCGCTGTTTCATTTGCCACATGGGATAAGTTTATTTAGTTAGGTCTTAACTAATTCCATTTTTAGTTTGTTAATAAGTTCTTATGTTAGGTTCTTTACCTACCTTTATATACTGCTATGTTTCAAGTTTAGATTGGTGAGCTAACCACTCAATTGTTGCATAGAGTTTTCTTTGTTCTTATTGTTTTTTCTCTCTAACATTTTTGTTGCAGATTTTCTGGGTTAGTTTTTCTTGTTTTTCCAGATTCTTTAAGGAGAAGAACAAAGGGATATGTTGATACGAACCACACCAACGATTGTGGTGAAACCCGACACCAAATATGGCAGCCACCAAGAACACACGAATCTGGAATGATGAACCGTGACCCAATGCTTAGCCAAGCACGAACCTTGGTATGAGGAAGACGCCACAAACGATGATGGGAATTCGTTTGATAAGTCAGATTGAACGCCACAAGGAATACCCTTGATAAGTTCGAATAGTCTCTTCAAGAACTCAAGAAGAAAACCTCTCAATTTTCATTTCATCAAAATCTGCCTTTACCAAACGTTTACAAGGCCTAATATGGCCGAAAATTACATCAAAGACAAGCCCCTTTATCTTCCTAATGAAAACCCTAACAAGCACAAATAGAAAGACTCTTGGACTCTCACAAGTCAAATGTTTGACTTTCACAAAAAACAAAGACTAAATAAAAACGTGATTAAGTGGCTGATTAAAATAAAAATACAAGATGCCAAAATCCAATAAGACTCATTACAAGAAGCTAAATATTGATCAAGCTTCTAAACTGAGTCTACTTTGATGAGCAGTACAAGTCTTTGTTCTCCTTCAGTGTTGACCACGGTCTCCTCCTGTTTTTAGGACTCTGTGGACTAGGTTGTTAAGTTCTTCTTTGAATCTCTTGGCTCGCGCCCTCATCACCGGACCAACTAGAACTTGACTTGGATCTTTAGTCTTGGTGTCCTCATCATTCCCCCCCCTCTTGAGAAGGATTTGACCTTAAATCGTCACCTGCATCAAAAGGACTCAAATCAGAAACATTAAAAGTAGCACTAACAGTATACTCACCTGGTAAATCGAGTCTGTAGGCATTGTCATTGATCCTTTCTAGCACTTGAAACGGACCATCTCCTCGAGGTAGCAATTTGGAACGTCTTTGTGCTGGGAATCGCTCTTTCCTCATGTGTAACCATACCCAATCACCGGACTCAAAAACCTGCTTGTGACGACCCTTGTTAGCATCAAGTTGGTTAGTGTTTAAAAAAGCCTCCTTGTACATGAGTAAAATCATTGGCTGTTTTGTACGCAATGCTCGCTTAACCTCACTTTTTTTTGCATAAAAATTATTTTGTTTTCTCTCTAATTTTCCCTCATTGATCGAACTCTTCTCTTTCTTTTCTCTCTCACTTGATTCGACACTTTTCTCTCTTTGTCTCTCTTTTTTCTCACTCTCATTCATCTTTTCATTCTCCTTCTTTTGCTCACTCAATTTTTTTTTATCACTCAATTTTTGCAACCTCACTTGGTCTTCATATACTTGCTTTGGCATCAATGGAGCTAGAGTGATTGTTCGTTGACGGAACGTGAATGAGTACTTGTTGGTGAAGCCATCATGCTGGACTCGCCAATCAAATAGCCAAGGCCTTCCTAGAAGGAGGTGTCCAGCTTGCATTGGAACCACATCGCACAATACCTCATCCTCATATTTGCCAATTCGAAATGATACCAGAACTTGTTTTGTAACCCTCACTTCACCACTATCATTCAACCACTGCAACTTGTATGGACGAGGATGTTTAAGCGTTGGGAGCCCCAGGTTCTCAACCATGGAAGAACTAGCAACGTTAGTACAACTACCTCCATCAATAATCACACTACATACCTTGTCTTTCACATGACAATGAGTGTGAAAGATGTTCTCCCGCTGCACCTCTTCTTCCTCTTCTTTTGCTTGCAAATTTAAGGCTCGTCGTGTGACTAGAGCAAGCATCTCACCAGATTCTACCCCAAACTCCTCACCACCCATAGAAGCGTCCTCCAATGGTGGCATGTCATCAAGATCATCTTCTTCTTCAGAATCTATCTCCCCATTATCCAGAATTACCATAACTCACTTGTTTGGCATTGGCCAGCTATGTGTCCTCTCCTCTGACATTTGAAACACTTAATCTCACTAGAACGAGACGAAGTAGGGGCTGTTTTACCTTGAGAGGCTGTGGTTGTGGTGGCTGGTTTTGGCTCGGTTTTAGGCTTGGGCGTAAAAGGGTTTTCTTCCTTCTTTGGATAGTTCGACCGCCAAGGTGTTGCACTTGAATTTTGTGGGATTTGTCTCGGATTTGAACTTGTACTACCCCTCTTGATCTACCTCTCAACTTTCATTTCCATAAGCACCAAATCGTCCAATTCCACATAATGGTGTAGCTCAACTGTATTAGCAATCTCTCGGTTCAATCCATTCAAAAATCTTTCCATTGTCGCCTCCCGATCTTCTTCCACATTGGCTCTAATCATAGCCATCTCAATCTCTTTGTAATACTCATCAACACTCTTGAAACCTTGACGAAGACCCTGCAACTTAAGGTATAGATCCCTATAGTAATGAGCTGGTACAAAACGTCGCCTCATCACCCTCTTCATGCCATCCCAAGTCTCAATAGGACGATCTCCATTTCTCCTCCTGTTGATGCACAACTGATCCCACCAAACAACAGTATAATCAGAAATTCAATTGCAGCAAGTTTTACCTTCTTCACTTCGGAGTAGTTGTGACAATCAAAAACCAACTCCATCTTCTTTTCCCACTCAAGGTATGCCTCGGGATCACTCTTCCCTTGAAATGCGGGGATTCTCATTTTGATATTTCCCAAATTATTATCTACCCAGTTCCTACCTTCTCTATCTCGGCCATACCTCCTATAATTACCCTCTGACATCCTATCATACTCTTCCTCTAAATCTCCCCCTTCAAACTCTCTTTCACCCTCAACATCCCGTTGTTGCACCCTATTCCTCCGAGCCCTCCATTGTGTTCCCTCTTCTACACTATCCAACCTCTCATGTATTTGTTCACATTCTGCCCTCATCATCCTCCGCATCTCCCCTATTAATGCTTGAATTTGTAGATTCGGAACCTCAGGTGGTGGAACCTCATTGCTTGCATTTTTCTCTGGATTTTGTGCCATGATGGAAATCTGCAAAATAAGGTTAGAACAATATGAAAAAAAAAGACCTCACCACACTCCCTCACATGTTTTCACTCAAAAAAAATGTCACTCAAGTCCACTCGTGTTTCACTCAACTTTGATGGCTTTTACCCTCAAATAAGCTCACACCTCTGCCTTTTTTTCCACTCATATTCTTCTTTAAGCTCTTTCAAAAATAATCAAACGGTAATATGGAGGATTCAAGCAGCAAATCCAACCAAACAAACCAAACGAACACTGATGAAAAATTGGCGAAAAATGATGATTTTTGGAACACTTGTCTGGGGTTTTAGCAAAAAGGCCTCTAGATCATACGGAACAAGAATAGAACAAAAAAAATTTTAAGAGAGGTTTCTAGATTTTTTTTTTTTTTTTGGTCTCGGATCCCCTTGAATTTTCCTTTTCTTTCTTCCCTTTTTTTTTATCTCTCAAATTTGAGAAACCAGATAATCACTTCTGAAAAGAAAAATTTTGAACACCAAAGAACCAACCCGAAAACCAAGCAATCTGTGGTACTATAACAGATTCAAGAACAAACCAATCTTTGATTCAAGAACACTCCCAATAACAGAAAACCAATATTCCCAAAAACCAATCTGTGATTCAACCAATAACAGAATAACCAATAGCCCCAACACAAATCTGTGATTCAACCGATAAGAACAAAACCAAAATAGTTTGTGGCACTATGACAGTCTCGAATTTCACAACAAATAAAGGAACCAATTGACACAAGGAAACAATTGAAACAAGATTTGTGGCTCAGATTTCACAACAAATAAGGGAGACTTTGGAAACAAGGAAATAATTGAAACAAGGAAACAATTGAAATAAGGAAATTGTTATCCCAAAAATTTGAAAAGGATGATGTGGCAATAAAATTGACACGTAGCATGAATTAGTTGGGTGATCTGGCTTAGCAGTAGCCCAATGCATCAGTTAGGAATTTGGACTGCTTGAGAGATGCCATAATCAAGTCAAATACACTCGAGGAGAATATTTGGGCTAAGGTGTGCTTGGCTCAGACCCCAGTTTGAAGAGCCCAAGTGTTTGTTTCAAACCCAATTCCAAGGAGCTTAAAAGAGGGGTTTGAATTTTGGCTCGAGGGAAAAAAGCAACAGGTCCGATCGAACCTTAGCTTGAGGAGCCTCTTAAATATTTGGCTCGGGTGTGTCCGAGGTAAGCCTCTCAAGGTTTCCTAAGTGTTGGCTCGAACGTGTCCAAGGTAAGTAGCTAAGGAGAAGGAGTCCCATGCAAGCCAAGAATTGAGACTTAGATTTTGACAAGGAGAGCATACACAATGTCCGATCGGACATAGTTGAGAGATTCTAGAGGAGAGTACCTCGGACTTGTCCGAGGTGAGATGCCAAGGAGGATGCCTCGGATCACCTTGGTCCGAGGAGAAGGCAAGAGAAGGTTGGCTCGGACCACCTTGTTCCGAGGAGAAGGCCACAAGGTCCGATCGGACCTTGATTGAAGGAGGTAGGCTCGGACTTACCCGAGGAGAGAGGACAAGGGAGTTGGCTCGGACCACCTTGGTCCGAGGAGAGCCAAGCTTGCATGACCTTTGGTCCGAGGAGAGCCATGCATATATCACCTTGGTCCAAGGAAATCTTGAAGGAGTAATCAACATGCATATGAGACTACGTCAAAATCCCCGGAACGACTTCAGCAAGAATTGGTCTAAGCACCCGGGAATCTCTCATTCCTCACTCAAATTGAGGAATCAGTTGTATTTTAAATATTTCTTGTAATATAAATATAAGATGAATAATAAAATATCCCGATCTAAAGGGGATATCAGTTGAGGATCCCAGACCTATAAATAGAGGGTTGGGAGGATCGTAACAGGACTTTTGGCAAATTGAGAGTTAATTTGTGTTCTAGAGAGAGAAAGTGTGTTTTTCTTGAGAGAACCCCTTTTTTGTATTCTGGAATATTTACACTAAGAAACTCAGTTGACACTGGTTCATCTGATCTTGAGTGTGAATACATTAATAAAATATCTAAGTGGATTAGGCTATTACCGACTATCGGGGCTGAACCACTATAAAATTTCGTGTTATTTACTTTTTGTTCATAAACTGTTTGTGTCATTTTATTTCTCTTGAAGGCTATATCGTTTTTGACGTTCTCACGTCGTTGGCTAAAAACACAGTCAACAGAAATCAACAAGCTCTAGAATAGTTTCGGATTTCACAACAAATAAGGGAAACAAGGAAACAATTGAAATAAGGAAATAATTGAAACAAGGAAATTAACAAGCTCTAGAATAGAAAAACACGACTAGATGAACACGAATTGAATATAGGAACACGAATTGATTTTTTTTTCTTCAGAAACCCTAATATAAGAACACGAATTGAATAGAAAAACATAAAGGAAAGGATAGGCCAAACCGGATGATCCTAAGCTCTGATACCAACTGATACGAACCACACCAACGATTGTGGTGAAACCCGACACCAAATATGGCAGCCAACAAGAACACACGAATCTGGAATGATGAACCGTGACCCAATGCTTAGCCAAGCACGAACCTTGGTATGAGGAAGACGCCACAAACGGTGATGGGAATCTATTTGATAAGTCAGATTGAACGCCACAAGGAATACGCTTGATAAGTTCGAATAGTCTCTTCAAGAACTCAAGAAGAAAACCTCTCAATTTTGATGAGTATTACAAAGAGATGTATTAGCCATCTCTTTGTATTAGCAATCTCTTGGTGTCCTCATCATCTTTAGTCTTATTGTTTTTTCTCTCTAACATTTTTGTTGCAGATTTTCTGGGTTAGTTTTTCTTGTTTTTCCAGATTCTTTAAGGAGAAGAACAAAGGGATATGTTCTCAAGGTTTTCTGAAGGGATTTATAAGCTGTTGAGCTGAAGGGATTTTATTCATTCTTCTAAGAGATTTAGAAGTACGTAAAGTGGAGTGGGATATTCAACTTAGGGAAAATTGTAAATCTTGTTGTGAGTTCAAGATTGTTCTTTAGCAAATTGACATTTTGGTTTTTTAATTTGTAAAGAACAAAATTTTACTATAGTGAAGTGATTTACCCTGGTCTTTGTGACCCAAGGAGTAACTGATTTTTATCAGCGAACCTTGTAAAAATTTGTTAGTGTACTTTACAATTCAACACTTGTTCTTTATTCTTTTGATTGAATGAAATCTTTAATTCATAGACTCAAAAAGTAACTTTTAATATTGGTATCAGAACCGCACAATATAAAATTGTAGATCCGTAGATCCGCACAATAAATGTAACATCTCGATCCGACACTGTAGACTTCAGTGCCTAATGGAGATACACCATCAACCTTCACAAATAAGTCAACCTATTATTTCACATGGCTTGGGGTTTCCCTCGGACAGTCGCAACGCAAAATGGAGAAAGTTATGGGTTAGCTTTTCGTCAAGTGGAGCATCGCAGACCTTAGTTGTTGCTGCAATGGCGCAAAATGCTTGGGGTTTTAGGTGGGCTGCGACGCAGGTGTGGGGCACCGCAGTGCTAAATAGAGATTTTTAAAATATGTTAAGTTGGGTTTTGGGAAACTGATTCAGAGAGCTAAAGAACAATTCCACTACA
This sequence comes from Humulus lupulus, assembly GCF_963169125.1. Classification (NCBI taxonomy): domain Eukaryota; kingdom Viridiplantae; phylum Streptophyta; class Magnoliopsida; order Rosales; family Cannabaceae; genus Humulus; species Humulus lupulus. The sequence goes on along the minus strand of NC_084800.1, from coordinate 175,506,255 downwards.
CAATTTAGTGGAATTCGAGGTCCCGAGGGCTAGGAGCTTGCTTAGCTAAACTTTCGTTTAATACCTAAATTGTCGTTTAACATTAACTACACTTTTAAGTCCAAATGACTCTCTTAACGAGTTAAACACTATTTTTAACACACAGTGTAACAGTCCTAAATTGTTAGGGTGTTGCATTAATTGTCTAATATTCAAGTCAACATTATCACACCCAACTCCACTTCGATCGCACTCAACTTTTTGTTCCTTCCTTATTTAAGATGTTTGAGCTATTTTTCACCATTACGTTCAATTTATTGTGCTTGATCATCGAATTGTTGAAACATATAAAAGACAAGCATAATTAAGTACAAAACCGCATATATAAAACACTAAAATAACACAATAACACATTAAATACACTCCTAAAATTAACCTGCTATGAGATAATTTTGACAACTCTAAACTTTACCCTATTAAATTATATATAGTGATTAAGTGAATTAAAATATATATCATGTATAAAGCTTAACAAAAAAAAACACTATATAGCGGAATGGGAGTTCATCACACGCTATTGATAGAAGAAGAAAGGGTATAAAGAAGAAGCACCACAATGCCAAGGTTATTAAATAAGATAATGGTAATAAAGAGAATTTTCTTCCCAAAAAAAAAATCCAATATTTATCTTTCTCATTATTTTTTATTCCAACAATTATTCGATGAACATGCTGAATTGTGTAGTTTAATTTGTTTTTTAAGTTTCAAACTTTCCCATCAAAATGACTCAGCAAACCTCCAAGTGAAATGGCTATGATGGCATGGCATTTTGCAGTTGGTCAAACAGAATAACGTATGTACCAATGCCAAGCAGATATATACTACTTATCACTAATTAATACAAATATATATTTATATTTATTGGAGAGCCGTTGATCCTTCCTTTCCATCCTTCAAAGATAAAAAGCTCTCACAATTCAAGTGGCGATGAATCCCACCAAAAAGTTTTCAAAAGGGCATAAATAAAGGCAAAGTTAAAAAGGAAATCAAATTTTGTTTTTATTTTTTTTAAAAAATAAAACAAGTTAGAAAAAGAAAAAGATGAAAAGGAGTATAATAGTAGGGGTTAGGGTATGAGTGACGGTATCACAATTGGGGTTAGTGGTGGTGATAGGGATTTGGAGTGGGTGACAGACCCACGTGACTGACCCACCACCACCTCCACCTCCACCTCCACCTCCACCATCACCTCTCTCTTTCTCTCTCTAACACTTCCTCCAGTGGATGTCTAGGTTGGCTTCATATCAACGCTAACAGCCAAAATAACACAACCACAGCAATAAAACCAACATACCCACAAACCAAATAATTAATGAATCCCCCCAAAAATAAAATAAAATTATAAAGTTAAAGAGGTTACCATCATTTACTCATTTGACCCCCCAAAAAAGTGTCACCATTTATTTCTTTTGGTTCCTCCACTAACTCTTAAATCTTTCCTTCTGTTTCTGTTTCTCTTTCTTTATTCCCCTTGTTTATTTGGAGAATAGTATTATTTATCTTGGACTTCATTTTCTTAAGATACCAAACTAAATCATACGGTTGGGATTTATTATACATTAGCAGTGGTTAACTAAAACGGATGTAAAACCATAGTTAGAAAACAAAAAATGTCATATTTTCTTGTAGCAATATATATGCCATTTTATGATCGATGCTTTATTAAGTCAAAATTATGTGTCTCCATTTAATTTATATAAAATTATATTTTATTAAATAATAGTCAATATACTCATTGTGTTGTATACTTTCAACTTATAATTGTTAGCAATTTGAACTCTCAATATTGCATCATGGTTCTCATCCGAGCGAATTAGACTTCCAAATCACAATCCAATATATCAACGTACAAGACGTTGGAGTAAGAAAATTTTCCAGTTATTTATAAAACGGGGACTTAAGAGGTTTAGATCCTTTTGCCACATTTAGGAGATGCCTCTAGCTAGGCCTCCCTATCACTAACAATTGTGGTACGATATTAATGTATGTTGATGCCAAATTATTACATCTAAAAAAATAAAAATAAAAACACTGATTAAAGCTTTGTAGGGTTAATCTACGATGATTGTATACACTCACTAATAGAGATACTGCTAGTGGCTTTCCCTCTCACTTTTCACTCACTTTCTTAGTTTGGTTGGCCACTTACGCTAGCCATATATTTTTTCCACCTCTTCCCTTCTCTCAAATGCTAGTGGTTCTCTTCTCTCCTCTTCTCCCTCCTCCTTTAACACTTTCTCATATTCTCTTTAATTAACCTTTTTTCCCCTTCTCTTCTATCTATCTATGTAGGTTAGCTGCTTAAAACAAAGGGGTAAAAAAAAATACAAACAAACAAAACATAGTATATGGGGAGAAGAGATGGACAAAGAAACTAATAATCATCACCACCACCACCAAGAAAGCCCATCTCTCCTCCCTAACACCACCACTGCTGTTGCCGCCTCCGCAACCGCAATAACAGTCATCCCCAAGGAAGAGTCTCCTAGAAAACCACTGAGCGGTGGCGGTGGCGGTGGTGACAGGTTAAAGCGAGATGAGTGGAGTGAAGGAGCTGTTTCAAGCCTTCTAGAGGCTTATGAAAGAAAGTGGGTTCTAAGAAATAGGGCTAAGCTTAAAGGCCTTGACTGGGAAGATGTTGCTAGGTATGTGTCGTCTAGAGCCAATTCTACCAAATCACCGAAAACGCAAACACAGTGCAAGAACAAGATCGAGTCCATGAAGAAAAGGTACCGATCGGAGTCCACTGCCGATGCCTCCTCGTGGCCTCTCTACTCCCGCCTTGATCTTCTGCTACGTGGAAATGGGGTGCCGCCAACTGCCGCCGCTTCTGCCGCTGTGGTCGTCACTACATCGTCACCAGCACAGCCACCTCTACCTCCCATGCCGCCTTCTCATCCACCTCCTCATCTTCATACCAATAACTCGCCTTTATTGCTCTTGGAGCCGACACCGGTAGCGGTGGCGATGGTGCCACTGCCGCCGCCTCCGCCATCGCCTCCTCCTCCTCCGCTACACGCTGCTCCACCTCTAATTGGAGCGGCACAAAATTCACATGGATCTAATGGGGTTGAGAGACTAACCAAGGTCAGATATATCTCCTTTCATTTTTTTCCCTTCTTTCTTGTGTAATCATTTATATAAACTTTGACCACTATATATATAAATAAATATATATTTTTAATTAATTCCTATTATATTATTAATTAATTTCTCTCTGTCCTTTAAAGTTTTACTATCCTTATATATATACATACCAGTTTCTTTCAGTCATGATCCATGAATATGTATTGTTTTGTTATATTTTATGCATAACAATATGTACAAAAGATTAGTGTATATTTTATTTATGTGCAGGATGATACAGGTGGCATAAACAAAATGCTTATATCAGACCATGCATCGGACAAGAAAATTAATAATAATTCAATGGACATAACGTCGGACAGTAGTACACCCGCACTTTACAGCGAAAAGGCGGAGAAGATAAGGAGTTCGTCGCGAAAGGCGGGGACGGCGGTGAACAAGATAATGAAGAGGAAGAGGAAGAAGAAGAGGAAGGAAGAGTTGGAGGTGGCGGAGAGCATACGGTGGCTGGCGGAGGCGGTGCTGAAGTCAGAGCAAGCTAGAATGGAGGCAATGAGAGAGATCGAGAGGATGAGAGTTGAAGCGGAGGCCAAGAGAGCTGAAATGGAGCTCAAGAGGACTCAGATTATTGCCAATACTCAACTGGAGATTGCTAAGCTTTTTGCTTCAGCTGTTCATGTTGGTAAAGCTGTTGATTCTTCTTTAAGGATTGGAAGAAATTAACTGACATATCAATCGTCATATTTAATATATTTATATATATAGCTACTACGTAACGTACACAATATGTACGTATATAGTACTCACATGAATATGTATAGAGATTTACTTGTTATATATATTAAATCACCAGTAGTGAAGGAAAGACAACAAGGAAACGAGACAAGTCTAGTTTTCGACGGATGAGAGATTTTAATTAACATGATCATCATGTAATGATTATTATACGACGAGATTAGTGTAATATTTAGTAGCATAGTAAACGTACAGTTGGGGGATTAGGACATGCACAAAACAGCCAATACTTTGCACAAATAATAGCAACAAAGAATAATAAGTAATAGACAATTAAACAAACCCAAAAGTAATCAAAAGTAAAATACAAAATAAAGAACACCAAGAATACTTGGTTCAGATACAACCAGTTTGGTAGATCCTACATTTAAGGCTAGACAGCAATGCTTAAGTCAAATCCACTATATGTGAAACTAGATTACACCCTCAAAGCTCTCAAGATTACAACAACACTCATTCAATTTCTCTTGAAATACTCTCTCACTTGAGTATTGCATTACAGTTCTTACTCTCAGCCAAAACTCTATGAAATTAAAATTATCTTAGGTTGGTCAGGCCTAAAACTATATATAGGGTCGAGATACAAGAACTAAACAGCCAAACAGAAAACTAACGGTAACTAACAACAATCTGTTATTCTGTTACGAATTACTGGTGTTCATGCAGATGCGACTAGAAAAAACGTAGATGCAATTGAAAACTGCAGACTACAGTGAGCTGTCATTTTACTAATCTTTTGATTGGTTGAGGAAAGAAGTCACAATCTTCACAATTCTCCACCTTGACTTCTTATTCCGAAATAGGATTCAGTGGATTAGACAATGATGCCTTAGCTTTAGCTCTAAGGGATTCCCATCCTGATGCCAAGCAAGTTCAAGGCTGAAGTGAATTTGCTCATGGGTATGACCTTAGTCATCATATTAGCTGGTTGATCTCAGTGGATATCTTCACAGTCTTGACAAGTTGTTTTAAGACAATATCCCTAAGAAAATGGAGCTTAACATCTATGTGTTTCCTTCTTTCATGAAACAAAATATTCTTAGACAGATGTATTGTACTTTGTGAATCACAATGTACAATCACATGATCTTGTCTAAATCCCAACTCACTCATCATCCCTTTTAACCAAAGAGCTTCCTTAACAACTTTTGTGAGAACTATGTATTCTGCTTCAGTCGAGGAGAGAGCCACAACATGTTGTAAATTAGACTTCTAGCTTACAACATTCCCTCCAACAATCAAAACATACCCAGATAAAGATCTTCTTTTATTATAATCTCTAGCGAAATGTGAGTCACAATACCCCATAACTTCACATTCATTTTGGTCTGAATTTGTGTACAAAATATGTAGGTTTGCAGTGCCCTTCATGTACCTTAGTAACCATTTTACAGCTTGCCAACGGTCCAAGCTTGGTTTGCTCATAAACCTACTAACCAAACCAATTCAATATGCTAAATTAGGTCTTGTTGATACCATAGCATACATAATGCTACCAACAGCATTAGCATAAGGAATTCCCTTCATATTTTCTTCTTCAAAACACGTTTCTTCTTCTATAAGAGACTAGAGCTTGAAGTGGGCTCCAATGGGAGTATTGATAGATCTGGATTCCTTTTGATCAAACATTCAACCTACCTTCTTGAGACAATCTCAACATGCCTTCATTTCTGTCTCTAGATATCTCTATTCCCAAAATCTTGACAGCTGCCCCTAATTGCTTCATATCAAATTCTTGACTTAGCATCTCCTTGAGCCTTTCCATTTCAGATCTGTGTTTACACGTTATAAGCATGTCATCCACATAAATTAACAAGTAGATGTAGCTTCCATCTTCTAGAACTTTGAAGCAAACACAACTATCAAATTTTGATCTTTGAAATTTCTGTCTTAGCATAAAGTCATCAAATCTGAAGTACCATTGTCTTGGTGACTGTTTCAAACCATATAGAGATTTTTTCAGCAAGCACACCTTCTCTTCCATCCCTGGCTATATCAATCCTTCAGGTTGTTGCATGTGTATTTCTTCATCAAGATTACCATGAAGAAATGATGTCTTCACATCAAGTTGATCCAATTCTAAATTCTGAATTGCAGTGATAGCCAATATAATTCTTATAGAAGTGTGTTTGACAACAAGAGAAAACACTTCATGATAGTCTATCCCTTCAACTTGAGAAAAGCCTTTTGCCACCAACCTTGCCTTCAATCGAGGTAGCTCAATTGCTTCAATCCCTGGTTTTCTCTTGTAAACCCATTTGCATCCTATTACTCTTTTGTTCTTAGGTTTATCCACCAGAATCCATGTCTCATTCTTAGATGAAGACTCCATCTCTTCTTTCATAGCCTTATTCCATTTACTCCATTCAACACTATTCTTGGCTTCCTTGTAGCAAATAGGCTCATGTAGCTCTAGTAAATCAGCTACTTTAAGGGCAAAAGTAGTAATATCAGCATGTGCAAATCTTTTAGGAGGTCTGATCTGTCTCTTTGCTCTATCTCTAGCCAAGAGATAATCTGAAGCTTGAGTATCTCTGCCATCAACTTCAGAACCATCTGCATCACTTCCAGATGCATCTCCAAGTTCACTCTCCTGAACTCCACCTTGATTCTCATTCTGTGATGTTTCTCTCAATTCAATCTGCATAGTATCTTTCTGCTCAGCTTGTTTAGAGCTGGCTTGATCACTAAATTTCATGTTAGTTTTATAAAAAGGAGTGCTCATTGAATATAACATCACTACTGATAATGCATTTTTTTCTCATCTATTAACCAAAGTTTATAACCCTTGACACCACTTGGATAACCAAGAAACACACTCTTCATAGACCTAGGATTCAACTTCCCTTGACTAATATGAGCATAAACTATACAACCAAAAGGTTTCAGGTGATTGTAACTTGGTTTATGATCGGACCAAACATGTTCAAGAACCTTACAACCTAATGCAGATGAGGTGACCTATTAATGAGGTAGCAAGCAGTAGGAGCTGCCTCTGCCCAAAATGTTTTTGGCAAACCTGAATCAACTAGCATGCATCTAACCTTATTCATGATTGTTCTGTTCATTCTCTCAGCAATACCATTGTGTTGAGGGGTGTTCCTAACCGTATGGTGCCTAACCATGCCATTTTCAGTGCAATAAGAATCAAACTCAGCATTACAGAATTCCAAACCATTATCAGTTCTAAGTTTCTTAACTTTCTTCGCAGTTTGATTTTCTACCATAATTTTCCATTCTCTAAACCTTCCAAAAGCCTCATCCTTAGTTTTAAAAAAAATAGATCCACACTTTCCTAGAATAGTCATCAATAATAGAAAGGAAATATTGAGCTTTACCTAGAGATAATGGAACTTGGAATGAACCCCATAAGTCTGAATGAATGTATTCCAATATTCCTTTGGTTTTATGAGTTAAACTTGCAAATTTCAACCTGTGAGCTTTTCCTACAACACAAGTTTCACAAAACTGTAAGTCTAAAATATATTTAGAGTTCAAGAAACCTTGCTTACCAAGTTCTACCATTCCCTTGTGACTCATGTGCCCAAGTCGTTTGTGCCACGATTCTGTGGTATTAGGTTGTAACGACCCAAATGTGCTAATAAGGCTTAGGGCCTTGATTAGCGTGCATGGAGGGCAATAAATGATTTAATATGTTAATATATGAATTTATGTGAACATATGATAGAGATGCATGTTTAGTTGAATTAAATATGCATGTGGGCCCCGTTTGGATATTAGGGGTATGTCTGTGATTTTAGCCCGTTGAGGGTATAAATGTGATAAATGCGATATGTATGTGATTTATCTGTCTAACACGATTCGAGATCGTCCTGGGGAGCGGTTAGCCAGAAAGTCACAACGGGGTTGAGAATCCGACTTAGGGCGAGTCGAGGGGTATTTTGGGTATTAGATGTATTATGAGGTTATCGGGTTATGGAAATAAATATTTGGAGATATATTTGAGGTTAGAATGTCTAGGAGGGAATATTGGGGAAATTTACCATTTTGCCCTCGGGGACGTTTTGGTACCCCCAGCTTTGAGGTAACCTTAAAGCTTAAGTTAAATAAAACAAAAGAAAGGGAAACACTCAGAAACTTGTAGAAACCGACCCAAGCATTTTCTCTTCACTCTCTTTAATTTCTCTAAGGCATATAAAAGGAAAATTGTGGTGGAAGCTAATCAAAATAAGGAATTGGGCTGGGAAACCTTTGGAGCTAGAAGCTTGAGGCTTAAGGACCAAATTCAAAGACTTAATTGAGCAAGGGTAAGCTTTAAATTACAAGAATTTCTCTTGAAGTTTCTGCTCGTTCTCTTAGAATATGCATGTAGATGGGAGAAGGATTGATTTTGGGTTTGATGAGGTTTTTGGCTTAGGTTCTTGTTAGGTTTTGCTGTTGAAACTGTTTTAAGATTTCTGTGATTAATGTTTGGATTGTTAGGTTGATTTCCTTGGATGATTGGCTGGGTTTTAGAAGAGAAAAAGGAGGATTTTTTCTGGGTTCGAATGGTCGGGCCACGGCATTGTTCTTGCTGCGCTGCGGCCCTTTGAAAGCGTTTAGGTGGCCTGGAAGAAGGGCGGGCCGTGGCATGCCCTGGCTAGGGCCGCGACGCGCATGCTCTGTTTTGGGTGTGCTCTCAGGTTTGGGGGCAGGCCGCGGCATAGTCTCATAGGGCCGCGACTCTTAGTGCCATTTTATGCTTTTAAGTGTGTTTAGGCTTAGGAACTCAAAGGTTAAGGCTCGGGATGGATTTTATCACCTGGATTGATAGAATTCAAGGTCCTGGAGATTAGAGTTATGGCTCAAAGTTATTTAATGGATTAGAACTTGATGGAAGAATATTGTTAATGTGTTGTGACTAGGGTTTCGGCAAGGCTCAAGTTAGGGGACTGTGCTCGGGATATCGGTGCTCGGAAAGCTCGGGACGCAGGTAAGAAAACCACTATTCCCATAGAGCTTGTATGCAGGGTAGAGCCCAATATGTTTGTAATGCAGGGCGTAGCCCTTTGATTGAATTCGTTAATGTTCAGTATATGTTTTATTATGCTATGAGTGCAATTATGTAAATATTTGGCAAGATTCGGGAACGGCGCAGGCCGTGGTCGGCAGGGGCCGAGAATGGCAAGGGGCCGGGAACGGCGTCAGGCACGTTGAGTGCAAGGCCGAGTGCGACAAGGGGCCGGGAGCAGCGTTGAGCACGTGGAGTGCGAGTTTCCAGGGCGAGACCCTAAAGGATACCTGAGATATCCTCACGGTGTGGACCACGAACCCAGGGCCTGGTAGAGCGCCTGGGATGGCATGGCCGTATGTGTTTAGCCTATTGATGGCTTGTCTATATGCTAAGTATTTGTTTTGCATATGTTTTATGCCTGTGAGGGTTTTCTTGCTGGGCTTCGACTCACGGGTGCTCTGTGGTGCAGGTAAGGGCAAGGGAAAAATCGACCAACCATGAGTACGGAGAGCGTGAAGCGGCGCGTACATGTTTGGCCTGCCTGACTGCCACGGCCAGTGGATTTCGGGAGATGGTTGTGCTAAAACCTAGATTTTGTCGCCTAGTCGACTTGGTTTGTACTTATATGTTGAAAATATTTCTAAATTGTATTTTGGGATCCCAAGAGTCAAATACTTTATGATTTTTAGTAAATGGAATTATTTTCAAAGTTTATAACTCTGTTTATGATTTAATTACACTTTTGACTTTAAACCTCGATTAGCGAGTTAAATGCACGATTTTGAACTCACTTAGTAACGACTCTAAGGAAGTAGGGCGTTACATAGGTTCTGTAGTTGAATCTATAGCAGGCCCAGTTGAAACTCCAGCAGACCCAGTTATGGTCTCTCCTTGTAGTATGTAAAGTCCTTGTCTTAGCTCACCTCTCATAAACACAATTGTACCTTTGGATACTCTCAAGACTCCACCTTCAACTTTGTAGCTATAGCCTTTGGAATCTAAAACACCAAGAGACAAAAAATTTCTTTTTAGTTCAGGTATAAATCTAACATTAGAAAGTACCTTTATGGTGCCATCTCTCAATTTGATATTGACAGAACCAATTCCTTGAATTCTGAATGTGCTGTTATTTCCCATCAACACTTGCCATGTACTTTCTTCTTTTATATCAAAGAACCAATCTTTTCTTGGTGACATATGAAATGTACACCCAGAATCCATAACCCATTCATCCTTAGGATCACTGGTTGACACTGTCAGAACATCAGCATCCATAGATCCATCTGTGACATGAGCTTCATCTTTGTTGTCTTGCTTTTGTCCTTCATTTCTTCTCTGTGGAAAATTTCTTCTGAAGTGACCTTCTTGGTTACAAATCCAGCAAGTTCTCCTTAGTTTTGACTTGGATCTTGATCTCCCTCTGCTCTTTCCATTTCTATGGTTGTTGCCATCTTTTCTTTCGGGTCTTCCTATCACATTTAGACCTTCGGCTTGAGATCTTGACATCTTAACATTAGCTTTTAGATCTAATTCCTTTGAGTATGCAGCACCAATCACTTCTTGCAGTGACAATGTATCTTTAGCATACTTCAAAGTGTCCCTCATATTATCATAGGCCTTCGGGAGTGAGTTCAATACAAAAGATTGCTTGATCCTCTTCTTCAATCTTTACATCAATTGACTCTAAATCTGAAACTAGCTTGGTGAAATCGTCTATATTATCATCAATAGACTTGGATTCCTCCATCTTGAATCCATAAAATCTTTGTTTGAGATAGATTCAATTTGGTAATGCCTTGGTCATGTACAACTGTTCTAACTTCTTCCACATATCATGAGCTATTTCTTCTTTGATTACTTTCCTCAAAACTTGATCATTCAAACTCAGAATGATTGTGTTCTTTGCCTTTTTCAGCAACTCTGCCTTGTTTTCCAACTTAGCCATCTTACTTTCTTCTTGTAGGGCTTCTTCACATCCAAGATTACCCATATGACCCATCATCTTTGCATGCCATAGACTGAAATCATTCTTGCCATCAAATTTCTCCACCTCAAACTTGGAAGTCGACATATTGAAGAGAATTTCTCCTAGCCAGCGAACAAGTTCTCAATTGCGGAAGTACTTCAAAGTTCTTGATCTTTCTTGGAGAAATCATAGTCGAAGATGGTGAAGAATGAGCCACTCTAACCTGGCTCTGATACCAGTTGTTCGGGGATTAGGACCTGCACAACACAACAAAGAAAAACAAGTAATAGATAATTAAACAAACCCAAAAGTAATCAAAAGTAAAACACAAAAGAAAGAACACCAAGAATACTTGGTTCAGATACAATCAGTTAGGTTGATCCTACATCCAAGGCTAGGCATCAATGCCTAAGTCAAATCCACTATATCTGAAACTAGATTACACCCTCCAAGCTCTCAAGATTACAACAACACTCATTCAACTTCTCTTGAAACACTCTCTCACTTGAGTATCACAATACAATTCTTACTCTCAGCCAAAACTCTCAGAAATTGAAATTATCTTAGGCTGAGCAGGCCTAAAACTATATATAGGGTCGAGATACAAGAACTAAAGAGCCAAACTGAAAACTAACAGTAACTAACAACAATCTGTTATTCTGTTACGAATTACTGCTGTTCACGCAGATGCGGCTAACGTAGATGCAACTGAAAACTGCAGACTACTGTGAGCTGTCATTTTACTAATCTTTTGATTGGTTGAGGAAAGAAGTCACAATCTTCACACATACGTACGAATAAAATAAGATATCTCTCTAGCTACCTCTATAATTGTCACGACCCGAGCCTAAGCTATGGCAGATTTGTAATATCCATAACATAGTTGGTCAAAAGTCAAATTTTGAACCTTGTTTGAAAATAACATTTATAAATAATCATTTAGTTTATACTAAATAGTACCAAAACTATAAATAAAAAATACTAGAATAACTCCTATAATTATATATAAAAGTATTAGTGATAAAAGCACGATCATCTATCATTATACATAGAACAATAATATTCCCATAATTATGCAGTCACCAAACAGTTAAATTTAATATGTCATGAAACACCAAAATAATAATTAGCACCTATCATTCCTCATTCATAAGTTTTACATAGCTAATTGAGATATAAAGACCAATAGGTGTCAAATTAAGTACATGGACCGTGTTCAAAAGATAGGACTATGGGAATAAATGGAACTAGGCTAAAACACATTGGCTCCACCAATAATTCACCTTCCACATTCACATCACTAGGTTCCTAGAATGGAAGAGGTAGAGGGGGTGAGCTTATAAAGCCCAGTAGGAAAGCAACTAATATCATAGGACCAAGAGTTTAATAAAACCCCTGCATGATTAGCTTTAAAAACAAAACTTACACCATCATGCATAAACCAAAATAAAGAGAAACCAAAAATAATCACAAGAGCATAGCTACACGTGCACATCACACTGTCCACTAAATCCCCACAATAGAAAAATTTACATCCTAAACTGGGTAGCCAGACATGATAACCACCACAAGGGGGATACTCAGAAAATTTCTTGTATATATATGCTAGGTTTTTACACTTACACGTGAGTGGACACCTGGTCTACCTATGATGACACATAGACTAGGTCGTGAAACCACAACATGCACAAATCATGATCACTATGACTCTCATCATTATAACCAAATGTAGGCAAACATGAAAAGTAAGAAACATATTCCCTTTTATTTTAGCAAATTGGGTAGCATAACAAAAGCGTTTAAATGAAACCCAAAAATCATAACCTGCATCAATATATGTATAAAAATTTAATTGGCACACAGTGCCCTCAAAACAGTCCAGAAAAACATGCAGGTTAAGTTTTCCATTTTTCAATACATATAAAACAAGTCCAAGAACAAAGTTGAGTCCCTACCTCTTTACGACCGTATCCTCTGCCCAAGAGACACTCCTAAGCGTCCTATTCCTAGGTTCCAAGAAGTTTAGCCTCGCCTCCAAGTCACTTAGTCCTATAGTCCTCAATTGAACAAATAATTTTTATAATTGTAATGTACTATTCAAACCGAGTCCAATGACATAAATCATGATACCATTTAATTATGATAAAAAATCTCACCTCAACCGGGCACAGTGGCGGTTTGCGGTGGCCAACGGCGGTGCTCAAGAAACAGTGATGAAAATTAACTTTCTATTTATCAAAATGATGTACTCGATGAATACATCACAGAAGTACAACCCATTTTCCCAAATGACCCTCGGTGTCACTGAAAACTGCTTCCAAAGGGGCAGAGATACCCAAAATCTCATTGGAGAAAAATGGCAAGTTGAGCGGATTGACATAGTGGGCGACGTTCCTTTTGCGACGCTAATTCCAACAATACCAACTACTCATCAAACAGAGGTCGGAGTTGGTTGTAAAGTCACCTCAAAGTTTCAACGGAAAAACTTCGCAGTGGTCCTACGAGCGCATCCTTCCTCCAATGCTCACCAAACTTTGGGGTTGCTATCGTTGCCAGTCGGGAAAACTATAGAGGTGGCGTGTGTCCAAAATGGTGGTCGGTGGTGGTTAGGTCTGGTGGCTGCCGTGTCTTGCCAAATAGAGTAGAAGAAAAATAAAGAAAAGAAAGAAAAAGAAAAGAAGGAAGAAGAAGAGGATGGAGTCGGGGAGGGAGAGGGAAAAGGAGAAAGTCTTGCTTTTGACTTAAAGTGGGTCTCACCACTAAGAAAAAGCTATGATTTTATTTGATAAAAATATGGGTACTTACATTCTTCCCTCCTTATAGAAATTTCATCCCGAAATTTTCAAAGTACAACCTCAAGATGAAAATTAAACAAATGAAGATACTTATCATACATCTTCGACTCTAACTCCTAAGTAGCCTCGTTTTCTCTATGTTTCTGCTATAAGACTTTGAATATTGTAATGTCTCTATTCCCTAAAACCTTTAAATCTCTCGCCAAGATTCTGATAGGTTGTTCTTCACATGTCACATTATCTTGAAGAGGGATAGTCTTGTACTCAATGATGTGCAATGGGTCTGGAGTATACTTCCTCGGCATCGACACATGAAACACATTGTGAACATGCCCCAACCCTGCTGATAAGTTCAATTGATAAGCGACCTCTCCAACCCTCTCAATAACCTTGAAATGTCCAATATACACCGGGGCTAGCTTACCCTTTACTCCAAATCTCATCACAGCATGCATAGGAGTAACTATCAAGAAGACATAGTCACCAACCTCAAAATCAACTTCTTCGGTGGAGATCGACATAACTTTTCTGACGACTTTGACTCTTGGATGCCTTTGATCTTCTCAGTGGTTCTAGTGATAATTTGAGGTCCAATAGTGACATGCTCCTCTGTTTTTTCCCAACACAAATGTGATCTGCATGGTCTCCCATATAAGGCCTCATACGGAGCATTACCTATACTGGCTTGGTAGCTATTATTATAAGTGAATTCCACCAATGACAAGTGTTCTCCCCAGCTATCTCCAAAATCCAAAATACAACAACGAAGCATGTCCTCCAAAGTTTGGATGGTCCTCTCAGACTGTCCATCTTTCTAAGGATGGTGAGCGGTGCTGAAGTTAAGCTCAATTCCTAATGCTTTTTGCAATCCTTGCAAAAACCTTGATGGAAATCAAGGATATCTATCAGAAACAATGCTTGAAGGCAACCCATGTAGTCGAAGTACATTATCCACATAAAGTTGACCAAGTCTAGAAACCTTATAATCCTTCTTAATTGGAATAAAATGAGCAGATTTGGTCAAACGATAGACAATCTCCCAGACAGTGTCATGCTTTAATGGTGTTAATGGTAATCCAGTCACAAAGTCCATCGTGATCTTGTCCCACTTCCATTCTTGTATAGGCAAAGGCTAAAGCAAACCTGAAGGTCTCTAGTGCTCAGCTTTAACTTGCTGGCAAACCATACACTTAGCTACAAAGCTAGCCACATCTTTCTTCATACCTTCCCAACAGTATTGACTTTTCAAGTCTCTTTGTACTTCCAGGATGTACAACAAACTTAGACCTATGGGCCTCGATTATAACAGATTCTCTAAGATGAGGGATATTTGCAACGACCAATCTTCCCTTATGGTATAAGAATCCTTCAGCATTTACTGTCCATCCATCTAACTTCTCACCGTTTTGGATTCAATTCCAAATAAGTCTTAATTTCCCATCTTGCCACTGACATTACTTAATTTGCTGAAGTAGCACTGGTGTAGTCACTGCGTTAGAAACACAAGCAATCTATTTTCCTTCATAATACCGCAAATAATAATCACCCACCATGATAGTTCTTTTCCAATCCTCAAGAGCTAAACATGCCAAAGTACCACGAGGTTTTCTACTTAATGCATCAACGACCACATTTGCTTTTCTAGGATGATATTGCAAAGTGAAATCATAATCCTCCATGTACTCGACCCATCTTCTTTGCCTCAAATTCAAGCCTCTTTGAGTAAATAGATACTTAAACTCTTATGATCAGAATATAATTCAAACTTTGCCCCATATAAGTAACACCTCCAAATCTTCAAGGCAAAGATCATTACTGCAAGTTCCAACTCATGTGTGGGGTAGTTCCTCTCATGTGGCTTCAATTAAGGTGAGGCATAGGCAACAACCTTGCCATTTTGCATGAGAAATCCTCCTAACACTACAACAAAAAGGCCATTTGTGTCAGTTTATAACTACCACAATTGAGTTTTTGCGTCAGTTTAAGATGTGACGCAATTGCCCATGACGCAAATGCCACTCTAGTTTGCGTCAGTGGGACACTGCCACAAATGTTAAAAAGAGTTTTTTTTTTTTTGCGTCAGTTGGGAAATGTCACATAAAGTATTAACCAGAGAAATTGCAAATGTTTAGGCCAATTTCCCTGGCCTATTTTGATAAATAAAATAGCAACAGAAATAGAAAAACAGCAGCAGAAACAGAAAAATAGCATTATGTACAAAAAAACAACAATATAATTTTTTTTAAACATTTATCTAGAGTTAACATTTATGATCAAAACTATAAAAGTAATTCAGATTTCAAAGTTAATCTATGTATATATGTACTCTTGTGTTCTAAATTTCTTAGTATTAAACCTACTTAAACAAAAATTTCCTCACCAACTTGCTCATTTGCTAACTGAGATACGCCATAATTGATTCAGTCCACTCATCCCATATCTAGTTGATTTCGTCAGCTGAATATGGACTCGTATTCATAAACTAATGAGAAAATATTTAAAATAATAAGTTAGAAAACATCCAAATAAAATCATGAACGATAGTTTAAATGAAAATTAAAAAGTAAAACAATACCTCATTTTTCAAGTAGGTCTTCGGTCTCGGCTGTGAAATCAACTCTCTAGCAAATTTCATAATGTAAAAGCCACACTCGGTTGGCCCAGTCTGGTTTCGACACTATTACAACATAGTTATCGAAATTTAAGTATTATATTTAGCAAGTTATTATAATAGAAATATGTCAAAAACTTGAATACGAGAAGTAATATAATTTACTTACCTTAGGAACACAAACTTTTAGATTGATTGACTCTTTTAGTCTTCGGTGTGCATCATATTGATCCAATGCCCTGCACACAATATTAATATTTACCCATATATGAGTTTGAAATAAAATCATAAATTAATTAAGTAATATGAAAAACTTACATGATAATTATTTCCTTGATTTCCGGACGAAAATGTGAGTTTAAAGGATCCAAAAAAGCCACTGAATGACTATGTGGCTGAATTAATACTAACATCCAATGAAAGCTACAATAAAAAAAATTGTGTAAGATATTTATCAATAAAAAAATATATGAATATAAAATTAAGTTGACTTACTTGTTGTTCCAAGGACAAATTAGAAACTGTATTTCTAGCTACTTCTGTAGAAATCGATCGAAGAGATTTTTAGCACGTATTTCATTGGTTCCTGCATTAGTGGACACTAAAGTGGGATGCATGAAAGTGTACATGTGGTTCAATCCCTTCGTTTACACTAAATCATCGAGGAATTAAAAAAGTTAATAAAATATTAAATTTCAAGTTAAACTAAACAAACTAAAAGATTGTAAACACCATTGTACCTCATATATAATGCTAGCTCAGTCTGTCCAATCATCTCATAGTTGCAAAAGTTGAGGATATCATCTTTCCCTAACAAAGCGATAGTTTGGAATCCAAATACCCTTTCAACAATTGGAATTTCTACCACGCGGTCAGCTTTCCATTTATCAATAAACTTCACCAAACAGTTCAACATTCTTGTCATAGGCACTTCTGTAGGCTCCTGTGTCAATGCCTCTATTCTTTTCTTTGATTGTCTTGGTTGTTGAGTAGAGGGTGCAAGTGTCTCTTTCGTTTGTTGATTAGTAAGAACCCAATGTTGAGGCCATCCAACATCATACTCGACTACTTTTCCAACCAAGCGGATATGGTAAACTAGCGTTCTCTTGAATGGCTACCTCAACTCTCACAAGATAATTTCCAGGAGGCAGTTGAACGCTATGTATTTCTGTAAAATGGGTACTTAAAAGTTTCCCTTCTGCAACTATATTTTTGTGTCAAACCAAGACACAACTTACAATTACTCTGTTACATTCCAATTAATCTGTTAGACTTTTCGATAAACTAGTTTATTTTTACTGTATCAAATATATGCAATAATGAATTAATAAGAAACTATTACCTCATCAAGAAAATTTGACTGCGGTGGTGGGAGCGCACATGGTGCCTATGTCAGTGGTGGAGGAGCATATGGTGGCTATGAGGGTGGTCGGTGAGCATATGATGTCCATGTCGGTGGTGGCAAAGCATATTGTGCCTTCGTCGGTGGTGGAGGGGCATATGGTGCATGTGGCGTGTTTGAGGATCCTCCTACACCCGAACCAAATGCATTTGATGATCCAAACACACCGCTCTATTGAGATGCAACATACGCCATCAACTGGTTTAACTTTTCCTCCTGTTGACGTGCCCTTTCTTCAGATTGACGCCATTTTTCTTCAAGGTTTTTGTAACGAGCATCTTCCACATCTTTTTGTTTGTGACTTTTTCTTCTTGGCAGTGGGACATGAAAAAATTGACGGGGAGCGACATGTGCACCGACCCCCCTAACACGTCCCCCATGCTCTGGAGTGCCTAATGCCATTGTTAGTATATCGTTTGAACCTTCCCCCACAAACTCTCCTTCTGCTACTTTTTGCCTGTATTTTGCCTATATATATAGTAAATAAATCAACTAGAATTTAACACACACATTAATCATTAAAATTATTTAAAAAAATCGAAGAACACTTATAATCTTCTTCACCACCTCTCGAGCTTCTTCATCAATAACTTCTCCTTTCTTGTTCATCCGTGCCCGTGTCCACATCTCTGCCCTGTCATATTCGGTCAACTCATGACCCAATTCCTCTTCCATTTGTTACTCTACCAGTGCATAACCGCCACGCCCTGAGTGATGTGGATACTTTTTCTGAGCCCAAGCATCTTGTTTTTGTTTTCTCATCTCTTCCCAATCTAGGGTTCGTCTTTTTGCAACAAATTTTTTCCAATCTTCATGGTCGTAATATTCGATGTAGTCTAATGGCGGATTGGCAAGAAGCTCAGGAGCTACATTCTTATATACATAAATAGGATCTTTTGTTAGTCTTGTTTTCCAATTTCTCGATGTTTTTCCTGCTTCTTTGAGGGCGTCTGTTTTAGCAGAATTTGGAAGTTTGAACGTAGTCTGCACAAACGAACCCAAAAAGATTAAACTTTTTTCAATATATTAATTTGTTAGGATAAATTTAATAGTTAATACCATAACTTACATGTATTTGACCCCATAAAGTCTCCTTTTATCATTCGACATTTGTTTCCAATTGTCGATATCTAAAGGAAGGGTTGTGCGTGATATCAGACCGATGGTGCTATTCATCTTGATCCCCCCTTTTCCTATCGCTCGACCAAAACGATTGTATTTGACCTCATAATTGTGACCCTCACTTCTTGCTTTGAATACACCACTACAATTTGTTTTACCCATATACTTCTTCTCTTGTGTATTTGTTGGTGCGGTAGGATTAATCCCCTCCAAACCATTACCATGATCATCAACAAACGGATCGCACTCTTCATCATATGATGGATCAATAATTAATAAATCTACAATTAAGTAAACACAAATATTATCTGGTATAAACTTCACAAAATTCATAAAAACAAAATCACAAAATTAATATATACCTTTGATTATCTACCCACAACCCTTCACCATTCTCGCGTATATAGTCATCATCATTATCAATGATGACATCAATAGGCGATGAAGCAATGGTAAGTGTTTCTTGCTCAAGTATAATGTCATCGCTCCCAGACTTTTTGATCAGATTATCTTTCGGTTGACTTGTTAGGACAATTGACCATCGAGCATCTACTGACGCTTGTGACGTCATTATAAAGCGGGCAGATTTATGTCCTATCCAGTTTAATTCCACCAGTGTGAATCCTAAGCCATTTGTTTTGACCCCATTATCACTTTTCACCCAATCACACAAGAAGACAGGAATTCGAATAGTCACATAATCTAGTTCCCAAATTTCTTTAATCACCCCATAAAATTTCATATCACAATTTATGGGATTTTTATCTTTGGAACTAGATATTTGAAAAGCTTGGGCAATAATAGTAACACCACTATTTTGTGTCTTTCTAATATTATCACGTTCCATGGTGTTGAATTGAATATCGTGAATATAATAGCATTGATACTTAATTACACTCATTGAAGGACCTCGTGCTATCCATTTTAGTGTTCCAGACACTTTGTTTGTGGTGTTATTCAGAACCTAGAATACAATAAAATAAAACAAAGCATATTAAATTCTAAAAAGCTAAAATACAATAACACTCAAACAAGAACAACACAAGTATTTTACCTCATTCTCGAACCAAGTGCTGAAATTTCGATAACATTCATCTTGTACCCATTTTTTATTATGAGACTTATTAGGATAAGTAGTCTTAATCCAATTGAAATGTTCTCTTCAAGAAAAATCATATATAACAACAAACTAAATTCATTGCCAATATAATGAAAGAGAAAAATAAGATTGACCATGCATATGTATGGGAACTTACTTGATGTATGGTTGAACATCATCAATATTTTGTAAGACTAGGCGATGTGCTTCATCTCTATCAGATTTATTTACTTCAAAAACAGAACCACCTCTACCAACTTTACTTATTTCAAACTCAATTTTAGAAAAATATAGTCCAATGCTCGCAACACCTGATAAGTATTCTATGCAGAACTCCATTGCTTCTTCTTCAGTGGGATTCAACTATGCAACCCTCAGATCTACTTCTATTTCTAACATAACCTTTTAAAACCTTCATATACCATTCAAATGGGTACATCCATCTCAAGTATACTAGTCTACACAATTTTACTTCTCTAACCAAATGAACTATTAAATGAACCATTATGTCAAAAAATGAAGGTGGGAAATACTGCTCCAACTCACACATAGTTATCACGATATTTGTTTGAAGATTGTCCAACTTCGACACATCTACCAGTTTACAACAAATAGATTTAAAGAAAAAGCATAGTTTGGTAATTGCATATCAAAATTTTTTGGGTAACACAGAACGGATAGCTACCGGTAGAAGATGTTCAAGTAGTGTATGATGGTCAAGAGACTTCATTCCAACTAAATTGAAAATTTTCATATCTACCAGAGAAGAAATATTTGAAGAATAACCTTCCAGTACTTTCACATTCGACAAAGAATGACTTACAATTTGTTTTTCTTCTTTAGGTAGGGTATAACACGCAGGTGGTAAATAGGTTCGTCTCTCACCAACCTCTGGTTGTAACTTACTGTGTATACCCATTACTTTTAAATCCAACCGAGCTTTAATTCCATCCTTACTCCGACCAGGAATATTCAGCAATGTACTAATTAACTATCAGACACCTTTTTCTCAATGTGCATTACATCCAAGTTATGCCGCAAAACCAAATGCTCCCAATACTCGAGCTAAAAAAAATATATTTCTTCTTCCAACAACCTGTCGCAACATCTACAACCTCCTTTGTTTTTTTACGTCTAACATTTTTTCTCTTATTTGTATAATTTCTAGGTTTACCGAACTTGCATTGGACTTTGTTCAACTTTGTTAACAATTATCCTCCAAGTAAAGGTGGTGGGGCCTTTCCAAATTCAGGTTTACCATTAAAGGCATTTGTCAAACTTCGAAATTTATGTTTTTTGGATAAGAAATTTTGGTGTCCCATATAACAAATATTTTTATAATATTTTAAAAATTCAGAATGAGTCCCTTCTTCACAAATGGGACATGCCTTTTACCCTTTCACACTAAATCCAGAAAGATTACCTAAGGCTAGAAAATCATTAATAGTCCACAACAACACTGCTTTAAGATTAAAATTTTCTTTCTTATAAGCATCGTAAGCATTAACCCCCTCATACCACAATGTGCTCAAATCATCAATTAAAGGAGCTAGGTATACATCAATATCATTTCCAGGTTGTTTAGGACCAGATATCAACAATGTCAATATGGTAAACTTCCTCTTCATACACAACCATGGCGATAGATTATAGATGACTAGCATTACAAACCAACAACTACATTTACTACTAAGGGAATTGTGTGGATTAATTCCGTCAACAGAAAGACCCAAATGGATATTCCTCAGTTCATTGCCAAATTCTGGCCATTTAACATGTACTGTTTTCCAAGCTGGCGAGTCAGCTAGATGTTTTAGCTTGCCATCCTTTACTCTATCTTTGGCATGCCAAATTAAATTTTTAGCATGATCATCATTTCGGTACAACCTAACCAAACGAGGTATCAGTAGTAGATACCATAAAACCTTTGTAGGGACACCGTTTCTAACTGCGTCTGAATTTTTTTCTTTTGCCATCTAGACTCGCCACATGTCGAACATGCAATTACATCAACAAATCTCTTTCGATATAAGATGCAATTGTTAGGACAAGCATGTATTTTTTTCATATTTCATGCCTAACGAACGCAATGTCTTCTTTGCTTCATAAAATGAAGATGAAATTTTATTACCTTTGGGTAATAATTCTCCTAAAAATGTTAACAACTCTATCATTCCCTTAACACTCCACCCATGTTTGGATTTTAAGTTATACAACCTAAGCAGTGCTAATAATTTAGTGAATCTTGTACAATTAGGGAAAATAGGTTTCTCAGCATCTTCTAAGATTGACTGAAATTTAATTGGATCCACATGTGATTCATATTGTGCATCATCAATATTTCTACAATATCATCAACTTCGTAATCCACATCAAAATACTTATTATTCTTAGATGGTCCCTCATCAGTGACTTTCATTCTTTCTTCGTGCAAAAACCATACTTTATAACTTTTGTCTATTCCATTCCTAAATAAGTGATCTTTTATTTTAAAAATTGGCATCCTCACAACGTTACCACACTTAACACATGGACAAGGAATACTATTAGGAGATTGAGTATTTCTTGCACAAAATTCAAAGAAAAACTCAACTCCATTCCTATATTTCACAGATAACTTATCTGTTGACATCCAATATCTATCCATTGTCAAACTTCACACACACACAAAAAAAAAAAACAAACAAAGAAAGCGACAAACATTAACAATTAAGTTCGTGGATTGCTTAATTGACAAGTAAATTAAGGAAACAATATGTCCACAAAAAATTGGGCAACATTTCCCCTATTTCTATCACATTTCCCAAAATTAAAATGTGCATTTATACAACACATGGTATACACAAAAATATCCAACAAATCAATCAAACATGCATAATTCTCAAATTACTAAATCTTAAAAAAAAATTGTGCAGCATTTACCCTATTTCTATCATATTTCCCAAAATTTAAATAAACCTATATTCATCACATAAACACAACAAACCAATTAATTAATCAAACATGCATAATTACAGCCTTATATCACCGCAGCACACAGTCCCAGAACCTATCTCCACTATTTTATAATTTGTACATTCCACTAAGTTAAATATCTTAATTATACATTAATGTTTGAAATATTACCTCTAATATAAAATCCTCCAAAGCTTGATCTCACCAACAAAGTTGTCAACAAAATACCTACTCAAATATAACAATAAACAAAAAAATAATAAAAAAAGTTGACAAAATATATTAAAGTTATATTGTAACTAAATAAACAATAAAGTGCTTAAAGAAAACAAATAATTTTTTATATGTACTCATTTATATACTTAAACCCGAAATAAAATATTTTTTTTTAAAAAAAAGTTAACAAATCACATAAAGAAAAATCGACTATAATTATCATAACTAAATCAATAATAAAATATAACTTAAAAAAACAAACAATTTTAATATATACATATTTAACCAATTAAACTCAAAATTTAAAAAGTTAACAAAATGTAAACAAAATTTTTACTAATAATAATCAAACTAAACAATTAATAAAATGAAACTTATACAAAATATATACATTAACATATATATATATAATCATTTACATAAGTAAATTCGAAATTAAATTAAATTTAAAAAAAAGAAAAAATTAATAAAAAATAAAGAAATTATAATAAAAAATTATTAAAAAAATAAAATATTAAAATGTAAAGCTTAAACCTAAAACAATTACATAATCATTAATATAAAACTATCCAAAAATTAAAAAAAATCTGAAATATAATAAATTTATAAAAAAAAATCACAAAAAGTAAATTTAAATAAAAAAAATTAATAAAATTGCACTTACTTGTAATAATTGAGCAATGTGGGTTCTTGAAGTAGAAAACCCCAAAAAACCAATAATGCTTATGGGTTTTCAAACAATAATATTCAAAAATACAAAATCTATACAAAAAATTCAAAAAAAAAACTATATATAAGTTTCATAAACATATATACATCATTATTTTTACATTAAAATTGAATTTTTTTTTATAAAAACGTACCAAAATGAGCAAAAATCGAAGGGGGCGCTGCTGGTGTAACACCTTGGTTACCCCAGAACAGTTACGGTGAATGGTGAACCGGAAATTTAACTCGCTACCCGAGTCCTTTGGTTAAAAACGTGCTTCTAGTGTTATTAACAGGCTAAGGTGGAAAACCAATCAAAAGGAAATGATATATTTTATTTAGAACATAAAACTGTTCATGGGCCCATAAAATCTTTTACAAGTTATTTACAACTCAAAATGGTCATTACTGTTTCAAATTTACAAACCCGCCGACCTAAGCGGCAAAAATAGGGTAAACCCCCTAGTTCCTCTGAGAACTCCTTGGTCGTAGTGGTCAAGCATCCGCATATGTACACATCACCACCTACGCTCTCCACTCAAGGCTGGGTGAGCTTTTGTTTCCCTTTACCTGCACCACATAACACCCATGAGCCAAAGCCCAGCAAGAAAACACAATATAGCATAAATATAATATCAACAATGATCATGATAATCATTCAGGACTTTCAGTCGAAAACAGATGAGTGACAGTCGCAAAAGTCACTAAGGTGGGTTCCGTTCCCTCTAGCCATGTGACGATAGGGTCACCGGGGTTTTATAAATAAGTGAACCTTTCACTAGATTAAATAGGATAGGTGCATGATGTCTAATCACCAACATGACCTTCCTCATGACCATAGAGTCATAACCATGGGATTCCGCTCCCTAGCCATGTGACAATCTGTCACCTAGGCCTTTGGCCCTGCTTTTGAGTAACTAGCTGAGACTAGTCAAGAGCTTATAGGTTTCATCGACCTTAGGGTCGATCCAGCATTAATGTCTTAAAGTCATTGAATGCTGATATCGATTAGATCTAATCTTTAATCGGCCCTGCGTTCAGGACGCTTATGCCGTTTCTGACTCACAGGTCAGTAATATGCGACCAGTGTCGTCCCTGACTAATCAGTGCCATGCACAAGTAAGCAAGCTCTGCTAAGCCTTTAATATGCAATCAGTGTCCACATTTATCAATCAACACGCCTCAACAACAATTATGCATGTCATGTACACAGGGTGCTGTTTTCTTACCTCTGATTCGAGCGAGAATGAATAAAAGAACGACCCTTGAGAACGATATGACTTTTAGTCCTTTAGCGGTCACCTAGTCATAACCAAATATGGGACACTATCAATAAAATGATTAACATAGGTTCCCAAACCAAGATTTAGCCTTCGGGACATCAATCCCCACCAATCCGGGTAGTAGGAACAATCCCGAGGCCTAAAACCAAGTTCCCGAGGTCAAAACACTCAAACGGTCTCAAAACCACTCAAGAGTTGCGGCCCTAGCACCTTGAGCCGCGGCCCCCAGCCACACCAGGAGCAAGGGCCGCGGCGCCCCACACCCAGGGCCACGACGCCCAGCAAGGCCAAAATGCCTCCACCTGCTTCTTCGAGCTAGGGCCGCGACCCCTAACCCAGAGCCAGCCATAAACCCATTTTCCATCATCCCAAACCTCCCAAAAACATACCTAAACACTTCCAAATCCACAAGTCAAAGTTCCCAAGCTTTCCAATGACCCAAAACCATCAAATCCCGAGGCTCAAACGAACCAAAAACTCAACAATTCACAAATTCCAATCCGAAGCTTAGAAACTCTAAAAACTCAAAACTTAGATGAACTTTAATTGGGTTGTTTCTCGTCAAATCCTTCAGTCAAGAAGCTTCTAATCTTTCCTAGGATCGCTATGCCTCGATCCTCGCTTGATTCCGACTCCTAGAACTCGAGATTTCTTCAAAAACGCCTCGAACGGTAAAACAAAATAACGAGAAGAGAAAAAGAGGTTTTCTAACGTACGATTCTATCTGACAAACTACTTCAAGCTTAAGTAACCTTGAATAAAACCTAGTGCTCGGGGTCCCGAAAACACCCCTGGGGACATTACAGTCAAAAGTTCCAGAATTTCCTCCTGATCTCAATAATTCCCAATTTATCATCAAATAACCTTCTCATTATTCAATATCCCAATAAAAGACCCTGTTATGAAAAAATAGCTAATTCATAATATAAGACCGTCTCATGCTAAATAACTCGAATATATCTCCATAATAATGGGATCTCATCCACAAATCACAATATGCACCCAAATACACAAATATGCCCTTAACTGGCCAAATTACCAAAACACCCTAATAATCAAATGTGGACCCACATGCATGCATATAACATCATATTATAATATAATTCACATAAACATGCATATTATCAGTTAATGGCATAATTAAACAGTTATGGCCCTCCCAGCCTACTAATCCAGCCATTAAATCGCATTAGGGATTTCAGAGCATTACAACTGGTTTCTTCAGTTTATGTTTCAGAAATTTTAGGTATAATGGGGCGGCTGTTTGGGGATGATGAGGGGTTTATTTAGCAAAAGGGTCATTTGCGTCAGTGCCCCACTGATGGTAACGACACATTTGCGTCAGTGGGGCATTGACGCAAACGTCAAAGTAAAACAAACGACCCCATTAAACACTGTTAGTGTACGTTATGACGCAATTGCCCCCTCATTTGTGGCAGTACCCAATTACCACAAATGCTAATTCTTGGTCAACAGCGTCAGTCAACTGTGTTGACTGACGCGTTTGACTGACACAGTTGCTTTTTTTTGTAGTAGTGTAAACTAGTACCAAAATCATTTCTAAATACTACATACGGTTCATCACTATTAGGCATTGCGAGAACAGGCACCATGGCCAATCTTTACTTAAGTTCTCTGAAAGTTTCTTCACAATTTTCATCCCATGTGAACTTTAAATCCTTTCTTGTTAGCTTTGTCAAGGGCATAGCAATTCGAGAAAAGATCTCCACAAAGCGACGATAGTAACCTGCTAACCCAAGAAAACTTCAAACCTCAGTAACATTCTTAGGTCTTTCCCATTGCAAGATAGAATCTATCTTCACATGATCCATATTAATGCCTTCTTGAGATATTACATGCCCTAAGAATTTGAACTATGTCATCCAAAAGTCACATTTCCCCTTCTTTAGCATATAATTGATGATCGCTCAAAGTTTGCAACACAATTTCTAAGTGCTTTGCATGGTCCTCATGCGTCTTGGAATACACCAAAATTCCATCAATAAAAACTACCACAAACTTATGCAAATAGAGTCTAAGGATCCTATCCTTAAGGCATGTTTAGGTGGGGAAAGAAACTTAGAGGGTTATGTGAGTCTGTTTGCAATTAAGGATGAGTCTAGGCCTCTAGATAAGTTTCCTTGGATATTAGTGGTTAGTGGCTTTCGAGATGTGTTTCTTGAGGATTTTCCAGGACTACCACCTGATAGAGAGATTGATTTTTGCATTGATTTGATTCCCGGGATTCAACTAGTTTCTATTGCACCCTACCGCATTGCACCTACAAAGTTGGCTGAATTATAAAAGCAATTGGGTTAGCTGATGGATAAAGTTTACATCAAGAATAGTACTTCCCCATGGGGAGCTCCAGTCTTATTTGCCAAGAAAGATGACGGATCCTTGCGATTGTGCGTCGTTATAGGAAATTAAATTGGATGAAAATCAATAACAAATATCCTTTGCCATGGATAGATGAGTTGTTTGATTAACTTGGATGTTCAAAGTGTTTTTTCAAGATTGATTTGAGGTCCGACTATCATCAATTGAAAATTAGGGAGGAGGACACCGGGGGTCATTTGGGCAAATAAGTTGTACTTCTGTAGTGTACTCATCAAGATGATTGTTTTGATATTTATAAATTTATTTTTCGTCACCGTTTTCGGAGCACTAACATCGGCCACTGCGAACCATCACTGTGCGCGACTGAGGTGAGATTTTTGACCATCTTTAAATGGTATCATGATGTATGTCATTGGACTCGATTTAAAGAGTACATTACGATGATGACAATTGTTTGTTCAATTGAGGACTGTAGAATAAAGTGACTTGGAAACGGGGCTAAGCTACTTGGAACCTAGAAATAGGAATTTTATGAGTGTCTCTTGGGCAGAGGATAGCGATCCTAAAGAGGTAGGGACTCAACATGGTTCTTGGGCTTGTTTTATATGTATTGAATAACATTATACATATTCCAAAATTTTTATATTTGTAAAATGTTTGAAAAATGGAACACTTAAACTGCATGTTTTTCCGGACTATTCCGAGGGCACTATGTGCCAATTATATTTTTATACATATATTGATGCATGTTATGATTTTTGGGTTTTATTCAAATGCTGCCATTATGCAGCCCAATTTTCTAAAATAAAAGGGAATATGTTTCTAGCTTTTCATGTTTGCCTGCATTTGGTTATACTTATGAGAGCCATAGTGATCATGATTTGTGCATGTTGTTGTTTCATGACTTAGTCTTTGTGTCGTCATAGGTAGATCAAGTGTCTACTAACCTATAGGTGTAAAGACCTAGCATCTATATACAGGAAGTGTTCTGAGCCTCCCCTTTGTTGTGGTTATCAGGTCCGGCTACCCATTTTAGGATGTCAGTTTTTCTATGGTGGGTAATGAGAACTAGGGATCTAGTGGATGGTGTGATTTGCACGTGTAGCTATACTCTTGTGATTATTTATGGTTTCTATCTATTTTGATTTATACATGATGGTGTATGTTTTGTTTTCAAAGAAAATCATGCATGGTTTTATTACACTCTTGGTCCTATGATATTAGTTGCTTTCCTACTGGGCTTTATAAGCTCACCTCCTATACCTCTCCCATTCCAGGAACCCAGTGACGCGAATGTGGAAGGTAAATTATTGGTGGAGCCAATGTGTTTTATCCTAGTTCCATTTATTGCCATAGTCCTATCTTTTGAACACGATCCATGTATTTAACTAATGGTCTGTATATCTCAATTTGCTATGTAAAAGTTAAGAATGAGGAATGATGAATGCTAATTATTATTTTGGTGTTTCATGACTTATTAAATTGAACTATTTGGTGACTACATAACTGTGTGAATATTATTGTTCTATGTTTAATGATAGATGATTCCGCTTTTATCACTAATATTGTTATATATAATTTATAGGAGTTATTCAAGTATTTCTGACTTATAGTTTTGGTACTATTTAGTATAAACTAAATGGTCATTGATAAGGGTTATTTTCCAACAAGTATCAAAGTTTGACCTTTGACCACCCAAGTTATGGATAATACAAATCTGCCATAACCTAGGGCTTGGGTTGTGACTATTCTTGTTTTGACTCTGGTGGGTCGTGGACACAAGCATCTATGAAATTAGTGTATAAGTTAACTCCAGGGTGAACATGAGGATTGCTAGTTACTTGGTCTTTAGTTGAATTATTTCAATCCCTTTTTAAGCACATCTGATAGTCATGGCTAACAGATTGACATATATGACAATGTTTTTGCCTTCATGGCATTTGATTACATGTACCATTGGTTCTAAGAAGTTTGGTGTCTTTAATAATGTTGGGATTGTTATTATATCTGCTATGTTGTGGCATATGGCCTTCTAGATTGGAGCTTCACTCGAATTCCTCCTTGAACTTTGTTGTGAAAGACGAGTAATTTCTTCCTTGACGTGGTAGTACGAGTTTTGTTTTGAAGCATAGAAATTCAAGGTTTTGGTTTCTAAATTAAGAGATCCATACCTGGCCTTCTCAAAAAGGTTTTCTTATTGTGGAGTTGACTACTTAAATTGGAGGTAGGCATTTATCTTGTCATCATCATCATTGCTCCATCGCTTCTTGAAGAGGGAATTTGGGATTCTTCTGATGCTTAATCTTCATGGTAGCTCATAAATGTCTACAGGGGTAGCCTTGACTCTCAAAAATATAATGCAACTACAATTTAGATAGTTTTGTGATAAGTACTGAATTTGTCTATTTTTAATTCATTATTATTCTATTATTATGCACTTGATTATTTATTTATATATGTTTAATTAGTTTATTTTGTGTTTTTAGGATTTTCAAGACATTTGGGTGAAAATGAATGAATTTGTGGTGTTTTACAAGCAATGGTTAAGCTCGGAATTACAAGTCCGAAACATCACACTTGATTTTGATAATTTTCCAATACTCTTGTGGAAATATACCTAGAAATACAAGTTTTAGATATTTTTCTTAGTTTCTATAGCTTTTTGAATCGACCAATTCCGAGCTATATCGAGGAAGTTATGCTTAAAACACTTTCGGTCACTGCAGCAGAAGAAAACCGAAAAACGGGAAAACTTGCTACGGCCGCGACTAGCCTTATTCTAGGTCGCGGCTTGGGGGACAGAATGTAGTGGCCGCAGCCAGCAATGTCCCAGGTTGCGGTCAGAGCCCGATTTTCTGGAAAATACGTTAATCTAGTGGTTGTGGCCGCCAAGAAACACTGGCCGCGGCCTTGCGACAAATTTTTCCTTAAAATTCAAATTTTAAATGTAATTTTTCATGGGCTATAAAAGGGATTATGGTTAACTTTTATGAGAACTTTGGATTGCGATTTTTAGAGGCTAGAGCAGTAGAGGAGGAGGAAAAAACATCATCATCTATATTCTTCAATCTAGTTTTTCTTTCTTCTCAAAACTCTTTTATTTTCATTAAATATTTATGTTTATGAATATGAATATGATTATGGAGTAGTTTTCTTTATAGTTAATGGTTATTTCAAAACCCTAGACATGAGATCTTGAATGCATTGAAGAATTTTATTCCTTTTATTCCCTTATATTAAATTGCTTCTATTTTTCTATTTGAATGTCATGGATCTTGTAAAATCTTGTTTAGATGGCCAATAATTGGGGTTTTGCATTGTTCTACTATCATCTTAGGATTTCTATTCACCTAATAGTTTAGGATTCTAAATAAAGTGATGAATTGCAATTAAGGTATTGTGACGGGTATTTTAATTGTGAGGAAAAATAAAACCTAGGTTAAATGAATTGCATGCTTAATGAATTTGTTGCCTAGATTAACCTGTTTCCACAAAGTGTAATGCTTTTACTAGGTTAAATAGATTGCATGCTTAATGGATTTATTGCTGGGTAAAAAGGGTTAATTAAGAGCGCTTACCTTTAATTAATTATATTAGGGAAACTGGGATAATTGACTGCTTAAGTGTTATCTGCGAGGTTAATAGTTTAATTGGGAATAGGGAATATTATTCATCATTGTTGATAGATTGATTGTTGAAGGTGGAGAGTAATTCTTGACTATTTCTTTAATATCGTTATATCCATAGTTATTCAATCGTTGATATTTATTTCATTTTATGTTTTCAGCTATTAACACTAAAACACCTTTTTAATTTCAGTCTAATATTATTTTGAATAATAATTTGATCATAGTCTTCATGGGTTCGATCCTTATTTACCGCTATATTGAAGTAGATGGTGTAAGTGAATAAAAAATATATAAATATTTCAATTTGATACGACATACGACACAAATCATTTTGAACATCAGAATAATGAAGTTTCCTTGTCTTTCTACTCACCAATGAAAAAATAATTATTCTCCACATTAATTTGGTTAACAAATTTGTGGTTCATGTTTCGTGTGAAGAATTTTATGAACTATTCATAGTAGGTTATGAGTAATCTTGCCTGAGTTGGCAGTTCGGGTCCTGTGTGTTTGCTTAAGTATTCGTCAGTTGCTCATTGTAGTGCAGCTTTGACATTGTCATACCTATGGTGTTCATAAATTCATGCAAGAAGTAATTTTTCTCTAAAACAATTTTTAGTGTTGAATTTATGGATTCACAACGTTATATATTTCTCATTCATGAAACAAAATGCCCCAAATAAAAGTTTCTGAAGTCTTTTAGTAACTTTGACCCACTTTGTTGTGAACTCTTCCTCAGTGTAGTAGTTGTACATCAAATCTTTAAATGCCTCAAGGAAAAAAGGATCTTTAAAATTTTCAAAGAATTTGTACTAAGATGTCAAGCACATAGTCGATGTGTAATATCGAGCAAGTGTTCGTCAATTTCTTATTTCATGGCTGGGGTCTTGGGTAGTTATCATCACTGTCGGCTTCTTTTGTCTATGACATTTTAGGAAAATATTGAGCAGCCATAAGTAAGGGGCAAACTTCTCTTGAAGTAGTATAGAAAACCCTAAAATGAAGGCGTTGAAGTGGTGGTTCACTCCAATCAAAACGGTGAAAGGCTTATTGTATTAGTTGTTCATATATTTAGTGTCGAACCCCAGTACACTAAAAAAGCAACATAATTCATGCATGAGATGCCATCAACCTAGAATAAGTTGGCAATAAGATATGTTATTGCAGCTTTAAAAAAAATGCAATGTAAAGTTGTAAGTGTGGTGAAGTGGAGACTTTTCTCCATGGGTTTTATGAAAAAACCGCAGAGAAAAGTTTCACTGCTTTTCTCAACAGGTTTTACACGGTTTTTATGAAAAAACAGCGAAGAAAAGTAGACTACTTTTCTCTGTGGTTTTTTCAAAATAACTATTGAGAAAAGTTCCCTTCCCAATATACTCATCCTCGACCCTTCACTTCTCATTTCCTCTGTCCCTCATTCCAGTCGCGCACGAGAATGAAAAACCCATCTTCCATAGTCACGGTAATAACCATCTTCACCCTTTTTATGTGTTTTTTTTTAATTTTCTCCCACATTAATGCTTTAAATCATGTATGTATTAAAAAAAAATTGATTTATTTTCAAGTTTTAGGGCAAAGATGAAGAAATTTTGGGTTTAATGAGGTTTTAATGTATGCTTATAGGATTTTTTTTTTTTACAATTTTTCAATGTGGTTGAACGTTTGTGGAGGAGTGGAAGACATTTTCATGCTTCAAAACAAGTATTGATCACTTCAACTTGACTTTGTTTTTAATTTTTAATATTTTAGATTTTGGGAATTTTTTTATATTATTTCCCTGATGTATTTATTTTTTAATAATGTTAATATTAGTTAAGTTAGTTATTTACAATATATTATTTTTTACATAATTTATTATATTATAATACTTTTTTTTTACATAATTTTTTATATTATTTACATAATGAATTTTTTAAAGTTAATTTTTGTTCATTATTTTAGGAATCCAAATTATTATTAATTTATCCCTAGTTTTATAATTATGGTTTAGTAAATTTGATTTTAGTGGTTTAACTAATTTATTAGAAAGTTACTAGTTAAAATTTGAGTTTACTTGTTTTGATTTAAAAAGTAGTTTTGAATACTCTAAATCATACTGTACGCCCTGATTTTCCTACGGGCTGATTAGTGAGTTGAGCTGCGGTCTAATCATGATTATCTCGTGGACATCCCCAAAACCAGAGCTGCCATCATAAGATCATACCTCCTTAGCTCGAGGTAACCCAAGGGGTCGCTAAGATTGCCTAAGAACTGAGTCCGGACTCTGAAGGCGGAAGGTCGAGTTAAGTATCCAGCTCGTGGTACGAGCTAGAGTTGGAGGCTATGACCCTTTGTAAAGTCAACACACGCAAGGTAAACGTGCATATATCAGACATCACGTGTCTGATATGCCCCTGACTTCTCGGACACGCAGCAGGAACGTGCGTATTCAGACACCCACGACTGGGTTGGGCCGTGTGGCCCATTATCTCCTTACCTATTGATTTGACCACACTTATGTGTCAGGTTTAGGAATTAATCATGAATGTCATAGAGTTGATACGATAGGTAAGAAGGTCACGGGATGACCTTCTTACCAACTCCCAGGTGCCTTCTCCTATAAATATGGAGACCCTAGGAGTAAATAGGGGTTGGATTATCTCCTGTAAGAAATACCCTGTAATCAAATATCCAGTATATAGCAATAATACTGGCTAGTGGAGTAGAAGGATTTTAACCTTTGAACCACTTAAAAAACGTGTCTTGAGTCACCTTTCCATTTCTAAGATCATATATCTGTTTCGGTTCAACATTAGCACTAATCCCTTTCTCTTATTTTCTTAATTACCTATTGGCGAAGAACCGCGTCAACAGTTTGGTGCTTTCATTGAGAGCAAGTTCGATTAGTGCTGCAGCAAACATCCAACTATGGTGACTACTCGATCCAGGCACGGTTACGAGACAGAGCAGCATGATGGGTAGGAGGCTCATCATACTGCCACCCCTGGTGAACAAATTCTTGAATTCCAACAGCGGCCAGGAAAGCAGCCGGCGGGTTAAGATGATACCGGAAGTTCGGCGCCCCGGCCACCTAATCCTAACCCATGTTATTACACTACGGTGGAGATGGAGAATGCTCAGCTGAGGAGCCAGCTAGCAATAGCTAACTAGCAGATCAAGGATATGCTGGCCCGACTACCCCCTCTCACAACCGACACTAATGTCGGAGAGAGGCAAGGCGAGGCTCCTAAGTCTCGCCGGGGTAACCGGTCCAGGCATAGCCGCTTGGACAGACTTCTGACAACCAATTCCACTCCCTCGTTGCACCATCGAGAGGCAAACTTCGAAGAAGTGCATAGAGCCGGGCAACAGCAGTACAGTCGTTCGGTCAGGACGTCGACTCCTAGCTCACAACCATCCTCGAGAGCGCCAAGGGGAGCTTGAGGAAATTCCCGAAGGAGACCCGGGGAGGGCTCGCAGCATCAGCCCGCCCCCAACAACTGTCCTGCGCCTCGTCCAGACCGCCAAGCGTGGGACCAGCAGGTCGGCAGGGCCGAAAGGCCAACACCGAACTTGATCCATCCTGACAGAACTAGGATCGCCTCTCCAGTCAGGCATCCTCCGTCTCCAATCAGATATCCGTCTCCTCCTCGGCCCGTCTGAGATATCCAAGCCTATGGGAGTAGCAGGAGAAACCCGCCATCAGCTGAACCTTCCTGGCGTAGCAGGGCGCCAAGGGCAAGCCCAGATCCTCACCACCAAAGGCGGACTCCAAGCCTATCTAGCAGGAGCCACTGGACCGGCAGTCGCCGGAGTGATCTCTCTGGGGGAGACCTACGTCAGCGTTTGAGTTTGGTACAAAGTCATCAAACCACCCAGGGAGGCGACCTGCGAGATCGCCTTAACTCTCATAGAGGGGAGCAGGTAGGAGGAGACAGCCATGCTCGCCCAGGGGGGGCCCTGTCCGAAGTACGTAACGGAGGGAATGCCCCAAATAACCTATCTCAAGATAGGGGCAATAACCCACCAAATATGTACAATGGGTCCAGAGCTGTTGAATAGCCCCGAAATAATCGAGGACATCAGGACCAAAACCTCGAACGCCTGGCTCAGATGGAGGAGCTGATGAGGAAGCTCTTGTCAGAAAAAGATGAATATGATTCAGGGGACGAGATGGAGCTCTTCGCCCCCAGCATAGCAGTAACGACTTACCCACCTGGTTTCCGTATGCCGCACCTGTCCAAGTTCAATGGAGACGGACATCCGTCGGATCACCTAGGGATGTTTAACACCCTGATGATGCCCCACAACATTGGCCCCAAGCTGAGGTGTCTAATCTTTCCTTCCACACTGACTGGACCTGCCAGGCAGTGGTTCAAGCAAGGTAAAAGACAATCAATCAGCTCTTGGAAAACCTTCTCAGTTGACTTCAAAAGGGCATTCCGAGCCTCCCAGGTTGCCCGCGTTTAGGCCGACTCCCTGGGTAACGTGAGGCAGCAGCCCAGTGAGACTCTGAAGGCCTACCTGAGCAGATTTGTGAACGTCACTGCTCGGGCCAGAGACGCGGATGATAGCTCCAAGCTCATGGCCATGAGAACTGGAATCCTCATCGGAGGGGATCTCTGGAAAGACATACAAAGGAAGGGAGTCAGCTCGGTTAACGAATTCCTTAATAGGGCCCAAGAATGGATCTACTTGGAGGAGGCCGAAGCCTCAGCTGCGGGAACCAGCCAGGTCCCTGAACAGCCCGCTGGACTGGGGACGGAGGTCGTGGCGGCGACCCAAAACGTCACACAGAACAACCAGCTCGGTGGAGGCAATAGAAAGGGAAACGGCGAGGGCAGTCAGCATGGCCAAAAGAAGAATAAGTCCGTAGAATTTTTAAGCCTGTCTACGCGACTTATACAGAGCTCACCCAGTCTAGGGAGAATGTCTTCCTAGCCAACTCTACTCGAGTCCCCTGGAAGAGGCCGGAGACATTAAAGCACCACAAGGGGAAGAGAGACACCTCCAAGTTTTGCCATTTCCATAACGATGTTGGCCACAATACCGACGATTGTAGGCATTTAAAAGATGAGATCGAGACCCTCATCCGAGCCGGTCCCTTGGCTCAATACGCACGGAACAGGGTTCCAACAAGTTGACCTGCTCCAGAAGTCCCGTCCAGTCAGCCCGGGCCTCGGGTAGATCAGGATGTCCCTCCTCCTGTGGTAGGAGGAGAGATATCCACCATCTCTGGAGGTTCGCATATGGCTGGCACGAGCAGGGGTGCCCAGAAGAGATACGTGAACGAACTAAAGGCTCATAACGGAGTAGAGTTCGTCCCGGAGCAGCGCCTGCCAAAGTAGCAGTGATTGGAGAAGCAACCGATCATTTTTACGGAGGAAGATGCGGGCCATGTCCAGTTTCCTCACAATGACCCTTTGGTCGTGGTAGTTCAGCTCACCAATCGGAGAGTGAGGAGAGTGCTGATCGAAAACAGGAGCTCGGTGAACCTCCTATTCCGATCCACGTTAGAGAAGATGGGTTTGACCGTCGCCGAGCAGAAGGCGACCTCCATGATGTTATATGGTTTTTTGGGAGAAGGATCGGCGGCCATAGGGACGATCGAGCTGGTGATCACCTTGGGAGAAGGACCTCAAACAGTCTCAAAACTTCTCGAGTTCGTGGTCATTGACTGCACCGCTGCGTACAACGCAATTTTGGGACGACCTACGCTCATGGCATTTGAGGCCGTCACTTCCATTCGCCACCTCGCGATTAAATTCCCTACTTCCACGGGAATATGCACTGTCCGTGGCGATCAGCTCGCTGCCAGGGAATGCTACAGCATTTCTATGAAGGGAAAATCTAAATCCGGGCAGCTGGCAATGGCCATTCAAGGTGGTGAAGAGGAATCTTGGGAACCCTTAGTTGATCCTGAGATTGAAAAACCTCAAAGCGCCGAAGGGGAAAATGTCATCTTAAGTGAGGATATTGACCCCCGAATAGGCGAGGACAGATCCGAGCTCCAGGCAATTAAGGAGCTCGAGGAAGTGAATATTGATCCGCAGAATCCATCACGGATGGTCAAGCTCGGGAAAAACCTCTGCAGCAAGAGGAAGGCGGAGCTGATCAGATTTCTGCGGGATAACCTGGACGTGTTTGCGTGGTCCCATGAGGACATG
This sequence comes from Humulus lupulus, assembly GCF_963169125.1. Classification (NCBI taxonomy): domain Eukaryota; kingdom Viridiplantae; phylum Streptophyta; class Magnoliopsida; order Rosales; family Cannabaceae; genus Humulus; species Humulus lupulus. The sequence continues at coordinate 175,469,108 of NC_084800.1, read as the reverse complement.
GTGAGAATCTGTCCGAGTGTCATCATGCATACACTTCATCTGGATAAAAGCATTCCCGCCAAGTCCCAGAAGCAAAGACGCCTAGGAACAATCCGGGCTGAAGCTTTGGAGGAAGAGGTAGCCCGGCTAAAAAAATGTGACTTTATCCGTGAAGCCAAGTTTCCAATATGGGTCGCCAACCCCGTGCTGGTCCTGAAGCCCAACGAAAAATGGCAGACCTGCATAGACTTCTCTGACCTGAATAAAGCCTGCCCCAAGGATTGTTTTCCACTGCCAAGGATTGACCAGTTGGTAGATGCCGCGGCGGAGCAGATCAGGAGCACACCAGTTTCATGACCCCGACTAACGTTTATTGTTACAAGGTCATGCCTTTCGGGCTGAAGAACGCCGGAGCTACCTACCAAAGATTAGTAAATAGAATGTTCGCGGACCAGATCGGAAAGAACATGAAAGTGTACGTTGATGACATGCTAGTCAAGTCAAAGACTGCCGATGACCATGTTGGCATGAGGCTTAATCCACAGAAGTGCACTTTTGGAGTTGCATCAGGGAAGTTCCTGGGCTTCATAGTCAATACCCGAGGAATCGAGGCAAACCCCAACAAAATCAGATCATTTCTCGAGTTTCCCTCACCCAAGTCATGCAAGGATGTCCAAGGCCTGACAGGGAGAGTGGCAGCCCTCAATCGGTTTATTTCCAAGTCCACCAATAAATGTTTTCCATTCTACAACCTGCTCCAAGGGAACAAGAAGTTCGAATGGACAGAAGAGTGCGAAAGCGATTTCCTCGAACTGAAGGCACGTCTTGCCGAGCCGCCCGTGTTATCCAAACCAAAAGCAGGAGAGCCTCTTTTTCTCTACCTAGTTGTCACGGAGGATGCAGCTAGTGCCGTATTGGTACGAGAAGAAGACCGAGTTCAGAGACCAGTCTACTACATCAGCAAGGGACTTCTAGGAGCTGAATCCCGGTACCCGTTGATGGAGAAATTGGCGTTTTGCCTCATCACGGCCTCGCGAAAGCTCAGGCTGTACTTCCAGTCCCACTCGATACACGTCATGACCGATCAGCCTTTAAGGCAGGTTTTGCAAAAACCTGAGGCATCGGGACGTCTATTAAAATGGGCAATCGAACTCAGTCAGTTCGAGATTTTGTACACTCTGCGAACTGCTATAAAGACTCAGGCCCTGGCCGATTTTATGGCAGAATGCACGGGATTCCAGGAGGATCCCGTAGAAGACTCGCCCCAGGTCACCTCTTCCCAGGCGTCATGGAGGATATTTGTGGATGGTTCATCCAACGAGAACGACTCTGGGGCTGGAATCATTTTGATATCCCCTGAAGGACATAGATTCCACTCAGCACTAAGATTCGGATTCAAGGCCTCCAACAACGAGGCCGAGTACGAAGCTTTGCTGGTCGGGCTGAGGATAGCCCAGGAGTTGAAGGCGAGCTACGTCCAGTGCTTCAGTGACTCCAAACTCGTGGTAAACCAGGTCCTGGGCGAATATCAAGCACGGGGACCCAAGATGGCCTCCTATCTGGCAAAGGTAAAAGTTGAGCTGTCCGCGGTTGAGCAAGGCTCGATCGAACAGATACCTCGGGAGCAGAACGCTAACGCAGACGCTCTTGCCAAGCTCGCCACCTCTGGGGAAACGGAGACCTTGGGGTTAGTACCAATAGAATTCTTGGAAAAACCAAGCATAGAAGATGTCAGGATGGAGGTCAAGATGATCGATGCCAGGCCGACCTGGATGACCCCCATCTTTGAGTATCTCATCGAGGGAAAGCTGCCTGAAGGGCGTAATGATGCACGTCAAGTCCTGTATCAAGCACCGAGGTATACGATGGTTGATGGAGTGTTATACCGGCGTGGGTATTCCCTACCTCTCCTGCGATGCGTTCTTCCAGGCGAAGCAGAGGCCATCCTACCGGAGGTGCATGAGGGTTTTTGCGAAGACCACACTGGGGGGCAGAGCCTGGCCTTAAAGGTCCTGAGGCAAGGGTATTACTGGCCAACTCTGTCCAAAGACTCGATTTCATACGTGAATAAATGCGACAAGTGCCAGCGATTCGCTGCAGTTGCTCGAGCTCCTCCGGTCGAGCTGAAGATGATCTCGTCCCCATGGCCGTTCGCTGTTTGGGGGATCGATTTGGTGGGCGCCCTCCCTACTGGAAAAGGTGGGGTCCGTTACACCGTGGTAGCCATCGACTACTTTATGAAGTGGGCTGAGGCAGAACCTTTGGCGACGATAACGTCCAAAAAAGTGCTTGACTTCGTGGCTAAAAGCATTATCTGTCGATTCGGCCTGCCCAAGAAGATTGTTTCCGATAATGGCACTCAGTTCGACAGCGACCTGTTCACCAAGTTTTGTGAAAGGTACGAAATTGTGAAAAGTTTCTCCTCTGTGGCCTATCCTCAGGCGAATGGCCCGGTCGAAGTTGTCAACAAGACTCTAAAGGAAAGCCTCAAGAAGAGATTAGATGAAGCGAAGGGGGTTTGGCCAGAACAGCTCCCCCAGGTCCTATGGGCATACCGGACCTCGCATCGGACTCCTACGGGTCATACTCCTTTTTCCCTAACCTTTGGGAGTGAGGTAGTCCTCCCCGTGGAGGTAAAGGTGCTTTCGCATAGGGTCCAATCTTACGACCATGACCGCAACCACGAGCTACTGTGCAATTCCCTTGACTTAGTTGATGAAAGGCGAGGAGATTCGCAACTCCAGCTCGCCCACTATCAGCAAAAGATCACTCGCTATTTCAACTCCAAAGTCAAAAAGTGCGCCTTCAGCGTTGGCGACCTGGTCCTAAGGAGAGTCTTCTTAGCCGGTAAAGATCCAAAGATGGAGTCTTGGGATCGAACTGGGAAGGGCCATATCAAGTCATCGAGGTCATTAAAGAAGGAACTTATGAATTAGCTCGGCTAGATGGAGGAGCAGTCCCACGAACTTGGAACGCCATCCATTTAAAGAAATATTATCAATGATTCACTTGTAAGGCCTGGAAGGCCATTTTTTTTTTTTTATGAATTAATGAGAATCAGCTTTTTGTTTATATTTATACATGTTCTCAAGTGTAATCTAAAGTAACCACGAAAGACCCTTCCCCAGTTACTTGGGGGGCATATGGTACCTGGATATAACCAGGTCTCCTTAATGACTTAGAAGTTGATTCATATCGATTGACCGTTGTTTTTCTTAAAAAACGCGAGATATTGATATAGGATTAACGCTAACTAAGTCCTACCCTGGATATAACCGGGTCATAAAACTTACAAGTTGATTTAAATCTATTGATCATCGTTCTTCCTAAAGAGCTCGAGATATGGATAAAAGTTAACGCAAACTAAGTTTTCAAATTAAGTTCCTGGATATAACCGGGTCATAAAACTTAGAAGTTGATTTAAATCTATTGATCGTTGTTCTTCCTAAAGAGCTCGAGATATGGATAAAAGTTAACGCGAACTAAGTTTTCAAATTAAGTTCCTGGATATAACCGGGTCATAAAACTTAGAAGTTGATTTAAATCTATTGATCGTTGTTCTTCTTAAAGAGCTCGAGAGATGGATAAAAGTTAACGAGAACTAAGTTTTCAAATTAAGTTCCTGGATATAACCGGGTCATAAAACTTAGAAGTTGATTTAAATCTATTGATCGTCGTTCTTCCTAAAGAGCTTGAGATATGGATAAAAGTTAACGCGAACTAAGTTTTCAAATTAAGTTCCTGGATATAACCGGTTCATAAAACTTAGAAGTTGATTTAAATCTATTGATCATCGTTCTTCCTAAAGAGCTCGAGATATGGATAAAAGTTAACGCGAACTAAGTTTTCAAATTAAGTTCCTGGATATAACCGGGTCATAAAACTTAGAAGTTGATTTAAATCTATTGATCGTCGTTCTTCCTAAAGAGCTCGAGATATGGATAAAAGTTAACGCGAACTAAGTTTTCAAATTAAGTTCCTGGATATAACCGGGTCATAAAACTTAGAAGTTGATTTAAATCTATTGATCGTCGTTCTTCCTAAAGAGCTCGAGATATGGATAAAAGTTAACGCAAACTAAGTTTTCAAATTAAGTTCCTGGATATAACCAGGTCATAAAACTTAGAAGTTGATTTAAATCTATTGATCGTCGTTCTTCCTAAAGAGCTCGAGATATGGATGAAGATTAACGCGAACTAAGTTTTTCAAAAATTGTAACCAAAATGCGTAGGGGTAAGAAAGAGGATCAATTAAAAACAAAATTGATTCAAATTGTCTCAAGGTGGAAGCACCTCATGCAAAGGTTACACAAAAAATATTAAAAATTAGTGAAGGAAAGGGCACAAGAGAAGATAGCCCTAAGCTCCACCAGGTGGCCCCTTGGAGGTCGCCGTCTCACCTTTCTCGGCTGCGCTAGAGCTTTCCCCGGCCTCGGAGGGCGCGTCTTTATCAAGGCGAGCTTGGAACTTCACCAACAAGCGCTCCCAGAGGCTCGCTGACAGGAAGGAGAAGTCAGCGTCTGGATTGTAGGCCCAGCAATGGTAGAACAGGTCTTCCAAGACCTTTTCCGAAGTTGTCCGCTCGGCCTCTAGGGCAGCCTTGGCCTCAGCCTTCGCGGCATCTAGGTCTGTCCGCGCGGTGGCGAGGGCGGTCTCGAGCTCTTGAACCTTTTGGCGTGTCTTTTCCAACTCGGCATGCGAGGCCGCCAAGGCATCCTTAGCCGCCTGCAGAGAAGTCTGGTGCTCGCTCCTCATATCCTCGAGCTGAGTTTTGGTCCTGGCGATGCTCCGATGAAGGGCAACGACGCTCTGCGAAGGCGGAAAGGCAATTGTCTTAGAAAAAAAAGGGCCAAGTGTAATAATAAAAACCACAAAAAGGTTAAGGTTAGCTTACCGTCATGGCCATGCCCAGTGAAGACTCCAGCACACCCACCGGGCTCCTGGTTTCGATGGCCCGGAGCTCTTTCTCGTTGAACTTGTATATGTGGCTGACGGCGTAGTTCGCCGACTCATACACCATTCCCCGGAAGGCCTCTGGAATCTTCTTCAGGTCCTGGGGATTGACTGGGATGCGTACCTCGGAGGGTACGATCGCTGAAGCCTCGAGCTCCGTTCCTACGTCCCGGGCGGCAGCCGGAGCTCGCGGAGGGGGTGGGGGCATGTTGCTTCCCTCTGCGGGAGGAACTGCTCCCACGACCTGGGCAGCTGGGGGTTGCTACTTCTCCTTTGCAGGAGACTTGGTGGGGGTCCCGGCGGCGTGCTTAGACGTCCGGAGCCTCTTCATTCTTGGCCCAGCGGCCCCAGCTAGGGGGTTCCCCTCGGCGAACGCACCTCATAGGCTCTCCTCGAGCTGAGACATCTCTTTTGTCAAAACAAAAACATGGTTAGTACGAGAGTTAGCAATCATATAGAAACAAAAACAAAGGGGTAAAGAGAGAAATTCGAGTATATGTATACTAAAGGGAATCCTACCCCCCGAGCTAGAAGAAGAATCTAAGTCGATTACTTCCTGAGCTAGCGCAAGTTCTGGGTCCGAGGCTGACTCAGGGCTAGATTCCTCTACATATTGCCTAAGCCTTGGAGCTACGGCACCCCTCCGGAGTGACGACCATGACCGAAGATTGGTCCCGTACTCCTCGAATAAGATCGACCTAAAGGCTAGGGTGTTATCTACTACTACGGTGCCCCTAGGTCGGCTATCTTGGTAGTCCTGCACAAGCCGATCGACACAGTGGAGCAGGGTTGTGTCCAAGTCCGGATCACTTTGGTGACGATGGATGAGCTGTCTAGGATTGAACCTAGCTAGCCGGGGGTCGGCCATGGCCCTATCTAAATTCCTAAACATGTAAGGGTTACTTTGGCCAGAAGGACCCGCGGCTGCTCCGGACTGGATCCTCTCATCGCCCGTCCTCTGGGCGACCTCCAGTGCCCGCTTCTTGTTCCTCACGAGGGGAACTTCGTCATCCTCATCCTCCTCATCTTCATTTCCCGTGACCTCCTCAACGATGATGGGTCTGGTGTCGCGAGCTGGGGGAAGCCCCCGGGGCCTCCTTAGGTTCAAAGTCTGATTTGGGAAAATCAGCTTGCAGGCCACCATCGTCTCGTCTGTCACGAGCACGCGGTAATCCTTTTCACTGGGGGGCAAGCCCGCCAGTGTCTCGTATTGGGCCCCGAGGGTCACAGATTTCTCTGTCCTCGCGAAGATGGCTGCAGGATTAATCTAAGTCAGAAAGGGATACAGGAGGAGCTAAACGACACTTAACTTACGAGCTAAGGATAAAAAACACTTACGAGGACGATTGAAATAGTCGAGCTCACAGTTCCTGAACCCCGTCGACATAAAGAATTGATCTTTGAAGTCGTTGGGGTGGCTGGGCAGCTCGATGACCGCAGCCGTATTGGGAAATCGGGTTAAGTAGTAAGACCCGTTGCCTCGCCCCCGCTGATCCAGGATGGCCTTGAGGCAGAAGAAGTAAAATATATCCACTGGAGTGGGGACCTCCCACTCGTGCTTCAAAAATAAATATCTCAACCCCGCCTTGAAATGCTCGCTGCTCCAGGCCGCGAATTCCTCGTCGAGTGGCGCGCAGCTCCGTTCGCCTTCCGCGGGAGGTTGGGCAATCACTGACGCTCTCCCCAGCCCGATGTTGTGGGAGAGGAATAGCTTGTTGATCTTCGTCTGGTCGGTAATCTTTGAGACGATCCTCTTCGCCTGAAAGAACGCGTCAGGAGCCACCTCGACCTCCTGCTCCACTGCTGGCCCAAAATTGGGGATCGGGGATTCCGGCATCACCGACTTTCCTTTGTCTTGCTGGGAGGCCGAGCTGCCGACGGTCTTCTTTGGAGCGTTCCTCTTCGGTGCCATCTGGTCGCCTAGTGAACAAAAGAAAAGATTTTAGAAAAGGCGACCCAAGCATGAGGAAAAATTAAATGTTCTTTGCACGAGCTGAGGTAAGCCTAGCTCGTGGAGAGTGAGACCACACGGTTCTATGAACACACGCCTGTGCTCCCAACAGATCCTCGATTACTCGGAATTCGTGTGTTAGGAGGGTCAGGATAGAATTTTCCTTGGGGGGAAAGTTTCAGTAGGCAAAGAAGGCAAAACCGCCTGTGAAGTGTGTCCCCTAAGCTACCCGATTTTGCACCCAAAAGTCCAAAACTCCTACCCATAAATTTTCCCTAGGAAATGCATCCTATAAACCATACTTCTAAACGATTTCCTACAACAGAATACACTAGCCTAAAAGGCTTTCACCCTTCATACCCACAAAAACCAGCAAACCCTTGCATGCGGCTACAGTAAATATTTACCTAATCTACAGTGAAAAATAATTTCAAAACATGCACAGTCAGGAGACTTATAGAGTGTTTGGCTGAGGAGTGGATGAAGGTATCGCCTAGGTTGGAGCTTCGTCGGAGTTGTTGTTTCCAAAGCTTCGAAGGAATCCTCACGCCTGAGCTTCTTGAACACTGAGGATGGTAGTCGGCAAGAGAAAGGGTTTTTCTTCTGAGATGAAGAGAGAAGAAGGAGAGAAGTTCTGAGAAATTTCAAATGAAAGGGTGGCCCATGTGTAGGGTGGGCACCCTTTTTATATACGCGAAGGGTCACGTAAAAAGGGCCGTTGGATGGCCTTGGGGTGGGATCCAAGGCCCTCCACTCGAAATACAAAACGACGGCTGGGCATAGGCTAGGCCATTAAATGTGGTTCTCGGAAGACGTACCGTCTCCAACCACGATGTTCCACGTATTAGGTGCCTGCGTAAAATATGGAATGCGCAGGGTTCGTGGGGAAGCTTAAAAGCCCCTACTGTGGCCTTTTACGACGTCGTTTGCCATGAGCAGGGGCTTGGGGGGCAGATGTACGCCCTGATTTTCCCACGGGCTGATTAGCGAGCTGAGCTGCGGCCTAATCATGATTATCTCGTGGACATCCCCAAAACCGGAGCTGCCATCATAAGATCATACCTCCTTAGCTCTTGGTAACCCAAGGGTTCGCTAAGATTGCCTAAGAACTAAGTCCGGACTCTGAAGGCCGAAGGTCGAGTTAAGTATCCAGCTCGTGGTACGAGCTAGAGTTGGAGGCTATGACCCTTTGTAAAGTCAACACACGCAAGGTAAACGTGCATATATCAGACATCACGTTTCTGATATGCCCCTGACTTCTCGGACACGCAGCAGGAACGTGCGTATTCAGACACCCACGACTGGGTTGGGCCGTGCGACCCATTATCTCCTTACCTATTGATTTGACCACACTTATGTGTCAGGTTTAGGAATTAATCATGAATGTCACAGAGTTGATACGATAGGTAAGAAGGTCACGAGATGACCTTCTTACCAACTCCCAGGTGCCTTCTCCTATAAATATGGAGACCCTGGGAGTTGGATTATCTCCTGTAAGAAATACCCTGTAATCAAATATCCAGTATATAGCAATAATACTGACTAGTGGAGTAGAAGGATTTTAACCTTTGAACCACTTAAAAAACATGTCTTGAGTCACCTTTTCATTTCTAAGATCATATATCTGTTTCGGTTCAACATTAGCACTAATCCCTTTCTCTTCTTTTCTTAATTACCTGTTGGCGAAGAACCGCGTCAACACATACCAATTACTTTATTTACTAATCATTGTTTAAACTTTTATTGTTGGAAATACCTGTTTGAATTTGAAGTGTGTTGAAATTGTTGAAGATTAATTTTCAAGGTGAGTAATAATTACTATTTAATGTTTTATTTTTATTTTTGATATTATACAAACTATTGTTAGAGGAGTTTGAATATATTATATATTCATTTGTAGTGAAGTAGCTTCTAAGATGAAATTGTGTGTTGCATAGATAACAGAAGGTTGAGAACATATGTGTCTTAGTGAAGTAGGTTTTGCAAATTCTGTGTGCTATGGTAGTTTATGGACGAAATTGTGCATGATGATTGTTTTGTTTTGTTCGAATTGAATATATATGTAATAATAATTTTGGATATGTTATAGAAACAAAGGAAACTGTGCCTAATTTTTTTTATGATAAGTTATATTATTAATTGATTTTTTTTAATATGTAATATGTGTGATTGATTCTACAACTGGATTTGGGAAAGTATGCACCCAAATTCACGATAGTTATACACATTTGTTGACACCGAACATCTTTCTATTGGCAAAGATGATAGTAAAAATAATACGTTGGATCTTATAGCTAAATGGATGATGACTATGGATAAGCAAGGCCAAATATATTCCATTCCTTAGATTGTTAAGTAAGAACGAACTACCTAAAATATTATCATTACTATCATTGACTTTTAATCATATAATAAATATCATTTATTATTGTTTTAGGCGACATTGGATGTTGGTGCTCATGATGTTGAGGGGGACGACCATAATTCTAGACCCATTGCATAATCATAAATCTCCACCAATAATAAAAGAGGTTATGGAAAAGTTGTAATAACCAAGGTTATTATTTTCACCTTAATTTTGACTATATGTTAGTTTTTATAGTTTATAGTTTAGTTTGAGTAGTGGAAATGAAAAATATTTCTTTAAGTTTAAATTATTTATTTTAAGGATGTGATTTTATAATTTAGAAAATAATTATAATTTGGATAGTTATAATTATTTTAGTTAGTACTTATAAGATTTGAACATATGATTTAAATTAGAGGATAATTTTAAGTTTTTAATTAACTTAGAATATAGTTTTCATGCACATATTATTTGGTGGTTTAAGGAATATACATGTTGCATTAAATTAAGTCCCAATTATTTAAATATATGTGTATTGATGAAATTCCCTATAGTTTTATTAGGATGAATTTTTGTGAATTTATTTATTAAATAATAGAATTATTTTGAAGAACCAAATATAAGACCAAACTAGTCATAGGCATGTGGCATAATATTAGGCTAGGTTTTGACTCATTTTTGAATTTACAGAACTAGGTATCACTCCAAGATTGCAAGGAGGAAACTAAGTGACTAAGTTGGTGATGGTTGAAGTATTTTGATTTTTTTTAATTTCAATGGCTTAGGTGTATGCATGGGAGACTAAGGAGGAGACAAATGGAGACATTGACTCCATTTTTTTTACATAGGAGGCTATGTGGCATTAAGAGAGGAATCGTTGCTCAAGACTAGGAGAAGGGAGTGGGCTTGCCAAAACTACCAAGGTGGAGGGAGATTCAAATTTTAAATACTTGTTGAAGAATAATGGAGAGGTTTAAGGAAGGAGGTTGGAGTTTAGACCCTATAAATAGAGCCTTTCACCATTCATTTTTTCACACAAATATAAGCCTTCAAGAGCTCTTCATTTTTGAAAATCACTCTCCCAAAAAGCTCTCATCCTTCTTACCCCATAAACACATCATAGCCGAAATCACTATAGCCTTCATAGTGCTCGCGATTTCTTTCTGCTTCTATTTTTTCAAATATCGTCAAACACTCTAGCCATTATAGACCCTATATAGCCGAAATACCAAACTTCTCAAAAACACTATATAGCCTAAATTACCTTAAGACCCACTCTATACATTGTTCTTGAGGATAGGCATATTGTGGAGGCACAAGATTTTAGAGGAATTGAGATTTTAAGGTGAAGGTATTATTTTATAAGGTTTAGAAACTTTAGAAGTATAGCTATTGTTATAAGTCTCTAATATTAAATATTTTGTCATATATAAGGTTTTGTGCGATTCTTTGTAATGTCCCAAATTACTTAATAAGGTTTAGGGCATCGATTAAGGGGCCAGGATGGAAAATTATGTGATTTAATTATTGAATATATGTTTACGTGATATATGTGTGTGTCATTATATGATTACGCGAGTTATATTATAATATTACTATATATGCATGTTTATGTGTATTAAATATGATGTGGGCCCATTTCTTATGAGAAGAGCAATTTTTTTAATTTGGCTTGTTGCGGGTATATTTCGAATATATGTGATATATGTATGAAACCACATTATTATGTGGATTTATTTGAGTCACTTGGCACGACGAAATCCTAGGGAGCAAGTTAGCGAGAAATTCACAACGGGACCGAATACCCGACTTGGGCTGAGACAAGGGTTATTTTGGGTATTTAGTGTATTACTGGGATATCGAGTAATGGGGATAAATATTCGAGGATATATTCGGGGTTAGTGAGATTAGGAGGGAATTTAGGGGATTTTGACTATTTTACCCTCAGGGACGTTTTTGGTACCCCGAGCCCTCGTGATTTACTAGAGTTACTTGAATTCTAAGTAATGTCTCAAACCGAAAAATAAACAAAAAAAAAATCTTTGAACACTTTATCTCTCATGTGTATACTCTCTCTCATTCAATCTTTGAATTTCTTGCGATCCAAGGGGAAATCGAAGCTAGCTTAGGCTTGGGATTGCAAAAGGGAAGTTTAGCAACGTTTTGGACACCAGAGGTAACAATTTCTAGCCTTAATTCCCAGTATTTTCTCTGGTTTTAGTTAAGTTCAAGACTTTTGAAAACCCAATAATGAGTTGGAGATTTGGTGAGGTTTAAGCCATGATTTAGCTTGGGTTTCATGGGTATTGAGGTGCTCAGTTGTTTAGGAACTTTGTTTTTCAGATTTAGGTATGTTTGGGTAGGTTTTTGGTGAGTTTCGGTTTGAAGAAACGAAGGGGAAAACTGGGTTTACATGGCAAGCTACGACCCTGTTCTTAGGGTGCCGCGACTCTCATGAACGCTGGGAGCAGCAGGTGCTAAAATGCGATTTGAGACGCAGCGCTTGTATGGGTGTGCCGCGACGCTTGTGGTTTAGAGGAGAGCCCTTGAGCTCTTTGACTTAAGGCGGGATACATCTATTTTACCTTGGGCCGCAACGCTTGAAAGGCTTTTGAGACCTGGGAAGGGTTTTGAGTATGGGAACTTAAACCTAAGGGCTCGGAAACGATTCTACTACCCGATTTAGTTGGAAACTTATACAGGATCTTTATTTATTTTCATGTAGATCTAATATTAGGAAAATTAATATGAGATAACCTAGAACATGTTTCTAAAATTGAATTCAAAGAGAAATAAAGATAAGAATACTTACAATATATGCAATGGAATGAAAGAGTCCATCCTTCAGTTTCTCTAACTCTTGTATCCTTTTGGTCGTAGAGTATTATCAAGAAACTGAACCGTTCTTATAATTTCTTCACAGTCTTCCAACGTATTCTTAGAATCACCTAGACTAGTGTGGGCAATTCTCAACACATGAGATAGATATAGAGAGAAGAAGAGAAAATAAATACAGAGGTTTAGAAAAGGACTTGTGTTTAGAGAGAATCTAAAACCTATCAAAAAATATGACTTGTGACTTGTCAATTTTGTTATTTTGACTTCTCTCTAAGCACTCCTTTTATGGACTCAATTAGGCCATTTAATTTAATTAAAAATCAATAAAATAATAGCCAATTTGAAGCCCTAGGTCGAAATTATCATGGGCTTTAGGCCCGTGAAATTTCCCATTTGATTATAAGCCCATTGGACTTAAAATCAAGACCTGTATTATTTTCTATTGATTTAATTAATTAAATAATTATTTAAATCGTATAACAAATTAATTATTTATAATTTGAACCTTGATTTAAACTTATTTATTAATTTAGATACGAATTTATCTTAATTAATAAATTTGCCATAATTTCTCTTTTCTTCTAAAAAATACATAACTCTGTGAAACTATCAAAAATTGACCTGGTCAACTTTGATAATTCTAATTGATAATTAAATCAATTAATTGAGACTATCTAGATGATTTTATCCAAGGTACAATGGGGACCATGGGCCTATGAAATCAAGCTCCAATAAGTTATCATAAATCTAACAAAAAAATTTACTAACTTATTAATTCCTCGTGACTCCACTATAGACTCGGAATTGCACTCTTGAATTCATAGAACGCTCTATAACAAATATAGATACACTATTAATTATCCATTTTTACAACCATAATTGTCATTCAATCCTCTATAGACGGTCTACAATGAGATAGGACTAAAATTCCATTTTACCCCTCATTGTATTTTATCCTTAAAATACTTAGTTCCTTGTAAATGATATTCAGTAAACTAATTTAATTACTGAAATGAGATCTCTATCATTTAACACCTTGAACCAAATTGAAAGGAAACCATCGTTTCACTTCTTCATCAGAAGCTATAGATGTTCATATCTATGATTAACACTCCCACTCAATTATACTACCGAGTTCCCTAGATGTAAGTACGGGCTAGTCTGTAGGGTAAGCTAGTAATGAACAAGTCAAAGAACTCAGATAATACAATCAGTTAGAATACTAACCACTCAGAATTGAGATTGAATTGACCTATTGTCAACTATATGATATGACTAGAATAGATAATAACTGTAATAGTCATGGATTAGGAGGACGTTACAACTTTTTATCAGAGCGATCCAAGGTTAAGTGTTCCTGAAGACTGGCCGGGCATGTACCGTCGCCACTAAAGACAAGCTCGACTCAGGGTTTGGTAAATATTTATGTGGTTATGCGTTTAACTACTTGAATAGGATATACATGCCTTATATGCATGTCTTATTAGGGAGCATGAGATATTCCGATAGGGCATCACCCTTGCCTGTTGATATGATTATGGGCTTGCCTGCTCAGTTGATAAATAAATGTTTTACCTGCATGCTAGAGTAGAGAGCATGATATTTATGTTGGTAAGAGCAGGGCTTATTAATTGATGTATGAACTTTATAGGCATGTATTTTAGTATTGATGTTGTGTGTGAATGCGATGTTGTTTGGTTTTCCCCATGGGAAGGATTTTGGATGTAAACATCAGAACTAATGGGACGAGTCATTAACTACAGACGAACTCAGAGGTTATGTACCCAAGACAGTCAATGGGACCTAGCGACATTTATGTTCAAGCCAAAAGTTATAGCCAGGGCCAGAGCCCTCCGCCTGCCCCTTAGAATTGGCAGTAGGTGTTTACAGACATGCAAGCAAGATAGCAGAGGCAAGAGGAAGAGATTAGGTGATTGAAGCAGCAGGTTCTGCTAGAGAAAACTTATTCCTTTATTATGCCAACAGTGGCACTAGTTTTGGCTCAGCCTAGGGTTGAGAATAGGTGAGAATCAATATATGGGAGGTTTCAGAAACATTACTCTCTAGTTTTTGAGGGAGGTCTAGATCCATTTAGAGCTGAACAAATGGATGGGCATGGTTAGCTCCATCCTCGACTTTATGGGGGTGGTAGGTCACGATAGGGTGATTTGTGCTACGTATGTGTTATGGGAGGATGCCCAGACTTGGTGGGAAGTGGTATCCCAGACGCGAGATACAACTATGATGAGCTGGGAAGAATTTAGGCAGTTCTATAATGAGAGATATTATAGTGGTGTGGTTAAGACCGGAAAGACAAATGAGTTTCTGAATCCGGTTCAAGGAAATACGATAGTAACAGAATTTGTTAACAAATTTGATGGGTTGGACAAGTTTGATTTTGATATTGTACCCACGAACGTGGCTCGAAAAGAGCGATTTATCTGAGGATTGAATTCTAAGATAGCTCAGGGCATTAGGATCGCTCCAGTACATGAGATCTCTACTTATGCTCAAGTGGTAGGGAGGGCCCTTATCGTTCCAGGCATAGGAAATGAGATATGGAGGAAGAGCGCTAGAGAGAACAGGGCTTAGGCAGTGATACCCCTGTTTATTGGATCAGGCAGGGGCAGAGGCCCCAGTGATCAACAAAGAAAGGTTACCAATATATTCAGTACCCCTGAGCTAGATGAGGGGCTCTGAAACGATCAAATAGGCTAGAAGAGCAAGGGCGAGGATTGGAAACTTTACACGAAATGTGCTCGGTGTAGGAGGCGCCATCGGGAAGAATGCCGAGCAAGGGAATGTTTCTTATGTGGGATGGTTGGGAACCTCAGGAGGGATTGCCCAAGATTGAGGAAGAAAGAATCAAAGGGGGCAGGCAGCTTGACTCTAGCTCGAGTGTCTACTCTGACGTAGTCAGAGGTTGAGGCAAATCTCTCAGTAGTGACATGTCAGTCTCGTAGTTCTGATTTTATGTTATGTTGATTGGTTTGGTGCCAGTTTTTTATTTTTTTCGTTGCTTCTTGTAGAGGCATAGAATTAGTATGTAGATTACGTAATTATGTTGTGGTGAGAATTTAGAATCTTCTTGCCTACCGAGGAAACTGGTAACTTCTTAAGAGATGGGTCAGACCATTACCAGTGACAATGTATGGTAGAGAGTGTCAATCAATTTGATTGAGATAGTCGTGACTGAATTTGATATGACCTTGGGTATGGAATGGTTAGCCAAGCATGGGGCAAAGATAGATTGCAAGAATAATATGGTAACCTTTGTGTTTACCCAAAAACGGCCCCTGATGACGTGGCATGATTGACTTGTACGTGGCAGGCACGTGATGGCTTTAAGTACGTGTGTCTTGCTCAGCCATCGACCAGGACATTATTGGTTTATGAATCATCATGCTTCTAGACGACCAGCTTGGTCGCATACTTTCATTTATTTCCTTTAGATATGCAATCTTGTAATTACACATTAATTACAATTTCTTTTATTACCTAGATACGCAAGTCTTAATTGTAATTAAGGCCCATTGGCCCATGTACTCTTCTTGAGCCTATAAATAAGAATCAAATGGCTCAAGGGAGGGGACTTTTTTTGATCTTGGAATCCGGAGTGAAAATTATAGTGTGATTATTCACCAAAATTGTAATCATCTTGAAGCTGGTGAAACTCGTGAAACCCTTAGTTCATTGATCACAGTGTTGGGACTCTACATCAATAAGAACACTAAGTGGACGTAGGTCATTACCATCTGATTGGGGCCGAACCACTACAAATTATTTGTGTCTTTTACTTTTTCTTCTTGATTTCTTCTTGTTTTCATCTCATTCTATATTGTCTATCTGACTCCATGTCGTTGACCAATTAGAGGGTCAACATTTTGGTGCTTTCATTGAGAGATCGAATTCGAGACTTCCAAGGAAATCAAATGGCGAAACACATCCAGAAAGGCGGGACAGACTACTGGTGCTACATCCACCCAGCCTCCTCCCCCCAAATGTGGCTGAAGATGAACCACAGTTGGATTTTGAAGAGGTGGAGATGGATTCTGAGACCTTAAGGACAACACTGAGTGTGTTGCAGGAGGAGTTGGCCAATTTGAGGGCCAATCAGGAGAATGTAGCTGAGATGATGGTGTTCCAAGAAAGGGGGATTGACCATCAACGTCAGGAGTGGAATGAGCGGCAAGCTGACATGGACCGCCAACAAAGAGATGCCACTGCTGCCCTGGAGGTAGCTATCCAGTTGGCACGAGGGCGACCTGCGCTAACTTCTCAACCAGATCAGCCACCAAGTGCACCCCCACAACAAGGCCTAGACCCAAGTCCTCCACCTCAGCTGGCAAGCCCTAAGAGGCCGAAGCAACATCCTACTGCTCAATAGGATATTCCATTTCAAGATCTTGAGCAACAGCCACCTTCTCGTGCTGGTTGAGATAATCCCTAGCGTCAGAGGTAGAATAGGGTTGGGTAGCCTCCCCGAAGCCCTAGACGCCAAACTATTGAGGAACCAAATCCACCGAGCTGGGGACACTGCCCTTCTGCTGACATAAGGCATGCCGAGTCAGGCTCTGCGGTCAGGGGCCCCCAACCACATAATAATGCCCAGGGACCCACCGACCAATGCAGGCCTCCCCCTAATGCTCGAGAGGTACCAGCGATAGGAGGAAATAGTGCAACCAGTAGGTCGCGCCATAGCCAATCACATTTTCGGGACAATCATGACTACAACAAAACTTGTTCTGGCCGAGGGAATGTTGGTCGAGGACAAGGGAGAGAGGTGGAGAAAGAAACCCCCCACCAAGTGAAAATAGGCCTGCAAGCCAGAACGCGGGGGGGGGGGGGGGGGGGGGGTAGCCTAGGCAACCTAACGTTTTTTATCATTTAGGCCCTAGCGAACAAAGGCACAAAGATGACGACTTGAGGGATGTACTCAATGATAGGCATGAAAGACACGATGAGTACGCTCCTCCGGCACTAGTCGCCCCAACGATACCAGATGCCATGCAAGCTCAAATTGATGCGCTAAATCAAGCCGTCCAATAGCTGGTGGGGAGCAAAACATCCCATATCTAGTATGATCGGAGAAGGGGCACTCCATTCATACAAAGAATAGCAATGGCGGAAACCCCTAGCAAATTCAAGATGCCAGTATTGCCCAACTTCGATTGATATAGGGACCCAGTATCTCATGTGAATAAGTTCGAGATACAGATGGACATCCAAAAGGTGTCGGATGATGCCCGCAACAAAATCTTTCCAGCCACTCTATCTGATACTGCTCAAGAATCATTTTTTAAATTCCCTCCTGCTAGCATAGTGTCATGGGAGATGTTCGTGAAGGAATTCTACGGGCAGTTCTATGCTGGTCGTGTGCACCCAACTGAAGCCAACCAGCTGGTCGAGATATGCCAAAAGGAGGGAGAATCCTTGAAGGAGTATGTCCAGCGATTTATGCGAGCGGCAGCAGGAGCAAAATAGTTGGTGACAAAGGGAAAATGATGGCCCTTACTACTAGAGTGCGGCGCCACTCACCCCTCTAGAACAGTTTGAAGAAAAATGGGGTGAAGAGTACCCAAGAATTCTTTAATCGAGCAGATAGATATATCAAGCTTGAAGAGGCGATTGATAACGAAGGGAAGTAACCTGCAAAAGACAACGGACCAAAGGAAGATCCCGCTAAATCGCCAATGGATCAGATATACCCATTGACAATGGAAAAAGCAACGGGAACGGGAAAAATGGTGGAAAGAGGACGAACAATGAGCTGTTGACGTCCAAGAATAAGCGCCCTAAGGGCAACAGGTACGACCCGAGATTCACCAACTATACGGCCCTTGTCGAAAACAGAGAGGAGGTGTACCAGGCGACCAGCTCCAGTGTCCCTTACAAGCGACCAGTGCCAATCAGGAAGGGCATCTCCAAGAGAGATACTACAAAGTTTTATCCTTTTCACAATGAATATGGTCATGAAACCAATGAGTGTAACTAGTTGAAAGATGAAATTGAGTTCCTTATTAGGCAAGGGCACCTAAGAAGATACGTTTGAGCCACTGGGGGTTCTCAACGAGAGGCTTAAGGAGGCAACGAGCATGCGCCTGTACACCAACGCTCATCACCTTTACAGCCAGCTCCTATAGTAGGTACATTGCTAACCATATGTGGCGACCCACACCTTGTAGGAGATAGTGGGAAGGTGATAACTCTATGATTTAGAGTTATTTTTATGATCTTTGAACTTGTTTTTAGGTTGAAAAGAGTAATGAAAATGTGTTAATTGTAAATTTGTTCAACTTTTACCTTTATGTCTTAAGTAGTGAGTCCATTTAAGAGTCTGTGAGTTGTTGTTAGTAATTATAAATATTTATGTAAATTTGTGTGTTTTGTCAATCAGGGAATCAAAAGACAAAGGGGACAGAAAGGGAGCATTGCTGCTCGGATGCTGTAGCCCAGACTCGTAGCAATTCTGGGAAAAGAAGGATGACATGGACAAAAGCCAGCTGCACTTAAGTAATTACCTCAGCGCCTATGTGGCACCCATTTTAATGAATGAAGTCAGCTGGCTGAGGTGGCAAGAAGGAATGGACCAAAGATGGAAATGGGCTGTCTAATTAGGGTAAGGAAAAGTACCCTAAAGAAAAGACTCAGCCGAAATAGAAGGGAGGACCATTTTTTTTATCAACTCACCATTAAATTCAGAAGAGGAGGATAGAAAACACAGTACAGTTTTTTTTACTCAGCAAGAAACAGAGAGAGAAAAGTTGATACAGAGAGATATACACAGAAAAAGGCAGTACCCATAAGAGGAGACCCACAGCCATGGAAGGAGGAGGACTCTAGAACCCGATTCTACTTCTTCTTTTTCTTCCTTATTTCCTTTTCTGTAGTGTATACTCTTGATTCTATAATTTGTGAACTGAATATTTGCTATGGATGAACTATTTTTACATGGGATTGTAATTTTCAGTTTAGACATGAACTAATCATTTTGAGATTTGGATGGCTATGAATCCTATGTGATGAAGTATTAATGCAATGCATGAGTTTAGTAATTTTCCTTTGTTCATTCAAGTGAAATTAATGTTTAATGATTGTTGATTACTGGCCATAACTAACAATTAAACTAGCTAGATCTGATTTTGGAAAGAATCTATCTAGTGGAATCAACTTGAATGATGCAAGAGAAATGCCATGTTTAGGTAGTTCTTAGTAGTGAAATAGGAATATTTTGCTACCTTGTATAACCTGAGATTTGGTGATTAAATGCGTGTTTTACAACCTGATTTAATATAGGAATGTGTTGAATTAAGTTGTGGAATTATATCAGTGGGTTTTGGAAGAAGCTTACTGGCGTATTGTGAAATCTGTTAACTCTGTGCATAATTGCTGAACGATTGCTATAACAACTGGGTAGATTAACATAGGGGGAAATAGCCATCCAGATCTACTTATTCACATATATTTTTCCTGAATTAAATTCTTCTGAGATCTTAGCTATATTTTAATTAGAATTAATTGCAACCATTTAATTTCAGATCCATATTACATTCATTCTCATAATTCCTTTTTCTTTTACTTTTAAATTGTTATTTAGTTGGTTTTGCATTTGCTTAATTTGAAATCCCTGTGGAGACGATACTCATTTACTACTATATTACTTGTTGCCGACTGTGTACACTTGCACATTTTAATTGCGTAGAGTAATTTTCACAACAGAAGGCAAGGGATCGATACGCTCGGACCTTACGCCACGACCAGGACATCGGAATGTTGAATGTGGAGGAACGAACTCCCAAAAAAGATTGAAAAGAAGAAGAGCTAATAACTTTCTCTGAGCTTGATGCTCAGCATGTCAGATTCCCTTATTTGGACCCTTTGGTTGTGGAAGTCCAGATAGACAACATGATGGTTAAGCGGGTGTTAGTTGACACAGCGAGCTCAGTAAATATATTGTACAAGTCTTCACTAGAAAGAATGAAGTTTTCAGTGTAGGACCTAGAGCCGTGTAACCAAACCATTTATGGTTTTTCTGGCGAAGGGCTCGCACCAACAGGGTTGATTAGGTTCTGGTTACAGCAGGAACTGTACCTGCGAATAGGACATTACTCACTACTTTTATAGTAGTTGATTGTCCTTCCACGTACAATGATGTGATTGGAAGGCCTATTCAAGTCGACCTACGAGCTGTAACCTCGTTCTGGCACCTCGCCATGAAGTTCCCAACTGACGCAGGGGTAGGATGCGTGTTGGGAAACCAACGAGAAGCAAGGGAATGCTATAATTCCTCGACTACTAAGGCGAAAAAGGTTGATTAAGGGAAGGAGCCGGAAAAGATTTGCATGGCCGATGAAATACAAACCCAACCAGGTGAGCTCATCGCCAAATAGGGTGTTGCCCAAAGTGAGGATAGGGATTTAGATCCTTTCTTTGGGGATTTTGATGAGGAAGTGGGATCAGTCGAGGACCTTGAAGAGGTCCAACTCGATAAGGCAGATCCAACCAGGGTTGTGAAAGTTGGCAAAAACTTAGAGACAACAACAAAGCAAAGGCTGGTGGAATTTTTGAGGAAGAACCAGGAAGTCTTTGCCTGCTAGCATAAAGATATGGTTGGAATCGACCCAGCTGTTATCAGCCATGTCCTGAACATAGATAAAAGTTTTCCACCATTACAACAAAAAAAGGCTGCTTGAGAAAGACAGATCTAAGGCTTTAAAGGAAGAAGTCGAGAAGCTAAAGGAGAACAGATTCATCAGGGTAGTGTTTTATCCATCGTGGGTCTATAATTTCGTACTAGTTCCCAAGCCTAATGGCAAAGGGAGAACATGCGTGAATTTCACAGACCTTAATAAAGCCTGCCCTAAAGATTGTTTCCCCCTCCCAAGAATCGACCAACTGGTCGATGCCACTACAGGGCACGAGATCCTATCATTCATGGATGCGTACTCTGGATATAATCAGATCAGCATGCACCCACTTGATGAAGATCACATTAGCTTTTGGACTGATATAGGGCTCTACTATTACAGAGTAATGCCCTTCGGTTTGAAAAATGTTGGTGCGACTTACCAGCAATTAGTCAATCACATGGTCAAAGAGCTGATCAGTATAAACATGGAAGTATATGTTGATGACATGCTGGTTAAGTTGAAGAAGGCAGAACAACACATTGGGGACTTGCAAGAATGCTTCACCGTCTTGAATAAATATCAGATGAAGCTAAATCCCCTTAAGTGTTCATTTGGAGTTGGATATGGGAAGTTTTTAGGATTTATAGTGAGCTCACAAGGTATCGAAGCTAATCCTGAAAAGATCAAATCCCTGATCGATATGAAATCGCCAACAAAGATAAAAGATGTTCAAAGTTTAACCGGGAAAATTGCTGTTCTAAGTAGATTTATTTCTAAATCCACAGACAAGTGCGTTCCATTTTTCAATCTACTTAGCGGCAATAAAAAATTCGAGTGGATAGAGGAGTGCGAGCAGGCCTTCCAGGCTCTAAAGTCTCATATGTCGCAGTCACCGATCCTATCTAAGCTGGTTGAAAAAGAAAATTTGTTCATCTATTTGGCGGTCACAGAATATGCTGCTAGCACTGTCTTGGTAAGAGAGGAGGAACATGTGCAAAAAGCTGTATATTATATAAGCAAAAGGCTAATAGAAGCAGAACTACGATATCCGCCCATTGAGAAATTAGCCTACTGCTTGATTTTAGCCTCTAGAATGCTGCGACCATACTTCCAAGCTCACCCCATTACAGTACTCACCGACCAGCCCCTACGGCAAGTCCTGCAGAAACCAGAAGTCGCTAGTCGATTATTGAAATGGGCAGTTGAGCTTGGACAGTTTGATATTTATTATTCACCGCGAGTAGCATTAAAGAGACAAGTTCTAGCAGACTTTGTCGCAGAGCTCACTGGACTTCTAGACATTGAACTGGTAGAAGAGAGCCAAACTCCCTCTTGGAAGTTGTTCACAGACGACTCTTCTAATGAGTACCACGCTGGAGCAGGTGTGATTTTGGTAACGCCTAAAGGACATCGATTACACTATGCAATCAGATTTTACTTCACAGCATCCAATAACGAAGCCAAGTATGAAGTGCTGCTCGCATGGTTAAGATTAGCTAGGGACATGAACATAAAGTCACTTGAAATCTATAGTGACTCCCAGTTGGTGGTTAATCAAATTACTCGAGATTATCAAGCCCGGGGTCAGAAGATGGTTGCTTACTTGAACAAAGCAAAGTATTTGCTGGCACAATTTGAAAAATACACTCTCCAGCAAGTACCTCGCGACCAGAACTCAAATGCAAATGCTTTGGCCAAATTAGCAAGTGCAAAGGATCCTGACTCCTTGAATATAGTGCCTGTTGAACGACAGTCCACGCCAAGCATCAAAGCAGAAGAAACCTCTCTTGAAATTCAGGCAGCAGATACGTGGTGTTGGGGTTTATGCCCTTATAAAATCGTGTCGGACATGTAACACAATTTCATATTATCAATAAAAGTAGTATAAATTATTTAGTTTGACAACTGAGTTGCTTGCTTGTTTTATTACATGATTATTGAAATAATACAAACATTTATAAAATCCCGAACATATGGATAGTTACAATTATAGTGACTAGGTCACAATGGATTATAGTTGTAATTATATGTTCAAAAGAACGAGTCCTAAGATTAGATCAGTGCATTGGATTTTCACTGATTAGGCAATCTACGATATGATCTATTTACACATTCAGGGTGTGATGTCTTGTCCAAGGCTTCGACCAAGTAGATAAGATCGGATGTATTTAGTTACATCGGACTAGGACCGATATTGATTATTGATTGATAAATAAGTATCGTTGTTATCAAATCTAATCAATGTCACAACGTTGACCATAAATTAAGTCGATCTTAATTCTGAGTGATAATATTCTGCTAATTATATTATTTAAATCTTTTGACTTGTTCGTTACCAGCTTACCCTACGGTCTAGCCCATACTTACATCTTGGAGATTTATTAGTGTAATTGAGTGGGAGTATTATTCATAGATATGAAATCTATAACTTCTGTATGAGAAGTGAAAAGATGATTTCCTTAATTGCTTTGTTCAAAAGGTTAAATGATTGAGATCTCATTTCTGTGATTAAGTTCACGGAAATATCATTTATAAGGAACTTAGTGGGAGTTAAGGATAAAATACTGATGAGGGGTAAGACGGTAACTTGCACCCAGCTCGTTAGTAAGTCATCGATAGAGGATTGACTGATTGTAATGGTTATAACAATGGATAACGTATTTATGGTTTTGAAAATACGTTCTATGAATTCAAGAGTTCAATTCCGAGTCTATAGTGGAGTCACGAGGAATTAATAAGGTAGTGAAATTATTCGTAAATAAATTCACGGTAACTTGTTGGAGCTTGATTTCATGGATCCATGGTCCCCGCATCACCTTTGAGTAAATCATCTAGAATGTCTCAATTAATTGATTTAATTATCAATTAGGATTTTTAAAAGTTGACTAGGTCAATTTTGGAAAATTTACTAAAATATGAGATTTAGAGAATAAAAGAGAATCGTTGGGTAAATTTATTAATATTGATAAATTGGTATCAATATAAATAAATAATATTAAATCAAGTTTCAAATTATAACTAGTTAATTTGAATAAGGATTTAATTAATTAATTAAAAATAAATAAATAAATAAATAAAAGGTTTTGAATTTAGGCCCAATTGGGATTTAAATTCAAAACAAAGAGATTGGGCCCAAGTCCATTTATGGCAGCCCAAGGCTTTTATTTTTGTTTATTATTTTTAATTAATTTAAATTTAAATAAATCCCATTAAGTTGCCTATATAAGGAATATGATATCTAGGGTTTTTGATAAGCAAGTCAGTCTCAGTTGATTTGGGTAAGTGAAAACCTAGACAATCTAATCCTTTCTTAGCCACAATCTCTTCTTCTTTTCTAGATCTCTATCTCATGTGTTGAGAACCAGCCCACACTAATTCTAGGTTGATCAAAGGCTTGGTGAGGAAGATTGTGTTGCTGATCTTGTTCAATCTCTTGATAATGCTCTGCTACAGAAAGGAATCAAGGGTTAGAGAGATTGAAGGATGGAGTTGTTCCAGTTCCGCTGCGTAATGTAAGTTTTTACTTTACTCTGTATTTATATCAATTTCATAGGAGCATGTTCTAGGAATTTGCATGTTTGTTTGATAATATGTAAATTGCATGAAAATAAATAAAGATCCTGCAATGAGAATTTCCAACAATTGGCCTCAGAGCCATAGGTTGCTAGTTTATTTTCATGAATGAACATGTATGAAATTGATTGATATGTTAGGTGTTAATTGGATGGTACATGTTATTGGTGTATGTGTTATGGTTTCTTATGTAAATTTAGCAATAATTTGGTTGTTTTTGGCTTGTTTTGGATTTAAAAACTGCACAGATTTTGTTTTAAAAAAAATTTGGACTGATTTTTGACGTGTGTGTGTTGGGCACGCATGGAGCCGCCGGCGGGACCGGTCGTACAGACGTCTGTACGGCGTCGGTGCCGGAACCCGCGCATGGCATTTTTTTGCAAAAATATATTTTTTTTTTTTTTAAATTGGATATTTTGTGCAGTTAGGTTTAAAATATTTAAAATTGATTATCTGATAATTTTATAGATATTTTTTCTTTTTAAAATATTTTGAATTTGTTATCTGATAATCATGATATTTTAAGATATTTTTTTTATTTTGTTATAAATAAAATATTAAAATTAGTTATCTGATTATTCAAGATATTTTTATTGTTTAAAATATTTATAATTGGTTATCAGATAATACTAGATATTTTAAATTTGGTTAAAAGATATTTTGATATTTTAAAATTTGTTAAAATATTTAAAAATAAAATATCTTATCATTCCTAACAACTTAACAACCATGGTTAAATTAATTATTTGAAATTGAATTTTGTTTGATAAATTCTATTTTAATTAATTTAATATTTTGTAACTTGTTTAATTAATTATATTGAATTTTTTCCGATGAATTCTATGTTAATTAATTATGGTATTTTATAAAATAGTGTATTGTTGTGGTATATTTGCATAATTTAATAATACATGCTTATAGAATAACATGCTAGGCCCATCCAATTATTAACATATCAAACATCATTATTAAGTTATTTCTTGCATTTGGGCTTTAAATATAAGTATAATAATGACCCATTTTTTGCATTTAAAAAATGTGGGAAAACTCAAATAAAACTTTCATAAAATGTTAGGTTTTATTTGGGCCCAATTGAACATGTAAAGTTTAAATTCCTCTCTTGTGGGCGGTTCCACTTGTGAAGACCCATTTGCTTTGCTTACTAGATTGGGCTTAATCAATTGAATAACAATTAATAAAACAAATGTTCAAATTCCTGCCTTTTTCGGCTTTGTGTGGAAGTTAGGGAGCCTTAGTAGTGGGTCCGACATACTGAACCCAGCTCTCCTCCATGCAAGCTCGAATTGTTAAGGCCCATTTACCTAAGTCGGACTTAATTGTATTAGGTTATTCTTTTTAGTTGGACCTAATAATTGATTAGAAACATATTAATTCTAATTTTTGGATTAATTTTCAATGGTAATTTTAGAATTAATGGAAAAAATTATAAATTATGGTTTGTTGATTATTTTAATAATTTGGCGAACCTTAGTTGGTTTATTGATTATTTTGATAATTTGGAAAACCTAAGTTGATATTTTTTCAAAAAGAATAAAATACTAAAATATTTAATAATGAGTTTTAAAAAATTTCAATTCGATCTCCACCATTGATTTAACAAGGTTAGAGTTCAGTGGGGCCTCATGGTTTGTATTAATTTTATTTTTTACAAGTTTATGAACAAGGGTTAGTCAATCATGTGACTAATCGCTTATAAGTGTAAGATCAATTTTTTGATCACTTGTACTGACACGATTGTCCATTTATTACGAGAAATAAAAGGGACTGTGCGCAACCAGTCAATCTTGCCAATTATTATATTTATTACTAGTATTTGTTCATTACGTGTGTTGTTTTGCTATATTATCATTTTTTATAAATCTCTATTACGAACAGTAATGTTAGACAGGTCTTGGTCAAGGCAAGTGACTGAGGACCTAAAGCTCCTCAATGATTTGTAAACACACGAGCAAAATAAGTGAAAGCATACTACGGTACTTAGAGTATTTTTCAAAATTTTGTTAAATCAAAACAAAGTGCTATGCTAAGTTCGGTCATGCGAACATATGTTATAATAAAATGCAAATATTATAATATCAAAAGAGAAATCCTTGACACTACGAACTGAGGTCCGTGTGTCCCAAAATACAAATTTAAATAAAAAAAATAAAAGGAATTATGAAGCAGGAGGATCTTGAGGAATTTGCTGGTCGACAGAGGCCCCAATTTCTTCGTCTGCGCCATCGATGCCCGTAGCCAAAGCGATTTCATGGGAGGCTGGAACTTTCGCTCTCTCCTCCTCTTCAAGGTGAGCCAGACACCTAAATATCTCAGACTACCTCATACGCTCTGATAGATAGCTGAAGTCCGCCCCACGGTTATGCTTCTAGAACATATAGAAGAATCTGAAGGTTGCTCCCTTGTACCTGTCCAGGTTACTGGCATTGGTCTCCTCGAGGTCTTTGATGCGTTCCTCCAACCCCTCAGTCTCCTTTCTCATGATGACCATATCATCTTGAAGCTTAGAGGCTTCCTTGAAATTAAGCAAAGAAGCCTCCTTGTACTTCTCTTTAGTTTCGATGGATTTGATCAAGGTAGCCTGGTGCTGTTTCAGCTCTTCAGCCAGCTTGGTCTTCTATTCGAGCAGCTAAGCAGTTTTCTTCTCGGCTGCCGTGAGTTGCTTGGTGTATTTTGCCTCAGCCATCTTAAGTTCCTCGGCATGTCTTTCCTCGGACGCTTTGAGCTTCTCGCCAAGCCTCTTCTCGTATTGAGCAGTCAGGGCCCCCGAGTGGCGCCAGCCAGTACTCATGGTCAAAAATCCCTGCGATCAGCAAGAAGGTAAAACTGTTAGTGGGAATAAAATGACAGATAAACAAATAAAGGTCAGCAAAAAATGACAACTTACGTTGAGCACTTCGTTCAGCACACGGTTAATGATCTAATCAACTTCCATGGAGTGGGTACCGATGATGGCCTCTCAGCTGTGTTGGTGCCTCGATTGCTTAGTCAGCCTATCTTTGGCCGAACTAAGCACAATGTTTGTCAAAGCCTCTCCTTTCTGATAAGGAGGTGTATGGTCAGCAGAAGCTAGATGAGGTTTGTTAACAGGCGCTAGAGGACGTGTCGGGTCGACAGGGGCTGGTGGAGACGTCTAGTCGATGGGAACTGGAGGAGGTGTTGTTTCCTTGGAAGGAACTGGTATTGGAGGATCCGCGGTCTGAGTCTTTTTTGTCGGAGGGTTGCTGCTGCTCTCTTAGCGATTTTGCTTGTGTAATGCCCCAAAATCCCTAATAAGGTTTAGGACCTTGATTAGGAGGCCGAGAGGGCCATAATTGATTTATTATGCCATTAAATGATTATATGCATGTTTATGTGAATTATATTATTATATGATGATAAATGCATGCATATGGGTCCACATTTTATTATAAGGGCATTTTGGTAATTTGGCCCATCAAGGGCGTAATTGTGTATTTTCATGCATGTTGGTGAATTTTGAATAAGACCACATTATAATGTGTATTTGTTCGAGCCATTCGACATGATATGATCTTTGAATGCAAGTTATCGGTCTGGTCATGATGGGATTAATTTCAGGGCTTGGGGTGAGTCTCGGGGTGATTTGAGGATTATATCATTACCAGGAATTAAAGGGTAATGGGATATGATTTATTAGCATTTGAGAATATTGAGAATAATGTGAATTGGAGGGCATTAATTATGATTAACGAGATAGGCGTGAAATGACGGTTTTACCCTTGGTGGCCTTAAGAGGATTTTAAATAACCTAGGGGTATTTTGGTCTTTTGACCTTAAGGATAGATATAAACCCTTAAGCTGCAGCAAAACAGAGCACCATTTCTCTTCTCTCCCGTACACCATTTCTTCTTCTTTTCTTCTTGATTTTTGAAGTTCTTTTTTAGGAACCAAGCTAGGGAACCAAGCCTAAAGGGTTTTGGGTTAGGCTCTACCATTGAAGAGGGTGTGATTCTGAGATTGAGGTGAGTTTTTAGCCATTAAAACCCTTGTTCTTGCTCTGTTTTTCTATTTGAGTTTTAGCTGGATTTTGAGTTTGATAATGGGATTTGATTGGAGTTTTTGGCAAGGGTTACTTGGGTTATGATGCCTAGGACATATGTAGATGGTTTTTGGGTTTAATTGGGACTTAAAATGAGGTTTGGAAGCTTTTGGTTCAGGTTGGAAATGTTGGAGTCGAAGGGGAGAAGAACCAGGGCATTTCTACCTGGTTGTAGCGCTACAGCGCCCACAAGGGGGCGCTACAGCGATACTCAAGGGGTTTCAGATTTGCTTAGGGCCCTCGGGCGCTAGGGGGGTAACGCTACATCGCTACCCTATTTCTTCAGATTACTATGTTGGGTGTTTTTAAGGGTTTTTGGCTCGGAGTTTCATTTCCTAAGGCTCGGGATCGAATTTGCTCACTGTATGGGTACAATTCGAGGTCCTGGGAGTGAGGTTTAGGTCAAGACCCTTTTATTGTTGATTTCATTAATCAAAGATTGTATTTGGTTATGACTAGGTGACCGCTAAAGGATTAAAGTATCGATCGTTCTCAAGGGTCGTTCTTAACGTATTTGTCGCTCGAACAAAAGGTAATAAAACTGTACCCCATATGTGACATGTATGGTTATTATTGAGGCATGCTGAATGTTTAAATGTGGAAATTGATTGCATATCAAATGCTTAGAAAATTTTGCTCACTTGTGAATGGCACTGACTTATTAGTCAGAATATGCAATGGTGTTGGTATTAACTGTGCAGCTGTGACTTACTAGTCAAGTTCGGCAGTGGTACCGAGCACTGGTCATATGGCATTGACTTATGACTCAAGAATGGTCTTAGCGTGCTTAACGCAAGCCGAAAAAGATTAGATCTAATTGACATCTGTATTAAATGACTCATCACGAGCATTAATGCCGGACCGACCTCAAGTCTGATGAAAACTAAAAGCGCTTGTCTAGTCTAGTGGCTAGTTACTTAGGGCTAAAGCCGGAAAGGCTAAGGTGACCTACACGTCACATGGCTAGGAGGGTATGGGACCTCCGAGATAGACTTATCAGTCATCTGATCGAGATAGACTTATCAGTCATCTGACCGAGATGCACTTATCAGTCATCTAACCAAGATGCACTTATCAGTCATCTGACCGAGATAGACTTATCAGTCATCTGACCGAGATGTAGTTATCATCCATTTGACTAAGATGGACCTAACATTCATCTGATGAGATAGACTTATCAGTCATCTGACAAGATAGACTTATCAGTCATCTGACCGAGATAGACTTATCAGTCATTTGTTTAGAGAGTGACTTATCAGTCAACTGTTCAAAGAATGACTTATTAGTCATCTACTTCAAAGGGACTTATTAGTCATCTACCTCAGAGTGAGAGACTTACTAGTCATCTACTAAGAGCACAGGACTCCACAAACATTTATTTGTACTTGCTTTCATGCATGAGTAGGGTTATTACTGCTAGGCATGTAACACCCTACTTCCTTAGAGTCGTTACTAAGTGAGGCTAAAGACGTGCATTCAACTCGCTAATCGAGGTTTTAGAATAAATAGTGTAATTAAGCCATAAACAGAGGAAAAACTTTAGAAATAATTCCATTTTATTAAAAATCATAAAAGTTTGACACTTGGGATCCCATAATACAGTTTAGAAACATTTACATCATATAAATCGAACCATGTCGGCTAAACGACAAAATCAAAGTTTATTTACATCCATCTCCCAAAATCCTCTTGCTGTGGCAGCCAAGCTGGCCCAACATGTACACACCGCCTCACGCCTGCTACACTCATGGTCAGTTGGCTTTCTCCTTACCCTTACCTGCACCACAGAGCATCTGTGAATCGAAGCCCAGCAAGAAAACCCACAAACAGATAACATATGCAACACATATATCAAGCATATAAACAGGCCACCATTGGGCTAAACACATACGACCTAGCCGTCCCAGGCATTTACCAAGCCCTGAGTTCGCGGTCCACACTGTGAGGATATCCCAAGTATCCTTTTAGGGACTCGCCCTGGAAACTCGCACTCCACGTGCTCAACGCTGCTCCCGGCCCCTTGCCGTACTTGGTCTTGCACTCAACGTGCCTAATGTCGTTCCCGGCCCCCTGCCGACCTCAGCCTACACTGTTCCCGGCTCTTGTCGATCATTCACATAATAGCATTCATAGCATAATAAGCAAGTATAAAATTCTAGTAAATTCAGTCAAAGGGCTACGCCCAGCAGCTCAAACACATTGGGCTCAGCCCTACATACCAGTTCTATTCAAACACATTGGGCTCAGCTCTGCATACAAGCTCTATGGGAACAAGGGTTTTCTTACCTGAGTCCCGAGCTCTCCGAGCACCGATGTCCCGAACACAGTCCTCTAACTTGAGCCTCGCCGAAACCCTACTCACAACACTTTAACAATATCCATCCATCAAGTTCTAACCCAATAAATAACATTGATCCATAACCCTAACCTCTGGGACCTTGAATTCTATCAATCCGGGTGATAAAATCCATCCCGAGCCTTAGCCATTGAGTTCCCAAGCCTAAACATCCTTAAAAAGACAGACTGGAATTAAGAGTCGCGGCCCTACCCTCAAGCGCCACGGCGCACACACCAAGCGCTGCGGCACGCATGAACTTCTCGGCCTCCCATGGTCGCGCGCGCACACGGGTCGCGACTTACCCCTCCTAGGGTCGCGACCCTCACCTCCTAACCCAGAATTTTCATCTTTCTCCTACATTTTCTTCAAACCAATTCATCCTCCAATCAATCTAACAGTTCTAGACAATCAACACCAATATTCTAGGCCAGTTTCAACATCATAACCCATCAAAATCTACTCCAAAACTCAACTAAAACTCCCAAGAACAAATCAGATTCTACCCACATGCATAACCTCAAAAATTAACTAAAATTCAAGCATAATTCCCATAGTTAGATCTTACCTTTGCTGAGTTAAGCCTCTGAATTTGATCCTCAATCCTCAAGCTCCTAGCTCCAAAGATTTTCCGAGCTTAATCCCTCTAGCTTCTAGCTAATTCCTCCAAGTTCCTCCCTAAGCTTCCAAAGAAAAGATATCCACTTGTTAAGAGAGAGTGAGTCGGTTTCCTGAGTGTTCTGTATAATTCTAAGGTTTGTTTTATTCAACTTAAGTCTATGTGGTTACCTCAAGGCTCGGGGTACCAAAATGTCCCCGAGGGCAACATGGTAAATTTCCCCAATATTCCCTCCTAGACATTCTATCCTCAAATATATCTCCAAATATTTATTTTCATAACCCGATAACCCCATAACATATCTAATACCCAAATTACCCCTCGACTCGCCCCGAGTCGGATTCTCGACCTCGTTGTGACTTCCTGGCTAGCCGCTCCCCAGGACTGTCTCGGATCGTGCTGCACAAACATATCACATATATATATCATTTATCACATTTATCCCCCTAATATCCAGACGGGGCCCACATGCACATTTAACTCAACTAAACATGCATCATTATCATATATTCACATTAATTCATATATTAACATAATAATCTATTTATTGCCCTCCAAGCACACTAATCAAGGCCCTAAGCCCTATTAGCAAATTCGGGTCGTTACAACTATCCCCTCCTTACAGAAATTTTTTCCTCGAAATTACCTGAACAATTCGGGGTACCGCTCCCTCATCTCTGACTCAAGTTCCCACGTCGCCTCCTCAACCTTGCTATTTCTCCACAGCACTTTCACCAAAGCGATGGTCTTGCTCCTCAAGACTTTATCTTTCCAGTCAAGAATCTGAACTGGCTTCTCCTCATAGGACAAATCCTGATCAATCTCCAGCTTCTCAAAACTTAGAACATGCGTTGAATCTGACATATACTTCCGGAGCATGGATACATGGAAAACATCATGAACCCCTGATAAAGCTGGAAGCATCGCTAGTCTGTAAGCTACCTCTTAGTAACATGTTATTACTTGTTCATTAGCATATTGAGTGTTCTTGCTGGGCTTCGACTCACGGGTGCTATGTGGTGCAGGCAAAGGCAAAAGAAAGCTGGACCATCCTTGAGTAGGAGAGCTTAGGTGACGATGTGTACATATGCGGCTGCTTGACCGCCACGGCCGAGGGTTTAGAGAGGAACTAGGGTTAAACCCTATTTTTCCACTTAGGTCGACTAGTTGTAAATGTTTTGTTGTAATAAATCTTTAAATTATATTTTGGGATCTTAATGTATATAGTAAACGTTCTAGTGAAACATTGTATCTTAACTAGAATTTTTAACCCTAAATCACTAATCATACTTAGTTACACGATTATGGATAAATGACTCGATTAGCGAGTTTAGCATTGTTTAAAAGGCACACCGTAATGATCCCTGGAGTTTAGGGCGTTACAGCCTACTCCCCTTTTTCTTGCTCAAAGGAGCAGCGGGTTTAGGTTCACTGTATAGGTCGAATAGATCTTCAGCTTACATGACTGCAAAATAGAAGCGAATGGTCAAACAATATAGATGGAGATACCAACTAGATCAATGAAATAAGATGAAAGAAATTACAAGTAAAATACCTGAGCTACAACTACTGGTCGCTACATTATTTATTGTACTATTGCTACAGTCACTCACTGCCTTGAAGAAGTCTGAATTTAAATTAGGCGTGTATTTAAAGCTGTCATCCCCATCAAATAAATGATAGGGAATGGGCAAACTGTCTAAGAGTGAGAAGTCAGTACCGTTCTCAACTGAAGATTGAAGAAGAGGCTCAAGGTGTTCAGAAACCTTCTACTTGCCCTTTCTTGGTGGAGCAGGGGTAGCAGTTACTCGTGGGGTGCTGGAGGGTTCCCTGATGGTCACTCCCGTTGTCTTCCTCCTCGGAGGTTGTGACACATCTTGGTGCTGCTAGGGAACTTCTCCACTAATAGCACTCCCCGAAGTTGATTCCCTCACGTCCTGGTGAGGTGCCAGAAGGCCAACCAGCCTTAGATTGTTCTCCGTGACCAGCTCTTTGACACTTTTTTCAATATTTGTCATGCTGTCCAGGGATGCCACTCGTATCTCCATTTCTGGAGTAGGAGCTGGTCGACGCCATGGACTTGAATGACACCAAAGTTCTAAAGAATGTGTAGAAAATCTAAAGGGAATTGAACGACCAGTGAATAAATAATTTACCTCCTTCAGTGCAGACCAGATTTTTTGCAACCAGGTCTGGTGTTCAAAAGTACTCCTGGAAGTACTTTCCAACGTTAGGCTTATGGGTAATGTCACTTAGGAAGGTGCAAGCAGATTCCTGGTGGTAGAAATGGAAGAACCCCGTGTTTTGTGATTAGGGTTAGACTTGAGATCGAACAAATAATTGATCTTGTGTGGCATTCGAACAAGCCACTTCTTATGGCTGTACATGATATTGAGAGTAGAGAGCAATCTATATCCATTTGGGGAGATTTGGAAGGGAAAGACCTTGAAATAGTTGGCCAACCCTTGCAAAAATGAATGAAGAGGCAAGGTTGCCCCTATCTCAATGTGATATCTCAACCAGGCACTTAAGGTGCCCCCAGGAAGGTTTGCTCGCTGGTCGATTGTAGGCTTGATTAGGGTTGTCCCAGGAAGTCCGTACTTCTTGAGATAACTCCCTACCATCCTAGTTGTAATGTTGCTAGGAGGTACTATGTACCATTCGACCTCTGGTTGAAGGACGTCCCGAGGATGGCCTTTTGTTTGGATTTCTGGCTGGGAAGTGTTTTCAGGTTGAGGGATGGTCGAAGAATTTTTAGCCCTCGGAGCAGGCTGTTTTGCAAGAGGAGTGGTTGTTTTCTTTTTCTTTTGAGCAATGGATTTTACAGGACCCATGTTGGCTGGGCTGGTCGAAGATCTATCTGAAGGGTTATGAGAAAAAGGAATTTTTGGGATTAGCAGCAAGGACTGTTCTTGATCTTCGAGTAACTGTGCGAGCAAGTCGTCGTCAATCGGACTCTCACCTCCCCACGGGTCATGCATGAAAATCTACGAACAGAGAAGGGGAGATGAGAATTTGTGGCCAAAAGACCAAGAAAGTGGAAAAAGTTGGAATAACGTTGCTCGTGTATAAAAGTTAAGCTTTTATACGACCAGCAGCATTCCAACAAAAATACTAAATTCTAAGTGAACAGTTTGGAAAACGGATTAAAAAGCATAAGTGAAAAGTTTTTCAGGAAAAACTTTTCAACTCTGTGAAAGGGCCGGAAAAACCTAGTTTTTTATGAATGCTTATCCTAAATCAGTAATCCTAACTCCTAAACCAATTCTTGAGCCTCAATTAGTGTTTTTTCCTTATCCTATCATGCTCATACCTACGTACCCATTTACCCCAAAAAGGATTTTTAAGAACATTCAAGAACTTAAAGTCCCAAACAAACCAGAAACTAAACATAGCATGGCATCTCAGAGACGAAGAAATTCAAGAAGCTTACTTGGATGAAAATGGGTGAAAATTTATGAGACGTTGAGTGGCTGGATAGAAACTCCGTGGATCGTTGGAATCGTTTGAGTTTTCTGGGTTCTGGGTGCTCTGTTCTTCAGAGTTCTTGAGGAAAGATAGAAAGTAATAGTGTTCTTGAGGAAAGATAGAAAGTAAAAGGTAAAAAGAAAATTTGAGGAGTTATTTATATTGGTCGAAGCACGGTTACTGAGGTAATCACGAGGGGTGATTTTTCGAGGCATGGAAAAGCGTAATAGTTGTCAAACCACTTTTTGGGAAACTACAAACATATGATTGGTTGCCTATTTCAAGAAGGCATGGATGACTCTGACAGATATGACAAGGCATACGAAAGGTCTGTTGTCTAAGTTTACTTTATGCTTGTCGCAGTAAAATAAACTTGGGGGCCAAATGTTTACCCAAAAATGACCCCTGATGATGTGGCAGGATTGACCTACCCGTGGCATGCACGTGATGGCTTTGAGTGCATGTGTCTTGCTCGGCCATAGACCAGGATATTATTGGTTTATCAATCATCATGCTTTCAGACTACCAACCTGGCCGTATACTTTCATTTATTTCCTTTAGATATGCAACTTGTAATTACGCATTAATTACAATTTCTTTTATTACCTAGATACGTAAGTCTTAATTATAATTAAGGCCCATTAGCCCATGTACTCTTCTTGAGCCTATAAATAAGAATCAAAGGGCTCAAGGGAGGGGACTTTTTTTGATCTTGGACTCCGAAGAGAAAATTATAGTGTGATTATTCACCAAAATTGTAATCAACCTATAGCTGGTGAAACTCATGAACCCTTAGTTCATTGATCTCAGTGTTGGGACTCTCTACATCAATAAGAACACCAAGTGGACGTAGGTCATTACCATCTGATTGGGGTCGAACCAATATAAATTATTTGTGTTGTTTACTTTTTCGTCTTGATTTCTTCTTGTTTTCATCTCATTCTATATCGTTTATCTGACTCCATGTCGTTTACCGATTCGAGGGTCAACACTTTGAGCCTAAGGGTGTGCATCCCTTTTTATTTGTTGGCAATATGCATGGACCCCATATACCTATGACATCTGTATGTAGAGCTAGAGACCTATTGTAGGGGGGATGCATAGGATTCTTGGCTAGTCTGGTTGATACAACTCAGATTGTGCCAGTGGCACCAGGATAGCCAGATTGGTGTGTGAGTTTCTGGATGTGTTTCCAGAGGATTTGCTAGGATTACCTCCACTCAAGGAGATAGAGTTTGTGATTGAGTTGGCGCCAAGGACAGAACAAGTGTCTAGGGTGTCTTATAGAATGGCTCCAACAGAACTGAAACAACTAAAGGTTCAGTTATAGGAATTACTAGACTTGGATTTTGTTAAGCCCAGTTTCAGGCTGTGGGGTGCACCAGTTCTCTTCCTGGTGAAGAAAGATGGTTCCCTGAGGATATGTATTGATTATAGAGGACTAAACAAGTTAACTATTCAGAACATGTATCCCCTGCCAAGGATTGATGATCTATTTCATCAGTTACTGGGTTAGATGGTATTCTCCAAGATAGATCTTCGATCTGGTTATCACTAGCTGAGAATCAGGAAGGAGGATATACTGAAGACATCCTTTCGCACTAGGTATGGGCATTATGAGTTCTGGTGATGTCATTTGGACTAACTAATGCTCGTGCAACATTTATGGATCTGATGAATAGAGTGTTCAAAGATTACCTGGATCGATTATTGATCATCCTTATTGACGATATACTAGTATAGTCTCAGTCAGAGACGGAGCGCAAGCAACATCTTAGATTAGTACTACAGAGGCTGAGAGAGCACATGATGTATGCAAAATCCAAGAAGTGCGAGTTCTGGTTGCCACAGATGACTTTCTCAGGTCACATAGCCTGTATGGATGGAATTATGGTTGATCCGACGAAGATTGAGGCGGTCAGAGATTGGCCAAGGCCAAAGAATGCATCAGAGGTCAAAAGTTTCTTGGGATTGACATGTTATTACATATGCTTTGTGGAGGGGTTTTCCAAGATTGTGTCACCACTGACAGAGTTAACACGCAAGAATCAGAGGTTCATATGGTAAGACATGTGTGGGGACTGTGTTTCAAAGATGGAAGAAGAATCTGATCTCACATCTCCTGTTCTGAGTCTTCCTACAGATCAGAACAAGTTTGTGGTTTATTGTGATGCCTCAAGATATGGTTTAGGTTGTGTCCTTATCTAGACAGGAAAGGTGATTTCCTATGCATCACATCGGCTGAAGGAATATGAACGGAGGTGCCCCACGCATGATGTAGAACTTGCAACAGTGGTTTTTGCACTGAAGGTGTGGTTGCACTACTTGCATGGTGAGAAGTGTGAGATATACACTGATCACAAGAGTTTCAAATACTTCTTCACCGAAAAGGAGTTGAACATGAGGCAGAGATGTTGGTTAGAGCTAGTGAAGGATTATGATTGTGAGATCCTATATCACCCAGGGAAAGCCAATGTGGTAGCATATGCCTTAAGCCAGAACAGTTCATTACAATTGTACAATGTGAAACAAATATCTAAGGATTTGGCAGAGGATATGACTAGAGTAGGTATTGAGCTAGTGGTGGGCCAGTTAGCCAACATCAACATGGAGTCTACTCTTTTAGAGAGGATCAAGATGAAATAGTTGAGTGACCTAGAGTTGGGAAATATTAGAGGGGATGTCCTAGCTGGAGTGGCTAGGGATTATAAAGTGTTAGACATAGGATTATTAAGATACAAGGATCGAATTTGTGTTTCGATTGACACTTGGATCAGACGACAGATTCTGGATGAATCTCATACTACCCCTTATTCTCTACATCTAAGCACCACGAAGATATACTAGGATTTGAAAGTTTCATATTGATGCTCTGGGATGAAGAGGGACGTGACTGAGTACGTGGCAAAGTGCCTAACCTATCAGCAGGTGAAGGAAGAGCAACAGATACTGGATAACCCAGAGTGGAAGTGGGAGGACATCACGATGGATTTCATGGTGGGATTGCCTTGGATAGTGGGCTAGCACAATTCATTCTTGGTCATTGTGGACCGGTATACGAAGTCAGCTTACTTCTTACTAGTGAGGATGAACGACACAGTTGACTAGTATGCAGATCTCTATGTGGGAGAGATAGTACACCTTCATGGAACTCTGAGGTCTATCGTGTCGGATATAGACCCCATTTTTACTTCTAAGTTTTGGGAAAGTTTACAAAAGGCGATGGGTACACAGCTGAAGTTCAATTCAGCTTATCTTCCTCAGACCGACGGTCAGTCTGGGAGGACTATTTAGGAATTGGAGGACATGCAGAGAGCATGTGTGTTTGAGTTTTAAGGGTCCTAGAATAAATATTTGCCTCTGATAGAGTTTTCCTATGGTAACAACTACCAGTCGTCTATTGGAGTGGCACCTTATGAGATGTTGTACGGTAGGAATTATAGATCGCCCGTTCACTGGGGT
This sequence comes from Humulus lupulus, assembly GCF_963169125.1. Lineage (NCBI taxonomy): Eukaryota > Viridiplantae > Streptophyta > Magnoliopsida > Rosales > Cannabaceae > Humulus > Humulus lupulus. Next base: position 175,430,876 of record NC_084800.1, on the reverse strand, counting down.
GAGATTGGTGAGAGGAAATATTCAGGTCCTGAGGCAGTTCGGAGGACCACTAAGGCTATTGAAAAGATTAGAGCTCGGATGCTAGCGTCTTAGAGTAGACATGAGAGTTATTCAGACCAAAAGCAGCGAAACGTGGAGTTCCAAGTGGGAGACATTGTCTTCCTTAGGGTTTCACCACTGAGAGGCCTGAAGAGATTTGGGAAAAAGGGCAAGGTGAGCCCTAGGTTTGTTTGACCATTTGAGATCCTGGAGAGGGTCGGTAAGTGGTCTATAGGTTGGACTTACCCCTGGCACTATCTAGTGTGCACAACATACTTCATATTTCCATGTTAAGGAAGTATGTATCAGAGGAGACTCATGTATTGAGTTACGAGGATTTGAAACTGAAGACAGATTCTTCCTTTCAAGAGCAACTAGTTCAGATTTTAGACAGGAAGAACAAGGTCTTGAGAAATAAGAGTCTACCTTTGGTTAAGGTATTATGGAGGAACAACACGGTCGGGGAAGCGACTTGGAGCTAGAGTTAGATATGCGGGATCAGGATTTCGAGCTGTTCAGATCAAATTTCGAGGATGAAATTTCTGTAAGGAGGGGATAGTTGTAATGTCCAAAATTACCTAATAAGGCTTAGGGCCTTGATTAGGGGGCGAGGATGGAAAACTATGGAAAATGATGTGATTTAATTATGAAATATGTTTTTATGTGATACATATGTGTATCATTATATGATTACATGAGTTAATTTTAATATGACTGGATATGCATGTTTAGGTGTATTAAATATGCATGGAGGACAATTTCTTCTTAGAAGGGCAATTTTCATAATTTGGCCCATTACGGGTATATTTGGAATATATGTGCATATATGTGATATATGTGTGATACCACATTATTATGTGTATATATTTGAGTTACTCGACACAAGGTGATCCTAGGGAGCAAGTTAGCGGGAAAGTCACAGAGGGACCGAATGCCAGACTCAGGGTGAGCCAAAGGGTATTTTGGATATTTAGTGTATTACTGGGATATAGTGTAATGAGAATAAATATTTGAGGATATATTCAGGGTTAGTGAGATTAGGAGGGAATTTCGTGGATTTTGACCATTATACCCTCGGGGACGTTTTTGGTACCCCAAGCCCTCGAGATTTACTTAGAGTTACTTGAACTCTAAGTAGCCTCACAAACCAAAAAAAAAAAACACAAAGAAAACTCTCTCAACACATTTTCTCTCACGTGTATACTCTCTCTCATTCAATCTTTGAATTTCTTGCGATCTAAGGGGAAATTCGAAGCTGGCTTAGGCTCGGGATTTCTAGGGGAAGCTTAGCATCATTTTGGAGAGCAGAGGTAACGATTTCTAGCCTTAATTCCCTGTATTTTCTCTAGTTTTAGTTAAGTTTTGAGTTTTGAAAATGCAATTCTGAGTTGGAGATTTGGCGAGGTTTTAGCCAAGTTTTAGCTTGGGTTTTGTGGGTATTGAGGTGCTGAGTTGTTTGGGAACTTTGTTTTTCAAATTTAGCTATGTTTGGGTAGATTTTTAATGAGTTTTGGCTTGAAGAAATGAAAGGTAAAACTGGGTTTTCATGTCGAGTCGCGACTCTCATGAACGGTGGGAGAAGTAGGTGCTGAAATCCCATTTGAGTTGCAGAACTTGTAGGGGCGCGCTGCGGCGCATGTGGTTCAGAGGAGAGCCCTTGGGCTCTCTAACTTGAGGCGAGCAGTGACTCTTTTAACTTGGGCCATGATGCTTGAAGGGCTTTAGAGCCTCAGGAAGGGTTTTGAGTGCGAGAACTCAAACCTAAGGACTTGGGATCGATTCTATTACCCAGTTTAGTAGAATTCGACGTCTCAGAGGCTAGGAATCATTCCATAAGCCTTTATTCTATCATTATTGAGGAGATTATATGTTATGGTTGTGACTAAATTACTACTAGGGGCTTAGAACTAGGATCGTGCTTGAGGGTTGTTCTTAATATACATTGCACTTGGATCTAAGGTAAGAAAATTGCACAAAGTACGTGCTAAATGTTATTATCTGCGTGGTTAGAGCACGACCCTGTTAAGGAACATGGTCATTGCTGTTTTTGTATCTAATGGGTTGAGATGTATGATTAATATGCATGCATACTTGTATTTTTGTAAATAGGCTTAGCAGTAACTGGTTATTTGTTTATCTAGTTATTTAATATGATTATGAATAGGGATTGGGCCTCTGACAATGAATATGATTATGATTATGTTTGTGATTAATTGATTAAGCATGCGTGAATGCTCTATTTTAGATAACTGTTAAAAGATGTAGGCTTGTTTGCATTATATGATTGAAAATCCTTTGCTCATAAGTCAAGGGCAGTAATAGCGCGATGAACGTTGGTCGATACAGTTAGGCCTAATCATGCGCACATTATACGATTGTTCGACCAATGGTCTAGGAAAATTAAAGCGCTAGGTATGCTGGGCCAACTCTAAGGCTGGTTATACAGAGGATAGGGCATGGGCCCTCGGGGTGACTCATTAGTCCTAAATCCTAGGGAGCTGGGCCCCAACATGACTTATTAATCATTTATTTAGGGTAGTGGACCCCGTTATGACATGGTAGCCATTTATTTGTAATTGTATGCATGCATTGGTAGGTTATAACTAATTGGCATGCTAGATATGCATCTAGAATCTGTATTTACTTTTTCATGCTTACGGTTAAGTTTTCTTGCTGAGCCTCGGCTCACGGGTGCTATGTGGTGCATGTAAAGGGACAGGGAAGCTGGACAAGCCATGAGTTGGAGAGCTTTAGTGGCGACGTGTACATATGTGATTGCTCGACCACCATGGCTGGGGTTATCTCAGGGGAACTAGGGTTTTAGCCCTTGTTTATAACCTTTTAAACATTTGTTTACATTATTTTGGGATCCCATATATGTAGTAAACTTTTAAACGAAATGTCAACGTTTCTCTTTGACCAAAATATTTAACCCTAACCCTTGTCACTAACTTATAACCAAAGGGACTTGATTAGCAAGTCTTGCACTATTTAAAGTACATACTGTAATGGTCCTGGATTAGGAGGATGTTACATTCTCTATAACAAAAGAAATCTCTCTTCTTTTTCTCATTTCCACAGTCAAGGTAAGGAAAATTAGGTAGTTTAGTTATGACCTAGTCAGTTATATGTATGACCCTAACATTTCAGGTACAATAAGAAGATAAGTGTGGCTTGACCTAAGGTGTTCAGAAATGTTTGATGGACCTAAGTTGATGTCTGGTAGGCTCAGTTGCCAAAATTGTATGACAGACTTATGTCTGGGGCTTAATTGCCACCACTATATAAGCACTTATCTTTTTCTTATACATGTCTTGTTATTATGACCTATGACTATGTCTTATTATGACCTATGATTTTGATCCATGTTATGACCTAGAATATATATTATGATATTGTATGATTAGTATTGGTTAGCATTGTTATGGTCTTTTGTATGATTTATGATATGTCTATTATGATTACTTGTTATATGACTCTTGCTTGTATTTTGCTTACTGGGCTTAGAAGTTCACTCCTTATGTTTTGTGCAGATAATTGAGGTTAGAATGGTTGGTGGCAAGTGGGACATAAAAGCTTAGTTATGTATTCGTGGGGACCATATAGTCAAGGAATGATAAACAGGCCTATGATTTTATTTACAAAGCATTTGTTAGAAAGTTTTTCTATTATTTATAATGTTGCACATTTTATTGTGTCAAAGACTATATTTTATTTTTGTAAAGACATTGGATCCCTGTTGCTTATTATGATTTTTCTTTAATAAATGAGAAATATTTATGTTTATGATCCAACATTGTCTTCTCGATAATGTTATGAGAAATTAGGGCGTTACAAATGGTATCCGTGCCACAACTATATTGGTCCTGACCATTCTCACGAAATACACACGACCCTTTCAAAGGACCAACTCGCTACCAAGTAAGTATACTCATTTTCGAATTATGTTTGTAATGTTTCTCTTGTGTTATTTTCAAAACTTAGCTCAATGGACTCAAGTGTTGTTAGAAAATTTAAGGCAAAAATAAGAATACCCAACCCTGATTGTAATGCCCTAAACTCCAGGCACTGTTACGGTGTGCCTTATAAACAGTGCTAAACTCGCTAATCGAGTCATTTGGCCAAAATCATGTAACTAAGAATGATTAACAGTTTAGGGGTTAAAATTTTGGTTAAGATATAACGTTTCATTAGAACGTTTACTGTAAACATTGGGATTCCAAAAATATAATTTAAAGGTCTATTACAAGAAAATATTTACAACCAACCAATCTAAGCGGCAAAATAGGGTTTAACCCTAGTTCCTCTTTCAACCCTCGGCTGTTGCGATCGAGCAACCGCATATGTACACATCGTCACCTAAGCACTCCAACTCAAGGATAGTCCATCTTTCTTTTGCCTTTACCTGAACCACATTCCACTCGTGAGCCGAAGACCAGCAAGAAAACATAATATGCTCATGAACAGTAATATCATGTCATCAAATCATAAGGCACAGGCCTAGAAAATATAGCCCTATTCAAGCAGGCAAATGAGTTCGCGTAATGATGAATATACAACATCAACCGATGATCATAATAATCATCCCGGGCTTTTAGCCCCAAATAGAAGAGTGACAGTTGTAATAGTTACTAAGGTGGGCTCCGTTCCCATTAGCCATGTGACGATAGGGTCATCGGGGCTTTGTAGATAAGTGATCATTTCACTAGCTTAAATAAGATAGGTGTTCGATGAATTAGTAACCAATATAACCTACCACATGACCATAGAGTCATAACCATGGGATTCCGCTCCCTAGCCATGTGACAAACAGTCACCTAAGCCTTTGGCCCTGGCTCTGAGTAACTAGTCTAAGACTAGTCAAGAGCTTATAATTTTCATCGACCTTAGGGTTGGTCCAGCATTAATGCTCCTAGAGTCATTCAACGTTGATATCTATTAGATCTAATCTTTTATCTGCCCTGCGTTCATGACGCTTATGCCATTCCTGACTCTCACGTCAGTAATACGCGACCAATGTCGACCCTGACTAGTCAGTGCCAAACACAAGTAATCAATGCTTCCAAACATATATCATATGTCAAATATCCGAATATAAGGTATTCAGCATGCTTACTTAACAATTTCTAGCATAATTAGGATCATGCATAAACACAGAGACTTAAGCTCTGAACAATCTCATATTCAATATTCATAGCATGCCCTAATCACATGTTTCTCATGCAACACATGCATTACATTTAATCACTTGACATGCCTCAACAATAACCATGCATGTCATATTTAAACATCAAACATGCATCAAGAATAATCATGCAAGTCATATTCATAGGGTGCAGTTTTCTTACCTTTGGTCCAGGCATAGGTTACCAATAAACGAGCCACAAGCATGATCCATACTCCAAGCCTCTAGTGATAACCTAGTCATAACCATAAACAATTATCCAATAAGTTCAAGTTCTAAAACCAAATCCCAAAACCAAGACCTAGCCTCCGAAACATCGAATCTCACTAAACCGGGTAGTAGGAATGATTCCGAGGCCTAAGGTTTGAGTTCCCAAGTTTAAAACATCATTTCGGCCATAAATACCCTCAAGCGCCGCAGCCCCAACTCACTGAGCCGCGACCCCTAGCCAAAACAGAGGCATCAGGGGCAAGCATCGTCGCGCCCCACACCTAGTACCGCGGCCCCCAGCACACACAGCCTTCCACCTGCTTCTTCGAGCCTAGGCCGCGGCGCCCAAGAACAAGGCCGTGGCCCAACCTCAGACCAGCCATTTTTCCCCGTTTTCAATCTTTTAAAACCTCCCAAAAACCTATCCAAACATCTCCAAACTCAAAAATAAAAATTCCCTAACATCCCCATCATGCAAAACTAAGAAAACCCAAGCCTCAAATCTAACAAATACTCATCAAAACACAAAGTCCAATTCAAGCTTAAAAACTTTAAAAAACTTAAAACTTGAATTGCCTCCGATTGAATTGTTCCCAACTAAATCCTTCGACTAATAAGCTTCTAATATTTCCTAGGATCGCTATGCCTTGATTCTCGCTTGATTCCGAGTCCTAGAACTCAAGTTTCCTTCGAAAATGCAATCAGGAGACGGAAATGGAACTTTGAGGGAGAGAGAACTTACTGAACGTTCTTTTTATTTCTTAAAAGGTTACTTCAAGCTTAAGTAGCCTCAAAAAAATCCTAACGCTCGGGGTCCCGAAAATATCCCCGGGGGCAAAATAGTCAAAACCTCCAGAATTTCCCCCTGATCTTACTAACTCCCAATTTATCACCAAATATTGATTCCCATTACCCAATAACCCGGTAATGCTCTAAATACCCCTCAACTCACTCTGAGTCAAGCATAAATCTCGTTGTGACTTTCCCACTAACTTACCTCCTAGGATCGTCTCGCGCTGAGTAACGCTAGCATAACCAAATAATAATAAAGCACCACACACACATATCACATATATGCCAAATATGCCCGAAATGGCCAAATTATGAAAATCACCCAATTACTCAGAAATGGGTTCACATGCATATTTAATACACCTAAACATGCATATTTAATACACATAAACATGCATATAATCATTAAATAACATAATAAATCAATTATGGCCCTCCTTATTAGGAAATTTGGGGCATAACAACTATCTCCTTACAGAAATTTCGTCCTCGAAATTTATCTAAACCACCGGGAATATAAATTCCGCTCAACTGAGTTCAGTTTCCCAGGTCGTTCCCTCGACCTCACTATTTTTGTAACCTTACCTTAACTCAAGGTACACTTTGTTCCTCAAAACCTTATTCTTTCTATTTCATATCTGAACTGGCTATTCTTTACAGGATATCTTAGCCTCAAATTCCCAGATTCTCATAACTCAACTCATGAGTTTCTCTTAACCCATGTTCTCAGAATGGAAATAGAAAATACAATGTATACAACTGACAGTGCCAAAGATAAGGCCAAGTTAACCTGACCGATCCTATCCTGGATTTAAACGGTTATACTACTCTAGGGCTCAACTTTTCCTTAACTCATCATCCCTTTCCATGGTGATACTTTTAAGGAAGACACAGTCTTCTACCTGGAACTCTATGTACCTACTTTTCAATTCAGTAAAACTTTTCCATTTACTCTGAGAAGTGAGCATCCAAGCTCTAACCTCTAATAGTCTCAATGGTCCCTTGAACCATCTCATGATCCAGATATAACATCTCACCCATTTCATTCCAATGAACTGGTGCTAAGCATTTTCAAACATACCTCATCTCATAAAGTACCTTTCCAATACTGGATAACTCTCTCTCTTTCCCTCTCTGATTTACCATCAGTCTGAGAATAATAAACTGTACTGAATCCCATCCATATATTTATCGCCTTTCTTACCCCTTCCAAAACCTGGAAGTAACAATAGAGCCTTCATCTGATAAGATAGACCTTGAATTACATGAAGGTGCACTATCTCTCTCTCACATGGAGATCTGAATACTGATCAGCTGTATTATTCATCCTTGCTGCCAAAAATAAACTCACTTAAAACACTGGTCCACAATGACCCAAACCAATTCACGCTGACTCACTAACCTGGGCAATTCCACCGCGAAACCCATCACAATGTTTCCTTATTCCCATTACAAAATACTCAAAGGCCGTAATGGCCCTGCTGACTTCCGATACTCTGTCTTGATCTACTAGCAGGTTAAGAACTTTACCACGCATTCCATTATGCCCCTCTCCATCTCAGGCCACCACTATAAAGCTTTCAAACTCTGATACACTGACATGACGCCTGAATGAAGAGAATAAGAGTACAGCATGAGATTCATCCAGAATCTCCCAATTAATCCCAGTGTCCATCGGATCCCAAATCCGATCCTTATACATTAATAAATTCATACCTAACACTGTTTAATCCTTAGCTAATCCAGCTAGGACTTTCCACTCAATCTTTCTTATCTGTGGTTCACTTAATCACCTTTCCTTTTAATCCTTTCCGAAATGATAATCTCAAACATAAAACTGGCCACCTGGCCCACCAGACACTCTACTCTAGTTCTAGTCAGATACTTTAACCAACATGTTGCATAAGCAATCACTTCTCCTGCTACTAAGGTGTCATAACAACCCACTAACTGGCTCTGATTTGCAAGAAGACTGAGAGCTATTTTCCAAGGCACCTGTAATATCCTTACCACCCAAGGAAACTCCTGCCCCTAAGGCATTCCTTGACTTTGGCAAATTTCCACAGAAAATATATACCACAATACCAACGTCCAAAACGATCACAAATCCTATTTAAATAAACCATTGAATGCTCTGTTCATATGATTCATAACACTTGGCATTAAACAAATTCTCAAAACCTACTCAGCACTCCCAGTGCCCTTATTTGATATAAACATTCTTCTACATATCCTTCTCCCTGATCTTTAGCTGGTACTAACCAGATCCAAGATCCACCTTAGAGAATACCATCTTACTCACTAGTTGAACCTGTGATTCTTACAACTCCACCAAACCATTTCAAATAGTGCCCTAAAACTTGTTTCCATTCCTGGCACCAATCCATTTACCATTCTATCTCTTCACATAAAGGAAACCCTGACACAACCCTTGGAAGCACATCTAGAAACTCACTGACTAGTCCAGTCTGTCCTGGCCCCACTGGCACAATCTAAGTGGTATCCACCACACTAGCTAAGAGTTCCATGCATCTCTCTGCCATAAAACTCTAGCTCTCACTACAGATGTCATAAGCATACAGAATCCATACACCGTGCCAACTGTCTCAAGGCTTCCCACTCTCAAGCTAAAGAGTTACTATACTTTCCTTGCCATTTAGCATTGCCCCATAATTACTTAACCAATCCAAATCCAGGATCATCCTAAAGTCAGTCATAACCAACTTTATCATAATCACTTATGAGTCCTTTTTATTATAACCCTACTCATCTCTTAAATTACTAATAAAATATTATGTTCCCATCACAACATGACCATGTGATCTGCATATCATCTTTATGCCCTTCTATATGCAACAAATAAAGAACTGCATGGCACCAAATCAGTCAGCACAATACAAATATCAGAAATAAAAGTTGACCTGCCACCCCTGAGGAACTAGTCTCAGTCTCAGACTCTGACTGCCTCAGAATAAACACTCCAGCTGGAGTCGAGCTGTCCATCCCCTTTTGCTCATCCTCTCCTAGCATTGGGAAATTCTTCACAATATGCCCAACCATGCCACATGCGAAACATGCCTTTGCTCGGCATTCTCCCCGATGATGCTTCTTGCACTGAGTGCAGATTGGATAAATTTTCTTCCAGCTTTTATTCTTGCTTACTCCAATAAGTGAAGGTACCACTATCCAAGCTCCGTGCTCCCTAACACTCTTCTTCTCATTTCTCCTACTCTCAACAACAAGAGCCTTCTCTACCATTTGAGCATAGGTAGAGATTTCATACACTGGGGCAACTCTAATGCCGCGAGCTATTCCATGATTCAATCCCTGAACAAATTTTTCCTTCTTAGCCACATCTGTGGGTACCATGTCAAAAGCAAACTTGGCCAACCCATCAAATTTGTTAACATACTTGGTTACTATTGCATTACCCTGAATGAGATTCACAAACTCATTCATCTTAGCAGTCTTGGCTGCATCGCAATAATATCTTTCATTGAACAGTTGCCTAAACTCTTTTCAGTCCATTACAGCTGTATCTCGGGTCTGGGACACCACTTCCCACCACGTCCAGGCATCATCCTGCAATACAAATGTCGCACAAGCCACCCTATCGTGACCTACCAGCCCCATACTGTCAAGAATTGAACTGATCATGCCCATCCATTGCTCAGTTCTGAATGGAGCTAGGCCTCCCTTGAAGACTGGAGGGTAATACTCTTGGAATCTTTCACAGAGAAATTCCCACCTGCTCTCAACCCTAGGCTGAGTCAAAGCTGATGCCACTCCTGGCATAACCAAGGAATAAGTGTTTCCTAACAGGTTCTACTATTGCTTCAGACACCTGATCTCTTCCTCATGCCTCTGCAATCTTGATTGCAAATCTATGAACATCTGCTGAAAATTCATAGGAGCAGATGAAGAACTAAAACCCTAGCTGTAACTCCCAGCCACCGTATAACCACCACCAGGCCTCATTATCTGCCTTGGCTATAAACCTGCTAATCAAATCTGCAGTCAATAACTTGACCCATAAAACATGATGAGAATATCAAGAGCTTTCCCCCACGGGATCAATCTTACCACACCACATTCACAAACCACTTGCAGTGCTATAAACATGCCCATGGCATTCATACATCAATCATAATCCCTTCTCTTCCTACATTCACACCATGCTTCCAACTCCAGCATGCAAATATCACAATTGTATATGTTCATGTTGCAAGTAATCATATTATCACATTCATATATATATATATATTCACGGAGCATATAACCATATAGTCAAGAGTCAGGCTCTATCAGACTCTCATGCTCCCTAATACAATGTGCAGGTAAAGCATTTACATTCGATTTAAGCAGTTAAACACATAACTACAAAAATAGTTACCATTCCTTGAGTGAAGCTATCTTCAGTGATGAGTGTATATGCCCAGCTTGTCTTCAGGAACCATAAACCTTGGCTCGCTCTGATACCAAGTTGTAACACCCTAAACTCTAGGGACCGTTACGGTGTGCCTTATAAACAGTGCTAAACTCGCTAATCGAGTCATTTGGCCGAAATTGTGTAACTAAGTATGATTAGCGGTTTAGGGGTTAAAATTTTGGTTAAGATATAACGTTTCATTAGAACATTTACTGTAAACATTGGGATCCCAAAAATATAATTTAAAGGTCTATTACAAGAAAATATTTACAACTAGCCGATCAAAACGGCAAAACAGGGTTTAACCCTAGTTCCTCTTTCAACCCTCGGCCGTGGCGGTCAAGCAGCCGCATATGTACACATCATCACCTAAGCTCTCCAACTCAAGGATGGTCCAACTTTCTTTTTCCTTTACCTGCACCACATAGCACCTGTGAGCCGAAGCCCAGTAAGAAAACACAATATGCTCATGAACAATATTATCATGTCATTAAATCATAAGGCACACGCCTAGCAAATATAGCCCTATTCAAGCAGGCAAATGAGTTCGCGTAATGATGAACATACAACATCAACCGATGATCATAATAATCATCCCATACTTTTAGCCCCAAATAGAAGAGTGACAGTTGTAATAGTCACTAAGGTGGGCTCCGTTCCCATTAGCCATGTGACGATAGGGTCACCGGGGCTTTCTAGATAGGTGATCATTTCACTAGCTTAAACAAGATAGGTGTTCGAAGATCTAGTCACCAATATAACCTACTGCATGACCACAGAGTCACAACCATGGGATTCCGCTCCCTAGCCATGTGACAAACAGTCACCTAAGCCTTTGGCCCTGGCTCTGAGTAACTAGTCCTAGACTAGTCAAGCGCTTATAATTTTCATTGACCTTAGGGTCGGTCCAGCATTAATGCTCCTAGAGTCATTCAACGCTGATATAAATTAGATCTAATATTTTATTGGCCCTGCGTTCATGACGCTTATGCCGTTTCTGACTCTCAGGTTAGTAATACGCGACCAGTGCCGACCCTGACTAGTCAGTGCCATACACAAGTAAGCAATGCTACCAAACATATATCATATGTCAAATATCCTAATACAAGGCATTTAGCATGCTTACTTAACAATTGCTGGCATAATTAGGATTATGCATAAACACAAAGACTCAAGCTCTGAACAATCTCATATTCTATATTCATAGCATGCCTTAATCACATGTTTCTCATGCAACACATGCATCACATTTAATCACTTGACATGCCTCAAAAATAACCATGCATCTCATATTTAAACATCCAACATGCATCAAGAATAACCATGTGTGTCATATTCGTAGGGTGTAGTTTTCTTCCCTTTGGTCCAAGCACAAGTTACCAATAAACAAGCCACAAGCATGATCCTTACTCCAAGCCTATAGTGATAACCTAGTCACAACCATAAACGGTGATCCAATAAGTTCACGTTCTAAAACCAAATCCCTGAACCAAGACCTAGCCTCCGGAACATCCAATCCCACTAAACCGGGTAGCAAGAATGATCTCGAGGCCTAAGGTTTGAGTTCCGAAGCATAAAACATCATTTTGGCCATAAATACCCTCAAGCACCGCGGCCTCATCTCACTGAGCCGCGACCCCCAACCAAAACAGAGGCACCAGGGCAAGCACTGCGGCACCTCACACCTAGTGCCGCGACCCCCAACACACACACAGCTTTCCACCTGCTTCTTCGAGCCTGGGTCGCGGCGCAGAATAACAGGGACGCGGCCTAACCTCGGACCAGCCATTTTTCCCCATTTTCAATCTTTTAAAACCTCCCCAAAACCTATCCAAACATCTCCAAACTCAAAAATCAAAATTCTCAAACATCCCCATCATCGAAAACTAACAAAACCCAAGCCTCAAATCTAACAAAAACTCATCAAAACACAAAGTCCAATTCAAGCTTAAAAACTTTAAAAAACTTAAAACTTAAAACTTGAATTACCTCTGATCGAGTTGTTCCCAACTAAATCCTTCAGCTAATAAGCTTCTAATCTTTTCTAGGATCGCTATGCCTCGATCCTCGCTTGAATCTGAGTCCTAGAACTCAAGTTTCCTTCGAAAATGCGATCGGGAGATGAAAATGGAACTTTGAGGGAGAGAGAACTTACTGAACGTTCTTTTTATTTCTTAAAAGGTTACTTCAAGCTTAAGTAGCCTCAAACAAATCCTAACGCTCAGGGTCCCGAAAAAATCCCCGGGGGCAAAATAGTCAAAACCTCCTGAATTTCCCCCTGATCTTACTAACTCCTAATTTATCACCAAATATTGATTCCCATTACCTAATAACCCAGTAATGCTCTAAATACCCCTCGACTCACTCTGAGTCAAGCATAAATCCTGTTGTGACTTTCCCACTAGCTTACCTCCTAGGATCGTCTTGCGCTGAGTAACCCTAGCATAACCAAATAATAATAAAGCACCACACACACATATCACATTGCCAAAATATGAAAATCACCCAATTACTCAGAAATGGGTTCACATGCATATTTAATACACCTAACACATGCATATAATCATTAAATAACATAATAAATCAATTATGGTCATCCCGGCCTCCTAATCAAGGTCTTAAACCTTATTAGGAAATTTGGGGCATTACACTGATTTTGAGAATGAGTTAAAAAATGTATTTCTTAGAATTAACTAAATTCACAAGGAGACATAAAAGATTAATGATAGTCATACAACCCTTTTAAAATCACATGAGAAGTTCATAGTTCTCATGCACTCAGCCAAATTACCTCAAGTAGAACCAAGTTTAAAGATAGCATGAAACAAAGTTTTATTTGATCATGGTGTACCTGTTAAAGATAAATACGATATATTTATGGATAGGTTTGCACGAAATTTTAGAATATTTGAAGATTTCATATTAACAATTGGAGAAATAGGAGAAAATGTTCATTAGTTACCAGACAACCTTAGGAAAGGATTTCTTAGTCATGTTCCTTTCAGTTCAAGACATATCTACACCCAAGAGGATTATGAGGACTTCACTCAAGACATGCTAGACGAATGATCCGATGTGGAAGATTAGATGAATATAAGAACACATCGTTAAGTTCTATTTTATGTTATTTTTTAGAAATTTTTCACTAGTTTGTAAATAATTTCTTATTTTAATAAAATATGTGTCTTTCTTTTATTTTTCATTGTTTAGCAAATGTTAAACTCCTCTCTTATGGGTTAGCCCATTTGTGAAGGCCCATTTGCTTTTCATTATTAGATTGGATCTAATTAAAATAAATAACAATTAATAAAGCAAGGGTTATTAAAATAATTATATTTGTATTAAAAGAATTAATCTGAAATCAAACTATATATGAAAAGAAAATAAAAATAATTATACATATAAAAAAGCCTTTTCACCGCGGTTTTTTAAAAAAAAAAAAACCACAATGTAAAGTAACACTTTTCTCTGCGATTTTTTCGTGAACTTTTTTCTACAGTCGAATACACTACGGTTCCCATTACTCCACAAAACCGCAGTGTATTAAGGAAAAAAACTGTGGAAAAAACCATATTTTGTAGTAGTGGTGGCATGGTTCATTTCCCCTAACTTTCTCATTTGTTTGTTTAATTAAAAATAACACAATATATTTATTTATTTAAAATAATATAAATATTATTTAAAAAATAAATATCAATTATTTCAAAATTAGCTTTATCTTATATTATTAAATTTGAAAAATTATCTTATACTAATATAATTTTAAACTCTCCTAAATATTAATCCAAAAACTGATTAATATTAGTTTCAAATAATATAAAAAAAATTCAAATAAAAAATAATTAGTCAAATAATTAACTCATAATTATCACTTAGCCCTGAAAAATTGTTTCCTTTCAGATTTAGTCATTTTCCCTATTAATTTTGCCTATGAAACATTTACCCTTAACAGTGCAGTGCAGAGGCGACTCGGGGACCATGGACCTATAATACCGATTAGCCCAAAACGTGCCTCCACTAAGCAGTGGTTGTAGTGTAGAAGGACAATCTATTCCTCAATGAGGTAAAATAGACCAAAAGATTAGTAGAAATATTATACACAAAAGATAGTAAAAGTGAAAGAAAAATGGATTTGTGATTTTTTTAAAAAAATATTTGATGGTGAAATAAGTGAAATAAAAATATGACGCAATAAAGAGACAAGTAGAAGGGTATCAAGTGTCACTAACATGCATTGTTCACTCAAAAAAGTAGTTCACATCCTAACATCTTATTTCGAGAATAATAGAGCACATATATATTTCTTTTCAAAATATTATTTGAGTAATAAAATTTCTTACCTTTGAAGCACAATATTAATCTAATGAAAGACCTAGAAATGACACTTTACCTATAGGCAATAATGCAATAATAGATTGATCATAACATTTACTATCAATTTTATTTTTACTAATTAAAAATATATAGAGAGAGCATGACTAATTCCTTATATTTAATTTTAGTAAAATTAGATAAAGATAATGATATGGGATGATGAAGAAAAGAGCACATATTGCTCAAATATTCAAACATTTAAACCATGGTGAATCAAAAGCTACAAATAAATTCACAATGCATATAGGATCACCCCGAACCCTCCAAGGAAGTTAGCTTATTATGCTGATCATTCTCACGATAATCTAAAGAGAAAATATGAGAAGAAAATTTGATACAAATTTTTTCTGTAGTTTTTGCTCTAAGAAATTACCTCCCAAACTAAGAAAATATGCTCCTATTTATAGAGTCTTAGAAGGGGTTAAAATACAATGTAAACTAAATTGGGGATTACAAAAGGAAAGTAAAATAGTAATAATAAAATAAGTTTTAGAAATCAAAATTATTAATTTTAATATTAGTTTTAGTGTTATGATTGCTATTGTTTGTAGACTCATGCATGCAAGAGGCGTGGGAAGGTTGGAGCTGCAAAGGGTTTGCGGGTAGAACGAGGTGCCCCAAATAGCAGTTGTAGGTGCTAGCGCATTTGGCTGGCAGGTGGCCAATCAATCACACGATGCCACATAGGCAAGTCAGGCGGGCAGACCGGGTCGGGTACGCAGGCAGAGCAAGCGCGACACATGGCGATCGAATGGGCAGGCATTTGGGACACGTGGCACTCTGCAGTCACGCCATGTGCTAGAGACAGCAAGAGAAAAAGAGAAATGCTAGGCCGAATTTTGGGCGTGGGCAATTTCTCTTGGGCTTTGGACTTCAAAAATGCCATTTTTCCTGTTTTTTTTTTTCAAATTTGATTCTTTTTTCTTCTTTCTTTTCATTTATGCAAAATACATTTTAATTCCTGAAATTTAAACACAAATTAATTTAAAATTAATATTTTAAATTATAAAATATATTTCAATAAATGCTTAGAAAATATTAATTAAAACATAAATTATTTGAGACTTTAAAAGTGATAAAATGACATTTTGGAGCACTAATCACAACCCCAACCATCTTATTGCTAGTCCTTAGTAATTCAAGAGAAGAAGAAAATTATCAATTTGAATAATCAAGTCGAACCAAGAAAAACCATTTATGCATTTTCAAAATATCAACAAGAAGTTAGAGATTACTATCAAAACTACTTCAGTTACAATTTCAGAGTCGTTTGTGTGTGTACCACACCATATTCATTTTTAGTGAAAGTCATAACACAAATGGTATCGAAAAATCTCAAAAGTATAAAGATCTCAACTCCAAATGACTCACAGGTGTTGAACATATTTTTATGGGTAGGACAACACTCTTGGAGTTGGAAATGTAACAATTAACACTTAAATGAGAAAAGATGAACATTTTAGAGGAAATTATTTGAAAACTTATTGATCACAAGATAGACATATTAACTTACTGGACTTCAAATGACAAACAACCTTTGAGATTTATAAGAGAAAACTCAAAGAATGAAGAGCCAACTAACTAGAAATGATAAATAAGAAAAGGAAACTTTTAATATAATTTTTTTATTATTCATAAATATATTTACAAACAAAAATAATAATGTAATTTTTTATAATTACAAAATTACCAACAAATAAGAGAAAGTGTTGCTCTTGTTCTTTTTTTTTTTTTTTTTTTTTTTACATTTATTTTTGGTACTTTACCCTTTTTCTTCTTTTTTTTCGACAAGAGGCAACACATAAATAAAAATTACAAAAAATAAAATAAATAAAACACAAATTTAAAATTATTACAAAGGATCAATCTGTCATCAAAATTATCCATCTAGTAAATGTCATGTTTTAAATTATAGAAATGTGACTTTACCAACTCAAATGATTAATAAAAGTTCAAAAAGTTGTTTTCTCAACTCTCACAACTCACCAAGAAATGAAAAACTTTAAATATGAAATTTCTCTCAACTATTTGTGTTAACAATCATTTTACCACATGTTTGGAAAGTGCACAAAAGAACACTGAAAATCACTTCTTATTAGCTAAACTTAGTAAAAATTGACTCAAACCGAAAAGTTGTACTCATGCTCAGATAATTATGAGAAAATTTGACTTAAAAACTCGACAAGACAGTAAGATTCTCCAAATGAATGCTCACCACCCCTAACCAAAAATTAGACAATATCCTTAATGTCAAAATGAATACTCAATGAAAAAGATAGGGATAGAGAACACCTGGATGATGATGATGTCAATGGGTTGAGAGCTGAAGTAACCTAATAACAATACCCAAAATATATATATATACAAAAATGCACAAAAATAAAAGCAAGGAAAAAAATAAAATAAAATGTAAACACACAAACCATTCAGAGTGTATAAAATTGGGTCCTCAAGAAGGATCTCTTTAACATGACTCACACTATCAATGTAATGCTTCAGTCTCTGGCCATTGACTCTAAAAATTCTCCCATCGGTTGGGTCCTCAACCTCAACAGAACCATTGGGAAATACTTTGTTCACTACAAATGGACCAGTCCACCACGATCTCAATGATCTGAGGTGCAAGTGCAAACAAGAATCATACAGATGCACAATCTGATTTGGCTGAAAGTGCTTTCCCAGGATCTGTTTATCATGAGAGACTTTCAACGTTGCTTTATAAATCTTGGAATTGTCATATGCATCGTTTCTCAACTCCTCAATTTTCAGACAATTGGAGTTTTTGATTGAGACATGTGTCATTAAGATCAAAGTTGAGGGCCTTGTAGCCCAATAAGCTTTATTCTTGAGCTCGATAGGTAAATGACAGGCTTTTCCAAAGACAAGTCAATAAGGAGACATCCCAAGAGGGGATTTAAAAGCAGTGCGGTATGCCCAAAGAGCGTCTAGAAGACGTGTTGATCAATCTTTGCTGTCGAGATTTACCGTCTTTTTCATAATATGTTTTATCTCCGTATTGGCTAACTCAGCTTAACCATTAGTTTGTGGATGATAGGCATTTGCAACTTTATGAAGTACTTTGTACTCAGGAATAAGATCCTTCAATGATATGCTGTAAAAGTGAGTGCCTTGATTACTGATGATAGCGCAAGGAGTACTAGACCTTGGTAACACATTTTCTTTCAAAAATTTGACAACTGTAGCATTATAATTGGTTCGATGTGGTACAACCTTTACCCATTTTGAAACATAATCCATAGCGAAAAGAATGTAAAGGTAGCCAAAACAAGGTGGAAATTGCCCCATAAAGTCTATCTTCCAACAACAAAATATTTCGATAACAAGAATTAGGTTCAAGGGCATCAAGTGTCGACGGGAAAAAGAACGTAACTTTTGGCACATTATACAAGAATGAAAGAAATCATTGGTGTCTTTAAAAAAAGTGGGCCAGTAAAGACCGCATTGTAAGATTTTAGCAGCAATTTTTTTCACAGAAAAGTAACCACCATAACCATCATTGTGGCAAAAATTTAGCATACTAGACACCTCATCATAATGGATGCTTCTTCACATGATTTGGTGGGGGCAATACTAAAGTAAGTATGGGTCATCCCAAAAGAAATTATGCACCTTGACCACAAATTTGCATTTATCTTGTGAACTGTACTCAGAAGGAAGTTCACATGTTACTAGGTAGTTACGAATGTGTGCATTCCACGGTAACTTAGTAACATAAATCAATTTTTCATAGGACAAATCTTCATGAATTGGTAGACCATCACTGAGATCGCTGAATTCAAGTCGGGACAAGTGGTCCATGATGACCTTTTCAACACATTTCTTGTCTTTGATCAGTATATCAAATTCTTGCAAGTGAAGGATCCACCGTATTAATCGCGCCTTAGCATACTTTTGGAAAGGAGGTACTTGTGAAGATCATAATAGGGCCCAATCAGATAAGATCAGAATTTGTCAAAAGCAAAGAGCACTCCAAGCAACTCTTTTTTCGTAGTAGAATAGTTTATTTGAGAACTAGTGAGAGTTCAGCTTGCATTATAGACAACAAAGGGTTTCCCTTCCCTTCGTTGTACCAACACATCTCTCATAACAAAGTTTCTGGCATCACACATAATTTTGAAAGGAAGACTCCAATCAAGTGACTGAATGACGGGAGCGGAAGTAAGTGAGGTCACAAGTGTTCGTATCGAATCCTCACACTTTGGTGTCCATTCAAAGATGACATCCCTGGCTAAGAGGTTACATAATGGATGAGAAATCATTGAAATTTTTTGTATGAAACTTCGATAAAAGCCAACATTACAAAAGATTGACCTAATGTCTTTCGAAATCTTAAGGGTAGGCAATTTCGAGATGAGGTCAATTTTAGATTGATCAACCTCAATCCCTCTTTCAAAAACAATGTGGCCTAAGACTATCCCAGAAGACACCATGAAATGGTAGTTCACCCAATTAAGCACAAGGCCTTTCTCAATGCATCATTTTAAAACAACTTCAATGTTGAGAAGGAATGTTTCAAAAGATTTTCCAAAGATAGTTAAGTTATCCATGAATACTTCAATAGATTTTTCAATCATGTCACTGAAGATAGTCATCATGCATCTTTGGAAAGTAGCTGGTGCATTACATAGCCCAAAGGGCATACACCAAAAAGCATAAGACCAAAAGGACAAGTGAAAGTGGTCTTATCTTGATCCTCTAATGCAATGTCAATTTGATTATAACCTAAATAGCCATCAAGAAAGCAATAGAATGGGCGACCAGCTGCATGCACGCTCAAGGATTTTATCAATGAATGGGAGCAGAAAATGATCTTTGCAAGAGGCAGCATTTAACTTTCTATAATTAATGCACATGCATCATCCTGTCATAGTTCTTGTGGGGACAAGGGCCCTTTTGTCATTTTAAACAACGATTACACCCGATTTCTTGGGTAATCCTAGGTCAGACTAACCCATCTGTTGTCTACCACTAGATAGATGATACCAATGCATAGCTGTTTGGTTTTATGCCCTTATAAAACCATGTTGGACATGTAATGTGACTTTATATTGTCAATAAAAGTAGTAGAAATCATTTAGTTTGACAACCGTGTTGCTTGCTTGTTTTATTACATGATTATTGAAATAATAAAAACAATTATAAAATCTTGAACATATGGATATTTACAATTATTGTGACTAGGTCACAGTGGATTATAGTTGTAATTATATGTTCAAAAGAACGATTCCTAAGATTAGATCAGTGCGTTGGATTTTCACTAATTAGGCAATCTACGATATGATCTACTTATACATTCAGTGTGTGATGTACTGTCCAAGGCATTGACCAAGTAGATAAATCAGATGTATCTGGTTACATTGGACTTATTGTTAGATAAATAAGTATGGTTGTCGAATCTAAGGAATGTCACAATGTTGACCATAGGTTAAGTCGATCTTAATTCTGAGTGATAATATTTTATTAATTATATTATTTAAATCTTTTGACTTGTTTGTTACCAGCTTACCATATAGTCTATCCTATACTTACATCCTTGAGATTTAGTAGTGTAAAAAAGTGGGAGTATTATTCATACATATGAAATCTATAACTTCTGTATGAGTAGTGAAAAGATGATTTCCTTAATTTCATTGGTTAAAAGGTTAAATGATTGAGATTTCATTTCAGTGATTAAGTTCACGGAAATATCATTTATAAGGAACTTAGTGGGACTTAAGGATAAATTACTGATGGGGGTAAAACAGTAAGTGTAGTGCCCTGGATAACCAATATCGTTACACTAGTGTTTTAATTAGTGTTAGAATCTCTAAACGAATTTCTTGGCCATAAACGTTTAACTAAACATGATTATCGATTTAGGGTTAAAATTTTTGGTCAAAAGGAATAGTCATTTCATTAAAATATTTAAGTTCATACATGGGATGCCAAAATAACATTTAAAAGGCTAATTACAATTCAAAAGTTACAATCAGCCGACCTAAGCTGCAAAATAGGGTTTGACCCTAGTTCGTTTGAGAAACCCGACCGTGGTGGTCGAGCAGCTGCATATATACACGTCGCTACCGAAGCTCTTCAACTTATGGCTGGTCCAGCTTCCCTTTCACCTTACCTGCACCACATAGCACCTGTGAGCCAAGGCTCAACAAGAGAACTTAAACATTTCTTATAAGCAATTAATAACATATTATAGAATCATAATAAGCATGCCTAGAAGTAATAACCCTACTCATGCATGCATTATATTTAGATAAGTGACTACAATGTCACACCGAGGCTAGTTTCCCTAAATAACTGACAAATAAGTCATATTGGGGCCCAGTGCCCTAGGATATGGGACTATGGAGTCACCCTGGGGCCCATTTCACTATCCTCTATATAACCAGCCTTGGAGCTGGCCCAGCATACCTGGTGCTTTAATTTTCCAACGACCATTGCGCCGATCAAGCGTATGTCACACTCTTGATTAGGCTTAACCATATCGACCAGCGCTGAGCGCACTATTGCTGCCCTTGACTTGTAAGTCAATGCTTTTGACTAGCACTCAGCGCCCTACTGTCGCCCTTGACTTATAAGTCAATGCTTTTCAATTAGAAAATGCAAATAGGCATACACCATTTAACAATTATCCAGATACAGAGCATTCAAGCATGCTTAATCAAACACTCACAGGCATAATCATAATCGTGCACATTAGCAGGGACCTGAGTACTAATCATAACTATATTTAACAGCTGGGCCAAGCCCTACTCATATACATCACCTATTGGGTGCAGTTTTCTTACCTTTGGTCCAAGTGCAAGCAAGTAGGAAAGCAAACAAGCACGACTCCTGAGAACGATCCTCTCCTGAGCCTTAGCGGTAATCTAGTCACAACCCAATAATAACATTCTCATTACCATTTAATTCCATAAAGGAACCCCGGGACTAATCCCGTGCTCTTGGGACCTCCAATTCTACCACACGGGGTGCTAAAACTGTTCTTCGAGCCCCTGGGCCTATTCCCTAAAACTACAAAACCTAGGCCCCTAAAAATGGCCTGCGCCGCAACACCCAGCCAGAGCCACCTTGCCCTGGACCAACCTAGCACCGCAACTTGGAAGAACAGCACTGCAACGCTCCTGCGCAAACCCAGAAAATCTGCATTTTTCCACCATTTTCTCCGAACCAAAACCCTACAAACTCACAACAGCTCCAAACCAAAACTAGAACTATACCCCCCACAAACATTTCCAGACATCATAAACTTATACACCCCAAAAACCAAGCAAAATCCTTAACCCAACCATAAGTATAAAACTTAACCAAAACTTAAACCACAACATAATTTAACCAAAAACCAGATCGAAATCTTACCTCAACTTAGAATTATGACCCCTGAGCTATTTCCAATTCAATCGTAGCTTCAACGCCCTTCAATTCCAAGCCTTTCCTCCTTTAAAAGATCAAAACTCCTCAAGAGCTTTCAATGGATAGAGAGGGGAACGAGTGAGAGAGTGTGTGTGAGGTGCTCAATGTTGTTTTTCCGTTGCTTTCCTACCTGTGAAGGACTCTAGTGACTAAGTCACTAATAGGAATGAAAAGACCCAAGTTCCCCTTCATCTAGCCTTACTCACTTAATGCCCCCAAGGGCAATATCGTCATTTGCCACATTTCCAGCTAATCTCAGTTAACGCCTCATAATTCTCATTACTTCCAATATCCTCAAATAATCACTAACAAATTTCCCATTACCTGATAAATCCTAGTAATGTACTAAATTACCAAAATACCTCTAGGCTCACCTTGAGTCGGGTATTTTGACTTTGTTATGACTAAACCGCTAACCTGCTCCCTAGGATCGTCTCGTGCTGAATAACAAAAATATATCCACATAATAATATGGTCTCAATCATGTAACACATACAGATTTAAATATGCCCTCAACGGGCCAAAATTACGAAAATGACCTAATAAGAAACGGGCCCACATGCATGCTTAATACACCTAAAAATGCAAATACACTCATATTATAATAAACTCACATAATTCATGTAATCATGCATATAATTACATAATAAATCAATTATTTCCCTTCTGACCTCCTAATTAAGGCACTAAGCCTTGTTAGGGAAATTGGAACGGTACAGTAATTTGCACCAAACTCGTTAGTAAGTCATCGATAGAGGATTGACTGACTTTGATGATTATAACAATGGATAATGTATTTGTTGTTTGGAAAATACGTTCTATGAATTCAAGAGTTCAATTCTGAGTCTATAGTGGCCATGATCCCCACATCATCTTTGAGTAAATCATCTAGAATGTCAAAATTATTTGATTTAATTATCAATTAGGATTTTTATAGTTGACTAGGTCAATTTTGAATTTTTTTACAGAGATATGTTATTTAGAGAATAATAGAGAATCTTTGGGAAAATTTATAAATATTGATAAATTGGTGTCAATATAAATAAATTATATTACATCAAGTTTCAAATTATAATTAGTTAATTTGAATAAGGATTTAATTAATTAAATAAAAGATTAATAAATAAAAATATTTTGAATTTAGGCCCAATTGAAGATTTTAATTCAAAAGAAAGAAATTGAGCCGAAGTCCATTTGTGGGAGCCCAAGAAATTTATTTTTCGTTTATTAATTTTAATTAATTTAAAAGTTTAAATAAAGTTCGTTAAGTTGCCTATATAAGGAATATGATGTCTAGGTTTTTTATAAGTTAGTCTCATTTGATTCATTGGGTAAGTGAAAACCTCGACAATATAATCCTTTCTTGGCCACTTAGTCTTTTCTTTTCTTATAGATCTCTATCTCATGTGTTGAGAACCAGCCCACACTAGTTCTAGGTTGATCTAAGTCTTGGTGAGGAAAATTATGTTGTTGATCTAGTTCATTCTCTTGATAATACTCTGCTATATAAAGGAATCAAGGGTTGGAGAGATTGAAGAATGAAGTTGTTCTATTTCTGCTGCGTAATGTAAGTTTTTTACTTTACTCTATTTTTATATCAATTTCGTACGAGCATGTTCTGGGTATTTACATGTTTGTTTGACAATATGTAAATTACATGAAAATAAACAAAGATCTTGTAGTATGCAATTTCCTACAATTGGTCTCAGAGCCATAAGTTTGTAGTTCATTTTCATGAATGAACATGTATGAAATTTATTGATATGTTATTGTATTAATTGGATGGTACATGTTATTTGGTGCATGGTTTTTTTCATGTAAATTTAGCAATATTTTGGTTGTTTTTTTTTTTTTTTGCTTGTTTTAGGATTGAAAAACTGCACAAATATTTTAATTTTTTTTTTGGAATGATTGGGAAAGCCATCGAGACCTGCGCAAAGCTTGCAACAAGCTTTTTCCCAAAAATAAATATTAATTAGTTTTTTTATTTTTAAAATTGGATATTTTGTGCAGAAAAGTTTAAAATATTTAAAATTTATTGTCTAATTATTTTAGATATTTAAACTTTTTAATATATTTTTAATTAGTTATCTGATAATCAAGATATTTTAAAATATTATTTTTATTTTGTTATAATTGAAATATTAAGATTGGTTTTCTTATTATTCAAGATTTTTTTATTGTTTAAAATATTTGAAATTGGTTATCTGATAATTCTTGATATTTTAGATATTTTAAATTTGGGTAAAATATATTTTGATATTTTAATGGAATCAATGTATTATGATTCTATCTAGAACTTGTAGACTCACATGAAGATGTTAGGCCCATTGGGTGCACATGAATCTTCAAGAAGAAGAGAGGAACAGATGGGAAAGTTGAGAGAGGATGTCGATTATGAAGAGACATATTCTTATTTTACCATGCTAAAGGCCATACGTATCCTCTTACCATAGCAGTCGCCTATGATTATGAGATATTGCAGATAGATGTCAAGAAAACTTTTCTTAATGGTTATCTTGATGAGAGTATCTATGTGGTACAACAAGAATGGTTCGTGAAGAAAGGGGAAGATCATAAGATGTGCAAGTTGCTAAAATCCATTTATGGTTTGAAGCAAGCATCTAGATCTTGGAACATTACCTTTGGTGAGACAATTAAAACTTATGGCTTCGAACATAATGTCAACGAAACACGTGTTTATAAATATATCAAAGGAAAAGTAGTGACTTTCTTAGTTCTTTACGTGGATGACATTCTTCTCATTGAAAGCGATATAAATACACTGTCAAATGTGTAGAAGGGGTTAGATGAAAAGCTCCAAATGAAAGATGTGGGTGAAGTGAGTTATGTTATGGGAATCCAAATCCTGAGAGATAGGAAGAACAATATCTTGGAACTTTATCAAGAAAATTAAATAGATAAAGTGCTTGAAAGATACTTAATGGGGAATTTCATGAAAGGTCAGTTACCGACAAGTTGTGGAATTACTCTTTCCAAGGAGAAATGTCTAAAGACACCTCAAGAAGAAGAGTACATGAGAAATTATCCCTATGCTTCAGTAGTTGGGAGTCTAATGTGTGCTATTTGTGTACTAGATCGGACATATGCTATGCATTGGGAGTCGTAAGTTGTTATCAATCAAATCCTAGTTTAGAACACTGGATTGCAGTAAAGCACATTCTCAAGTGTCTTTGAAAAATGAGAGACTTTATGCTTGTGTTATTCAGGGGTGAGTTGAACCCTACTGGATACACTGATTCTAATTTCCAATCAGACAAAGACAGTTGTAAATTGACGTATTGGTCAGTATTCACTAATGGTGGAGGAGTTTTAGTTTGGAGAAGTGTCAAATAACCTAGTATTACATATTCAACCATGGAAGCTGAGTATATAGCGGCTTGTAAAGCAGCTAAGGAAGAGGTTTAACTCAGGAATTTCTAGAGTGATATGGAAGTGGTTTTAGGTATGGAGGACTCACTAATCTTGTACTGTGACAATAGCGGAGAGGTACTTAACTCAAAGGAACCTAGAATCCACAAGAGAGCAAAGCATATAGAAAGGAAATACCATCTGGTAAGAGAGATTGTGCACCAAGGTGATGTGACAGTTATGAAGATAGTGCCATAACAAAACTTTGCAGACCTGTTTACCAAGACTGTAACGACCCAAATTCGCTAATAAGGCTTAAGGGCCTTGATTAGTGTGCCTGGAGGGCATATTGGAATTTATGTGTGATTTTAATGAGTAAAATGCATGGTTATGATTTAAAGCATGTTATATGACTATTTGACTATTTGAGATGCATGACTATGTGTATTAGTATGCATGTAGGCCCTGATTGTGTTAGAAGGGCATAATTGTAATTTTGGCCATTTTGGGCATAACTGTATTGATATGTGATGATTGTTGAGACCACATTGTGATGTGGATGTATCTGTGATTTGTGACTTGAGACGATCCCAGAGAGCAGATTAGCGAAAAAGTCCAGGCGGGAATTTATACCCGGCTCGGGGCGAGCCTGGGGGTATAAACAGGAATTTAGAGAATATATTGAGATTAATTTTGATGATGAGGAATACATATTTGGTGATTTATCAGGTATTGGGAAGCAAGCGGGAAAATATTAGAGACACTTGAGGAATTAGTGGGAATTGGGTAAAATGACTAAAATGGCCCTACTTGGACAAAAAGGGTTTAGAATTAATAGGGAGGGCATTTTGGTCAATTGGCTTCTTAGAGATAGATTAAGTGAGGCTTTATATACTTAGTGGGATTGATAGAGAGAGTGAGATGGCTGTGGAAAAGAAAGAAAAAGGAAGGAAAAGAAAAGAGAGAAAAACAGAGGGGTTTTTCCAAAAGGGGCGGTTTGTGCATTCTAGCACCATTTCTCTTCATATTTCTTGGAGCAAAGCTCAGAGGAGAGCTAGGATAGGCTGAGCATCAAGGATCCTAAGTTGTACTTGAAGATTTGGCAAGAGATTAGCAAGAACACATCAAAAATTGAGGTAAGTTTTTGGAGGTTTCCGTTTTAGGGTTTGACTGGTTTGAGCTATGTATCTAAGCTGAATTGATGGGGATTTAAGGGGAATTCAGGCCAAGATTGAGAAGGAGCAAGCTAAGGAGGTCTAGGAATTGAATCAAAGTCGAAATTGCATCAACGGTATGAATTCTAAGCCTTTAACTTTGATGTTTGACTGAATTTCTGGGTTTAGGGTTAATCATGGTAAATTTTGAGATTTGGGATGAAAGTGCTTGGGCTTTGAGGATTTGGGATGCTTGGGATGAGTGGAGAGTGTTTATAAGCTTGATTTTGAGTTTGGTAAAGATTTGGGGAAGTTTGGGTTGAGATTGGCTCAAAGAAATCGCAGAAAAAGAATTTGGGTGTTGCCTGCCTGCAACTAGCGCTACAGCGCTAGTCTTTGGGCGCTGTAGCACTAGGCCCTGTTTCTGGGGGTGCCGGTTCTGCTTGTAGCGCTATAGCGCCCTCTTTTGAGCGCTGTAGCGCTACCCTGTTCCCAGAAAGGGGATTTTGGGTTATTTTTGAGGGATTTTGACCTAGGGTTCGGGGTTCGATTCCACCATCTTGTTTTGTTGATCTAGGACTTCCCGAGGGGCTCGGGATTGGTCCCGAGGCTAGGTTTTCAGACTTGAGGTTCGGTGATGACTTTGACCTATGGCTATGTTTAGGTGTGCGCTAGGGCTTGTGTGGGATCGTGCTCAAGGAGTCAAGTGTTGAAAGCTATCAATTTGACAGGTAAGAAAACTATAGCACCCGTAGGACAGGGCATGGGCCCATAGTGTGATTGCAGGGCACGGCCCTATATTGCATTACATGTTAGGGTGCAGACTTAATTAAATTGATATCAGGGCACGACCCTATATTGCATTACCTGTTAGGGTGCAAACTTAATTGAATTGATATATGTTTGAATGTTATTTGAGTTATGCTATTTGTGATTATAGTAAGAATGAATGGCAAAGGAGCCGGGAACGGAAAAAGAGCTGAGAACGGCAGTGGGGCCGGAAGTAACACTTAGCACGTGAAGTGCTTGTAAACAGGGTGGGACCCCAATGGATACAGGGGATATCCTTACGGTGAGGACCGAGACCCCAGGCTTTGGTAATGCCTCTGGGACGGAATGGCCGTGTTTGTTTAGTCTGATGGAATACTAGTTTATCTGTGGATTATCTGATATGTTAACTATATAAATCGCATATGTTATGTACTGTATGAGTTTTCTTGCTGAGCTTCGGCTCATGGGTGCTCTGTGTTGCAGGTAAGGGCAAAGATTGAGTCAACCAGCCATGAGTACGGAGAGCGTGAAGCGACGCGTACATGTTTGGCCTACCTGACTGCTTTGGTTGGGGGTATTTCCGAGAAATGGCTGTAATAATCTGAGATTTTATTAATTAATCAACTGTAAACTTATTTTAAGTTGTAAACAGTTTTCAAACCTTATTTTGGGATCCCAAATGTTAAATACTGGAAGTTTTCAATGAAACAACGCATTTTTAAAGATTACAGCCTTAACTTTTGCTTAGCCACACTTTTGTTTTAAAAACCTCGGTTAGCGAGTTAATTGCACAAAGTTTCTTTTAAAAACTCACTTAGTAACGGCTCTAAGGAAGTAGGGCGTTACAAAGACACTTCCTGCAAATTCATTTATGAGTCATGCACGCAAAGTGGGATTGGGAGATATGTAAAAACCGAAGTAGATTCCCCACTTTCTACTTCGGCTTTTACATAATAACCGAAGTAGATTGCCCCCCCCCCCTATTTTAATAATTATTTATATTTATTTTTAAATGGCCCAATTCTAGTTTTTATATTATTTTTTTGCCCTAATTTTTTTAAATTGTCTAATTATATGAATTTATAGTTATATATATTTTTACAATTGGAATTGGTTTATTTTCATTAAATTTATAAGAGAAATAAAAATCACAAAATTTATACACTTAGAATTAAAATTTTTATAAAATTAAATATTTATACATTCACATAATTGTTAAGTAGAATAACCTAATCATTCATATATACATTCACATAATTGTAATTAAGTAAAATAGTCTAAACATTTATATATACATTCACATGAAACTAAATGTATGTATAAACAAAATAGTCTTACTAATAAATTTAAGTCATCAATCAACTTAACTATTCTTGTTGGATTGGCAAGATGTCTTCCCGACCCTTGGCGACAATTTGGTTACTAGTAACTTTGTCATTTAGTTCATTCTACGAAACAAACCAATGATAGATTAAATTAGTAACTTGTAACAACTCTTAAAAAAATTTCCTACTTTGCTTTAAAACACTTACAACTCTTTCTTCAATTTTTTTGTCCAAATTATCTTTGACAAGAGTCTTCTTTGTTTCCCGCGCTCTTGTCCAAATTTCATATCCCTCTACATCTTCCACTCCTAGTTCTTATTTCTAGGACATCCAACATAATTGAAGTTTAATTATTAAATTTTCCTAAGTCTAACAAAATTTCGGCAGCATAACAACTACTTTATAACATCTCCAAAAATTTAAAAACCTGTAAATAACACACAAAATATCTCGACATAGTGTGCGAATTGAAAAAGGAAAACAATTAATAAAATCTATAAAAAATTGACAGAGTTTCCTTTGTTTTTGTAGCATATCCCAATTTTATAATTATATATAAATTCAACACAAACAAACATAAAATCAATATACATAATTCCATTCTTATATCACTGCCAACAATAAATTTCCCAAAACCTACTTCACTAAAGTAAAACATGCATGATTTAACTCTAATTTTATAAATAAATATTGCAATAGTAATAAATAAAATTTAAAGATTACTCACCTCCAATATTACTCTTGAAGTCACCCAAAATCAATACCAAATTGGCAACTAAATCAACAACCCTACTAAAAAGCTTAAATAAAAATAAATAAAAATCAATTACATAATTAATTAAACTAGTTACATAATCACCAAACAACATATCAAGCTAGCTAGTTATAGAAAATAAAAAACAAATGTCACTAATAATCCAAACATTTCAAGTTCTAACATTGGCAACAACATTACCTATTGACGCTATGTTTAAAAATTTAAATAGCAAGTCACAACAATTTATAAATTTTACTAATATATATATATATAATTAATAACTTTATATAAAATAACAAAATAATTAAAAAAATATAACACAAATATACTAAAAAATAAGTAAATTCAGAATAATATAAAAAATAACACAAACAAAGTTTTAAGGTAACAAACCTTCTTTGATGCTCAAAATAACCTCTAAGTCAATATTAGCAACTCTAAAACGTATATATAATAAACACATTATATCTATAAGAAAAAAAATTCGAAAATAATATAGAAAATAAAAAAAAATCATACAACAAAGATTTTAGTGATTCGTACCTTTTTTTGAAGCTCAAGAACATACTTTAATGTAAGAAAACCAGTCAAAGTCCAATAACAATACCCATTTTTTAACCCTAAAAATACCCACACCCAAAGTCTTTATTTTCTTCCTCAAAAATAAAAATAGAACTAATATGTCTGTTTTTAAGTAAGAAAAATAGTTTCAAATGGTAAAAAAAAAACATAAAAAAGTGGTATATTTAGTGAAACCCTCATGGGAGTACGACAACAATGAAGGTTTTCTAGGTTTGGCGTTTGAGATTGTTCTTCAGAGAGACAAATGAGGCGAGAATTATATATTAAGGGTATTAAAAGTCTTTTACTTCGGTTCTTATATAAAATCAAAGTAGAAAGTACATTTCTACTTCAGTTTTTATATAAGAACTTAAGTATAAAGTACCGTTTCTACTTCGGTTTTTATATAAGAACCGAAGTAAAAGCCTTTAGGGTCGCATTTGGTTTTCTCCACTTTTCAGTTCGGTTTTTTCATAAAAATCGAAGTGAAAAGCCCCAATATAGTGTGCAAACCAAACATGGCCCTTGCTCATTTTCTATTTTAACTTCGGTTTTTTAAGAAACCGAAGTAATAGCCTAATTTTATGTTCTACCATTCCCAAAAGCAAAGTAAAAACTCATTGAAAGGCTTTTACTTCAGTTTTTTTATATTCTGTGTATAAAAAATGAAGTAAAAGTCTATATTTCTAGTAGTATATGGATAGAAAGTGGATGTCAACGAATAGGTTATCGCTAACAACTCTATTACGTGCTTAATTCATATATTTTACTTTATATTTTTTGCAGCTAACAAGTACACCACATACAGAGGCACAAATTGATCAGTTGTGACAAGAATAGGCGACAGATTTGTTACAGATAATCCAAAGTTACCGACCTCATGATAGGTTTTCTTACTTTTTACCGCTTACTTCATATATAGTGCAATATTTGTTAATTTTTCATATGTCTAACAAATATTGCTTATCTTGTAAAACAATCTAAATTTTCATTAATGAAGAATTGCAGTTTCATTTTATTAATTATATCAATTTAAATTTATTAATTAAATGAAATTCATTTTAATTAATTATTAAATCAATTTAAATTTAATTTAATTTTTTTAAAATAGAGATTTTTCAATATCTCCCATTGGGAGACTTTCAATGTCTCCCACTGGGAGATGTGAGAGACATGTTGAAAGGTGTCCAAAAATTTGGACTTTCAACCTCTCCCATTGGAGGACGTGAGAAGTCTCTTACCTCTCCCATTGGGAGACGTGGAATGTGCACTTACAATGACACCTACAATATCTCTCACTTTTAATATTTCCTAAATAAAGTCATAAAACTCTTATATTGTTGTAGTGAACATATAAAAAAAACAAGCATAACACTACAAGAAAAAATGCTTTTAATAACACCGAAAATGTGTTATCAAAACATACCATAACACTTTTTGATGTGTTAAGACCGACTATGTTATCGTAGGTCAGGGTACTTTACATAACACTTTATCATTGTTATACAGATGTGTTATTATACTGTCAACGATAACACAATTTATGTGTTATTTTAATATATAGATAAGTGTTTAATTATGTTATTTATAGTCGATTATATAACACATTTCAATACTTATAAATTTGTGTTATACTACACTTTAGTATAACACTTTTTTTTGTGTTATACTACACTTTAGTATAACACATTTTTTGTGTTATACTAGACTTTAGTATAACACATTATTTGTGTTATACTACACTTTAGTATAACACATGTGTTATATTAGCTTAGAGAAACATAATCTATTTTTACTTACACAAAACTAGGAAAACAAATATGAAAGTTGAAGCCAAATAAGGTAACATAAATAGATTTTTATTAATTACTCAAAATATAATTACAATATTTAGTCTACTAGTCTAGGCTTAAGAAATCATATTACAACATAATTTATGCCCAATTCAGATTCCTTTATCACTAAATACAAAACAAGAAATGTATACAAAAATTACTGAAATACATTCTTCCATTCTAAAGGCCTCAACTGCAAATGTTGTCAAGAATTGCTCCAAAGAAATCATCTCAATATACCTGCACATTGTAAAAAAAAAAGTCCTTTTATTATTAAGAACATAAGACTTAATCTAGTTTCCACCTGTAAGCATATAAAGTTTAAATTAAATTTGTAATAACTCCAAAACTTGACGAAACAGCAGGGTATAGCAAGATGTACTACCATGCAAAACAACGACTGAAGCAACATCACTAAAAAAGAATGCCTCTGGCAACAAAACCAATAAGAATTACCAAAAGAATGCCTCTGGAAACAAAACCATGTGCTAGACTAAAAAAGCACTTGCAAGATAAAAAAATTAGAGCAAATCAGAGCATTCACCATTCACAACTAAAATCTAAAAGCAAGGAGATGGTTTTATAATATTATGACACGTTCAGTGACCACAAATATAAAATCATGTTGCTTAGATCATCTGCTTCAGTATAACAGAAACATGATTGACTGTTCATACATACAGTATATAAAGAGAGCAGGAAAAAGATAAGTCTAATTCACTCGACAAAACCAAAACAAGGAAAAACAATACAGAAATCTATAAACTGTAAACAACCTCACACCATGAAGAAGCAAACCAATGACTAACAAGACTTATACTCAAATTTAATAACCCAAACACACAACCAAGAAGAATTTATCCACTGAAAATGTAAAGAGGAACTATTCCTACATATTTACATATGTTGTATAGAAAGAAAAAAAAGTATTGTTTGTATACATATATAATACTTAAACACATGTACAAAAGAGAGGAATAACATTTTCTAAAAGCAACGGATGGACTGTATTAACTTCCACATGATTTATTTGATCTAGATTTTTAAAAGGTTCAGCTTACATCACACTATGTGTTATCCCCAAAAAATGGAGATCGATGACGTGGCAATAAAGGTGACAAGTGGCAGTACATGGTCTGTAAAAGACACATTAAATATTCAATAAATACATTGACTCCTATAAGTTGTGATAAAATTTTGACTGGCTTGAGAAGTGTCATGACCGACCAGGCATGACCTTGTCCGACCAGTCACGACATTACTGCCTAGGAGTGACATTGCTGCCCAAGAGTGGCATTCTAGACTAGAGTGCCATGTTAGAGGAGAGACATGGCATGCTAGACCAGAGTGCCATGTTAGAGAAGAGACATGGCATGCTAGACCAGAGTGCCATGTTAGACGAGAGACATGGCATGCTAGACCAGAGTGCCATGTTAGACCAGCATGCACATGTCCTACCACTTGCATATGTCCAGCATGCATGTGTCGGACCAGCACTTGCATGTCCTACTAGCAAGTGTATGTCCTACCAGCATGCACATGTCCGACCAGCAAGTGTATATCCTACCAGCTAAGTGCGTGACTATCCAGTAGAGGTGTGTTCGACCAGCTTGAAGGAGATATGGGTCGACTAGATAGAAGAGGACTAAGTCAAGATTTCCAAAAATGACTTCAACAAGAACCGGTCTTGGCACACGCGGGAATCTCTCATTCTTCCCACAAATTTGGTGTTCTGTTAAATTTTGAATATTTTTGTAATTAATATATAATAAATATAATAAAATATCCTGATTCTAGGGGATATCAGATGTATGATCCTAAGCCTATAAATATATGGCTTATGGGATCAGAAAGGGGCTGCTTCTTCTTTTTAGACTTTTTGGGAAATTTTGGGTCTGAGTTTTCTAGAGAGAGAAAGTGCTTGTATCTGAAAGAACTCTTGTAATCTGTACTGAAGAAACTCAGTTGGCTCAGTTCATCTGATCTTGAGTACAGATCTATAATCACAACTCTAAGTGGATTAGGATATTACCAACATATTGGGGCTGAACCACTATAAAAATTGCATGTGTTATTTACTTTCTGTTAAAAAACCGTCTGTGTCGTTTTATTTCTCTTGAAGGTTTTATCATTTTTTACGTTCTCACGTCGTTGGCCAAAAACGCAGTCAACACTATGTAACAGACTTTTTGACAATAAATTCAGAACATGAATTACAAGTGTAATTTTTTACTGAGAACAGCTGCATGAACCATGACAGTGTATTAGCAAAAAATTAACAGCAATGGCATGACCAATGTCAAAACCACTATTTGAAAATATGAAGTCATAGATGTACAGTCTATAGTCTAGAAATTTCCAGTTGTGTTTAAAGCACGAATCAATTTGAATTATGAATGAGAGAACATAAGTTTGGAAACTTCTTGGTTGTTTATATCAAACATTAAGTATTTGAGTAACATTAGTAAGTGGGACCAACAAGAAAAACAATTTAGGTTTGTCACTGTAAATGATGGCCACTAGAAAGATAAATATATAAATATATATATATATAAATAAAGGATCAATAAATAAGTGTCATGTATTCCAGTTAACTTTGAAATAGAAAATATAAGTGCTAAACTTCAATATTGTTTTTAAGTAACCAACAGAGCATAAGTCTCTAAAAGAAGAAAATTAACATCAAAAGCATACCTGTGACAGTGACAGATCCCGCAAAATTTCAATATTTTCTAGATCGATCCTCTGTGCATTTCTATAGCATTTGATTGCCTCCCTGTATTTTATATCGGACCGATAAAGAAGGCCATAAGCATGCCAGCATACATGACTTTTAAGATCATTCTACAAAGAGACAAAAAAGCCTTAGAGAACTAAAGACCCTACTGATTTTGAAAACAAAATAGAACATTAAAATTTTAGACAACACCCTCACCTTTAATCCTTGTCGAACAAGCTCATATGCTTCAGATTTACGGTCCATGCAATTTAATGTCAACCCCTTCATTGATAAAGTTTCTGACCAATATAAACACAAAGGAAATGTAAGAGAAGTTAATTTTGTTTGAAAATGATTTCAATTAAAAAATAATAATAAAACAGTAAGATGACTGTGTAAATCTTCAAGAAGCACTGTGGCTCAACAACTAAATGTGGATCCTATATAAGCATGAGGTTCATGCATCAGAATGATTCATATAATTTATAACAAAAAAAACGATGAAATTGTCAAGTTCTCCAATATGTGAAAAGAAAATAAAATATATATATATATACATATAGGTGTGTAGACAAGAGCCAATGGACGCGGACAGAGGAAACAAAACTGAATAAAGTGGTCGCTAGATCAGCTAATTGTGCAGTACCAAATTACATATTACATGAAACAGAAAATACCTCCATGGTCTGGAAACTTTTTCAATATAGTGTCCGCAGCCTTCAACCCATTCTTATATTGTTTTGTCTCATAAGATTTCTGAAAGAAAAATATGAGATTTAATGAACATTTTGGCAAAAAAAAAAAAGATGGTATCCACTAGATTATGTAAATTAAATTGCCTTTTGCCAATTAAAAAAAATTATGTGATTTACTGCGTGAACCGGCACAAATAGGTAGTACAACATAACTATATAATAAATACACTGGTAGCTTACTGCAGCAGCCATTCTTTATCAATCCTAAATGAATTTGTTCCTGAAATACTAAAGCCATACAAGAGTTTGAATTGATATAATACAAACAATCAAGCTCGTTGGACTTTAATATCGTAGCTAAGTTTTCAGACAATTTTAAAATCTGAACTTGAAGCAGAATCAAATGGATAAATATAAAAAATCGACATTAGCATGATAACGCCACGAGTCTGACTTCATTGTCCTTGTCAAATTCACTAGATAGTAGATAATCTAGTTTTGAGTGCACGAAATAAGAAGTACGCTAAAATTTACTACATTACATCAACTACCAAAAATGAAATATAACATTAAAAAATTCTCTATAACCACTACCCAGTTCACATTTCCACTTCTCTATATTCTCCCAGTCAAACACACAATTCTAATAACTAGTCCAATAAAAAAGTTCAAAACTTATTCTTAAATAAGAAGAAGAAAAAAATCACAAATTTGAACATTACGATCCTTCCCCCACTATGCACTTCTGCCGTAATAACCCAAAATTATATTCGATTCGCCAAAATAAACCATACCCAATTGATTCAATCATTTATTTTTTAATAAAAGCACAAAAGCGATCATAAATATCAAAACTTTTCCACGTCTGTCAATTCGTCCAGTATTCAAAAAACAGAACAAAAGTAAAACAATCAACAAACTAGAGTCTCTTTATTTCTCATCATTTTTTTTAACTTAAGCCTCAAAAGTTAAATAAAGCTGTAATATAACAAAGATAACTTTCAAGTATAATTTAAGCCTCAAAAGTTGCAGATAGTGCTAATCATGAGGTATTGATATTAGAGTGTGTAATGCTCATATGGACAATTCTTTAAAACCAGAAACATTGAAACAAAGTTGTGTCATGCAACTCATATAAAAACAGAATCACTAAAATTGAACATTTATAGCATAAGAAAGAAAATGAATTGATGATATTGTTCGTGAATAGTTCAGTTATATAAGACAAGAAGACCAAATTCAAACTATAGGTCAATATGTGGCTAGGGCCATGTTACTGAGTTGTTATCTTTTTGGATAGTAAAATGTCTTATGATAACAAATGACTCTGTACATGAATATTAATGCTTTCTTTAGTTTCTTCTTCTTTAGACTATAAGTATCTAACTTTAAAATGTTTCTATATCTTGGTTCCCACCATCATTCCAATTACCAAAAGTAAAAAAAATAAAAAATCAAGCATTCCCATCTACAGCAACAAAATTCTCAGTGATATATTTGAACTCAATTAAACTTTCTCTTGTATATAAATATATATATACACATTTGTATACCAAGGGCATTGAGCATTAATGATATTGATTTATATGCCTAAAAGAAACTATGTCCTATAGCCAAATAATGTTCTGGCAGAGAAATTAAGTATATAGAAAACAAACCTAAGACCCTAGAAGTCGCATACTAAAAATGTTAAGTGACTGTCTTTCCATATCTTAGACACCCATATAGTTACATAATCTTCATTCTTTACAACCATTTGAATCTCCGAACAATCCATAAATCACCAACCTAAAAGTAGATTTCTTCATTATATTAAAAAATAAAAATAACTAGTCCTACTTGAGAAAATGGATAACTAGAGCAGACCTATTACTGGACGAGGACACGCAATCCCTGGTACTGCCAGGTATGTTTATCCACTTTTGAATACAGGATCTTTCATATGTCTGCAAAAAGGTTAGACAATTAAAATTAAAATGATTGTCAATATACACATGTTATAATCTGTGAAGGCAGTGGCAAAAAATTATGACAATTGTTGAACAAAAATGATGAGAATAATTATTTATAAAGCAGCTGAAATGAATAACAGATGCTTTTCCAAAAAGCTTTGCTCAACAATAATTGCAACCCTTTAATTTCAGTAGCAACATAGGTCAAACACAAAAATTGTAATTATGAAAGCAAACCAGTGACAGAAATTCACACAAAACATCATGTGCAGATATCCACCTTTTGGGATCTCGAATAAGCATTTTCCTTACTAAATCTTTGGCACCTTTAGAAATACTAGGCCATGGGTCTGTTGAAAAGTCTAGGTCACCATGTAATACTTCTTCAAATATCCCTTGCTCGCTCTCTATTGAAACCAAGGGGAAAGAAAAAAGGTCACAAAATACACATACAGAGACACAAATAGAAGCACAGATACTGAATACAACAATGACTAACAAGAAGCATCTTTAAAAA
Organism: Humulus lupulus; assembly: GCF_963169125.1. Lineage (NCBI taxonomy): Eukaryota > Viridiplantae > Streptophyta > Magnoliopsida > Rosales > Cannabaceae > Humulus > Humulus lupulus. Next base: position 175,392,761 of record NC_084800.1, on the reverse strand, counting down.
TCCTACCAGCCCAAAATGGAGGCACTCCACTTAACACTAAATCACTAAATCTCTCTCCTGCAAATGGAAATTGAAAAATAAAAACAGATTTTTTATTAGCTTGATTTGATTGCTCTGCCAAACCATTAAATTAAGTCACTATATTTACAAATATATTTATATATAAATATCTAAATTACAGATAATGAATTCATGTCACGTAGCACCTTAATTATCAATACATATATCAATTCATTATATGTTTTGAGTTAAAGCTTTACCTCAATAAAAAAATTCACAATATTCCCCCAGCCGCAGAGCAATCAAAAACATATATGGAGGGTGTCTTCAACCAAGAATCAAGGTCACTGATTGGCAAAGGGATATACTTTGTATAACTCTACAGTACCAATAACATTGGTGAGAAACCAAGCAAGACTCTAGTGATTGACCTTAAATTAAAGAGTCATAAAAGAGTTTCAAAGAAATAGAAGACCTTATTGAAAACCCAAATTTCACCACTAATGTTTCAAATGCTAATTAAATAGAAATTTACAAAGGAACAATGCTGCATAAATATCCAGTTTTGACATTAGACTCCAAAAAATAACTTAGCAATCCCAAAAAAGAGTCAATATCTAAATGAGATACAAGTAAACAAAGTAGTCAAATACTAAAAAAATATGACTAGTTTCGTGAGTTAGGACTGTGATAATGAAGATTGTGTGGTCACTATCAAACTCTCTCATTGACAAGTTTTTTAAATGAGGCTATCCAAACAGTACTTGATAGAAAACTTCAACACATGAACACATGTCAAGTCTTCAGAAATATGCCATTAATTAAAAAGTTCCAGCTTGTTCTTTAAGTACTTTTTTATCACTGATGAGAAGGAAAAAAGTTAGTTCACCTAATTCTCTTTAAAGACTTATTACAAACAGTTTCAGGGATTAATCTAATATTTTGTATCCATTCATGATAAGCACCCAATTAATGAATAAACTACATTTATACAAAGCAAAAAGAAAAAGGAAAAAGACTCACATCTAGAACGACAATCTGAGCATCAGAGTTCTCAATCAGTGGGGCATTAGATGAAAAGCTTCAATTTCCAGCGCTGGAAAATTGAAGTTAAACCTCACTAACCAGTAAGAGCTTGAGTGCTCTAGAGAAGGTTTCTTCATCGTCATTTGAGAATTCCATATATATAGGCAGAACACCATGATAAAGCACCAGCCTCTGCTTAATCCTTTCTCTGCTAAGCACAAATTATCATGTCAGATAAAATATTTTGCACTTGCAGAACCGTGCTACTCTCAAATTTAATAAGCACCCAAGCATATTTTGAGTGTTGAATATATTCAATTAGCATGAGAAAAAATATGTCGTTAGTGAATATGGATGATAATTATAATAACAGATAAGAAATAGAACTTAGATGGTTTACGAAATCAGTTCAGTTCATAATTATGCATCCATTAACTTTATTTTAACTAAGTTGAAATCTTGAAGAGTCAAAGGATGTCATCAGCTGTGCTGGCACAAATTTTGCTAATCCTGTTCACTTACTTTCTTTTCCCATTTCTGTACATCAGGCAAAATAATGATACATTAACTACAGAAGACTCCTGTGTGCCTAATTTGTCAAAAAAAATTCCTGCTAAATATATTATTTATGTTCACCTTCCTAATGTTATTTTATGCTACTTGTCGAAAGCCATGTTGTTAATAAACGAATTGTGTTAGCATACGAATCGCTGAAGAGTAATTATGAACCAAAATTACAGACAGAATTGATACATCAGAGATGAATTACATATCATTCCTCATGATAGACTTACTCATTTGTGAAGGCAAATATTGTTGAGTAAGGTCGATAATGACTTAGGAGTACAGCCATACATCCTGTTAACTCAGTATGCATTACTTTGACAGCTTTCAATGGATATCTTTGTTATAATCACAAAATTAGACAGAAAATATGTAAAATAAAAGAAAGGAAATGACAAGACATAAAATTTGCATCAGACAAGAGGAAAAAGTCATACATAACTGATAACTCTAAAGTGCCTAAGAATCATTAACATTTTTTGAAGGAGTATCAAGATAACCTCGACCCTGGAACAAAAAATACAAGACAATACAAGTCTCTCAAATCACCTTTTGAAGGAGCCCAAAAAAACAAGACAATATTACTTATCAATTGACTAATTTGCAAATGAAACACAACAAAATGCCCAAAAATCTAGCTGAAATTCTAAAATGCCCAAAAATCAAGCTTAAATGTTCAAAAAATCAATCAAAACTTGGGAGTAATAATCAATGAAAAAAGCAACAAATTATTGGGTAAATAAATCATCATCATTCATATAAAAATACCTCAGCCATCACAATAAAACAAATAATTACCCAATGAAAGCAAAAGACAGATTCAAGCCTTATCATATTAAACCATTCATAACCCCTTAATGAAAGTTTATAGTCCCTAAACACAGATTAAAAATATATAAAACGCCCCACAAATTTTAAAGAAATGAATATCAGTAAGGGAAAAAAAAACAACTCTTTATTAGCAGTTACTCCACATAAGTGGTGTAGAAGATACTCCAGACTATTTCTCTCCAATTTCAGTACCCTTGAGGCCTGAGGCAAAGAAAAAAGAGAAAAACAATTCAATAATGAAATAATAGCAGATAAATGTTTAAATAATTAGTAGGTGGAGGCGTTTCAAAATTTAGAAGAGTAACAACACAGCTCACATATACTAAAAACAAACTCAATTTCAAATAACACTTGAAAGCATGCTCTTGTTGCAGACCTAACTTGAGCCAGTCCAATGCAATAATAGCTAAAAGAAATTGAGAAACTTACAATGAATTTGAAGTCATGCAGATCTATGTCAAATTACAATTGTAAAAGGGTTATTTCATGGTTTCATATGATCACTTAAAGGCTAAAACATGAAGAAAAGGATTCTCACTAGCTTGTTGGGTTTCTCAAGAATCAGATATGATCAGCCTCTCCAAAGCTTCACCTACATGCCTCATTGTTGGTCTCTTCTCAAGACTAGTTTGAATGCAAGCCATTGCAATCTTAATAACTCCAATAATCTCGTCGTCCTTTTCGGCATCTTGGACTAAATAAGGGTCTAAAACATTTGAGAGAGGCTTCTTCTCTTCAATGCAGAGCTGAATCTAATGAACCAAATCCATTTCAGAGGAACCTACTTGGACTATGGGCAATCTGCCAGTAATCATTTCTAGCAGAATAACACCATACGAATAAACATCCCACTTCTGGGATGGTTTCACCACTTTCAGTGCTTCCGGGACAATATAACAAGATCCCAAGTAAGTAGTAGTGCTAGTAGACGAAGCAACAGTAGTGGCATCAGAAGGTGCACTCTTTTGTGGCCTGTCTTGTGACTTATCTGTGGCCATTCGACTAGATTGCAAGGTGGGAGAACCTCCAGCAATATTAGAAAGACGACCGAGTCCAAAATCGAAAATTTGGGGTTCCATGTTTTGTCCAAGAAGAATGTTATTAGGCTTCAAATCACCATGAACATATTTCTTGGGGCTGAACTCATGGAGATAGACCAAACCTTTAGCAATTCCTTTCATGATTTTTAGCCGAACAGACCATGATAGGGGTGTGAATGACTCTGTTCCAGACCTCCCTAATTACATGAAAAGAAATCAAATTGATCAAAATATGAATACCACAAGACCTGTGATCAATCAAACTCCAAAACCAGAATCAAAATAATTAAATAATTCATGAGCACAAGTCAGATAATGGGATATGCTGAAACTTACCATGAAGTGCAGTGGAAAGATTTCCATTGGAAATGTAATCATATATGAGCAGCTTCTCATCTACAGACCAGTAGTAAGCTTTCAAAGTTACAACATTAGGATGCCTTATCAAGGGCTCTAAGTCTCTTGCACTGAAGAATTGATGTAGGAATAGACCCATTAAGAAAATTTTGAGACAAATCTAAAGTTTGAGACTCGTGCTGCAAGTAAATCTGTTATACACATTCTTTCCAGCAATCACGCACTGAATACCCTGGAGCCTGGCAAATCTACTAGACCTGGAGACGATGACCAAAACCTAATAAGACAAATGGTTCAAATCTAATATTCATTACTATTCGATGAATCTGACATTTGAAAGAAAATTCACGGCTGTATATTGACTAAAGATTCAACCTTTACGTGATTTTTCTATTCTTTCTTTCTTTATTTATTTACTTTTAATACTTTCGGATCCTCAGATTCAGCTTCATGCTTTATTACTCAAATTTATATTAAATTAGAGAAAGAAAAAAAAAACATGATATCGATCTCCGTGTTAAAATTTCAATCACCAAAACCACAAACAATAGATAAAACTTTACATATATACATATGATATTTATGAAGCATAGACTAACCTGTTAAAGATGATGGAAAGTGTCTCGAAATTTTCAGGGTCCTCCAAGAAGAACTTCAACTCAGAAGTTCTCTTGGCGGAATTAAACCTCACAACCAGTGCTCTGGTCATGCCGTCCCTCAACAACACGCTGGTAGCCCCACCAGACAAATGGATAGCCTTGCAACCTCTGTTTGTACTCGCAATCAAACAACCCTCCGTAGTCGCCTTCGGCACCGAATACTCGAACCCATCGAGCAACAACGGACCTGTGATCCCCACTGGAATCTGGACGTACCCAACAGGCATTTCGCAGCACTGCCCTAAAATAGATTTGTAATCGAACCCTTCCAATGTTCTTAGACTGAAACCGTCGTTGCTGAACCAGCCGGAGCTAGCTGGTCTCACGCAGGGAAGAAGAAGGCTTGGCCGCACACAGGGAAGAGGAGAAGAATAGCTGGCCTCCGGTGTCGTCGTTTGCCTCTGGTGTCGTGTGAGGGCTTGGGTCCGCGTGGTCGAAGCTTCGACGAGTCTGGTGGGAGAAAGAGATCCGAGGAGAGGAGAGAGAATTATGAGGAAAAAGGAGAAAGAATTGAAGGGAATGAATTGGGTCTCTCGGGTCTCACATATTTTCAGGTCTTGAAAAAAAAAAGTTAAGTGTGGCGGGATGGTGAATTATTACCGCCATTTTTTTCATAAAGTGGCCCAATATATTACTCTAGCATAACACTTTTTTATTAGTATTATATTCGTGTGTTATAGAAATGGGTATTTGGTGTAGTGATAAAATACTAAAATAACACAATAACACATTAAATACACTCCTAAAATTAACCTGCTATGAGATAATTTTGACAACTCTAAACTTTACCCGATTAAATTATATATAGTGATTAAGTAAATTAAAATATATATCATATATAAAGCTTAACAAAAAAAAAAACACTATATAGCGGAATGGGAGTTCATCACACGCTATTGATAGAAGAAGAAAGGGTATAAAGAAGAAGCACCACAATGCCAAGGTTATTAAATAAGATAATGGTAATAAAGAGAATTTTCTTCCCAAAAAAAAAATCCAATATTTATCTTTCTCATTATTTTTTATTCCAACAATTATTCGATGAACATGCTGAATTGTGTAGTTTAATTTGTTTTTTAAGTTTTAAACTTTCCCATCAAAATGACTCAGCAAACCTCCAAGTGAAATGGCTATGATGGCATGGCATTTTGCGGTTGGTCAAACAGAATAACGTTTGTACCAATGCCAAGCAGATATATACTACTTATCACTAATTAATACAAATATATATTTATATTTATTGGAGAGCAGTTGATCCTTCCTTTCCATCCTTTAAAGATAAAAAGCTTTCACAATTCAAGTGGCGATGAATCCCACCAAAAAGTTTTCAAAAGGGCATAAATAAAGGCAAAGTTAAAAAGAAAATCAAATTTTGTTTTTATTTATTTTTTAAATAAAACAAATTAGAAAAAGAAAAAGATGAAAAGGAGTATAATAGTAGGGGTTAGGGTATGAGTGACGGTATCACAATTGGGGTTAGTGGTGGTGATAGGGATTTGGAGTGGGTGACAGACCCACGTGACTGACCCACCACCACCACCATCTCCACCATCACCTCTCTCTTTCTCTCTCTAACACTTCGTCCAGTGGATGCCTAGGTTGGCTTCATATCAACGCTAACAGCCAAAATAACACAACCACAGCAATAAAACCAACATACCCACAAACCAAATAATTAATGAATCCCCCCAAAAATAAAATAAAATTATAAAGTTAAAGAGGTTACCATCATTTACTCATTTGACCCCCCAAAAAAGTGTCACCATTAATTTCTTTTGGTTCCTCCACTAACTCTTAAATCTTTCCTTCTGTTTCTGTTTCTCTTTCTTTATTCCCCTTGTTTATTTGGAGAATAGTATTATTTATCTTGGACTTCATTTTCTTATAAGATACCAAACCAAATCACACGGTTGGGATTTATTATACATTAGCAGTGGTTAACTAAAACGGATGTAAAACCATAGTTAGAAAACAAAAAGTGTCATATTTTCTTGTAGCAATATATATGCCATTTTATGATCGATGCTTTATTAAGTCAAAATTATGTGTCTCCATTTAATTTATATAAAATTATATTTTATTAAATAATAGTCAATATACTCATTGTGTTGTATACTTTCAACTTATAATTGTTAGCAATTTGAACTCTCAATATTGCATCATGGTTCTCATCCGAGCGAATTAGACTTCCAAATCACAATCCAATATATCAACGTACAAGACGTTGGAGTAAGAAAATTTTCCAGTTATTTATAAAACGGGGACTTAAGAGGTTTAGATCCTTTTGCCACATTTAGGAGATGCCTCTAGCTAGGCCTCCCTATCACTAACAATTGTGGTACGATATTAATGTATGTTGATGCCAAATTATTACATCTAAAAAAATAAAAATAAAAACACTGATTAAAGCTTTGTAGGGTTAATCTACGATGATTGTATACACTCACTAATAGAGATACTGCTAGTGGCTTTCCCTCTCACTTTTCACTCACTTTCTTAGTTTGGTTGGCCACTTACGCTAGCCATATATTTTTTCCACCTCTTCCCTTCTCTCAAATGCTAGTGGTTCTCTTCTCTCCTCTTCTCCCTCCTCCTTTAACACTTTCTCATATTCTCTTTAATTAACCTTTTTTCCCCTTCTCTTCCATCTATCAATGTAGGTTAGCTGCTTAAAACAAAGGGGTAAAAAAAAATACAAACAAACAAAACATAGTATATGGGGAGAAGAGATGGACAAAGAAACTAATAATCATCACCACCACCACCAAGAAAGCCCATCTCTCCTCCCTAACACCACCACTGCTGTTGCCGCCTCCGCAACCGCAATAACAGTCATCCCCAAGGAAGAGTCTCCTAGAAAACCACTGAGCGGAGGGGGTGGCGGTGGCGGTGGCGGTGGTGGTGACAGGTTAAAGCGAGATGAGTGGAGTGAAGGAGCTGTTTCAAGCCTTCTAGAGGCTTATGAAAGAAAGTGGGTTCTAAGAAATAGGGCTAAGCTTAAAGGCCTTGACTGGGAAGATGTTGCTAGGTATGTGTCGTCTAGAGCCAATTCTACCAAATCACCGAAAACGCAAACACAGTGCAAGAACAAGATCGAGTCCATGAAGAAAAGGTACCGATCGGAGTCCACTGCCGATGCCTCCTCGTGGCCTCTCTACTCCCGCCTTGATCTTCTGCTACGTGGAAATGGGGTGCCGCCAACTGCCGCCGCTTCTGCCGCTGTGGTCGTCACTACATCGTCACCAGCACAGCCACCTCTACCTCCCATGCCGCCTTCTCATCCACCTCCTCATCTTCATACCAATAACTCGCCTTTATTGCTCTTGGAGCCGACACCGGTAGCGGTGGCGATGGTGCCACTGCCGCCGCCTCCGCCATCGCCTCCTCCTCCTCCGCTACACGCTGCTCCACCTCTAATTGGAGCGGCACAAAATTCACATGGATCTAATGGGGTTGAGAGACTAACCAAGGTCAGATATATCTCCTTTCATTTTTTTCCCTTCTTTCTTGTGTAATCATTTATATAAACTTTGACCACTATATATATAAATAAATATATATTTATAATTCATTCTTTTTATATTATTAATTAATTTCTCTCTGTCCTTTAAAGTTTTACTATCGTTTTTTTTCCTATCCTTATATATATACATACCAGTTTCCTTCAGTCATGATCCATGAATATGTATTGTTTTGTTATATTTTATGCATAACAATATGTACAAAAGATTAGTGTATATTTTATTTATGTGCAGGATGATACAGGTGGCATAAACAAAATGCTTATATCAGACCACGCATCGGACAAGAACATTAATAATAATTCAATGGACATAACGTCGGACAGTAGTACACCCGCACTTTACAGCGAAAAGGCGGAGAAGATAAGGAGTTCGTCGCGAAAGGCGGGGGCAGCGGTGAACAAGATAATGAAGAGGAAGAGGAAGAGGAAGGAAGAGTTGGAGGTGGCGGAGAGCATACGGTGGCTGGCGGAGGCGGTGCTGAAGTCAGAGCAAGCTAGAATAGAGGCAATGAGAGAGATTGAGAGGATGAGAGTTGAAGCGGAGGCCAAGAGAGCTGAAATGGAGCTCAAGAGGACTCAGATTATTGCCAATACTCAACTGGAGATTGCTAAGCTTTTTGCTTCAGCTGTTCATGTTGGTAAAGCTGTTGATTCTTCTTTAAGGATTGGAAGAAATTAACTTATCAATCATCATATTTAATATATTTATATATATATAGCTACTACGTGCGTACACAATATGTACGTATATAGTACTCACATGAATATGTATAGAGTTTTACTTGTTATATATATTATATCACCAGTACTGAAGGAAAAACAACAAGGAAACGAGACAAGTCTAGTTTTCGACGGGATGAGAGATTTTGATTAACATGATGATCATGTGATGATTATTATACGACGAGATTAGTGTAATATTTAGTAGCATAATAAACGTACGTACGTATAAAATAATATTTCTCTAGCTACCTCAATAATATTGATCCAACATGTAATGAATGAAAGACATGCAAAAGTAGTTATTTTATGTGAATTTTCTTAGAAAATCTATTCTTCAGGAAATATAGAGTAGAATTATATATTTTTTAAGAGATTGTATATAACTTTAAATGTAAACATAAAAAATGTTAATTACTTTTTTTTTTTTGGTTTTGTATTCTTTTTGTTTATAAGAAGTAGGGTAGTTATTAGGATAACTAAGTATCATCATTATAAATAAATTAACAACAGTGTCCTCTTTGTAAAAAAATTAAAGATAAATTTAATGTGATCCTATAGTTATATTGTGCCACAAAGTTGCCATTATTTTTAACTCACAAAGTTTAAGATAAAATAATATAGAAAATACAAATAGAAGCAGTTCCTAGAGTTATGACATAAGAAGCAATAATAGTACAGAGAAGAGCTAGTAATATAATAAATTATGGGAAATTTGATTAATCATACTTACATTAGCTTAATAATTAAAATTTGAACCAAAGTTAACCACCATATGATATCAATGCTCATCTTTCATTTAATACCAAAAATACCCCTCTCATAACACCTTTCCTCTCTATTCTCCCTCTTCCTCTCTACCTCTCTTCACCATACCTCTCTTCACCATACATTCTCTCTCACTCTCTCTTCACCATACGTTTTACACACAAGATTTTTATACTAAAATCTTGCAAGAAAGATACACATTCGGACATTGTGGATTGTTTGAGGAGAAACACCAAGCTTTGTGTTATTTTTGCTCATAGTGAAGATATTAAATGGGTAAGTGATTTTCTTTGATTCTTGTTGTTGTTGGTTGCTTTTATGATTCATAATGCTGTTTATATGTTGGATCTATAGTTTGTTGGTATTTTTTGCTGTTTTTTTGGGTGAAAATCGTGTTATGTGAAAATCTGCGTTTTCTTGGGTTCCCTGAGTTTTTTTCTAAATGCCCGATAGTGTCCGATAGAGACCCGATACAGGCACGATAGTTGTTGAGTTTCAAGGTTAGGGATGAAGGTCCGATGGCAACCCGATGGTTGCCCGATAGTTTGGTTACCCGATGGTTATAAGGGTACGATGGCTACCCGATGGTTGCCCCGATTATTATTTTAAATCTACACATCCTTTTAAGTACGATAATGGATCGATAGTAGTTCGATATATGCCCGATAGTTATTATTAAGTTACTGCTGACCTAATAGTACGATGGTACTCGATGTTACCCGATACTTGCCCGATATTAGTGTTTTAAGTGATCAAAAAACATAAATAAAACTTTGCCCGATACCGCCCGATATGGCCCGATACTGGTACGATTCCCAAACATTTGAACTAAATTTCGACATTTTGTTGCCATTTACTGATTTTTTTTCTTTGTACATGATAGGGTCAACTTTGTTCGCGTACTTAATGTATAATGGTGTTTGGGAGTGTGAAGGTAGAGATTGGGTTTTTAATGGAGCCGAAAATTTAACGTTCGAGTTGGAGAAGGACATAACTTACTCACAACTTGTTGAACTTCTGTACTCAGAGCTGGAGGTTGACAAAGTGCAGTATGACCTGAAATTAGAAGTGAATTATAAGTACATGAAAGGGTTAATGTATCGGCCTGAACTTATAAGGAATGACAAGGGTGTAAGCTTATATTTGTCAATGCTTTTGAAGAAGCCAGATGAATTTGTTCCCCTTTTTGTGACTTTGGTGGAGAAGAATATCATTGTTGATCGTAATCCTCCACCAAGTACTGTTAAGGATACTCGTAGTGAGGTTGGGACTTATGTTCCAGAAACAAATCCGGAGGTGCTGGTAGCCACTGCTATACCTGAATCAAACCCTTTCATACCAACAGTTGACCATGTAGCACAGATGCCATTTCATGATGATTTTCCTGATTGTCCTGACCCTGAAAATGATTTTGAGGGCAATGACGACCAAGAAACAGAGGTCCGTTCTCAAGCTTTGAGCCTGAGTCCACTGTCGTACCAAATACCGAGGCAAACAACATGTAGAAGTAGACCCCGTAGAGAAGATCGCCAAACACCTGGTACTAGTAGTAGTCGTCCAGACGGAACAAATGATGCTAGAGAATTTAGTGATCCACTCTCTTCTTCGACATATTATAGTAAATTCAAAGCTCAGATGTTTACAAGAGAAGACATTGAGGATAATAGTCACTATATATCTATGGGTGGCACATCGGGCGGGGAGATTCATTTAGGAAAGTTTTTCAGAGACAAGGAACATTTAAAAAAGGTTGCTGGCTTGTTTGCAATGAAGAAGGGATTCGACTTTATAGTTAAGAAGTCTGGTACTGATGTTTGGTATATTACATGCAAGGATCCTGATTGTGGGTGGAGGTTAAGAGGGAAGAAGAAGAAACTTTCTAACATGTTCGAGGTGACAGCATTTGAAAATGTACACACATGTTCCCTCGATGTTCGAAAAAAAGATAACCGTCAAGCATCACCTTTGGTAGTTGCCGAACTGATCAAGGATAAATTCTCAGTTAACGGTTCAGATTATTTAGCCTCCAAAATAAGAGAAGATATGAAGAATTCTTTCGGGATCGAAATGAGTTATGAGAAGGCTTGGAGATGCAGAGAGAAAGCACTCCACATAGTTAGGGGTACGCCTGAAGCTTCATATTCGAAGTTACCTGGGTACTTGCACATGCTGCGGTTGAACAATCCCGATTCCATTACTGATTTCAAGGTAGACGAGGGTCGCTTCAAGTATTGCTTTTTTTCTCTGGGTGCTTGTAGGCGGGGATTCAAGTTTTGTCGACCTGTTATATGTATTGATGGGTCCTTCTTGAAAACTAGGTATGGTGGCCAAATGTTGTGTGCCGTGGCATTGGATTCAGACAGCCACATATTTCCGATTGCTTTCGCAATGGTTGACAGTGAGAACCACGACTCTTGGACCTATTTCATGAGGAAGTTGAAACAAGCGATTGGTGATGTTGAGAACTTAGCATTCGTATCGGATAGGCATCAAAGCATTGTTCATGCTTTGGAACTTGTCTTCCCTGATGCACCCCATGGCGCATGCTACCACCACATTATTATGAACGTGGCTAGCAAGTTCAAGACTGATTGCTTCACGGATCATATTTACAGTTGTGCATACTCGTATAAGAAGACAGATTTTGAAAGAGAATTTGAAAAGATAAAAGCAATGGATGTTCGAGTTGCACTATATCTTGAGGGCATTGGATTTGAAAGATGGGTTCGTTCGTACTTTCCAGGGGACCGTTACAATGTAATGACAAGTAATTGGGCTGAAAGTTTCAACAGCAAAACTAAGGACGCAAGAGCCTTCCCGATCACTGCTTTTGTTGAATTCATCAGGTTTACTATTCAAACATGGTTTGCTACTCGAAAGGAAAACGCTGAAAAGTGTAGCACGACTCTATCACCAGTTATGGAGGGGGACTTGTCATGTCAATTTGAGAAATCTCGGTTCTTAAGCGTCGACAGAGCTGGACCTTATACATTTAATGTCCACCCCGGAGGAACAGTTCAGAGCGGTGGTATAGTTGATTTGGAGGCACGACAATGCAGTTGCGGCCTATTCCAAATCATGAAGATTCCTTGTCCACATGCATGTGCTGCTGCTCAAGAACGAAATATTAGCATGTACGCATTGTGCTCTCAATATTACACAAGAGAGAGTTGGAAGAGCACATATGAGGGGACAATTATGCCAGTTGGTGATGAGGATGATTGGGAATTGCCTGAAGACATTAAGAACATCCAAGTTGGAGTACCGATTGAGAAGAAACCTGTAGGCTGACCGAAGAAGCAAAAGGTCGGACGAATTAGGAAAAATCGATATCCTTCTAATGGAGACAAGGTTGTGATACAACGATGTTGTAGCAAGTGTGGTGGTAAAGGGCACAACAAAGCGTCTTGCAAGTACCGAGGTTAACTTGTTTTGTTTGTATTCTAGTTGACCTATTATGTTTTATTTCTGCTTGAACTAGTAATATTTGTTATGTGCTGGATTTTGCAGGTTTTTTTCTGTTTTTTTCTCCATTATGAAACTCTTAAATATGTAATAATCCAGTGTTGGTTCGATAGTGCACGATGCCGGTACGACAATGCACGATATTGTTTGTTGTAGGATTATTTAAATGTATCTTACAATATGGTACGACGTTGCTCGATGTAGTACGATAGTTAATGTACGACATTAGGGTACGATAATGTACGATATTGGTCCGATAATGGTACGATGGTATGGTTTCAGGACTGTTCGTGAAATTTGTGAGGCAAGTGAGGGTACGATAGAGTACGATAGTGATCGATGATAGTACGATGCAAAGATTAAGCACATTAAAATGTAGTAATTACAAAAAGAGCAATCAAAAAAATTATACAATTCAAAAAAATTAAGACCGTTCAACATAAGTTTTGGTAGAATAAGTCTACACACCACCTTTGCCTAAAAAGTTTCATATTATTGTCAGTTACATTATCAAATGGCAGTTGTAGAAGCTTATGTTCAATATGCGCAATTACGTAACATCCGCAATCGCCACTGCATTAGAAAATAAACAATAATTTAATAAAGTTTTGTAATTAAGAAATAATAATTAATATGTGATATTTAATAAAGTTCACCTGGATTTTGTTTGCGTTACGAATTCACGTGGAATGAGTTTCCAATCGAAGGGTCTGACCTGACTCTCTGATGCTGTCAACTGAGGCGCGAGTATAACGTCATGGTTCTCAAATAAACCGGACTGTCGCAAGACCGACGGGAAAATGGTACACCAGTCAACCATCAAGCTGATCAAATCGTTTTCGGAAATTGATCCAATACTGGAGTCAAAGATGTTGAGCATCCACCCATTCAGGTCTGCCTCTACAGCTACCCAATGCATTTGGTCTTTCAAGAAGAGGGCAAAATAAATGAACTCCTTGTTCTGCCAACTCGGTAAGAACTGGACTGCATCACCCCTAACCAGGTCCAATATACTGTCATCCCAACTAAATCTAGAGTAGTCAGAACCTGGAAAAGCGTCCCACCGACCCTTCAATGATTCGGGAAAAATTGTGGGCATAACAACACATTTCTGAGGGTACACGTTAGGATAAAATTCTAGACGCCTCCTCATGAGATGGAATGCTGCATCTAAATGCTACATTAAAGGAAAATTAAGTCAGTAACCACAATATCGTACCAAAATAAACAAACAAAAAACTATCAGACATGAATATAGTAACTATCGTACCCCAATCGTACCATTATCGTACCCCAATCGTACATGAATATAGTAACAATAAAACCTTCTATCGTACCAATATCGTGTTAATGTCGTACCATCATCGTACCTTTATGGCAAAAACTAGTATTATACACCATCGTACCCACTAGCGTCCCACTGTCGTACCATCATCGTACATTATCGTACTACCATCGTACCTAAATTGTCCCACTACAAATTCTAAAATTATGATGGTAATAGTAACTACTTAACAAATTATATCGTACCACTATCGTGCTAATGTCGTACCACCATCGTACCATTGACATATAAACAGTTTATAATTTGACACTTATAATTATCGTACTACATTCGTACCATATCGTACCCATATCGTACCACTATATATAGAAACATTTAAATAAATTTTCAACATTATTTAATTATGAAGTTATAGAAAACTTACAGAGTCAGAAAGCCATGTCCTCGGAGTATGCAGTTTCAGGAACCAAGCAGCATCGTGTGTCCCTGAGAAGCATTCCCTCGGATATTTATTCCCAATGGTGCCAAGCAACCACTTGTGAAAGGTCATAAGTAATTTACCATCAACAACCCTCAATGGATCCACATTCACTGCTGTCTTCGATTTCTTATTCCTTTTCCTCATTGCAGTGTACTCATCGAACCACCTAGGCCTCTTTCTTTCTCTCCTCTTCTCCGGTGCTGGTGGAGCTATGTTTAAGAATTGTACTTCAGAATCTTCAGTATCTCCGATTACAGTAATTTGCATATCCTCTGGTGTGCGAAAAATGTGATCGTCTACATCATCAGGTCTGTAATCGTTAGGGAGAATGTCTTCATCTACAGGAGACTGAGGGCCTTCTTCAGTGGACTGAGGGTGTGGATCTGGAACTGGCCTACTAAGATCTTCCATCATTGTCATAAGCTTCTGCAATTGACCCAAGATCTCGGACTGACCTTTAATAAGGGCACTTTGTTGCCCTTCAACCTTTTCCAACCTGGCCAAAATCATAGAGTAGCCTGGTTGCTCAGCTTGGGAGGAGGTGCTGGCATGAGGTGTTGATGGGGGAACCTCAGGTGCCTTAGGTTGAGCTGGTGGAACCTCCTTAAAAATATTTGCTGCTTCTGCTTGCTCAGCTAACTTTTCAGCAAGCTTTTCAGCCTGGCTCTGTAAGGCTTCCTGTGTAGGCTGTCCATCGGGACCCACCCTAGTTCCTCTAACCCCATGTCCACATACAATGGGGCTTCATTGTCTGTAAGGGTCCTCACATACTGTTCTTCAGCAGGTCGGGCACACAGGTAGGGGTATACTGTCAACTGCCACAAAAAACAATGCATATTTAGATTGGAAAGTAAAACAATATATCATGTCAATTGGTAAACTATCGTACCCCAATCGTACCCATATCATGCAATTATCGTACCCATATCGTACCCATAACATAACAATATCGTACCCGTAAGTGAGAATTGCTTGCTAACTATCGTACCATCATCGTACAACATCGTACCAATATCGTACCACTACTACTACATTAACAAAGAATACATATCGTACCCCCATCGGACCATCATCGTACCAAATCGTACCACTTAGTCAGTTTTCAAACAGTTGACAAAAAACCACAAAATAACCCCATAATCGTACTCAAATCGTACTCTATCGTATTCCTATCGTGCAGTACCCATAAAATTGCATATCTAGAAAAAAATATAGAACATTCAAAAGTAAAGTAAAAGCTCACCTTTTTGGCAAACAACTTAATAAGTTGCTCTTTGTGTATCTCTACTTTCTCCTTGCTCTGCCAGTTGATCATTCTTGGTATGCCTTGGCCCAATCTCACAGCATGATCCTGACCCAACTGAATGATGGACTCAAAAGCCCAATACTGCAATGCTGCAGCATACCCATAAATAGAGTACTTGGCCTCCTTTTGAGTCTTTCCTTTCTCAATCTTCTTCTGTAAATGCTTCTTCATTTCAACAAAGTCTTTTTGACAAGTTTGTAACAACTTCTGGTATGATATCTTCCCCCACAGGTACTGGAAAAAGAAGTCAACGTCGTCTACCATCTTCAGCATGTCAGTCCAAACCATCAACTTCTCCTCACGACCTTTCAAAACACCCTCAACTAATAAGCACAAACCCATCTTGTACACATCATCAACTATTTGACAACTCTCAAAAGTTCTGCGCAGTTGCCCTATGCTCACTTGGGAATGACCATTGAAGTACTCAAGAATTAACCGATCCGAAGTGGTCTTCGCTTTAATCTCAGCTTCAGACGGTCCGGCCTCAAAATTTAAACCAGTAACTAAAGCAAACTCCAATTGGCTAAATCTACATCTTTTTTTCCCAATATAAAACTGGACTTCGTCAGTCTTCTCCCCTCTGAATTTGTGCAACAACAATTGATGGACTAAGGCACCAGAAAAATTTAATGGTTCCGCCATGAAGAACTATTTGAAAGGGGATTCCTTCACCCTATCCAATAAACCACACTGTATAAATTTTGCTTTAATCTTTGGAAAGTACCAACTGCCGCGCCAAGTGATACGTCCCGTAAAATGTTCCTCTACTGGAACTATCAGTTGTGGAGGTCTTAAGTTCTGCATAAAACAAATAAATACCCAATTAAATAGAATAACAAAAAAAAACATCAAATTTTATATTCTGCAATATACTATCGAGCAACTATCGGAATCTATCGCACCATATCGGACACCAATGGAAAACTGGAACTATAACATTATCGTGCACAATCGTACCTCACATCGTACACCATCGTATTATAACATACACAACAATTTGTTCCCACTATCGGGCACACATCGTACCCAACATCGTACCCTATCGTACCTCCATCTTCAACCTCAAGTTATCAGAAAACACAACCTATCGTACCACCATCGAACCACTATCGTACCCCTATCGTACACTCATCTTCAACCTGAAGTTATGAGAAACACAAATACTATCGTACCCATATCGACCCACTATCGTACCTTATCGTACCTCTAAAAAAACCCAGAATTTTTTTTCAAAATTTTACGGTTTATCAGATGTCACACAGTCAGATTTAACACAGTCAAATTCAACAATACATACTATAACATTTTTTAATGGAGAAGAGATTAAAAAAAACACATACCCTAGACATTTTTGCGCAATGGGGTGTCGGTTTTTCTTCTCCGGTGAGGGGTTGGAGCTTGGTTTTTCTTCGTCTCCGGTGGGGGTTGGGGCTTGGTTTTTCTTCGTCTCCAGTGGGGGTTGGGGCTTGGTTTTTCTACGTCTCCGGTGGGGGTTTTTCCGACCGTCGGGTGAGGGAGAGAGCAGCGTCGGGTGATGGTGGGTGAGGGAGAGAGAAGCGTCGGGTGTGAGTACTTATGTTGCTCGATGGTTTTGTGGGAGTGAAGAGTTGGGATTTGGGAGGGAACGGGAAATGGGCAGGGGAAAAGCCGAAAGGTACGGTTTTTATTAAGTTTTTTTATCACTATCGTGTACCATCGGGTAAAATCGTGTACCATCGTACTATTGGGCAAGCATCGGGCACTTATCGGGTACCATCGTGTACAATCGTACTAATAGGTCTGCATTAACTTAATAACAACTATCGGGCATACATCGGACTCGTATCGATCCATTATCGTACTTAAAGGGTTTGTAGAATGAAAATAAATATCGGGCAACCATCGGGTAGCCATCGAACCTTAATGACCATCGGGTAACCAAAACATATCGGGCAAGCATCGGGTGGCCATCGGACCTCATCACTAACCTTGAAACCCAACAACTATCGTCCCTGCATCGGGCCTATATCGGACACTATCGGGCATTTAGAAAAAAATTCAAGGAACCCAAAAAAACGCAGATTTTCACAGACCACGATTTTCACCCAAAAAACAGCAAAAAATACCAACAAACTACAGATCCAACATCTAAACAGCAATCTAAATCATAAAAACAACCAACAACAACAAGAATCAAAGAAAATTACTTACCCATGTGTATCTTTTTTGCAAGATTTTAGAGAGGAAAGGTATGGGATTTTGTTATGAGAGGGGTATTTTTGGTATTAAATGAAAGATAAGCATTTGTATCATAGGGTGGTTAACTTTGGTTCAAATTTTAATTATTAAGCTAATGTAAGCATGATTTATCAAATTTCCCTAAATTATTGTGGGGTATTGTAGAGACTCAGAAAAAAAAAAGAAAAAAAAAAGTATTATTTAATTTTTTTTTTTTGTGGGTGGGACCCACCTGAGTAAATGAGTAAATACTCATCTTTTTTTTCTTCTTCTTTTCCCTTCTCTCTCCCCGAAACCCCTTCTTCTTCTCCCTTTTTCTTTTTTTTTTCTTTCCTTCGTTTTCTCTCCAAACCAATCACGGCCACAACCAGTTGGACCACCGCCGGAGCGCCATTTCTGACACGCGCCGGAGCTGCAGCTTCCCTGACCGGCGATGACGGAAACCCCAAAGTTTGGTGGCCATCGGAGCAAGGACGCGCCTATACAGCCACTCCAAAGTTTCGCCGTCGAAACTTTGAGGTGACTTTCCGGCGAACTCCGACCACCGTTCGGCGAGTGGGTGGTACTGTTGGAATCAGCGTCGTGAGAGGATCGTCGCCCACTAAGTCATTCCGGTCAACTCACCATTTTTCTCCGGCGAGATTTTGGGTATCTTCGCCCCTTTGGAAGCATTTTCCGGCGACACCGGAGGTCATTTGGGCGAAGGAGCTGTACTTTCGTGATGTACTCATCGGGATGATCGTTTTGATATATGCCATGCATATATTCGTCGACGTTCCCGGTACCGCCACCAACCGCTATTGTGCACCGCTTGGGTGAGGTTCCGGAACTTGAAATTTTAAATATGGTCATATTATATGTCGTTGGACACGATTTTGAATAAGGAATGCTATGATGATAATCGTTTGCTCATTTGGTGCACGTAGGAAGAACGTGATATTAAAATCGGACTAAATCATTATAAGATCATCGATAAGCTTAGGAGCGTCGCTTTGGGCTCGGATTAAATTCTAAAGAGGTAGGGACTCAACTAGACTATTGAACTTATTTTACTCGTATTAAATTGCATTCAACATATTCCAATTTTGATATTTATAAAATGTTTGAAAAATTGAAAACTTAACCTGCATGTTTTCTGATCTGTTCTGAGGGCACCGAGTGCCAAATATATATATTTTTGTTCACTTATTTATGCAGGTTATGATTTTTGGCTTTATTCAAATGTAGCTGTTATGCTGCCCAATTTTCTAAAATATAAAGGGAATATGTTTGTTTCTTTTAATGTTTACCTGCATTTGGTTATACTGATGAGAGCTATAGTGGTCATGATTGGTGCACGTTGTTGTTTCACGACCTAGTCTCTGTGTCATCATAGGTAGATCAGGTGTCCACTCACCTGTAGGTGTAAAGACCTAGTATCTGTATACAGGAAGTGTTCTGAGCCTCACCCTTGTGGTGGTTATCAGGTCCGGCTACCCGGTTTAGGATGTCGGATTTTCTATGGTGGGTAACGGGAACTAGGGATTTAGTGGACGGTGTGATGTCCACTTGTAGCTATGCTCTTATGATTATTTGTGGTTTCTCTATTTTGGTTTATACATGATGATATATGTTTTGCTTTCCAAGCTAACTATGCAGGGGTTTTATTAAACTTTTGGGTCCATGATATTAGTTGTTTTCCTACTGGGCTTTATAAGCTCACCCCCTATCTCTCCCATTCCAGGAGCCTAGTGACGCAAACGTGGAAATGATGAATTATCGATGGAGCCAATGTGTTTAGCCTATTTCTATTTCGGGTCATTGTCTTATCTTTTGAGCATTATTTATGTATTCGACTTCAAATCTAATGATCGGTATATCTGAATGAGCTATGAAATAGTTAGGGATGAGTAATGGTGGATGTTAAGTATTATTTTGAGTGTTTATGACTTATTAAATTTAACTATTTGGTGATTACATAACTGTGGGAATATTATTGTTTTATGTATAATGATGAATGATCATACTTTTATTACTCATATTTTTCTATCTAATTATAGGAGTTATTTCATTATTTTAACTTATAATTATAGTACGATTTAATATAAATTAAATTATTATTTATAAATACTATTTTTCAACGAGGGTCAAAGTTTGACCTTTGACCACCCAAGTTATGGATATTACAAATCTGCCACGGCCTAGGGCTCGGGTCGTGACAGGTATGATTCTTGTGAGGGCCGCAAGCATCTATGAAATTAGTGTATGAGTTGACCCGAGGGTGAACATGAGAGTTGCTAGTTCCTTGGTCCTCAATTGAATTATTTCAATCCTTTTTTCGGCACCCACGATAGTCATGGGTAATGGATTGACATGTACAATAATGTTTTTGCCTTCGTGTTCGTGAGATTTGTTTTTCATTCATTCCTTCTCGTGCCGTTGGATTACGTGTGCCCTTGGTTCTAAGACATTTGGTGTCTTTAATAATGTTGGGGTTGTTATTATATCTGCTTGGTTGTGGCATCTTGCCTTTTGGATTGAAGCTTAACTCGAACTCCTCCTTGAAATTTGTTGTGAGTGAGCAATTTCTTCCATGACATGTTAGTACGAGTTTTGTTTTGAAGCATAAAAATTCATGGTGTTGGCTATGATAGGATTCAAAGACTTACAAAGGACGGACCTTTGAGGGAACTCACCTCAGATGAATTACATATCTATGAATCTTGTCTAGAAGGCAAACTGACAAAGCGTCCATTCTCTACAAAGGGTGATAGGGCCAAAGAACCACTTGGTCTTATGCATTCAGATGTTTGTGGACCTTTGAATGTATCTGAATGCACAAGTCAGGGGTAGTTTTGAGTATTTCGTCACTTTCATTGACGATTACTCTAGATACTCATGTCTTTACCTAATGCATAGGAAATCAGAAACATTTTCAAAGTTTCAGGAATTCCTAGCAATAGCTCAGAACCAACTAGGTAAAACGTTAAAGATCTTGCGATCAGATAGGGGTGGAGAATATTTGGATATGCAGTTCCAAGATTATTTAACTGAACTTGGGATTTAATCACAACTTACTGCCCCAGGTACTCCGCAACAAAATGGTGTAGCGGAACGCCGGAACAGAACTTTATTGGAAATGGTTAGATGCATGCTTAGTTACTCAAATCTACCAACTTCGTTCTGGGGACATGCAATTAAAACTGCGAATGACATTCTCAATGTCGTGTCGTCTAAATCAATCCCCAAAACACCTTTAGAACGTTGGAATGGTCGTGAACCTAGTTTACGCCATTATAGAATATGGGGGTGTCCCGCCCACGTCCTGATGAAAAATGAAGGAAAACTAGAACCGCGAACTAAAGTTTGCATGTTTGTTGGCTATCCTAAAGGTACTCGCGGAATGGAATTTTCTGTAGTCATTCAGAAAAGAAAGTGTTTACTTCTAGAAATGTTAATTTTCTAGAAAATGACTATGTCCAGAAAAAACCTCGCAACAAAGAAGTCTTAGAGGAGATGGTTAAAGAATTGACTACAACCAATGTTCTATCGTCATCAACGCGAGTTGATGATGAAATTTTGACTCTTCATGTCCAACTGACGCAAGTCGATTTAAATGAAGAAAGTACCACTGTTCCTGAGCAAACAGTCACGGAGCCTCGTCGTAGTGGGAGGGTTTCTGGGAACCCAGTTCTCTATGGTTTGGATGGTGAAACCAATATGGTTGTTGGTGACACTAGTGATGATAATCCGTTTTCTGTCAAATAGGCAATGGCTAGCCTTGAAAATGAACTATGACTCGAAGCCATGAAACATGAAATGGAGTCCATGTACTCAAATTACGTCTGGGATCTTGTGGAAGCACCTAGTGACTTTAGGGTCATTGGGTGCAAGTGGATCTACAAGAAGAAATGAGGTGTTGATGGAAATACAAATACAAATAGAAGCTGCTAGAGTTATGACATAAGAAGCAATAATAGTACAGAGAAGAGCTAGTAATATAATAAATTATTGTGGGGTATGATTCTTGTGAGGGCCGCAAGCATCTATGAAATTAGTGTATGAGTTGACTCCAGGGTGAACATGAGGGTTGCTAGTTCCTTGGTCCTCAGTTGAATTATTTCAATCCTTTTTTCAGCACCGACGATAGTCATGGCTAATGGATTGACATATACAATAATGTTTTTGCCTTCGTGTTATTGAGATTTGTTTTTCATTCATTCCTTCTCGTGCCATTGAATTACCTGTGCCCTTGGTTCTAACACGTTTGGTGTCTTTAATAATGTTGGGGTTGCTATTATATCTGCTTGGTTGTGGCATCTCGCCTTCTGGATTGAAGCTTAACTCGAACTCCTCCTTGAAATTCGCTGTGAGATAAGCAATTTCTTCCTTGACATAGTAGTACGAGTTTTGTTTTGAAGCATAAAAATTCGTGGTGTTGGTTTCTAAATTAAGAGATTGATACCTGGTTTTCTGAAAAATGTTTTCTTATTGTGGTGTTGACTCCATAAATTGGAGGTAGACATTTATCTTGGCAACTTTATTGCTCCATCGATTCTTGAGAAGGGAATTTAAAATTCTCCTGATGCTTAATCTTCATGGTAGCTCATAAATATGTCTACAGGGTAGCCTTGACTCTCAAAAATAGAATGCAACTGCAATTTAGATAGTTTTGAACATCAGAATAATTGAGTTTGTATTGTACCACTACAACAAAAAGTACTTTTAACAACAAAATATTTATGATATTTTCTTTCTAATGTCTTAAAAATTTATACAAGATGACATGTTTTTTAAAATGTCATGACAAAGTATCATTAAAAATAAATAAGGATATTTTAATATTAAATGTCGTATAATTTAATATAAGTGACATTATAAAACTGTTGTTAAAGATATATTATAAGTATGGCATTTTAAATTGTTATTGTAATTTTTTTATGAAATTTGATTACAAATGTGAAATGTTGTACTAAATTTTAGATGAATTATACTAATGTTGAATAAACTAGACTATACTTATTTAAATAATTATTAAAATATTTAGTTGGTTATTTTTTAACTTATGTATTTATATATTTCACAAATTACTGATTTATTTTCAAGTATAAATGAATAACCAAATTCAAATTTTCATAGAAAATTAGGCAATAAAATGTGCCCAAATCGACAGATAATTATAGCACAAAATGTTTATATTAATAGTTAATTTTTTATAATATATATATGGAGTGGTTTTTATGGTTTAATTCAAATTAAAATAATTTATGCACTATAACAAAAAAGATCGTTAGGGGCGACGGATGTCTTTCCTAATAATACACAAAATCGTCGTTGATAGTCATTAGGGGCGACATGTTGCTGTTAACATGTCGCCGCTAATATTGATTATTAGCGGCAACAAAAAAGTCGTTCCTAATAATAAATATTAGCGGCGAAAGTTTCGCCCTCCATAAATTGAATGTCGTCCCTAATAATCGTGATTTCTGAATTAAATTTCGCCCCTAATAATAAAAAGTCACCCCAATTAATATAATATTAGTGGCGACTTTAATATTACTAGTGGAGACAAATGCCGCCCCTAATATCTTTAGATAATTAAAAAAATTATTAAAATAAAATATTTAAATAATATTTTTTAATTCATAATATCAAAATTAAATATTCTTAAAAATAATAATATTAAAATTAACATGTCATAGTACTAACCCATTTCATTGTTAGCTTCTTCAGCATTGTTCGGTAAAAGGAAATCGTCAACAACGTCTCACATCTCATCTACGGGCTTATTCTCATCCACCCCTTCATCAACAACATCTTTCTTGACTTCCCCATAGTAAACCCACTGTTCATAACTCTATTGGAAACCACGATCAAATATATGTGCCTGAACGACATCCAAAATTTGCAGTCTAAGATTCATGAATATGACTCATGGACATCTTATTCTCCCATCTTAATCTTTGTGCTGTGACGCCATATCCATGAAATTTTTGAGACCATTCCAATTATAAGCATCAATGGAACAATTTCTCAATTTCATCCAACTCTTATTAATCGTCATCTACAGTAAATATAAGAACATACAATTTTAAAATATTAATTATGTCAATTGGTTGGCTTGGTCGGTAAGCATGTTTACCAATTTTATTTTCTTTTATAAGAAAAAGTTAAAATGAAATAAAATAAAATTATCAACAAAATTATATCTAATACTCCTATCCCGACCTAGTGGATCCCTTGGACATAGTAAGCAAACATCTAGTACTTTCCTTTTTTCAAGATATTTGAAGAAATATCATGAAAAAATGAGGAATACTAGATGAACACATTGACTCGGATTACTATCCCCAAGGCATCCACTAGGTCTATGTCTATGACTTTTTGTTATTAGAAATAATAACAATTATTTTTGTTATTATAAATAATAACAATTATCATTGTACTAATGAGGGGTAAAACGGTAATTTGCACCAATCTCGTTAGTAAGTCATCAATAGAGGATTGACGGACTATAATGGTTATAACAATGGATAACATATTTATGGTTTGGAAAATACGTTCTATGAATTCAATAGTTCAATTCCGAGTGTATAGTGGAGTCACGAGGAATTAATAAGGTAGTGAAATTATTCGTAAATAAATTCACAGTAACTTATTGGAGCTTGATTTCATAGATCCATGGTCCCCGCATCACCTTTGAGTAATTCATCTAGAATGTCTCGATTAATTGATTTAATTATCAATTAGGATTTTTTTGAAGTTGACTAGGTCAATTTTGAAAAATTTACATAGAAATGAGATTTAGAGAATAAAAGAGAATCTTTGGGTAAATTTATTAATATTGATAAATTGATGTCAATATAAATAAATAATATTAAATCAAGTTTCAAATTATAATTAGTTAATTTGAATAAGGATTTGATTAATTAATTAAAAAATATATAAATAAAAGGTTTTGAATTTAGGCCTAATTGGGATTTAAATTCAAAACAAAGAGATTGTGCCCAAGTCCATTTGTGGGAGGCCAAGGCTTTTATATTTTTGTTTAATATTTTAATTAATTCAAATTTAAATATAAATAAAGCACATTAAGTTGTCTATATAAGGAATATGATATCTAGGGTTTTGATAAGTCAGTCTCAGTTGATTCATTGGGTAAGTGAAAACCTAGATACTCTAATCCTTTCTTAGCCACTATCTCTTTTTCTCTTCTATTTCTCTATCTCATGTGTTGAGAACCAGCCCACACTAGTTATAGGTTGATCAAAGGCTTGATGAGGAAGATTGTGTTGCTGATCTAGTTCAATCTCTTGATAATACTCTGCTACAGAAAGGAATCAAGGGTTAGAGAGATTAAAGAAAAGAGTTGTTCTAGTTCCGCTGCGTATTCGTAAGTTTCTACATCTTTGTGCTTATGTTAATTTACGAATCTGATGTTCATAAGCATGTCATGTTATTCTATGTTTCTATTATGTGTTTGGAAAAATAATAGGAAGCATGCATCTAGATTTAAATTCAAAGATCCTACAATTGGCCTCAGAGCCTAGGTTATCTAGATCTAGATGTTAAGAATGCATGATTATATGTGTTTGTTGCCATGTTTAATTTTAAAAGTTTAATTGGATGGTACATGAAATTTGATATGAATGTTTTGAAGGTTTATGTGTCATATTGCTAATTTAAGTTGTCATATTTTTCATGCATTTTGAGATCTTAATTGGTGCTTGGTAAAATGCTCATTGAAAAATTGCACAATTTTTTTTTTGTAATTGGCGGCTGTCATTTTTAATTGTGAATGATGTATATATACATATATATAAAAGCCCTAATTAGGGTTTACGTATAACTATATATAAAAAAATAAAAAATAAAAAACTAATTATATATATACGGTTTATTGATTAAAAACTTATATATTGTTTACCCAAAAACGGACTACATGATGACGTGGCAGGATTGGTCTACACATGGGATGCACATGGCAGTTTTAAGTGAGTATAATCTGCTCGACCCTCGACCAGAAGATCATTGGCTTATCAGGCATCATAATTATCGGCAACCAACCTAGTAACATAGATTCATTTATTTCCTTCATATATGCAATCTTGTAATTATGTATTAAATCCAATTTTCACTATAATCTAGATACGCCTGTATTAAATATAATTAAGGCCCATTGGCCCATGTAGAACTCCTTGAGCCTATAAATAAGAATCAAAGGGCTCAAGAGAGGGGACTTTTGATTTTTGGACTTTTGGCTTTAGAACGCTTGAGCTTATAGATTCTAAGAGAGAAAAAGAGTGTTGTTATCCACCACAATTGTATTCATCTGAGAGCTAGTAAAACTTGTGAACCCTAGTTCATTGATCATTGTTCTTGGAATTTTACATCAATAAGAACACTGAGTGGACGTAGGTTATTACCATTTGATTAGGGCCAAACCACTATAAATTGTTTGTGTCGTTTATCTTTTCGTCTTGATTTCTTCTCATTGTCATCTTATTTTTTATCGTTTATCTTACTCCGTGTCGTTGACCAATTCGAGGGTCAACATTTTGGTGTTTTCGTTGAGAGTTGAACTCAAGACTTCCAACAAGATCAAATGGCGAAAACATTCAGAAAGACGAGACAAACTTCTGGTGCCGCACCAACCCAGCCTCTTCCACCAAACGTGGCTGAGGATGAGCCACAAGTAGAGTTTGAAGAGGAGGAAATGGATTCTGAGACCTTGAGGACAACACTGGTTGTGTTACAGGAGGAGTTAGCCAATCTGGGGGCTAATCAAGAGAATGTGGCTGAAATGATGGTGTTGCAACAAAGAGAAATTGACCGGCAACGTCAGGAGTTGAATGAGCGGCAAACTGACATGGATCGCCGACAGAGAGACGCCACTACCGCCCTGGAGGCAGCCATTCAGTTGGCATGGGGACAACCTGCGCCAACCTCTCAACCAGATCAGCCACCAAGTGTACCACCACAACAAGGTCCACACCCAAGTCATCCACATCACCACACTCCACCTCAACCGACAAGCCCTCAGAGGCCAGAGAAACCTCCTGCTGCTCAACAAGATATTCCATTTCAAGATCCTGAGCATCCACCACCTTCTCGCGTTGGTCCAGATAATCCCCAGCATTAAAGGCAGAATAGGGTCGAGCAACCTCCCTGAAGCCTTAGACGCCAAACTACTGAGGAACCAAATCCACCGAGCAGGGGATAGCGTCCTTCTGCTAATAGAAGGCATGCCAAGTCAGGCTCTACGGTCAGGGCCCCCCCATGACATAATAAATCCCGGGGACCCACCGAGCAACGCAAGCCTCCCCTTGACGCTTGGGAGGTGCCAGGAAGAAGAAGAAATAGTTCGATCAGCCGGTCGCGCCATAGTCGGTCGCATTTTAGGGACGGTCATGATTACAATGAAGCTGATTCTGGCAGAGAAAATGCTGGTCGAGGGCAAGGAGAGAAAGGTGGAGAAAGGAATCTCCCACCAAGAGAAAATAAGCCGACGAGCCAGAACGCTGGGGGGGCAGCCCAGGCAACCTAACATCTTTGATCGACTGGGGGCTAGCGAGAAAATGCGTAGAGATGATGACTTGAGGGACGTGCTCAACGATAGGTGAGAAAGGCACGACGAGTATGCTCATCCAGCTCCAGTCGCCCCAACGATACCAGATGCTGTATAGGCCCAGATCGATGCTTTGAATCAGGCCGTCCAGCAGTTAGTGGGGAGCCGAACATCCCACATCGAGTATGATCGGAGAAGAGGCACTCTATTCATACAAATAATAACAATGGCAGTAACTCCCAAAAATATTTAAGATGCCAGTATTGCCCAACTTCGATGGATATGGGGACCCAGTATCTCATGTGAATAAATTCGAGATACAAATAGACATCCAGAAGGTGTCGGATGATGCTCGTTGCAGAATCTTTCCAGCCACCTTATCCGACACTGCTCAGGAGTGGTTTTCCAAATTCCCTCTTGCTAGCATAATGTCATAGGAAATGTTCGTGAAAGAGTTCTACGTGCAGTTTTACTCTGGTTGAGTACATCCGACCGACGCCAACCAACTGGTCGAGATACGCCAGAAGGAGGGCGAATCCCTGAAGGAATATGCCAAGTGTTTTATGCGAGTCGCAGCTGGAGCTAAGACAGTTGGTGATGAGGGGAAAATGATGGCACTTATTGCTGGAGTACGGCACCACTCACCCCTCTGGAATAGTTTAAGGAAGAACGGGGTGAAGAGCACCCAATAATTTTTAGACCGATACATCAAGCTCGAAGAGGCAATTACAAATGAAGGGAAGGCACCTGCAGACGACAAGGGGCCGAAGGAAGATCCTGCCAAAGCCGCCAATGGGTCGGATAAACCCAATGGCAACGGGAAAAATGGTGGAAAAAGGGAAAACCACGAGCCATCAATGTCTGAGAATAAACGCCCAAAAACTAATAGGTACGAGCCAAGGTTCACCACTACACAGCCCTAGTCAACAGCAAAGTAGATGTGTACCAGGAGACCAGCACCAATGTCCTTTACAAGCGACCAGCACCGATAAGGAAAGATATCTCCAAGAGAGATACAACCAAGTTTTTTTGTTTTCACAACGACTATGGTCATGCACCAATGAGTGCAACCAGCTAAAAGATGAAATTGAGTTCCTTATCAGACAAGGACACCTGAGGAGATATGTACGAGCCACTAGAGGTTCTCAGTGAGAAGCTTAAGGAGGCAACGAGTAGGCACCTGTACGCCAACGCTTGCCCCCTTTACAACCAGCTCCAATGGTGGGTACATTGTTGACCATCTGTGGTGGCCCACACCTAGCATGTGATAGTGGAAAGGCAAGGGAGCGATACGCCCGAACCTTATGCCATGACCAGGACATTGAAATGATGAATGTAGAGGAGAGAACTCCCAAGAAAGCTTGAACAGAGGAAGAACTGATATCTTTTTCTGAGCTTGACGCTCAGCATGTCTAGTTTCCCCATTCGGACCCTCTGGACGTGGACGTCCAAATCACCAATATGATGGTTAAGCGAGTGTTAGTGGACACAGGGAGCTCGGTAAACATTCTGTACAAGTCCTCATTAGAAAGGATGAAGTTTTCAGTGAAGGATTTGAATCCATGCAACCAAACCATTTATGGTTTTTCTGGCGAAGGACTCGCACCAACAAGGTCGATCAATCTTCCAGTCACAGCAGGAACTGCACCTGCAAACAGGACATTATTCACTACTTTTATAGTAGTTGATTGTCCTTCTGCATATAATGCTATGATTGGAAGGCCTATTCTAGTCGACCTAGGAGCCGTAACCTCAGTCTGGCACCTCACCAAGAAGTTTCCAACCGACGCAGGGGTAGGATGCGTGTTGGGAAACCAGCGAGAAGTGAGGGAATGCTACAATTCCTCGATTACTAAGGCGAAAAGGGGTGGATCGAGGGAAGGAGCCAAAAAAGGGTTGTTATTGGCCAATAAAATACAAGCCCAATCAGGTGAGCAGGTCACCAAATAGAATGTTGCCCAAAGTGAGGATAGGGGTTTAGATCCTCGCTTTGGGGATTTTGAGGAAGATGTAGGACCAGTCGAGGACCTTGAGGAGGTCCAACTTGATGTGGTAGATCCAACCAAGGTTGTGAAAGTCGATAAAATCTTAGAGACAACAACAAAACAAAAACTGGTGGAATTTTTTAAGAAGAACCAGGAGGTGTTTGCCTGGTTGCATAAAGATATGGTTGGGATTAATCCAGTAGTTATCAGCCATGTCTTGAACGTAGATAAAAGTTTTCTGCCAGTACAACAAAAAAGGAGACTGCTCGACAAAGATAGACCCAAAGCATTAAAAGAAGAAGTCGAGAAGCTAAAGGAGAACAGATTCATCAGGGTAGCATTTTATCCATTGTGGGTCTCTAATCCCGTACTGGTCCCCAAGCTAAATGGAAAGTGGAGAACATGCGTGGATTTCACAGACCTCAATAAAAGCCTGCCCGAAGGATTGTTTCCCACTCTCAAGGATTAACCAGGTGGTCGATGCCACTTCAAGGCACGAGATCCTATCATTCATGGAGGCATACTCTAGATACAATCAGATCAGTATGCACCCACCTGATGAGGATCACACTAGCTTTCGGACTGATACATGGCAATATTGTTACAAAGTAATGCCTTTTGGTTTGAAAAACGCTGGTGCGACTTACCAGTGATTAGGAAATCACATGTTCAAAGAGTTGATCGGTGTTAGCATGGAGGTATATGATGACATGCTGGTTAAGTCAAAGAAGGCAGAAGAACACATCGAGGACTTGCAAAAATGCTTCAATGTCTTAAATATATATCAGATGAAGCTGAATCCCCTTAAGTGTTCCTTCGGAGTTGGATCAGGAAATTTTTTGGGATTTATAGTAAACTCACGAGGTATCGAAACTAATCCCGAAAAGATCAAGGCCCTGATCGAGATGAAGTCGCCAACAAAAATAAAAGATGTTCAAAGTTTAACAAGGAGAATTGCCGCTTTAAGTAGATTTATCTCCAAATCAACGGACAAGTGCGTCCCATTTTTTAATCTACTTAGGGGCAATAAGAAATTTGAGTGGACGGAAGAGTGCGAGCAGGCTTTCTAAGCTCTGAAGTCTCATATGTCGCAACTGCCGATTTTGTCTAAGCCGATCGAAAAGGAAACTTTGTTCGTCTATTTGGCAGTCACATAATATGCTGCTAGTGCTGTCCTCATCAGAGAGGAGGAGCATGTGCAAAAATTCGTGTACTATATAAGCAAGAGGCTAGTAGGAGTAGAGTTGCAGTATCCACCCATTGAGAAACTAGCATATTGCTTGATCTTAGCCTCCAGAATGCTGCGACCATACTTCCAAGCTCACCCAATTGTAGTACTCACCGACCAGCAACTACGGCAAGTCCTGTAGAAACTAGAAGCTACTGGTTGATTGTTGAAATGGGCAGTTGAACTTGTACAATTCGATATTTTTTACTCACCACGAGCAGCTATGAAGGGACAAGCTCTAGCAGACTTTGTCGCAGAACTTACTGGACTTCAAGATACCGAACCGTTAGAAGAGCCTGAACTCCAAAGCCAAACTCCTTCCTGGAAGTTGTTTGTAACGACCCAAAATCGCTAATAAGGCTCAAGGGCCTTGATTAGTGTGCCTGGAGGGCATAATGGAATTTATATGCGATTTTATGAGTTTAATGCATGGTTATGATTTAAAGCATGTTATATGACTAATTGAACATTGAGATGCATGACTACGTGGTTAGTATGCATGTTAGGTGAATAATTATGCATGTGGACCCCGTTTGCATGATAGGGGTAGATTGGTAATTTTAGCCCGCTGAGGGCATATATGTGATAATTGTATTCTGTGAATTGTACCACGTGAGAGTGGTGTTATTATGGTGATGCATGTGCTGAGACGGTCCTAGAGAGAAAATTTAACTTAAGAGTCACAACGGGATATCTATTTCCGGCTCGGGAAGAGCCTAGGGGTAATTCGGGGATTTTGTAACTTAGTTCTTGAGAGATTTTGGTGACTGGTAATTTGGTAACTTATGTAACTGTTAGTAACCATAGAGAGTAACTGGTTTAGATGGTAAAATGGTAGAATTGTAATGGATAGGATATGACAAGTAAGCCCTTGAGGTTTAGTTAGGAAAGGATAGGTAAGGAGGGGTAATATGGTCATTTTGCAAGGGGTTTGGACAATTTGCAGCTGGGATATATGGGTGAACGGTTTTGCACTTAGTCATTTTGGTGGTTTTGTTTAAAATTAAGAAAGGAAAAGCTAGAAGGAGACCTAGGGCAAGAAGAAGGAGAAGAAGAAGAAGAGGAGTGATGGAGCTGACATTTGAAGACTTAGGAGATGGATCAAGGAAGCATAGGGTTGGATTCTTCATTCAAGGTATGGATTCTAAGTAATTTAAGGCTTGTTTCTGTTATGGGTTAAGGAATTTAAGCATGGTTTAAGTTTGAACTTTGAGTTTTTTTTATTTTTCTGAAATTGAAATCAAGGATGTGGATTTTGGGGATTTGATTGTGTGTTTGGATTTCTTTGATGATGTTTATGGGTTGTTAGATGGTCTATTTGAAGTTTGAAATTGATTTTGGGGTTTGGGTATTGGTTTGGTATGATTTGGGAAGGTTTTAGCTCGGAGAAAACGCAAGAGAAAACCCAGAATTCTGGGTCTGCGAAGGCGTGCCGCAGCACAGTTTTTGCGTGCCGCGGCGTGGAGCCCCTGTCTTGCTGGGTGCCGCGGCACAAGGCCAATTTCAGGATGTCATTTTTGGCAATTTTAGGCCTTTGCTCCGGGGGTTCGGGGGATGTCTCTGGGGTGTTGTTTTAAGGTTTTAGAGGTCCTGAGAGTGCGGGATTGGTCCCGGGAAGTGGTTTTGGGTTGGTTAGTATTAAAAGTGTTGGATGTGTGTTGTGACTAGGATTTCGAGGAGGCTCGTGCTAGAGGACCGTGCTTGTGGCCTTGGTGCATCGGAAAGCCCGGGATACAGGTAAGAAAACTATAACACCCGTAGGATAGGGCATGGGCCCATAGTGTGATTGCGGGGCACGGCCCTATATTGCATGTTGCATGATGAGATGATTGTCGGGCATGGCCCTATGTTGCATTACATGTTAGGGTGCAGATTTAAATGAATTGATATTTGTTTGAATGTTGTTAGATTTATGCTATATATGTGATTATAATGAAATGAACGGCTATGGCCGAGGGCGGCAAGGCCGAGAACGGCAGCGGGGCCGGAAGTAACACTTAGCACATGGGATGCTTATGGTCAGGGCAGGGCCCGGGACCCAGAGGATATGTGTGAGATCCTTGCGGTGAGGACCGAGACCCCAGGCTACGGTAAGGGTTCTGGGGCGGCAGGGCCGTGTTTGCTTAGTCTAATGGTTGACTTGTCTATCTGTGAATTATCTAATATGATAAACTGTATAGATTGCATATGTTATGTACTGCATGAGTTTTCTTGCTGGGCTTCGGCTCACGGGTGCTCTGTGTTGCAGGTAAGGGCAATGTCTGAGTCAACCAACCATGAGTACGGAGAGCGTGAAGCGACGCGTACATGTTTGGCCTGCCCGACTGCTTTGGTTGGGGGTTTATTCGAAAATGGCTGTAATAATCTATGATTTTATAACTGATCAATTGTAAACTCATTTCAAGATGTAAATAGTTTTCAAACCTTATTTTGGGATCCCAAGTGTTTAATACTAGAAGTTTTTAATGAAACGGCACATTTTTAAAGATTACAGCCCTAACTTTTAATTAGTCACACTTTTGTTTCAAAACCTCAGTTAGCGAGTTCGTTGCACACTGTTTTGTCTTAAAACTCACTTAGTAACGACTCTAAGGAAGTAGGGCGTTACAACTTGGTATCAGAGCGAGCCAAGGTTTATTGGTTCTGGAGATCGACTGAACATGTACGCTCGCTGTCAGTGACAAGCTCGACTCAGGGTTGGTTGGTATGATTGATTAACATGTCTGAATGTATGTTTGAATGCCCTGTATGCCTGTTTATTTATATGGAGCATGAGTAATGAGTTGACATATGCAGGAGATACTGTTGGGCTAGGCCCTTGACTGTTGCATGTTGAGATTAATGTATGCTGAATAACATTATTGTGCATGTGGGTGAATATTGGCATAATGGTTCGCATATTGAGTGTATGTGGTTAAATTTCTGAATTAAATTCATATGTTATACCTGTATATTGGCTTGTATGAAGCATGTTGAGTATGGATATACTTAATGGTGTTAAAATCTGGTAGCTAAATGTATGACATTGTGGACTTGACCTAGTATATGCTTGTGTGTGCATTTTACCTGTGGATATTTGGATTTAGTTGTGAGTTGGTTCAGGGTATGAACCTCTGAGTTCAGGAGTTTGGTCGGTTTTGACGGATGAACTCGAGTTGTTGGTTCCTAGAAGGGTTTGGGGACCTGATATTGTGTTAAAGAGGGGTTTTTAGATATAAATTGGAGTCGAGATCTCCAGTTATCCCTGAAAGCAGCAGTAGAGGGTCACTAGTGTGTGAGTAAGCTGTGGAGTTTGTTAGTTGAAATGGGATAAGTGAACAGCGAATTTCTCTGGGGAAATAGCTGATTTCGATGTTTTAACAGTAAGGTTACCAGTGTTGGTTTACTGTGAGGTAAGGACAGATAAGGGTATTATATGAAAGGCGTAAGGGGTGTTATCCTCTAGTGTTGAGGAAGGTGCGAGTTGACAAGGAAGTTATCAATAGAAGGCAGAGAGATGCCCGGATTTGGTACTCGGGTTGAGGTACTGGCTTAATGGGCTGAAAGGAACTCAGTTGAGGATTTGTTAGAAGAGGTTATAAGGACATGGTATGAACCGTGGAGACTGGTGGGCTTATAAGTTTGGTTTGGACTGTTGGGAGTAACAACAGTGTCAATTAATGGGTTTGGTGAGTTGGGTGATTCATTTCGGAAATTTATACTGATGGATATATATGGAATTGATGGCGACCCATTTAAGGACATGAGATCTGGAATAATCTAAGGCATTTGGGCTGCTCTGAGGAAAGAGTTTATCGTCTGCATGTGGATGGCGGAGAGGGCCATATTGTTCGAGGAACTGATGGTAGATGTATAGAGCATGAGTGCTAGAACTGCAAGGGCAGTGCTTCCTTTGATGGAATTAGTAAAGATAGATTCATGATAATCAAGTTAAAAGAACCCCGGATAGTGTTGTGGCTTCTGGTTTTGCCAGGAAGGGGGAAAAGGTCTGGCTGATAAGGTGGTACTTTTATTGTTAGAATGTCGCAAGGATGGATTCTCAATTTTGAGGTAAAAGAACTCCAGGCAGTGCTTGGGCACCTAATTTGAGATTTGAAAGAAGCCTGATTGAGAAAGTGGTTATCGAGATGGCGACAGGAACCAGGGAGGTTATTTGGTATGCACATGAGGGAGAGGATGCCACCTGAGAGGAGGTCAGGTGAGGGCATGAATTCTACATAGAATGACTCGATATGTTAGGATGGATTTCCCATGGTGCGGGAAACAGAGAACTAGAATGCAGCGATACATTCAAAGTTCGAGGCTGAGTCCTCAAGGATGAGTATTTAACTGACGAGCTTATACTTTGGACATGTAACGAACTGGAAGGACTCGGTGTTGAGAATGCTCCGAGAGGGAGATGGATATAGAGAGGAAGCCTCAAAGGTGCTATTCGAGAGGCTGAGGATAGTAACGCTTATTGAGAAGAAATTTGAAACTCTGGCAGATGGATCGGGATGCACGTGATCAAGAAGTGCATAGCATATGACAGAGTTTGTCTTAAGGGAGCCTTAGGATGAGTCACAGTGAGAGAGCTAAGCAGTTAAGAAATAACCATGGATTGTAGAGGATATCATCTGGAGTATGTGAATGAGACTGAGTGGAAACTGAGCGGATCAGTGGGAAAATTATGTGGGTATGTAAAGAGAGATTCGGGGGTACTTCAAGGTCGGACTACAGATAGGATTGGTATAAGGAATGTTGTAAAAGATGGTTTTGGCTGACAGAAAATCTATCGAAGCAACACGGGAATTCAACCTTGGGGTAGCCAGAGTGTTATACTGCGGGGATTGTTAGCATCGTCGGGTTAGAACAAAAAGTTTAATGTTGGATACAAGATGGGACGATGTCCCCAAGAGTCGATCTATGACCTGGTCGTTACCAGTTGGAAACCAAGGATAGAGACATTTCGTGAATTGTCTAGTTTGCACCGGGTAGGGTGTGAGGAGTTGGTAACAAAGATTCTAGAATGGTTCAAGCTACAGCAGCACAGGTAAGTTCTTTAAGTAGAGAATACAAGAACGGTATGGACAAGTCCCCTTCAAGCTCACGAGCAGTACATGTGGATTACTCCCAGACGGAAATGGTGAGCAAATGACTACGCGGAAGACATTTGTATCCAGAAGGCGGAGTCTCAGGTAAGGTTCTACGGAGTGTTAGTTTGGGTATCGTCAGGAGTACTCAGTTTAGAGCTACAAGAAGAAAGGACAGGTAAGAGAGGAATCGATCTGAAGCCGCAATAAGCTAATGAAGAACATTTGAAGAACAGAAAGCATCTCAGGACTGGTAAGCGCGTCATCTATTGCATAAGCACCTCCGGAGACAACTACATCAGAGATGAGGAGAACAGTAAAACTTGAGGTTAGACGGACTGAGTGGCGTCAAATCAGAAAGAAATTCAGAAGACAAGGTAAGAATTAATTAGTATCTGGCGATGCTGGAATGTGTGTGTTATGGTTAAGTAAAGAGTGATTACATAAAGGATCTGATCTATGATGAGGGTATGGAATTGTGGGAGTGCATCATGGATTGTGCACGCCCAGGCGCATTTGGAGCGAGGATGGATTGAACCTTGCGGGAGGCGACTGAATGGATCATGGTTGATACACTTGGAACGTTAAGTCGACTGTTGTGCATGGCATTAGGTACTTAAGTCTTGGATATTAGTAAGAAAGGTTAACGTTGAGACACAGATGTGGTGAAAAGTAACAGACGGATGATCGGTCTCTGAAATCCTTGATTGAGTGAGGGGAGATATAATTGGAGGCGGAACTCCTATCTGAGAGGCGTGTGTCAGTCAGGAAATAACGCCATAGACTGTAATGGAGTGGACAAGGCAACGACTGAGATTGGCGTATCGTTAGTAGGTATGATTAGCTGGTGAGTGTCACTGGGCTATGGAATCCGAAGTGTCGGCTTGGGTCAAAGCAGGGAAGAACCCTGCTAAGGTGGTACAAGTTAGGATAACAGGAATGGATGAAGGATCCAATTAGAATTGGTTTACGAATAAGAATTCTGAATGGATATCATTCCACCTCCTAGGGTACGTCGTACCGGGAGGGTCGAGCGGGTGACAGAACCTAGTGTTTTCCTTTGGACCATGAGGGGTTAGGTGATGTGGTGGTGCATCGTGGGGATAGACCACAATAGACCTTAAGTAAGGTGTTTAGACATGAAAAGTTTTAACTCGGTTGTTTGAGTTAATGTTGTTGGGGCAAGT
This sequence comes from Humulus lupulus, assembly GCF_963169125.1. NCBI lineage: Eukaryota > Viridiplantae > Streptophyta > Magnoliopsida > Rosales > Cannabaceae > Humulus > Humulus lupulus. Next base: position 175,355,497 of record NC_084800.1, on the reverse strand, counting down.
GAACTGGTTTCGGGATAGAACGTCGATGACATTGAATTGAGGCCCTATAATATTTTAAATTATTGGAATGGATTTAGAGAACAAAAAGATCAGAGTGGGAACCTGGAACTATCAGTTGATTGCAAGTGGGGTGGCAGTCTGAAAGTTTATCGGATATCTTAAAGAATTGAGCGCTGAGTAGGCAAATACTTGAGGTATTAAGGGAAGTGTAATCCCTGGTAAGTTAGTCGTGGTGGCAGTTGCTGGTGTCTTGTTATTGTAACACGACATAAGACATAGAAAGAAGTAAAGTATAGTGAATGCTACTGTTTGGCATTGGTTCAGAGAAAAGCCAGGGAGGTTGTTGGAATTCTTAAGGCAGGAGTGTCTGCCTATTTGAAAGAATGAAGAGCTGGTAAATTGCTAAATTTTGAGGAAATAAAGCTCCGGAAGGAAAGAGTTGCATCTCTGCGTAATAACAGACAAGGATCTGTAAGGTGTTCAGAGAAAGAAGGGAGAGTTCTGACTCTTAATTCGACATAAAATTCTGAAGTTGTACTAAGGGTTAGGCCAGCAGGGCCTACAAGCTGATCCCACCTAGTAGAGGTGATGACTTTTGAGTATCTCTAGAATCAGGAATAAGACAATGAATTGGTCATTGTAATCTAGGCAGACCCTGGGCTTCGGCAGGGTTGCAGGGTTAACAAGGGACTATCGAGAGCATGGCTATTAGACAAGATCTTGTGGGGCAAGATTGTTACTCTTATAAGAGTGTTGTTGAAAAGTAAAGTAAAGGCGGTGGACCTTGGGATTCAGGGTTAGAGTTGCGGGTTTACTGACTGATGTGTTTGGTTAAATTTTGAGGACGAAATTTTTATGAGGAGGGGATAGTTGTAACGACCCAAAATCGCTAATAAGGCTCAAGGGCCTTGATTAGTGTGCCTGGAGGGCATAATGGAATTTATGTGCGATTTTATGAGTTTAATGCATGGTTATGATTTAAAGCATGTTATATGACTAATTGAACATTGAGATGCATGACTACGTGGTTAGTATGCAAGTTAGGTGAAATAATTATGCATGTGGACCCCGTTTGCATGATAGGGGTAGATTGGTAATTTTAGCCAGCTGAGGGCATATATGTGATAATTGTATTCTGTGAATTGTACCACGTGAGAGTGGTGTTATTATGGTGATACACGTGCCGAGACAGTCCTAGAGAGAAAATTTAACTTAAGAGTCACAACGGGATTTCTATTTCCGGCTCGGGAGGAGCCTAGGGGTAATTCGGGGATTTTGTAACTTAGTTCTTGAGAGATTTTGGTGACTGGTAATTTGGTAACTTATGTAACTGTTAGTAACCATAGAGAGTAACTGGTTTAGATGGTAAAATGGTAGAATTGTAATGGATAGGATATGACAAGTAAGCCCTTGAGGTTTAGTTAGGAAAGGATAGGTAAGGAGGGGTAATATGGTCATTTGGCAAGGGGTTTGGACAAATTGCAGCTGGGATATATGGGTGAACGGTTTTGCACTTAGTCATTTTGGTGGTTTTGTTTAAAATTAAGAAAGGAAAAGCTAGAAGGAGACCTAGGGCAAGAAGAAGGAGAAGAAGAAGAAGAGGAGTGATGGAGCTGAAATTTGAAGACTTAAGAGATGGATCAAGGAAGCATAGGGTTGGATTCTTCATTCAAGGTATGGATTCTAAGTAATTTAAGGCTTGTTTCTATTATGGGTTAAGGAATTTAAGCATGGTTTAAGTTTGAACTTTGAGTTTTTTTTATTTTTCTGAAATTGAAATCAAGGATGTGGATTTTGGGGATCTGATTGTGTGTTTGGAGTTCTTTGATGATGTTTATGGGTTGTTAGATGGTCTATTTGAAGTTTGAAATTGATTTTGGGGTTTGGGTATTGGTTTGGTATGATTTGGGAAGGTTTTAGCTCGGAGAAAACGCAAGAGAAAACCCAGAATTCTGGGTCTGCGGAGGCGTGCTGCGGCACAGTTTTTGCGTGCCGCGGCGTGGAGCCCCTGTCTTGCTGGGTGCCGCGGCACAAGGCCAATTTCAGGATGTCATTTTTGGCAATTTTAGGCCTTTGCTCCGGGGGTTCGGGGGATGTCTCTGGGGTGTTGTTTTAAGGTTTTAGAGGTCCTGAGAGTGTGGGATTGGTCCCGGGAAGTGATTTTGGGTTGGTTAGTATTAAAAGTGTTGTATGTGTGTTGTGACTAGGATTTCGAGGAGGCTCGTGCTAGAGGACCGTGCTTGTGGCCTTGGTGCATCGGAAAGCCCGGGATACAGGTAAGAAAACTATAACACCCGTAGGATAGGGCATGGGCCCATAGTGTGATTGCGGGGCACGGCCCTATATTGCATGTGGCATGATGAGATGATTGTCGGGCATGGCCCTATGTTGCATTACATGTTAGGGTGCAGATTTAAATGAATTGATATTTGTTTGAATGTTGTTAGATTTATGCTATATATGTGATTATAATGAAATGAACGGCTATGGCCGAGGGCGGCAAGGCCGAGAACGGCAGCGGGGCCGGAAGTAACACTTAGCACATGGGATGCTTATGGTCAGGGCAGGGCCCGGGACCCAGAGGATATGTTTGAGATCCTTGTGGTGAGGACCGAAACCCCAGGCTGCGGTAAGGGTTCTGGGGCGGCAGGGCCGTGTTTGCTTAGTCTAATGGTTGACTTGTCTATCTGTGAATTATCTGATATGATAAACTGTATAGATTGCATATGTTATGTACTGCATGAGTTTTCTTGCTGGGCTTCGGCTCACGGGTGCTCTGTGTTGCAGGTAAGGGCAATGTCTGAGTCAACCAACCATGAGTACGGAGAGCGTGAAGCGACGCGTACATGTTTGGCCTGCCCGACTGCTTTGGTTGGGGGTTTATTCGAAAATGGCTGTAATAATCTATGATTTTATAACTGATCGATTGTAAACTCATTTCAAGATGTAAATAGTTTTCAAACCTTATTTTGGGATCCCAAGTGTTTAATACTAGAAGTTTTTAATAAACGTCACATTTTTAAAGATTACAGCCCTAACTTTTAATTAGTCACACTTTTGTTTCAAAACCTCGGTTAGCGAGTTCGTTGCACACTGTTTTGTCTTAAAACTCACTTAGTAACGGCTCTAAGAAAGTAGGGCGTTACATTGTTCGTAGATGGCTCTTCCAACGAGCACAGCGTTGGAGCAGGTGTGATTTTAGTCACGCCTGAAGGACATCGATTCCACTGCGCAATCAGATTTGACTTCACAACGCCCAATAACGAAGCTGAATACGAAGCTTTGCTCGTAGGATTAAGATTAGCCAAGGATATGAACATAAAGTCACTTGAAATCTATAGTGACTCCCAGTTAGTGGTTAATCAAATTACTGGAGAGTGTCAAGCCCGGGGTTTGAAGATGGTTTCTTATTTTAACAAAGCAAAGAACTTATTGGAACAATTCAAAAAATATACTCTACAGCAAGTACCTCGCAACCAGAACTCAAATGCTGATACTTTGGCTAAGTTAGCAAGTGCGAATGATGCAAACACCTTAAATATAGTGTCTGTTGAACGTTTGTCCACACCGAGCATCCAAGCAGAAGAGTCCTCCCTGGTAATTCAAGCAGCAAATACATGGATGACACCCTTCATCGAGTACTTAGAACATGGAGTACTGCCGACAGACAGAAATAAAGCAAGAGCCCTCTAGAGGCAATCAGCTCGATTCATCCTGGTCGATGGAGTTTTATACAGAAGAGGGTACTCAATACCACTCCTGAGGTGTGTTTCAAAGGAAAAGGGCAAGGAATTAATGCGAGAAGTCCATGAAGGTTTCTGCGAGGATCATGCTGGGGGCAGAGTTTATCGAAAAAGATGCTAAGGCAAGGATATTTCTAGCCAAAGATGAATGAAGACTCTGTGGATTTTGTTCTAAAGTGCGACAAGTGCCAAATATTCTCCAAGATACCGCGAGCAACCTCTAATGAGCTAAAACAGATGCAAAGCTCGTGGCCCTTCGCAATATGGGGGATAGATTTAATTGGGTCTTTGCCCATGGGAAAAGGCAATGTCAAGTATGCTATAGTTGCTGTTGACTACTTCACGAAGTGGCCCGAAGATGAGCCACTTGCAACAATAACGACCAAGAAGGTGTTGGATTTTGTGGTCAAGAACATCGTGTGTCGCTATGGGTTTCCAAGGAAGATTGTCTCAGATAATGGCACACAGTTTGATAACGATCTGTTCACAGATTTTTGCGGAAGGCACAGGATTATCAAGAGTTCTTCTTCAGTAGCTCATCCATAGGCAAACCCACAGGTTGAAGCTATCAACAAGACACTGAAGGATACCCTGAAGAAAAGGCTTGAAGAAGCAAAGGGGGCATGGCTAGAATAGTTACTTGAAGTCCTTTGGTCATATATAAGATCCCATCGAATAGCAACGGGCCATACTCCATTTTCTTTGGCTTATGGGTATGAGGCCATGTTGCCTGTTGAGTTAGATCCACCATCACATTGAAGGTTGGCATATAATCAAGATGTTAATAATCAGTTATTACGAGCAGAAATGTTCAAACAGGTCTTGGTCAAGGCAAGTGATTGAGGAGCTTAAGGTCCTCGGTCGCTTGCCTTGACCAAGATCTATTCGAACATTTCTGCTCGTAATAAATACATATAAAAATATAGCAAAACAACACACGTAATGAGCAAATAGTCTGTGATTTTGAGTACATAGCTGCGTCTATGGCGGCTAAGGAAATAGTATGACTAAAGAAGTTCTATACGAATCTCGATGTTATTCCAAAAATGGATAAACCACTCATTTTGTCTAGTGATAGGAATGAGGCAATAGCATATTCAAAAGAACCTCAAAGTTACAAAATGTCAAAGCATATAGAGAGAAAGTACCACATTATCGAGGATGTGTGGTGAAGGCGTAATGTGAAGGTTATGAAGATAGCATTTGAAGGCAATCTTACATATCCCTTTACAAAGATATAAGCAGAGAGCATAATTATGAGGCATGTAGAATGCAAGGTTTTGAGAAACATGTCCCATTTTTTTAAAAGGGCAAGTGGGAATTTGTTGGATTTTATGCCCTTATAAAACCATGTCAAACATGTAATGCGATTTTATATTGTCGATAAAAGTAGTAGAAATCATTTAGTTTGACAACCGTGTTGCTTGCTTGTTTTATTACATGATTATTGAAACAATACAAACATTTATAAAATCTCGAACATATGGATAGTTACAATTATAGTGACTAGGTCACAGTGGATTATAGTTGTAATTATATGTTCAAAAGAACGAGTCCTAAGATTACATCAGTGCATTGGATTTTCAATGATTAGGAAACCTACCATATGATCTACTTACACATTCGGGGTGTGATGTCTTTTCCAAGGCATTGACCAAGTAGATAAGATCGAATGTATTTGGTTACATCAGACTAGGACCAATATTGATTATTGATTAATAAATAAGTATCGTTGTTGTCAAATCTAATCAATGTCACAACGTTGACCATAGGTTAAGTCGATCTTAATTCTGAATGATAATATTATGCTAATTATATTATTTAAATATTTTGACTTGTTCGTTACCAGCTTACCCTACAGTCTAGCCCATACTTACATCTTGGAGATTTAGTAGTGCAATTGAGTGGGAGTATTATTCATAGATATGAAATCTATAACTTCTGTCTGAGAAGTGAAAAGATGATTTCCTTAATTTCTTTGTTCAAAAGGTTAAATGATTGAGATCTCATTTCTGTGATTAAGTTCACGGAAATATCATTTATAAGGAACTTAGTGGGAGTTAAGGATAAAATACTGATGAAGGGTAAAACGGTAATTTGCACCAATCTTGTTAGTAAGTCATCGATAGAGGATTGACTAACTGTAATGGTTATAACAATGGATAACGTATTTATGGTTTGGAAAATACGTTCTATGAATTCAAGAGTTTAACTCAGTCACGAGGAATTAATAAGGTAGTGAAATTATTCTTAAATAAATTCATGGTAACTTATTGGAGCTTGATTTCATAGATCCATGGTCCCCGCATCACCTTTGAGTAAATCATCTAGAATGTCTCAATTTATTGATTTAATTATCAATTATGATTTTTTAAAGTTGACTATGTCAATTTTGGAAAATTTACAAAGATATGAGATTTAGAGAATAAAAGAGAATCTTTGGGTAAATTTATTAATATTGATTAATTGGTGTCAATATAAATAAATAATATTAAATCAAGTTTCAAATTATAATTAGTTAATTTGAATAAGGATTTAATTGATTAATTAAAAATAAATAAATAAAAGGTTATGAATTTAGGCCCAATTGGGATTTAAATTCAAAACAAAGAGATTGGGCCCAAGTCCATTTGTGGGAGCCCAAGGCTTTTATCTTTTTTTTTTATTATTTTAATTAATTTAAATTTAAATTTAAATAAAGCCCATTAAGTTGTATATATAAGGAATATGATATCTAGGGTTTTGATAAGTCAGTCTCAATTGTATCATTGGGTAAGTGAAAACCTAGATACTCTAATCCTTTCTTAGCCACTATCTCTTCTTCTCTTCTATTTCTCTATCTCATGTGTTGAGAACCAGCCCACACTAATTCTAGGTTGATCAAAGGCTTGATGAGCAAGATTGTGTTGCTGATCTAGTTCAATCTCTTGATAATACTCTGCTACAGAAAGGAATCAAGGGTTAGAGAGATTAAAGAAAAGAGTTGTTCTAGTTCCGCTGCGTATTCGTAAGTTTCTACATCTTTGTGCTTATGTTAAATTACGAATCTGATGTTCATATGTATGTCATGTTATTCTATGTTTCTATTATGTGTTTGGAAAAATAATAGGAAGCATGCATCTAGAATTAAATTCCAAGATCCTACACCACGACTCTATCCCAACCTTATCCCTGATCCCATTTCGACCCCCGACTCTACCCCGACCCTATCCCCGATAAATTAATACATAAATCTACAGAAAAAAATTGGGCAACATCTACCTTATACTAATGACCTAGCCATTTGTGAACAGTTTAAAGAGACCTTGCCTTTTGAAAGAAGAAGGTAGGAAAAAAATACGGGCTTTCCTTTGTTCGAGAATCCCTTGCAGTAGAAGCAACAACAAACAAAAATAATTCAAACAACAAGCAATATGTTTCTTCCTTATTTCTCCTCAACAAACAAAAATTTTCCAGAACCTACTTCAATTATACACACAAGTTCATAACCTTCTATTATCACCGAAACAGAAAATATATATCTCAGAACCTACTTCACTATGGATGAATATTTAGGATATTCAACTCCTCTAACAATTGTATTGTATAATAATATTAAAAAAATAAATAAGAAACATACCTTTTGCAATTAATAATCCAAGAAAAATAACCAAAATGTTAATTTATAATATAATACTTCTATCTTAGTTTTTGTAATCAAATTTTAATGAAATATTTTTTTATAAAAATAAATTAATAACTTATCTAATTTTTAATTTAATAGTGAGTTATTATTAATTATTTTTACTTATTATTCAATTTAGTCCGCTACCACCACTAACAAGTTTCAAGTTCACATATAAAATAAATGTATATCAAATTTCAAATGTCAAATACACATATACAAAACTTTTAATTAAAATGAATACATATACAGAGCCGAGAGAGACACTCCAATCACTAGACATAGACCTATGTTTCCCCTTTCACTTGAATTGATGAATACCCAAAAATATCAATATAGGTATATATAAAAAGGGAAAATTCATGTTATATGCATAATAACTTAGTAAAAAATTTTAATATGCCAACATAAATTATTATCCCAAATATATGCCAATTTCAATATTTTAGACAAAAATACCCCTAGCATTCAAACATCCATTTTCTCTCTCAATTCAAGCTTTCTGAAGATCCCCAGAATATTTACTTAACTAGCTAGTAGTAGTAGTAGCAGTAGTAGCAGCAGTAGTAGCAGTAGTAGCAGTAGTAGCAGTAGTAGCAGTAGTAGCAGTAGCAGCAGTAGCAACAGTAGCAGCAGTAGCAACAGTAGTAGCAGTAGCAGCAGTAGCAGCAGTAGCAGTAGCAGCAGCAGCAGTAGTAGCAGCAGTAGCAACAGCAGCAGTAGCAGCAGCAGCAGTAGCAGCAGCAGTAGCAGTAGTAGTTAGTATTAGTTTGTAGTATGTTAGATTCCGTGGATTTTGGTTCAAGTCGGGACTTAGTTGGAAACTCGTAGCAACAGTTATGAATTTTATAAGTTTAACCTATAGTTTAAGAATATTAATTATAACATAAGGTTTAATTTTGTTTAGTAGTTATGATTATTATAGTATGGTATAGGTTTGTGATATTAGTAGCCTTGTTTGTGGAAAAGGGGATGATTGCATAAGAATAAATTAATTATGATATTATTAAAAAGTGTTATGGATCGAGCCTACATAAAGCCCAAAAGCCCAATAGGATTTTGGGCTTAGTAAATTCGAAATCAGCCTAGGGAATTAGAATTTGTTATTTTATGGTTAGTTAAGATATTTGTGGATTAGGTTATTATTTAGATAATTAACTAGATTTTCCGTAACTTTAGGGTATTGTAACTTCCAACCTATTTTTGACCTAGTTATGTTACGAATTTCAAAAAATAATATTTCTAGAAAGTTGTAGATAATTGAATTAGCTTTCTAACGGTATAAATTTGTCTGAATTAGAATCTTACAACTCCAGTTATGTTGATTTTACTACAGGTGAGTTTAGAGTTACGAGATTTAGGAAGTTAGAAGTTAGGATTCTATTTTATTTAAATTTAAATTTGGATTATAGTTAGAATTAAATTAAGTATTCTTTTTTAAATAAAATAAAGATCTATAAACTCTAGAACCTTCCAGAACCACTAAGAGCATGACACTTGTCATAATCATGTTTATTTAAGGATTTAATTATAAAAGAAAGTTCTAGAAACTCTAGAATTTTTTAGAACCACTAAGAGCATGACACTTGTCATAATCATGTTTATTTAAGGATTTAAGTCTTTTTTTTTTTAATAGGATTGTTTCACTCCTCAAACTCTATAAATAGGACCTAATACCCACTCATTCCTCTCATTCTTCAAGCTGTGATCAGGGCCTCCAAGGTGCTAATGTTACCATAGAGTCATAAACACTTGGGTTGGGATAAAAGCTTTGTCATTCTTAAGCTTTATAAAATACTTGGGAAGTGAGGTTTAGTGTATTTCGGTATTGAAGTTAGACCAATCCATAAGGTCAACTAAGGTATTCCTATTCTTTAAGTCTAGTTCTTTAAAATTCTTTAGTTTCTTTTATTCAGATCCTAACTTTTGTTATTGGTTCTTGATTAGGTTCTTGAAACTTAAAGATCTTTCCTGGTAAGTTTCTTCTTGAAGGTTTAGTTTCCTCATTTATTCTTTACTCTTTAGAAATACTCACCATTTTTATTATTAGTTTTAGGAGTGTTCCAAATCCCATCCTTGTTCTCATTTCCCGGTTTTGGTAAGGAAAATTGGATAGTTTTTATATGGTTATATGTTATGATATGTTTATGTTATAATATGATATGTTATGATATGCTTATGTTATAATATGTTATGTGTTATGAAATATGATTATGTCTTGTAGTCCTTGGGGCTCATTGTTGCTTAGCTAGCAAACCTCAATGTATTTTGAGGCTTATAGTTGTTAGCTAGCAAACCCCAAATGTTTTTATGTTGCTTAGGGGCTTATAGTTGCTTAGCTAGCAAACCTCAATGTATTTTGAGGCTTACAGTTGTTAGCTAGCAAACCCCAAATGTTTACCATGATCATGGGTTAGAGCTGTAATAGATGTTTTATAGTATATGATTTTGATATAGTCTTATGTTTATGTTTTATGTTGTATGTGCTAGTAGGATTTCCTTGCTGGGCATTAGACTCATTCCTTTATTTTATGTATGCAAGAAAATTGATATGGCGGCGGAAGGATTCATGGTAGCTTGGCCTGTGTATTGAGGAAGAATGGATTCGATGGACTGCGTGACGATTCGATGGACTGCGTTATTTTTTTTAGTCTTTTAAATTATGTTTTTTATGTATTTTCCACATTTAGTTTTGTAAACAATTTCATTTAATTTAAAGTTATGTTTTATTTTAAAATAATGGGATCTCATACCGCTCATTTATGTATTTCAATATTTACTTTGGAGATTTTAATAAAGTTAGGATTATTTCTTATGTATGGTTCATTTGAATTAGTAGCTATGTCTAGTAGTTTTAATGGTACAAGGTCTTAGAAATAGGTGGGTCATTACACTTTCTCTCTCTAACATCTCTCACTCTCTTACCCTCTCTAACATTCTAATCTTGTAGATCTCTAAAAAAATACCAAAATTAAAAAAAATCATCTAAAACCGACATTTGAGTGAAAAAATATGAACCTCCAAAGTTTTCATCAAATTTTAGTGCAGAGTATCGATTTTGCATCGAAAAAGCATCATTTTGGACAAAAATCAAGTTTTCATGATTGCATCGAAACATCATCAATGCACCATCGATTTTGCATCGAAACACCATCGATTTTGCATCGAAACAACGTCGATTTTGTATCGAAACACCATCGATTTTGCATCAAAATTGCATCGAAACACCATAAAAAAAGCATCTAATTTGCATTAAAACGATACATTTTCGATGCAAAATCGATGCAATTTTGATGTTCTTGTGATGTAATCATGAAACTTGATTTTTGGCAAAAGCAATGCTTTTTCGATGCAAAATCGATGCAATTTTGATGCAAAATCGATGCAATTTCGATGTAAAATCAATGGTGTTTCGATGCAAAATCTTGCGATGCAAACATGAAAACTTGTTTTTTTCGCCAAAACGATGCTTTTTCGATAGAAAATTGATGGTGTTTCGATGCAAAATCGATTGTGCATCGATGATGTTTTAATGGAAAATCGATGGTGTTCAATGCTATTGCAATGCAATCATAAAAACCTTATTTTTGGCCAAAACGATGCATTTTCGATGCAAAATCGATGGTGTTTTGATGCTCTTGCGATGCAATCATAAGAAACTTATTTTTTGGCGAAAACGATGATTTCTCAATGCAAAATCGATGGTGTTTTGATGAAAAATTGATGGTGCATCGATGATGTTTCGATGCAAAATCGATGATGTTTCGATGTTGCGATGTAATCATGAAAACTTGATTTTTGGCCTAAACGATGCTTTTTCAATGTAAAATCGATGCTTTATACTGAAATTTGACGAAAATTTTGGAGGTTCATATTTTTTCACTCAAATGTCTGTTTCAGATGTTTTTTTTTTTATTTTGGTATTTTTTCGAGATCTACAAGATTAGAATGAGAGAGAGAGTTCGGATTGAGAGAGAAAATGAGTGTTTGAATGTTAGGGGTACTTTTGTCTAAAAAATGAAATTGTCATATATTTGGGATAGTAACTTATGTTGGTATATTAAAAAATTTCAGTAAGTTATCATATATATAACATGAAATTTCCCTATAAAAACATGTACAAATTAATACATATATACACACATAGACACACATATATATTAATATACTTATATATATATACACACACATACATATACATCATACTCCACGTGTGCATGGGCCATGCACACGTGGCACTAGTTTCACATCATTGCAAACAATAATTTCACATAATTCACTACTACAAAAAAGGCTTTTCTTTGCGGTTTTTTTACTTAATACACTACAGTTTTCAAGAGTATTGAAAAGCGTAGTGTATTCGACTGCAGAGAAAAGTGGTACGCCAACCGCAGAGAAAAGCCACATCTTTCTTTGTAGTTGTAATAAGCCAACCGCGGAAAAAAGTCACCTTTCTCTGCAGTTGTGATAAGCCAACTGCGGAGAAAAGCCACATTTCTCTGCTGTTGGCTTATCACAACCGCAGAGAAAGGTGGCTTTTCTCCGCAGTTGGCTTATCACAACTGCAGAGAAAGCCTTGTATTAAAAAAAAATTCAATTTCGATTACATAATTATTTTTAATTCTAATTATATATTTTTTCAAAATTATAACCTAGCCTTTTTAATAAAAAAATTAATTTTCAATTTCAATTATATATAATTATTTTCAATAGTATAACATAATTTGTTAAATTATTATATATACATTTCATAACTAATACAAATATAATTGGCTAATAATGAATCAATGACTTTAATCTTTCTAACCAATAAGTTAACACTTTAATCTTACATACTTATGAAAACTTAGATTTCATAAATAAATGGAATTAATCTTGCTATCCAGTCACTTTGTAGTGGTAGTAGATCCTCTTTGACATTGTATTCTTTTTTGTTAAACCATTGCAAAATTGAAAAGTTAATATAGATTAGATAATTAAATACTATATCTAGTTTTTCTTAAGCAAAAAAGAGTTTAAAATATAACATACTTTCTTCTTGATAACTTCTGCCGGATTCGGTGCATTTACAAGATCATAAATGTATCTTAGTACATAATAACCACATTCATGACTTTCAGGTTGTTTTGGACAAGAACCTCTCAGCAATTTTGTAAATGTGCCGATGTATTCATTTTCCAAACATTGTGTGTATGCTCTACAAAAATTAAAATTAATTAAATACATATTATACTCTCAACTCTTAAAAATTAACAATGCATATATTATAATTGAATAACTTACTTTTCCATAACCTCCATAATTTTTGGTGGAGATTTATGATTTTTTAAAGGGTCCAAAATTATGGCCATCCCCCGCATCATCACGAGCACTAACATCCAATGTCGACTAAAACAATAATAAATTATGATTATTATAAAATTAAAATTCAACCATAGTAGTGATAATATTTAAGTAGTTCGTTCTTACTCAAGAATCCAAGGAATGAAATATATTTGGCCTTGTCTATCCATAATCATCATCCATTTGGCTATAAGAACCACCATATAATTTTTATTTTCATCATTGCCAATAGAAAGATGTTCGGTGTCAAAAAATTTGTATAATTATTGTGAATTTGGGTGCATGCTTTCCCAAATGCATCTGTAGAAACAATTATTCATATTACATTTTCAATTAATAAATTAATATCGTCAAAAAAGAAATTGGTAGTATATCCAAAATTATTAGTACCTATAAATTCAATTCAAACAAAACATACAACAAACAACATGTATGTTCTCAACCATAAGCCACCGCAGCACACAAAATTCGTAGAACCTACTTCACTAAGACACACATGTTCTCAACCTTCTGTTATCTTCGCAGCACACAATTTCATCTCAGAACTTACTTCACTACGGATGAATATCTAATATATTCAAACTCCTCTAATAGTTTGTAATGACATAATGGATTGAGTTTAATTTGAATTGATACATACCTCATACCAAACAGCATAGCTGAGGATCCAATATTATCCATGGAGGCTGCTTGATAATTGTCTTCCGAAGTGATGAAGATAGCCTCGTGTTCTCCTATAAACTCCGGGTCAACAAGAACTTGTACAACCCCATCTATTCCTTTAATGGAATAATACTCCTTCGCTATAAATTTTAGACTCTGATCAATTTTGTCCCATTGGTTATCTGTTAACCAATTTGAAGGTTCTGGTTGAGTTATTTCAGCGGGGATGACTACGTGAGATCCAACTGATGATAAATGTGGGCTTGGTGATAGGGATTTGTGTTTAGATGAAGATGGACCGTACATAATATCATTTAACATATCAATATAGTGTACCCATTTAAAAATAAAATTTAAATATCTAACCAAATAATTTTATACCTGACAAGTCACAATTAATTTTTTTGGCCAAGGCAGGAATGTGTCTCGTGTGTCCCCAACTTATCGTATGTTACCGAAGGGAATAGGTATCTCAGCTTCTTCTTGTAAGACATCAATAAGCCAAACTCTCGCAACTGAATCATCAAGTACATTTCCATGGATGGTAATTTGACTACCCATGTTTGGTACAATGATTACACCCTTAGCCACTACATAGTCAATATTATCATAGCACAAATGAACTTCATAGCTCGGCGGTGATGGAGACTCATAAATTGATATGATCCATCATCTTCATCAAAATGATAGTCTTCGGTTTGATGAAAATGATCATCTGCGTAGGGGGCAAGTCGATAGACTTCATCACTTGTATTCTCATAATATTGTCCTTCATCATTTGTATTCTCATAATATTGTCCCTCATCAAATTTTCCTTCATCACAGTATCCACACTCATGATTTTCCTCATTTTGAGATAATTCATCTTCTGTCCTAAATTTATGTCTTTTTAGCTCTTCAAACTCAGCTTTTAGCCGAGCAATCTCCTCTTTTGCAGTCATTGTTTTATGTTTTTTTTTCCAAACATTTTGGAAACGGTCGCAGTGAACCTACATAATAATCAATAAAGTCCATCAATAAACCAATCTAAATAATTCTTAAAAGAAAACAACTATTATAAAGTATCATACCCGCCAGCTCAAACACGACCTGGGTGTTCTGGTGTCCCTAATGCTTGAGTCAAGATGTCATCTCGACCCTGATCTGTAATTTCGCCACGACTCAATTTTTCTTTGACGTCCTCCTACTCAAGATATTGTTTGGTTAAATTAGTTTATATAAATAAAATCAATATATTAACTATAAAACCATAGAAAACTTACTATCTTTTTGGCAATTTTTCAGTCCAGCTCTATCACGAGAACTTTATTTTTTTCATGCGATCTAAGCCAAACTTGATACCTCTCCAGATTTTGAACATTTCGTTCTTTTTTCTGCAATGTACAAGATAATTATAGTTATATGTTGCGATAATATCAACCATTATTTAAACTTTAATATCAATTATACTTACCAAATCTTCTCTTATATTAGTCATTCCTCTACGACAGGTTCCATGCCTTGACTTCATTAGTAATGCACGTGCTTTTTGTTCTTGATGCACTTTTTGAAACTCTGGACTTAGACGACTAGAAACAAATTTTAACCATTCTCTCTCGTCAAGTATATCGCTATACTTCTTCGGGGGAAATTTGAGTTCTTCCATAATACCCATTCCAACCAAAGGGTTGATGTACTCGGTAGTGAGTTCACTTTTAAAATCTCTCATTATTTGACCAGCTTTTTTCAAAATCTCATGTTTGAAGGTTTGAGGAATGTTGTGACCATCCTGAGAATATAATTAAGAAAAGTAATTATTAAATTTGGATATCACACATAAATAAATAAATATCATAATGATAATTTCTTACAATGATATCCTCCCATAGATCGTCTTTCAAATCTTGTGGGACCTTCCTCCAATCACCTGAGTTGACAAAAATCGTGGCTCGTACTCTAGATCCAAGATATGATACCATGTTTGTATACACATCACCTATTGGTTGTCCCAAATCGTTCCATTCAATATTTCTCTTGATTCCTTTGGCTTTTTTTCGGGTCATGTAACTCATTCTTGCTTTACCATGACCCTGATGTGTCTCATTGTCATCTCTTTTATCCGCCATCTGCAAAACACAAATAAATAATCACAAGTGTTAATGCATTATACAAATAAATAATCACAAGTATTAATGAATTATATAACTTACTAAACATGTTTTCTTTTTTTTTTTCTTTTTTTTTTTGGTCGATTCACAATCGGCCCATATTCCTTCTTCGATGTCGTTTCTAAGATAATCACGATCATCGGTATCGGTATCGGTATCGGTATCGGTATCGGTATCGGTATCGGTATCATTATCATTATCATGAATATTCTCAACTTTTTCATGTATCGATTGTCCAACAATGAAACAGTCATGATATAAATCATAATTGTCATCGTAATCTTCTTTTCTGAGAACTTTCGCTCTGGAACTGATAAAACGATGGACCATTTATCATTAACTGGATCAAGTATATAAAACACTTGTTTTGCTTGGGCAGCCATGATAAAAGGATCGTTCTTGCTTCCCTTCTTGCTTAAATCAACCAGAGTGAATCCAAGTTCGTCAGTTTTAACTCTAGTATTGTTGTCTACCCAAGAACATTTAAGAAGAGGAATATGAAATAATGAATAATCTAGCTCTCATATTTCTTCAATAATCCCGTAGTATGTCATTGTGCCTGAAATTGGGTTATTATCTTTTGCGCTGGAAAAATGTATAGCTTCTGCAACTATACTTACTCCACTATTTTGAACCAGCCGAGCATCATCTCTTAACTTAGTATGAAATCGTCTCCCTTCGAAAATGTAAGCTTGATGCTTTATTACATCAATGCTTGCTCCAAGAGATATGCGCTTCAACTCAGTCGACAGTCCATGATTTTGTTCTCCCAACTTTGTCAAAATTGTATTCTTCAGCCACTAGCAAAACATTTTATTATGCTCATCTATAACCCATTTTGTTTTTTTTTTAACCTTGTTTGGAATCATCGACTGTAATAACTCCATGTGATCACTGAAACATAAAAGAAATAACAAAAAGTTTAAACAACAAAAGGAAAATCACTACTCTAATATATATGATTGAAATATATTATCTACTTACATTATATATGATTGAATCTCAGGATTATTTTGCAACACAACTAATTGAGCTTGATCTAATTCTACCCTAGACATGGTGATCACTGTTCTGTTCCCTTGTAGTCCTTTATCAACTCCATCTGAGTTATTTCGTGGTTTGCAGATTCCGATTGCCTCAACCCCACCCATGTATTCCGAGCAAAATTCTACTGCCTCTTCCAATATATAACATTCAACCATACTAGCTTTAGGACGATAATGATTACGCACATAACTTTTCAACACCTTTATACTTCTTTCAAATGGATACATCCATCTCGCCCAAACTGGTCCACATAACTTGTCTTCCCTTACTAGATGAACCATTAAATGTATCATAATGTCAAAGAAGGATGGCGGAAAAAACATTTCAAGGTTGCATACAATTTCCACTATCTTACAATGCAATGCATCTAATTTTTTCATTTCTAATTCTTTTCCGCATAAATGATTGAAGAATATGCAAACATTCTTCAAACAATCTCGAACTTTTTTCAGTAATACTGACCGAATAGCAATTAGAAGTAATTGTTGCATCAACATATGACAATCATGTGATTTCATACCCATCAGCTTCAAATCTCCCATGGATACCAAGTTTTGAATGTTAGATGAATAGCCAATAGGCACTTTCATCTCTGCAAATGATTTACATACAACTTTTTCTCTTCTCTAGACAACGTGAAACAAGCAGGAGGTAAATATGTGCATTTACCTTTCTGTTCAGGTGCTAACTCAGTTCGTATACCCATTTCAACAAGAGCTAAATGACTAGTTAAACCAACCTTAGTTTTATCGGGAATATCAAGTAATGTACCTATAATACTTTTGCACAGATTTTTTTCTATATGCATGACATCCAAACAATGTCGAACAAGTAAATCTTTCCAGTAAGGGAGACGAAAAAAAATTGATTTCCTTTGGAAACATCCATTTACTTTCTTATTTTTCTGCATTTCTCCATACTTGAAATCAATTTTCTCTACTTCTTTAAGAATTTGTTGCCCCGAAAGTGGCAAAGGAGCAACACCTTGTTCTTTATCACCAACAAATGCTTTTTTTCCCTATAAGGATGATTTAGGGGAAAATATCATCTATGACCCATATAAAAAAATTTGTGCCCATTCGACAGACGAATAACCCTTATGTTAGTGCAACATATTGGACATCCCTAGTGTTGACTGTGTTTTTAGCCAACGACGTGAGAACGTCAAAAACGATAAACCTTCAAGAGAATTTAAACGACATAGACAGTTTAATCAAGACAAGTAAATAACACACAATATTTTTATAGTGGTTCAGCCCCGTTCAGTCGGTAATAGCCTAATCCATTTAGAGATTTTATTACTTTATCTACACTCAAGATCAGATGAACCAGTGTCAACTGAGTTTCTTCAGTGTAAATTTTCAGGAATACAAAAAGGGTTCTCTCTCAAGGAAAACACACTTTCTCTCTCTAGAAACTCAGACCAAATCTCCAATTGCCCAAAAAAAAGTTCTTTTCTGATCCCATCAACCCTCTATTTATAGGCTTGGGATCCTAAACTGATATCCCCTAGTTTCGGGATATTCTATTACTCATATTATATTTAAATTACACAAAATATTCAAAAATGCAACAGAATCCTCAATTTGAGTGAGGAATGAGAGATTCCCGCAGTGCCCAGACCGATTCTTGCTGAAGCCGTTTCTGGGAATTTGACGCAGTCTAGTCTATTTTGTTGATGAAGATCTTCTTCTGGTCAAACATATGCATGCTGGACACCTGCATACGGACCATACCCCTTAGACTCTCTTCGGACCAAAGTCCGACCAGTCACCTTTTGGGCTCACCTCGGACCACGGCCTTGGGGTCTCCTCGGACCAAGGTCTGACCACACCCTCATGGGTGCTCCTCAGACCAAGGTCCGAGCCACACTTTGGCTCTCCTCGAACCAAGGTTTGAGCCACACTTCCTTGGCTCTCCTCGGATCAAGGTCTGAGCCACTCTTCCTTGGCTCTCCTCGGATCAAGGTCCGAGCCACTCTTCCTTGGCTCTCCTCGGATCAAGGTCCGAGCCACACCTCTTAGGGCTTTCCTCGGATCAAGGTCCGACCGGACCTCTTTGTGGCTTCTCCTTGGACTAGGGTCCGACCCCATCTCTTAGGGCTTTCCTCGGACTAAGGTCTGAGCACATTACTTGGACTCCTTAGACTAAGGTCCAAGCACACCACTTGGACTCCTCGGGCTAAGGTCCGACCGGACCTCTTGGGACTTCTCCTCGGACCAAGGTCCGATCACATGCTTTCCTTGGACCAAGGTCCGACCGGGCATACCCTAGCCCAAGTACTTTCCTTGGGTACACTTGGCTTGGTTATGACATCCCTCAAGCAGTCTAAATTCTTCACTGATGTATTGGGCTACTGCTAAGCTAGATCACCTAACTATTCCATGCCACTTGTCAATTCTATTGCCACATCATCATTTTCAAATTTTGGGATAACATTTGCCCCCCAAGTTTATTATATGATACTTTCACATAATAAACTTTTTTCTCCACAGTTGACGACATTATATAAAAAAAAACTGTTCGTCTTCCCGCCATGCAGCACAACTTATAGGCCACGATCACTGCAAAAAACTGTCCATGATCGTGGGGAGAAAAAATAGCCCCGGAATGCCAAAGGTCCTAAAATAAACAATAAGCCCCACTTTTTTCTTCTTTAAATATCCCCTACTCTTACACATTTTTCTTTACACAAGAAAATCACATTTTTAGAAACCTCTCTCCTTCTTTCTTCTCTCTTGGCCGAAACTCCAAAGTTTCTCCTTCTCTTTGGCCGAATCTTCAAGGACTTCAAGGGAAGCTCTCCATTTCTTCAAGCAAGTCAAAGGTTCTCCAACCTTGAGTAAGTCTTCTTCTCCATGCCTTTACATTGTTGTTATTTTTCAAAAAATTTCATGAAAAACCCATGCCATGGCCGAAACCCCTTTGATAGCTTTTTTCTTGAATTTGTTCATGAATCTCATATGAATGCTTGTATAATGTGTTGGTTTGTTGGGTTTTGAGGATGTTTGTGCTATGGGTAACCCAACATTACCCTTAATTTCATAAGAATTTCAAGAAAAATAGGTTAATCTGATATAAATCATGATTATGGGTTTTGGGGATTTTGATAGCATAGAGGGTTTTCAAGAACATGAAAAAACTTTTCCACTTCCATGTTTTGATCTTGTATTTGTATGTTTGGATGAAACAATGTGTTTATGTTAGGGAATCTAGGGCTTTGCTCTTACGGTTTGGGTTTTATGGTTAGAGTTAGTGTAGGAAAAATGGGTAGGTTAAGGAAGTGGCCGATCGGCCACTTAAATTTCTGGGCAAACATGTGGTCCGATCGGACCACATGTACACTTCCTCGGATGCCCTAGGTGCCTTCTCTCCTTGGACATGCCATGTCCGATCAGGCCTCTTTGGGCTGCTTGGTGCTGGGCTCCTAGGAGGTGCAAGGCAACGCAAGCCGTTCGGACGCCACTCCGCTCGGACCGTTGGGCACACTTCTCCTCGGACGTTCCTCCGCTCGGACCCACACGTTCTAGGCACTTAGGCACACCACTCTTCGTTAGGCACCCCTTGGCCTCTCCTCGGTCACATGGCATCCGACCAGATGCCTAATGACCCTTTGCATACGCTGGCCAAGTGTCTCCTAGGACACGCCTTTAGTCCAAGTTCACACTTGGATGCATGCGGCTGGAGCACACCTTTCCACGGGCCTTCGGTGTCCGACCGAACACATCTCTTCTATCCCTGTACGTGTCTCGTAGGATGTACAAACCTTCATTGGCATTAGGCAATTTTAACCACTTAGGAAATTTCAAATATTTTTAGGTACCTTCAAGCACTAAAATTCTTTTTTCCATGCATGCTATATTTTTACCACTCAGATAAATTTTTCTAAGTATAAAAATAAATTTTGTTCTTGTTGAATTTTCTCTGTATGGTTACTCACCTCCGCATTTTTTATTTTTTTTTGTAGATGAATCGCTCTGATTATAGGAGAGGTGACAACCATACGGACTCCGATAAATCCATCCCGCAGTCAATCGAGACTCCTCAAAACAGCGATTCCTCATCACACTCTTCCACCAGTTGCACTCCCGAGGATCGCCTTCGTCGCTTCAAGTGGATCCTTCCCCGCTCAGCCTTGTACCTTTTTCACGACAAACAGTTTCTTCAACAAGCTTCCCAGTCGACGATGAGGGTGAAGAAATCTAACAGACTTCCCCAGGACCAAGATCCACAAGTTGCCCGCAGAGCAGTGCAGAAGGTGGTGGAGCGCAGTCACGCCCGCATTGCAACTCCTTCAGGAGAACCCTCTCAAAAGTTTGCCACCGTGATTCAGAAGTTGGCCACTCAAAAGCCACGGAAGGGGAGAGAAGAAGAACCTTCCTGGTTCACTGCCCAAGCTTCAAAGCTTAATCTCGTGTTGTTCCACAAACACATCGAGGCTTTGGGTTTGAGTGGGGCGAATGTGATATGCCCGAGCTCTCATCAGAGAGCCAACAGGCCTGGTGGAGCATACTGTGCTTGGTCCAGGCATCATGTCCACGCAGGAGCGACACTCCCATTACATCCCTACTTCCGATCTATAGCAGATTATTTCAATGTCTCCCCATTCCAGTTCGCACCGAATGGTATCTAGGCATTGTCTGCACTATATATTCTCTACTTCCTGCATGGTTGGGACGAGCCCACCCCTCACGAAGTGCACTACTTATTTGACTTCAGGACCAATCCCACCCACAACAACACGGGCTTCTTTCACCTCTACCACAGGCAAAGGGG
The DNA here is from genome assembly GCF_963169125.1 of Humulus lupulus. Taxonomy (NCBI): domain Eukaryota; kingdom Viridiplantae; phylum Streptophyta; class Magnoliopsida; order Rosales; family Cannabaceae; genus Humulus; species Humulus lupulus. Next base: position 175,334,114 of record NC_084800.1, on the reverse strand, counting down.
GGACTACATACCTTAGTGGTATCTCTCACAAGTCGAACCCCGGGAAGTATTACAGAGAATATTTCCTTACATCGGACATCAAGGCCAACAACTTGGCCTTTACACATGCGGGTCCATTCTAGCAACCCTTGCCTACTGAAGGGATGTTCAAATGAGCAGAGACATTGGCTAGCATGAGTCCTGGGGAGAAAGATGTGAAAAAATTGGTCACTGTAGACTACCTTCAGATGGTGGGCCTGATGCCGTGTGACCAAGATATGGCGGTGGAAAGTACCACCGGGGAGAACAACACAACTGATCAGTCCAATGTGGGTACGGAGATAGTGACTAACCAGTTTTCTCCTGGACCCTCTCCGCTTTCTCATAGACCTGGTGACCTTGTCATTAGGGAGCCTGAGCCTCAGCGCAGACCTGCTATTCCCGCTTCATCCGGGAAAGGAAAAGCTATCCAGATTGAGAGAGAACTCAGCTCATCTTCGGACGACGAGGATGAGTTCATCGACCAGATTCTCAACTCAGGTCTAGTAACTATAGGAATTCGTTTAATAACTTGGTGATTCGAGACTAACAAAGTTGTAGTAGTAATATACTTATCTACATTTTATCATGTTTATATCTCTAACAATTTTGTGTTTTCCTCTTTTGCAGATCCAGATATGTTCAGGCAGTGCATTGCTTCTTCTGCTCCAAAGAGGAAAGCTGGCAATGGAAGTGGCTCCACGCCCCCGAGGAAGATTCCGAAGGCAGTGCCGCCCAGCCGAGGGAGACAACCCGAGGGGTCGACTACACTCCCACCATTAACTCCTTCGTCACTTCCTCCATCAGCGAGCCTAACTCCCCCAGGCCCGCCTGGCCCGAGCGAGGCACTCCGAGCTGCTGATACCAAGCTCAGGGGGGCAGCTGATCAGACCCTCCATGACTCATCAACGATTCAAGGCTTTGAATCATTTCCTCGACTCAGTGTTGATGCTGTCCTAGATAGGGGGATTGCTCAGTTGACAAATGTAAGTACTTTACCACAAGATAGATTGTTACCCACGTTAATGCTTTATAGTAACTTTTTGTTTTTCATGCAAACGCTTATGACCTTCTGCCACACCCAGCAACGATCGGTCGATTACAAGGAGTTGATCAAGGTACTAAATGATCAACTCGTGGAGGCCCAAGCTAAAGTAGAGACTCTAACTGCCTCGGAATAAGACTCCAAATCCAAGTTGGAGCAGGCAGAGAAGACTGTGGCTGAATGGGATGAGTCTCTTAGGAGACTATCTGATGAGAATCAGCAGCAAGTTCAAACCAACACGTCCTTGACCGCTCAACTGGAGAAGCTGACCCTTGAGAATAAGGAGTTAGCTCGTGAGAATGAGGGACTAATCAGCGACAATGAAGAGTTGAAACAAGAGAAGGAGGATGATTTAACCCATTACGAGGAGGCTAGCTTCGACTGCTTTTATCAGGTATGGAAACTGAATAAACCTCTCAAGCTCAATTTTTTCACCGATGAGGTTCAGGCAGAGGAGCTTGCTAGATGTGAAGCAAGGGCTGCTGAGGAAGCTGCCAATCTTCCTGGCCCTACACCCGCCTCCTCTACATTATCATTCCGAGCGAGAGGAGCAGCTGAAGCCGAGGAGGGGGTTGATCAACCCACCAGAGCAGCACGCCAGTGACTCCTCATCCTGCTAGAGCACACCTGCATGACTAGTTGTAGTCTTACTAGTTTTTATCATAGTTTGTTTTATTTTGTATACTTTTGCTCGTGTGATTGAGCAATTTGACACTTGCATTTTACTTTTCTTTTTTGACTAGCTATAAACGTTTAAGTCTTTATTATGAATAGTAAAATTCCTATATGCCTTAAATTTCACATGAGTATTTAGTTTTCTAACTTAGAAATTCTAAACATTTCATAAGTCCATACTAAATATACTTCCTCATGCTCTTATTGCTCTAACTTTTTATGAGCATAACTTATATTATTACACGAATATCTATTTCTAACTTAAATTTTTTTTAAAAATTCTAAGTTACTTAAGCTTTGTCAAACAAGTTAGCTTAATGGCCTTTTTAGACTTCCAAATTTACAAGTCAGCCCAAAAACAGATATCTTTGCTCGTGCTCTTATTGCTTGTGTTGAAGTACACACCAGTATACTCTATGTGCCCCCCAAGTGATTGAGGGTTGAAAAATCCTTGATCACTTGCTACTTGACCTAATTTTTCCGAGTAGTTACTACTCGTGAAACACATAAAATATACAAACATATTTTAGTAGTTGACCACTACAAAAACATGCAATTATTTAAACGTTGATCATTCATCTCATGATACCGACCAGTTGAACACTGTCCGGTATATATTTACACTTAGTTTTAGAAGACCTGTTTTGTTTAAATCATAATGACAGTTGAACACTGCCAAGCAAGAATAATCAACACATATGCAAAATTTGTAGCAAGATTCGACCACGCTGCGCGTGATCTCTTTTATTACTCGTAATAATAAATGACAAAACGTGTCTGACCACGAGTTTCAAACAAAATAACATTGTTCAAAATAACATGACTGGTTAGCAAATAGCCAGTCTACAAACAAAAACTTAAATAACAAGTTAAGCACTTGATACAAAGCCACTACTCTGTAAGCAGTATTTATTGATAATATTTCCTCAAGTGCTCGCCGTTCCAGTAATTCCTTATCATCTCTCCATTCAACCGGGCCAGCTTGTAGGTGCCGGGTGGGAAGACTTGCTCAATTTGATATGGTCCTTCCCAGTTTGGTCCTAGCACACCAATTGCTGGGTCTCTGACAAACACCTTTCTAAGGACCAAATCTCCGACCTGGAACTTTCAATCTCGCACTTTGGAATTGAAGTAGCGCGCCACTTTTTGCTGGTGAGCAGCAACTCTCAGGTTTGCCTCCTCTCTTCTCTCCTCGAGGAAGTCCAAGGATTCTGCTAGTAACTGATGATTCTCTTCTTGGTTGTACATGGTCCTTCTATGAGATGGAGGGTCTATATCCACGAGTATCATGGCCTCATACCCATATGCTAAAGAAAATGGGGTATGTCCAGTTGCCGTCCGAGCAGTGGTCCTGTACGACCAAAGGACTTCTGGTAATTCTTCCGCCCAAGCACCCTTAGCTCGCTCCAGGCGCTTTTTCAGAGTGTCCTTCAATGTCTTGTTTACTGCTTCAACCTGCCCATTGGCTTGCGGATGGGCTACCGAGGAGAAACTTTTTGTGATGCCATGCCGAGTGCAAAAATCAGTAAATATGTCGCTATCAAATTGGGTGCCGTTGTCAGACACTATCTTTTTAGGCAGACCATAGCGACATATTATGTTCTTAACCACAAAGTCCAACACTTTCTTCGATGTGATCATGGCTAATGGTTTGGCCTCAGTCCACTTAGTGAAATAATCTACCGCAACTACTGCAAACTGCACTCCTCCTTTCCCTTTGGGTAATTTCCCGATCAGATCAATTCCCCACACTACAAAAGGCCATGGACTTTGCATTTGCTTCAAGACATTTGGGGGTGCTCTGGGCACTTTAAAAAATCTTTGGCATTTGTCACACCTCTTCACATATTCCATAGAGTCCTCGTTCATGGTAGGCCAGAAAAATCCTTGCCTCAAGATCTTTTTAGATAGACTCTGCCCCCCAGCATGGTTGACTGTGTTTTTAGCCAACGACGTGAGAACGTCAAAAACGATAAACCTTCAAGAGAATTTAAATGACACAGACAGTTTAATCGAGAAAAGTAAATAACACACAAGATTTTTATAGTGGTTCAGCCCCGTTCAGTCGGTAATAGCCTAATCCACTTAGAGATTTTATTACTTTATCTACACTCAAGATCAAATGAACCAGTGTCAACTGAGTTTCTTCAGTGTAAATTTTCAGGAATACAAAAAGGGTTCTCTCTCAAGGAAAACACACTTTCTCTCTCTAGAAACTCAGACCAAATCTCCAATTGCCCAAAAAAAAGTCATTTTCTGATCCCATCAACCCTCTATTTATAGGCTTGGGATCCTAAACTGATATCCCCCTAGTTTCGGGATATTCTATTACTCATATTATATTTAAATTACACAAAATATTCAAAAATGCAATAGAATCCTCAATTTGAGTGAGGAATGAGAGATTCCCGCGGTGCCCAGACCGATTCTTGTTGAAGTCGTTTCTGGGAATTTGACGCAGTCTAGTCTATTTTGTTGATGAAGATCTTCTTCTAGTTAGACATATGCATGATGGACACCTGCATACGGACCATACCCCTTAGACTCTCTTCGGACCAAAGTCCGACCAGTCACCTTTTGGGCTCACCTCGGACCACGACCTTGGGGTCTCCTCGGACCAAGGTCTGATCACACCCTCATGGGTGCTCCTCGAACCAAGGTCTGAGCCACACTTTGGCTCTCCTCGGACCAAGGTCAGAGCCACACTTCCTTGGCTCTCCTCGGATCAAGGTCCGAGCCACTCTTCCTTGGCTCTCCTCAGATCAAGGTCCGAGCCACTCTTCCTTGGCTCTCCTCGGATCAAGGTCTGAGCCACACCTCTTAGGCCTTTCCTCAGATCAAGGTCCGACCAGACCTCTTTGTGGCTTCTCCTCGGACTAGGGTTCGACCCTATCTCTTAGGGCTTTCCTCGGACTAAGGTCCGAGCACATTACTTGGACTCCTCAGACTAAGGTCCAAGCACACCACTTGGACTCCTCGGACTAAGGTCCGACCGGACCTCTTGGGACTTCTCCTCGGACCAAGGTCCGATCACATGCTTTCCTTGGACCAAGGTCCGACCGGGCATACCCTAGCCCAAGTACTTTCCTTGGGTACACTTGGCTTGGTTATGACATCCCTCAAGCAGTCTAAATTCTTCACTGATGTATTGGGCTACTGCTAAGCCAGATCACCTAACTATTCCATGCCACTTGTCAATTCTATTGCCACATCATCATTTTCAACTTTTGGGATAACACCTAGTAAATTTTAGTGTTTAACCCTGATAGATTACCATAAGATGGGAAATCATTAACAGTCCACAACAAAACAACTTTTAAGTTAAAGACTTATTTCTTAAAACCATCATATGCCTCAACAACATTTTCATACAAATCATCAATTAATGGTGCCAAATAAATATCTATATCGTGTCCCGGTTGTTTTGGGCCTGGAATCATTAACGTGAGCATCAAAAACTTTCTTCTCATCACTAACCACGGAGGAATATTGTACATAACAAGGAAGACAGACCACGAACTATGCCTACTACTTAGAGATTTATGTGGATTTACACCATTGGCAGCTAGACCTAGACGAAGATGTCTTGCTTCAGTTTTAAATTCTGGATTTAAGTTATTAACCTTTTTCCAAGCCTGTGAATTTGCTAGATGTCGAAGTTTACCATCTTTCACTCGCTTAGTCTCATGCCATATTAATTTTTCAGAGTGTTCTGCACTTCGATATAATCGCTTAAGCCACGAAATCAAAGGCAAGTACCACGTCACTTTCTGAGGAATAAGTTTCCTAATCTCCTTACTCTTGTTAGGTTTGTAGCGGGGTGAATCACATTATGGGCAAGTGTCCATGTCTGCATACTCTTTACGATATAACACACAATCGTTCGGACATGCATGGATCTTCTCATACTTCAAGCCTATGTAATTAAATGTTTTCTTCACTTCATACGTAGACTTAGGGAAGCAATTATCTGACGGCAAAATCTCTTTAAAAGCAGCTAAAAAATTACTAAAACATTTATCGCTAACTCCATTTTCTGCTTTTATGTTGTAAAATTTTACCATCGTTGGTAATCTTTGTTTCAGACAACCATTGAATAATGGTTTATCTGCATCTCTAACCAATTTATCGAATTTTGAAGGATCATCAACAAACTCTTCTTGTGCTTCATCGAGCAATTTCATAGGATGATCGTCAAAATCACTATAACCAAAATCATCAATCCCTCACCTCCCGAATGGATATGGATTATTATTTTTCAATGATTCCCCATGCCAATATCATGTACGATAACTTGTATCAAAACCTCGACAAAATACATGATTTTTTATCATGGTAATATTTCCTTTGATCCATTACCACAATCTATACATGGACAATGAATTATTTCCAGATCACTACAATTTGTTTGGCAAAATTCTAAAAATTGGTTGATTCCGTCTTGAAATTGTTGTGTTTCTCTATTCTCAAGAATCCATGACTTATCCATAATGATAATATCTACCTAATTCCTAAGTCGATAATGAAAAGAAAATTAATATTGTAATTGAAAAAATTATGTTCAATTAATAAATTATAAAATGAAATGGGCAGAGTTTCATTTATTTCTATAACATATCCAAAATTCATATGCATTTACAATTTCAACATAAACAAAAATATAATTATTACATATATTAACTTATAAAACATGTTCAATTAATATCATAAAAAAAATGGGCAGAGTTTCCTCTGTATTTATAGCATATCCCAAGTTATCTACTTATAAATTCACATCAAACAAAACATATAACAAACAACATGCATGTTCTCAACCATAAGTCACTGCAGCACACACATAATTCGCAAAACCTACTTCACTAAGACACACATGTTATCAACCTTCTATTATCAACCTATCTCAGAACCTACTTCACTACGGATGAATATGTAATATATTCAAACTCCTCTAACAATAGTTTGTAAATATAAAAAATAAAAATAAAAAAATTAAGTAGAAATTATTACTCACCTTCAAAATTAATCTTCAACAATTTCAACACACCTCACACTCAAACAAATATTTCCTACAATAAAAAATAAAACATTAGTAAATATATGGTAATTGAATTGATCCTAAAATAATATAACTAACAAACATATACTTTAAAAAAATCATTACCTAAATAATATACAAAATTATATAAACAACATTATTATAAATAAAATAATATAAACAATACCCTAAAACTGAAATATACATTAAAAAAATCAAGTTTTAGTGATCAATACATGTTTTAAACAATGAAAATGTCTTCTAATCCTATATAAACGTTCAAAAATGTTAGAAAAAACGTTGAAAATAACCCTATAAACATACATTGAAACCCCCATTAAACCCACTCAATATTTCTTCATTTTTACCCTAAAACTTCAAAATAAATCAATATTAAGTGTATTTACATGATTTCAAGCTTTAATATGCAAGAAAATGAAAATAAAAAAACAAACTAAACTGGTCAAAATGGGGCTTACCCGTGGCTGGGGACGATGGTGGAGCCGCGCGACTGTGTGCCTCTATGAAAATGAAAAATGCGAATCGGAGGGAAAGGTAGGGTCTCGCCCAGATAAATGAAGGGGAGAAGGTTTTCTTCGCAGTTTTGGCTATATAACCACGAAGAAAACCTTCACACTTTTCTCTGCGGTTATATAGCCAAAATCGCGGAGAAAAGTGCCCACTTCAAACTTTTCACTGCGTTTTTTTTTAAACAGCAATAAAATAGGGCGCGGACATTAAATATAATATTTTCGACTCTTTCAAACCTTTTCTCTGCGCTTTTTATTTATTGTTGAAAAAAAACCACAGAGAAAGCCTATATTTGTAGTAGTGTAAAATCATAAAAGAATAATGTTAATTCTACTTATTAATCATTCATGGTTACAAAGTAAAAGTCATGTATTTGAACATAGAAATGCATTTGCATGCAACATGCATACGTGGGAGTGTTTTTAAAATTTAACGTTTTAAAACGATAATTTCTACATGCTTATTTCTTGCCTCTTCATACAAAATTCAGCAACATACTTTATTTACCATTTAATTGTTTCTTTAATCACCAAAATTATTATACAAACTTTAATACAACATATTTACTTTATAAGATAATCCATTTAGACTTTTCTAATTTCTCATAAAATAATAATTCCATTTATTATTAAATAGCATTTAAAAAGATTGTGACAAAATTGTAACTATTTAGAATAACTAAATAAGTTTCTTGTTGTCTTTTAGAAAAATAATTTTACTAATCTCTAAAAAAAAACTGCATGTTTATAAATGTGAAAATTCATAAATAAAGTATGGAAAAAATTACATTTTCATATATAACATTTAAGACTTACTTTATTGGAGTGTATGACTAACTTATCATGATTTAAAAGATATTTTCTTTTAATAACCCAAAGTTTCATCAACTAATAATTTGTTTAAAAATTACAAATGAATTTAAACCATAACCTTTTCACATTTTAAATAAATAAAAACTGCACATAAATAATAGTGTGAAAATACATATTTGCATTTTGAAAATATCATATTCATCATATACATAGCTTAAGGTTTAATTTATTTGATGCACTTGTTTTACTTATCTCGTAAAAAGATTTTTCTTACTATTAACAAAAAATTCCAGAAACTATTTAATTTAATTGAAATCACATACTTGAATTAAAACTATATTTTCTTTCATAAAAATATACAAAAATATGCATGTATTTAATTTGATAAAAACACCATTAACATGTTAAATAATGTCTTTTTGTTTTCATAAAATCAAATACCACTTTGAAGAGTCATATGTGCATTTCAAAACATTATTTTACCATTACCATCACAAAACACTATAACAATTTTGACATTCAATGACTCCCTACAATGTCTTACACCAATGATTAGGAGGGATTTAAAATGTCTTATGTTGGGAGACATTGAAAGTTTTTATTAATTACTAAAATTGTAAGACATTAAAAGTGCAGGAAGACGTTGAAAAGTTGGGGTCTAAACACGTGTCCGGGGGGGCATCCAACGCCTCCCACTGGGGGACGTGCCACGTGGGGAGACCTGGGACACGTGGCACATCTCTCAGTGGGAGATGTTGGATGTCCCCACTGATATATAGTCTACTCCTTCGTCTTCCTTCCCTCTGAGATGCACAAACAAATGCATAAACTAGAGGCATTTTATGCATTTCTAGGGCTCAAAAGGTAAGGTTTCTCTCCATTTTCATGGTTTTAGTTAATTTTTTTTTGGAAAAAATCTTAAGTTATGCATTAAGATGAATATTAAATGCGATTTTGTATTTGTTTTACATTATTATGAGCTTTTCTCATAGATTGTAGGATTTTCTTGGATTTTCCTTAGTGGGTTTCTAAGGAAAATTTTACTTTGTTGACAATGTAGAAATTATTTTTAATTTTATATATCACATTGTGTAGATTTCATTAAATATATATATGTTTATGATTATTTTTAATTTTTATTATTATTTATTTCAAAATTTAGCTATAATTGTATATATGTTTAAAAAAATATTAAAATTCTAGTTATTTTGATTATATATAGTTATGTTAAAATAAATTTATTAAATATTTTAAAATATATAAATATATGAAAAGTTTTATGTTTTTGTTGATTATTGAGACTTTTGGTTATGAAAAGTTTTATTGATTTTTTGTTCAGGTTATTAGTGGCCCGTTGTAATTTTTTTATTTGTTTAGCAATCATATATTTATTAGATATTTAGCGATATTTGTTTAGTAATCTTTTATATATTAATTAATTTAATTTTGTAGGTTGCGATTTTGTGGTGAGATTTTAGGGTATTTGTTGCATCAAAATTTTTATTTCAAGCACACATTTGAGGTAATTAAGTTTCTAAAATTACAATAATAAATTATATATTCCTAGATATTTAGTGATATTTTATTTATTAATTATTAATTTAATTTTGTTGGTTTGTGGATTTAATAGCAAATTCGATTGCTGAGTGAAGTAATTTTGCTAGCTTTTGGATTATTAGTTGCAAGAGGTACATATATATTCTCTTACTTCTACTTTTAATATTATTAAACAATTATCAAAGGAGTTTGAATATCTTAAATATTCATCCATACTGAAGTAGGTTTTGAGATTAAAATTGTGTGATAACGGAAGGTTGAGAACTTGTGTGTTTTAGTGAAGTAGGTTATGAGAAATTTGGTTGTGTGTTGCGGAGCTATAAGGAAGAAACTTAGTGTATGTTTTTTGAATTGTTTGTTTTGCTATTCACATGCAGATGGTTAGGTCAATATTATAGGGGAAATGTTGCCCGATTTTATCTAGCAAGATTATAAACAATTAGCTTTATATAGACATCCAACTCTATCACGTGCTTATTTAGTGTCGTTTCTTTTCTTTTTCATAGATATAGGAGAAGATATGGATAGAAAGTGGATGTCAGCGAATGGGTTATCTACATAATATAGGAACGAGGTCGATTTGTTCTTAAAGTTTTGTTCGGAAAATGTGAAAGACCCAAATTTTACTTATTGTCCATGTCTTAAGTGTGGAAATAGGAACCGGACAATGTGGCATAATGAGGATGTTGAAGGATTTGATTGAACATGCGAGTCCAGGACATTACTTGAGAACAGTATTATTAATTAAAATTTATAAATTATTTCTGAAACCATATATATAAATATAATCAAATAATTAATTAATATATTTTACTTTATATATTTTGTAGCTAACAAGTACGCCATATACAGAGACACAAATTGATGAGTTGCGACAAGAATGAGCAACATCTGTGTTACCAACCTTGTTGTCAGGTTTTCTTATTTTTTACCGCTTTCTTCATATATAGTGCAATATTTATTAATTTTGCATATGTCTAACAAATATTTCTTATCTTGTAAAACAATCTATAATTTTTTATTAATGGAGATTTGTAATTTCATTTTATTAATTATATCAATTTAAAATTATTAATTATATCAATTTCAATTTAATTAATTATTTAATCAATTTAAATTTATATTAATTATTAAATCAATTTTATTTTAATTAATTACTTAATAAAATTGAAATAATATTAATTATAAAGTAATTTAATTAATTTATTTATTTAAAAAAAATGGGAGACTTTTCAATGTCTCCTACTGGGAGACATGGGATGAGACTTTCAATGTCTCCCACTGGGAGAGGTGAGAGAAATCTCACGTCTCCCAGTTGAAGATGTTGAAAGTCCACGTTTTTTGACACTTTTCAACCTCTCCCATTGGGAGACGTAGGATGTCTCTCACCTCTTCAATTGGGAGATGTGAGATATGCACTTATAATGTCTCCACTTACGATGTCTCCCCTAGCGGGAGACATTGTAGACTTTTAATGTCTCCCAAATAAAGTCATAAAACCCTTATATTGTTGTAGTGAAATATAAAAAAAAAATAGCAAGCATAAAATCACCAAATCATGTTTAAAAAATGCTCATAAAATGCTTTTATCCATTTACAATTTACCATAACAGTCTCCTACACTTGTACACCACACTATTACATTTAGCATAAAATTTAATCAACACAAAAATCAAACATCAAATATGAACCTATGCCGAAACCCTCATGATCAACATCTCATATTTCTTTTGCATTCTTACAAGAATATTTAAAAGACAACAATATCATAACATAGGCCAAACCAAACTTAAGCCCTAGCATGTGTCTATTATCATTCTTGCATTCTTGTTACATAAACCATTAGATTTAAAATAACCATGAAAATATAACCATAAGATCTCATACTTCATGCATGCCCAAAAATAACTAGTCATGCTTGCCCATATACACCACATGCCCAAGCATATTCAAACACATAAAATCATAGAGCCCACACGCCTAGGACATATACACTTCATAGAAAATTCTTTAAAGAACTACTCAAACCTAATCAATATGCATATTCCCCTTCATGCTCTTATATACATCAAGAAAGTAAATAACAAAAGATAAGAATGAACATAGACCAAAACCCTATCCCTTGGCCGAAACTCAAACAATATAACAAAAATATACTCTTCAACATATATCCCATCGAAATCATTGATTCATTTACAAGGACAAGAGTATCGACAACACATATTCATAACCCAAAACCAATAATACAAATCAACATGTTTTTTCCATGAAAACCATTCAACTCAAAAGAACATAATAACACATCAAGTAAATATAAGGACAGTAGATCCATTACATCCTTTGATAGAAATCAAAACCCACAAATAACTATGGTCACCCTCTTGATTGCTAGCCTCCAACACCTTATCATCATCACTAAACCATTAGACCAACCAAACCAAAATCTCATATCAAGCAACATAATGGAATAGAGAATAAACTTACTCTTGTAGGCCGAAACCCTAGGCCAACACCTCCCTATGCTCTTGTGATATTAAATCCTACCATCACCATGAATTCCACCAAACTTAGAACCGAGAAGAGGAGGAAAATGAAATCATAAATCATACCTAGGAGATTCGAAGCCTCCTCTTCCCTTCTTCTTTCCTTCTTCTTTTCTTCTCTTTTCTCTTCTTTTCTCCTTCTTCCCTCTAGGTTACGGCAGCCACAAGACCCAAATGAGCCTTCAAGCTTTTTTTCTTATTATCTATTTAAAGGCCCAGCTAATCACCAAAACCTAGCTAAGAAAAATGTAATTATCAGTTTCCTTTATTTTCCCTAAATCAAAAATAAAATCAATTAATAATTTTACACAGCCAATCAAATCCCCTTCACAATTTACAGCACACTAACTTCTCTCTTTCCTTCATTGGCACACCACACTATTAAGGAGAAGTTTAATTTTCGTAGTTCTAGGATCCTACAACTTGGGACTCAAATTTGACCCTTTTTCATTGTGTTTTAGGAAAATACTATTTCACAAAAATTGTAGATAATTTAATTATCTTTCTAAGGGTATCAATTTTGTTTAAATTTCATATATACAACTCAAGTTATTACTATTTTACTGAGACTAGGTCCAGAGTTGCGGGAATTCAAAAATGACAACTCTATCCCTTCTTACCATTTGTTTCCCACTTCTTTCTTGTGTGAACACAAGCTTTCTAGAGTCTTCTATCTTTATTTCTCCCATTATTTTCCTCTTAATTAAATAAAAACTAAATAATAAATAAAAGGAAAAACCTAGAATAATGCATGGGAAAACTATTGCATGCTCACCATGCAGTCATGCGCATGTACACACAAGTGCTAAGGTGCATTTCTACTAACCATGCACATTGGTGCATACAACCAAAACTCATTCACTTACAAATTAAAAAAATAAAATAAACAATTAGCAAAAATAAAGTCACATAATTTCTACCAAGTAATTCAAACAACTAGAAATAATTTCTTAACACTTAACAATTAATAAAAAAATCAAAGCACAAAATTAATTAAACTAAAAAAAAAAAACTGGTGCACTACAAGCAAGTTAAATGATTGAGTACTCATTTATGTGATTAAAATTCACGGAAATATCACTTACAAGGAATTGATAACTTCATTTTATGGTTATTTTAGAAGGTGTTTTTGTGGTAGTCTTGAGTTTTTATGTGTGTTTTGTGCAAGATTACGCTTTTGTTTGTCTTTGTTGTAGGTTGGTGCGATGAATCACGAGAAAAATGCAAAAGGAAGCGAAAATGGTGGAAAAACGAGGCTCTTGGCAATTATTGGACTAAAAATGATACTAAGGATACTTAAAGGACGGGTTTTGATGAAGAGATGAGCTCAAAGATCTAATCTGAGAAAAATTTGAATTAAAGTCGCGACTCAAGGTGAAGTGAGAGGCACATATGCTTCCTGGAAGGAATTAATGTCGCGACTTGGGCTTACAAATCGCGACTCAAGAGGGAAATAGAGGCTCAGCTAAGGGGAAACTCAGACACGGGCCACGCCTTGAGATTCTTGAGTCGCGGCGCCTGAAGACTCTACACGAGAAGGAAAGGCCTTAAAACAGACACGGGCTACGACCCAGAGAAGGTCAAGTCGCGGCCTGCACACAGAAAAACACAGATTCTTTTAATTTCTTACTATAAATTTGTATTTAGGGTTTAATTAAGTCATTAGGTTAGTTTTTAATTACGTTTTTAGAGACTAATTTTGTTTCTTAAGCTAGTAATTCTGCAGATTTATATTTTTCTTTCTTCTTTAAGTTTATTAATCTTATGTTCTTTAATTATTATTTTATTGATTTAGTCATGTCTAATATGAACTAAACAATTTTTATCTAGGGTTTAATGCAGTCACTTGGATTTCTATCTAATTGAATTATGATGTTCTATTGAGTTTTCTTCTCTATTCTAATCTATATAATGTGTGTTTAATGCTATTAAATACTTGATCACTATTTGCTTGATTTAATGATTTTGATTCAAAATTCGAAAGATGAGAATTGAATATGGTATCATTATATAGACATAGGTTGCATATTGGACGAAAGTACCTGTATGGCTTGTGTAGTAATTATGTTTCCATGCTTAATGTCTTCTATATATTTAAGTTTATCACAGAGATGTAGAAAACCTGCATATAGGGTGAGATCTTATATCTTGAAAAAGAATTTGAATCGATTTATGTTAACATGCTATTAGAATAGAAAAAAAGAAATTTAGGATTGATTAATACAATTAGTATAATGAAAAGTTGATGAAATTAACACCCTAGGTTTTTTTTTTCATTGTGAGTTAAATCTTTTATTTAGTTTTTTTTGTTTAAAGTATTTTCAAATTTAAAATTAAATTCAAAAATCAAATTCTTAGTTTCCAAATAAAAATTTAAAGAACAATCAGTGGTACTTGGAAGAAAGTCTTCAAGGGAACGATACTTTACTTATCATATACTACTTGAATCGATTGTGTGCACTTGCATATATACATATTTTCACGATCAAGTTTTTGGTGCCATTGCCGGGGACTTAATTTCTAATATCATAGTTGTTTACCCAAAAATGGCTTCTGATGACATGACAAGAACTTATTACATGTGGCAGTGTCAAAGTGAAGAGATGTTGTTCGACTATCGACCAGCTCCTTATTGCCTCATCAGATCTCGCGATTAGATGCAACCAGCCTGGTCGAATGCTTTGGTTTATTTCCTTTAAAGATATGTAATCTTGTAATAATTGTATTTCCTCTTTATTTCCTTGATACGTGGATATTAAGAATAATTAAGGCCCATTGGCCCATGTAACCCCCCTTGAGCCTATAAATATGAATGAGAGGGCTCAAGGAGGGGACTTTTGAACCTTTTTTCTAAAGACTCATAGCAAGAGCGTAAGTGTGATTATCCACCATTTTTTTGTAATTCTCTTAAGGCTTGTGAAACTCAAGAACCCTAGTTCTTTGATCACAGCATTGGGATTCAACATCAATAATAACACTAAGTGGACGTAGGTCATTACCACATTGTTGGGGCCGAACCACTATAAATCATTTGTGTCATTTCTTTACCATTTGATTCCATTCTTGACTATCATCTCATTTCTTGTCATAATTCTGACTCCGTGTCATTGGCCAAATCAAGGGTCAACATTCTGGTGCTTTCATTGAGAGTTGAACTCAAGAAGTTTTAAGAAGATCAAATGGCAAAGACATCCAAGAAAGCTGGACAGACCGCTGGAACTGCGTCATCTCAACCTCCTCCTCCAAATGTGGCTGAGAATGAACAACATTTGGAATTCGAAGAAGAAGAATTAGATTCGGAGACGCTGAGGGCAACACTGGGGGTGTTACAGGATGAGTTGGCCAATCAGGAGAATGCAGTGGAAACCTTGGCGCTGCAGCAAAGGGAGATTGAGCGTCGGCGCCAGGAGCTGAATGAGCGGTAGGCGGACATGGACCATCGGCAGAGGGATACCATAGCCGCTCTTGAAGCAGCCATTCAATTGGCTAGAGGACAGGCTATGCTGGCCTCTCAACTGGATCAGCCACCGAGTGCGCCACCTCAGTAAACTCCCAATCCAAGTCCTCCGCTCCAGCCAGCAAGCCCTCAAAGGCCGGAGCAGCCACCTATGGCTCAGGATGATGTGGCAATTCGGGATCCTGAGCAGCAGCCTCCATCCCAAGCTGGTCGCGGCAATCCCTAGCGCCAGAGGCAGAATAGGGCCGGGCAGCCGCCCCGCAGTCCTAGACGCCCAGGGGACGAAGAGCCAAATCCACCGAGCAGGGGGCAACGTCTTTCTGCCAACAGAAGGCACAACGAGTTAGGCTCTGCGGTCAGGGGCCCCCCACTGTATAAAAATGCACGGGGACCCCACGACCAGTGCAGGCCTCACCCTGACACTCGGGAGATGCCAACCCAAGGAGGAAACAGCGTGTGTAACCGATTGTGCCATAGTCGGCCACAGTTTAGAGACAGTCATGACTATAATGAGGTCGATTCTGGTAGAGGGAATGCTGGTAAGAGGAATGAAGAAAGAGGTGGAGACAGAAACCCCCCACCTAAAGAAAATAGGCCGACGAGCCATAACGTTGGGGGGAAACCCTAAAAAAATAACGTCTTTGATTGGCTAGGAGTTAGCGAGCAGAGGTGCAGGGATGATGATTTGAGGGACGTGCTCAATGACCATCATGAGAGGCACGATGAGTACGCTCCTCCAGCACCAGCCGCCCCAGCGATCCCAGACGTGGTTCAGGCACAAATTGATGCTCTGAACTAGACAGTGCAGCAGCTGGTCGGGAGTCGAACATCCCACATAGAGTACGACCTGAGGAGAGGCACTCTGTTTGTGCAAAGGATTGCCGTGGCAAAAACCCCCAGCAAATTCAAAATGTCACTATTGCCAAAATTTGATGGGTACGAAAACCTACTATCTCATGTCAACAAATTTGAGATACAAATGGATATTCAGAAGGTGTCGGACGATGCCTGCTGTGGGATCCTCCCAGCCACACTATCTGACACTGCTCAGGAGTGGTTCTTTAAATTCCCTCCTGCTAGTATAGTATCCTGAGAGATGTTCGTAAAGGAATTTTACAGACAATTTTATGTGGGTCGCGTGCACCCCACTGAGGCCAACCAGTTGGTCGAGATATGCCAAAAGGAGGGAGAGCCCTTGAAGGAGTATGTCCAGCGCTTTATGCGAGCAGCAGCTGGAGCCAAAATAGTGGGCGACGAGAGAAAGATGATGGCCCTAATTGTCGGGGTCAGAAGCCATTCTCCCCTCTGGAACAGCCTAAGGAAGAACGGGGTAAGGAGTACCCAAGAGTTTCTGGATCGAGTTGATCGATACATCAAGCTCGAGGATGCAATTGCCAACGAAGGGAAATCTCCTATGAAAGACAAGCGACCAAAAGAAGAACCCGCCAAGGCCACCAACGGGTTGGATAAATCCAATGGCAATGGCAAAGGCAATGGGAACGGAAATGGTGGAAAAAGGGCGAGCAATAAGCCGTCAGCATCTGAGAATAAGCGCCCCAAAGGCAATAGATACGAGCCAAGATTCACCAACTATATGGCCCTTGTCGAAATTCAAGCAGAGGTCTACCACGCGACCATCTCTAATGTTCCTTATAAGCAACCCGCACCTATAAGGAAGGTGTTGACCCTGATTTTGGTCAACGACACGGAGTCTAGAAAATGACAGGAAAGTAATATAGAGCTTGAGAAAATGATCTAATGGAAAAAATAAAGAACACAGAGATTTAGAGTGGTTCGGCCCCAGGGATTGGTAATGACCTACATCCACTTGATACAATTATTAGTATTGAGCTCTAAAGGTGTGATCAAAGAACTAGGGTTCCTGAGTTTCACAGACCTTAGAAGAAGAAAGCAATACAAACGATGGATAATAGTACTATAATTCCGAAAGAAAAAGATTGATCCCCTTCCTTGAGCTATTTCTTGTGTATTTATATGCTTAAGAAGGATTACATGAATTAGGAAATAATATCTATCCTTAATAAACGGATCTGCAAGTCATAATGAAAAGATATTCTCAGATATCATTACAACTGTACAGATCTTTACATAAATGAACGGAGTATACGACCAAGCTGGTCGTTTGTAAAACTTGATCTTTTCATGTGGAAATAATGCTGGTCGATAGGTGAGCCGTATCTTTGCTACGTGTCCGCCACTTGTTGAAAATCCTTGCCACGTCATAAGCTGCTGATTTATGGATAAAAATTTGCCTTCCAAGTTTATTTATTGCGACCAGCAATAAGTAAACTTAGGAAACTAACTTTTTGTATGCCCCACAAAATCTGTCAGAGCCTCTCGTGCGTTCTTGAAAACTGTGACCTAATCACGTCCAATCATGCCTTTTCAGTTTTCAAGAAACTTTCGACAGCTGTTACACTCCCCCATGCCTTGAAAAAGGTAGCTCATGATTACCCCTTTTCATCCCATCTCAACCTCTATAAATAATCCTCACATTTACCTTTTAACTCTTTACACGCCATCCCTTTGCCAAGAACTCTCAAGAACCATATTTCAGAGTCCGGAACTTCAAGGTTTCAGTTGCTTTGCTAAGGATCTTTCGCCTACAATCCCAAAGCTACTCCTTTTCAGAATCTCCAATCTTCATTCAGGTAAATTTCTTCGACGTTTAATCCTTTGAGATGCCATGCATACTGCTTCTGTGCTCTGAAACTTTTTATGTTCTTGGGTAGAAATTTGTGAAGATTTTGTATATACCGTTTGATGCTTGATAGGGTAGCATAGTTTTGCTCTGTAGAAGTTAGGAATCAGTTTGATAGTTAGGATCATGGGTTTAGGGCGTAAAATCAAAGTAAAAATTCGATTTTTAGGCTAGCTGAAAAACTGGGGTTTTCCCGCCCCTTTGGAGTTGAAAAAGCTTTTTCCATAAAAACTTTTTACTTTCACTTTTTGATCCGTTTTTCAAACTGTTCGCATAAAACTTATTGTTTCAGTTAGAATGCTGCTGGTCATAGACACAAGCAACGTTATTCCAACTTTCAACATAAGCTCCCAGGTTGTGCGTCTTATCTCCTCCTTTGTCTGTTTGTAGTTTATATGCAAGACCCATGGGGAGGAGAAAGACCCATCGACAATGATCTGCTAGCTCAACTGCTCGAGGATGAAGAACAACCCTCGATGTTGATACCCGATATTCCTTTTTCTCGTACCAATCGAAACACTTCCCCAGTCTTGATCCGAAAACATGGCTCGCACCAAAACCAAGGCCTAGAAAAGGAAAAACTCTGACCCTTCTCATCAGCCTGCTGCTGTGGCTAATGCTCCTTCGACCAGTGGTCGAGATGAAAATGCTCCTGACCAAAACATCCAAAGACATGCCTGCCCTCGACACGCCATTCAGCCGGATGTTGAGTGGCATGTAGTCTCTGAAAGTAGGGTGACGATCAGAATGATCGCCAACTACTTAAGGAAATATAGTCTGCCAGGGGTGACCTTAGCCCAACCAAGACCAAAGGGCTAATTTGCCTAGAGGTGCCTATAGCGCCTGGTCGTGGTTTCATATTGAGGCAGGGGCCACCTTGCCTCTTCACCCATTCTTTCAGGGGGTGGCCAAGTATTTTGGAGTTGCCCCCTTTCAAATAACCCCAAATGGATATAGGATGCTTGCTGCATTCTATATCCTGTATAGCCAGAAAAAATGGCTTGTGCCATCGCCTCATGAGTTTAACTACTTGTTCGACCTCAAATCTAACCCTAACCATGAAGGCACGGGGTTCTTCCACCTTTGTCATCAGGAAACTGGGCGCACTTTCCTGACTGACACGACTCATATCTCAAACGTGGGGAGGTACTATCAAAAGTACTTTCTTACGGCTGACATGGTCGTGGACAACCTGGCTTTCGCACGAGGAGGTAAAACTTTCGTATCGCTGGCTAAATTCTTCACTTAGTGTTTTCCTCCACAATGTCTTAAACTTTTGATGTCTTCCAGGCCCGTGGCTGCGACCAAACCCAACTCTGAGCATGGAGTCGAGATCGGCACTCTTAGCCAGCATGACTGATGCTGAAAAGAGTGTCAAGAATCTGGTTACAGAGGCTATCCTTAGGTTGGCTGGCCTCTGGGCCCCTCAACCGGATACGAGGGGGCCCTCGGCAAGGAGTGCTTGCGCCGAAGAGGAACCCAAGCAGCAACCTCAAGCGTCACCTCCACGGAGGAGACCGACTGGGGTCACGATCAGGGAACCTGCTGGCACTCCTCGAGCAGAGAGGCCCTTGGCCCCCTTAGGGAAAGGAAAGCAGAAGGCCACCAAGCCTGCCGACCTCTCTGACGACTCGTCGGATGTCAACAGTATAGTTATTTCGCTTTTAGAAAATTTGCCAATTCCCTGTCATCTATTCGACAAGGATGGAAATTTTCAATATGCTCCACACTTAGAGCCAGACTTCTTCATGTCAAAGAATGAGTGTAAGACTAGTAGAGTCTGTAGTGTAACGACCAGTAATAATAGCTCG
Organism: Humulus lupulus; assembly: GCF_963169125.1. Lineage (NCBI taxonomy): Eukaryota > Viridiplantae > Streptophyta > Magnoliopsida > Rosales > Cannabaceae > Humulus > Humulus lupulus. Next base: position 175,313,908 of record NC_084800.1, on the reverse strand, counting down.
GGTATTGGACTTTGCAATCCTTTTTTTTTCCTTTTTCTGATGTAATGTGTTTGGCTATTAATGCTATCTTACTGTTTGACTTTGTTCTAGCTTTTTAGGCATGGACTCCACCAATGTGTTTCATCTTTACAGCACCCCAGAGGTTGCCGCTGCTCCTCCAAGCAAGAAGAAAACCAATAAAAGACATACTGGGGAGAGCAGCAAAGCGCCTCAGACGAAGAAGGCCCGAAACGCAGGCCCTTCGAAGGACAGGCCCTCTACCACAGCGACTCCACCTTCTCCCCGCGAGCAGCAAACTCCATCTGCTGCGGCCAGGTCGAATCCTTCTCCCGATGCCCCATCTTACCAACCTCAACAGGGAGATCCTACCTCAACCGGGAACTTGATGGTTGGTCACGCCTTCAAGCTGATCAAGGAAAGGGTCACCAAGATTGCGAAGCATGAACGCTGCCGAGAGGCAATGGCTGCTACGGAGATGATGGGTGTTGACCCAATTCTGAACCGTGCCCTAAACGAGTTCACTAGCGTAAGTCATCTCTTTTTGTGAAAACAGGTCTTTGTTAGTTTACTGTTTGTCTAACTTTTGTTCTGACTGCAGGCCATGCTAACCCTTACTGCCAGCCGCATCTGCCTGGTTGCTGTCACCGAGCAGGCCAGGACTTCGGAGCAATGGCACGAAGATGAACTCAAAGTTGTTGAGGCCAGACATGCTGATCAGCTGGCGGCGATGGTTGAGGGAAAGGCCCAACTTGCTAAGGAGTTGGAGGAGAAGCTTAAGTCTCTGGAAAAAGCCCGCGAGCAGTGGGACCAATACAGGGAGTCCAACCATTTTAACTTCAAAGCATCTAAACAACTTGAGATCGACTTGATTGCGAGCAGGCAGGAAACCAGAGATTTGGAGGGTTGGGTTGAGGACTTGGAGAAGACCAACGCCGGCAACTTGGAGAGGTAAAAAAATGCCACCTTGAGGTGCTTCTACGATTTTTGGAAGCACAATCAGGGTGCCAATTTTGACTACCTTCCTGAGAATGCGAGGGAAGCTGAACTGGCTTGCTGCGCGGCTCAGTTGGCTAAAGAAGAAAGATCAAGGGTCCCTGCTTCCCCTGAAATCTCGCTAGCCACTGGAATTGAGGGTGTAGACAACCAAGCTGCGGTGCTGTCGACCAGAATCTTCCCCAGGATCCTCCAGCTCCTCAAGCTCCTTAGTCTTTTCTTTTTATATTTCTTTTCTTTTTTAACTACACGACCTATGGCCCGTGATGTAAAGACATCATAATTTTTTGGCTTGCTGCATGGGCAGCTCTTACTTTTATTTTGAACAATTACATCCAAGCAGTTACTACTTGCGGTGTAAAAGGATCGCTTTGATATTATAATATATTTACATATTATTATAACATCTATTTGTTCGCATGACCGAACTTAGCATAGCACTTTAGTTTGATTTAACAAAATATCCAAATTTTGAAAAATACTCTAAGTGCCCTAGCATGCTTTCACTAATTTTGCTCATGTGTTTACATACCTTTTAACGATATGCTTTGCTTACTTGTACCTTGTATGCCCCCAAGTGATCGGGGAGCTTTAGGTCCTTGATCACTTGCCTTAACTAGAACCTGCCCGAACGTTACTGCTCGTAGCAATGTGATTAGAATTATAATACAACAAAACAACACATGTAATGAGCAAATACTTGTAATAAATACAATAGTTGGCAAGAAATGACTGGTTGAGCACAGTCCCTTTTATTCTCGTAGTAACTGGACTAAACATGTCTTTACGAGTGATCAATAAGATCTTACACAAAACTTGTAAAAAGTAAAATTTGTACAAGCCAATTCTTTAAGAAGAATTGTTCATTGGTATTACTTGCGCAAGTGTTCTCCATTCCAATATCGAGGAACGAGATCTTCATTTAAGCGTGCAAGTTTATAAGTGCCTGGGTGAAGGACTTCATCAATCTGGTAAGGCCCTTCCCAATTTGGCCCGAGTACTCCAGCAGCTTGGTCACGGGTGTTAAGGAAAACTCTTCTAAGCACAAGGTCTCCAACATTGAATTTTCTTTCTCCCACTTTAGAGTTGAAGTACCGGGCGACCTTCTGCTGGTATGCAGCTACTCAGAGCTGGGCTTGTTCACGCCTTTCATAGATCGAGTCCAAGGATTCCATTAGTAGCTGGCTGTTAGGAACCTGGTCATATGCTAATTTGCGGTGCGAGGGTGGATCCAACTCGATAGGCGACATGGCTTCATACCCGTATGCCAAGGAAAACGAGGTATGGCCTATTGCTGTTTGGTGGGAAGTTCTATACGACCAGAGGACTTCAGGCAACTGTTCTGTCCATGCTCCCTTGGCTTCCTCAAGTCTTTTCTTCAGTGTTTCTTTTAGCGTTTTGTTAACTGCCTCAACTTGCCTGTTCACCTGGGGATGAGCGACTGAAGAAAAGCTTTTGATAATGTCGTGACGTTTGCAGAAGTCCGTGAATAGATGTAATGCCCTACTACCTTAGAGTCGTTACTAAGTGGGTTTAAAATGTGCAATTAACTCGCTAAACGAGGTTTTTAGAACAAAAGTGTGATTAAACAAAAAGTCAAGGCTGTAATCTTTAAAAGTACTCCATTCCATTAAAAGTTCCAAGAGTTTAACATTTGGGGATCCCAAAATAAGGTTTGTAAAATATTCACAGTTCAAAATAGGTTTACAGATGACTAATTATCAAAAACATAGTTTAATACAGCCATTTCTCAAAATGCCCCCAACCAAAGCAGTCGGGCAGGCCAAACATGTACGCGCCGCCCCCACGCTCTCTGTACTCATGGCCGGTTGACTTTCTCCTTGCCCTTACCTGCAACACAGAGCACCCGTGAGCCGAAGCCCAGCAAGAAAACTCATACAGCACATAGCATATGCATATCACACAATCCATAAGATTTAAACACATACACGTCCATGCCGTCCCAGAAGCGTTACCAAAGCCTGGGTTCTCGGTCCACACCGTAAGGATATCCCATGTATCCATTGGGGTCTCCCCTAACCACAAGCACTCCATGTGCTAAGTGATATTCCCGGCCCCACTGCCGTTCTCGGCCTTCGCCGTTCTCGGCTCTTCGCCGTTCCCGGCTCCTTTGCCGTTTATTCTGCTATAACCACATATAGCATTCTCAAACAACAATCAAACATATAATAATTCATTTAAAACTACATCTTAGCAATAATACAATTTAGGGTCGTGCCCTGCAACAACACTATGGGCCCATGCCCTGCTCTAAGGGTGTTACAGTTTTCTTACCTGTATCCCAAGCTTTCCGATGCACCAAGGTCACAAGCACGGTCCTCTATCACGAGCCTCTCCAAAATCCTAGTCACAACACATATAAAACACTTTTAATACTAACCAATCCCAAAACCACTTCCCGGGACCAATCCCGTACTCTCGAGACCTCTAATTCCCTAAAACAATGTATTGGAACCATCCCCCAAGCCCCGGGGCAAAAGCCCTAAAAATGCAATATTTGGCAACCAAAAATAGCCTAGGGCCGCGGCACTCCCATCAAGGGCCGCGGCGCCCAGAAGCATTCCCTGATCCTGATGCAAGCCTGCGCCACGGCACCAAAGAACAGGGCCGCGTCGCCCCTACGCGAACCCAGATTTTTGGGTTTTCCCCTGCATTTTCCCCGAGACAAAATATCTCCAATTCAACCCAAACAAATACCTAAGCCCCAAAATCAATTTAAAACCCCAAATGAACCCTTTAACAACCTATAAACATAAAAAACAAGCTTAATTACACAATCACACCCAAAATCTACACTTGAGTTTCAGATTTCAGAAACTCAAACCATGGCTTCTAAGACCTAAACCAGAGCTTGAAAATTATACACCATGCCTCTAAAATCTTAAACCACACCAGATATGCAATTCAAACATGATAAAAAAACTCTTACCTCAGTCAAGAACTCAGCTTGAATTCTCCTCAATCCTAGCTTCAAGTCACATTCCTTTTGAATATCCAAACTGAATTTTCAATAAAAACCAGCCATCCTATCTTTAAATTCCACACTTAATCTCTGAAAATCAACCTTGAACTCAAGCAATAACAGAACATAATCCTTACCTCTGAGTAGTCCTAGCTTAAATTTGACCTTGGTTGTCTCCAATCCCTCTTGATTTTCCTCCTAGGTCTCCCAACTTCAGCCCCCTTCTTCTTTCCCCTTTCCTTCTGGTTTTCTTCCAATTTTCAGCAAAACTGAATTGCCCAAGTGAGAATAACGTGAATGATCTTTCCCTTAGCTGAAGTAATCTAAACCTTTGCCAAAAGCCCATTTTACCCCTCATAGAAATCCTTTCCTAACTAAACCTCAAGGCCTTTTTTGTCATTTCATTTATATTACTATTCTACCACTTTCCCATCACAACTTGTTACTCTCAGTAGTTACTAATGGTTACTCAGGTTACTCAATCACCAATAACCATTAACCACTAATTCTTAACTCAACTTACGAAATTCCCCAAAGTACCCCTAGGCTCCTCTCGAGCCGGGTATAAAATCCCATTGTGACTTTTAAGACAACTAGCACTCTAGGACCGTCTCAGCATGTGCATCACATTAATATCACCACACTCACATGGTACAAATCACATAATACAATTATCACATTTATGCCCTCAGCGGGCAAAAATTACCAATTTACCCCTAACATACAAACGGGGCCCACATGCATATTTATACCACCTAAACATGCATTCTAATCACATATTCATTCAAATTCATATATTATCATGTTAATTCACTTATTGCCCTCCAGGCACGCTAATAAAGGTCCTAAACCTTATTAGCAACTTAGGGTGTTACAATAGATCACTTTCAAACTAGGTGCCATTATCTGAGACAATCTTCCTTGGTAATCTATAGCGACAGATGATGTTTTTTACTACGAAGTCAAGCACTTTCTTCGTCGTTATGGTCGCGAGTGGTTCAGCTGTGGCCCATTTGGTGAAGTAGTCGACGGCAACCACTGCATACTTTACACCACCTTTCCCCATAGGCAAAGATCCGATTAGATCTATTCCCCAAACTGCAAAGGGCCATGGACTCTGCATCTGCTTTAACTCGTTGAGAGCTTCTCGCGGGATTTTAGAAAACCTCTGACACTTGTCACATTTTCGCATGAACTCCATTGAGTCTTCATTCATGGTTGGCCAGAAATATCCCTGCCTTAGGATCTTTTTTTACAGGCTTTGCCCCCCAGCGTGGTCCCCGCAAAAGCCTTTCTGTACCTCCTTCATCTACTCTTTGGCTTTCTCCCTTGTAATACATCTCAGGAGTGGCAGTGAGTATCCCCTTCGTTACAGGATTCCATCGACCAGGATATACCTAGCAGCCTGCCGCTGAAGGGTCCTAGCTTTGTTTCTGTCCACTAGTAGCACACCGCTTGATAGATACTCTACATATGGCGCCATCTATGTGTCCGTCATCCGGATGACCAGAGTGGTTTCTGTTGCTTGGATGCTGGGCACGGATAGTCGCTCAACTGGCACTATGTTCAGAGTATCAGCATCTTTTGCACTTGCCAATTTCGCCAAAGCGTCCGCGTTGGAATTCTGATCACGAGGAACTTGCTGGAGAGTGTATCTGTCGAACTGGGCTAACAGATCCTTTGCTTTATTGAGAAAGACGACCATCTTCAATCCTCGCGCCTGATATTCTCCCAAGATTTGATTCACAACTAGCTGAGAATCACTATAGACGTCAAGCGCTTTTATGTTCATTTCCTTGGCTAACCGCAGTCCAGCGAGCAATGCTTCATATTCAGCCTCATTGTTGGAGGCAGTGAAGTCAAATCTTATTGCACATTGAAATTGATGCCCTTCCGGCGTTATCAATATCACTCCTGGTCCTGCATGGGATTCATTAGATGAACCGTCTATGAACAATTTCCACGAGGGTGCTTGGATTTGACATTCAGGCTCCTTGATCTGCTCGCCACCCGTGGGCTCTGTGAACTAGGAGATGAAGTCAGCTAAGGCTTGTCCCTTTATCGCTGCTCGCAGCAGGTAAGATATGTCAAACTGCCCGAGTTCGACTACCCACTTTAGTAATCTTCTGGCAGCCTCTGGCTTTTGTTGGATTTGACGAAGAGGCTGTTCGGTCAATACCATAATCGGATGGGCTTGGAAGTAAGGTCGTAGCTTCCTAGAGGCCAATACTAAGTAGTAGGCTAACCTTTCGATGGGGGGATATCTCAATTCTGCTCCGATCATCCTTCTGCACACCTTCTTCTTCTCTCACCAGAACAACACTAGCAGCGTAACCCATGATTTCCAGGTAGATGAACAAAGTCTCTTTATCGACCGGCTTCGACAGGATGGGAGGCTGCGCCATATGCGTTTTTAGTGCTTGAAAGGCCTATTCGCACTCATCTGTCCATTCAAATTTCTTATTGCCTCTGAGTAGATTGAAAAATGGGACACACTTGTCCGTTGATTTTGAAATAAATCTACTGAGTGCAGCAATTCTCCCAGTCAAGCTTTGGACATCCTTAATCTTCACTGGCGACTTCATCTCGATGAGGGCTTTTATTTTCTTGAGATTAGCTTCAATTCCTCTTGAGTTAACTATGAATCCCAAGAACTTTCCTGATCCAACTCTGAAGGAACATTTAAGGGGATTTAGCTTCATCCTATATTTATTCAGGATGTTGAAGCATTCCTGCAAATCCCTTACATGTCCTTTTGCCTTCTAGGACTTAACCAGCATGTCATCGACGTAAACCTCCATGTTTGCACCGATCAACTCCCTAAACATGTGGTTGACGAGTCTCTGGTAAGTCACACCAGCGTTTTTCAAACCAAAGGGCATCACTTTGCAACAGTAGAGCCCTGTATCAGTTTGAAATCTAGTGTGATCCTCATCAGGGGGATGCATACTGATCTGATACCCAGAGTATGCATCTATGAATGAGAGGATCTCGTGTCCTGCAGTGGCATCGACCAGCTGGTCGATCCTCGGGAGTGGGAAACAGTCTTTGGGGCAGGCTTTATTGAGGTCTGTAAAATCCACGCACGTATGCCACTTGCCTTTCAGCTTGGCCATGAGTACGGTATTGGAGACCCACGATGGATAAAACGCCACCCTGATGAACCCATTCTCCTTCAGCTTCTCGACTTCTTCCTTCAAAGCTTTTCATCGGTCTTTGTCGAGCAGCCTTCTTTTCTGCTGCATAGGTGGAAAGCTTTTGTCAATGTTCAGGACATGGCTGATGATTGCAGGAACTATCCCAACCATGTCTTTATGCGACCAGGAAAAGACGTCCTGGTTCCTCTTTAAGAACTCCACCAGTGCTTGTTTTGATGTTGTCTCTAAGTTTTTACCGACTTTCACAACTCTGGTCGGATTTTCCTCATCGAGTTAGACCTCTTCAAGGTCCTCGATGGGGCCTACTTCTTCTTCTAAATCCCCAAAGTGAGGATCTAAGTCTTAATCCTCACTTTGGGCAACGCCCCATTTGGTGAGATTATCACCTGAGCGGGCTTGAACATCAGTTGCCATTTGCAACTCCTTCCCAGCAGCATCCCTCGATACACCCTTTTTTGCCTTGGTGATCGAGGCGTTGTAGCATTCTCTCGCCTCCCTTTGGTTTCCCAACACGCATCCTACTCCTGCGTCCGTTGGGAATTTCATGGCGAGCTGCCATACAGAAGTGACGGCTCAAAGGTCAACCAGAATAAGTCTCCCTATCACGGCATTATACGCCGAAGGACAATCAACTACTATAAAAGTAGTGAGTAATGTCCTGTTAGCAGGTGCAGCACCTGCTGTGACTGGGAGTCTAATTGACCCCACTGAGGCGAGCCCTTCTCTGGAAAAACCATAAATGTTTTGGTTGCATGGCTCTAGGTCCTTAACGGACAATTTCATCCTTTCCAGTGAGGACTTATATAGGATGTTGACTGAACTTCCTGTATCGACCAACACCCTCTTTATAACGACCCAAATTTGCTAATAAGGCTTAGGGCCTTGATTAGCGTGCCTGGAGGGCAATAAATGAATTAATATGCTAATATGTGAATTTATGTGAATATATGATAAAGATGCATGTTTAGTTGAATTAAATATGCATATGGGCCCCATTTGGATAGTAGTGGTATGTTTGAGATTTTAGCCCATTGAGGGCGTAAATATGATATGCATGTGATATATTTCTGTGTAGTACGATCCGAGACAGTCCTGGGGAGCGGTTAGCCAGAAAGTCACAACGGGGTTGAGAATCCGACTCAGGGCGAGTCGGGGGGTACTTTGGGTATTAGATGTATTATGGGGTTATCGGGTTATGGAAATAAATATTTGGAGATATATTTGAAGATAGAATGTCTAGGAGGGAATATTGGGGAAAATTTACCATTTCGCCCTCAGGGACGTTTTGGTACCCCGACCCTTAAGGTAACCTTAAAGCTTAAGTTAAATAAAACAAAATAAAGGAATTGTTGGAGAACTTGGAGAAACTGACCTTAGACTCTACCATACTCTCTCTTTACTCTCAAAGCTGCACTAAGGGGGAAATCTTGAGGAAGAGAGCTAGGGAATTCAGAGTTTCAAGTTGGGGATTTGGAGAATTGTAGCTTGGAATCTAGAGGATTGGCTCAGAAGTATAATCTAGCAAAGGTAAGTTCCTAATATGTTGAATTGTATCAATTTATTAGCTGGTTTAAGGTTGAATATCTGAGTTTGCATGTTAGCTAAGTTTGAAATTTGTTCTTAATGGTTTGGCTGAATTTGGTGCTAGACTCTGTTGGGTTTTGAAGCTAATACTGTGTTAGAACTCTTGTGGTGATAATCTGGGACTGCTATTTAGTTTTGGGTGAATTGGTTTGAAGAAAATGCAGGAAAATGATGGAGATTTTTGGGTTTGGAGGCGAGGGCTGCGGCCCTAGGAGGGGCATGCCGCGGCCCGTGTGCGCGCACGGCCATGGGAGGCCAAGCTGTTTGATGCGCGCCATGGCGCTTGGCCAAGTGCGTCGCGGCCCGTGTGTGCTTCAGTGAGGTGCTAGCCTCTGTTTCGAGGCTAGCCTCTGTTTCGAGGCTAGCCTCTGTTTCGAGGCTAGCCTCTGTTTCGAGGCTAGCCGCGGCGCTTGTGGGAAGGGTCGCGGCTCTTAGTGCCAGTTTGTGTTTTTAAGTGTGTTTAGGCTTGGGAACTCAAAGGTTAAGGCTCGGGATGGATTTCATCACCTGGATTGATAGAATTCAAGGTCCCAGAGATTAGAGATATGGATCAAAGTTATTTAGTGGATTAGAACTTGATGGATGGATATTGTTAATGTGTTGTTACTATGGTTTCGGCGAGGCTCAAGTTAGAGGACTGTGCTCGGGATATCGGTGCTCGGAGAGCTCGGGACGCAGGTAAGAAAACCCTTATTCCCATAGAGCTTGTATGTAGGGCTGCCCCAATATGTTTGAATTGCAGGGCGTAGCCCTTTGACTGAATTTGTTAGTGTTAAGTATTTGTTTATTATGCTATGAATGTTATTGTGTAAATGTTCGGCAAGAGCCGGGAACGACACAGGCCGAGGTCAGCAGGGGCCGGGAATGACGTTGGGCACATTGAGTGCAAGGCCGAGTGCGGCAAGGGGCCGGGAGCAGCGTTGAGCACGTGGAGTGTGATTTTCCAAGGTGAGACCCTAAAGGATACCTGGGATATCCTCACAGTGTGGACCACAAACCCAGGGCCTGGGACGGCTTGGCCATATGTGTTTAGCCTATTGATGGCATGTTTATATGCTATGTGTTGGTTTTGCATATGTTATCTGTTTGTGGGTTTTCTTGTTGGGCTTTGGCTCACGGGTGATCTGTGGTGCAGGTAAGGGAAAGGAGAAAGCCAACCAACCATGAGTGTAGCAAGCATGAGGCGGCGTGTACATGTTTGGCCTGCCTAGCTGCCACTGCTAGTGGATTTTGGGAGATGATTGTAATAAAACCTAGATTTTGTCGTTTAGCCGACTTGGTTGTATTCATATGTTGTAAATATTTCTAAACCTTATTTTGGGATCCCATGTGTTAAACTTTTATGATTTTCAAGGAAATGGAGTTATTTATAAAGTTTCCACTATGTTTATGTTTTAATTATACTTTTACTTTAAAAGCCTCAATTAGCGAGTGTTTGCACGGTTTTAAACTCACTTTGTAACGACTCTAAGGTAGTAGGGCGTTACAACTTGGTATCAGAGCGAGCCAAGGTTATTGGTTCTGGAGATTGACCGAACATGTACACTCGCTGTCAGTGACAAGCTCGACTCACGGTTGGTTGGTATGATTGACTAATATGCTTGAATGCCCTGTTTGCCTGCTTATGTTATATGGAGCATGATGAATAAGTTAACATGTGCATGATTCCAGGGCATGGCCCGTTGTGTGTTATATGTTATCTGTATGCTATATGAGTTACTGTTTGTAGATGGCTAATGTGTTTGGGTGGTGGTTTCAAATGTTGTTATCATGCCTGATGAGCTGCGTCATTGGTTGCAGGCATATTTGTTGAGATGCCTCGACAATCATCTAGACTCCGAGGCAGTAAGGCTGAGGATGACAACTAGGGTCAGGACCCTCCACCCCCACAGAATTGGCAAGAAATGTTTACCGAGATGGAAGTGAGACTGCATCGAACAAAGGAAGAGCTGCGACAGTTGAGGCAGCAGGCCACACCTCAGGTCACTGGGTTGCCAGTTCAGCAAGTTGTGGCGCCAGTGCCAGTTCAATCTGCTATGGAGAATAAGTGGGAACCTTTGTATGAAAGGTTCAGGAAACAGTATCCTCCCACCTTCGAGGGTGGACCAGACCCACTACGAGTAGAGCAGTGAATGAATATGATTTCCTAAATTCTGGATTTTATGAGGGTCAGGGAAATGAGAGGGTAGCTTGTGCTAGCTACATGTTTAGAGAGGATGCCCGCATCTGGTGGGACGTGGTAGTTCAGAGAAGGGACGTAACAGTTATGACTTGGGAAGATTTCAGAAACTTATTCAATGAAAACTATTACAGTGTGGCGGTTCGAGCTGCGAAGGTTGACGAATTCATCAACCTAACTCAAAATTGATTGATAGTGACAGAGTATGCTTTGAAGTTTGATAGATTGGCGAAGTTTGCGCCAGATTTAGTGCCGACTGATGAGGCAAGAAGGGATAGGTTTGTGCGGGGGTTGAACGTTATGATCGCCCGCGATGTGAATATTACTTTGGATCTAGAGACTTCTACTTATGCCCAGGTAGTGGACAAGGCCCTTACAACTGAGAGGGCTAAGGATCAGATATGGAGGGAGAGCGCTGTTATACACGATGCCAGGAGGACAGTGCCACCTTTTATTAGATCCAGTCAGGGTGGTGGCTCTAGTGAGCAGAAGAGGAAGGCCCCAGATTCCTTTGTTCCTCCCAGTTTAGATAGGAGGGCACGAGGTGCTTCTACTGGCCGTCAGGGTAGAAGTGACAACTGGAGGAGTTTCGAGTGTGTTCGCGGTGCAGACGTCGCCACCAGGGTGAGTGCAGGATCAGGGTCTGCTTTGTTTGTGGGAGTGTCAGTCATCTAAAGAGGGATTTCCCTCAAGTCAAGAAGGAGGAGCAGAAGCAGGGTGACAGTCTTGCTCCTGCCAGGGTATTTACTTTGACTCAGACCAAGGCGGAGGCTAGCCCCTCAGTTGTGATAGGTCAGATCTCTAGTGTTGGTTCTCTGTATATTGCATTGTTTGATTCAGGGGCTACCCACTCATTTGTATCTGCTAGAGTGATAGATTAACTTTCTAGACCTAGTGGTGTGTATGCTAGGGGATTTCAGACTTTGTTGCCAACATGAGAGTTGGTAGTCTCTAGGAAATGGATTAGAGCATTGCCAGTAGAGGTAGATGGTAGGGAACTGTCTGTGGATTTGATTGAGTTAGAGATGGATGACTTTGATATGAATCTAGGGATGGATTGGTTATTGAAGTATGGGGAAACGATTGACTGCAAGCGCAGAATGGTGACTTTTGAACCGGAAGGGGAGGTACCCTTTGTGTTTGTGGGGACAGTTAGTGGACCGCGGGTACCAATGATTTCAGCATTGAGGGCTAGAGACCTGATGCAGGAAGGTTGCATGGGATTCCTAGCGAGTGTTTTGGATACCTCTAGGGTAGTGTCGGTTGGACCGGTAGAGACTAGATTGGTGTATGAGTTTCCGGATTTGTTTTCGGCAGATTTTTCAGGGTTGCCGCTGCAGTGGGAGATTGACTTTGTTATAGAGTTGGTACCAGGAGCGGAGCCAGTATCTAGGACACCTTACAGAATTGCTCCAGCAGAGTTAAAGGAGTTGAAGATTCAGTTGCAGGAGTTACTTGATTTGGGGTTCATCAGACCGAGTTTCTCGCCATGGGGTGCTCCAGTATTGTTTGTTAAGAAGAAGGATGGATCCCTTAGGATGTGTATTGATTACAGGGAGCTAAACAAGTTAACCATTAAGAACAAGTATCCACTGCCTAGGATCGACGATTTATTTGATCAGTTACAGGGAAGAACAGTGTTTTCTAAGATAAATCTCTGATCAGGTTACCATCAGCTAAGGATTAAGGAGGAGGACATACCAAAGACCGCTTTCCGAACGAGGTATGGACACTATGAATTCCTGGTTATGTCCTTTGGATTAACCAATGCCCCAGCAGCCTTTATGGACATGATGAATAGGGTTTTCAGAGATTATCTGGATAAGTTTGTGATTATGTTCATCGACGACTTCTTGGTGTAATTTCAGTCAGAGACAGAGCATGAGCAGCATCTGCGGTTGGTTCTACAGCGGTTGAGGGAGCATAAGTTATATGCTAAGTTCAGTAAGTGTGAGTTCTGGTTACCACAAGTTACATTTCTGGGCCATATTGTCAGTAAGGAGGGGATTCTGGTTGATCCAAGTAAGATTGAGGCGATCAGAAATTAGCCTAGACCGAGCAATGTTCCTGAAGTGAGAAGCTTTCTGGACTTAGCGGGGTACTATCGACGGTTCGTTGAGGGGTTTTCCAGAATAGCTACGCCATTGACAGAACTAACAAAGAAAAAGACAAGGTATGTTTGGACGGATGATGTGAGAATAGTTTTAAGGAGCTGAAGCGGCGATTGATCACTACGCCAGTGTTAAGCTTGCCGACAGATAATGAAAAGTTTGTGGTTTATTGTGATGCATCCAGACAGGGTATCGGATGCGTGCTGATGCAAGCTGGTAAGGTTATAGCCTATGCATCGAGACAGTTAAAGGAGTATGAGCAGAGGAATCCCACGCATGATTTGGAGATGGCAGCGGTGGTGTTCGCACTTAAGATTTGGAGGCATTATCTTTATGGTGAGAAGTGTGAGATATACACCGACCATAAGAGCCTAAAGTATTTCTTTACTCAGAAGGACCTGAATATGCGCCAGAGGCGGTGGCTGGAATTGGTTAAGAATTATGATTGTGGTATCCTATACCATCCTGGGAAGGCTAATGTGGTGGCTGATGCATTGAGTCGGAAAGGCCCAGGACAGTTGTTTAGTTCGAGGCAGATATCCGATAAGCTAGCCGAGGAGATGACCAGAGCAGGTATAGAGTTGGTGGTTGGTCAGTTGGCCAACATCACTCTTCAGTCTACACTCCTTAAGAGGATCAAGGAGGCACGGGGAAAAGATTCCCAGTTGAGAGGTCACAAAGAGAATGTCTTAGTCGGAGCGACTAAGGACTTTTCTATTTCAGAGATGGGATTACTGAAGTACAAGGGTTGGATCTGTGTTCTAATAGATTCTGATATCCGGCGGGAGATCTTAGATGAATCGCATACCACTCCCTATTCCTTGCACCCGGGTATGATGAAGATGTACCAGGATTTGAGAGCTTTGTATTGGTGGTCGGGCATGAAGAGGGATGTGGTGGATTATGTGGCCAAGTGCTTAACTTGTCAGGAGATTAAGGCTGAGCATTAGAGGCCAGCGAGGTTGCTGAAGCCTCTGGGGATCCCAGAATGGAAGTGGGAAGATATCACCATGGACTTTGTGGTTGGTTTGCCGAGGACCATGGGACTGCATGACTCGTTGTGGGTGATTGTGGATAGGTATACCAAGTCCGCCCACTTTTTTCCTGTTAGGACAACTTATACTGTGGAGCAGTATGCTGAGTTGTATGTGAAGGAGATTGTTCGACTTCATGGGGCTCCGAGGTCGATAGTATCCGACAGGGACCCCACCTTCACTTCCAAGTTTTGGGAGAGTCTGCAAAAGGCTATGGGCACGCAGTTACGGTTTAGTACCGCTTATCATCCTTAGACAGATGGACAGTCTGAGAGGATGATTCAGATATTGGAGGATATGTTGCGAGTCTGTGTGCTAGATTTTGGGGGATCATGGAGTAAATATCTCCCTTTGATCGAGTTCTCGTACAACAACAGTTATCAGGCGACCATCGGAGTGGCTCCGTACGAGATGCTCTATGGAAGGAAGTGTAGATCACCTGTTAATTGGGATGAGACAGGTGAGAGGAGATATCTGGGTCCAGAGATGGTTCAAAGGACCAATGAGGCGATTGAGAAGATTAGAGCGCGAATGCTCGCCTCCCAGAGCCGTCAGAAGAGCTATTCAGACCTAAAACGCAGGGGCGTGGAATTTCAGGTTGGTGACCGTGTGTTTCTTAGGGTTTCACCTTTGAGGGGAGTGAAACAGTTTGGCGTTCGGGGCAAGCTGAGCCCTAGGTTTGTTGGCCCCTTCGAGATTCTAGAACAGGTTGGAGAGGTAGCATATAGACTAGCGATGCCTCCAGCCTTATCAGGGGTTCATAACGTTTTCCATGTGTCCATGCTCCGGAAGTATGTGTCAGATTCGACACACGTTCTAAGTTATGAGAATCTGGAGCTTGATCAGGATTTGTCCTATGAAGAGAAGCCAGTTCAGGTTCTAGACCGGAAAGATAAAGTCTTGCGGAGCAAGACCATCGCCTTGGTGAAGGTGTCGTGGAGGAACAGCAAGGTTGAGGAGGCGACGTGGGAACTTGAATCTGAGATGAGGGAGCGGTATCCCGAATTATTCAAGTCATTTCGAGGATGAAATTTCTGTAAAGAGGGGATAGTTGTAACGACCAAAATTTGCTAATAAGGCTTAGGGCCTTTATTAGCGTGCCTGGAGGGCAATAAATGAATTAATATGCTAATATGTGAATTTATGTGAATATATGATAAAGATGCATGTTTAGTTGAATTAAATATGCATGTGGGCCCCGTTTGGATAGTAGGGGTATGTTTGTGAGTTTAGCCCATTGAGGGCGTAAATGTGATAAATATGATATGCATGTGATATATTTCTATGTAGCACGATCTGAGACAGTCCTGGGGAGCGGTTAGCTAGAAAGTCACAACAGCGTTGAGAATCCGACTCAAGGCGAGTCGAGGGGTACTTTGGGTATTAGATGTATTATGGGGTTATCGGGTTATGGAAATAAATATTTGGAGATATATTTGAAGATAGAATGTCTAGGAGGGAATATTGGGGAAAATTTACCATTTTTCCCCCAGGGACGCTTAGGTACCCCGAGCCTTGAGGTAACCTAAAAGCTTAAGTTAAATAAAACAAAATAAAGGAACTGTTGGGAAACTTGGAGAAACCGACCTTAGACTCTACCATACTCTCTCTTTACTCTCAAAGTTGTACTAAGGGGGAAATCTTGAGGAAAAGAGCTAGGGAATTCAGAGTTTCAAGCTGGGGATTTGGAGAATTGTAGTTTGGAATCTAGAGGATTGGCTCAGAAGTATAATCTAGCAAAGGTAAGTTCCTAATATGTTGAATTGTATCAATTTATCAGCTGGTTTTAAGGTTGAATATCTGAGTTTGCATGTTAGCTAAGTTTGAAATTTGTTCTTAATGGTTTGGCTGAATTTGGTGCTAGACTCTGTTGGGTTTTGAAGCTAATACTGTGTTAGAACTCTTGTGGTGATAATCTGGGACTGCTAGTTTAGTTTTGGGTGAATTGGTTTGAAGAAAATGCAGGAAAATGATGGAGATTTCTGGGTTTGGAGGCGAGGGTCGCGACCCTAGGAGGGGCATGCTGCGGCCCGTGTGCGCGCGCGGCCATGGGAGGCCAAAGTGTTTGATGCGCGCTGCGGCGCTTGGCCAAGTGCGCTGCGGCCCGTGTGTGCTTCAGTGAGGTGTTAGCCTCTGTTTCAAGGCTATTCGCGGCGCTTGTGGGTAGGGTCGTGGCTCTTAGTGCCAATTTGTGTTTTTTAAGTGTATTTAGGCTTGGGAACTCAAAGGTTAAGGCTCGGGATGGATTTTATCACCCGGATTGATAGAATTCAAGGTCCCAGAGATTAGAGATATGGCTCAAAGTTATTTAGTGGATTAAACTTGATGGATGGATATTGTTAATGTGTTGTAACTAGGGTTCAGCGAGGCTCAAGTTAGAGGACTGTGCTCAGGATATTGGTACTCGGAGAGCTCGGGACGCAGGTAAGAAAACCTTTGTTCCCATGGAGCTTGTATGCAGGGCTGACCCCAATATGTTTGAATTGTAGGGCGTATCCCTTTGACTGAATTTGTAAGTGTTCAGTATTTGTTTATTATGCTAAGAATGCTATTGTGTAAATTTTCGACAAGATCCGGGAACGGCGCAGGCCGAGTTCGGCAGAGGCCGAGAACGGCAAAGCGTCGGGAACGGCGTTGGGCACATTAAGTGCAAGGCCGAGTGCGGCAAGGGGCCGGGAGTAGCGTTGAGCACGTGGGGTGCAAGTTTCCAGGGCGAGACCCTAAAGGATACCTGGGATATCCTCACGGTGTGGACCGCAAACCCAGGGCCTGGTAAAGCGCCTGGGACAGCTTGGCCGTATGTGTTTAGCCTATTGATGGCCTGTTTATATGCTATGTGTTGGTTTTGCATATGTTATCTATTGGTGGGTTTTCTTGCTGGGCTTTGGGTCACGAGTGCTCTGTGGTGCAGGTATGGGCAAGGAGAAAGCCAACCAACCATGTGTGTAGGAAGCATGAGACGATGTGTACATGTCTAGCCTGCCTGGCTGCCACAGCCAGTGGATTTTGGGAGATGATTGTAATAAAACCTAGATTTTTTCGTTTAGCCGACTTGGTTGTATTCATATGTTGTAAATATTTCTAAACCGTATTTTGGGATCCCATGTGTTAAACTTTTATGATTTTCAAGGAAATGGAGTTATTTCTAAAGTTTCCACTCTGTTTATGTTTTAATTACACTTTTGCTTTAAAAGCCTCGATTAGCGAGTTTTTGCACCGTTTTAAACTCACTTGGTAACGACTCTAAGGTAGTAGAGCGTTACACTCTTCACCATCATATTTGCGATTTGGACATCCACGACCAGCGGATCGGAGTGTGAGAATTGCACATGCTGGGCGTTGTCGTTAGAGAAGGTGATCGGTTCCTCCTCTGTTCGAGCCTTTTTGGGTGCACGATCCTCAACACTCATCATCTCGATGTCCTGGTCATGGCGTAGGGTTCAAGCATATCGTTCCCTCGCTTTTCCACTATCTCCTGCAAGATGTGGGCCTCCACAGATGGTGAGTAGGGTACTTGCCACGGGAGCTGGCTGTAAAGGTGGCGAGTACTGGCGTACAGGCGCCGACTCATTGCCACCTTGAGCCTCTCGTTGAGAACCTCCCTCAGCTCGTACATACCTTCTTAAGTGTCCCTGTCTTATCAGGAACTCAATCTCATCCTTCAGCTAGTTACACTCATTGGTGTCATGCCCGTAGTTGTTATGGTAATGACAGAACTTTGTTGAATCTCTCTTGGAGATATCTTTTCTTATGGGTGTGGGTCATCTGTAGGGCACGCTCGAGCTGGTCGCTTGGAAAACCTCCGCTCGGCTTTCAACAAGGGCGGTGTAATTGGTGAATTTCGGTTCATACCGATTACTTTTGGGGAGCTTACTCTCGGAGGCTGAGGGTTCGCCATTCGCCCGCTTTCCACCATTCTTTTCGTTGCCATTCACGTTGCTTTTGCCATTGCCATTGGGCTTAGACCTGTTGGCGGCTTTGGCGGGTTCTTCCTTGGGCCCCTTTTCTTTTGCTGGCGACTTGCCTTCATTGGCAATCGCGTCTTCGAGCTTGATGTACCGATCAGCTTGATCTAAAATCTCCTGGGTACTTTTAACCCCATGCTTTCTGAGGCTACTCCAGAGGGGAGAATGGCGCCTAACCCCAGCGGTTAGGGCCATCATCTTTCCTTAATCGCCCACAGTCTTAGCTCCTGCTGCGGCTCACATGAAGCGATGAACGTATTCCTTCAAAGGCTCCCCCTCTTTCTGGCGTATTTCGACCAGTTGGTTCGCCTCGGTGGGGTGCACACGACCCGCGTAGAACTGTCCATAAAAATCCTTCACGAACATCTCCCAGGATACTATACTTGCAAGAGGGAACTTAAAAAACCACTCCTGAGCGGCGTCAGAAAGGGTCGCTGGGAAGATCCTACAGCGAGCATCTTCAGAGATTTTCTGAATGTCCATCTGTGTCTCAAATTTGTTTACATGAGATACCGGGTCTCCATACCTGTCAAAATTTGGCAGAGTCAGCATCTTGAACTTGCTGAGGGTTTCTGCCACAACAATCCTTTATACGAAAGGGGTGCCTCTCCTCAGTTCGTACTCGATATGCGATGTCCGCCCCCCGACCAGCTGCTACACAGCTTGGTTCAGGGCATCAATTTGAGCCTGAACGACTTCAGGAATTGCTGGGCCCTCTGGTGCCGGGGGGATGTACTCATCGTGCCTTTCTCGGCGGTCGTTGAGTACATCCCTCAAGTCATCGTCTCTTCGTCACTGCTTGCTGGCTCCGAGCTGGCTAAAGACGTTATTTTGTCTGGGCTGCCCCACAGCATTATGACCTGCTTGTCAGTCTTCTCTAGGTGGGAGGCTTCTGCCTCCACCTCTCTCCTCGTTCCTCCAACCAGTATTCCCTCTGCCTAAGTCGGCCTCATTGTAGTCGTGGCCATCTCTGAACCTTGAATGGCTATGGTGGGACCGGCTGTTTCCTCTGTTACCTTCTTGGCTTGGCATTTCCCGGGCGTTATGGGGAGGCCTGCGTTGGTCGGTGGGACCCCGTGCGTTGTCATGCCGTGGGGGGCCCCTGACCGCAGAGCCTGTCTCTAAGTTCCTTTTGTTGGCAGAAGGACGTTGTCCCCTGCTCGGTGGATGCGGCTCTTCACCCCCTGGGCGTCTAGGGCTGCGGGGCTATTGCCCTGCCCTATTCTGCCTCGGGCGCGGGGGATTGCCTCGACCAGCCTGGGACGGAGGCTGCGTCTCAGGATCCCTAGGTGGGATATCATCCTGAGGCATTGGTGGCTGCTCCGGCCTTTGAGGGCTTGTTGGCTAGAGCGAAGGGCTAGGATTGGACCTCTTTGACGTGGCCCGCTTGGGGGTTGATCAGGCTGCGAGGCAGGCGCAGCCTGATTCCTAGCCAACTAGAGGGTTGCATCAAGGGCTGCCATGGCATCCCTCTGACGACGGTCCATCTTTGCCTGTCGTTCGCTCAGCTCTTGGTGCTGGCGCTCTATCTCCCTCTGCTATGACGCCATTATCTCAACGGCACTCTCCTGATTGGCCCTCAGAGCGGCCAACTCATCTTGCAACACCCCTAGTGTTGTCTTCAGGGTCTCAGATTCCACCTCCTCCTCATCGAACTCCAGATGAGGTTTGTCTTTAGCCATATTTGGGGGAGGAGGTTGGGATGGTGCAGCGGCAGCCTGTCCAGTCTTCTTGGTAGTCTTTGCCATTAGATTTTCTTGAGTTCAACTCTCAATGAAAGCACCAGAATGTTGACCCTGATTTTGGTCAACGACACGGAGTCTAGAAAACAACAGGAAAGTAATATAGAGCTTGAGAAAATGATCTAATGGAAAAAAAAAGAGCACAGAGATTTAGAGTGGTTCGGCCCTAGGGATTGGTAATGACCTATGTCCACTTGATACTATTATTAGTATTGAGCTCCAAAGGTGTGATCAAAGAACTAGGGTTCCTGAGTTTCACAGACCTTAGAAGAAGAAAGCAATACAAACGATGGATAATAGTACTATAATTCCGAAAGAAAAAGATTGATCCCCTTCCTTGAGCTATTTCTTGTGTATTTATAGGCTCAAGAAGGATTACATGAATTAGGAAATAATATCTATCCTTAATAAAAAGATCTGCAATTCATAATGAAGAGATATTCTCGGATATCATTACAACTGTACAGATCTTTACATAAATGAACGGAGTATACGACCAGGCTGGTCGTATGTAAAACTTGATCTTTTCATGTGGAAATAATGTTGGTTGATAGGCGAGCCGTATCTCTGCTACGTGTCTGCCATGTGTCAAAAATCCTTGCCACGTCATAAGCAGCTGATTTATGGATAAACAGAAGGATATCTCCAAAAGAGATACAACAAAATTATGTCTTTTCACAATGACTACGGACATGACACCAATGAGTGCAACTAGTTGAAAGACGAAATTGAGTTCCTGATCAGGCAGGGACATCTAAGGAGGTATGTGCGAGCCGCGGGAGGGTCTCAGCGAGAGGCTCAAGGTGGCACCAAGCAGGCGCCTGAATGCCAATGCTCGCCACCTTTACAGCCAGCTCCTGTGGCGGGTACATTACTTACCATCTGTGGCGGCCCACACCTTGCAGGGGACAGTGGGAAGGCAAGGGAACGATATGCTCGAACCTTACGCCATGACCAGGACATCGAGATGATGAGTGTGAACGATCGAGCACCAAAGAAGGCTCGAATAGAGGAGGAATTGATAACCTTCTCTGAAGACGATGCCCAGCACTCCGATCTGCTGATCGTTGATGTTCAAATTGCCAACATGATGGTTAAGAGGATGTTTGTTGACACAGGAAGCTCAGTCAACATCTTATACAAGTCTTCATTAGAAAGAATGAAATTGTCCATCAAGGACCTGGAGCCATGCAACCAAACCATTTATGGTTTTTCTGGCGAAGGGCTCGCCCTAACTGGGTCGATTAGGCTCCCAGTTACAGTAGGAACTGCACCTGGAAACAGGACATTACTCACTACTTTCATAGTAGTTGATTGTCCTTCAGCATATAATGTTGTAATTGGGAGGCCAATTCTAGTCGACCTGCGAGTCGTTACCTCGATATGGCACCTGGCCATGAAATTCCCAACCGACGCAGGGATAGGATGCGTGTTGGGAAATCAGCGAGAAGCAAGGGAGTGCTACAACGCCTCGATATCTAAGGCGAAGAAAGGTGTGTCGAGGGAAATTGCTAGAAAAGAGCTGCAAATGGCAATTGATGTACAAGCCCAATCAGGTGATGATGTCACCAAATAGGGTGTTGCCCAAAGTGAGGACAGAGATTTAGATCCTCGCTTTGGGGATTTTGATGAAGAGATAGGACCCATCAAGGACCTTGAGGAGGTCCAACTCGATGAAGAAAATCCGACCAGGGTTGTGAAAGTCAATAAAAACTTAGAGACAACGACGAAGCAAGCACTGGTGGAATTTTTAAGGAAAAACCAGGAAGTCTTTGCCTGGTCACACAAAGACATGATTGGAATAGACCCTGTGGTCATTAGCCATGTCCTGAACATAGATAAGAGTTTTCCACTAGTACAGCAGAAAATGAGGCTGCTCGTCAAAGATAGATCAAAGGCTCTAAAGGAAGAGGTCGAGAAGCTGAAGAAGAATGGATTCATCAGGGTAGCATTTTATCCATCGTGGGTCTCTAATCCCGTGCTTGTTCCCAAGACGAATGACAAGTGGCGAACATGTGTGGATTTCACAGACCTTAATAAAGCCTGCCCTAAAGATTGTTTCCTACTCCCTAGAATCGACCAACTAGTTGATGCCACTGCGGGGCACGAGATTCTCTCATTCATGGATGCATACTCCAGATATAATCAGATCAGTATGCATCCTCCTGATGAGGATCGCATTAGCTTTCAAACTGACACAGGGCTTTACTGTTACAAAGTAATGCCCTTCGGTTTGAAAAATGCTGGTGCGACTTACCAGCGACTAGTCAACCACATTTTTAAGGAGCTGATCGGCACAAACATTGAAGTATATGTTTATGACATGCTGGTTAAGTCAAAGAAGGAAAAAGGGCATATAGAGGACTTACAAGAATGCTTCAACGTCTTGAACAAATACCAGATGAAGCTGAATCCCCTCAAGTGCTCCTTCGGAGTAAGATCAGGGAAGTTCTTGGGATTTATAGTAAACTCGCAAGGAGTTGAGGCCAATCCCGAGAAGATCAAAGCCCTGGTCGATATGAAGTCGCTAGCAAAGATCAAGGATCTTCAAAGCTTGGCCGAAAGAATTGCTGCTCTCAATAGATTTATTTCCAAATCGACGGACAAATGCGTCCTATTTTTTAATCTTCTGAGAGGCAACAAGAAATTTGAATGGACGGAGAAGTGCGAACAGGCTTTTCAAGCCTTAAAGACTCACATGTCGCAGCCACCGATTCTATCAAATCCAGTTGATAAAGAAACTTTATTCATTTACTTGGCGATCACAGAATACGCTGTCAGTGTTGTCCTAGTAAGAGAGGAGGAGGGTGTGCAAAAGGTCGTTTATTATGTAACAAGAGGCTAATAGGAGCGGAACTGCGATATTCACCTATTGAAAAATTAGCCTATTGCTTAATCTTAGCCTCTAGGAAGCTGCGGTCCGACATCTAAGCTCACCCAATCATAGTTTTGACCGACCAACCTCTACGGCAAGTTCTACAGAAGCCAGAAGCCACAGGAAGATTATTGAAATGGGCGGTCGAACTTGGGCAGTTTGATATCTCTTACTTGCCACGAGTAGCGATAAAAGGGAAAACCCTGGCAGACTTCATCATAGAACTCACTGGGCTTCCAGATAGCGAGCAGCTAGAAGCGCCTAAAGAGCCCAAGCCTCAAAACCAAACTCCTCATGGAAGTTGTACACAGACGGCTCTTCTAATGAACATCACGCAGGAGCAGGAGTGATTTTGATAATGCCTGAGGGGCATCAATTTCATTGCACAATCAGGTTTGACTTCACTGCTTCTAACAACGAAGTCGAGTATGAAGCACTGCTCGCTGGACTACGGTTAGCCAGGAGCATCCACATAAAGTCACTTGACATCTACAGTGACTCTCAGTTAGTAGTCAATCAGATCATTGGAGAGTACCAGGCCCGAGGCTTAAAAATGGTCGCTTACTTGAATAAAGTGAAGGATTTATTGGTGCAGTTTGATAAGTACACTCTGCAACAAGTACCTCGTGACCAGAATTCAAATGCTAATGCTTTGGCCAATCTGGCAAGTGCCAAGGATGCTGACACTCTGAACATAGTGCCGGTTGAATGACTATCTGCACCAAGCATCCATACAGAGGAGACTTCTTTGGTGATCCAAGCGGCGGATACATGGATGGTACCTTACATAGAGTACCTGACGCAGGGCGTGTTACCAACGGACAGAAACAAAGATAGGACCCTCCAGCAACAGGCTGCTAGGTATATCTTGGTCGATGGAATCCTGTACTGAAGGTATTCTCAATGCCACTCCTCAGGTGTATTTCGAAGAAGGCCAAAGAATTGATGAGAGAGGTCCACGAAGGCTTTTGTGGGGACCACGCTGGGGGCAGAGTTTATCAAAAAAGATCCTAAGGCAAGGATACTTCTGGCCATCAATGAATGAAGACTCGATGGAATTCGTGCGGAGGTGTGACAAATGCCAAAGGTTCTCCAAAATTCCACGAGCAGCCCCTAATGAGCTAAAACAGATGCAAAGTCTGTGGCGGTTCGCAGTCTGGGGTATAGATCTAATCGGATCTCTGCCCATAGGAAAGGGCGGCGTCAAGTACGTCGTAGTGGCCGTCGATTACTTCACTAAATGGGTGGAAGCTGAGCCACTTGCAACCATAAAGACCAAGAAAGTGTTGGATTTCATAGTCAAAAATATCGTGTGTCGCTATGGATTGCCAAGAAAAATTGTCTCAAACAACGGCACTCACTTTAATAGTGATCTGTTCATAGATTTTTGCGAGCAGCATGGAATTATCAAGAGCATTTCTTCAGGTGCTCACCCTCAAGAAAACGGACAAGTCGAAGCAGTCAATAAAATGCTAAAGGATACTCTGAAGAAAAGACTTGAGGAGGCGAAGGGGGCGTGGCCAGAGCAATTTCCTAAAGTCCTTTGGTCGTACAAAACTTCCCATCGAACAGCAACAGGCCCATACTCCAATTTCCTTAGCTTATGGGTATAAGGCTATGCTTCCTGTTGAGTTAGCTACGCCATCGTATCGAAGAATAACGTACGATCAAGGCTCTAATAGCCAGCTATTGATGGAATCTCTTGATTTAGTCGATGAAAAGCGAGAGCAAGCCCAACTCCGAGTAGCTGCTTACCAGCAAAAGGTCGCCCGGTATTTCAATTCTAAAGTATGCGAAAAGAAGTTCAATTTCGGAGACCTAGCACTTAGAAGGGTTTTTCTCAGCACCCGCGATTCGGCCGCTGGAGTACTCAGACCTAATTGGGAAGAACTGTACCAAATTGAAGAAGTCCTTCAACCAGGAACCTATAAACTTGCTCGCTTAAATGGAGATCTCATTCCTCGCTATTGGAATGGAGAACACCTGCGCAAGTATTATCAATAAACAATTCTTCCTAAATAATTGGCTTGTATTAATTTTACTTTTTACAAGTTATGAAAAAGGGTTGGTCATTTTACGTGACTGATCACTTATAAGTGTAAGATCTTATTGATCACTCGTACAGACATGTTTTGTCCATTTATTACGAGAAATAAAAGGGACTGTGCGCAGCCAGCCATTCTTGCCAACTATTGTATTTAATACAAATATTTGCTCATTACGTGTGTTATTTTGCTATATTTTTATTTGAACTTCTTTGCTACTAGCAGTAATGTTCGAACAGGTCCTAGTTAAGGAAAATGACCGAGGACCTAAAGCTCCTCAATCACTTGGTGGACAGATAAGGTATCTAGTAAAGCAAAGCATATCAAAAGGTATGTAAACACATGAGCAAAATAAGTGAAAGAATGCTAGGGTACTTAGAGTATTTTTCAAAATTTTGTTATTTTGTTAAATCAAGCCAAAGTACTATGCTAAGTTTGGTCGTACGAATAGGTGTTATAATAAAATGCATATATTATAATACCAAAATAAATTCCTTTACACTGCGAACAGTTACTGCTCGGATGTAATTGTCTGTTAAAAGAAAAAAAAAAGCTGCCCTTGCAGCAATAAAAGTTAAACATCATCTTTACATCACGACCCGCAAGTCGTGTATCTAAAAGATAAAGAAAGAAAAATAAAAAGTCTACGAGGCTGGAGGATCTTGAGGAGTGTTCTGGTCGGTAGTAGTGCCAGCTTCATTGTCTGCGTCGTCAATCCCCATTGCTAAGGAAATTTCTGGGGAAGCAGGAATTTTGGCTCTTTCTTCTTCCTCCAGGAAAATGGTGTATCAGGTTATTTGATTTCGTCTCAAGCGCTCAGACAGATAGCTGAAGTCGGCCTTTTGATTATGCTTCCAAAACTCGTAGAAGCAAAGGTGGGTGGCTTCCCTATACTTCTCCAAGTTTTTGGCATTAGTCTCTCCGAGCTCCTTAACGCGCCCCTCCAGCTCCTCTGTCTCCTTTTTGCTCGCAATTAGACCGAGCTCAAGTTGTTTGGCTTCTTGGAAGTTGAGTTTGGCACTCTCCCAAAAATTTTCTTTATCTTCATTAGATTTGTTCAGGGTAGCCCAGCACTCCAACAACTCTTCGGTCAGCTGGGCTTTTTGCTCGCACAGTTCATCGTTCTAGTTGGTCAATTCTGTGTTTTTCTCGAGCAGGTCAGCATTTTTCCCCTCGAGCACCTTCACTGCCTCAGTATGCCTGATATCCAAGTCTTTGGTCTGGGTGACCAAAGTACTCGTGCGGTGCCAACCAGCAGTGATAGTCAGCAATCCCTGCGGTCAAATACAAGAAATAAGATGATGGAAGAAATTAACAGAGTAAAATGACTCAATAACAGGAAAAAAAAAAACTTACACTGGCTATCTCATTCAGCCCTCGGTTTATTATTTGGTCGGCCTCCATGGAGCTGGTGCCGATGATGGCCTTTTGACTGCATTTGTGCTTGGAGAGTTTGTATATTCTCTCCATGGCCGAACTAACCACGGTGCTGGCTAGAGTGTCTTCGGGTTGAGTGTGGTGTCGCTGGTCGGTAGGCGCTGGAGGAGTAGAGTGTTGGTCGACCGGTGCAGTTGAAGATGGCTGGTCGAGTGGAGAAGGAGGTGGCATTGTTTGCTTTGTGGGAGGTGGCATGGTTTCCTTCGAAGGAGCAGCTGCTGAAGGACCCTCACTCCGGGCCTTCTTTGAAGCAATTTTGCTGCTTTCTCCGCGAACCCTCTTGTTGTCTTTCTTCCTGCTAAAGGGAGTAGCAACGGTGGTGTAGTGATTGAACACGTCTCCAGATGACATATATGCATGTAAGGAAATGTTGCGAGTAGTGAGACAATGTGTATAGATGGAGCTAAAAAGGGAAGCAAGGAAATTATAAGTACAGTACCCATGCTATAACTATTAGTCGCTACATTACTTACTGAACTACTGCTACCCTCACTTACTGCCTGGAAGAAATCTGAATCTAAGTTTGGAGTATACCTAAAGTTGCCTTCCCCGTCAAATAAATGATAGGGAATTGGCAAACTATCTAAGAATGAGAAGACAGTACTGTTCCCATCTGAACACTCGTCGATATGTGAGGGGGTTCGGAAGCTTTCTTTTTTCCTTTCCCGTAGGGGCAGGGGGAGCAGCTGCTCGTGGGGTGCTGGAGGGTTCCTTGATTGTCACTCCAGTCCTCCTCCTCCTTTGAGGTTGTGACACATCTGGGTGCCGCTCAGGAATTTCCTCGCCAGTCGCACTCCCCGTCGCGGACTCCCTCACGTCCTGGTGAGGTGCCAGAAGCCTGACCAGTCTCAGGTTTGCCTCAGTGACCATCTGTTTGATGCTCTTCTCTACGTCGGACATGCTTGCCGGTAGCGCTACTCGAAGCTCCATTTCTGGAGTAGGAGCTGGTCGCAATCATGGACCTAAAGAAAGCTAAATTTCTAAGAGAAATGCGGATAAAATAAAGGAAAATATACGACCAAGAAAACGAAGAAGTTACCTCCTTGGGTAAAGGCTAGGTTGTTGGCGACCAGGTCGGTAGTTAAAAAGTACTCCCGGTAGTACTTTCCTACATTAGACTTGTAGGTAGTCCCACTTAGGAAGGTGCGGGTCGTTTCCTGGTGGCAAAGATGAAAAAACCCCATATTTTCTTGGTTGGGGTTGGATTTGAGGTCGAACAGGTAGTTGACCTCATGTGGCATAGGAACAGACCACTTCTTATGACTGTAAAGGATATAGAGTGCGGAAAGCATTCTATACCCATTAGGGGTTATTTGGAAAGGAGCGACCCCAAAATAGTTGGCCACTCCTTGGAAAAAATGATGGAGAGGCAAGATCGCTCCTGCCTCGATGTGAAACCACGACCAGGCGCTGAAGGCGCCTCCAGGCAGGTTTGCCCATTGGTCTCTGGTGGGAAGGAATAAAGTAACCCCGGAAATTCCATACTTTCTAAGGGAATTATTTCTCATCCTAGCATTGATTGTGCTAGGAGGAGCAAGGTACCATTCAACGTTTGTTCGAATGGAATTTTGGAGTTGTGCTTGATTTTGGATTTCTGGGTCAGGGTATTTTCTTCTCGACCACTGGTCGAAGGAATTTCAGCCCGAGGAGCATGCTGATTTGAAGGAGGATTGGATGATTTCTTTTTCTGGGCTTTAGATTTTACTCAACCCATGTTTTGAGGAGGGGTCAGAGGATTATTTGGGGTTTTTCGAGAAAAACGGATCTCCAGAATTAGTCGTGACGATTGTTCCTCGTCCTCAAGTAGTTGAGCCAGAAGATCATCGTCAATTGGTCTCTCACCTCCCCACGGATCTTGCATGAAAATCTGAAAACAGATAAGGGGAGATGAGAATCTATGGCCTAAAGCTTATGTCTAAAAGTTGGAATAACACTGCTCGTGTATAAAAGATAAGCTTTTATATGACCAGCAGCATTCTGACAAAAACATTAAGTTTTATGCGAACAATTTGGAAAACAGATTAAAAAGTAGAAGTGAAAGGTTTTTCATGGAAAACTTTTTGACCCTAAGAGGGCGGGAAAAACCTAGTTTTTCAACAATCTTAAAAATTGTAACGCCTTGGATAGCCAAGACCGCTACATTGTGTACTTTTAAAGGTGCAAGACTTGCTTATCAAGTCATTAATTTGAAAACGTGTCATTAAACATGTAAGAACTAGGGTTAAAAAGGTTTTGGTCTTAAAAGACTCATTTTATATTATTAAACTGTTATATACATGGGATCCCAAAAGAAACAGAGTTGAAAGTTGATTTACAGACTTCCAAAAGTATATAAACAAAGGTAAGCCATACTAAGGCAAAATAGACAATCTCTGGGTCTCACGTCCCTGCCTAAACCTTAACCATGGCGGCCTAGCAACTGGTCATGTACATTCCGCCCGCTGAGCTCTCCAATCAATGCTGATCCAACTTGGCCTTGCCTTTACCTGCACCACGTAGCACCCGTGAACCAAGGCCCAGAAAGAAAACATGTGCAACACAAACAATAGAAACAGATAACAAACTCACTAAGCATGAACTCTCATCAAATAATCCACAATAGTCATACATCATATATTCAGAGTCATGGATGCAATCAAACACCTATAACATTTATATCACATAATAATCAGGGCCAACAACTTAGGCCGCACCCTCTGTTTATCCCACTGACTCCAGCCCGCTTAAACCGAGCTCAGTGCATATTAAGCTATCCTCGGCTACCAGTGGCCGAGCCGCGCCCTGTGCGCTAGTGTAACCCTTGGCACCCTTAGGCCGTTGGTTCACTAAATAACTTGCATGGCATAATACCATCTTTTCAAGCATCCATAATAGGGAACCCTTAGTCCCGTCACATATATTCAACCAGGTGCAGTTTTCTTACCTTTGATCTTTGCAGTAATTATTTACGAGCAACACTCCTCAGGCACGATTCGATCCCAAGCCTAAGCTTTTATCACCTAGTCACAACCAAAGTACAAGGTTCCATTAATATTTAAATTAGGGTTTCCGGTTACAAAACTAGCTTCTGGGAATCCGAATTCCACCAAGCACGGTGGTGAAAACGATCTTGAGCATTCTAGACCACATTCCCATGCCTAAAATCCCTAAAAGTTCAAGTGCATAACTAAGGGTTGCGGCCCTTGAAGCTTAGCCGTGGCCCTAGCCTCAAATAGAGCCGAGGACCACCCCTGGAAGAGGACACGCACCGTGGCCCTTGCCTTGGGCACTGCGGCGCTCACCTTTGGCCGAGCCCTCTTGGGTCATCTTCATCCTAGGGCTGCAGCGCTCTAGAACAGATCCGCGGCCCTTCCCTTCGAACCCAGAATTCCCACCATTTCTAGGCTTGAAAACTTAGCCAAAACCACCCTTAAACTTCCTACTTCAACACCCAACAATCCCAACACTTTTAGCATGACTTAAACAACATAATTCCACAGAAAACCCAGCCTAACATACACTAGAATTCTCTTCCCAATTTCTGAAACTCAAGATCTATAAACACTCAAACCAGCCATTCAAACCCAAATTAAAACTTCTAAATCATGAATTGAAACTTACCTCTTCTGCTGGACCACTTCACCAAGCCAAAACCAAGCTAATTCCTAAGCTTTCCTCCTTAATTCTGTCTTTAAACATCAAAACCATATTTACCTCAAAACCCAACCAAAACCCAGAATTTCTAACCACAAAATAAGAAATTAAGTGCTTACCTCAGCCTTGATTTAGTTCTTGATTAATTCTTGAGCTAAGCCTCCAAATCCCCACCTCAATTCTCAGAAATTCCCAGCTTGATTCACTAAATTCTCAATGGTTTCCTCTTTGTGTTTCCTTGAATGAGAGAGTAAAGAGAAGGGCTGAGAGAGAGTCGGTCTAATATTTCTGTCTACTGTTTTCTATTCCTTTAGTCTAACCTTATCTTGTTAAGTAAATCCCGAGGCTCGGGGTGCCGAAACCGTCCCCGAGTGCAAAACGGTAAAATTCCCCAATATACCCACCTAGACTTCCTAACCTCAAATATATCTCCATATTTTTACTTTCATAACCCGATAGTCTAAATAGCTACCCGATACCTAAAATATCCCTGACTTATCCAAAGTCAGCTGTTAAGCCCTGTTGTGACTTTTCCCCGCTAACCAGCCCTAGGATTGCCTTGAGTCATGCTCTGCAGACCTACCCACATAATAATGTGGTTCTCACAATTTCCATATACACATATCACATTAAAGCCAATATAACCACACAAGCATCATTAACCATATAATCATGCATTTATATCAATATATTCATGCAAACCATATTTATTCCAATTATGCCTTCCCAGCATGCTAATCAAGGCCCTTAAGCCTCATTAGCGAATTTGGGTTCGTTACAAAAATCAAATTTTTACTTCGATTTTACGCCCTAAATCTATAATCTCAACTACCAAATTGATTCTCAACCTCTATAAAGCATTATTTCACTACCCTATCAAACACAGATCAGTGTAATCGTCTACCTCGAAGCAATTTTTTTTTCAAGAACAGTCGAGAATGCTCAAAAACTTATAATACAAAACGAAGATGAAACAAGTGTTGTATGGCATCTCAAATAACTGGAAGGTTCAAAAAACTTACTTGAATAAAAATTGGAGTACGAACATGTGCGTCTCGAGCGACTGAGCAGAAGTACCTTGGATAAGCGATGAAAGTTTCTGGGTTTGTTTGGCTCTGTTCTTCGGTGTTCTTGAGGAGAAAGTAAAAAGTAAAAGGTAAAAAATGATCTTGGGGGATTATTTATATTGATCGTGGCACTGTAAAAGAGGTAATCATGGAATTACTTTTTTCAAAGCATGGGGAAACACAATAGCCGTCATATAATTTTTTGGGAAACCGAACAAACTTGATTGGACATGATTGGTTACCTTTTTCGAGAAGGCATGGATGGCTCTGACAGGTCTTATGGGGCGTACGAAAGGTCGGACACCTAAGTTTACTTTATGCTGGTCACAGTAAAATAAACTTGGGGGGCAAATGTTTACCCAAAAATGGCTTCTGATGACGTGGCAAGAACTTATTACATGTGGTTGGCACGTGGCAGCGTCAAAGTGAAGAGATGTTGTTCGACTATCGACCAGCTCCTTATTGCCTCATCAGATCTCGTGATTAGATGCGACCAGCCTGGTCGTATGCTTCGGTTTATTTCCTTTAAAGATATGTAATCTTGTAATAACTGTATTTCCTCTTTATTGCCTTGATACGCGGATATTAAGAATAATTAAGGCCCATTGGCCCATGTAACCCCCCTTGAGCCTATAAATATGAATGAGGGCTCTAGGAGGGGACTTTTGAACCTTTTTTCTGAAGACTCATAGCAAGAGCGTAAGTGTGATTATCCACCATTTTGTTGTAATTCTCCTAAGGCTTGTGAAACTCAAGAACCCTAGTTCTTTGATCACGGCATTGAGATTCAACATCAATAATAACACTAAGTGGACGTAGATCATTACCACATTGTTGGGACCAAACCACTATAATCATTTGTGTCATTTCTTTACTATTTGATTCCATTCTTGACTATCATCTCATTTATTGTCGTAATTCTGACTCCGTGTCGTTGGCCAAATCAAGGGTCAACAATAGTTAATTGTTATTTGTTCTAATTTGGCATTTTTAATTTTTAATATTTAATTTTTATTGTTTAATATTTATTTGGATCAAGGCTATGTTGTGTTTCAGGAATTGTTGGTATATGCGAGGAAGTAAACAAAAGGAAATCATACCAATAGATCTTGAAATTGAGAAAATGTGTAGAAAGAATCGCAAGATAAAGAAAAGTCTGGACTTTACCATGGCTGAGAACGCAAATAACGTTGTCAACCATAATGCAAATATAGATAATGCAGTTGAAGTTAATCTACCATTAAGGAATTATGTACTCCCTACTATTACGGGGATACATTCAAGCATTCGTCCTCCAACTGTTGAGGCAAATAATTTTGAGATAAAACCCTCAATTATTCAGATGGTGCAAAACTGTGTACAATTTGGGGGGTTACCAAATGAGGATCCAAATCTACATATCATAAAATTTTTGGAGTTATGTGCGACATTTAAAATGAATGGGGTGAGTAACGATGTTGTACGATTGATACTATTCCCATTTTCACTAAGGGATAGAGCTAAGAGTTGGTTGAATTCTTTACAAGCCAATTTCTATACTTACTTGGGAAGATTTGACTCAGAAGTTTCTTGGTAAATATTTTCCTACTGCCAAGCCAGCCAAAATTAGAGGAGAGATTAACAACTTCCATCAACTGGATGGGGAGTCTTTGTATGATACATGGGAACGATTTAAAGAATTTCAAAGGAGATTCCCACATCATGGAATAGAGAAGTGGCTATTAGTTCATACTTTTTACAATGGTTTGGGGGGGAATATAAGAACAATTATAGATGCAGCATCAGGAGGAGCGTTTATGAGAAAAAGCGCTAATGAAGCGTATGAGCTGTTGGAAGAGATGGCTATGAATAATTATAATTGGCCTATTGAGCGAGAGAATAAGAAAGTAGTGGGAGTCTTAGAAGTTGATCCAATAGCTATTGACCGCTTAAGTAGCATCTCTAACCAAAAAATTGTAGCAAACTAATCTCGCCACACATGCAATGCAAGTGCAGAATGTCATGAGTTGTGAGATTTTTGGAGGACCTCATTCTTATGAACAATGCCCGAGCACAGCTAGTTGCTCAACAGATGTAAACAATATGTCCTTGGAACAGGCACAGGTTATAGGTAATTTTTGAAGACCTGCACCCAATACTTACTCAAATTCCTATACACCTGCCTGGAAAAATCATCTTAACCTATCTTGGAAAAATAATCAAGGATTACAACCACAATATCCAAAGTACCCACCTCAACAACCTCCTCATCAACCAACTTATGGATTACATGCTAGACCATATTATGATCCAAACCCACACCCATCTCATCCACCACCTCCTCAAATGAACCCATCAACAATTCAGCCAGACCAATTAAATCAATTCATGACAAAGACAAGGTCTTCCATCAGAAGTTTGGAGACACAAATAGGTTAATTGGCTCAAATGTTCTCTAGTAGACAGCAAGGAAATTTGCCTAGTTCTACAAAGGTAAATCCTAAAGAACAATGTCAAGCTGTCACTTTGAGGATTATCCTAAAGAACAATAATTTTTCTATGCACCAAACATAATTATTGTATAATTATGTGTAATTAATTAATTTAGAATTAATTAATTATTTGATTTAACAAAAATATAATTAATTTTGAATTAATTTATTTTTGGGATTTTGGTATTTAAATAATAATAAAAATTGGGAAAAATCACATGCCTTCATTGTCATGTGGTACACGTGTAGCACAGTGCACAGTCACTGTGCTACACACACAAGAAGCTTCTAGAAGTTTCTTTGTTCCACAATTTCAGTTATTTAAATATTAAATAAATAATGAGATATTGTAATATGATTAAAATATTATTATTTAAACAAAATCTGATAACTGATTAGTTATTTTTAAATTGTTTTAAATAACTAATATTTATTTTAATATATTGGATATATTAAATATAGGAGAACAGTTTTCAGAGCGATACTTTTCAGTGATAGAAAATATATCGTGAAATCTCCCTGAGAGAAATAGAACAGTGATACAAGCATAGGTCACTGTTCTTCCAATCTTTGGTCCAAACTTTATCAGATCTCATGTGTTGAGAACATCTGATAAATAGATTTTGCTTATTGTTTTGTATAGAGAGCCCACACTCATTCTTTGTGTGCTGAGAATATTTTGGAAGACCTTGATGTGGAATCTGAAGGATTTTTGCCATACAAAAAGATTGCAGCAAGGAAGGACTTGAGGTAATTTTCTATTCGTATCTTTGATTCAATATATATATATGTATGTGAAGAAGTAGATCTAGAAATCTTGTGGGGTTAAATTAACAATTTTGATTGTTGTTACGCTGCGTATAATCTCTTATTTGATCTATAAAAGCCAACAAATGGTACCAGAGCCATCTTCACATATATGTATATTGAATCTGTGTGGGTTTAGTTTTATGCATTAATTTATTTTTGATGAATGAATTGATGGCTTAATATGATTGAATGCATGGGAATGTTGAATCATTAATTGTATGGTATTTTTGGGTTAGGATTAGTTTATGATTAGATCATTGTGTAAGCCATTAAAGGGCATAGGATTTATGTAATTTTATTTGGTTTTTGACACCATAAAATTGTAATTCCGATCACACAAAGTCAAACGGAGCCCAGGATTCAAAATTCAGCCACCGTTCCTCCGAGGCCACCCTCCGAGCCGCTGTCGGGGACGTCGTACGGACGGTACGGACGTTGTACGGATCCGTACAAGTGGGCCCCCAACACCAAATGGTGCCACGTGTCCCCGTCTTACTGGTCTAGAATTTTTTTTATTTTTTTGAAATTAATCTGTTATTTTTTAAAAAAGAATTAAAATGTTAAATATCCTATTTGTTAGAAATTTGATAATTTTATTATCCTAACAAACTTTTTTGAATATGTTATTTAAAAAAAATTAAAAATAACTGATTTTAATTAAATTTATTTCAGGTTTTTTAATTAAAAGTTATTTTAATTAAAAAGGAAAATAAAATAATGATTATTTAAAAGTTTTGTTTTAATTAATCAAGATAATTAGAAAATTATTTTCTTATTATTATTCTGGACCAACGACACATATCCTGCCGAAAGTAAAGTAAAGAAGCCCAATGGAGATCAAGGCAGATTTATTTTATTTAATTTTAATTTTATAAAGAGGTTGTAAAATTAGAAATACCCAAAAGCACTCGGTTCAACATTTATTGTTTATTTATTTATTTAAATAATTATTTTCATGTGATTGATAACTGTTCATGCATTTTGTGCCATACCTATAAAACTCACACAGTCATTATCGTGCATCTCATTGGTAGAAACATGATTATTAGGATTTTCCTATATGTTTATATGATTTGTTTTGCGAAACCAATTGCATATAAATTACTTAGTTTTATTCTTTGAAAACTTGGAAAAATATCACATCGGTTTTAAGTCTTTATGACTTAATTTCTTTAAACCAAATTTATTTTAAAATTGTTTTTTAGTAAAGTTTAGATTAACATAATTGGTAATTTAAAATTTGATATGGACCTAGAAACTCGCTTTCTTTCCAATTTTAATTATGTTCAAAAAGTTTAAAGAATCTATAATTAATTTGGAATTAATTAGGTTATAAACACTTATTTCAAAATAGTGAGTGGGAGAGGGTTGATAACTCAACATAACCCGTGGTCTCCATTATTAATATAACACCGTGAGATATGAATAGCGCCTCGCGACGACTTTGTTTTCATCCCCCTAAGGAAGGTGTCTAGACATGTCA
The DNA here is from genome assembly GCF_963169125.1 of Humulus lupulus. Taxonomy (NCBI): domain Eukaryota; kingdom Viridiplantae; phylum Streptophyta; class Magnoliopsida; order Rosales; family Cannabaceae; genus Humulus; species Humulus lupulus. The sequence goes on along the minus strand of NC_084800.1, from coordinate 175,278,338 downwards.
ATAGCAAGGTTATATTTCTTACAAAGATAAAAACTAATGATGTATTTTAGGTTTGACCGACCCTAAGGCGGCATGTCCTAAGTTAAGTCATGAACTCCGAAATAATGGGTTACACTCACAAAGTTATGAGTTGCAGTGGATAATCATAACTTGACCAAACTAAGCGATACTTTAATGTTTAAAAGAGAAAATAATGAGTTATCTTAAGTTTTAAACAATAAAGATAAGAATGTCTTATAAATTCTCTCACATTAATTTGACCGACCCTAAGGCGGCACTTTATGTAATGCCCCAAGTTTCCTAATAAGGTTTAGGACCTTGATTAGGAGGCCGGGAGGGTCATAATTGATTTATTATGGTATTTAATGATTATATGCATGTTTATGTGAATTATATTATTATATGATGGTGAATGCATGCATATGGGCTCATATTTTGAATGCATGGGCATTTTGGTAATTTGGCCGTTGGGGGCGTAATTGTGTAATTTTATGCATATGGGTGAATTATAATTTTACCACATTATATGTGGATTGGTTCGAGCCATTCGACATGAGACGATCATGAGGCGCAAGTTTTCAGTCTTGTCATAACGGGATTAAGTTCGAGGCACGGGGAGAGTCTCGGGATCATTTTGATGATTAGAACATTACTGGGAATTAAAGGGTAATGGGATATGATTTATTGGCATTTGAGAATGTTGAGATTAGCGGGAATCGGAGAGCGTTAATTATAATTAACGGTATAGGTTGGAAATGACGAATTTACCCTTGAGAGTGTTTAGAAGCTTTTAAATTGGCCTAGGGGCATTATGGTCTTTTGACCTTAAGGATTTATATCAGCTTTGGGGTTTGGAAGGCTGTAGAAAACAGAGTAAAACAGAGACATCCCTCCTCCTTCCCATACGTTACTTCTCTCCATTTTCTCCTTTGGTGTTCTTGAGCTCAAGGTGGGATATTAAGTTAGGAAACTCAAAGGCTGAGGTTGTGGACTCGGTTTAGCTATTGAGGAAGGTTCAAAGCTGGTTTTAAGGTGAGTTCTAGCCATTGAATTCAGGTCGTGCTATGTTTTCCTTTTGGTTTTCAACTTATGGTTTTTGATGTAGGAAGTGGGAATCAAGGGGAGTTCTTGTGTATGTTTGGTTGGGTTTTGATGAGGGGGAGTTATGGGTGATGTTTGGAGGTTTAAATGAGTGTTTGGAAGAGGTTATGAGTTGATTTGAAGGGCTGGTTTGAGAGGAAAAACACAGGGGAAAAGTTGAGTTCGTGTGCTGAGTTATGGATGGTCTAGGCTGAGCACTGCGGCGCAGCTATGGAGCGCTGCGGCCCTTGGCGTCTGGCAAGGAGGCCCTCTCTGTCTGGAGGGCGTGCCGTGGCGCAGCAGGGGAGGGCCGCGGCCTTTTAGGTCATTTTGGCCAGAATAGTGTTTTTAGCTTGGGGATTCAAGCCTAAGGCCTCGGGGTTGAACCTAGTACCCGGTTGGGTAGTGTTTGATGTCTCGGAGGCTGGGTTTTGGTTTGGGAACCTTTTATTATTCATTTTATTGATGGAATCCCATAATTGGTTATGACCAGGTGACCGTTAAAGGACCAAAGGACTAATCGTTCTCAAAGGTCGTTTCTTTTATTAATTCTCGCTCGAACCCAAGGTAAGAAAACTGCACCCCATATGTGACATGCATGGCTGTGATTGACGCATGTTGGATATTGAATGTGAACATTGATAGCATAATGAATGTTTGGAAATCTTGCCCATTTTCATATGGTTATTATTGAGGCATGCTGGGTGATTAAGTGTGATGCATGTGATGCACGAGAAACATGTGATTAGGGCATGCCATGAATGTTGAATATGAGATTGGTCAGAGCTTGAGTCTCTGTGTTTGTGCATGATCATAATTATGCTAGCAACTGTTTAGTAAGCATGCTAAATGCCCTGTTCTTGGATAATTGGCATATGATACACATTGATAGCATTGCTTACTTGTGCATGGTACTAACTAATTAGTCAGGTTTGGCAAAGGTGCTAGTATCAACTGTGAAGCTGTGACTCACTAGTCAGGTTCGGCAGTGGTACTGGGCACTGGTCACATCGTGCTAACTCACTAGTCATGACAGCCTTCGTGTGTTTAGTGCAAGCTATGTCGATTGGACCTAATCGACCTTCTGCATTGAATGACTCAAAGAGCATTAATGCAGGACCGACCTTAAGTTCGATGAATATAAACAAGCGTTTATCTAGCCAGAGGCTAGTCATTTAGAGCTAGGGCCAGCGAGCCCCGTGACTGTTAGGTCACATGGCTATGGGTACCGGCCCCTTAGTGACATGCTTGTCAGTCACTCATTTGATAAGAGCCATTGCGGGAAAGCCTAGGTAACGGTGTTGTTACACGGCTATGGGCACTAGGCCCCTAGTGACTTGGTTGTCAGTCACTCAGTATGGTTTACCAGGACCTCAAAGTGATGTTCACTCATCTGATCAGAGCTCACTACAACATTTTTGACCAAATATTACGGTCAAATATTACAGAATTTGAAAAACGTTATTAATGCTACGGGTAAATAATAAGACACATATAAAATTTTGGAGACAAAGAGCGGCAACTGAAATAATGGGCGCCAAAAATAAAATACACACGTCTTTTTTTAGTTTTTTATCTAACCTCTAACCTTTCTCATTCTGTCTCTCTCACTTCTCAATCCTCTCTCACTTCTCAACTCTATTCTCAGTCTCTCACTTCTCAACTCTCTATCTCCTTGACATCTAACCTCTCGGATCTCTCTCCAAGTCTTACCATTTCTCATGTAGGTGGCTGGTGCAAGAGGCTGGACAGCGATGGAAACGGGGCTCAACGATGCGTGGGCTCGATGATATTTCTCTCTCTCCCTGCTTTCGACGGTTATGCTCTTATTTTGCGTGGATTTACTAGCTTTCACCATTTACCTCTATTTTTTTGCCTCAAATTTCAGCTACAAATCTTTCTTCTAAGGGAAATTTTGGACCTTATTTGCTTTTATGTGCTCTATTTTTTTAGTTTTGTTTTTTATTTGTGAGATACCAAAAATTTTGATTTGGGGATACTGAAACCCTTAAGTAGTGTTATAGCTCCATTAATCATATGGGTTTTGTGATTTGGGGATACTGAAACTAATAAAGACTCCCAGTTTAGTTTCTTCTTTTTTCTATTTTTGTTTCTTTCCACTCACAGGTTCTCGTTGGAATTTATGTTTTAATTAAAGGCATTTTTTAATTTCCTTTTAGTTGGTTTTTGTAGAATTCTGAAATACTAGATGAATTGAGGCAATTGGCAAGGGCTTCGAACTATGGGTAATATCTTTTTCTTTTCTATTATTTAAGATCAATGCACAAAATTACTATGTTATTAATATAGCTATTTGGTTTCGATCCCATTTGCTCAATACACTTATAGTTTTTTCGACTAAGCAAGATAAATCAGTGATTTTAAGAGAATAATCGTTGCTTTTGCAGGTAAATCTCAGATATTCTATTTTTGAGCCAAAAGAAGTGGCAGTAGTAAATCCACAACTTTAGGAGGCTAAGAATTTTGGTCAAATATAAATCTTTTGTGTTTTTGTTTTTCTTTTTAAGGAGCTCTTGTTTGCAAAATGTGTATCTTCATAGGAGTACCACTATTCAAAGAAAATTGCTCTGTTTTCCATCTCTGGTATGTTCAAACGTTGATTATCAAATGGTTGCAGTCACATATATGCACCATCATAGCCAAGACGACAAATAAACACTAATGCGAGACATATATATGTATGATATAACACTGAAGGTACTAAATCAACACAAATAATATTGAATCTTTATATCTTTATTTTGTGTTTTCTTTTCTTTTGGTACCATATACACATGCTTTTCTAATATGAAGCACATATATATATATGTTATTTTGTAGATTTTGATTGTTAGTTTTGGGCTTATAATATTAAGTTTTATTTTTGTAGGTTTGTGAAATATAGGAACTAGCAAAACATAATTAAATCTAAGAATACTTACTCATGTGCCTAAATAGCATAACCAAGCAAAGTTTAGATGAGTCGTTGGCTACCTAAAATTTTCATTTTTTGTAACTTTGTTAATTTTATTTATTTCTCTTTTTTTGTTATATATATACACACACTCTAGTATTTATTGGGTTCTCTGTTTTTTTGAAATGTAGACCAGGTGTTTGTGAGAATGCCTCACTGAAACCATTAAATAATCTGAAGATTAATTTTCACATTCTTCAGGTATTTCTTTGCTGTTAATATATATTTAGTACTCCACTGTTTCTTTCTTTCTTTCTATTATTTGATTATGAATTATTATTCTTGGGATGCAAAAGGGTGAAATAAAAAAATCACTTAATTACTTTGTACTATGTTTTTAGGTCGAATATTGGTGATATATATGATTGTTTTATATATTTTAGATTAGTCATTTAATGTTGTAATATCAAAGAAAAGCCATTATTAATAATCCTTAAATAACATTAAGGCACATGTAGTACATGCTTCTTGTTCTCTGTAGCTACTAGTTGGCTTTGATAAAGTTTGTGAGTAGCAAGTTCAAACTAGAATTTGAACACTAAACTCTGAATGTGAACTAGTTGTAGTTTTAACAGATCTTTATGCTACTTAAATTCTTCCATGTAAAGTTTTGAGATATTGTTGGAAGCTCAAATGGGATTCTGTTAGTTATGTTGCTCTAAATATTTTGCTATATGCATATACCGGCTTTGTATTCTGTTATAGACTATTAACTGTAATGAATAAGGCTTCTTGAGTTTAATATTATTAATGAACCAATAAGTTTTCCATGATTCTATTGTTTAGCCATAGCTTTGTCTTTCTATATATAAGAGAGGACTAAATCTTTACAAGAAATACAAATTATTCAACATTGCTTGGTTCTTTAATACACTTCACAACAACTTTGATAATCATGATTTTCCATATAAATGAATTTCTAAGCTTTGCCTTGTGAATGAGCTAGATGACAGCTTGCTTCTTGGACTATGCTAATTAATTCTATGTATTATTTATTATCCCAAATCATATTTAATTTCTCTTTTAAAATAAATCATTTTTCATGTATTAAATCTGATTTTATTTTTGATACAGTAATCATCTACACGTCCTATTTTCCATTATTTGGTCCTCCTTTTGATGTATTGATTATTCCAGTAAGTTTTATTGATTATAGGTTGACTTGTCTTGATGTTCGTTCTCTTAGCTTTGTGCATTGAAATGGTGAGTATTTTGGCGGTCCTTGTTGTATTGTTGTTGGTCTAATAATCATAATACTAACTAATTTGAGTTATTAGGCTTAGTGTATCAATTAGCATGATGTTGTGTTTAAAAATATGTTTTCTTTAATTTTTTTATGGCAAGGGGGACTAAGAAGTTTCAAGAAATCTTTTTGTTGTTGGTCTAATATATATGCTCATGCTTGCTGATTTTTGTTGATTTTGATGTTTGTGGTTATTTTTTATTTAAGATATATATTGGTTTCTTTAACTTTTATTGTGCTTGAATGCATTTTTATAATGCAATGTTATGATCTGAGATTCTAACTTCTCTCTTCTCTCTTACTCTGTTAATTCTTGTTATTCAGAGGCACACAAAAGAGAAACTTTGAGGGCATTCTTCTACTATCTTACCTAAACTTGTTTGAAGGTGGTTCTTGAAAATATCGCACGGGCCTTGAACAGTGGAGCTTTACCGTTCAATAATCTAGAATGATAAAAGTAAGGGTTTTGAAAAATTTACTTTTCTTTTTTATCTATCATGTGTAATTTTGAACTCTAGCGTAAGATTCTTTTGATTTTTTATCTTCAGTTATAGGAAGTATTTTTTTTGCTTTAATCTTTAGTTATGGGTATGCCATTTGATTCCAAAAGCCCCAATTGAGCAATGGATTAGGTGTTATTTTCCTTTTAGCTTTTAGTTTTCTTTTGGTTTTCTTTAGATGTTTTCTTACATTTTGAGTAATGGGTTGCTTTATATTGCTCATTTATATGAAATGAATTAAGATAGGTCTGGTTATTGCAAGAGAAGAAGGCCTATGCTTGTTTCTCTTCTTCTCCTTTCTCTTCTCTCTTACATCCTGGTATGGGCTATCTCATGGTCATGCCTTGTTACACGTTTAGTCTATCTCTCTCTCTTTATATATACATATATATATAGTCTTCTTTTTTTTTGTTTGGTTTGTTCTTGACGATGCTTTTCTGGGATTTTCCTTATTTTGCAGATTCCCCCCCATGATGTAAGTGAAGAATTGTCTTCTGATTTGAATGCAAAAGTTCTTCCAATTTCTCTTGACCTTAATAGTAATTACCTTCCCTTCTCTTCTTAATATTCATATTTTTCCTTTTTCGGTCAAACAGTAACTCTTTCGTTACTGTTTTGCGTTTTATTTTTTTAGTTCTATAACTCTTGCTTTTATTGATAATTTAAAATTGATACGAATAGGAATGCCAATTTGGTGGGCTATTATCTGTCGTTGACATTTAGAGCTTACTTGTTATTAGTGCAGACTAAGATCTCCGTTTTTGCAACTCTACCAATCTTTGCTTGCCATCCTCCATATTGGTGATGTTTGAAGAAAGAAATTATTATTATTATGTATTTAATTTGGGACTTAGTTTCTTTCATATTGCATTGTTTTCTTGTCCATTTTTTCTCTAAGTTTGAATCAATTCCTGCTTTTAGAATATCTTGATGCCTAATTAGTTGTGTGAAAGAATGTGTTTTTATAAAGTATTGATTTTGGTTATATAGTTTAGGTGCTTGGTTAAATGTTTCAATGAAAGATATATGAAATATACTTGTCATCATCTGAGCTGCTTTTAATTTTCATATGTCAGCTTCTTTTTCCAACTATATATGCATATATATCTCTGTTCTTAGCTTTACTGCTTCAACATGAACTCAGGTAGTAAATAAAAACTCTAGAGTATATATTTTCTTCCTTGTCATAACTTTGGAAATCACTTAGTTTATATCCTCAAAAGAAAGCCTTTATTAGTACAAACATCATGTCCATTTTTAAGTGGTTTCTTTTTCTCTAGAGTTAATTATGAGAAATTCATAAACATTTTTTAGTAAATGAAAATCGTATTGTTTTGCTTTACTAACTCTGTTAGATCATTCCTTTTATGTTTTGCTTTAATCGTATTCTCTCTTATGTTTTATAGGGGTGTTGTTATGGGAAGTTTATGGTCTGTTACTTGTCATTTTTTTGTAGTTTTCACCATGTTTCCTTGTTTTATGTTTCCCCTGGTTTTGTTTGTCTTGAAGTTGTCCCTCTGTCTCTATAGTTTCTAGTTTTTCCTAGTGATTTTGTTGTCTCTGTAGCTTTATAATGGTTTGTATAAATTATATATATAAAGGACTTCTTTTTAGGAATTTTGTTGCAGCAAGTAAAATTTAATCAAAAGAAAAAGAAGGGAAGATTTCAAGTGCTAATAGAATAATTAGTTTCTCTTTGAAGCTTGTGTTGTTGTTCAGTAATTTTCCCTCTTTATTTGTTTATTAATTATTTATAATTTTGCTATTATTTGTTCTAAAGTGCATTTTAGTTTTTATGTGTTTATTAATTATTTATAATTTTGCTATTATTTGTTCTGAATGTCTTATTATTTTTTTGAATGCATACTAAGCATAACTTATATTTATGAATTAAGTGAGATAGAAATAAGATAACTCGTCTTCTATGAAGTCATCATCATTAAAGTCTCTTACTTTCGTTACCATTCGAAGATTATAGTTACTTCCCCTTTAACCTTTTCCATCTATTGTTGTATTTGATCCCAATTACTTGGATTGGCTACCATGACGTTGCAAATTCTTGGCCTTAATTTTAGCAGATAAATTGTTTCTACTACCTAATTTTTCACTATGATTAGAAGAGACCAAATAATTATTAAACAAATGTTCTTGTAGTGCTGAATTTATCTATTGCTTCTTTCCCGCTCTTTTGGTTTGTTCATACTTTCTCTCATTTGGATCATTGTACCTATCATTTTGACAGCTGGTTTTTATATTTGCTGGGGATGCCTTGTATGGGTGCCTTCTATATATACTTCTCCTGGCATGTACCTGGTCAATCATCCTGTACACCTTGGAACTCAGGTATAGAGTTTTCTATTCTAAGTTTATTTGGTCAATAAAATGTAATATTACTGCTTTCGTTCAGGAACAGTTCCAAAATGTTTTTCAACCTTTTCAAAATGTGAACACTTTTCTGCATTACTAGAGAGTAGGAAACTATAGCAATGGCTATGTAGATACCTTGGTGGGATTCAAACTTTAGACCTTATGGAAGCAAACCACATGTCTTCCCATTTGAGCTAACTCCCCTTGGTATACACCAGTAATATTATTATTAGCTTGTAAAAGCTGTATATTGGCAATTTGATTCTAGATTTGAGTTAGAAGCTGCAAATCTATTCTACCAGCCAAATGCAAAAGTTGAATGCTTGTAACTTTGTTTGTAAGCTGCCAAGCCCATGAGATGAGCGTAGACTTGATTTTTTTTGCAACCAACCATACTTTCTTTTCTGTCCTATTTCCCCATTGTCCCTGTTAAATTAATTCTTAATTTTAGTTGTCTACTTTGCTTTGTCACAGTTGGCACTCTACATCCTAGTAGCAGGCATTCTTTGCATATACATCAACTACGACTGTGATAGGCAAAGGCAAGAGTTTCGCAGAACAAATGGCAAAGCTTTGGTTTGGGGTAAAGCTCCATCAAAGGTATATGGTTCTCTGAAACTCGTTATTTGGTTCTCATTATACATACAATTTTCTGTATATCTGCTGCTAAATCCTGCATAATTCTTCCCTTTCTGTTTCACAGATAACTGCCACTTACACTACCACAACTGGGGAAACAAAAAGCAGCATTCTTTTAACTTCGGGATGGTATGTTTTCAGGCTCTGCCATGTAAATATGAACTAACTGGATTTTTTTTTCTTCTTGGTTATGAATGCGGGGGGTGAGCATGCTGTTGTTGGCCTACTTGCTCCAACAGGATGTTGGAAACCTTGAAATGGGTACACTATGTATATAAAATGAGCATTCTAACCATGTGGATGGTTTGGTTTTCTGATAGAGGGTGCTTTCTTCTTCTATTTCTATGAGCCATTGTCCTAATTTGTCAAATGCTAAAATTCTAAAAACAAAGTTCTCTGGTTCACGCAGGTGGGGATTAGCTCGACATTTCCACTATGTCCCAGAAATATTAGCTGCATTTTTCTGGACTGTTCACGCAGGTTCGGTACAGGGTCATCCCCGGAATTTACTGAGAAAATGTTGCACAAGTGTTTGTTCTATGTTGAGAATGGCATGTATATTCAGCCTTTCCAAATTAAATGATGGCAGGCTGGTATCATGTTGTTGTTATTGTTGTTTTTGTAATGGTCAACTTTATGGATGTTGTATTTCTCTCATCTTCAATGACCAAAAACTTTTCTTGTTTAGGAAAATTACTATAAAGTTTTGTTTCTATTTTTCATTTTTGAAGTAAAAATTGTTCAAGATTATAAAACTTTATTATGTTATGCTTTCAAACTTAAGTTAGAACTAAGATCTCATGAAGTAGACACATTTATGGTTTGAGTTAGTTATTGTTTAATGTAATACTTATGGTTTATCAATCTATTGAGAATTACATTTTATGATTAATTTTGATTTTTTTTATCAAAATACAATAATGAAAATCTTTTAATTAAAAAAAAACCATGTAAGTATACTTATCAAAATAAAATTTAAAATTTTATTACTATATGTTATGATTTAAAAGCATATTATAAGCGTAAAAAATCGTTATGGTTTATATAATATAACAAACTAAAAATGTTATCAAAATAATCAAATGTAACAGTTGAAAAGTGTTATGAAAAAAATACAAGATTAAACTTCAAATTTATAATCAAAAACTCTATCTAAATGTTATTATTTGAATATTATAGCACCTAAAAATGTGTTATTGAATAGTTTAAGATAACACCGAACATAACATTCAAAAAATGTTATAGAAAAGACTGGACTTTTAATAACATGGGCTACGTTAGCATTTTCAGAAGTGCTATCAATAGTCCCAGATAGCACTTTTTAAGTGTTATGAATACTGTTTTTTCTTGTAGTGGCTATGAGCTCTGTATGATCATTTTGATCATCATATGCATGGCTTTGGGCACTGAGGCCCCAGTGACTTGCTTGTTGGTCACTCAGGATGGTTTACTAGAACCTATTGAAGGTTAGAGGCTTACCCAACAGCCAGCCTTCCATTTGAATTAGTGACTTGCTTGTCGGTCACTTAGTATGGTTTACGAGAACCTCAAGTGTTGCGACACTCATCTGATTAGGATTGACTTGATAGTCCTCCAATCAGAAGGCCAGGACTTCTTATCCTGGATACCCCAGCATCTGTTTGGATTCACTTGCATGCTAAGTAGAGCTATGATTGCTAGGCATGCCAGATATGATTTGATATCATGATATGACTGTTTATGAGCATATGAGTTTTCTTGTTGGGCTTCGGCTCACGGGTGCTTTGTGGTGCAGGTAAAAGCAAAAGGAAGCTGGACCATCCTTGAGTTGGAGAGCTTAGGTGATGACGTGTACATATGCAGCTGCTCGACCAATACTTGGGCGAGGTTTGAAAGTGGAACTAGGGCTGAACCCTGTTTTGCCGCTTAGAACGGCCTGTTGAAAACACTTTCTTGTAATAAACTCTAAAATTATATTTTTGGGATCCCAATGTATACGGTAAACATTCTAGTGAAACGTTACATCTTAACCAAAGTTTTTAACCCTAAATCGCTAATCACACTTAGTTACATGTTTATGGCCAAACAACTCGATTAGCGAGTTTAGCACTGTTTGCAATGTGCACTGTAGCGGTCCCTGGAGTTGGGGCGTTACACTTTAATTGTTAGAAAGTTTTATCATGGAAATTGAACTTTATGTTATGTGTTTTAATTGTGCTCATGAATCATGTTTAATTTCCGAAACTTTGATATTTATTTTTCTAAATATAATAATAATAATATTTTTATTTATTTATTTATTCCCAGCAAAAATGTCTATTGTTGAATTACACACCAATGCATTTCTTAAATCCTTGATTTTTGAACCTGAAAATATGCAACACTGGTTTCGAGGCATGTTGACCATTTTTTCTTATAAAAAGATGATGTCAACAGTCTGTGAAAAACCTCCAACAGAACAATCTTTGGCTACTAGCTATGAAGCAGAAGAAAAATATGCAAATTAGATGAAATCTGATCGGTTGGCACGTTATTGCATGCTTTCAACAATGCCTGACGAAATAAAGGAAAAATATATACACTATGACTTAGCACATGAGATGTGGTGAACAATGACAGAGAAAGTCTTTGCTGAGTGTCATCATTTATATCAAACGAAAAAGGTAAATAAGATTTACATATATTTTTCAACTTTGAATAGTAGATTCAAATACTATGAATATCATATTCAAATTTTTGGATAGTAGATTCAAAAATATATGCCACTAATTTATTTTTCTTTTGTTTTTCCTTTTACAGAATCAGAACCCTGAAAAGGAGGAAGAGACTAATGAGGATTAAAATAGCAAGTAAAGAGATGGAGAAGTTGGAGAGTAGTTTTATTTAGTAAGTTTATTGTTAGTTGAACAATTTAAATTTCTTTATTTTGTTTTAGAAATTTTAGATTTCTTTAAACAAAGAAAACTACAATCTAGAAATTTAGTTTATTATTAGTAATTTTGATTATTAATGTTTAGAAATTTATTTCTATTTTTGCATAACATTTATTTTTTATTAATAAAGTAGTTATTATTTAAAGAATTATCTATCTACTTGTTATGCAAATGCTTTGGAATAAACAAAGTTTACATACTTATAATGAATGACAATTTTTTTATAATTCTAAATTATTTAAAACAGTTAATCCTAGATCTATTAAACTGATTCTGATAGTGAGACATATCTATAGCACTTGAGATTGGGCCAAATTGGTCTAGATAGAATAAAGAGGCTTGTAAAGGATGGTCCTTTAAGAGAACTATCTATTGGATCTCTCCCTGTTTGTGAATCCTGTCTAGAAGGCAAAATGACCAAGAGACCTTTCTCTCTTAAAGGTTCAAGAGCCACAGAACCACTTCAGCTAGTACATATGGATGTTTGTGTTCCACTTAATGTACAAGAAATAGGAGGTTATGAATACTTCATCACTTTCATTGACGATTATTCAAGATATGGTTACCTATACTTGATGCAAAGAAAATCTGAAACTTTTGGAAAGTTCAAAGAATTTCAAGTAGAGGTTGAAAAGCAATTAGTTAAATCACTAAAAGCTCTTAGATCTGATTGAGGAGGAGAGTACTTGGATTGTGAATTCAAGGACCATTTGCATGAGCATGGCATTCAATCCCAACTCACAGCACTTGGAACGCCACAACAAAATGGTGTTTCAAAAAGACGGAATAGAACGTTATTAGATATGGTTAGATCAATGATGAGTTTCTCATCATTACAGTTGTCATTATGGGGTTATGCAATTCAATGTGTTCTATACATATTGAATGATGTTCTATCTAAGTCTATCCAAAAGACACCCATAGAATTATGGAATGGTTGTAAACCTAGTTTACACCATTTTCGAATTTGGGGGTGTCCTGCACGCGTGCTTAAAAGAAAGACCAGGAAGTTGGAATCACGCTCTGAAGTGTGCATGTTTGTGGGATATTCCAAAGAGACTAGAGGTGGATATTTCTATAGTCCAAAAGAAGATAAAACATTTGTATTGACAAATGCAACTTTTCTTGAATATGACTATGTTAATAACCACAAACCTCGCAGAAAGGCTGTTCTGGAGGAGATGATCTCGAATGAAGTTGCAAAATCACCAGCAACAACCAATGAGAAACGGCAAGAGGAAACTGCTAGTTCTAGTCAGAATAGTAGAGAACCTCGCCGTAGTGGGAGGGTTAGTAAGCAACCCACACACAATGAACATGAAGTTCAAATGCTTGTGTTAGTCATAAACAAAGATGATCCATTGACATTTAAAGATGCAATGAATGATTCTGACAAGGAAAAATGGCAAGAAGCCATGAACCAAGAAATGGAATCGAAGAATTCCAATTCTGTCTGGGTTCTTGAAGATCCACCTGAGAATATCAAACCCATTGGTTGCAAGTGGATATTCAAAAAGAAAATAGGAGCAAATGGGAAAGTATAGACTTTCAAATCAAGGTCTGTAGCCAAAGGTTACACACAGAAAGAAGGGGTTGACTATGAAGAAACCTTTTCTCCTGTAGCCATGCTAAAATCCATTTGTATACTCTTGTCCATAGCTACGTGCATGGATTATGAGATTTGGCAAATGGATGTCAAAACAACTTTTCTGAATGGCTACCTTGACGAAGCCATTTACATGTCTCAATCAGAAAAGGTTTGAATTAAAAGGTCAAGAGCAAAAGGTTTGCAAGCTCCTTAGGTCCATTCATGGACTCAAACAAGCTTCTAGATCTTGGAACCTTAGATTTGATGACACAAGTAAAACATTTGTTTTTTGAACAAAATGTTGATGAACCTTGTGTCTATAAACAAATCAAGGATGGTATAGTAGCATTCCTCGTTCTTTACGTTGATGATATATTACTAATTGGAAATGACGTAACATCATTATCAAAGGTAAAGAACTGGTTAGCTGAACAATTCCAAATGTAAGATTTGGGAGAAGCCAAGTATGTTCTGGGCATTAAGATTCTTAGAGAAAGACAAAACAAAAACTTTGGCACTGTCTCAAGCAACTTATATTGATAAGTTGCTAAAACGCTTTAATATGCAAAACTTCAAAAAGGGTGATATGCCAACTTGTTTCTGGAGTATTCCTTTCCAAGGAGCAGTGTCCCAAAACACCTCAGGAAGAGGAAAACATGAGACAGTATCCCTATGCCTCAGCAGTAGGCAGTCTAATGTACGCCATGTTATGTACAAGACCTGACATTTGTTATGCAATAGGGATAGTCAGCCGTTATCAATCCAATCCTGGATTAAGTCAATGGACTACAGTGAAGAATATTCTCAAGTATCTTAGAAATACTAGAGATTACATGCTTGTATATTCAGGTGGAGACCTAAACCCCACTGGTTACACTGATTTTGATTTTCAATCAGACAGAGATAGTCGGAAATCGACCTCTGGATCAATGTTTACTCTTGGAGGAGGAGCAGTAGTCTAGCAAAGTATGAAACAAACCAGCATTGCAGACTCCACCTTGGAAGCCGAGTATATAGCGGCTTGTGAAGCAGCTAAGGAGGCTTTGTGGCTCAAAAAGCTCTACTCTTATCTGAAAGTTGTTCCAGAAGTGGAGAAACCACTTGTTCTTTACTATGACAACAGTGGAGCAGTGGCTAATTCTAAAGAACTAAGAAGCCACAAGAGGGGAAAGCATATAGAGCACAAATACCAGTTAATCATATAAATCATATAAATCACAACCTGGCAGACCCGTTTACGAAGACGCTTCCTGCAAAGAAATTTGAGGGTCATGTACGTAATATGGGATTGAGAGAAATGCCTTACTTACTTTAAGTACAAGTGGGAGATTGTTAGGAGTATGTCTTAAAAGCATGTAAATGACATTTATTATTTTGATGAATAAATAAATACAATGGTTTATTATTGTTATATTTTTTTTTGGGAAATCAGAAAATATATTCCAACAAACAACCAATTACAAAACTACATCACCTTAACTCAAGGCCTGCACCAGACTATACACCAGAACAAATAAGCAAAATAAAAACAAATATGCAAACTATAATTTCTCAAACCATTCTATATCTTCCTGGCCAATATGTTTAGGCCAAACAAATAAGATTCTATTTTTAACAGATTCAGTTATCCTTTTTACAATTAGATCTAATCTAGCTACTTTTAAGGACCACAAGGCATCATTTCTGGACTGCCAAATATGATACACCAGTGCAGCAAGGCAAGCAGCAAAACAGAGCTTCTTGAATTTGCTAATCTTAGAATGAGTATTCCACCTAACCAGCTGCTGCAATGAAACAGATTTAGCTTGCCAATGAAGCCAACTTTTGACTTCCTGCAAACATCTTTTGCTAACATTACACTCAAAAAACAAATGAGCAGCAGATTCCTTCTCAACTCCACACAGGAGACAAGTCGATCCTACACTATACCAAACTTGTACAACCTATCTCTAGTTTTTAGGCGATCTTGGACAGCCAACCAAGAAATAAACTTGTGTTTGGGAATGTTAAATCTACTCCAAACCTCCTTACTCCATTGATAACTATCGCCTTCTGGCCAGATTAGCTCATAACCCTGTTTTATTCTATAAGGCCCTACTGAGAACTGATGCTCATCAACCAAAGTTTTAAGAGTGTCCTTGACAGCAACAACTTTCTTCCAGTACCAGCTATTATTGTTATATTTAGATTATTAAACTATTGTTTGAATAATTTTGTAATTATCAGAAAAATTCCATATTCATTATTGAGGATGTGATCTTGTATTAGTACAAGAGAATTAAGATCACATGAATGAATAAAAATAGTCAACAACAACAAATTGAAGTTATGGAATTCTTTAATTGGGGTTGTATGTATGGTTTGCTGAGTATCATGTTGATACAAATAATCTATATTCGGATTATTGATGTGGCAAGACATCTCGGTAAAGGTTCTTTATATAATATGATTATATATGACATGGACCGATATGAATAAAAGTCTTTATCCAAAAACCATTTAATAATAAAGACTTGTAATTCATATCATAACTAATGATCATTTATAGATCAACCTAAATCCTGAGTGTTCATGAACTCCTGTTCATGTTTATTAAATATTTTGATTCATTTGTTAAGGTCTCTTCAAAGAATGAGGCTAATGACATTTGTAATGCCTCGAATTCTCCGATGTGTTTAATGGCGGGAATAGTAGGCCGAGAGGGCCATACTTGTTTAATTATGCCATTAAATGAATATATGCATGTTTATGAGAATTATATTATAATATGATGTTAAATGCATGCATGTGGGTCCACATTTGTTTACAGGGGTATTTTGGTAATTTGGCCCGTTGAGGGCATAATTGTATATTTGTTTGCATGTCAATGATATATTTTGAGGCCTCATTATAATGTGGATTGGTTCGAGTTATTCGGCATGAGACGATCTTTAAATATAAATTATCGGTTTGGTCATAACAGGCGTAAGCTCGAGGCTCGGGGTGAGTCTCGGGGTGTTTTGGTGAATAGAGCGTTACCGGGAATTAGAGGGTAACGGGATAAGAATATTTGGTGTTTGAGATTATCAAGAATAGCGGGAATTGGAGAGCGTTAATTATGATTAACGAGATAGGTGGAAAATACCAATTTTACCCTTGGGTTGACTTTAGAAACCTTAAATGACCTAGGGGCATTTAGGTCATTTGGTTTGGATTTACATGAGGCTTTAGTTGGCTGTAGAAAAACAAAACAAAACAGAGCAAAGGATTCTCCTTCCCGTACATCAACTTCTCTTTGTCTTCTTTTGGAGTTTTTGAGCTCAAAGTGAGGAATCAAGCTAGGAAATCAAGGAGTTGAGTTCATAGGGTTGGTTCATTCGTTGAAGAGGGGGGGGGTTTAATCTCAAGTTTGAGGTGAGTTTCAGCCATTGGTTTCTAGTTTTACTCTGTTTTGGCTTTAAGTTTTCAGCTTGTAATTTCCTTATGGATGGTTGGAATTAATGGAAGCTAGGTTGGTGTTTAACTTGGGTTTTGATGAGGATGAGTTGTAGATGAAGTTTAGGGGTTGAATTGGGTGTTAGGTTGATGTTTGGGATTGGTTTGAAGGGTTGGTTTCAAGGAGAACGCAGGGGAAGAAATTCTGGTTCTTTGCTATTTTGCGCAATGAGCCGCGACATGGCTATGGTGAGTCGCGGCCCATGTTGCTTGGCAGGGAAAGGCCGCCTCTGTCTGGGGGGCGAGCCGCGGTGTGGCTAGGGAGGGTCGTGGCCCATAAGTACATTTTTGGCCAGAAATGAGTTTTTAGCTTAGGGATTCAAGCCTCAGGACTCGGGGTCAATCTCACTACCCGGTTTAGTAGTGTTTGATGGTTTTGGTTTGGGAACCCTTTGTTATTCATTTTATTGATGGAATCCCACAATTGGTTATGACCAGGTAACCGCTAAAGGGACAAAAGGTTGATCGTTCTCAAGGGTCGTTCTTACATTAATTCTCGCTCGAACCAGAGGTAAGAAAACTGCACCCCATATGTGACATGCATGGTTATTCATGAGGCATGTTGGTTGTGTAAATGTGGACATGGATTGAATATTGAATGCTTAGCAAATGTTGCTCACTTGTGCATGGTACTGACTCATTAGTCAAATTTGGCAAAGGTGCTAGTACCAACTATGAAGTTGTGACTTATTAGTCAGGTTCGGCAGTGGTACTGGGCACTGGTCACATAGTGCTAACTCATTAGTCAGGACGGCCTTAGCGTGTTCAATGCAAGCCAATAAAGATTAGATCTAATCGACTTTCTGCATTGGATGACTCAAAGGGCATTAATGCCGGACCGACCTCAAGTTCGATGAATATTATAAGCGCTTGTGTGACTTACCCATCAGTCACTCATCTGTTAAGTTAGAGACTTACCCATCAGTCTCTCATCTGTTTAAGGCTAGTGGCTTACCTAGCAGCCACTCTTCTGATTAAATTAGTGAGTTGCTCGTCAATCACTCAGTATGGTTTTCTAGAACCTCAAGTGATATTCACTCATCTGTTTAAGAGCTATGAGCTCTGTGTGATTATAATGATAATCATTTGATAATGTTTACATATAATGCTATGTTTTCTTGCTGGGCTTTGGCTCATGGGTGCTATGTGGTGCAGGTAAAGGGAAAGAAAAGCTCACCCAGCCTTGAGTGGAGAGCTTAGGTGGTGAAGTGTACATATGCGACCGCTTGACCACCACGGCCAAGGAGTTCTCAGAGGAACTAGGGGGTTTACCCTATTTTTGCCGCTTAGGTCGGTGGGTTTTGTAATTTTGAAACAGTAATGACCTTATGAGTTGTAAATAACTTGTAAATGTTCTTATGGGCCCATGAACAATTTTATGCATTAAATAAAACATATCATTTCCTTTTTACTGATTTTTCACCTTAACCTAATAATAACACTTAGATCACGTTTTTAACTAAAGGACTCGGGTAGCGGGTCAAATTTCTGGTTCACTGTTCACCGTAACTGTTCTGGGGTAACCAGGGCGTTACAACATTTGTTTTGGAGATTTAATAACATGGATGGCTGGGAACATGTATCAACAATACGGAATCTAATATTTCCTAACTGATCGTATATTAGTTCCCTTAAGGGTTAATTCTGGAACTGAATGATTTTGAGCTCAAATCTATAATTAGATTATAGATTAATTATTCACTAGTGAATTAATGGTACTTAAGGAATAAGAAGTAAATTAGAAAGGTAAAATGGTAATGATTCCATTCTAATTTATGAACTAATTAATTAGAGGGTTGAACTATTGTAAGATGGTTGTATCAATGGACAGCTTAGAATAAGATTTCTATAAAAGTATATCTATAACATAAAGAGTTCAATTCTGAATTTATAGTGGAGAAATATCAGAATTAATAAATTAACTATTATAATTAAAGAGTTTAATTATTTAGTTTCAATTTATTGGAGCTTAATGTTATAGGTCCATGGTCCCCGAAATGGCTCAAACAAACACTAACAAAGATAAATACAAAAATGGGCAAAATGACTTATTTGATAAGTAAAATATTTTTCTATGCACCAAACATAATTATTGTATAATTATGTGTAATTAATTAATTGAGAATTAATTAATTATTTGATTTAACAAAAATATAATTAATTTTGAATTAATTTATTTTTGGGATTTTGGTATTTAAATAATAATAAAAATTGAGAAAAATCACATGCCTTCATTGGCATGTGGTACACATGTAGCACAGTGCACAGTCACTGTGCAACACACACAAGAAGCTTCTAGAAGTTTCTTTGTTCCACAATTTCAGTTATTTAAATATTAAATAAATAATGAGATATTGTAATATGATTAAAATATTATTATTTAAACAAAATTTGACAACTGATTAGTTATTTTTAAATTGTTTTAAATAACTAATATTTTATTTTAATATATTGGATATATTAAATATAGGAGATCAGTTTTCAGAGCGATACTTTTCAGTGATAGAAAATATATCGTGAAATCTCCCTAAGAGAAATAGAACAGTGATACAAGCATAGGTCACTGTTCTTCCAATCTTTGGTCCAAACTTTATCAGATCTCATGTGTTGAGAACATCTGATAAATAGATTTTGCTTATTGTTTTGTATAGAGATCCCACACTCATTCTTTGTGTGCTGAGAATATTTTGGAAGATCTTGATGTGGAATCTGAAGGATTTTTGCCATACAAAAAGATAGCAGCAAGGAAGGACTTAAGGTAATTTTCTATGCGTATCTTTGACTCAATATATATATATGTATGTGAAGAAGTAGATCTAGAAATCTTGTGGGGTTAAATTAACAATTTTGATTATTGTTCCGCTGCGTATAATCTCTAATTTGATCTATAAAAACCAACATATCTGACAGTGCTTGGGTTAGTCCTGTCCAAGTAGTTCCAAAGAAAGGTGGCATGACGGTGGTTAAAAATAATAATAATGAACTTATTCCAACTCGTACGGTGACGAGGTGAAGAATTTGTATTGATTACTATAAAATAAATAAAGCCACCAGGAAAGACCATTTTCCTTTCCATTTTGTTGATAAAATGTTAGATAGATTGGCTTACCATCCTTATTACTGTTTCTTGGATGGATATTTTGGATATCATCAAATTCCTATAGCATTGGAGGATCAAGAAAAGACTACCTTCACATGCCCTTATGGAACATTTGCCTTTAGGAGTATGTCATTCAGGTGATGTAATGCTCCCGCCACCTTTCAAAGATGTATGATGTCAATTTTTTTGGACATGGTGGAAAAATGTATTGAAATTTTTATGGATGACTTTTCAGTTTTTTGACCCTCTTTTGATGGATGTTTACTTAATTTGGAAAGGGTTTTGAAAAGATGTGAGGAGTCAAATTTAATTTTAAACTGGAAGAAATGTCACTTCATGGTGACAGAAGGAATAGTCTTGGGCCATAAAATTTCACGCCATGGAATTGATGTAGATAGGACCAAGATATCAACAATAGAAAATTTACCTCCTCCAGTGTCAGTTAAAGGGATTCGAAGCTTCTTGGACCATGCTGGATTTTATAGGAGGTTTATAAAGGATTTTTCAAAAATTTCAAAGCCCTTATCTACCTTACTTACGAATGGTGTGGTATTCGATTTTGATTTTGAGTGTTTAAAGGTGTTTAATACATTGAAGGAAAAATTAGTCTCCACTCCAATTGTTGTATCACCAAATTGGGAAATTCCTTTTGAATTAATGTGTGATGCTAGTGATTATGCAGTAGGAGCGGTTCTTGGACAGCGAGTTAACAAGGTATTTTGAACAATTTATTATGCTAGTCGAACCTTGAATGGTGCTCAGTTAAATTATGCAACTACTAAGAAGGAATTACTTGCAATAGTCTTTGCATTTGACAAGTTTAAGCCATATATAATTGGTAATAAGCTGATAGTTTACACAGATCATTCAGCTATTAAGTATCTTATGACTAAAAAGGATGTTAAACCTCATCTGATTGGATGGGTTTTACTATTGTAAGACTTTGATATGGAAATTCGTGATAAGAAGGGGGCAGAAAATCTAGTTGCTGATCATTTATCTAGATTGGAAAAAGAAGAAGAGTTGTGACGCCCCACGTCACTATGGCTGCTTTCTGGAATGACGATTGGCCCTACAAACCAACACGAGTCTTTCCAGCGTGCTTTGTCCTCACTCGCACGCTTCCTAGGAAAACTTTCCAGGAGGTCACCAATCCCTAGATTACCCCAGGTCAAGCACGCTTAACTTTGGAGTTCTCAAGTGATGGGCTACCGAAAAGAAGATGCATCTTGTTGATATAGGTAGTACCCATCAATCCATTTAAGCCCTCTTCAACTGTGTAGTCCCATACCTACACAGTCTTAGAATCATCACACTTGACCTTCCCCAGGCAGTGTGGGATTGCACAGCTTACACGGTCTTTCCCCTTACTGATCACGGGATTATGACTGTCACAATCACCCCCCCCTTACAGGCCCGACGTCCCCGTCGGCCACACTTCTGGCTTGGTCAAGGTTCTGATACCATTTGTGATGCCCCACGTCACTATGGCTGCTTTCTGCAATGACGACTGGCCCTACAAACCAACACGAGTCTTTCCAGCGTGCTTTGTCCTCACTCGCACGCTTCCTGGGAAAACTTCCCAGGAGGTCACCCATCCCTAGATTACCCCAGGTCAAGCACGCTTAACTTTGGAGTTCTCAAGTGATGGGCTACCGAAAAGAATATGCATCTTGTTGATATAGGTAGTACCCATCAATCCATTTAAGCCCTCTTCAACTGTGTAGTCCCATACCTACACAGTCTTAGAATCATCACACTTGACCTTCCCCAGGCGGTGTGGGATTGCACAGCTTACCCGGTCTTTCCCCTTACGGATCACGGGATTATGACTGTCACAAGAGCATAGTGCGAAAGAAGAGTCAATTGATGAAAAATTTCCGGATGAAAAATTTCCAGATGAAAAATTATTTTCAATTGAATGTGAAGAGAAAATACCAGGGTTTGCAGATTATGTTAACTATTTGGTAGCTAAAGTTGTGCCTCCTAGCATGTCAAGGTAGCAACTAAAAAAGTTCTATTCGAAAGTGAAGCATTATTATTGGGATGAGCCCATTCTTTTTCGTCATTGTGATGACCAAGTGATTAGAAGATGTGTCCCAGAAGAATAAATGACTTCCATACTTTACATTGTGGTGGTCACTTTACGGGAACAAGGACAGCAGCAAAAGTTTTGCAATGTGAGTTTTATTGGCCTACGTTATTTAAAGATGCTAATGCCTTTATTAAGAATTGTGATTGTTTCGAAAGGACCGGTAATATATCCAAAAGAGATCAAATGCCAATGATTGGAATTATAGAGGTTGAGTTGTTTGATGTGTGGGGCATAGATTTTATGGGACCTTTACCATCATCTTATAATAATAAGTACATTTTGCCAGCAATAGATTATGTTTCTAAATGGGTAGAAGTTGCAGCAACTCCCACATGTGATGGTAAGGAGGTACTTAAATTTCTTCATAAGAATATTTTTACTCGGCTTGGTATTCCAAGTGTTATTATTAGTGATAGAGGCAGTCATTTCTATAATAAATCATTTACATCTTTATGTGCTCATTATGGAGTTCATCACAGAAAAGCTCTGTTTTATCATCCATTAGCTAATGGTCAAGCTGAGGTGTCAAACCGAGAAATTAAAAGTATTTTAGAGAAAACTATAAACACATCAAGGAAAGATTGGTTGAAAAATATTGATGATTCACTATGGGCGTATCGCACAGTTTTTAAAACTCTGATTGGTATGTCGCCATATCGGTTGGTGTTTGGGAAGGCCTGTCACTTACCAGTCGAACTTGAGCATTGAGCTTATTGGGCGGTGAAAAAGTTGAATGTAGACTTATTTATGGCTGGGCAAAATAGGCTTCTAGAGTTGAATGAGCTTGATGAATTTAGAAACGAAGCTTATGAAAATGAAAATATTTATAAAGAAAAGTCTAAGGCTTTTCATGATAAATGAATAATTAGAAAGGATTTTCAACCGAGAGATAAAGTTTTGTTATTTAATTCTAGATTGAAACTGTTTCCAGGAAAACTAAAGTCTAGATGGTCGGGACCGTTTACAGTTGTGGTATGGTTACCTTATGGAGTAGTACAAATTCATAGCGAAAAAACAAGACATTTTAAAGTAAATGGTCAGAGGTTAAAGCATTATTTGGAAGGATCGGTGGAAAAGTGTAAATCAGTGATGGTTTTGGAACCCTTCTAAATGGGGTGTTCAGTGTCCGACTAAATGACGTTAACGACAATGCTATAGGAGGCATTCCTATTTTTTATTTTTGTTTTTGTTTTTAATTTTAATTAGTGGACAATTTTATTTAATTTTATTTTGGATTTGTAAAGTTTAGTTATTTTCATTTTATTTATTTTTCAGTATAAAGTTTGTAAAAATCGTGAAAAAAAATGTGTTTTTCAATTAGTCATTGGGCCAAGTCACGATTTGAACTAGCCAGTCATGACATTATCAAAATCAAATAGTATTCCAAATATAAAGAAGGGGGCGGGTCATGACTTGGGCTTATAAGTCGTGACCTTAGGCTGAAACAAAGAGTAAGGAGTTATGGAATGTTGGGGGGGGGGGGGGGGACTTGATGATCTGAGTCGCGGCGCCTAGAAAGGAATTTTCTGGAAAAATTTAGGGTGCTCCGTGACTTGAATAGGCTCGGTCGCGGCACACCTGTGTCAGACAGAAGGAAAAAAAAGGCTTAAAACTCGTTTTTTCTGAAATCCTCTCTCATTTTTTCAAGTTTCTCTCATTCTAAATCAATTTTCCTTAAGAAAAAACTCTACAATTTTTCCCTTTTTTCTTCTATTTCAAATTCTCTTTATCTATTTTTCTAATTTCTACTTCATATTTCTTATTGATTTCTTCCATTTTTTTTCCTAACCCTATTTTGTGTTCTATTGTTGCTCATTGAGGAATTGAAGGAGGATTAAAGGGTGGCAGGTTTTTCAACTTTCAAGGCTTGTAAGTTTTTCTTTTTGAAGTTTTCCTTGAGTTGCATTTATATTAAGAGATTACCTTGGATTTTTGGACTGTTTGTTGGTATATTGAGTGTTAATGGGTGAAATTTTTTTGGAGTTTTTCGTAAGGAAATTTCAGAGTTTTAGGGGAAGTGCTGCAGAAATTTTTGTGTGTCATTTTTGAAAAAATTTGTGAAGGTATGGGACCAAGGAAACAACCCACTAGGGAAACATCTTCAAAGAATACTAGTCACCCTTCCTCACCCCGTTCCCAACCATCCCAAACCCAGCCAAATCCGCCAGCATCTCAGCCAATTTTAGAATATGATCCCGCGCGTTTCATTAACAAGGATACCCGTGATCTTTATCAAAGGCTATCCCAGCGACCAGTTATTAAAGAGCGTAGGATGGTCATTAAAGAAGAACTATACCCTAATGACACTTATCATATTATTAGGAATGAAATTTTACGCCGAGGTTGGCAATTGTTTGTGGACGATAAGATGCCAAAAGCCAATTTCTCCTTGGTTTATGAGTTTTACACCAATTTTCCTGGGGCTGTAAATAGAAAGGTGTTCGTTAGGGGCGTTTCAGTTGAATGCGCCATTGATAATATTGATGTCTTATTTAATGTACCTAAGTTATCTCCAAATTAGGATGAGTATTATCAATTGGCATATCATAGTGAGGTTAATTGGACTGAGGTGGCTGGGCCATTAGGAATTCCTGGTGCTTCCTTTGTTATACAGAATGGGGAACCGAAACATTTAAGAAGATACCAAATGAATGTCGTAGCTAAAGCTTGGACTCTTTTTGTGAGTGCACAACTTATGCCAAACATCCACTTGTCTGAAGTGAGGACTGATAGGTGTCTTTTGGTATATGCCATTATGACAGGGCTCTCCATTGACATTGGTCAAGTTATTTTCCAGAGCATGAGGGATTTATGTCGCTTAACCACTACTGTTGGGTTGGGGCATGGTTCCATGATTACTGATCTGTGTGAGGTTTAGGAGGTGTCAAAATATCCTAGTGATATTTTTAGGAAGGCGATGGGGGTTATTTCTCGGGCTACAGTGAATAAATTCAATGCCCCATCCTTAGAGCCACCAGTACCGATACCCAGAAATGTAAGAGTTGGTATGGAAGGAGAAGCACATGAGGAGCCCATACCAGTCAATGATCAAACAGAGGGAGTGCAATGATCAAACAGAGGGAGTGCAAGCAGCTGAGGAAGAGAGAAGAGAAGAATGCCCTCAATATTTGGCACTGGAGGCTCCACTTGATTCACACTTGGCTAGACTAGATTACATCATTCAACAGAACCATCATACGCAAAATTATTTGGGCGAGCTTCATGATTTTCATAGAGCTCAAGTTGATAGACAGAATGATCTGGTTTACCGATGGTCGAACCAAGAGGCGGACCGCTAGTACTTCCCTTATCCACCGCCTTGGCATCCATTCCCAGACCCACCACCATTCTGAAGTGATTCACACCAAGTAAGTTTTCTTTTCTTTACTTATTTTTAAACATTGGGGACAATGTTTAGGTTAAGTTTGGGGGAGGGAGCTTATTTTTTGTTAGTGTTGTTTTGTGTGATTTGTTTATGTTAATGTTTAGAGTTTTGTTTTAGTGTGTTTAGTTTGGTACCAACATGAATGAAAATTAACAACAATTTTTTATGAGAATAAAATGAATGTTATGAGTATAATTCAAAGAAAATGAAATCTGAAACAAAATCTGTGTGCTTGATTAAACACTCCATTAGTTCATTTTATTTTAGATAACATTTTTTGAATATTTTGTCATGATGTTAAATTTATGTTTTTGATATTGATTATGCTTGCTAAAATTGGTTAGTGGAATGATTAATGGAAAGTGAAAATTATTTCCAACAATTCTAGAACTTGTTACTTGTTATTTTAGGCGAAATAACATGATTTAGGCTATCATTTGGATCGTTTGAGCTTTTCTTGCCAATCTTAAATTACTTAATCCTTTGGTTACCCTTTTTTAGCCTAATTTTGTATCTTTTTTGTTCTAAACCATCATTTAAGCCTAATACTTGCAACTTGGTTATATATCCGTCCCTAATATACTATTAGTATATGATTGAGAAATAATTATGGGGATTGATGTGTAATGGAGTTTAATTATGATTTGAGTGGGTTTAAAAAGTGAAAGAAAAAAATTTAGAGAGAATATATATATTGAAAAAAAAAAGAAAAAAAATGATGAAGGATATTTCAATACATTCCCAATATGAGTATATAAGAAAAATCAAGTTTTGGGGAGTGTAGTTATTATTGAGAAAGAAAAAAAACAAAATAAATATATATCTCTCTAAAGGAAAAAAAAATAAGTAAGAGACAGGATTATGGGATTGTATTCTTATGGGAATAAAGCTGGTGAGTTTTGGTTATGTGCTTATAGTAAAGTGAGCTTAAAAATTCATTTTTCATCTACTTATACCTAAACCATCATTATAAGCCTATAAAAGTCCTATTGATTCTTATGTATATCATGATTTATATTAGTGGAGAATAGCAAGTAAGTGAGCTTATGGAATTGTTTGGTTTGAATGGATCGATTGGAAAGAAATTTGGTGAGCGTATAATTGATTTCAAATTCATTTATTTAATGATCATGAGTTGATAATCCAAAATGTTAGTAGACTAAGGTGTGTTGATGAGGTGTTTTGATCAAAATTCTAGATTGAATAAACTGTTGAGTAGTTTTTTGAGAATTATATGATTAACATTCATGATTTTGAGGCATAATTATTGTTGTTGGTATAGTTCATGCTATTAGAATTTAGGATTGTTTTGAGTCCTTTGTTCGAGGGCGAACAAAGAGTAAATTTGGGGGGTTTGATAATTTCATTTTAAGGTCATTTTAGAAAGTGTTTTTGTGGTAATCTGGAGTTTTTATGTGTGCTTTGTGCAAGATTACACTTTTGTTTGTCTTTGTTGTAGGTTGGTGCGATAAATCACGAGAAAAATGCAAAAAGAAGCGAAAATGGTAGAAAAATG
Organism: Humulus lupulus; assembly: GCF_963169125.1. NCBI lineage: Eukaryota > Viridiplantae > Streptophyta > Magnoliopsida > Rosales > Cannabaceae > Humulus > Humulus lupulus. Next base: position 175,251,465 of record NC_084800.1, on the reverse strand, counting down.
AGGCTCCCGGTAGTTATTGGACTAAAAATGATACTAAGGATGCTTAAAGGACATGTTTTGATGAAGAGATGAGCTGAAAGATCTAATCTGAGAAAAAATTGAATTAAAGTCGCGACTTGGACTTATGAGTAGTGACTCAAGGTGAAGTCAGTGGCACGTATGCTTGCTGGAAGGAATAAATGTCGCGCTTGGGCTTACAAGTCGCAACTCAAGAGGGAAACAGATGCTTAGCTAAGGGGAAACTCAGACACGGGCCGTGACATGAGATTCTTGAGTCGCAGCGCATGAAGACTCTACACGAGAAGGAAAGGCCTCAAAACAGACACGGGCCGCGACCCAGAGAAGGCCAAGTCGTGGCCCGCACACGGAAACAGATTCTTTTAATTTTTTACTATAAATTTGTATTTAGGGTTTAATTAAGTCATTAGGTCAGTTTTTAATTACGTTTTAAGAGACTAATTGTGTTTGTTAAGCTAGTAGTTCTACAGTTTTATATTTTTCTTTCTTCTTTAAGTTTATGAATCTTATGTTCTTTAATTATTATTTTATTGATTTAGTCATGTCTAATATGAACTAAACATTTTTTATCTAGGGTTTAATGTAGTCACTTGGATTTCTATCTAATTGAATTATGATGTTCTATTGAGTTTTCTTCTCTATTCTAATCTATATAATGTGCGTTTAATGCTAGTAAATACTTGATCACTATTTGCTTGATTTAATGAACTTGATTCAAAATTCGAAATATGAGAATTGAATATGCTATCGTTATATAGACATAGGTTGTATATTGGACAAGAATACATGTATGGCTTGTATAGTAATTAGGTTTCCAGGCTTAATGCCTTCTATATGTTTAAGTTTATCACAAAGATGTAGAAAACTTGCATATAGACTGAGATCTTATATCTTGAAAAAGAATAGGAATCGATTTATGTTAACCTGCTATTAGAATAGAAAGACAGAAATCTAGAATTGATTAATACAATTAGTAGAATGAAAAGTCGATGAAATTAACACCCTAATTTTTTTTCATAGTGAGTTAAATCTTTTATTTAGTTGTTTTGTTTAAAGTATTTTCAAATTTAAAATTAAATTCAAAAATCAAACTCTTAGTTGCCAAATAGAAATTTAAATAACAATTAGTGGTACTTGGAAGATAGTCCTCGAGGGAACGATACTTTACTTATCATATATTACTTGAATCGATTGTGTGCACTTGCATATATACATATTTTCACGATCATGAACTTAGTGGTACTTAAGGGTAAAATAAAATAAGGGATAAAACGGTAATTTATACCCGACTCAGTTGTAAATCATCTATAGAGGATTGAATGAAAAATTATGGTTGTGACAGTGGATAACGTATTTACTTTATGTTGAAAGCGTTCAATGAGTTCAAGAGTGCAATTCCGAGTATTTAGTGGAGTCACGAGAAATTAATAAGATGGTGAAATTATTCGATCATAATTTGATGGTAACCTATTGGAGCTTGAATTCATGGGTCCATGGTCCCCACAATGTCTTTGATTAAATCATCTAGATAGTCTCGATTAATTGATTTAATTATCAATTAGAATTGTCAAAATTGGTTTGTGTCAATTTTACATAATATTACTGATGTGGAATTCAGAGAAGAAAAGGAAAATTTGGGCAAATTTATTAATTATGATAAATTAGTGTTAAATTGATAAATAGTACTAAATCAAGGTTCAAATTATAATTAGCTAATTTGAATAAATTATTTAATTAATTAATTACATTTTAAATATATTTATAATTATAAATATAAAGTTTTAATAAAACTGTTATATAATATATATTATATTTATTTAATTAATTATTAAGGGTTTTGTTTGATTATATAATTATAGAAAATAATAGTATTTGAATTTAAAGACCTTTATGCTCTTAATTTAAAAATGAAAAAATCCCAAGGCTTGATCAAATATCTAGTATTCAGCCATATAGGGATTTTAAGCAATTATTTTAATTAAATTGAATTAACCCTAAAATATTGCTATAAATAGGTACTTAAGTCTAGGGTTTTAAAAAAAAGTGTTAATTGTGATTAAGCAAAAACCTATACTCAAAAAGATACATATTGTGGTCGCCCATCACTACTCTCTTCTTCTCCATAATTTTCCAATCTCATGTGTTGAGAATTACCCACCCTAGTCTAGGTGATCAAAGGAAATTGTGGAAGACTGTGTAGTTTGAATATCCGGTTCACTCTCTTATTATTACTCCGCGACAGAAATGAACAAGGGTTAAAGAGAGTGAAGGAAGGAGTCTCAATATCCGCTACGTAAAAGTAAGATTCTTAAACTCTGTTATTTTATTCACTTTATGAAATTCATTAAAACATGTTTATAGGTCGTTTTATATGTTAATTTGTTTAATATATGAAACATATATGAAAATATTTATGATCCTGTAAAATATATTCTCAACATTGAGCCCCTTGGCTCCTCCTTGTTGCGCACACCACTGAGCCCCGCGACTTCTCCCTGTTACGCACACCCTTAAGCCCCACGACTCTTCCCTTCCGTGCGCGCCACTAGAGCCCCTCGACTCCTCCTTGTTGCGCACACCGCCAAGTCTCCATGCTCCTTTGTCACTGACCATATGGTGCCCTAAGTGTCATGGGCAGGCCCATGACACACCTAAAAATCCTAACCATTTTTTTTAAAATTCTATCCTTTATTCAATTAATTTTAAATTTCTTTGAATTTGAAAATTAATTAACTCATTTTAATTTGTTAGAAAATTAAAATATCTTTTAGTTGGTTGGATATTTTATATTCCAAGTTTGAATAATCATTTAAATTTTTCTTAATTATTCAAATTAAACTAAATTAAAAACATAATAAAAATGTTATTTAATTAAAATTTAGTTTGAATTAAATAAATAAATTTATTAGAAAGTTGTGTTAATTAATTAATTAATAGGTTGGGCTTAGAGCATAAAAATTATGAAGACAAGCATCAGGATGAGAAGAAATATCTTTAGGAAAAATGTATATTTGAAGCCCTATTTATAATTTTATTTATTTCTAGTTTTTTTAAGGAGTTGTAAATCTAGAAATACTCAATAGTTACTTGGTTAATCATTTATTGTTTATTTATTTATTTATTAATTGTAAATGTTAATAGGTGTGATTAATAACATGATCATTCATTAGTCAATTACATGTCATACATTAAACACCACACAATTTAATTAATCATGAATCTTATATGTAGAAATATGAATCGTTTTGATGAAATCAATTTACACATAAACAACCAAGTTAGTTGAACTTGGTAAATCACACCATAATAAAGACAAACTTTTAAATTAGACCTTTTAAGATAACAAACTTTAAATAAAAATTGTTTTATTAGAATTTGATAAATGTAATTGTATAATTTATTAGTAAAGTTCACCTAGACTCAGGATCTGTTATGGATTAATAATAAATTAATTATATTACATTCATAGAGTTATAATAAACTAGTAATTAATTGATTAGTAATTGATTAGTTCAATAAACATATTTAATTCTAACACACTAAGTGGGAGAAGGTTGACATGTGGTCTCCAATGTACATATCAATATAATATAATATATAAAGTAATTATTTTAGAAGTCTAAATTGATAATCAATTTTATTATGAATTTTTAGTATGTATAAGATAACATATATAAACATATATTTAATATTAAAACAATTAATACTATGCGGGGACATATTTTCTAAAGGCGAGATCAATAAATATTATAACTTATTACAATGTGAAGTTTATTCTTATTTATATAGCTGGTCCAAAGTTGGGGCTAAATCATTTTTAGGAGTTATTCCAATATAGAGTAACACTTTATGAATGTTTATTGTGGTATAAACTAATATACATGTATCATTATTATAATATAATATTAATTTATTTAAAATATTCAATAAAATAAAAAAATTATACTATAAAACGATAAAAAAAAATTATAAATTTACTTATATCATTATAAGTAAAATTATTGATAAAACACGATGTGGTCAAAAATAATAATATAAAATATGAATATGTGCGAGAAAAATCCTTATATATTTATATTTGTAACACTTACGTCTTTATGTATTTTTTATCCAATTTGGGATGGACATGTGGCACTGTTAGCTATGCTAATGACCAATAATTAAATGTGCAACAAAACACTAACGTCAAAGACTTTTGCCATCAAAATTGCAATAAACACGATTACATAGTGATTTTTGTCACAACTCTCATTTTTTTTGTTATATAAAACTAAATAAATACAAAATATTGATTAACAAAATTTAATATAAAACCATTTAAAAAAAGTAAAAAATAGATTAGATATATATAAAGTATGTGTATTAGTGTACAACTCAATTTTGATATACTGTAATATAATATATAAATGTACATGCTATTAAACATATATATATATATATTTTTAACAACAACGATTAATATAAAATAACAATAATTGTTATGATATAATAGCTCAAATAACAAAATAACATATAACCCTCAAAAAAAAAATTTCATAACAATATTCTTTTAAATGTCTTAACAAATTTTGATATATTGTAACACAAAATATCAATATACCATAATAATTAAATTATATATAGTAAATTTTTTTAACAAAATAAAATGGGCATATTATTGCTCAAAAAATGTATATACCATGCTAACAAAATTATATACCATCATTATATATAACAAAATGAAAACTACATATATGTACAAAATGTAATGTACTATAGTTTACAAAATAATGAATATACCATGCTTAACAATATACATAATTCCTCTATTTTTTTTTATTTGAACAAACATGAAAGTACTCTAAGTTACTTACTGCCTCCAACACCGAAAACTATTAGTCAAATATATGTTTCTCCATTGAATGGGTGAGATGCTGCCCATTTTAGGCACATGACATGAGTGCCACAAATTATTGCTAAAATTTAGTTTTTATTTTTGAGTAGGTGCAAGAGTCATTTTTGGGCGCGTCGCTAAATTTTAGTTATTATTATTTGCTTATTTGAATATGTGCAAAAACACACATTTTGGGAGAAGAGTGCCCAAGTCAACACTAATATACTATTTATTTAACCTAAAACTGGACATGATAATGAGGTATATGAAAATGACACGTGGCAGTAGAAAATATGAAAACTAGTTGGTCGAGTTGCATGAGCTGATCGAATGAGCTCAGCCAATATAAAGGAAGCTATTCACTTTGAAGATATTGAGGTTTATTACACAAAAATTGCTGGTTGAACAAAATAGCTTGCTCATAGGTCTGCTGATCACATAAACCTGCTCGAAGATGGATCATGCTTGTAGGATTTGTCAGATAACAAGATTGATCCTAATATCAAGAGATATTTATGTAACTGATATTTAAATGTATTTTTTGTATTCTTTTAATTATGCAATGAGTTGTAACAAATTCACACTACACGTGTAGGACCTAGATTATGTTTGTAAGGCCCATGACCCTCTAAGAGACTCTATAAATGGAGATCTTTCACAATCATAATTTTCTTATACGGACTTTACATAAAAAATCCCCATCGAATTGTATTCTCTCTCAAGCTAATGAAACTCAGCTGAACATTGTTCTTCTTGATCTTGAGTTAGAGATTCTTTATTGATTAATATAAGTGCAAGTGAATGTAGGTTATTACCAACTCTTGGGGCCGAACTATTATAATTCTTTGTGTTATTTTACTTAATTTATTTCTTTAAATTATTTACCGTCGTTTAATTTGACTCAGTGTTGTTGACTAAAACGCTGGTCAACACTATCATATAAAAACTAATATACTATACTAGTAAACTTATATACCGTGAACTTTTAACAAAATGATTTAATATTAAAATAACAATAACAAAATTTGATATATTATAGCATATAATAGGAAATAATCATGTAATTTTTAAATAATATTAACCATACAATTTTGATATATTATAGAACATATATACTGAGTTAGAAAATAATATACCTAACAACACTTCAAAAATTAAAAAAAAAATCTATATATATAACTTTAAAATAAAATTAATTGAAGAAAATTAATATAGTAATCAGAGCATATGTTCTTAAAAATAAAAATAAAAAAGAGAAAAAAATGGTAAATTATATAATAAAATAGAAAAAAATGTCTATTTTTCCTTAAATTAAAAATGAAAGATATTCGTTATTTATCAATTTAGGAGGCGATTTGTTATAATTTCCCACAATAATTTTTGTTCTCTCTAATATCGCACTTTGAAACAATAGACTTTAAAATGAGCAGCACACTAAAAATAAATGTACAACTAATTTAAAAATTGGTTGACAATATATGTTATTATGAAATTAATGTTCGTTATTGAATTAAACGTAAAGCCAAAGAAAGCAAAAAAGAAAAATTACTGAAGGAATGTGATTGACTGCACCAAACGTCCCGCTAACAATGCTCCACCATCACCCTCATTCTAACCCTTCTCTCTCTCTCTCATTTCTAACCATTCTAGAAGGCAAAATTGAAGATTTCTTCCCTTTTGGTAATCCACTCACCCTCTTCCTACATTTATTTTTTTTATTCATTTTATATATGAATTGAGATTCGTTTTTTCCTTTTTCTGATACCTTTCCAAATTTTTAGATAACCCCTTTTTGGGATCCATCATTCTGTTGCCCTGGTGAATATCTTATGGATGATGTCATTTGCAGTTCATTTTATTGCATTTGGCATTGAAAATGTTCATATTCTTTTCATTGTTTGATGACCAGGGAAAAGTACATACAATCTTCAACAATAATAACTCAAATAGTAATTGGCTTTTCAGAGATCGATAATTAGGAAGGGCTATGGATTATTTTCACTTTTCACTTCTCGTATTACTTCTCCAAATTAACAAGTTATCATCATGCATAATAACATGTCTTGCTAATTGTTAAAAGTTTTCATGCCATGTATGGTTTGTAGCTATTTTTTTATGTCGTGCCTCATAAAAAAAATGAACTTTAGTATACATGAGGGGTATACTTCAAATAGTCAAGTATGTGGTTTGTTCTAACAAAGTCTGAGATTCAATTTCCTTCTGGGCACCTACATAGCAATTATGCAAGGTGCTAGTTTCAACCAAAAAAGAAAGAAAAAAAACAAACCTTAGTAGCTGATAATATATGACTAACAGAAAAAAGAATCAAAGTTACCTCCAGCATCTGTTTTCATGTTTATTTGATGGTTCCCAAAAGGTGGTTATGGTTGAGAAGATTGATTTTGTTTGTTTGATTTAGGATATTGCAATGGCTGTCAACTTTAAGTACTGGGATGACTATGTTGATCCCCTGGACATGGAAGCAATGTGGAAAATCCCAGAAGTGAGTTCTGAATGGTTAGACGCCGGAGAAACAAGAGGACAGAAAGTTCACCTTTCACGCGATCCTGATGGACAGCCTTATTTGACTCAGACAGAGATGAAGGTACTATAGATATGATAAACCATTTTGAAAAGAACTAACTGTGTAATTAATTATACATTGCAGCTGAAAATCAAAACATGTGCTAGCAATATGCTCTCAAATATTTGTAGGGCTCATATGGAGAACAAATGTAAATACTAATAAAAAAGGAACTTAGTAACATTTACTTCTTTTTCATTATTGCTACCATAGTGTTGTTAACTGCCTTATGACATATACTATATATAGAAAAGAATGTGTTGAGTTGCTACTCTTTTATTCAACCTAAACTACCTTCCATCATGTTACTTTTTTCCAGGCTGTTGTTGAAATTATTGTCAGCAGACATTTTTGCTTGCAAATAGATCCCGTAAGTGTTTGTACAACAATCTGTTTCATTGTGATTTTTTTTTGGTTTAAATATGAATATGTTTCCCCACTGTTGTATGAATCTTGAAGTTTCTCTCTTTACTCACAAGTATTATAAACAGCCTCGTTAGAGCACATAAACTCTCTGTTGATCTTAAGATTTCATTTCTTAGCTGATGAAAATCCTTCTCTTTTTATTCTTTTTTAGGATGATAGATAGTTTTTTTTTTTAAAAAAAAGATGCATTTTATTATACTGGTATCCAAGTTTTATAATTGACAACTTTGTAAGTTGAAAAAAAACTATAATGCTGATACGGAGGAACTTCCCATTTTGTTCTAAATAAAGAAACTAAATTTAGACCCTGCTACTCTTCCTTTGATAGTATTAAGTAATGACCTTCTGTTACAGTGTAAACTTTGAAATATTGTTTTAGGAAGGTCCTGGGGCTTATCGAGCTCCTTGGTTTCAGGGCCCTTAGTCCTTTATATATATGGGAATGTTTTGTTTTGTTTTGTTCACTAGTCTTTGGAACAGGGGAATAAGATACTATCCAGGCCTAGAGAAGTGGTATTAGGATTAGTAAGGGTGCAATACTTGTAGCTTTTAAATAGTCTAAGTCTGAAAACAAATAGGAGAGTAAAATAGAGAGAAAACGTTCTTGACACTTTCCGAGATTTGAGATTATCTTTTACAAATAAAAGAAGTTTTTCTTATGCTGCTTTTGCCCATTCATCTATATTTATGTTCCCTGAGGTGTTGATTTGTTTACAAACTTTTGGGAGTAATTTCTCCAACAAATCCAGAATGAAAAAATTCAAGTTTTGTGTTATAACACTATGATACAGAACATGATTTGTGCCATTGCCGAACTTGAAAGTGACAGACAGCCCCTTTCTATACGGTATGACAAGAAATCCAAGGATACACAATTAGGTATCATGCAAGTTTTTCCAAAAACAGCAGAATGGCTTTATAGGTATATCACTCTAGTACCTCATCTTTTTTACCCCTTTAACTCCTCACTTCTTTTGTTTCTTACTATATAATTTTTGTGTTGGAGCAATGGAGTGATAGTAGAGTCTTGTTAATTTGCAGTGAATTGTATTACCAGTCATATGAAGTAGAAGGGAATCCAGATATTCTATTCAGGCCTTTTGTGAGCGTATATTTTGGTGCTGCTTATCTAAAGTGGTTATCAAATTTTGAAGACAAGTAAGTTTCATTGTACAGTTTTTTTTTTTGTGGTTACTTGTTCTAGCATGCATGAAACCTTGATAAAGCCATTTTCAATAGTTCATTATTACCCCCCCTTATTTCCATAAAACTATGCTTTTTTTTTTGTTTGAGTATTGTCAAGGGACACCAGTGTTCAACACTCTTTAGAATTTGGTCCCAAGTAACCAATAATTAATACATAGGTGGTGTTTGGCACCATAGTGCCCTATAGCAATGCTCTGTTTGTTTTGGTAGAAATAAACGAGAAGCATTCCGACTAGATCTAAAAGCCATCTACTCCACCATATCCAATGTATAAAAATAAATGAAAATACTAAGTCTAGGATTGCAAATAATGAACCAAAGTTTCTTAAAAAAAATAATGAACCACTAAACACCCTAAACAAAAAAGAAAAATTCACACAAATACTTCAGATTTAAAAAAAAAATTAAAAACATTGAATCTGAAAAAAAATACAAAAATACGAAGGGACATAATTATAAATACATAATTTTTTTTAGAAAACAAAGTTTATAAATTTGTAACAATATATTTTTCTTGTAACTATATATTACAATTTTGTAAAGAACATTTATTGACTAAAGAAAAAACTGTAACTGACGATTACAGAATTGTTACAAACTCTTATCCATATTTTTGTAAAATTCTGAATTGTTCATTATTTTTTTAAAATTTACATTGCTAAAAATATGCAGTTTTGTTGATACAATATAAAATTTATGATATAGCAAAGCCTCGTTAAAATCCCTGTAAGAGCAAAACCCCGTTAAATAAAATAAAAACATAAGTTGCAAAACATCTTTTAACTCTGTTGAAAAGATGATAAAAATCAAAATAAGGAGAAGAGGTCCATCACGTAAAATCCTTAAAAGAAGAAAGCAGTTGAGAGTCAACTGATTGATTTTCTTCTCTATAATTATGTTAAATGAAATCATGATGTTATTATTATTATTATTACTTTTTTTTTATTACAGGGAGAGAAATGAAGAGTTTGTGGTGAGGGCATATAGAGGTGGTACAAAAAAGGCAACTCACAAATCAACCATGCCCTACTGGCAACGGTATCTTTCAGTAAAAGAAAGCTTTCCATCCAGGTAGTGGTTCCCTTTCATACTCTTATAATTTATTGCCTTAATAATAGAGCATAAATATATGGTAATGGTAGTCTTAAATATACATGTTTTGGAATATGCTAGAAAAAATAATTATTCAATAAAGGTATTGGAATATAGTTGAAGAATATCCATCGGTTTGGATTATAATAATTTGGAATATATTGTATCAAATCATTTAAGTTTTATGGTAATATGTGTTTTCATTGTGCTGTGATTGGGACACTTTTATTAATATAGACTCTTTTTCTTTTCTTCTCTTTTTGTATTTTTTATTTTGGGTGGGACGGATTTGGGAGATTACAGATGTGTAAATTTTAATTGAAAACAGAACTATGATAATATTTTATCAATGTCTTAGTTTATGAATTTTGTTGGAAATATGTTTTGAAAGCACAACCATTGATGCGGGGGCTTCTCATCACAATGTATTTGTTTGTATCTTTAAAGAGGCTAAGCAATAAGTTTAAGGGCATGCTACGATTTGATAATATTTTACCTTTTTCCTTTTCTGTTTAAATAAGTTTTTTCTATAATAAAGTTGATCATCAAGAACAATTCAAGCTATATGTAATAGAATATATGCCACTTTTAAAAATCTTAATATAACTATTTAACATAATAACTTAACTGTCACATCTGTCAAATTTTGGGTATTGTCAAGTCTAGGTTTACTGTTAAGGATGGAAATTGAATTTAATTACTCCATTTACGATATTAACAATAAACATTTTCTAACACAATTTTTTACCATGTTTAGAAAATGTTTTGAAGATGGCATGTCATTGAATGATGCTTCTGTCACTACTACTACATCTTCTACCCCTTATGTGCCATCTCCACAGAATGCAGGTTCTCTCTCTCTCTGTACGAAATTTTTGATGAACCATAGATAAAAATAAATGTCATAGGTTTTGAGATTTATGTTTCTAATATGTCACTAATTTGTGGTTATAGGCATAATTTTTTCTCTCTTCACAAGAAAAGAAGTCTCAAATTCAAATTCTTTCTGTTAGTGACAAAAAATAAATATTCTTTAACCTAACTAAATCGTCAGCCAACTTGAATTAATATATATAAATAATTAATAAATATTTAATACTAATATTTGAAAGTCAAAATGATGTGTCATTTTATTGTAGGTGACACATATTTGAGATATTAATATTAGGAACAAGTATTTTTACTTTGTTTATTAGCTATATTTTTACTACAATATTTGGTGACTATCATGCCACATCTATTATTTAGAATGTAGTAGTGATGCAGTTTTATTCCTCAAAACACACATATAAACTTGAGAAAAGTACTTGCCCTAAATCTGGCAGTCTACCCCAAATTTTTTAACATTTGTCGATTTCAGCAAGCTGGCTTGTAAAATCCCTGCTTTGCATAAATAAGAAATTTTAAATGGGACCAAACCAATATTGTGAAACATAACTCGTGAAAGGATTTGAATAAACTATAAAAGTATAGCAGCATTACATGAGATGAGATGACATTTTATATAATGTCCCTCAAGGCTGGCTCAACACAATTAGAAGCTTTAGGCCTATAAAAAAATTTGAGACCTTATTTTTAGAAGAATTATTTTTTAATCTTGTACAATTTTATGCCTTATTTCTATTTTTGGGTCTTATTACTATACAATTTTAGGCATTATTTTTTTCTTTTTGGGTCGTATCTCATAAAAAATTACAAAAAAAATATGTGGACCTTAAACAAAAGCCTAATTCGCTTAGCGGTTGAGCCGCCGTGTAGCTGATAGTGCCTAACACTAATTATAATAAGTAAGGTCCCATTAAATTCAACCACAATTTTTAAAAAAAAGATTATACATTTTATAATGAGATTTTTTCATATTTATCGGATTTTGAAGGTTATTTTATAAAAATATAGACATTTAATTTTTCTACTTTTCTATGATTCATATTTATGCGATTTTCTTTCTCATAAATTTAAAAAAATATATAATTATGTCACATTTTTTTATCATAGCTATATTTTCTTTAATTTAAAAAAAAAAATTAATTTTTTTTCCTCCATTTTTTAATTACTTTTTCCAATTTTTTCCTTATTTTTTATTCCATTTTTTCCTTTTTCTTTTTATCTACCAATTTTTTCCTTCATCATTTTTTTCTTTCCATTTTTCCATTCTTGTTCTTGTTTTTATTTTTATTTTTATTCATTTATCTCTTTTTTTTCTTTCATTTGTATTGCTTTGTTTTTTTGTTCATTTTTTTTCATTTTTTTTTTCATTTTTCTTTATATTTTTCTTCATTTTTGTATTTATTTTTTTCTCCTTCTATTTTTTTTTTCTTTTTTCACACATATGAGCTTTTTTTTTGCTTTCTCTTTTTCTTCTTCCATTTTTTTTTTATTTTTTCTACCAAAATTTTCATTTATTTTTTTCTTCCACTTTTCCATTATTTTTCTTCTTCTTCTTTTCATTTTTATTCATTCAATTATTTTTTTTCCTTCATCATTTTTTTTTTGTTTTGTTTTTTTCATACTATTTTAGTTTTCTTTCCTCAGATTTTTCCTTCTTTATTTTTTGTAGTTATTATTTTCTCATTCCATTTTTTTTTCACACATATTTTAACATTACATAATTATTTTACTAGTTTTATTTATTATCTTTTATTATTGTAATTTTTTATAATTTTTCCACTATATGTAAAAAAATTCAAATCAATTTTTTCATCATTGTTTTTTACTGGTACCCTTATAGGAGCACCCAAATTTGGAAAGAAAACTAATAAAAATATGAAAACATGAATGGGTTACCAGATACCCTGGTGGGAATATTCAAATCTAGAATGTTTTTTATGAAAATGTGAATGGGTAACAAGTTATCATAGTGGCAACATCCAAATCTGGAAAAAAAATATATGAAAACTTGAATAAGTAACTAGTAACCCTGATAGAAACATTCAAATTCGAAAAGAAAAAAATAGATATGAAAGTGTGAATGGGTAACCAGTTACCTTGATGGGAACAATCAAATCTAAAGAAAAAAAAAATTGATGAAAATGTGAATGGATATCCAATTACCCAAGTGGGAACATCCAAATTTAGAAAAAAATATATATATATGAAAACTTGAATGGATAACCAGTACCCTAATAAGAATATCCAAATTTGGAAAGAAAAAAATAGATCTAAAAAATATGAATGGTTAACTAGTTACTCGGATGTAAACATTCAAACTTGAAAAGAAAACAAAATTGATATGAAAACGTGAATGAGTATCAGGCTACCCTAATGGAAACATCTAAATTTTGAAATAAAATCACAGGTAACTGATTACTTATGTTACTAAAATCATAGTTACTTCTTCTTCCTTTTTTTTAATGAAGTGTTCTTCCTATTTTTTCCTTAAAATTTGATATTTTTGTTATTCATATTTTATATGAGTAACCCATCACCACTCTTATGGTAATTGGTTACCCCTCTTATAATAGAAGGTTACTCCTCTTAGGGTAACTGGTTACCTCTCCTGGTACATGTTATTTAACCTAGCTCTAGGATTTTATTTTTACATAACTATCAAAGATCAATCAAGTAATTTGTTACCTTACCTAGGATTTGAAAAAAGAAACGTACAATCTAAAAAAACGAAAAAAAAAATGTTTATAATAAATAAAAATAATAATAAACACAGTTCACAAAAACTGTTGACGCCATTTTTCATCAACTTAAAATGTAGAGCAATTAAACAATAAGAACTATGGCGCAGATGAATAATATGGTAGAACAACAAGAATTTTACGTGGCTCACCAGTTAACTTTTCCTAGTCCACGAGTCTATTTTATTAAGACTTGGAGTTTTCTGGAAATCTTTCAGGGATGAATTCTCCAGAATTTCTCTCCGTATATCAAAAGATTCGTCCTCCACAAATGTTCATGAACTCTCTATTTATAGAGAGTTTTCAGAGTTCATTCCCACATATTTCGGGAAGATACTTCTGCTTATTAATTAAAATAATGATATTAAATATTGTAACTCCTATATACAAGGAAACGTCCCCTGAAGACCAGGGGGCGAATAACAGACTTGTTAATATCCCTTTAATGTTGGGATGTTACAACAATAAATATCTTTAAAATGCATGGAACACGTTACATCAGACGACCCATTAAATCTTTCGAGGTTGGCAATCAGCATCATGTCAGTCCAGATCTATAGATAAGTTACGAACTAGCCGCCTTACTCCAAGACCAGCTCGGAGCGGGTAGATACCAGCGAGGTTGTTACATTCTGAGCTTGTACTCCTGTTAAGCTCAGGCTACTTGATCTGAAGACACCCGACAACAGATATGCCTCGATGCTAAGTTCCTTCGAGCTCAGAAAGAACTTCGAGGTTAAACGTCTTCGAGGTTGCCATCTTGATTCGAGGGTTTGACATCTGGGCCACGAACTTGCGTTTTAGATATCTCGAGCCCACACTTGACGAGTCCACCTTTCGAGATCACAATCTTAGGTCTCGAAATCTGGGTGTAACAAAAACAAAAAAAAAATTGCAAAACATCCAAGGAAAATTTTAATACAAAAAAACAAATAAGCTAAAAAAAATAATAATCAAATTACAAACATACCCTTCTATGGATGCCAAAAATCCACCAAATAAGAAATCTCTAGTCCCTGATTAGAACAGAGGGATAAATGCCACTTAATCATGCAATTGGACTCGAGCCTGTAGGCCCTTTTTTAATACAGGAGACTGTCTCATGAGAAATGTGAATGCTCGAAATTCAACAGTTATAAAAAGGCCAAAAGCGCGTGATAGGCTCCCATAAACGCCTCGTGGGTACGCCTGATATGCTACGGGCATATCGCACCAACTGTTTTAGGGACCCATCTCGGCCCATGCACGACATGGCCTCGCATGCCCCCGCACCACGGCCTCGCGCACCACCAAGGCCCCGCACCACGGCCTCGCGCAGCCACGCTCTCACACCAGGCGACCTCGCGCCCCAGCAGGTCCTCGGCCTCGCGCCCCAGCAGGCCCTCGGCCTCGCACAGCCACGCCCGCACACCAGGCGGCCTCGCGCCCCAGCAGGCCCTCGGCCTCGCACAGCCACGCCCGCACACCAGGCGGCCTCGCGCCCCAGCAGGCCCTCGGCCTCGTGCAGCCACGCCCGCACACCAGGTGGCCTCGCGCCCCAGCAGGCCCTCGGCCTCGCGCAGCCACGCCCACAGCATCAGATGGCCATGCGAATGGGGGCACGCGTCAAAGGAGCCTCGCCCCCAAGGGCCACGCATACCTAGTGGCCTCGTGTGCCTCGCCTTGCGCACCGGCCACGTCAAAGGCCTCAAGAGACATAGCCTCCACTAAACACCCTTCGGCCATATACCAGGGGCCTCGTAGTGTGGGGGCTGCAAAGTGATGGTTTCACAAGATGAGACCCTCATCCCATTTGTAGGCGTCATGCTTCATCACACACGCAGCAGGCCCCGTTCAAGAGGCCTTACCTCTCTTCCTGAGGTAAGTTCCACCAACGGGGCACCACTCTCCCTATGAGTCACATGAGATGAAGAGCAATAGGAGAGACCCAATAACTATTAGGTATAGAGCTAATAGTGGAATAGATGACTGAGTATATCGTTCATGTCAACACACTAGCTTCCCTACACTTAGTAGGACGTGGAATAGCCTTGAGCAGATACATGCCTTGGAGGGGCGAGAATAACCATCGGGTACATAGTACCCGTACGTGTACGGGTGCATGACGTACAACCATGAGGAGGACAGAAGCATGACCCTGACACCTGTATCACACAGGTAGTGGAGGTACAGATTTGTACAGAGAGTGGAGGCACTATATGCATGCCTCTGACTATGTACCAGGCTGACACTATGATCTTCTGCTCCACCACTCTTCCCATACCACTACCACCTGTGCTATTACCCTGACAGTGTACTTATGTACTATTTTGTCCCAAGGGACCACCATGTATAAGGGGCCATTAGAGCCCAATTATAAAAGGAGCTTGACCCCTCAGAATGAGGGGTTGGAAAATTCATTGTAAGCAGAGGCTATTGAGAAATATACCAAGACTTGCTCCATCATTTATCTGTGTTTACTTTTTCTTAAAGTTTATTCTCAGTTCTTATATAAACATCACCTGACTTACCTTTGAGTTTTCCGATCTAATTTCGTTGACGAGATTTCACCGTTAACAGTTTGGCGCCGTCTGTGGGAAGGACAAGCATCGAGCCAGTGTTCTTCCATCACTTCCAACAAAGAAAGATGCTAAGACGTTCAAAACGCCTACGGCAAATACAAGAGGTTGAGGTTCACCAAGACGAAGTAGAGTGGAGGGCCTCCAAGAAAGACCCCCCTCCGCCCGAGCATGGAGGTCGGCCAGAAGAACCTCTTCCCCCAGGGGAGGAGAGGGAAGCATCGTCCCCAGCTATCCAGCCCGACGGAGGTCATTCAGAGCCACTAGTGTATCCACTTAACCGGCCCTGGTTGACCCCACGCTCAGGCCACCAGGACCCCGGTCCCTCAACGCACTGGCCAGGCAAGGGTCCCGGGGTACGCTCGGTAAGCTCCAGCTCAAGGACGCGCTTCTACAAGGATGAGATTCACGAGTTGCATAAAAAGACTAGAAGGTTGGAAACCATGATAGAGAACATGCAGGAGGTTTTAAACGACCTACTGCAAGGGAAGTCAAGCATACCCCTCCCAAAGCGTAAATGGAAGGAGTATGAAAAAGGGGAAAACACTGTCCCCATAGACGATGGGGGAACCCAACTTTCCACCAGTAAAACCCCTCATGCAAAGTACCATGGGGGACCTAGGCCGATGAAATTTCCCCAGGAGCATAGGCAGAGAGAAGATGATGGTCGTAAGAACGAGGCCGAAGTCCCCTCAAAAGAGGCACCCCCTGGCCTAAGAAAAGAGCTCCATGGGAAGAGGTCAGAAGTAAGACATGCACCCCCCGTGGTTCCCAAGGCAACGGATCATCCCAAGAACCCGCAAGACTCCTTATGCAAAAAGAGGAGGGGACTAGACACCAAAATGTGAAGCCCTCGGGGCAAGATCACCACTGCTCTTGGGGGGCACATGGATGACGAAGAATTCGACCGTGACTCACCCTTCACAAGGGAGATTCAGGCTGAGCAAGTGCCCACTGGCTTCATAGAGCCTCGCATGACTCCGTATGAGGGTACGACAGACCCAAAATATCACATAGGCTCCTTCAATAACTTGATGAGGTTAAGAGGGGTCAACAACAGGGCAAAGTTTCATTGCTTTGTCGTTACGCTTAAAGGAGTGGCGTACAAGTGGTTCAAGAGGTTAGGGCCAGGAACAATCGAGTCATGGCAACAATTCTCTGATGAATTTCTTCAGCAGCACCATGCAGCTTGTGATTACGTCATGCCAACTACCGACCTCGCTAACATAAAACAAGGCGACAATGAAAGTCTGAAGGACTACGTCCATAGATTCAGTATGGAGGCAACAAAGGTGGGAGATTTAACCAAAGCGGAGCTCAAGATGGCTATTACAGTCGGAGTTCGTCCAGGAAGCAAGTTATGGGGGAGCATGCTCAAAAGAGAAGTTTCGAATTTGGATGACTTCTTCGAGAGAGCACAGAAGTACATACGTGTGGAAGAGGGCCATAAGAACTTCCATGTCGAAGAAAGCGAACCTTCCTCCAGTGGCCATACTACCAATACGTCTGGAGATTCCATATAGAAGGGGGCTTCGTGCTAGAGGGGTCGTGGACCATGTTTGAGATCGAACGAAGACCCTCTAGCCATGAAAGTCCCCACCCGAGGGGAAATCACCTCCAAAGTAGACGCCTCCAAAAAGGGTCTCCAAAGTAGACGCCACCAAAAGGGGTCTCCAAAGTAGACACCTCCAAAAAGGGTCTCCAAAGTAGACGCCTCCAAAGTAGACGCCACCAAAAAAGGTCTCCAAATTAGACGCTTGCAAAAAGGGTCTCAAAAGTAGACGCTATCCAAAAGGGTCTCAAAGTAGACGCTTCCGAAAAGGGTCTCAAAGAAGACGCTTGCAAAAAGGGTCTCGAAGAAGACGCTTGAAAAAATAGTACTATGCCTAATGACGAGAAGGACGCTTCTCGCAAGATATAATAAGCGCGCGCGAAGATATATAAAAGGATAACTCGAACCCAAGGGGTCAATATATCCTTATAGGTGCAACTAAGGCACACCACAGAGAGACCTACCGAACCCCCTTTCGCGTGGGTTCCAAAGGACCTCGAACATGATAAATATAAAAAAAAAAGAAGAAGAAAAAGAATAAGAGAATAATAAAAAGGAACGGAAGAGTCTACAAGAACGCCTAAAGGCCTCCCTATAGACTAGGGGGCAAGTGTGGATGCCAAAAATCCACCAAATAAGAAATCTCTAGTCCTTGATTAGAACAGAGGGATAAAGGCCACTTAATCATGCAATTGGACTCGAGCCTGTAGGCCCTTTTTGAATACAGGAGATTGTCTCATGAGAAATGTGAATGCTCGAAATTCAACAGTTATAAAAAGGCCAAAAGCGCATGATAGACTCCCATAAACGCCTCGTGGGTACGCCCGATATGCTACTGGCATATCGCACCAACTATTTTAGGGACCCATCTCGCGCCCATGCACGACACGGCCTCGCATGCCCCCGCACCACGGCCTCGCGCACCACCAAGGCCCCGCACCACGGCCTAGCGCAGCCACGCTCGCACACCAGGCGACCTCGCACCCCGGCAGGCCCTCGGCCTCGCACAGCCACGGCCGCACACCAGGTGGCCTCGCGCCCCAGCAGGCCCTCAGCCTCATGCAGCCACGCCCGCACACCAGGTGGCCTCGCGCCCCAGCAGGCCCTCGGCCTCGCACAGCCACGCCCGCAGCATCAGATGGCCATGCGAATGGGGCCACGCGTCAAAGGAGCCTCGCCCCCAAGGGCCACGCATACCTAGTGGCCTCGTGTGCCTCGCCTTGCGCACCGGCCACGTCAAAGGCCTCAAGAGACATAGCCTCCACTAAATACCCTTCGGCCATATACCAGGGGCCTCGTAGTGTGGGGGCTGCAAAGTGATGGTTTCACAAGATGAGACCCTCATCCCATTTGTAGGCGTCATGCTTCATCACACACGCAGCAGGCCCCGTTGAGGAGGCCTTACCTCTCTTCTTGAGGTAAGTGCCACCAACGGGGCACCACTCTCCCTATGAGTCACATGAGATGAAGAGCAATAGGAGAGACACAATAACTATTAGGTATAGAGCCAATAGTGGAATAGATGACTGAGTATATCGTTCATGTCAACACACTAGCTTCCTTACACTTAGTAGGACGTGGAATAGCCTTGAGCAGATACATGCCTTGGAGGGGCGAGAATAACCATCGAGTACATAGTACCCGTACGTGTACGAGTGCATGACGTACAACCATGAGGAGGACAGAAGCATGACCCTGACACCTGTATCACACAGGTAGTGGAGGTACGGATTTGTACAGAGAGTGGAGGCACTATATGCATGCCTCTGACTATGTACCAGGCTGACACTATGATCTTCTGCTCCACCACTCTTCCCATACCACTACCACCTGTGTTATTACCCTGACAGTGTACTTATGTACTATTTTGTCCCAAGGGACCACCATGTATAAGGGGCCATTAGAACCCAACTATAAAAGGAGCTTGACCCCTCAGAATGAGGGGTTGGAAAATTCATTGTAACCAGACGCTATTGAGAAATATACCAAGACTTGCTCCATCATTTATCTGTGTTTACTTTTTCTTAAAGTTTATTCTCAGTTCTTATATAAACATCACCTGACTTACCTTTGAGTTTTCCGATCTAATTTCGTTGACGAGATTTCACCGTCAACACCTTCCAAATTAATAAAACTTAATTAAGAATAAAATTATGGTATAAACTAACTTTTATACAAAAATATGGGAAAATAAACCCATAAAAGTGAAAATTCTTAAAAAAAGTCATATATTAACTTTTTTTTTTTGAAAAAAAACTATATTTTTGCACACTCTATTAAAAATCTCATATAAAATGTAATTTTCACTTTTATAATATACTTCAAACAAGTAGTTTCTAAGAGTATCTCCAAAGGTTCCCTAAAATAACTTTTAGTTATAATAGGGAGTTAAATATAAAGAGAGCTCTAACTACTCTTTATATTCACTCTTTAAAATAGAAAGCTATCAAGGAGCTAGCGAAATGTAGAGAGCTCACTAATTTTTTTCCAAATTTTTTAATCAAGCTTACTTTTTTTGCATAAATTATTTAATAAAAAAATAGAAATTTAAATTCTAAAAAAATTATTAAAATAATCTATATTAACTAGAGAGCATAGATGGATAGATGGAATGAGGTTGACAAAAGTAACTTTCTAAAATAGTGTTTTAGACATTTTAGATAAAATTTAGCTAAAAAAATAGGGTAACTAACCTTGGAGTTGCTCGAACAATTGTTTGTAAGAAATTGTGAAAAAGGAGAAAATTCTTGATAATAAACTAGCACAGAGATCACATTGGAGTTTAGAAGAGAAAATTAAAAGTGATGTAATCTAGATTCTAAATGAAAAAATAATCCCTAATAACTAGGAAATCTGAAAAATAAAACCAGAGTAGTGGATTACTATTTACAAGGGAATATAATTGCGCCTCTCACACGGTTTTTATAACTTGTTGCCATCGTACAATCGTAGATCAGTAATAGTTTACTCACTGACGACCTTGTTAAATATGACCGTGCAAAACCATCTGCAAAATTGACATTTTATGTAGTAATTAACTTATTTTGCCTTAGTGTAGCTTTGCTGATGAGGAGGTCAGCTATATTGTTTTTTTCTTTCTTTTAATTAATTGTTATTATATTTATTTTTTAATTAATTGGTATTATTAATAAATTTTAAAAATAAGAATAATAAAAAATAGAAATAACCACAAATTAAAAAATAGAATGCTAGAAATATAGCATGTCACATAAATAACGCACATGTAGAGAGATGGGGGAACAAACACTAAAGACTGTATAAAAAAACAATAACACTTAACACACTTTTATTCTTTTTTTTTTGTTGAGTATTTTTATCATCACTAACTTTATGGTCAACAATTTGGTTTCCTCTCCTCATTTTCTTGTAGACATCATTAACAACATGATAATCTCCATCAAAATCTTCCAAATCATTTGATAAGATATTATGAAGGTTCTGTAAAAATTTATTAGACAAATTACATTCATGCCTACAATGAGCAAACTAATTTTATTCATAAACGAAAAGTTAGTAATAAGAATAAATGAAATTATCATTTCTTGAGAATGCTTTTTCTTTCTTTAATTTTTTTTTTTCATTTTCCTCATTTGTATTTTCTTTTCCGAATACAAAAAAAAAACAATAATTAGTACTTTATGTCTATTAGATATTTTTCTTACAAATTGAACATAGCATAGTTAAACATTTTCTTTTTTTTCCCTCCCTTCAATTCATGTTCTCATTCCAATTTCTCATTTAGCATAAAAACTTTTGACACAGTAATATTCTAAAGTCCTTTTAGATTATATTCGTTTAATCTCAACTTGTAAACAAAATATTTCCTACAAAAGGATTTGAATCTCTAAAAAAATTTATGCGACAGTTGTGTTTAGTAACTTTTCAGCTACAAAATTAAATAAGACCAAACTTGCCTCTGCAATTTTGTCGATGACTTTTATATGTATTATGTACTTATATTAGCACAATAAATTAGAAAAAAAACCTATAACATAATCAATTTTTTTGTAAAAGAAAACTATATTATAATTTTCTTACATCACAAGATGATAGTATAGGATCCTATTAGCTATATGAGAATTCGGTCCAAACCAATAGCGAGCCAAAAACAACAGCTAGAGATCATATTCAAGATTAGTGCTCGGAAAAGCACCATCTCGAGGGTGTATTAACCTATTTATAAGAGCATTGGTTATTTCATTTATCACTAATTGATTTTGACATGGAATCCCATAAATCTTAATATATCATCTACTATTTTGTAAATTCTTTTCTCCTGCTATCTAAACATTCACCCCACTATCTAAAATTTACGAATATCACATATTTTTCTGAAAATATAAAAATCATGATAAAATTTGTAGAAATACAATAACAATTACAATAATACATGCAATAAATTTTAAAATTATAAATCAAACGTTAGTGACATGCATAATTGCATATTCTAAGTATTGATACTTCAAAATATCGGGAGACCTCAGCAACAATGTGTACATTTTTAACGGGAGTGTATCGAGAATTTCTATTGACGATTTTTTTCTGATTTTTCACTGGATTATGGACGATATACAGATGGATTTCCTTTAACAAATGAAAAAATATTGGCACCTTCATTTTTCCAATTTTTTTTATGATATTTCTACCGAAATTATCTTTATTTACTTTCTTGGCCAAGATTTAAGATCAATTATATTGCAAGTAAAGACGTTTCAGCCCTTCAAATATTTTTTTAAGTCTTAGATCACTAGATTGGAGAGGTTTAATCTCAGGAGATTAATGCAGAACAAAGATTATAAGCACTCACATTTTAATTAATAATCAACACATTTTGGATTTTTATTTCTCGGTTAGTTTCAATAGATATATATCATAACATAGTTTGTCTCTAACAAAGTTCATATTCCATCTCCTTTGAAGATTGGAGTTGACCTAGAACCATCTTTCCTTTAGTTTAATAGCACAATTTCGCTATATTATCGCTAGTAAGGTGTGAATGTCAGTTTCATATATGGTAGTTGGGAATTATTTTTCATTCACCTTTATATATATATATATATATCACTAAATTAACCAG
Organism: Humulus lupulus; assembly: GCF_963169125.1. Lineage (NCBI taxonomy): Eukaryota > Viridiplantae > Streptophyta > Magnoliopsida > Rosales > Cannabaceae > Humulus > Humulus lupulus. Next base: position 175,228,432 of record NC_084800.1, on the reverse strand, counting down.
GTGAACTTTATTAGGTGATTACACATACTGGGATTCCAGGGCATCTCCTGAAGACATGGAAGAGATGTGGAATAATCCTGAAGTTTTAAAGGAGTGGAGCAAATCTGGAGAGAAAAAGGGAAAGGTCCGCTTCTCCCAAGATGAAAAGAAAAGACCATATCTTTCTCGGATAGAAGTAAAGGTATGTCTATATGTGAACAAAACAAGTCCTCAAATGTATGAGTTATCTCTAGTATACATGTACTCTTACTTTTTCTCATTTCCCTTCTATCTTTTCTTTCAAATTTCTACTTTTCTTCTTGTACTTTCTATTTTTTTTTTTCAACTAATTATATACACTTGATTGATATTACCTATATATATGTCAACTTCCTGTAAATTGTTGCCAAACAACAGCTATATACCATTTCATGAAGTTATATTTTGCTTTTTTTTTCATCATATTTTTTAATCTTTTGAGAGAGTAAACAAACAAACAAATCTTAATTTGCTTGATGAACTTTCATATGTTTATAAGGGATTCTTTGATGCAATAATAGTATATTGTGCTGTGTCCAGTGCCTGGAATTGACATGCTCTTTAATCTTAAGATAGTAAAATTTGATGTTGGTGAATTGTCTTCTACAAATGTATCTTATTCCAAAATCAGATTTTAAAACTTTTGAATGACAACAAACATTTATATGTGAAAGCTCAGAGGAAAAAATATCTTGTCTACTTATTTTGATAGGGTTAGAGCCTTTAAATAGGCACATGCACGGTATATGATAGATCTGTCAATGTTTAACAAAATATTATAGATTAATTCTAATCCCTAAGAATCTAGAAAAATATATAAACTAGGAAACAAATATTTCGGCTTCCTTAGGTGAACGACTGAATATGGGTGTTCATAAAACCGCCCACACCGCATAAACCGCTCACATTGTACCTCATCGCACCGTAATTTGCGGTTTAGAACCCTTCGCGGTGCGGTTTGCGGTTTTAAATTTTATAAATGCGGTTCAAACCACACCGCACCGCATCATTATATATATAAACTTTTTTATATTATTTTTTTCAATTTTACTACATTTAAAGTTAGTGCATAAATATTTATATAGTATAATATAATATACACAATATCTAGAAAGAAATATAATGTTTCATAGGATGCCAACACATATTCTACTTCATTATAAAGATATTCCTTCTTAATTAAAATAATATTTACTTTTATATTACATTTTTTATTTGTTATTAGTTTGTTATATTTTTATTGTTTTGCTTAAAGTTTATTAGTTTGTTGTACATTTAATTATTTTGTTAAACACTCTATGGTTATAAGATTTATTATGAATTTTTCTTAATTATAATATTTAATTGTTAAATTATTTGGAGATTGGTATAAACCGCCAAAACCGCACCGCACCACACTGTATTTTTGCGGTGGGGTTTGAGGTCTATGCGGTGCGGGTTGGAAAATTATTCAAACTGCATATGCGGTGCGGTCCAAAAAATTAAAGAAAAACCTCACCAACCGCACCACGAACACCCCTACTGAATAATATTGTGCAGATATTTTCTAAAATTCCAAATCTTTGCTGATTTAGTTCAGATTTTCAACACTCCCCCTTAAGCTGGATAGAAAATATCTTTCATAGACAGCTTGCCAATTAAGTTTTCGAGCTGCTTGGTTGGTAACCCTTTTGTGAGAATGTCTACAATTTGATATGTAGTGGGAACATAAGGCATACAAATGGGTTTGTTCTCCAATTTTTCTTTTATAATTTCCACCAGTTTGGTTCGATCATGGATGACTGGATTGTGAGCTATTAACATGGCTGACTTGTTATCACAGTAAACATTCATTGGTAATCGAATTCCCAACTTTAGTTCTTCAAGAAAGTTTTTAATCCATAATATCTCACAAATGTCAAATGCAACTGATCTAAACTCATTTTCAGTGCTACTCCACGCCACCACGCCCTATTTCTTACTACGCCAAGTAACTAAGTTTTCTCCCATAAAGGCGCAGTAGTTTGGTTGATCTTCTATCAGTGAAACTTCCTGCCCAATCAACATATGTGTAAACTTCTACTCCAAGAGTATCACTTTTTCTAAAAAACGGTCATTTTCCTGGAATGCCTTTTAAGTACCTTAGTGTTAGGATTGTTAAATACATAGTGAATTTGGTCATGCACAAAGAGGCACAAAATATTACGATTTCACCAACATGAGTGAGTTGACTTTTGTTGTAGGTATTTAAAAATTATCTGTTTGGGTCCAAAGTATTTATTTGGAATATATAAGAGTACCCAAAAAGTTTGGAGACATTTGGAGATGTTTTGGGTCAATGTATGGGGTGACAAGTCAGAGGAGGATGTGTTACGATGCCTGTTGAGAGGCGATGCATCGCCAGCCTCACAAAAGTTACGAAAGGCAATGCATCACTTGCATAAGGGCGACACATTGCCTGCATCACATGGGCTGTCCATACAGAGCCATATATTTACGTGTTTTTAGCTCCAAAATTTATTTCAAAATGCTCTAATCTCATTGGTTAACACTAATGACAGTTCCTATAATATTTAAGGAGTTCGTATGAGATTTTGGTGAATTGATCACTTTCCATACTCTCTCTCTCTCTCTCTCTCTCTCTCTCTCTCTAAAATGCTCTATCTTTCTAACTCATCAAGATTACTAGTTTTCTCTAAGATCTTCATTAAGAAAGCTTGACTTGTATGAAGAACAAGACTTGCTAATCTAAATCTAATTTCATCATTATAGTAGCTTCAAGCAATCTCTTATGGGAGGCTAGAAATAGAGATTTTTGGATAAAAATTCTGAGTGTGTCAAGCCTTTTTGTCATCTCCATTGTTTCTTACATAAAATCATAACCTTATGGTTTTATGTAATTACAGTTTCTATCTGCAAAGGTCTTTTCTTCCTCTAATTTGTGTTATTCTTCCATTAAATCTATTTTTATATTGTGATTAATTCTCATAAATTACAATTCATATTGTGTTGTAAGTCATACTCCCAACACTTAGTACCCTCTCGATTGCATCAAAATGATTTACACCAGCAGAATGCATGAATTGACTTACAACATTTATTGTAAAGGAATGTCTGGCCAAGTGTGAGACAAGTATACGAGTTTTCCCACTAATTATTGATACTGCTCTTTATCCACTTGTTCATCTTAATTTTGGCAGATCCAAAACATTCTTGCGTTGTGAGATAACTAGCTCTTCTTTAGATCTTGTAAACTCCATACCAAGGAAATTGGAGAAAATATTTTTTTATTTTATGTTATTATTCTTTATTATTTTAGTATCCTCGAGAATGGGAAACCAAACTGTATAGAATATTTTTGTTTCCTTATTTAGGTGATTTTAGGTTTATTGTAATTATCCTAGAATATATATGGGATTCAATACCAGTTCTGCCTATAGGTTGTACAATGTCTATTTAAATGGCATAGCTCTTAAGAAATAAAATATCAGAAGCTATTTTCCACATGGTATAACAACCAATACATTCACCCTAGAAATCGCAGCTTCCTTTTGTCCCTATCGAAGCGTTTTCTTATTTTTGATGGCCACCTTACCATATTCCACCAAACAGCCTACTACGGCCTCCATCACTGATGATAACTCAGTCGACTCCACCCTCAACAAGGGCTCTTTTGATGCCTCTCCCTCTACATTTGATTACAAAAACTCTCTACAAATCACCATTCATAACTTGAAGTGGTCAGAACTTCTTGCAATGGTCTCAATCTATGAAGATGTACCTGTGTGGACGTGGACGCTTAGGATATCTGAATGGTGCTATTGCTGCTCCTGCACCTGCTAATCCATCTTATTTTAAGTGAGAGTCAGAGAACTCTCTTATCATGGCGTGGCTGATCAACTCCACGGAAGTTGACATTGGTAAGACTTATTTGTTCCTTTCTACTACTAAAGAAGTATGTGAAACTTTCCAAGAAGCTTTCTCGGATTTGGAGAATTCTGGTCAAGTCTAGGCTTCGGGCCCAGCGACAAAGCACTCTTACAGCAACTCAGTATTATGGTGTTCTTGTTATCTTTGGCAAGAGATTGATCTATTTTATGTTCCTGAATGGAAATGTTTAGCTAATGCTTCTTTTTATTAAAAAAAATGCTCGATCGAGAGAGACTTTTTGATTTTCTTCATGGACTTAACTGAGACCTAGATGAGGTACGTGGTTGTCTCTTGGGGAAAAATTCTCGTCCCACCATTTATGAAGCTTTTGCAGAGGTTCGTAGGGAGGAGAGTTGGAAAAGATTCATGCTGGGTTCTCCTCTTGCTGTTGAAACTGAACAATCTGCCCTTGCTGCCCGATGTTCTAATGATGGTGATAACTCTCGAGGGACTCGTCGTGATTGTCCTTGGTGTTTTTCATTACAGTCCATTTTCCCGCGATTGGTGAAAAACCACCATATCCTATGCGAACTTTGATAATGCCAAAACAAGGAAAATAAGAATTAAAAAATGTGAAATTATTTGTCATATGGTTGGAGGCACCAAAATCGATGATCCAAGGTGAAAAAATCAGAGAACTAGAAAGAGTATTAGAATTTCTACCTGTTTGTGCCAGAACAACACGAGGACTACTAGATTGTTCAACAAATTTTAGCAATTTCAGAAGTTGTTTGAGCTATTCTTTGTTGAGAATTTGTTTTAGAATAGAGGATTCGTTTGCAAGTGGAGTCAGAGCATGGTTCTTCTCTCCGCTACTTCTAGTGCTATTCTAATGAGCTCGTTTTCCATGTATTTTCCAGCATGTCTCACGAGTATGCCTTAGTTTGTTACAATAATCACACCAAACACATGCTCGGGCATTTAAAAATGGTTACTTTTAAGAGAAACGAGCAACATTAGCATCATAAATAAGGGTAGAATTTTCAAATGGTTCACTTAATTTTTTTCCAAGCATGACATTCTGGTGACTTTCCTCATGCCTAAGCCTAGAGAACACCTCACCTATTTGGGGTAAAGGCTGCCTACCAATGACACATTCACAAACATCATCAAATTCTACTCTTAGGCCTGCAAGAAATTTAAAGATCCAATAATCCTCCATTCTTTTTTTCTAATGGTGAGTGAGATCCTTAGTGCTCTCCCATTCATAGTCATCAAATAGATCGAGATCCTGCCACATTCTCATCAAAGAATTGAAGTACTTTGTCACATCTTCATCTCCTTGATGAGTACTACCAAGCTTCAGTTGTAGTTCAAAGATTTGTGACTGGTTTCCTTAATTTGAATACATTTGGGTCACCTTAACCCATAATTCTTTTGGTGTAGAATACCACTTATAGTTAGCACTGATATCTTCATTCATATAATCTACTAACTAGGAAATAATCATAGAGTTTTCTGTATCCCAAACAACATAGTTGGGGTTAGTGCTGGCGCCTTAGTGTCTTCGGTCAAATACTCATCTTTCCTCGCGTCCATTAGGTTGTATGTTGCTGATTTAACAACAGGGACAACATTAGTGGTTTCAGAAACTTCAGCCATGTTTTTATGTGGCTTACCTAGACCTAAATGGGAGAAAAGGCTTGGAAAAGAGAACCTAGCTCTAATACCATAAAAACTCGGAGGAAAACAATCTTTTATCTGCTTATTTTGATAGGGTTGAAACCCTTTAAATAAGCACATGCACGGTATATGGTAGATCTGTCATATTCTTACAAAATATTCTAGATTAATTCTATTCCCTAAGAATCAGGAAGAAAAATCTAAACTAGGAAACAATTATTTCAGTTTCCTTAATGGAATGACCGAATAGTACTGTACAAATATTTTCTAAAATTCCAAGTCTTTGCTGGTTTGGTTTGGATTTTCAACAGTATATTTTTTTTCAAAAATAATCTTTTATGGTTCCTTAACAATGGTATTTATAAGATTTGAGTTTTGAGTGTCCTTGTATCTTTTTTTACTATACGGTTTTTCTTTAGGAAAATATATATACCTAGAGAACATGTCACATATTGATAATGTTGATTTCTTGCAGGCAGTGGCAGAAATTATACTTTCAAAACACTTCAGCACAAAGGGGTTGAAACCAGTAAGACACTAAACTCTATCTTTTATTTATGTAGATACACTTTCTTTAAGTTTGCTGTGACATGAATCTCTCAACCATGTTATGTGTTTCTCAAACATAATTTGTGACCATATATGAAGTCTCATACAAGTTTAACTGGTCCATCGTATGGCTAATCAATAAAATAAAAATGAAAAAAGGGAAAACGATAGTTATAATTAAGCTCCCAAGATTGTGGGGTTTACAGTCTCAAAATGATTTTACAATCCAGTAAAATTTTTTTTTACAATCCTAAATATTCAAAAGTGCATTTATTGGCACCCTAATTTTTTTTCTCTCTACCATTTTTATTTAAACATTTCTTTCTAAAATTATCAGTATTTAATATTATTTTTTTGCACATTGTAAAACATAAAAGCTGAACATTACACAACTTTTTACACTTTATTTTATATGTATCAAAGGAATTTTTTATCATTTTATTTTAATACAGTATGGTGTAGAATTTGTCAAAAAAAGCGTGCGTGTAGATTTTTATTTTATTATTAGAAATGGGTAATTTTGTACTGTAAAAATATTAAGGAGTTTAAAAATGAATTTTAAAATTTAAAAATATCTCTAAGAGATTAATATAGAAAAAGGGTGCGAAAAGAAAAATAAGAGTGCATATAGAATTACCCAAATATCATTAAAACATTGGGTTGAAATGTAGCAGAATGAAAGGTATGCTAAGATGTTTGGTTAGTTTTGCACCAGATGCATAAAGAAGAAAGAATAGGAGATTTGCACTTCAGGCTTTTCTTCAATGTTTTCTTGGCAATCCTTTTCTCGGTTTGGATATGCATGTACAAATTTCTTAATGAAGTTTAGTGGTCATTTTTTTTTTCTAAGGTTGACTATATTCGCAGTCAGTTCTTTGTGCTATTGCGGAGCTTGTTAGCATGCGTTTTGTCTATGGCATTGGACCTCATGCAGGAATAATGGGACTAGACTATTCTACAGCCTTCTGGCTTTACATGTATGTAAAATGTAGATTATTTAGTAATTAATGAACTAAAATTGTGATTTGAATAATTATCTGATTACCCTTTTTGTAATGTTAGCCAAATGTTTTAAAAAAGTGTTTGAATGTTGTTGTTGTGCGTAGGGAGTTGGGTTTCAGGGGATATAAGGTCGATTCCATTGATGATCTAACCAAGCCATTTGTGTCCATGTACTTTGGTGCAGCATACTTCCTCTGGTTATCTGAATATGAAGGAAGGTAAGTTTATTCAATACCAAACTATGTTACATTATATTTTTTTTATCATAAAAATTGTACATCCTTGATCAAGTAATGTTTAATTGATGTTTAAAATACAGGGAAAGAAATCCACAGTTTGTAGTTCAAGCTTACATAGCAGGGCCAAAGAATGTGAATTTTCAAGAGACAGGTCCAATGTGGCTCAAATTTGAGGAAGCTTTAAGTTATTTTGAAGACATAAAGAAGTATGTCTTTTCTTTCTTATGCATAATTAGTGTAGAGCTTTTCTCTAGAAAAGAAAATTCTTTCTAATGGTCCAATTAGTTTGCAAATTGAAACGTTATGGATGTTGATATAAATAGATTTGCATAGTGTAAATCAGTATAAATTTTAGGAATTATTATATCATTTTAGTACTCTTTTATAAATCTTGGAACCAACTTATCTTGTTGTTTACTTAACAATATTTTAATATCTTGTATATAGCAAATCAATTAAAAAATGTACATTTTCACTAATTGTAGTAAATATATTTGTACAATACCAAATATTAATTGGAAATTATATTGTTAACTACCAAATTTCTGTTTTACATGTACGACGGGAACCAATCCTCTGGTGGAACATCATCAGTGAGATCTTATATAATATTGTTTAATCACTTACAAATTTTTCATGCACATATATCTTTATGTAGGGATCAAGGGGGCTGCATCATCATGTGAGTTGCTTACCAGTTCAAGATGCATCATATTGTTGTAAGCACTCCTAAAATTGTCAAATATAGACTAAAGGTTATGTTTGTATAGTGTATTCTATTGTATTGTTTTGATTGAAATATACTAATATAATGAAGTACAATAATTGATTTCACACATTATACTATAAGTATAAATTACATTAGCCTTTGTTTGTAAGTTGGATTACATTGAGTAAATTTTTTATGAGAGAATTAAGAAAAATCTTGAAAAATGTATATTTTTTAAATTGTATAATATTTTTTTTAATATTTTATTATTTTAAATGTATTTATAAATGTACTCAATTTTATTAAATTACATCAAATTTAATTGTCAAAATTTTGGAAAATATATTATCTCATTTTTCATTTGAATTAAAAAAATATATATTTTAAAGTTTATATTTTTATTCCTTAAAATCCAAATTCCAAATAGAGAGCTAAGGTGGGCATATAAGTAAAGAAAACGTGAGATTTATTAGAAAAAAGAAAAAGTAATAAAAAGAGATAGGGAGGATAGGTAAAGGGCCCATTCGGTATAATTTTTGGATAAACACACTACTACGAAATTGAGTTTTCTCCGCTGTTTCTTTTAATATGTTGTGGTCTTTTGGAGTAATGAGAACTGCAATATAATCGATCGCAAAAAAAAGTCCACCAAAAAACTTCAGAAAAAAGTAAGACTTTTGCGGTGTGAAACCCTTTTATATATATATATATATATTTTTTTCATATATATAATTATTTTTTATTTTCGATTAAATATTTTTTCTATCAATAAAATTATATTAATAATACTATATTTAATACCAAATTATATTTAAACTTTTTAACATACAATACCATATTTTATGTTATTATTATATAACTAAATTTTATAAATTATCATCTAAATAAACATAATGTATAAATTAAAATTAAAAAAAATATGCATATATAATTACTAATTAAAAGATATCATTTATATATACATAAGTAATATACATAAGAAAAATTAAGAACATGGTAATCAAGTTACACATAAGAAAAATTAGACTTGATAAGTAAATGACATCAATCTTGCTAACTAGTCACTTTGTAGTGGAAGTAGGTTATCCTTGACACTCATTATCTTTTTGTCAAGCCACTACAAAATTGTCAAGTAAATATAGATTAGATGTTTAAATACTTTGTATAGTTTTCTTTAAAAAAAAACATACTTTTTTCTTGAGAACTTCTGCTAGATTTGGTGCATTTACAAGATCATACATTATATCTTAATATATAAAAACCACATTCATGACTTTCGGGTTGTCTTGGACAAGAATCTCTCATCAGATTTGTAAATTATCAAATGTATTCATTTCCCAAACATTGTGTGTATGCTCTACAAAAATTAAAATGAATTATCTATATTATAATCTCAATTCTAAAAAATTAACATTGAATACATTTAATCTTTAAAAAATTGAGCACAGTTTCCTCTATTTCTATATAATATTCCAAAATATAATTAACTATAAGTTCATTCAAACAAACACAACAATCAACATGCATAATTTCTTCCATAAACCACCGCAGCACACACAATTCGCAGAACCTACTTCACTAAGACACACATGGTCTCAACCTTCTGTTATCTTCGCAACACACAATTTCATCTCAGAATCTACTTTACTACATATGAATATCTAATATATTCAAACTCCTCAAACAATAATTTTTATATTATTAAAAAGTGAAATAAAACATTAAGTAGTAATTATTTTTCACCTTCAAAATTAATATTCAAAAAAAGCAAAACACGGCATATTCGAGCAAGTAAATATATTTCCTACAATAAAAGTTTAAATAATAATGAGTAAATATGGTAAACCATATGTATGATTTCACAATACGATAATTGATATGATTTAGATTATATACTCAAAGTTACTTATCATATTAAATCAAGTAAACTCAAATTTTAACTAGTCACTACAAAAAAAAGAGTCTGCAACGACGACAAGAAATTGTCGTTGAAGGTATACAACGACGAATGTCATCGCCAAAATGACATTGCTGTAGGTCCATATGTATAGCAATCTACATCGATGACAAAAGGTAGTCGTCGTAGTAGGGAATCATTTTTTTCGGTTAGACTGGGATATTGCGTGTCATCCCAGAGAGGGGACCCAACTCTAATCCTAAACTGGAGAGCCATCAAAAGTTGTCCGTCATCCACCTTATTTTTTGAGGCTTCCTCCGTAAAGCGCTAGATGTAAACCCTAAGGGTTTCTATGGGATGTTGCTTGACATTAGCCAGCGCACTAACTTGCATGTCCAACTTTATGGTAGCCACGAACTGTTTATGAAATGTTGACTGCAATCCGGACCAAGACCAGATCGATCCTGCCTTAAGTCTTTTCCCCTACTCTTCTGCGGGTCCTGCCAGAGTGATTGAGAAACATAGGCACTTGTCGTTGTCACAGACATGTGCTACAATCATTAGGCGATTGTAGCGGGACAAGTGATCTCTAGGGTCTGTGTTCCCGGTATAGGAAAGTAGGTCCAGCATCTTGAACCCCTTTGGTAGGAAAACATCCAATATGTGCTTGGCGCATGGCTCCTTTTCTTCTTCTTTAGAATCGGAACCTCTGCCTTCTTGTTTCCAGACCAAGTGGTCCATGACTCTTTTAAGAGTGGTCAACTGTTCCATGAATTGTCTGGCCATTCCATTGTCCAGGGGGACTCTCTCGTTCCTCCTGACGTAGAGGTTATTCGTTAAGTTTCCTCCTCGAGGGTGAATCTTTTCCTTGCGGGCCCTCTCCTTTCAGGCGTTGAGGCCGTCATGCAAGTCTACTTGGGAAGTATCGTCTCCCGAAATGATTACTTCTGGCTCTTCTCTGCATTTTCGCCCTCTGTGATTCTCATTCATGGAGGTGCTAGGATAAAAGCGTTGTTCCCGTTTGTTCTGTTTAGGGACGTTTCGAGGCTTAATACCCTGCGAGTGCTTCCCCTACAAATCATATGGATGATCCCATCCTGGGATAGGATTCATTTGTTCTCTTCCTGGGGAATTGCTTGGGTTAGCCCTGGTTCTTGGAACGAGGTGAGCTTTCTTCTAGGGTTTGTTTTTCCAACAGGATCAGCCATTTTGGCTTTTCCTTTCTCATGAGAAAAATTTGATGGGTCGGCTTCAAGATGCGGGGATGGTCCTGGAGGAGGAATAGGGCTAACTTCATTTGGTATGTAAGTCTTGATAGGTGGGGCAAACGACTGCATTCCTAGAGGAGGGATGGCTAAAGGATTGGCTGCCAATCCTTGGGCAACAATAAAGGCCTAAAGAGCAAGGAGGGACTCTTGCCTTTGGCAGGCGACTTCTTTTTATTCAGCTATCCTAGCTTCTTGATCTAGGACCTGTTGTCTCAGGAAGACCACCTTTGGATCCTCCTGTTCAGGATCCATATCCTTCTCGGTAGGATCAACGAGATTTTCGGCCTCATGGTCCTCCTATTACCTTTCATCTTCCTAGTAATAGTCGTCGTCGTAGTCACCCATGTCTCCAAAGTTCTAGGAAAATCGTCGACAGAGGCCCCTAATAAGGTGTGTCCTCGGGTTGGTCTTGAGGAAACGGTTGGTTAGGTAATGGTTCTCCATTGTCTTGTTGGTACTGGTGAGTAGGACCAAATACAGTATGCCTAATGTTCACCATTTTCGTAGATGATCAAGATTGATTCAAGCTTCCTTCAGCTCTAAATGAAAGCACCAAAATGTTTACCGAGTTTTTCGAAAACTAGAAATATATTAAGAAGTAAGAGCTGAAAAGAAAGAATTAGAGATGAACAATCAGAATTTTTACGTGGATGGGGCGTTAATGAGTCTTAGTCTACGAGCCATTTGTCTTAGGCCTTAGAGAGCTTTTGAAAATGGAGCTTTCTACAAGTTTTAGCAGAGTAATTGCTAACAAAAGAAAAATCTAAGATCCCTGCAAAAGTGCACAACTGGCCCTATTTGTAGACAGTCAAGCGCAGTGGGCTTGGGCCGGACTAATCCGGGCCCAATAGAAATATAATCACGGTTTGCTCGCTAATGGAGCCATAATACAAAGAATGTTACATAATAAAATGTAGTTAAGTTGGGCCCATTGGTCGGGCTCAGGCGTGGCCAAGCCTTATAGCTACCCATTGTATGTTAGCGCGGACTGGTTCGCATGGGCTTCTAAGGGGATCTTGGGGACATGATTTGTCAAAGTAGTGGCAATACTGTTCCCTAGGAACAGTGTACGTTCCATGCGTTCCCTCTTCTGCAGGTTAGTTGTGGAGACCAACTGCCGAATTTCATAGGGAAAAATCAACATTGGGGCTAGCTAGGCTTGCCCTATCATGGAGTCTAGTCCGTGTTCGTTTACTAATATCCCGGTTCACTTACCGGAGACCTGATTCATTCACCAGGAATCGGGTTCATTTGCCAAGATGGACATCATGACATTTTAGTATCTCCCCTTGATTCTTGATAAGGTCAATCTCCATCGACTAGTTAGTCTGCCACCTTAGTTGGCATCCTAGAGGATATAGGTAGGTAGGGACTGAGAAGATGAGTTGGGCTTGCATCTTTATAACGACTCAAATTCACTAATATGACTTAAGGGCCTTGATTAGTGTGCCGCGATAACATAATTGGTTTATGTGTGAATTTATTGATTTAATGCATGATTACATGATAAGCATGCTTTTATGATTATATGAATATAAATGTGATTAAATGTTATACTTGTGAGAACCACATTATTATGTGGGTAAATCTGCAGCGGGTGACTTGAGGCGATCCTAGGGAGCTGGATAGCGGGAAAGTCACAACGGGGCCTAATGCTTAACTTTGGACAAGTCAATGGGTATTTCAGGTATCGAGTGGTTATTTAGATTACCGGGTTATGAAAATAAATAATTGGAGATATAATTGAGGTTAGGAAGTCTAGGTGGGAATATTGGGGCATTTTACCATTTTGCCCTCGGGGACGTTTCCGGTACCCCGAGCCTTGGGGTTAACTTAATTGCTTAAGGATAGACTTAAGAAGATTTTAGAAAACGGTGGAATATAGCAAACCGACCCTCTCTTCCTTTCTCTCTTTCTCTCCCAAAGAAAAACACAGAAACTTACTGGTCTTGGCTAGAATTCTAAGAATTGAAGCTGGAGTTTAGAGGATTAGCTCAAGGGTTATCCAAGGAACTTAATCAAGGTTGAGGTAAGCATTGAATTCCATTTTTTGTGGTTGAAATTTTTTGTTTTTGGGTGTGTTCTAAGAGGTTTTGAGTTTTTGGATTTGAAGATTAAATTGAGGTTGGAACCTTGGAAGTTAGGCCAGAAAATCTTGGAGGATTGTTTCTGCAACTGTGGTAAGCTCTAATTTAAGGTTTAAAGGTTGAGTTATAGTGTTTCCATGGCTGGGTTTTGAGTTCTTGAGTTAGAAAGTTTCAGTGATTGAAATGGGTTTTTGATGGGTTTCTAGTCTAGTTTTCAGCTGGGTTGTGTTGCTGGAATCTTGTGAGAAGTTTTTGGATAATTGAGTTGTGGAATTGGGGTAGTTTTGAGTGAGTTTGCATGAGGTTTGAGAGTAAAAAATGGAGGTTTTTTCTGGGTTCGAAGGGGTCGGGCCACGGCATAGTTCTTGGAGAGCAGCGACCCTTCGAAGCTGATGGGTGATGAGTAAGGAGGGCGGGCTGCGGCATGGTCTGAGTAGGGTTGCGGCCCTCACCTGTTTTTGTGCATTGGGAGGCCTCTGGTTGGGGCCATGCCATGGCATGGGTGGCTAATGTAGTGGCCCTTAAGGGATTTTGGGATTTTGAGATTCTAGGCTTGGGAATTTAACTTAGGGTGCTCGGGATTAAATCTTTTACCATGTTTGGTGAAGTTCAATGTTCTGGAGACTAGAACTTTGTCTAGAAGATCATTTAAGATTATTGAGGTATCCTTTATCTTGGTTGTGACTAGGTGCTAAGCTAGGGCTCGGGGATCGGATCGCGCTCAAGGAGCATCGCTCGTAACTAGTTCACTTGGAAGCCAAAGGTAAGAAAACTGCACCTGGTTGTGTATTTGTAATGGGACTAAGGGTTCCCTGATATGTATGCATTGAACAGGATGGTATTATGCCATGTAAATAGTAAATCAAAGGCCTAAGAGTGCCAAAGGTGACACTTGCGCACAGGGCGCGGCTTGGCCACTGGTAGCCGAGGACAACATATTATGCATTGAGCTCGGTTTAAGTGGGCTAGAGTCAGTGGGGTAAACAGAGGGTGCGGCCTAAGTTGTCGGCCCTAATTAATATGTGATTTGACTAATGATTGGTTCCATCTTTGATTCTGATTACATGTTATGTGATTAATGTGGAGTGTTAAGTGGTTGATCATGCTTGATGAATTATTCTCTTGATATGATTGTTGAGATGCGTAATATGTTTTCTTGTTGGGCCTTGGCTCATGGGTGCTACGTGGTACAAGTAAAGGCAAGGGCAAACTTGATCAGCCCTGACTTGGAAAGCTCTGTGAACGGAATGTACATGACCAGCTGCTCAGCCACCACGGTTGAGAGGATAACAGGAACAGAAAAGCTATAAATGTCTGTTTTTCCTTAGAGTGGCTGATGGTAGTCTGTATTTTGGAAATTTTGTAAGCAACCTTTAAACACTGTTCCTTTTTGGGATCCCATATGTAAATTTGTTTAAGTATATGAAATGTATCTTTTGAGACCAAAACCATTTTATCCTTAGCACAATTATGGTTTAGTGAAACGTTTTGACTAAATGACCTGATTAGCAAGTCCTGCACCTTTATAAGTACACATTGTAGCGGTCCTGGCTATCCAGGGCATTACAACTTGGTATCAGAGCATCCTAGGTTTAAGGGTTCCTGAAGACCGGCTGGATATGTACATTCGCTGCTAGAGACAAGCTCGATTCAGGGTTCGGTAATGTGTATATGTGCTATTATGCTTATATGCCTGGAATGAAATATGATTGTTGTTATCTGTTGGATTAATAGGGAGCATGAGATATTGATAGGGCCTAGCCCTTGACTGTTGTGTGAGAATATTGAGGCATGTTTATTAGCATTGACGTGCATGTACATGAATATTTGGATGATTAACTACATATTGTGTATAGATGAATGCTTGTTTCATAGCTATTGTGTGATGAGATTAGGGCATGCTAATGTGGATAAATGCCTATATGTTGACTGTTTGTGTGTGGTTATGTTCCATTGGTGGATTTTGGAGAAGCTTTTACCCTGTCATCATGGTCTGATTACCGAGTCGTTGATTGCAGATTGACTTGGATAGCTATGCATCCAAGAAAATCTACGCGACTAGTCGGCACTAGGTCTGGGACCGGGGGTGATGACCAGGGCCAGATTCCTCCGCCAGTCCCTGAGAACTGGTAGAAACTTATGGCCGATATGCAGGCTCGATTGTAGAGCCAAGATGAGAAGATCCGTATTTTGCGACAACAGGATCCGTCAGGGAGTGCTGCCTCTATTGTACCACCTGTAGTGGTACCAGTTGTACAGTCGGGGGAAGTTGGGAACAGATGGGAGCCGTTGTATGAGTGGTTCAGGAAGTAGCAACCCCCAATCTTTGAGGGTGGACCAGATCCATTGAAAGCCGAGCAATGGCTAACTATGATTACTACAATTCTGGATTTCATGAGAGTAGATGGGCATGATAGAGTGGCCTGTGCCACTTATATGTTGAGAGAGGATGCCCGCATTTGGTGGGAAGTGGCATCGCAGACCAGGGATGTTACTGCTTTGAGTTATGAAGGTTTCAGAGACTTGTTCAGTCAGAAATACTACAATGTTGCCGTCAGGGCAGCAAAAGTTAATGAGTTTGTGGGTTTGGTGCAAGGCAATATGACTGTTATTGAATATGCCCTAAAATTTGACAGACTTGTGAAATTTGCACCAGATTTTGTGCCTACTGATGCTGCTAGGCAAGATAGATTTATCAGGGGGCTTAATGCTATGATAGCCCGGGATGTTAGGATTACAACGGTACCTGGAGGAACAACTTATGCCCAGGCTATTGAGAAGGCTCTTACCGCTGAGGAAGCGGAGAACAAGATTTGGAAAGAAAGTGCGGTGAGACACGAGGGCCGCAGAGTGGTGCCTCCTTATTCAGGGCAAGTAGGGGTGGAGGCCCCAGTGACTTCAAGAGAAAGACTCCTGACACTTCGACCGTTGCTGGTCCTGATAGGAGGGGTCGTGGTGGACAGGGTGGCCGTCAGGGTGGCGGCGAGGCATGGTGGACCTATCCGGAGTGCCCAAAGTGTAGAAGATACCATCTGGGTGAGTGTCAGGGCAAGGCTTGCTTTGTGTGCAGAACAGTGGGGCATCTCAGGAAAGACTGCCCAACAGTGAAGAAAGGTGAAGCAGGAAAGGTGGATAGCTTGACTCCAGCTCGAGTATTCACCTTGACTCAGGCAGAGGCCGAGGCTAGTCCCTCGGTAGTGACAGGTCTACTTTCTAGCGCTGGCACTCCTTTTACTGTATTGATTGATTCTGGTGCTACACACTCCTTTGTTTCTAGTAAAGTGATTGATAGATTGTGTAGACCTAGTGAATATCAGACTGCAGGGTTTGGGACTTTATTGCCTACAGGTGAACTGATAGTTTCTAGGAGATGGAGTAGGACATTGCCAGTGATGGTTGATAGTAGAGAACTTTCGGTGGATTTGATTGAGTTAGACATGGAGGATTTTGATATGATCTTAGGGATGTATTGGTTGGTCAGGTATGGAGCTACTATTGACTGCAGGAAGAAGATGGTGACTTTTGAGCCTGAGGGCGAGGATCCTTTTGTCTTTGTGGGTGCGATGTTTGGACCTCGCGTACCCATAATTTCAGCATTGAGAGCCAGAGACTTGTTACAGGGTGGATGTATAGGCTTTCTGGCTAGTGTGGTGGATACTACTAGGGTTATGTCGGCAGGGCTGGGAGAGACCAGATTGGTGTGTGAGTTCTTAGATGTATTTCCTGAGGATCTACCAGGGTTGCCGCCGCACAGGGAGATTCAGTTTGAGATTGAGTTAGCACCGGAGACAGAACCAGTATCATGGGCACCATATAGGATGGCACCAGCAGAGTTGAAGGAATTAAAGATACAGTTGCAAGAACTTCTAGATTTGGGATTCATCAGGCCTAGTTATTCTCCATGGGGCGCTCCAGTGTTGTTTGTTAAGAAGAAGGACGGGACTTTTAGGATGTGTATAGACTACAGAGAATTGAACAATTTGACTATCAAGAATAAGTATCCTCTACCAAGGATTGATGGCTTTTTCGATCAGCTGCAGGGAAAGACGGTGTTCTCAAAGATTGATCTTCGATCTGGTTATCACCAGCTGAGGATCAAAGATGAGGATATATCGAAGACGGCCTTTCGAACACGGTATAGGCATTATGAGTTCTTGGTCATGTCTTTTGGTCTGACCAATGCCCCAGCAGCTTTTATGGATCTGATGAACAGGGTGTTCAGGGACTTCTTGGATCAGTTCGTCATTATCTTCATCGACGACATCTTGGTTTACTCTAGTTCAGAGGCAGAGCATGAGCAGCATCTTCGACAGGTTTTACAGAGGTTAAGGGAGCATCAGTTGTAAGCCAAGTTTAAGAAGTGTGAGTTTTGGTTGCCAGAGGTGACTTTTCTTGGGCATATAGTTGAAGCAGAAGGGATTAAGGTGGATCCGTCCAAGGTAGAAGCAGTAAGGGATTGGCCGAGGCCAAGGAATGCCTCGGAAGTGCGGAGTTTCCTTGGGTTGGCAGGCTATTACAGACTGTTCGTAGAGGGGTTTTCAAAGATTTCTTCACCGATGGCAGAGCTGACGAGGAAGAATCAGAAGTTTGTTTGGTCAGAGAAGTGTGAGAACAGTTTCCAAGAGTTGAAGCGACGACTTCTTTCTGCACTTGTGCTGAGTCTTCCTACGGAGGAAGGAAAGTTTGTAGTCTATTGTGATGCATCGAGGATGGGTCTAGGCTGTGTGTTGATGCAGAATGAGAAAGTTATAGCTTATGCATCGCAGTAGCTGAAAGAGTATGAGCAGCGGTATCCGACTCATGATTTGGAACTAGCTGCAGTATTATTCGCACTGAAGGTGTGGCGTCATTACTTGTATGGGGAGAAGTGCGAGATATACACTAACCATAAGAGCTTGAAGTATTTCTTTACTCAGAAGGATCTGAACATGAGGCAGAGGCGTTGGTTGGAGCTGGTTACGGATTATGGTTGTGATATCCTTTACCACCCTTGGAAGGCCAATGTGGTGGCAGATACGTTGAGCCGGAGGGTCCCAGGACAGTTGTATAGTTCCACCCAGATCTCGAGAGAATTAGCTGATGAGTTGGCCAGGGCAAAGATAGAACTGGTGGTAGGCCAGTTAGCTAATATTACCTTGCAGTCGACCCTATTAGAGCGCGTCAAGGAGGGTCAGTTGGTGGACTCGCAGTTGCAGGAGGTTAGACAGCATGTCTTAGCAGGGACAGCTAAGGATTATTCTGTTTCTGAGACAAGTTTGCTTCAATATCAGGGACGGATTTGTATTCCGACAGATGAGGGGATCAGGCGAGAGATACTGGATGAGTCTCACACTACGCCATACTTGCTTCATCCGGGTACCACAAAGATGTATCAGGATCTACAGACATTATATTGGTGGCCCGGGATGAAGAAGGATGTGGTAGAGTATGTGGCTAGATGTTTGACATGTCAGTAGGTAAAGGCTGAGCATCAGCGACCAGCGGGATTGCTTCAGCCTTTGGGTATCCCAGAGTGGAAGTGGGAGGACATCACGATGGATTTTTTGGGAGGATTACCCAGGACAGTGGGATTTTGTGACTCGGTGTGGGTGATAGTGGACAGATACACCAAGTTAGCTCATTTTATGCCAGTGAAGTCGACGTACTCAGTGGAACAGTATGTAGAGTTGTATGTGAGGGAGATAGTTCGTCTCCATGGGGTTCCAAAGTCTATTGTATCTGATCGAGACCCTATCTTTACCTCCAAGTTTTGGGGAGCTCTGCAGAGAGCCATGGGGACTCAGTTGAAGTTTAGCATAACTTTTCATCCTCAGACTGACGGACAGTCTGAGAGGACGATTCAGGTATTGGAGGACATGCTTAGGGCGTGTGTGATTGACTTCGAGGGAACTTGGAGTAAGTATCTTCCGTTGATCGAATTTTCATATAACAACAGTTATTAGTCCACGATTGGAGTGGCTCCTTATGAGATGTTATATGGAAGGAAGTGCAGATCACCCATTCATTGGGATGAGATGGGTGAGAGAAGGTATTTGGGGCCAGACATGGTTCAAAAGACCAATGAGGCTATTGAGAAGATTCGAGCTAGAATGCTTGCTTCGCAGAGTAGATAGAAAAGCTACGCTGATCCTAAGCGTAGGGACGTGGAGTTCCAGGTTGAGGACCATGTGTTTTTGCGAGTTTCACCACTGAGAGGGGTGAGGAGATTTGGGGTAAAGGGCAAGCTGAGCTCTCGGTTTGTTGGACCTTTCGAGATCTTAGAAAGGATTGGACAGGTGGAATACAGGTTGGATTTGCCACCGTCGTTGTCAGGAGTTCATGATGTGTTCCATGTCTCCATGTTGCGGAAGTATGTTTCAGATATGACACCTGTGCTGAAATATGAGGACTTAGAGTTATAGACAGACTTGTCCTATGAGGAGCGACCAGTTCAGATTTTGGATCGGAAGGACAAAGTCTTACGGAATAAGACAATTCCGTTAGTGAAAGTGTTTTGGAGAAATAGCAAGGTCGAGGAAGGGACTTGGGAGTTAGAGACAGTGATGCGAGATCAATACCCCAAGCTATTCAGGTAAATTTCGAGGACGAAATTCTTAGTAGGAGGGGATAGTTGTAACAACCCAAATTCACTAATATGGCTTAAGGGCCTTGATTAGTGTGTCGGGAGGGCATAATTGGTTTATGTGTGAATTTATTGATTTAATGAATGATTACATGATAAGCATGCTTTTATGATTATATGAATATAAATGTGATTAAATGTTATACTTGTGAGAACCACATTATTATGTGGGTAAATCTGCAGCGGGCAACTTGAGGTGATCTTAGGGAGTTGGATAGCGAGAAAGTCACAACGGGGCCTAATGTTTGACTTTGGACAAGTCAAGGGGTATTTCAGGTATCGGGTGGTTAGTTAGATTACGAGGTTATGAAAATAAATAATTGGAGATATATTTGAGGTTAGGAAGTCTAGGTGGGAATATTGGGGAATTTTACCATTTTGCCCTCAGGGACGTTTCCGGTATCCCGAGCCTTGGGGTTAACTTAATTGTTTAAGGATAGACTTAAGAAGATTTTAGAAAACTGTGGAATATAGCAAACCAACCCTCTCTTCCTTTCTCTCTTTCTCTCCCAAAGAAAAACACAGAAACTTACTGGTCTTGGCTGGAATTCTAAAAATTGAAGCTGGAGTTTAGATGATTAGCTCAAGGGTTATCAAAGGAACTTAATCAAGGTTGAGGTAAGCATTGAATTCCATTTTTTGTGGTTGAAATTCTGTGTTTTTGGGTGTGTTCTAAGAGGTTTTGGGTTTTTGGATTTGAAGATTAAATTGAGGCTGGAACCTTGGAAGTTAGGCCAAAAATCTCTTGGAGGATTGGTTCAACAACTGAGGTAAGCTCTAATTTAAGGTTTAAAGGTTGAGTTATAGTATTTCCATGGCTGGGTTTTGAGTTCTTGAGTTAGAAAGTTTCAGTGATTGAAGTGAGTTTTTGATGGGTTTCTAGTCTAGTTTTCAGTTGGGTTGTGTTGCTGGAATCTTGTGGGAAGTTTTTGGATAATTGAGTTGTGCACAACAACAAAAAAGGTCATTTGCGTCAGTTTCTAACTGCCACAATTGAGTTTTTGCGTCAGTTTAATATGTGACACAATTGCCCATGACGCAAACCAGAGGGTCATTTGTGTCAGTGGGGCACTGTCACATTCTGACATTTGTGGCAGTGCCCCACTGACGCAAATGCCAGGCGTTTGCGTCAGTGGGGCACTGTCACAAATCTGGCATTTGTGGCAGTGCCCCACTACAACAAAAAAGGCCATTTGCGTCAGTTTAGCACTGCCACAGTTGAGTTTTTGCGTCAGTGTACTATGTGACGCAATTGCCCATGACGCAAACCAGAGTGTCATTTGCGTCCGTGGGGCACTGCCACAAATGCCAGTTTGTGGCAGTGCCCCACTGACGCAAATGACACTCTAGTTTGCATCAGTGGGGCACTGCCACAAATGTTAAAAACGAGTATTTTTTGTGTCAGTTGGGCACTGTCACATAAAGTATTAACCAGGGAAGTTGCAAATGTTTATGCCAATTTCCCTGGCCTGTTTTGATAAAAATAATCACCAGCAGAAACAGAAAAAACAGCTGCAGAAACAGAAAAACAGCAGTATGAACAGAAAAACAACAATATAAGTTTTTATAAACATTTATCTAGAGTTAACATTTGTGATTAAAACTATAAAAGTAATTCAAATATCAAAGTTAATATATGTACTCTTGTGTTCTAAATTTCTAAGTGTCAAACCTACTTAAACTAAAATTTCCTCACCCACATGTGATTCATATTGTGCATCATTAATCATCTCTGCAACATCATCAATTTCGTAATCAACATCAAAATACTTATTATTCTTAGATGGTTCCTCATCAGCTCCTTTCATTCTTTCACTGTGCAAAAACCATACTTTATAACTTTTGTCTATTCCATTCCTAAATAAGTGGTCTTTTATTTTAAAAATTGGCATCCTCACAACGTTACCACACTTAACACATGGACAAGGAATACTATTAGGAGATTGAGTATTTCTTGCACAAAATTCCAAGAAAAACTCAACTCCATTCCTATATTTCATAGATAACCTATCCGCTGATATCCAATCTCTATCCATTGTCAAACTTCACACAAAAAAAAAAAAAAAAACAAAGCAACAAACATTAACAATTAAGTTCGTGGATTACTTAATTGAAAAGTAAATAAAGGAAACAATATGTCCAAAAAAAATTGGGCAGCATTTCCCCTATTTCTATCATATTTCCCAAATTTAAAATGTGCATTTATACAGCACATGGTATACACAAAAATATTCAACTAATCAATCAAACATGCATAATTCTAAAATTACTAAATCCTAAACAAAATTGACCAGCATTTCCCCTATTTCTATCATATTTCCCAAAATTTAAATAAACATATTTCATCACATAAACACAACAAACCAATTAATCAATCAAATATGCATAATTCCTAAATTACTAAATCTTAAAAAAAAATTGGACAACATTTCCCCTATTTCTATCATATTTCCCAAAATTTAAATAAACATATATTCATCACATAAATACAACAAATCAAGTAATCAATCAAACATGCACAATTACAGCCTTATATCACCGCAGCACACAGTCCCAGATCCTATCTCCACTATTTTATAATTCGTACATGCTAATAATTTCAATATATTAATTATACATTAAGGTTTAAAATATTACCTCTAATATAAAATCCTCCAAAGCTTGATCTCACCAACAAAGTTGTCAACAAAATACCTACTCAAATATAACAATATACAAAAAAATAATAAAAAAGTTAACAAAATATAAAGACAAATATCATAAAGCTATATTGTAACTAAATAAACAATAAAATGCTTAAAGAAAACAAATAATTTGTTATATGTACACATTTGTTTACTTAAACCCGAAATAATTTTTTTTTTAAAAAAAAAGTTAACAACTCACATAAATAAAAATCGACTATAAATATCCTAACTAAATCAATAATAAAATATAACTTAAAAAAACAAACAATTTTAATATATATCTATTTAACCAATTAAACCCAAAATTTAAAAATAATTTTAAAAAGTTAACAAAATATAAACAAAAATTTACTAATAATAATCAAACTAAACATTTAATAAAATGAAACTTATACAAAATATATACATTAATCTATATATATATATACTCATTTACATAGTAAATTTGAAATTTAATTAAATTAAAAAAAGTTAATAAAACTATCTAAAAATTAAAAATCTGAAATATAGTCAATTTATAAAAAAAAAATTCACAAAAATTATATTTAAATCATAAAAATTAATAAAATTACACTTACTTGTGGTAATTGTGCAGTGTGGGTTCTTGATGTAGAAAACCCCAAAAATCCAATGAAGATTATGGGTTTTCAAATTATATCTTCAAAAAACAAAATTTATACAAAAAAATTAAAAAAAAAACTATATATAAGTTTCATAAACATATATAAATCATTATTTTACCATTAAAATTGAAAAAAAATGGCTGAAAACGTACCTAAATGGGGAGAACCTCGGTTGGGCGCCGCTGGTTTGGGAGGAAAACGGTCTGAAATTATGGTATGAGTGAAATGGGGCTCGGCTGGGACGATGAGGGTTTTATTATGGGAGACCCAGTTGCGTTAATGGCCCACTGACGGTAACGGGCGTTTGTGTCAGTGGGGCACTGATGCAAACGGCAAAGTAAAACGCGCGTTTTACTTTGCCGTTTGCGTCAGTACCCCACTAACGCAAACGCCCGTTACCGTCAGTGGGCCACTGACGCTGTTAACAGCCCATTTGCGTCAGTGCCCCACTAACACAAATGGTTCCATTAAACAGCGTCAATGTACGTTATGACGCAATTGGGCCCTCATTTGTGGCAGTGTCCAAGTGCCAGAAATGCTAATTCTTGGTCAACAACGTCAGTCAACTGTGTTGACTGACGCATTTTTCTGACACAATTGCCCTTTTTTGTAGTAGTGCCCCACTGACGCAAACGCATGGCATTTGCGTCAGTTGGGCACTGACGCAAATGCTAAATTAAAAAAAATAAAAAAATTATTTTAAAAAACCACTAGCAAACAAAACTAAATTTATTTATTTCAAAACCAAACTTAAAATTGATTGAATACAAAATACAAAACAAATTTACAAACTCTAATTTTTACAATTTTTTTTTTCCAGATATCAAGAGTTTACACAAACAAAAATCAAACAAAACAAAACAAATTTCTCCATTGATTGCCTCCACCGAGCACCCCCCACCACCACCCTAATCATGAGCCATAGCCATGACCACCACCAGCAATAGAAAAGAGATTAGAAAGAAAAAAATGAAAATGAGAGAGAGAGACCCATGAACCCAACTGCCGAGCCTAACCCAGCCCCGTGACCCAACCCATGTGCGCACCCAGCCCCTGCACGCACCCATCCATGCAAACCCAGCCCCCCCTCCCCTGCACGCGCACACCCAGCTCCCGCAGTCACCTAGCCCCGCTACCCCTGCCCCCTTGTGCGAACCCAACCCCTGCATGCACCCATCCCCGCGAACCCATCCCCCCTACACGCACACCCAGCCCCGCGACCCAACCCCTCTGCGCACCCAGCTCCACGACCCAGCCCCTCGACCTGAGCCTCACAACCCCGAACCCAACCTTGTCCCGATTCGAACCTCTAACAAGAGGGAGAGACTAAGAGAGAGAGAGAGAGAGAGAGAGAGATTGGTTGAGAGAGAGAAATCAAGAGAGAGTGTGAGAAATGGAGATGGGGGCGGCTGGTAGAGAAATGGAGAGAAAAATATGTTAGGGTTAAGTTTTTAGCTGATATGTTATGGACCCATATTTAATTAAATATTAAAATTAAAATTAAAAATAGCATTTGTGTCAGTTTGTAACTGACGCAAACAAGTTAATTTGTGACAGTGCAAAACTGACACTAATGAACTTGTTTGCGTCAGTTGCAAACTGACTCAAATACTATTTTTAATAGAGCCAGTCTTATTAATGACGCAAATGCCCTTTTATTTGTGTCATTTGCCAACTGACACAAATGCTCAAACTGAGTCAATCGCGTCAGTCAACGGCGTTGACTGACGCGTTTGACTGACACAATTGCCATTTTTTGTAGTAGTGGTGGAATTGGGGTAGTTTTGAGTGAGTTTGCATGAGGTTTGAGAGTAAAAAATGGAGGTTTTTTAATAGGGTTCGAAGGGATCTGGCCGTGGCATAGTTCTTAGTGAGCCGCGGCCTTTCGAAGCTGATGGGTGCTGAGGAAGGAGGGCGGGCTGCGACATGGTCTGAGTAGGGTCGCGGCCCTTACCTGTTTTTGTGCATTGGGAGGCCTCTGGTTGGGGCCATGCTGCGACCCTTAAGGGATTTTGGGATTTTGAGATTCTAGGCTTGGGAATTTAACCTTGGGTGCTCGGGATTGAATTTTTTACCATGTTTGGTGAAGTTCAATGTTCTGGAGACTAGAACTTTGTCTAGAATCTCATTTAAGATTGTTGATGGTATCCTTTATCTTGGTTGTGACTAGGTGCTAAGCTAGGGCTCGGGGATCGGATCGCGCTCAAGGAGCATCGCTCGTAACTAGTTCACTTGGAAGCCAAAGGTAAGAAAACTGCACCTGATTGTGTATTTGTAATGGGACTAAGGGTTCCCTGATATGTATGCATTGAAAAGGATGGTATTATGCCATGTAAATAGTAAACCAATGGCCTAAAAGTGCCAAAGGTTACACTTGCGCACAGGGTGCGACTCGGCCATTGGTAGCCGAGGACAGCTTATTATGCACTGAGCTCGGTTTAAGCGGGCCGGAGTCAGTGGGGTAAACAGAGGGTGCGGCCTAAGTTGTCGGCCCTAGTTAATATGTGATTTGACTGTTATTAATGATTGGTTGCATCTTTGATTCTGATTACATGCTATGTGATTAATGTGGAGTGTTAAGTGGTTGATCATGCTTGATGAATTATTCTCTTGATATGATTGTTGAGAAGTGTAATATGTTTTCTTGTTAGGCCTTGGCTCATGGGTGCTACGTGGTACAAGTAAAGGCAAGGGCAAACTTGATCAGCCTTAACTTGGAAAGCTCTGTGAGCGGAATGTACATGACCAGCTGCTCAGCCACCACGGTTGAGAGGATAACAGGAATTGAAAAGCTATAAATGTCTGTTTTGCCTTAGAGTGGCTGATGGTAGTCTGTATTTTGGAAATTTTGTAAGCAACCTTTAAACACTGTTCCTTTTTGGGATCCCATATGTAAATTTGTTTAAGTATATGAAATGTATCTTTTGAGACCAAAATCATTTTATCCTTAGCACAATTATGGTTTAGTGACACGTTTTGACTAAATGACTTGATTAGCAAGTCCTGCACCTTTATAAGTACACAGTGTAGCGGTCCTGGTTATCCAGAGCGTTACAATCTTAGTCTCGATTCCCTTGTTAGGCTCACGCCCATCGAACGTTGTTGGACTCGATGGTGCTTGGGCTATCTGGGGTTTCATCCTTCCCCGTTCACCATGTTCAGGATGGGCCCAGACCATTTAAGAGAGTCCACGGACCCATTGGGTCATGCCACGTGTCATGGGTTGAAAAGAGGGATAACATTACCAAACCCTAAAAACAAAACAAAAAATAAGAAAAAATTCAGAAAAACAATTACTGAAGGGCACGAGTATGATCAAATGGGGGAAATATAAAAGCGTGATAAGGAAACAAGCTAGAAAAAATGGAGGCTATACGTACTCAAGTACCTGCATGGAAAAAATGAATAACCACGTCTGATTTTTTTTAAAAACGTTTACCAAAAACTGAAAAAAAAAATTACATACAATTACTTAAATACCCTCACAAAAATTCAAATTTAGCATAAATATTCTTATACAATTAAATATGACAAACCTAATAAATTATTGCATAAATATAAAAAAACAAATCTCATAAAAAAAAATTAAACAAAAATACCATAAAAAATGCACACACAAAAAAAGTCATGCATCAAAATTTATAAAATTTTCTCATTAATTCCTCTTAATAGGTTTTCCCTATCTCGAACCCATATAAACAATTGAATTGCCGTTTTGTTACTACCTAGGCCCAGTTTGTGACAAAAATGATTTATTTGACAATAATTAATTAATCTAAAGGGGTGATGACAGAAAAAAGTAGGTTACTGATACTCACGCCATTTTTTCTAACGCAAGCATCTGATGAACAAAAATCTTTTAGATTTGTCACTAGTCACATCATTATGAGTAAATTTTTTTTACAAATTTTGTGTGCAGAAATCATTACTCATTAGCCGTACGTTACTTTATGGTGGTGATAAGAACAATGAAATGGAAACACAAAGAAATACAACAATTGGTTCACGATGTGCTGTCATCACACATCATTAATTTTAATAGGCGTCATCATTAATTCCTCCATGTACGTATGACCTGTATAGCTATAGGAAATAAATACATTTGTCTAATAGTCAATGTTAGTTTTCATACTAATTCATAACAAAAATTTCATTTAAAAAAAATAAATTAAATATATACTATATTACATATTTCAAACAAAAAGCTCGATATGTGGTGTCTCAACTCAAGAGGTACCACAAACAACTATTAATTAATGTGGTAATTCAATATTTTATTATTACCAACATATTTCCAGCTAGGGCGGATGATGCATGTAGTGTGTGTGTTTATATTCATATAAATCATTGAATAATTAAAATTACATGTATGCATGTATGTTTTAATGAGCATATATATAATTGGTAAAGCGCGGACGAAGGAGACGCCGCATCCCGCGTGGCCATGAATAGCATTTGGGTCTTCTGCAGTAGGATTGGCAATTGCACAAGCAAGGGGCATTAGACCTTATATACCAACAGTTCTGATTAAAACTATCCAATTTTTGGTTGTATACTTCAAATACATTTCTAGCTTTGCCCCATTGAAAGGTGCATTTGAATACAGTATACCCAAAGGGTCGAACCCTTGTCCTAAACTTAAACTCGTAGCTGAAATAGGGACTAAGATATTTCCTACCAAGATCATCGTCCATTGATTTACAGTGAACTATCATGTATTTGCTCTCAGTAACCATATTAGTCACTCGAACGCGAGTTGTTTTTCCACCAATATTTATTGCCTCCGTCCATATAAACCCTAATTGAGGCAGAACTAGCAAAATCACCAACATCATTATTCTTGGATTTCTTTCTTTTTGTATTCTTCTTATGTGTATCTATTTACTAATAAAAAATGGGTACTGAAAATAAAGAACATTCCTTCAGATACTTTCACCAACCCGTATATATATGTATAAATATTAAATAGTATTGTATAATTGTTTTTGTCTTTGTTATTTGTTATTTGTTATTACAGAGTTTCACGCGCGATCTCTTATTTATTAGCATTACATTATCTAGCTAGCAAGTCACTTGACCAAATCTATTTTTATATATTGATATGAATCATGACCAAAATAATAAGGAGACTAAATATGATCAATTCAACAAATAATTAAGTTACTAACAACCAAAACTAACGAAACTATAGTTATTTTGACCAAAGACAATACCGACTATTAATCTTTTAAAAAGAATCCCTATATAATATTCATTCTTTAACAGAAAAAAATACTAAGTATGACATAAATTATTCGCAGTAAATAATTTTTAAGTACTTGTATTAATATATATTTTTTACACTAACTGAGACCACATTAGATGAGTACACAAACAAGGGTGTGTGAAACTAACATAATTAAGGTACTATTTTTCAGGAACAATATGGTCTGTCCAACATGTGTGCATGTCTTATTAATTAGTCGTCTACAAATTTAAATGATAAAAAATCATCAAATGATTTATTATAAAAATAAAAACCATCTATCTCCTCCCCATTAGGAGTCGTTTGCATTTTTTTTTCTTCACTGTTGTCTGTTGACTATTTATAGCCTTTACCTCTTTTCAAAACAAATTCTCTCATTCGCCAATGGATTTTATTTTTGGAAACAAATTTTATCATTCCGCAAAGCATTGTGTTTAACTTATTTTAGAAACTTGTGGTACATAGTGATTTTGCTCTAATCATAATGAGATGGTGTAACAATTCTCGATTTCGCTCTAATCAGAAAGAGATGACTTAATTTTTATTTCTCGTATGATTTTGAATGACAGTTAAAAATTGTCTTCATAGAGAGCCAACCAATACAGCTATTAACTGTTGGCGTTGTCAGCAACAGCAACAACTAATAACTGTCGGCGTTGCCAGCATCGGCAATAACAACAACAGGTAATAACTGTCGACATTGCCAAAAACGGTGACAGCTAATAGTTGTCAGCGTTACGAGAAACGGCGACAACTAATAACTGTCGGCGTTGCCAGCAACAACGACCGTTTTTAACTGTCAGCGTTTCTACCCCTACGCTGGCATAGGTAAATACGACAGTTAGTCGACTATCGCATTGCTCAATAGCAATAGTTAAAAACTATCGGGAAAGCCCATTTTTGTAGTAGTGTATGCATTTTTTAATTAATTTCATGGATATAGCTATTTTATATGAATATGAACTAAACATATTTTCTAGGGTTTTAATATAGTCTCTTGACACTCTATTATTATTAAATGCAATATTTTTTATTTCTTCTTCTTTATTGTGATTTTAATTCGAAATTTGAGAAGGGAGAACTAATTATGCTGTAACAACCCAAAACTTACTAATAAGGCTTAAGGGCCTTGATTAGTGTGCCAGGAGGACATAATTGGTTTATATGTGATTTCAATTATTTAATGCATGATTATGTGATAAGCATGCTTATATGATTATTTGGATATAGGAGATGCATGATTATGAGTATTAGTATGCATGTAGACCTTGTTTAGATTATAAGGGCATATTCATAATTTTGGCCCGTTGAGGGCATAAACGTGATTATTTGTGATAAATTGTTGAGACCACATTATTATGTGGATATATTTGCAGCTTGTAGCTCGAGGCGATCCTAGTGAGCAGTTTAGCAAAATAGTCACAACGGAGGTTTATACCCAGCTCGGGGAAGCCTGGGGGTATTTCTGGGAAATATATTAGAGATTTATAGACCTTGGGGAAAATAGTTGGTGATTAGATAGATGACGAGTATTAAGTGGTAAATATTAGGGACACTTGAGGAATTAGCGGGAATTGGGAGCAAATGACCAAAATGCCCTTAAAGTGATTAAAGACTTAGATTTATTTGGGAGGGCAAAATGGTCTTCTGATGGTTAAAAGGGGATAAGGGTTATTCTTCTTTTTAGAGTTAGTGGAAGTTGTAGATAGTTTTAGAAGCTGAAGGAAAGAAAGAAAGAAGAAAACTGAGTACCTGACCTATCTCTCTCTCTCTCTCACGAATTGTTGTCTCTCTCTCTCCTTCTCTTATGAATTTGAAGTTGGGAACTCAGAGAAAGTCTAAGCTAACTCTTGCAACTTTGATCCTTGAAGTAATTGAAGGGGATTAGCTGGAATTAATTCTCAAATTAAGGTAAGGTTTGAGGTTGTTTTTTAGATTTCAGCGTATTGATGAGATTGATTTCTGAACTTGAATTTTGGATGGAAATTAAGGGATTTGAGCTTGGGGATTTGAGGAACTAAAGGCTGGAAGGGCATAGAGGGCAACCTAGGCTCGGATTCTCCATTAAAGGTAATAATTTATGGGCTTGATCATTTGAGTTTCTGTGTTTTCTGGTTATGTTCTTGAGCTCCAAGTTCAATTTATGGTTTTCTGTGTTTTATGGTGCATGTGGCCAAGTTTTGATGTTGTTGGGCCATATTGGATGAGATGTAGTGGATGGTAGGCTCAATTTGAAGATTGGATGAGGTTTGGAGGGGGTTTATGGAGTTTTGGCTCGGGGAAGTTCGAAGGAAAAAACTCAGAATTTGCATGTGCTAGTTATTGCGCTGTAGCTCTAGCTTTGGAGCACTACATCGCTATGCTTGGTTTTCTGGGGGGTGTTTGTCTTTGCTTACAGCGCTGTAGCGCCCACCTAGTGGCGTTGTAGCGCCCACCTAGTGGCGCTGTAGCGCTACCTTGCACTACAAGAAAAAATGCTTTTAATAACACTGAAAATGTGTTATCAAAACATACGATAACACTTTGTGATGTGTTAAGACCGACTATGTTATCGTAGGTCAGGGTACTTTACATAACACTTTATCAGTGTTATACAGATATGTTATTGTACTATCAACGATAACACACTTTCTGTGTTATTTTAATAAATAGATAAGTGTTTAATTATGTTATTTATAGTCGATTATATAACACATTTCAATACTTATAAATTTGTGTTATACTACACTTTAGTATAACACATTTTTTGTGTTATACTATACTTTAGTATAACACTTTTTTTGTGTTATATAATAAAGTTTGCATAACAAAATTCTTTACTTATAAAAAGTGTTATTGTAATAGATATTATAACACATTTTTCATATTATTTTAATATTTAGATAAGTTTAAATTCTCATTATATATTCATTTATATAACACTAATTTATTCTATTATATTTTTATTTTTTATTTATATAATTAAAATTAGCTTTATAATATATACTAGAATCATCAAATAAATTTGATTTTCAAATAACAAAAAGTAAAAAGCATTCAACATTGTATTAACAATCAACAAATTAGTTTAAAACATTCAACATTGTCATCAAATTATATTATAGCTCTCAGGAGACAAAGACCCAAAAACTTAAACCAATAAATCTTAAATCACATGGTAAAAAACATTGTCGCATTTTCGCATATAAAGTGCATCCTAATGACCAAATATCAGCTCTCTCATCGATATCTACATTACTTGGACAATCCCACAACTCAGGAGCTCGAAAAGGTGCTGAACAATGCTCAGATGCCCATTCCTACACAGTAGGCAATGAGTCCACCATCAATACAAGTATGAAATATTTAATGAAAGATGAAATCTATGTCCATTCCTCCATTACTTTGGCATATTCTAACAATAGGAACTTTTAAATTGTACAAATTAAAAATTCAAACACTTTGTAATTTGATAAGTTTTTTAAATGAGGCTATCCAAACAATAACTAAAAATGCAAAAACTTGATAGAAAACCTCAAAACATGAACACATGTCAAGTCTTCACAAATATGCCATTAATTAAAAAAATTCAATATTTTTTTATCTCTTAAGACTATGAAAAAATAAACTCGGACCTCATACAAATACCAAAGCATTGGATGAATGTCATTCATAGTAGAGTAACTGATGCATTGCATGTGTGTGTGTTCGACTGGGGGAACAAAAAAAAAACACCTGCAATTGTAGTGCCTCAGAACGAGATTGAATCTGCCTCCTTGCAGGCCGAGCACTGCCAAAATCCATCAATATGGCTAGTGGTGGTTGTCCTTTCCCATGAGTTATGAGGACATTACCAGGCTTGACATCATTATGAGCATATGGTGGATCTAAATTGTGCATGTGCTCGAGTCCTGCACAAAGCTGTTAAACAGAATTTCAGGTTCAACTATTTTACTATAAGTACACATCATTATATCATATAGATAAGGAACTGAAACACAGGTGATAACATAACTCAATTTAAAATGTCTAAAGAAACATATCTATCTACCTGTCTAAATATATGAAGAACATCAGTGGTTGAGAATAACTCCTTTTTAGCTTTCATAGTGTTAGCATTGTCCAACAATGTTCCATCCAAATGAACTGGAAACAACAAATATGCTTCATGCTTCCAAGATCCTTCTTGTGTAGGCTGCCAACAGAAATATCTTAATGAATTATTCCGGATCAATTTCAGAATTTCTTTTTGCAGTTCCAACAGTGTTTAAAATACCATTTTTAATCAAACATTCTGAAGTTAAAAATTGATATTGCTACTATAACCCACCAGATAATTGTTGCTAAAAAAAAATTAGCATCTAATTCATTACATACAGAAATAAATATCAAGAATGCAACCACAAAAAATTGGTGCATACAGGGTGATTTATAGTTTTATAGAAAAATTTGACTATATAAAGTATGAAGTCACTTGTGCACAAAATTATCAACATAGTAAAGAATCACATCAGAAGAATAATAGTTCAGATACATTCAGCAAAGGGATAACTATTTACTATGTTTGACTTGACACAAAGAACTACCTTTCAAAGCTTGCAATGATACCCTCAAACCAGTAGATGAAGAGATTTTTACTCATGCGCCTTTTGTAGTTGTGAGTGAGACAACAAAAAGCAGCATTCCTGTAGAATAGTCCCGGTAGTATTATGACAGGGAATCATAAGGTTGAAAATATTGGTGTCCATAGATAAACTATATTTTGACAGATAAAGTTTTACACTCAGAAAAATATCAGAACCTTGGAAAATTTAGATATTTCGACAGAAATATCGCCGATAATATCAATTTTTTCATCCTTGATACTAACCAATTATTTTTTTTAAATCACCACTTTCCTCACATAGTCTAGCTACTGAACTCTGTTTTAAAAAAAAAATCTCCAGACTAGTATGTCCAGAAATGTTACTCCATCCCCTACTTACATCCGTACATTACCAAGTTTTTCATGAACTTCTTTCTACCTTTTCCACACATCAAAAACCCTGCTAATAAATTAATTCCTATAGTCCACTCTGAACATATGAAGCAAAAATACTTCCAAACCTATAAAGAGTAGAGCCTCGTTTCAGTAGATGAGCATCAATATAGATAAGACAATGATAACTGTTCTAACCAAAGCGTCCTGTGTCACACTAAGAAGCCTAACCTCCTAATCCAAAGTTAACAAAAATTTGTTACAGCTCATCTAAAACTAGTGACCAGGGTGGTTATTTATATATTTAGTTTCCCTTAATATATTTTACAATGTTCACATCACACAACTCATAAACTATTAGACTCCTAAATTCTGGTACAATATACACATAGGAACTTAGTTGTAACCTGTCAGATATGAAATTAATCAAGCAGAAATTATTATTATCATCCTAAACTACCTAATAGCTTACTAAACAAAATGAAAAGACAAGCACCAAATCATGATTGAAAATCACAAATGTTTACAAATGTAATTATATGTTTAAATGAATGTTACAAGTTTCATCACCTGCTCTGTGTGGTTTGAACATGAAGTATGGTAGTATTAGTATATAAAACATGTTAACTACTGATCTTACAAAAGAATGGTAAGTCCGAAACCATCCAACCTGAAGAATCAACCATCATATCATTGGTTATAATTTCAAACATGTCCTGTCGAACTTTCACTACTTTACCAGCAAGATATCCATTTCCCTCAACCTTGAAACATTTAATACCATAAGTTAGTAAGGTTTGGACTCAGACTACGGACTCCTTACTCTAAAAAAATCAAGGAGAAGCCAGAAATATGCAGGCTTACCAGAAGTTCAGGCAACTCAACAAATTTATCACGCAAATTTGGAAGGTCAATCATTCTAAAGTCCTCAAGAAAACTTGATCTTTTAAGGCTTTCTTCAACTTCATTTATTATTTCAGATATGACCCTAGAATGCAACACAAGGATCATCATAGAAGCATAAACAATAAGTGAGAAGCCAACATTTGAATGTTCTATCAGGCAAAGAAATAGGAAATAATGTATCTACATGGTAAGAATGACATAATTTAAATATTCAAATATGTATGCATGCAAAACAACATAAAGTATATAAAAATGCCAAAACTTACATTCTGCTTTTATCTATGACCATAATTAGAGCTTTTGGAGGTGGAATGTGATAATCTCAACTTTATTGACACAAATATATAATGCAAAAAACTTAGAGGGCCTTCTTCGTGGCTACAAATGACAACTATATAACCACATTGAGTGAAAAGTTAGGTTTAAGCACCTTACTTAAACTAAAGGTCCTTTTGATTCTTACTGGTACCAATGACCCATTTCTCTAAACTTCACTTTATCCCAAAATAAAAAAATCCAATAACCATAAGCTTTATAAATCTTTTTAAAAACAAAAAGGAAAACAAGCCTAATTTTCAGAAAATATTAATGGTATTATAAAACACCATAAGAAAATATTATTCATCCCTAACATAGTAGCGTTGTGTAAACCATCATTTCCTATTTTTTATTATCTTCTATTTTCACACTCAACTCCTTGTACCATTAGTTTCTAGTTTCTAGTTTTAGTGTTCAAAGAATATATTACATTGTGAACACTTAGAACAAAGCAATAGTCATTCCACGTGATTATTCTATTCAACAGAAACCAAACAGCCCAACACAAGTTCAACAAAAATTAAGCCATACACACGCAACTTTGAGTTAAAAAATCAATCAATCAAATTTAACTGAAGAAAAGGATCTTTTTAAGCTTCTAAATGGTTACAAATGAAAAACAAACATACAATTTCCATTTCCTGTATCTTAATTCTTAAACAAGACTGAAAGGGATACACACACACACATATATATATATATACACACACCCTCTTCCTTAAGAAAAATCAACAAATAAAAAGGAAGAATCGAATAAACTCAATATGAAACACACAGTGACCACATGAAAGAACTACTTCCTTTAGAACTACCATATGTGATAATTACAATATGCATGTGCATCAAAACTCGTATCAGGAGGCATCACAATCAATAGAAAATCTAACCAGACCAAAAATCATGCTCATCAAAGGGAAAATATAAAAGATGCTGAAATGGAAATCAAGTCAGTGCTTACCCAGCAAAAATAGAAGAAAAAAAAACACAGTTATTATACCTCTATTCAACTGGTGAAAGCTCTCTGTTACAACTTCAATTTGCAGCTAGTTGTATGGGAATCCTGGGAACAATTCAGATTGAGCCAAATAAGCAAATCATTAAATTACAAAAAATAGAAAGCCATAATTTAAAAAAAAAACAAGAAATGAAATGCTTTTATTTATTCAAGAGAGTAATTAGCTCATAGAGGGAAAACTGCCAAGACTAGAGGGAAAAAAAACTATTGTGACTGTGTAAATATATATGATCTATTAACTACTTGAAAGTCCTACTCATTTAATAAGCAGGAGTTTTCAAATACCTATGTTTTCTAGTTTAGTTAAGCTTAAACATGAGAACTTTTGGTAATTAAAATATATCTGTTGTAATAGATTAATATACAGTTCTAGCTATGGAAACATCAGAGTTTCCTCCCATAAGTATGTGCTAATTCAGCTACATAAGTTGTAAAGCATTCTAATCTATACATACCCATGTAATTCTATGTGTATATATATATATATATGAGCCACATACTAAGTAATGATGGCTCTATTGCCTAGTAATACAAGTTTTATTTCCCCTGTTTTGGAAATACTTTGCACATCTCATCAATCTTTAAACTTTCCTAGTTTTGCTATCTCTGTAATGACTAAAAGGAAAGCAAAGCTCTTAAAAAATATCCCTCAGAATATGAGCCATGAAAATGGCTACTACTAGTTCTATAAAGCTATAATCAAAATCAAATCATGCATTGGCATGATGACACTACTAGAATCAGAGTCAAATTATACATTGGTATGATTTAAGTTATGAGACTCAAATATCAAGAGTGTTGGTGATCAAAATTCAGTGTTTACTATAATAAAATAAAATAAAATGCTCAACCCAAATCTCCGAAATGATTTATCATTTCAAATAATTAGTTACCAACTATAACATTGATTTTAACCAAAAGGGTATCCAAAATATGTGATTCCCTAAAATATCACAAGAGTGAATAAAATTTTCCTCTCATTTTAGACACATCTCTCAACAACCAAACTGTAGAAAGAAGGTTTTATGTTTAAAAGGAGCAACATATTAATTCAGTTGTGATTGACAACAATAAGTCGTGATTTGAAAGAAAAAAAAATCTATCTACATCTTCGTTAATGAGACTCAAAGAAGACAAACAACAACAAAAATATAACCTAATTTAAATCAAACACAATGATCTAAGTTAAATTCTTATATATGTTTGCTTGTTTGTTCTTCAGCTCATGATTGTTCTTGGAGGATCATTTGCCTTTATCATAGGGACAACTATAAGTTGGAGATCATTAGCTCTAACTTGTAAATAGTTATTACAATTACATATTTTATTTCTTTTCCTATATCACTATATATGTGTATGTTATGTGATTAAACTGAAATTTTCAAAGAAACATACAAGAATTTAAGGGACTCACTTCTGAGTTTTTTTTATTTTTTTATCTGAAGGACTTGTTCCATGCATTGTCTTACTGGTTGGTCTACATTTTTTTCCTGCGTCCCCTAGATGGCTGGTATGAATTGGATCAAAACTAAGCTTAGAGAACATAGAAACTTTGAAAATTTCGACAACCCCTAAATTATACAAGCAAACAGAGCAAACTAACCCAAACAAATTGACATGGAACCTAAAATCAATTAAAAATAAAGAGCAAAACCTTTAGTACAGTTATCAATTAAACATAGAACAGATACCCTGACTAGAGCCCTGAAAATGTCGGTGGTCCAACGACTGGTAGAGAAGAACAGTTATCAATCAATATTCTTTGCCCACCATTAGTTTGTCTCAACAATAGTGAGGGGATACATCATGAAAATCAGAAAAGTTACAGATTGTGATTCATGAGTAACGGGATTCTGGTATCCCAATTACTTGACTTCAATAACGAGATTCTAGTGAATTAAAACATATAGCATTAAAACATATGTCAAGCATATGATCTAGTGAATCACACTTGGAAGTGTCTCAGACACAAAACAAACTTGATGGATCAATGAGCTGAATATAACAAGAAACTCTCCTTATTATGTAAATTTCTTTATTACATTGTAATAAAAAGAAGCCTAAGAAAATACCACGACCTAGGTATAAAGTAGACATGAAAACTTACATATTCAAAGCTAATTTTCTTCCCTAGAATTTGCAGTTTGTGGTTTTCCATAAGATCACAATCGAAACTTGTCACCACAAAGTAATTTTATAACTTAAGCCACATCAACAAAACCTTGCCAAGTCAAGTTCTCAAAGTTGTGGTGCACGTCAAATACATTTATATTAATCAAAAAAACTTCAGAAACAATAGAGGAACTAACGATATATTTAAAGAGAAGAGACTTAGTTTTGAGAACCCAAATCATATCAACATTAATCTGTGTTACAAATTCACCAAATAAAATAATGAACATAGGAGATATAACATATATAAAAAATGCTCTGACCCAAATGACCTAAGTAGCCAATATTTGTGGGTACAAAATTCTGACAACTCAAATGAAAAAGGGGTCAAGCCAAGTGACCTAAGTTTCCAATTCTAATCAAAACCCCATTTATGTCTTACATAAAAAAACCATTGAAAAAAACCTCAATGGTGGCATCCCTCTTTCAATTGTTTTCTTTTAATCCAAACAAACAAAAACCCATTATCCATGTTTTGTTTTAGATGTTAGGAAATGAAATAAATATGCTCAGTTAGTTGCAGAGGAAAATAAACGAAATTACCAACATGAATAAATGCGAAGCAAAGTAAGATCTAAAACCAGAAAAAGAAAATATACTTACCGAGATCGAGATTGATGCAGTCATGCACGCTACCGACGAGAAGGGAGCGAAAAGTGAAGCAGTAATAGCCTCACCTGTCCACAAGGAGTGACCGAGAGATAGAGAAAGACGAGAGAGAGAGAGAGAGAGAGAGAGAGAGAGAGAGAGAGAGAGAGAGAGAGAGAGAGAGAGAGAGAGAGGAGATTTGAGGGATGGAGGGAAGAGAAGAAACGGAGAAGCCAAAGACAGAGTCGAACGATTGGAAACGCCGAAGAGCCGAACGCACCGTAGGCGAAGATGGGAGTCAATCTCAGACGGAGTGGAACGATGTAATTAAAAAAGAATTACGAAAAAATATAACTTTTATGCGGCTCCCAAAATTATACCGCCATTTTTTTCTTTTACTTTGCCACACACACACACATATATATATATATAAGTACCATAATACTTTTTCAATAGTATTATATTTATCTGTTATGAAAATGGGTATTTGGTGTAGTGTTGCCTACAGAAATGGGTTTTGGGTATTTTTCTTAGGGTTTTTGCTTGGAGGCTCGGGGGTTGATTCCATCACCCCGTTTGGTGGAATTGGGCTTCCTGAGAGCTTGTGATTGATCCCGAAGTTGGGTTACGGAATTGAGATTTAATGATTCTACTTTACGGTTGTGACTAGGTGTACGCTAGGGCTCAGACGGGATCGTGCTCGAAGGTCGTTTTCATTAACCAAAGCAATAAGAATCAAAGGTAAGAAACTGCACCCGGTTATGTGGTTATGTTGGGACTAAGGCTTCCCTATGCTTGTCTGTGATGTCATAATATGGTATAATGCCATGGGGACATGTGATAAACAGCCTAAGAGTGCCGGAATCAATATTTGCGCACAGGACGTGGCTTGGCCATTGGTAGCTGAGGTTAATTATATAATCACTGAGCTCGGCCTAAGCATGCGACCTAAGGGTATCGACCCTGGATATTGAGTGATATGCTTACTGTTAATAATTTGATGATCATGGCATGTTTATTATTTGGATGAGTGATTAGTTGTTTACAGATTGATGATTTGTACATTATCTGACTATTGATTATTTTTTTATGCTCTGTATTATGGATTGATTGCTGGGCCTTGGCTCATGGGTGCTACGTGGTCTAGGTAAGGGCAAGGGCAAGGGCAAGGGCAAGCTGGATCAACCTTGATTTGGAGAGATCTAGAGGCAAAATGTACAAAGTCAGTTGCTCGGTCGCCATGGCTGAGGGATGGACAGGGACAGGAGAACCTTAAGTGTGTATTTTGCCATTCGAGTGGCTTGTGGTTGTACATAAACTTTGAAATTTTGTAAACTGTCCTTTCAAACCAATTTTGGGATCCCATGTATTAAACGTTTATTTTAATAAGAAGTTTCCTATTTATTACCAAAATCTTTTAACCCTAGTACAATCTTGGTTTAGTGTCACATTTTTAACTATATGACTTGATTAGCAGGTCCCACACCTTTATAAACATACAGTGTAGCGACCTTGGTTATCCAGGGTGTTACATGATTTATAGTTCCATATACATAAATTTCATATTGGATGAGAATATATTTATGGTTTGTGTAGCCTTTAGGGTTTTTGTTCTTAGTGACTACTATATGATGCAATTTATGATAGAGATGTAGAAAATTCACATATGGGTTGAGATTCGTATGTATTAGAAAGTGTTAACCGAGATTTTCGGCAACTATATTAAGGAACAATATTTACTGATAATAGTAATGAAAGTAGAAGATCGTCACGAGGTTTTTACGTGGTTGGGGCGTTAACTAGCCTTAGTCCACGAGTCTATATATTAGAGCTATAAAAAGATTTTACAATGGAGTTTTCTGACTCTATCTGAACAGAGTTTCTCCCTTCTTTTTCCTCCCATTTTTTGCGTTGTTCGACAACTTATATTTATAAGCTGAGGGGAACACCGGGTCTGGGCTGGATCTGACCCGGGCCCCTCAGAGAAATGGGTACAAGGGGCCTTTCTAGTGGAGGCCCAATACAAAAAGGTATACAATACACAAAATTTAAACCAGTTAAGGCCCAACTGGTTGACCTGAGACACAAGCCTTCGCCCGACAAAACGGCACTTTGGCTCTGACCACTTCGAGTCATGAGGTTGATTCAGGAGACAAGACCGGTCAGGGTACTTGGCTGCACAGTCCTGACACTCTAGTGGGCAATCCCGAGGCGACCTCTTCTGCAGGCGAAAAGTGGGGGACAATGCCCACGCGAAATGAGGCGGTTTCAGAATCCCGGACGCCTGGCCCTTCAACTGGGGAGGAGGTGACCCAGGTCCGTTTACCATTGGCCCGCTCCGTTTACCTCGGGCCCGGACCATACCAAGCTCCGGGATAGGGACCCGTAGGCCGCGACGGTCCGGGCGCTCTGGACGTCGCCGGGACCGTTCAAGATGAAGACGAACCCGGAGGTACGTCTCGGACCCCTCCAGACGGGCCCACTCAAGGGTCCCTAGCCCAGGCCCAAATGCCGAGTCGGTCTCCTGACCGTGGGCCAGGGCGAAGGCCCAAAGTCCTTCCAGGAAATGGGGATAACATTTACCCCCCAAGCCTTCACCCGGGCTAGCCGGGAGGAGGGTTGCACCACCCTCGCGGCGCTGTCCAAGGCGTCTCCCCAGTTCCTGTCCGGGCTAGGAGGCTTGGTCGGAGAGCCGTGGCAGCGGCAGGTGGCTTAGCCCGGATCGTTTACCGTGATCCGGGGACGTTTACCTTTGGCCCGCTTTAGGCAAAAGCGACACACGTGTCGCCATGTTATTGTTGCAAGGGCCTCGAAGAGTCGCCTAGGCCTCCCAAAGGCCGCTAGGCCTAGACTAGGGTGTCAGCGCACGTCACGAGGCGTCCCATTCGCACGGGGGGGGGGGGGAGAGTCATCATTAATGTCCATGGAGCGAGGTGGACCGTAGGATGGGACGTCCTTTGGCATCTGCCACTCCTGGACCGTTGGATTGGAGGCGTCGAGGATCCACACCAAAAGGACTCATAAATGCCCCTTGCGCGATTCTTGATCGTCGGATGAAGAGGCACTTGACCGTTGGATCGTGGGCCAGAATTTGGGGGCTGATATAAAGACTCCTAGAGAACAACATTCGACACTTTTCCATTTTCGAACCAGCTTAAAAAAAAAAAACCTGAATGCTTGTTAGAGCTTTGCATGTCCGACTTTGCCGACGAACTACTCCGCCGCTTGCTAGTTTTGCGCCACCGCCTGTTTCCCAGAGCCTCAACCTTCGTTCCTCAACCTGACGGCGTTTCTTGGGTTTGTCCTGTCGAAGAATTATTGCATCGGCTGTGCCACTTCAAGAACGAAGTTCTGCCATCCTTACGGTCGGACGACCACCAGCCTCAGCGGCCGACACCACACAGTAAGTCTTTTCTAATTCCGTTACCAACTTTGTGAACTTATGCTCTCTAGATGCAGGCACCTAGTCCCTGTGCTTTAGAATTTGTCAGGGAGGCTGCCTGGTTTGGGTGGCACCGTGCTCGAATGCTTCCCGGACAAGGGGTGGACCTTAATAGCCTTCTCTCCCGATCAGGGTCCCGGGCCTGGTCCGACGGGACTCCAAGTAGTCCTTAGGAGACTCCCTGTACCTCGACCAACTTTTTTGGGTTTAGGTACTGACTGCTTGGTCTTTCTTTCTCTGTTCCCATATCGTCAATCATGGCCACGGGCGTTACACTCCATTCCGAAGAAGAGGTCAATAGGGCCCCTGTAGTCGCTCCTGGAGCCAAGACGCCCACAGGCAACAGGTGGGAAATGGACGTAACGGCCAACTCGTTCCGAAACTACCGGATGATGCTGCTCCTAGAGACGAAGCTGGGCATCGAATCGACTCCGGGCCTCTTCCACAATCGCATGGCTAGGCTAGAGGAACGGACGCATACGTCCGTGGATGGATTCGGGGCTTGGAGCGCTGGACATATCAGCGCAGGAGCTACGCTCTCGCTTCATGACTATTTCGTGCGGTTCCTGACTTACGTGGGGATCGCACCTTTCCAACTACTGCCGCAAGCGTACCGTCTGCTTGCTGGGTGGAAGGTGTTTTGTGTCGCGAAGGAGATCGCGGAGCCCACTCCGGTGGAAGTCTTGTACTTTTACAAGTTGGTGCCGCAAGTCAATGTTAAAAACAAGAGCTTGGACGGCTTTTACAGGCTGCAGCCACGGAGTGGCTACCCTGCTCCTACCAGCACCTGGAAGCACCCTCCGGATGTCAGGCATTACTGGTTCATGACATCCGGGTTCCTTATTGACAAGAACCCCACGTTGCTGCTAGACTTCCAACGAGTTGGTAAGTATTCCCCCGGACCCTCTTTTTTATTCGTCTTTTGCTTCCACCTCTTATCGTATCTTCCGGGTCGCAGGTCCCTTCATTCAAACCCCCCTTACCGCGTTTCTCATGGAAAGGAGGAGGTTCTATGCCAAGCTGACCGCGGAGGAGCTGGACGTTGGGGGCTATGTCACTGATAGAAACCTCCAGCTAATAGGGTTGCTGGCAGCCACCCAGACCATTGTCGTCCCGAGCTTCTGGGGCATCCCGTGCGAGAAGGACAACGAGGTCCGGGAGCAGCTGGCTCTCGACCACATCGCCGAGGTGGTGAGAGCGGCACGGGCCACGGCAGCCCAGCGCAAGAAGAATCAGCTTCCGGCGGAAGAGGCCGCCTCGGAAGAGCTGGAGGAGCTTTTCGAAGACGCCCTACCAAATGCCGGGACTCCCGGGGCTAGTGTATTGGGGCGAGGTAACTCCCCTTTAATCTTAACTTATGCTCCCCAAGTCGGGGACTTAGCTAGGGATAGGCTAGAGCCGCCGGGCCCCGCGTTTGGGGCTGATGGGGAGATGAGGCCTTCATCTCCCGTCCCTGTAGGATCAGGGATATTCATGTTCCTGTCCGGGTTCCTCCAGTATGGGGGGTTTCTAACCCCAGATGACGTAGGAGACTGGATACACTCCTTCGCTTTAAGGGAATTGAGTCTCGCCCGGGGCCTAGGTTCGTCCCGGGCTGTTCTTTTTCACTACTATGTTTTCCTGTCTGACTTATCATACTAACTCCTTTTTCCTGTACTTTTGCAGAGGATTCTGATATGTCTAACCCGGCCAGGGAGATGAGGAGGCTCATCAAGGAAAGGTCGGCCAAGAAGGCGG
The DNA here is from genome assembly GCF_963169125.1 of Humulus lupulus. NCBI lineage: Eukaryota > Viridiplantae > Streptophyta > Magnoliopsida > Rosales > Cannabaceae > Humulus > Humulus lupulus. Next base: position 175,184,819 of record NC_084800.1, on the reverse strand, counting down.
CTAGGAGGTCAAACGTCGTGGCGGGCTCGGAGCCCCTCCCCACCAGTGAAACACCCGGGTCAGTGCCCTGTTCCAGCGAGGCTCTGGCAGTGGTCCCCTTCCAGGCCATGGAGCTGGCCGCAGACGTCCCTTCGGACCAGCCCCCGGTGATTGATTTGGAGGCGGGCGAAGCCGTAAGCTGGAGCTCAGGAAAGAGGGGCCCGGAAGATGACGCCAGGGAAGGCGAACTCGGGAAGAGGCCTCGGACGACGTTGTCGGAAACAGCCGAGGAGTCACATGGGGAGAGTAGGCTAACCGCGAAAGAGATCCCTGCTCCGCCTGCTCTTCCCCTCCGCCCAACTCTTCTTGAGGAGGGGGAGTCCGCCCTGCGGGACGAACAGTCCCGGCTGATCAACCGGACCTGGGAGAACGACCGATGCTGGAGGGACGATGCTTACAAGGCCCTGACAATCCGTCGTCAGGTCGAGTTTTCGCACCGTCCTGCCGAGTTCAGCGTCCTCAGCCAATCGTGGACCGGCTAGCTGCCGAGGCGGGCTTCCTTCCCAAGCTGGGCCAGGACGTCGCCCCCATGGCCGCTGATCTGCTGGATCAGGTCGGGAGCACTATGTCCAACCTCCAGCTGAAGAGGTACGCCACGCTAGCCAATCCGGACGTGTTGTTCATCTCACAGGCCCTCCGCCATCAAGCCACCGCGGTAATTTTCATCTCATATTCCTTCGTCATTTGTTGGTGGTGATTTTGTTTTCTGACTTTTGTTTGCTCCAGGTCGATTTGCTGTCTCAGAGGACTGCCGACTTGGTGGCCGAACTTGCGATAAAGATGGAGACGGCCAAGTTGGAGCTTGAGGCGGCCATGAACCAGAGGGAGGCCGTCAAGGAGACCCTTGGCAGGGAGACGGCCCACCTCCAGGAAGAAGTGGCCCGTGCTAAGGCGGAGCGCGAGAAGATTAGCCGTGCCAAGACCGGGTTGGAAGAGGAGTTGTCCCGTAAGACAAAAGTTGCCGACAAAAGGGCGACTCTCTTGGAGACGGCCGCGGCACAGTCAGTCCTGGACAAGGAGGAGATCCGGATCCTGAAAGCCCGAGTCTGCGAACTGGGTGATTCCCTGCTTCAGGAGAAGGCGGCGCATGAAACGACCCGTCAGGAGAAGGAGGAGGCCGACAACCTAGTGGATGTCACCTTTGATGAGGCCATCTATATGGCCTGGTGCAAGGATAAGAACATGAACCTCCTTGTCTTCCCTGATCCTGAATCGAAGCGTGCCGAGTATGAGGCCAAGGAGAGGGAGGACGCAGATCTCCGGGCGGATGCGCTGTAGGCCCGAGTCCTAGCTTTGTACTTTTGTTAGTGTCTTTGGGTTGTAATTAAATTTAAAACACTGCCACTTTGATTGTTATGGAAGCTTTCTTTCACCGTTCAGTAGAACTTTATTTCCGTGACTAACTGATTGCAGGGGGTCTAGTTCTGGTTCCAACGGCCGGGACCATGCCCAACTAAATTTTCCAAGTCTAGCCTTGGCGTGGACATCATTTCGTCCGGGGCGGGACGAGCCTTGGGCTTGGTCCCTTTTATTATATACTCCCGGACATTGTTTGTCCGGGGTGGGATCGGCCTTAAGCTCGGTCCTCTTTTTTAATATCCCCGGATGTCGTTCGTCTGGGGTGGGACGAGCCTTGGGCTTGGTCCCTTTTATTATATACCCCCGGACATCGTTCGTCCGGGGTGGGACCGGCCTTGGGCTCGGTCCTCTTTTTTAATATCCCCAGACGTCGTTTCGTCCGGGGCGAGACGAGCCTTGGGCTTGGTCCCTTTTATTATATACCCCCGGACATTGTTCGTCAGGGGTGGGACCGGCCTTGGGCTCGGTCCTCCTTTTTAATATACCCGGACGTCGTTTCGTCCGGGGCGGGACGAGCCTTGGGCTTGGTCCCTTTTATTATATACCCTCAAACATCGTTCGTCCGGGGTGGGACCGGCCTTGGGCTCGGTCCTCTTTTTTAATATCCCCGGACGTCGTTTCGTCCGGGGCGGGACGAGCCTTGGGCTTGGTCCCTTTTATTATATACCCCCGGACATCGTTTGTCCGGGGTGGGACCGGCCTTGGGCTCGGTCCTCTTTTATTATATACCCTCGGACATCGTTCGTCCGGGGTGGGGCCGGCCTTGGGCTCGATCCTCTTTTTTAATATCCCCGGACGTCATTTCGTGGACATCGTTTCGTCCGGGGCGGGACGAGCCTTGGGCTTGGTCCCTTTTATTATATACTCCCGGACATCGTTCGTCCGGGGTGGGATCGGCCTTAAGCTCAGTCCTCTTTTTTAATATCCCCGGACGTCGTTCGTCTGGGGTGGGACGAGCCTTGGGCTTGGTCCTTTTTATTATATACCCCCGGACATCGTTCGTCCAGGGTGGGACCGGCCTTGGGCTCGGTCCTCTTTTTTAATATCCCCGGACGTCGTTTCGTCCGGGGCGGGACGAGCCTTGGGCTTGGTCCCTTTTATTATATACCCACGAACATCGTTCGTCCGGGGTGGGACCGGCCTTGGGCTCGTTCCTCTTTTTTAATATCCCCGGACGTCGTTTCGTCTGGGGCGAGACGAGCCTTGGGCTTGGTCCCTTTTTTATATACCCCCGGACATCGTTCGTCCGGGGTGGGACCGGCCTTGGGCTCAGTCCACTTTTATTATATACCCCCGGACATCGTTCGTCCGGGGTGGGACCGGCCTTGGGCCCGGTCCTCTTTTTTAATATCCCCGGACGTCGTTTCGTGGACATCATTTCGTCCGGGGCGGGACGAGCCTTGGTCTTGGTCCCTTTTATTATATACCCCCGGACATCGTTCGTCCGGGGTGGGACCGGCCTTGGGCTCGGTCCTCTTTTTTAATATCCCCAGACGTCGTTTCGTCCGGGGCGGGACGAGCCTTGGGCTTGGTCCCTTTTATTATATACCCCCAGACATCGTTCGTCCGGGGTGGGACCGGCCTTGGGCTCGGTCATCTTTTTTAATATCCCCGGACGTCTTTTCGTCCGGGGCGGGACGATCCTTGGCCTTGGTCCCTTTTATTATATACCCCCGGACATCGTTCCTCCGGGGTGGGATCGGCCTTGGGCTCGGTCCTCTTTTATTATATACCCCCAGACATCGTTCGTCCGGGGTGGGACCGGCCTTGGGCTCGGTCCTCCTTTTTAATATCCCCAGACGTTGTTTCGTCCGGGGCGGGACGAGCCTTGGGCTTGGTCCCTTTTATTATATACCCCCGGACATCGTTCGTCTGGGGTGGGACCGGCCTTGGGCTTGGTCCCTTTTATTATATACCCCCGGACATCGTTCGTCTGGGGTGGGACCGGCCTTGGGCTCGGTCCTCTTTTTTAATATCCCCGGACATCGTTTCGTCCGGGGCGGGACAAGCCTTTGGCTTGGTCCCTCTTTTTCGAATGTGCCTGGGATGATACCCCCCGCAAGTGAGCGGATACGGGTCTGGGGTCGCTTGGGAAAGAAATTCGAAAAGAATTCGCCCTGAGGCGTACATTTTCTTGGTGACGACAACCCTTTACGACGTTTTACACACGTCGTTTTCATTGTTCAAAAGGGAATTAGCCCTGAGGCGTACATTGCTTACAACGTAATTACTAAACTGGGACAAGTCCTAGGACTATTGGTAGTATTTGCGGAGATGCTCCGCATTCCAGGCTCGCGGAACCTCGGAACCATCGAGCCGCTTCAAGCGGTACGTTCCGGGGCAGACCTCGTGCTGGATCTCATACGGCCCTTCCCAATTAGGGCCCAGAACCCCTACTCCCGGATCCTGAGTGGCGGGGAATACCCTCCGCAGGACTAGATCGCCGGTTTCGAACTTGCGGTTCTTGACTTTGTAGTTGAAATGCCGCGCGATCTTGCCCTGGTACATCTTCAACTGCACTTGCGATTCCTCCCGGATCTCCTCGATAAGATGCAGCGATTCCTGGAGTAAGGCGTGGTTCTGGGTAGGATCATATGTGTCGCGTCGATGGGACGGGACGGTCGTTTCAATTAGGATGACGGCTTTGCATCCATAAACCATTGAGTAGGGGGTGCGCCCGGTTGACGTCCTTTCGGTCGTCCGGTAGGCCCACAATACGCATGGGAGTTCCTCGGGCCATTTGCTCTTACAGGCCTGGAGCTTTTTCTTCAGCGTCCCTTTTAGGATCTTGTTCACGACTTCTGCCTGCCCATTCGCTTGCGGTCTGGCGACTGCCGAGAAACTCTTCACTATACCGTGTCTTTCGCAAAAATCCGTGAAGTGGAAGCTGTCAAACTGCTTCCCGTTGTCGGACACGATTTTGTAGGGGAGGTCGTATCGACACACTATGCTCTTGACGACGAAATCTAAGGCCTTCTTGGACGTGATCGTGCTCATGGGCTCCGCCTCGACCCATTTCGTGAAATAGTCTACGGCCACAATGGCATACTTTACCCCTCCCTTCCCGGTCGGGAGAGATCCCACAAGATCGATTCCCCACACTGCGAAGGGCCAGGGGCTGTTCATCAAGGTTATCTCTGTCGGGGGGGCCCGAGGGATCTTCGCGTACCTCTGGTACTGCTCGCACTTACGGACGTAGTTCATGCAGTCTTTCTTCATGGTGGGCCAGAAGTATCCTTGGCGCAGAATCTTCTTGGACAGATTGGGCCCGGCCGTGTGATCTCCGCAAAATCCTTCGTGGACCTCATGCGTAATGCCTCCCAGCTCGGTCCCGGACACGCCCCTGAGGTAAGGCATAGACAGTCCCCGGCAATAGAGTTTTCCGTCCATCATGACGTACCGGTGGGCCTGGTATAGGAGTTTCCTGGCCGCGGCTCGATCGTTCGGAACTTCCCCGGTGGACAGGTATCGGATCAGCGGCCCCATCCAGGAAGTGGAGTGGTCGACTGTATTGACGGTGGGGGCCCTGATGCTTGGGACGGGGAGATGGTTGACGGGAACTAGTCTGGCCAGTTCGGCCTCTGCGTCGGTTACCAGCTTCGCTAATGTATCCGCGAACACGTTCTTCTCCCGGGGAATCTGGCGGATGGAATGCGCAGCGAACGCTTGGAGCATCTCCCTCGTTTGAGTCACGTATGCCGCCATTCGTTCTCCCTTGGTTTGATACTCCCCCGAAATCTGTCTGACTACCAGCTGAGAATCACTGTAAATTTTGAGGTTCGTTGCCCCTACTTCCCGAGCCAGACGCAGGTCGGCTAGGACAGCTTCATGCCCCGCCTCGTTGTTCGAGGCTTTGAACTGGAAACGGAGGGCATTTTGTAGCTGGTGCCCCTGCGGTGACACCAAGATGATGCCGGCTCCGACCCCATTCTCGTTCGAGGCTCCGTCCACGAAGACTTTCCAAACGGGCGCCGCGGGGGCCGCGGGGACACTCTCTTCTGGGGGGATCCCAGAGCATTCGACGATGAAATCGGCCAGGGCCTGTCCCTTAATGGACACCCGAGGCACGTAAGATATGTCAAACTGGCTCAGCTCCATTGCCCACTTCAGGAGTCTCCCCGACGACTCAGGTTTCTGGAACACCTGCCACAGGGGATGGTTAATTAAGACCTTTATGGCGTGAGCCTGGAAGTAGGGCCGAAGCTTCCGGGATGCCATCAACAGGCAGAAAGTCAGCTTTTCGATCAGCGGGTACCTAGATTCGGCGTCTAGTAACCGCTTGCTCACGTAGTATACCGGGAGTTGTGTCCTTTCCTCTTCTCGGACCAACGCGGCACTGATGGCATGCTCGGTCACGGCCAGGTATAGATACCAAGGCTCACCTTCGACTGGCTTCGCCAGGATGGGGGCCTTGGCCAAGTGTTCTTTCAGCTTCTGGAAGGCTTCTTCACACTTGGGTGACCACTCGAACCGCTGGCTTCCCCGAAGGACGTTGAAAAAAGGGACGCACTTGTCCGTGAACTTGGAAACGAAACGGCTCAGGGCGGCCACTCGCCCTGTCAGGCTTTGAACGTCCTTGTGCTTCCGGGGAGAGGCCATGTCGATCAGTGCCTTGATCTTCTCTGGGTTGGCTTCGATTCCTCGGAAGCTCACTATGAAGCCCAGGAACTTCCCGGAAGCTACGCCGAAAGTGCACTTCTTAGGGTTCAGCTTCATCCCGTACTTCTGGATAACTGTGAAAGCCTCCGCCAAATCCTTCGAATGGTCCCGCGACGTCTTGGACTTGACCAGCATATCGTCGATGTATACTTCCATGTTTCGCCCTAGCTGGGCCCGAAACATTCGATTGATGAGCCTCTGGTAAGTTGCTCCGGCATTTTTGGGTCCGAAAGGCATGACTATGTAGCAATAGATGCCCTTGTCGGTTTGGAAACTGGTGTGCTCCTGATCCGCCACGTGCATGGAGATCTGGTTGTAGCCCGAGTAGGCGTCCATGAAACTCAAGATCTCGTAACTGGACGTAGCGTCCACCATTTGGTCTATTCGAGGGAGCGGGAAACAGTCCTTCGGACACGCTTTGTTGAGGTCTGTGAAGTCGATGCAAGTCCTCCAGGTCCCGTTAGGTTTCGGCACCAAGACCGGGTTGGCCAGCCATACGGGGTATACGGTTTCGCGGATGAAGTTGATGGAAGACAACTTCTCGACCTCCAGCTTGAGGGCCTCGGCCCTTTCCATCCCCAAAGGTCTGCGCTTCTGGCGGACCGGGGTCGCGTTTGGGTCAATACTTAACGCGTGGCAGATGATATTGCGGTCGATCCCGGTCATATTGGAGTGGGACCATGCCAGAAGATCCTGGTTTTCCTGGACTCGGGCGATAATGGCGGCCCGAATGTCCGCCGGCAGGCTCTTTCCCACTTGGATGACCCTTGCCGGGTCGGTTTCGCTGATGCATACCTCTTATATTTCATCCATTGGCTCCAGGATGCGCTCATCTCCTATTCGCGGGTCCAGATCGTCCTCTTCCTGGACTACTTGCTCAACTGGTTGGAGGGCCGGCTCGACGGGCTCTTCCCGGACAATGTATACGGGACGGGCAGAGACATGGTAACACTTTCTAGTGCTTTTTTGGTCTCCCCGGACAGTCCCTATTCCTCCGTTGCTGCACGGGAACTTCATGCATAGGTGGCGGATGGAGGTGATGGCCCCGAACTCGACCAGTGCGGGCCGGCCAATGATGACGTTATACGCGGTGGGGCAATCCACCACAACAAAGGTACAGAACTTGAACGAGCACTGCAACTCATCCCCCAGCGTCACTGGCAGCTGGAATTTTCCCATGGGGAGAAGTGCATCTCCATTGAAGCCGTAGATTTGGGTCGGGCAGGACGCCAGATCAGCCTCCGTTAGGCCAATGGCGGCAAAGGCGGGTTTGAACAACAAGTTGACGGAGCTTCCGTCATCCACCAACACGCGGATATCAACTTGTTGGCAATTTGAGCATCTACGACCAGCGGGTCGTGGTGCGGAAAGTGGACGTTGCGGGCGTCGTCCTCCGTGAAGTGATGGGGAGGTTCATCAGTTTAGGTCGCTGAGCCGGGGCCTGGACAAGGGCGCAAACTTCTTGGTCGTGGTCCAGCTCGCTCAGATAGTGCTTTTGGTCATTCTTCGAAGGTCCTCCTAGGTGGGGTCTGCCCGATATGGTCGCCACGTGCCCGTCCACTCAAGGGGGCGCTGCCCCGGAAGGATAGGGCATTCCAGGGCCGGGAGCCTGCGCGGCGATGGTCACCTGAGGGGCCTGTGCCGGAGGTCCCTGTGCATACCCTCCCTGGGGCGGGTATGCACGAGTCGCCACCGGCGCCGTGGATTGTCCGGGGCTTGCTGCCATACCCGGGACACTCGCGGGCATCCTGACCCACTGATGGAGGTGCCCCAGCTTGATGAGGTTCTCAATCTCATGTTTGAGCTGTCGACACTCGTCGGTGGTGTGGCCCACATCTTTGTGATAGGCGCACCGTTTGCTGGTATCTCTGGGATTCCTTCCCCCCTTAAACATGGGGCTAGGCTTCCGGTAGTGGACTGCTCTTTCCGTAGCCAGGTAGATGTTTTCCCGGGTGTCCACCAAGTTGGTGTATTATGAATATTGGGGCTCGTATCCCCTTTTCCCTTTTTTGGCCAGCTCCGGCCGGTTTTGGCCTTTGCCGGACCGCTTCCCCCGGGAGGGATTCACGCTTGCCTCGGTTACTCCAGTCTGCGATTGCTGGGCTACGATGGGGGCCATACTGTGCCCTGCCGGCGCGACGCCATAACTAGAGAACTGCGTTGATTGGGCCGGGGCGTATCTCGAAGCGGCAGGGCCGTATACCGTAGGCGTGTAACTGATGCCGGGCGTGACGGCCGTCCCCGGGACTATGGGGGCGTGGCGTAGGACTGCGCAGGGAACTGTCCCGCACCTCCCGGAATCGTTTGGGGGACGGGGTGAGGAGCCGGGGGCCACCCGAAGGCCTGGTTCTGAGCCTCCTCCCAGTTGATGAATCCTTGGGCCCTCCTGATGAATTCTTCCAAAGTGGCGGCTTTACTGTGCTTCATGTCATCCCAGAGTGGGGACCCGGCCCGGATCCCAGACTGTAGTGCCACCAGGCGCTGTCCGTCGTCGACCTTGGTCTTGGAGGCTTCTTCAGTGAAGCGCTGGATATAGGCTCTCAATGTCTCCGCGGGTAGTTGCTTAATATTGGCGAGGGCGCTGATTTGCATGTCCATTCTCATGGCGGCCACGTATTGCTTCCGGAACGCCGACTGTAGCCCGGACCATGTTTGGATGGACCCCGGTTTAAGCCTTTTCCACCACTCTTCGGCGGGACCGCCCAACGTGATGGAGAAGCAGAGGCATTTTCCGTTGTCGCTGACATGGGCCACGGTCATGAATCGGTTGTACCGGGACAGATGGTCCCTAGGATCTGTGCTTCCAGTGTAGGCGGTGAGGCTTGGCATCTTGAACCCCTTGGGCAGTACGGCGTCCAGGATGTGCCTCGCGCACGGCTCTTTATCCTCTTCGTCAGAGTCAGTGTCCGTGCCTTCCTGCTTGCAGACCAAGCGATCAGTGACCTTTTTTAATGCAGCCATTTGCTCCATGAGCTGCTTGGCCGTGCTGTCATCCAGGGGGATTCTCTCGTTCCTCCTGTCATTAATGTCGTTCCTGAGGTCGTCGTCTCGAGGGAAGATTTTTTCCTTGCGAGCCCGCTCCTTCCGGGCATTCAGTCCGTCACGTAGATCTACCCGGGAAGTGTCGTCCCCTGAGCTGAGAGCGTGGCGATCCTCGCGGCGAGACCGGTCCCGACAGTTCTTGTTGACCGAGGCACTTGGGTGCAAAGACATTTCCCGCCCGTTCGCCTCTGGGGCGTGCCGGGGCTGATCGTTCCGCGGCCGCTCTCCCTGCGGATCGATTGGGTGGCCTCGTCCTGGGACAGGGCGCACCTTTTCTTTCCTAGGTAACGGCCGTGAATGTGCCCTGGCTTTATCGACGGGGGTGGTCTTTCTCCGAGTCGTCCGTCGCTCCTTGTCTGGGACTCTCAGAGCCGTGTCGGGGAAAGGCTCTAGGGGACGGATCGGGCTGGCACCCCTGGGGCCCCCGGCTTGTGCTTGGGGAGCGGGTCGTTGCGCTTCTGGTTGCGGGCCAGCTGTGGGGTTGGCCGCCGGGCCCTGCGCGGCCATCAGTGCTTGCAGGGCTCGCAGAGACTCTTGCACCCGGCGGTGCGCCTCCGCCTGTTCAGCCATCCTGGCTTCTTGATCCAGGATCTGCTGCCTTAGTCTAGTCACCTCCGAGTCTTGCTGATTGTCGCGAGGGACCCCGGGGTCCGCGGCTTCATCGTGATACTCCCCCTCGTTCTCCTCCTCGTAGTACTCCTCTTCGTTTTCTACTTCGTACTCTGCCTCACCCTCGTAGTCTTGCGACTCACCTTGGTGAGACGTCTGAGGAGGCACATCTTTGGGCAGGTCTTGAGGAATGTACTGAGAAGGCAGCGGGTCTCCCTTACCTTGCTCTAGGTTGGTAGGGTCGAAGGTGGTGTGACGCGTGTTCACCATCGTAGTAAAAGGCCTGACGTTGGCGCTAGCTTTCTTCAGCTCTCAATGAAAGCACCAAACTGTTAACCGAGATTTTCGGCAACTATATTAAGGAACAATATTTACTGATAATAGTAATGAAAGTAGAAGATCGTCACGAGGTTTTTACGTGGTTGGGGCGTTAACTAGCCTTAGTCCACGAGTCTATATATTAGAGCTATAAGAAGCTTTTACAATGGAGTTTTCTGACTCTATCTGAACAGAGTTTCTCCCTTCTTTTTCCTCCCATTTTTTACGTTGTTCGACAGCTTATATTTATAAGCTGAGGGGAACATCGGGTCTGGGCCGGATCTGACCCGGGCCCCTCAGAGAAATGGGTGCAAGGGGCCTTTCTAGTGGAGGCCCAATACAAAAAGGTATACAATACACAAAATTTAAACCAGTTAAGGCCCAACTGGTTGACCTGAGACACAAGCCTTCGCCCGACAAAACGACACTTTGGCTCTGACCACTTCGAGTCACGAGGTTGATTCAGGAGACAAGACCGGTCAGGGTACTTGGCTGCGCAGTCCTGACACTCTAGTGGGCAATCCCGAGGAGACCTCTTCTGCAGGCGAAAAGTGGGGGACAATGCCCACGCGAAATGAGGCGGTTTCAGGATCCCGGACGCCTGGCCCTTCAACTGGGGAGGAGGTGACCCAGGTCCGTTCACCATTGGCCCGCTCCTTTTGTTCTTTTGTTTCTTGAAATTTTGGCTTTCATTATCCAAATATAATTATAAATTAATTATTTGTAATTAATTGTCAGTCTTCGTGGGTTCGAATTCTACTTTGATTATTATTACTTGTTTGTATTAGCGTGTACTTACATACATATTTTTCTCAACAAGATTTTGTACAACTCTTAAGCGATAAGGCTATCTAGGTGTTGACGCGGTTTTTCACCAACAATAGATTTAGAAATTTGATAAGGATATTGGTGCTTATTTGTAAACCGTAATGAAATTATAAGAACTCTTTCGTACACACAAACTTTTACGTGGTTCAGTAGTTAAAATCCACCTAGTCCATGAGACAGTATTATTGGTTTTCTCTCACAATTTCTGCAGAGTTTCAGTAATACAAAAAGGTCATCCCCTTCCCTGTCCATTATCCCTCATATTTATAATGGAATTTCCTGTATAGGTTTAGGTAACCATGTGCTTAAATATTGTACACATTTAATACAGATTATTCCCATTTACATTGGGATATGATTTGATAATAGAATAGAATATACTCCTGCTATCTCAGATCATAAATGATAAATATGCAATACAATTTGGGTATTAATGAGCGTATAAAGGACCTCCAAATCCCTTGAGATCCTTCAGTATGCGTTCTGACCAGGTTCCCACGAGCTGAATATCTTCATCGCTCTGATGATCAAAGATTATTCGAACTTTAGCTTAAATTAACTTCAGAGCACCCAAAAGAGGGATCTAGCCACTATATGTCTCGAACTGGACTGTTATCCTAAGAGGCGGTCTGATAATAACCTGTATGTCATATTGCCAAGTCCCAACTCTAGCTGCTCACATGATCACTAACAAGAGGATTTACTTGGCTGCTTTTCCATATATTCATCTATTAACTGTACCTCGAGCTGAGTAACTAAACTCATGCTAATTTTTAGGGTACAACATTTTCCCCCCAACCTCCTACTCGTGCCTGGTGTCATCTTTTCCAAACATGCACAGTAGGGGCTTTTTGACTTCTGCCATGTAAAATCATGATTGCCTACTACTCAAGTGTTGGACATGTGGCCGTTTGTAATTGGCATCAGTTCAAGTTTCGAGGACTGCCATTTTATGACTCATTTAATCTTGGCCTTTGGATCTCGACCTATCCCAATCGGATGACCCAAATCAATTTCCAAAGTTTACGATAAATGGGAAGATCAGACCCGGACCTTACCACCTTTACATCAAAAAACTTTCCATTCATAAACAAAATTTCCCTTTTTCTCTCATACTTTTCCCAAAAAAATTCATCGGCCTTTAGACTTTCAGAAGCTTTCAAGGAGCTTGCTATGGACATATCAACATTCTCTTTGAACAATCATATAAACTGTAAGTATTTCCTCATCTGGTTTGAAGCTTTCAATTCTTTATTTTCTAGTGATTTTTTTTATTGCAGAGAACATTCTTTGTTCAATATTGCTTAGGCTATGTATGAGTTTAAATGGGGTTTGATTTAGGTTAGATTAATGAAATTAGGCTTGTTTAGAAATAAGGTGTTCATAAAACTGGGCAAATTTGCTGTGTTTTACAAACAAAATGTCACTAGTAAATCGATTAGAATACATATTTGGATGTAGAAGCCTAAAGGGTTTTAGGTTTGGTTCTTGTTAGCATAAGGGTCACGATTCCTTAAGCAGTTTTGCATTAAATTATTGTCAAAAGAAAAGTAGTGAATCTGATGAGTCTAACACACGAATCCCGAAGTATCAGGAAATTTCACGAATTCAAAGTGTGTGGCATAGGACCACGCGTGGAACCACGCGCTGATGCTAGGACACATCTTTAGCTCGTGTAAATTTTAAATTACAAAAATTAAACCACTTAAATCCTCTGATCACCATACCTTTTATCCCCGTATCTAGTTAATGTCTTAAGTCGCCACTAATAGGCCGATTTTTCGTCAGGCGAGCTAGATCATGGCCTCCCCAAAGAAAAACATCACAAGTTCCTCTGCTTAGAGCAAGAACAAGAGCAAGCAGATCACGTCTGACTCTCCAATTCCTCATTTTGGCCCTTGTGGAGAGGGAACTTGTTGTCGACCCCAATGCTTTCTTCGAGCTCGAGCACATAGCATCCCGGATAACGACACAGGTTAAAGTTAACAAGATCTTGTTGAGCCATGGGATTGAGATGGGAGTTGATGGCTCCCTTTCCCGACTTCTGTTTGAAGGAGAGCAGAGTTGCGCCCCCCTCCATGATGACTATGGGGCTTGGAGTGATGAGCACCTAAAGGCAGGTGCATTCCTCCCATTGTACCAGTATTTCGTAGATTTCCCGAACTACGTCAAACTAGCTCCGTTCCAGCTCCCGCCAAACTCATATCAACTTTTGGCGGGGTTAAAATATCTATTTTTAAGGCACGTGTAGGAGGTCCCCACTCTGGCAGATATTATGTATTTTTTCTGCCTCAAGGCCTGTCCTGACCAGAAGGGGCGAGGTGACGACCTTTACTACCTCACTCGCTTTCCCAACTCAACATCCGTCATCGACCTCCCCAACCACTCAAACGACTATAAGGATATGTTCTTTATGTCAAATGGGTTGAAGAAATACGATCACCGATACTTCAACCATCCTTGTAAGTCCTCTAACTTTATGAATTCTGTTCGTGAATTATTTTATCACTTTAACCTATTTTTTTCTTTTTGTTTAAGTATTCTAACTGAGTTCATTCATTGCGTAGCTATATTCGCGAGGACAGGGCGGTCTGTGACCCTTGGGGGTCAATATGAGACTTTTTCTAGTCTTCCTTCGAAGGAGAAAGACTTCTGTCATGTTGTGAATGATGGCACCATGGTGGCTTGCAACCTGATCAGCAAGGGCCAGATGCAGGCTCTTAGGAACCGAGGTCCTCCTCTTGTTATTCCTGAGCTCCCCTCTCCTCAAGAAGTTTTGCCAGCCATTGAAGACTTCGAGGAGGAAGAAGACGTGGCATCGCCGGTGTGCAGTAGGCAAGCTCCTGAAGATAATTAGGGGCCTCATCCAGAGCGAGTTGCATCCAAGGTAGAAGCTGGCCCCTTTGGCCAAAATAACCCTTTAGAGAGTTAGATCGGGCTGCTGCAAGTTTTAGGCTAGTTCGCTTCAACCCCAACCAGCTCGTTAGTTGCCACTGTATTGACCTTGACCTAAACAAAACACTCCTTCAGTGTGTGGATCATTTGGCAGTATGCTATGACCATAACTACCCCAAATGTACCATTTTGGTTGACAATACTATCCATTTTAGGTCATCCATCTTTTAGGAGTATGGGACAAACTATAGGACCTGGCCTTCCTTGTGTCGAGGTATATAAGCTCCTTGTTTTAGGCAGTATGTAGATGAGTCCAGCCCGAAGAAGGACCTAAACCCACTAGGACATAGGAGGTAATAATTTTAGACTCTCCCCTACCTTCGTTAATCCAAGAGTTAGAGGTTATGCCCATCCCAGTCCATAACCCGAGCTGATCGTAGTAGATTCCTCCCCTAGCTTGGAGGGTAGGGTTCTTACTATTGTTCTTGTCTTTTTATTACTTTGACTAATTATCTCTTGTACCTGACTCTTTTGCTCATCCCTTTTCAGGCAAAGAGATGGAGCTGCAAGATGCCCTGAGTTTGAGGGGTGCCTTTAAGGCTGGCGGGGCCGGAGTTGGTCCTATGGTGAAGAGGCCTAAACTGACAAAGAAAAAAGATCCCAAGACTGGGACTTCCACTGAGTCTCCACTTAAAGACAAAGGCGCCAGCTCTATCCAGGAGCAGCTACAAAAGACTCTACCCCCAACTCCGATGACAACAGTCACGGTTCTCCAAGCTCCGTCCCCTCTTCCTCGGCATGTACCTCCCTCAATTCCTCAAGTTATCTAAGGTGAGGCTCCCACTGTCCAGATCCCAGTTAAGCCACTTGACCTGGCAAGGATCCCCGAGGCATTTCGGGGAACTGTATACGAGATGGCGAGCCATATGGTGGGCCACAGCTATAGGGCTAACACCAAGGATCTGAGGGGCCATGGAGGAATGTTCTCCTGAGGATGTCCTCGACTTTTTTCTTTTAAACTAATCTTGACTTACCTTATATTTTTGCAGTCTGTCCTGGCTCAACTCCGTGGAATTTCTCGGGTTAAAGCTAGGGATGAGGAGCTTCGAACAACCCTGAGTGCTGCCCAAGAGAGTGAGCGGACCACAAAATTCACCCTGGTTTCCTCCCAGGAGAATGAGTGAGCCACAAAGGAAGGCGAGTAGATGGTGAAGAACTGTGTCACGGAAGTGAGACGTCGCCTGGACCAGCTACAGGCCAAGAATGAGGGGCTCAGAAAGAAACTTGATGATGTTGAGGCAAAAGCCAAAGAGGAAGCTGAGAAGGTGAGGACAGAGATCGCGGAGTCATCGACTTAAATAGAGGTAATGCTTTATCGTTGCTGGGCTTTCATCCAGGATGGGAACTTAACCTTCATGCAACCAGGGTTTTGGGAACCATATCTTTCCAAGTTCAAGATTCGGTTTTCACAAGAACCCTCGGAGACCGCCGAAGCTTCTGACGCTGCTGAAGGAGATGGCGAGGAGGTGAACTCATCTGAGTGAGTTGACAAACCCCAGTGATGATATTATTAATTTTGTTTATATTTTTATGCTTTTGTAACTAAGTCCCTAGGGACCAAAACAATTTCCTTCGGGCTCAGGTCGAGGTTTTTTCTCCTTGAGATAACAATATAGTTTTGAATACTTATCTAACTTGTGATATATTTGTGTTCCCCTTAGTCTATTGTTTTCTCATCTTTGTGAATCCTTAGACTCTTGTACATTCGAAATCTTAGGGGTTGTCTTTAGATCGGGATATATTTTTGATGGCTCGACTAACTAATTTTAGTTGACATCTTAGTTGAATCAAAGATTTTGGCTGCTTAATTGTGTCATACCTGTTAGGATTCAGGCCTCAAACCTGGTCATATCCAGGGGTTTTAATAGGCTTAACATCTTTCTACCTGCTAGGAATCAGCCCTCGAACCTGGTCATGTCCATGGTTTTTAATAGGCTTAATATCTTTGTACCTATTCAGAATCAGGCCTCGAACTTGGTCTTATCCAGGGTTTTATTTTTAGAGATTTCTCAAACTTAGTTCATGACAGGAATTTTGAAAATCCGAGCTTTAAAACGCCGTTGAATAGTTAATTTTTCCAAACTCTAGTTTCAATTTTCATTAGAACAAACTGAACTCTTTTAAAAGCTTTCTTTGGTTATGTGCCCCCTAAGCAACCAGAACTTACAAATGTTCTAGGTTGCTTTTACAAAGTTAGCTCGTGATAACAAAACGATAAAATTGATTACTTAATAATCCAACTGTTATTAAACAAAAATTACTTTTATAAACAAGCCTTACATAAACAGTCATTCCAAAAACATTAAAGGCAACAAAATTATTGATAATATTTTTTGAGGTGTAGGGCATTCCATGTTTGCAGGACTATTTCTCCACTTAGCCCGGCTAGCTTGAAAGTCCATTCATGCAGGATCTCCACGATCTGATATGGTCCTTCCTAGTTTGGCTCTAACACACCGTCCTTGGGATATTTACTTGCTAAAAAGACCCTTCGAAGAACCACATCGCCTAATCCGAGTCTGCGTCCTTTCACCTTCGAATTGAAATAACGAGTGATTTTCTGTTGATAATGGGGATGCCTCTCATTTTTCTTCGATTATATCAAGGGATGCACTAAGTAGATCATGATTATGATCCTGGTCAACGGTCTTTTGTCTATGGGTCATCACCAGCGCCTCAATTCGAAGCATAGCCTCGCTTCCAAAGGACAGAGAAAAAGGGGTATGTCCCATGGAGGTTCGATGTGAGGTCCGGTAAGCCCAAAGTACCTGCGGGAGCTGCTCAGGCCATAATCCCTTGGCTTCATCTAATCATTTTTTCAAGCTCGCCTTCAGGATCTTATTTACGGCCTCAAACTGCCCATTGGTCTGTGGGTATGCTACCAACGAGAAACTCTTGATTATGCCATATTTTTCACAAAAGTCTGTGAAGAGATCACTATCGAACTGAGTTCCGTTGTCAGACATAATCCTTTTCGGGAGCCCAAATCGACATAAGATATTTTTTACAACAAAATCTAGGAATCTCTTCGAGGTTATGCTTGCCAAAGGTTTTGCCTCTACCCACTTCGTGAAGTAGTCGATGGCAACAACAGCATGACGAACTCCTCCTATTCCTGTCAGCAAAGAACCGATTAAGTCAATTTCCCATACTGCAAACGGCCAAGGGGATGAGATCATGGTTAGCTCGACGGGAGAAACTCAGGCAACTATGGCAAAGCGTTGGCATTTGTCACATTTATGCACATATGAGATCAAGTCCTTTGTCAACGTGGGCAAAAAATAGCCCTACCTCAGCACCTTCAGAGCTAGGTCCCCCCCCCCATCATGGTCTCTGCAGAAGCCTTCGTGTATTTCTTGCAAGATAGTCTGCGCTTCCTCGGGAAAAACACATTGTAATAGTGGTAGCAAATGCCCTTGTCGATATAAAAGCCCTTCAACCATAACATACCGTGGAGCTTGATACAACATTTTTCTTGTGGCCTTTTGATCATCAAGCAATTTTTCAGTTGTGAGATACTCCACTATGGGGGTCATCCAGGTCGGTTTTATGTCAATAATTATGAGCTCAACCATTTTTGCTATTATACTCGGGCTTTCCAAGAATTCCACCAGAACTGCATTCAATTTATCTGCCTCTTTGGTGGTAGCAAGTCGAGCCAGAGCATCAGCGTTGGAATTCTGCTCGTGGGGTACTTGTTCAAGGAGCTAAACTCGAACTCAGACAACTCGCCCTTAACCTTGGCTAAGTAGGCTGCCATTTTGATATCGAGAGCTTGGTATTCTCTCAATATCTGATTGACTACGAGCTGAGAATCACTATAATATTGGATGGTTTTCGCCTTTGGCTCTTTCACCACACTTATCCACGCCAATAAGGCCTTATATTCGGCTTCGTTGTTGGATGCTTCAAATTTGAACCTAAGAGCTGTATGGAATCGATGCCCCTCAGGTGAGATTAAAATTATCCCAGCTCCTAATCCATTTTCATTAGAGGATCCATCAATGAAGATTTTCCATAATTCCTGCACTGGTTCCCTTATTGGCTCGTCTTGAAAACCTGTGCACTTGGCCACAAAATCAGTAAGGGCTTGAATCTTGATTGTTGTCCGTGGCATATATAATATTTTGAACTAGCTGAGTTCGATGACCCATTTCAGCAGACGTCCTGGCATTTCAGGTTTTTGCAAAACCTGCCTTAAAGGTTGGTCAGTTAAGACGTGAATAGAATGGGACTGGAAGTATGGCCTGAGCTTCCTTGAAGCCAAAATGAGACAGAACGTGAGTTTTTCTATCAATGGGTACCAAGATTCATCTCTGAGAAGTCTTTTAATAATATAATACACAGGTTTCTCTGCCCAATTTTCTTCTCGAACTAACACAACATTGATCGCATTTTCCGTCACGACCAGATATAGAAATAGACATTCCCCAGACATCGGCTTTGATAGTTTAGGGGATTTAGCTAGATGCACTTTTCAGGTCACGAAATGTTTGTTCGCATTCTTTGGTCCATTCGAACATCTTGTTTCCTCTAAGCAAGTTGTAAAATGGGAGATATTTGTTAGTGGATTTTAAAACGAAGCAGTTTATGGCTGCCCCCTTTCCAGTTAGGCTTTGTACTTCCTTATGAGACCTAGGTGAAGGCATTTCTAGCAATGACCTGATTTTCTCTGGATTTTTCTCTATCCCCCTTGTGTTTACTATAAACCCCAGAAACTTTCCTGACGAAACTCCAAAAGTGCACTTCTAGGGATTCAACTTCATGTAATACTTCCTTAGTATGCCAAAACATTATTCCAGATCGGATATATGGTTACTGGCAGTCTTTGATTTAATGAGCATATCGTTGACATACACTTCCACGTTTCTTCTGATATGGTTAGGGAACATTTTGATCACTAACCGTTGGTTTGTAGCACCGACATTCTTCAACCCAAATGGCATAACTTTGTAGCAATATACATTATGCTCAATTATGAAGCTGGTATGCTCTTGGTCTGCAGGGTTCATCGCGATCTGGTTATATCCAGAATACGAATCCATGAAGGACATGAGCTCGTGATTGGCTATGATGTCTACCAACTGATCAATTCTTTGTAATGGGAAACAGTCCTTAGGACAAGTTTTGTTGAGATCGGAGAAATCAATGGAAGTTCTCCACTTCCCTTGGCTTCGGGGCCAGCACGGGGTTAGCAACCGAGATCGGATATTTTGCTTCCCTAATAAATCTACATTTAAATAGGTGAGCTACTTCTTCTTCCAATGCTTCAAATCGTGGTGTCTCCCAAAGCCTTCATTTTTGGGACTTTCCAGGCACATTCTTGTCCAAGTTCAAATTATGCATTATTATACTCGGATTGATTCCCACCATATCTTAATGCGACCAGGCGAAGACGTTTAGGTTCATCCTTAAGAATTTGACTAGCTCCTTTCTTTCTGCTTCAAGATTTTTCCCAACTTTGATAACTCTTGAAGGTGTTTCTGGGTCGATATTTATTTCCTCGAGCTTTTCCACTGCTTTGAGCTCAGATCTTTCTTTGCCTACTCCCAGATCAATGGCATCCCATTGGGTGACCTCGTCATCCTCTTATCGAGGTTCTTCTGTCCCACGGGTAACTTCCATTGCCTGGGACTCCTAACTTCCTTCGTCTATGACCATTTCCTATTGTCTGGATTGTGACTTTCCCTTCAAAGCTATGCTGTAGCATTCTCGGGCGGTGAGCTGGTCTCCACATACAGTGCATATCCCCGAGGTTGAGGGGAACTTCATTGCCAGATGTCGAATTGAGGTGATGGATTCAAAAACCATCAGTGCGAGTCATCCCAAAATTGCGTTATATGCAGCCAGACAATCGATTACCACGAACTCAAGTATTTTTGTAATAGTTTGTGCATCATCTCCTAGCGTAACCACCAGTATGATTGTCCTTATGGTCGTCATCCCTTCACATAAAAATCCGTACAATGTCATTGAGGTCGCTTGAGATCGATCACGGACAATCCCATCTTTTCTAGGGTGAACTGGAAAAGCACATTCATTAAGATTCCATTGTTTATCAATATCCTTCACACCCTTCGATTAGCGAGCTGCACGGTTACCACCAGCAAGTCATTCTGTGGGAATTGAATGTGGCTAGCGTTCTCCTCCACGAAAATGATTGGTTGTTTGTTCAACTGTTGCTGTTTTGATAATTGTTGCTCCGGGATAAATTCCACATCATTATGAGTTTTCAGCTCATTTATATACCTGTTTTGGGCCCCGTTGCTCGTGCTTGCCAAATGAGGTCCTCCAACAATAGTAGTTATATATCCTCCTACAATTTGGGGAGGGCCGACTTGATTCTGGTTTGTCTAATCCACCTGAGTCCTCGGCTGACCTAACGGAGCTTCAAGAGCTGGATGAGAATTCTGCCCGACAAACTGATTGGGAGCGACCCAATTTCAGGCGTACTAGGCTAACGGTCTAGCCTGAATGAGAGTCTCTATCTCAGCCTTCAGCTGTCAGAAATCATTGGTGTTATGACCGATGTCATTGTGGAATCAGAAAAACTTTGAGACTTCGAGGGATCTCTCTTTGCCTCTGATGTTGTAAAGGTTATGGCTTCTTCCATGGAAGGTGATTAGAATTTTCTAGGAAGATATGTTCCCGTGTGTCCGTTATGTCAGTGTAGGTGGCATAGACGGGCTTGAAATTATCCCCCAGACTTGTTATTCTTCATGCCGATCTGGTCGCCCTCACCATTCCCCTTCCTCTTATTGTTTCCCGCTTGGTTATTATGGGTAATAGGTTGAGCGGTAGCTGCAACACCTGTCACTGCTACAGCGTCTTGGATATGGGCCTGGCTGGTTCCTGCGACAGCAGATCGCGTCTCTTCCATGTTTATCCACTTCTGAGCTCGGGCCAAGAACTCATCTACACTTTTAACTCCTTTTCACTAGAGCCCTTTCCATAGATCGCCTCCCACCAAGATTCCTGTTCTCATCGCCATGAGCTTGGAGCTATCATCAGCGTCTCCAGCTTGTGCTAAGATGTTGGAGAATCTGTTCAGATATTCATTCAGGGACTCATCAGGTTGCTGTTTTACGTTAGCCAATGAATCAACCTCTATGCGAGCTGCCTATGAAGCTCAGAACGCTTTCTTGAACTCGAAAGACAACTTATTCCACGAATCGAATGTTATTTCTACTTTTTGAACCACTATTTTATAGGTCCAACCAGAGTTGTGGGGAACAAGAAGCATCTTAGATTGAACCCAACATTGTGGGCCAACATCATTGTATTGAACATACTGAGGTGATTGGATAGATCTATGTTTCCATCAAATGTTGACATGTTTGACATCCTGAAGCCAATAGGATACGTAGCTACTAGAATGTTCAGAGCGAAAGGTTTGAGCTCCTCATCAGAGTCACAATCATCAATCCATTTTCCAGATAAGAGTTTCTTTAATTTCTCTTCCATCTAGGCCAATTGTTTGAGGGTTGGGTCTTTGGTCTCTAGGTTAGCTGGGGGTTGTTCACCAACTGCCATTCTATTGTACACGTTTGATGGCTTGTTCTCCCTCCAAGTTCGAGCTTGGTTAGGTGGAACATTCCCATTGTCACGTATGATAGACGGACCTCCCTCAGGTCGAGTATAACTCATATCCTCATTATGAGCTGGATAGGTCTTTTGTGAATTTAGATGATCATGCAGGTTGGGTTTTGGATTGTATCGAGGACTTTGCGCTAAGCTAAGATGATATCTCATGTCACTCTCAGGCCTGCCTCCACACTGGCTGCCCATTCAATAACTTCCATTTGCAAAACTTACAGCCCGCGACTGAGATCGAGGACCTGGAATATCAGCACTTGCCCATGGGGTGTAAGTATCTACTTGTAAGGGAGGATTTCTCCTATTATTTCCACGAGATAGAGCATCTTGTTGTGGGCGTCGTGGTGTAGGATGTCTAACCAGTGATGGTGGATGGATTATCTCGGTGAGGCAATCCTCGTTCCATCATGATGAACTAAATTTACCTGGCTTGGGTCTACCCCAATGTCTCGAGTTCTCTGTTCCCATGGTTCTGATCGCGACATAGGAGGATTTGCTAAGGCATTTGGTCTCCGTGAACTTGTCCCAGCTCGCCTTGGTAGATTGTTGTGGGCATTCCTGGGAATCTGTGCATAAGGCATGGAGCTAGGGGACGCAGTTTTGACCGATTGACTGACATGCTGATGATGGTTCCTGTGATGACTAGTGGGCTAAGCACTTCGGTGGTTTCACTCTGAAGGTACAAAGCTGGGAGTGGCAGTCCTAACAAAATGACTAGGTTTAGACTGGTTATTCCTGTGTGACTTATGAGACTCACTTTGCCTCTTTCTGACATTAACGTCGGTTGCAAGAGGGGGTAACCGAGCCAGGACCTCCTTGATCTATCTGTTTTCCCTAGCGAGATGGCTCCTTAATTGGGCATTCTCCATCTCAACAACAGTTAAATATCCTGGATTAGGATTTGGTGGAGTGACACTGAACTCCCAACATTGTCTTGGCCCACTAGTTGCTTCCACTACAACAAATCTCTATTTCCATAACACATGAATATAAGCTTTTTCAAAAAGTATTATAATAACTAAGATTAAAAAGAAGTAAATTAGATTATAGGCGCGGGACAAAAAAAATTTAAGCGCCAAATGAAAAAATGGGTTAACTTTTTGCCCAAATCCAATTTTCCTTTCTCTCACCTCATTCCTTTCTCTCCGCCCAAATCACTTTGACAGGGGCTCCATTGCACAACTCCACCTCCATCTCCATCACAACCTTTGTTTCTTCTCTCCCCTAATTTGAAAAATTGACCTTCCCTATCATCAGCAAACGACACAAATGACAGGGGCTCGTGGGTCTTGTGAAAATGACGGGGCCAGGGTCGTGGGTGGCTCAGTCTCATGGAGGGGGTGGGTGGCTCGGTCTTGCGGAGGGGGTGGGTGGCTCGGTCTCGCAGAGAGGTTGTAGGTGGCTCGGTCTTGCAGAGGGGTCCGAGCCCCCTCTTCTTTCTTCTTGAAATTTTGGTAAAATATGAATCTCTTTAATTAAATTATTTATTTATTATATCTTCTTGAGGTGCAATTCTTCTCATAACATACATTTCTTGTGTTTGGTTGATTCAGACTAGCTTTTATATGAAGCTGTTTGAAGGTCGTGAGTTGGACCGTAAAGTTATGGTGAAAGCTGGTTGTCAAAACTATTCCCACACCCCATGGGAATCAGAGAAAGGTGATGTCTATGAAAGGCAAACTTATTACAAATTTGACAAGCATATTTCCCATTACAGAGGAGAGACAAGAAGTACTTAGCAAAGAAGCCCCCTTTCTGATAGAAATGGATGGATTATTGAAGAGGTCATGACTCAAATAGTTGCAATGTACCCTGGTTAGTGTTTTGTTTTTCTCCCTTTTTTCTCTCCGTTTATACTTTTGATTTTGGTACTAATACTAATAATATTGAATCTATACCCATATCATCCTCGATATCCAGATATTCTTACAAATTCTGCTCATTCAATGGTAGACACTTCTTCTGTGTGATTTTTAGCTGTATTATTTTCAATTGTCCCCCCACCCCCCAAAATTTCAACTGTAATTGTTAGCTAACTGCTTCATTTTATTTGCTCCTTGCAGAGAGCCCAGGATCTTGCAAATGTTACTTCTTATCGAGAATGGGTGTTATTTTGGTATCTTGTTTGTCCAGATGAGTTGCTTCATGTTACTAGCATCGATATTGCTATGGTAAACCTTAATAGATTACGTTTCTTGATTGTAAAAATAAATTTGGTGATTCGTTGATAAACTTCTTGCTAATTTTACAAAAAAAATGTATTATTTTATCATTCACAATCATGAGCCTAGTTGCCACTTGAGTAGCTCTGGTGGTTTGCTGTGTGTGGGAGGAGGGGGGGTTCAAATCCCCATTGATGCAAGAAAAAAAAAGAAAAACAATCATGAGCATGACTACTATAATTTTAGATCTTTAAAATGCACACTGATTTCGGTCAATGGGTCTTTAATTATTTTTCTCTGTTTTTAGTCGCTTAATGAATCTTTCAACTATGAACACAAATGGGATTTTTATTTTTATTCAAATATATTCCATATATGCAATAAGTATTTTCTTAATATGCCATAAGTGATTTGTAATACAAGGTTGTTTCATATAAAATAAATTCCATAAGTGATTTGTAAAACTTTTGTAATTGTGCCAATGGTATGTACCCATGTTTTTTTTTTTGATGAATCAGCAAGTATATCATTACTCCAAAACAACTTTTACAACCTATTAGCATCCTCCAAACAGGGGGATCTGATCAACTATACAGTAAACTTCTTTACAAAGTATTAAACCAATCTATGTCTCTTTTAGTTACATTCCTAGGCCACATGCACATGATTCTATATTTAACTGCATCCTTAGTTTTGAGCACAGCTGCATCAGTACTTTCCAAAGTTGACAGCCACAATTTACAATTTCTGTTGTGCCAAATCTGGTATACAAGAGCTGCAATGACTGCCGAAAACAAATTCTTCTTAAATTTGCTAATCTTAGCCTTTCCTATCCACCAAATTATTCTTGATAATGATGTTGTTCTCATACTCCAGTTCAGCCATTGTTTAATTTTCTCCAGGCAGTCAGTTGAGTATGGACACTCAAAAAACAAATGGTCTACTGATTCTATGTTTCTACTACAGAGCAAATAATCGGCATTATCAATGACCTGAAACCTGAGTAATCTATCCCTGGTCTTGAGTCTTTTTAGTACAGCTAGCCACATCATGAAGCTATGATTGGGAATGTTAAGTCTACACCAAACCACTTTGCTCCAAAAAACTCTGTCAGTTATAGGACACAGCAGCCTATACCCCTGTGAAGTCGTGTGCTTATCAAGGGTAAACAGAGAGATATCAACTAAGTTCTTCATCTTGTCCTTAATTGCCACAAGTTTCCTCCAGTACCAGCTCCCTTGTACCGTAGCCTTGTAATTCCACCAATCTTCCTGTTTTATATACACATGATGAACCCATTTAACCCACAAGTTATCTTCCTTATTAGCAATAGCCCAAACATACTTGCTCATAGCCGCAATATTCCATTCAGAGATACTTTTAAAACCAAGTCCACCAGAAATTTTAGATTGGCACAAAACTGTCCAAGCAACTGCAGCAGCTCCATTCAAATAGTGATGCCCATTCCATAAGAAGCCTCGGCATATTGATTCTATTTCTCTAACAATTCTCTTGGGCAGTACCAGCACTTGACACCAATATGAGTGAATGGACATCAGTACAGAGTTAATTAGTACCACTCTTCCTGCAAAAGATAAGTTTCTTGTACTCCATGTCTTGATTCGAGCTATCATTTTCTCCACTAGTACATTGCACTCCGCTGCTGAAATGCGTTTAGCACAAATGGGGACACCCAAGTACTTGAAAGGAACCTCACTCTTCTTGAAACCGGATGCATCTAACACTCTCTGAACTTCACTGTCCTGCATATTACTGCAATAAAATGCAGATTTTGAGCAGTTAGGCAGCAGCCCCGAAGTAATAGAAAACAATTTGAGGCCCTGCAACATATAGTAGATGCTCTTGAAGTCTCCATGACAGAATAGTAGTACATCGTCCGCAAAGCTAAGATGGTTTAGCTTCAATTCTCCACACCGTTCATGGAATGTAAAACCCTGTTTTTGTCCCACTTTTTGCAAAATCCTGGAGAGGTATTCCATTCCTAAAACAAAGAGGAGGGGGGACATTGGGTCACCTTGCCTCAGTCCTCTCTTTGCCTCAAAGAAACCTTGCAGGGAACCATTTAGCATTAGTGAAAATCTCGGAGTTCGGACACACTTCATGATCAACTTTATAAAATTTTCTGGAAACTTAAATGCAGTGAGCATTTCTTCAATGAAGCCCCACTCAATAGTGTCATATGCTTTTTGTAGATCAAGTTTGATCATACAATTAGCCTTGGCAGATTTCCTCCCATAATGCCGAATGAGGTCTTGACATATCATGATGTTATGCCCAATAAATCTTCCTTTCACAAATCCCCCTTGGTTCTGTGCCACCAAACTAGGGATAATGAGTTTGAGCCTTGAACTAATTAATTTGGTAGCAGCCTTATAGATGACATTGCAACAAGCAATGGGACGGTAATCACTAATTGAATTTGGGCACTTAGTTTTAGGAATAAGTGTCAAAACAGTGGAATTGATTTCTTTTAGAAGCTGCCTTGTATGGAGAAAAGAAGTAATAGCTTCATATACATCATTTCCAACAAGGTTCCAATTATCTTGGAAAAAGTAGCTACCATATCCATCCGGACCAGGAGCTTTGAGTCCAGGTATATCAAACATTGCTTTCTTAATTTCTTCCATGGAGTAATCAGCCTGCAACAAGTGAGCTTGGTACTGTGAAACCACAGGCCCATCTTGCATAACTGAGGTCAAAACAGCCTTTCTGTTTGCTAATGTGCTGCCCAGCAGCTTCTTGTAATACTCAAAAAAAGCCTCAATAATCTGTTGTGGTTCTTCTACCCGAACTCCACTTTCATTCAGTATAGTAAGCACTCTGTTTTGTGACCTTCTGTCCCGAATACTTCTGTGAAAAAATGCTGTGTTGTCATCACCATCTTTAACCCAACTCAACTTAGCCTTTTGCTGTAAAAAATATTGATATGCACTATGGACCTTAGCATAATCTTTTCGAGCTTCTAGTTCACGGAGCTGCATTTCCTGACTCATAGGATCCCCTCTGACTGCATCTTGACATGCATCCAGATGTGTTCTAGCTTTAAGAATAGCAGAATGCAGATCAGAAAACCCCAATTGATTAATTTCTTTGAAGATTAATTTGAGTCTCTTTAGCTTTGTCACTAGCTGATACATGCTAGTACCATGTGCCAGCTGCTGCCAAGACTTACTAATCATTTCTGAACTATTAGGATGAGAAGACCACATCCTAAAGTATCTGAAAGGATTTTTCCCACTCAACACTACCTCATACACAGTCAGAATTGCAGGCGTATGATCAAACAGTCCTTCATTTGGAAAAAATACTTCAGCAGTAGGATACGAATCCAACCATTTCTGGTTAGCTAACACTCGATCCAGCTTTAAAAAAATCCTCTCCTCTCCTCTCCTTGTTGCTTATTATTCCAAGTAAAATAGTCGCCACTGTACTTAACGTCTTCTAATTGACAAGCTTGAACACAGTTACGAAAATCCACCAAATTCTTGAATCTTACCCTTGTACCAACTCTCTCTTCTTTACTGAGAATATCATTGAAATCACCCAGGACAATCCAAGAATCCAATCTAGAGAGCTCCTGCAGATCTCTCCAAAGTCCTCTCCTCCCATCCTCATCATTGAAACCATAGATGAAAGTAACATAGAAACCGCCCTGTTTACCTACTGGTTCAACAAACAGATGAATGAATTGGCTTGAGCATCTCAAAATAGTCACCGTAAAACTAAGAGGGTTCCAGCTTACTATAATTCTACCCCCATCATGCCATGCACTATTAGATGTGAAACACCATCCCGAAAACATTCTAACATATAAAGCCCCAAGGTTTCGGGCTTTAACTCTCGTCTTGAGGAGACCAACTAGCCCTATTTTTTGATTAACAATCAGTTGTTTGACTGAATGTTGTTTTTGGTGGCTGTTGATCCCTCGGACGTTCCAACTCATTATTTTATCCATATGAAAGAGGAGGTCCTCCCCTTCCTCCTGTGTCGTTCCTATCTGCAATCTGTTTTTTGCTTTCCTCAAGCTGATCTCCCTGTCCAGTAGCTGAGGTTAGTGATTCTGGTAAAGATTCTGCTAAAGCCTGAAAAGGATTGTCCATTACAGTCATTGCTGGAACCGGATCTTTTGGTTTCCATCCTTTAGTAACTGGTTGAAAACCATCATCATCAAGCTTATTGGCTTTGCTAGATTCAGCAGCAGCCTTCTGTTTTCCATTATTTTTGATTACCCATTCTTGTTTCCTTCCTTCTTTTTTCCTACATTCAGCCGTGGAGTGGCCCAAACCAGAACAGTGATTACACACAATTGGCTTCCATTCATATGTGACTGAGACTGAGGTATTAAATCCATTCTCATCTTCAAAGTATATTATGTCCGGAAACTCTTGATTCATAGAGACTTCAATTAAAATTCTAGGAAAACTGAGTTTGTCCCTGAATTTAGTCACTTCGTCCACCATTAAAGGAGTCCCAACCTGTCCAATGATCTTGAACAAAGATTTCTCCACCCAGCATTTCAAGTCCAAATCATCTAGATGTACCCAAATCTGTACCAGCCTGATATCCTCCTTTTTGAAATTAATTGCAGGGTCCCAAGCCTTCATGACTACTGGCCTTTTGTTAAAAAAGACATAGCCACCTTTAAGTACCTCATCTCGATCTGCAATGGATACGAACCGAATTAAGAAAACACCATAAGACAGCATGCCTACCTTGTCAATCTTGTCATTCCACATCCTGCGTGCAAATCCTTCCAGAATTGATAGTGGTGGATTTGCCCCCAAAGCGTAGCAGACAATAGACGATTTCCAGAAATCCACTTCTTCTTTTATATCATCCATAGTGATCTTGACCTTAGTCTTTGAACCAGTACTCAGGCTAGAATTTTCAATGCGTCGCTCAACAGTTCCAGTCTGTAAAACAGGAGGATGAGCAGGTTTACCTCGTGAAATATTGCCAGAGCATCGATTAGTAGCCTCCAAGAATTGAGCAAAATCCTGCCGAATGTGCTCCTGCTGTTGAATCGATTGAAGAGACGATCTGGGTGAGAGAGGCTCAGGGAACAATTCACACAATGCAGGTGACTGTTTCACCAGATCAGAGTCATCAATGCGTTCTTCCTCCACATCTGAAAACACTATTGGGTCCACCCCCAGAACCGCATCCATGGATTTCGTCTTTTGGATATCTGAGATGGAATTAGGTCCTTTCTTCTTCTTCTTCTTGTTCGAATTCAGATTCCCCTGCACTCTAGATCTTGTTTTTGCCATAGCTCCAGCTCAAGAGCTGCAAGAACTTCGCGCGGGAAAAATCTTTTGGTATGTACCCATGTTAAAGGGTAGAAGTTTTGTATAAATGTAATCACCATGCTAAGTATTTGTATTGAAATTATTTTCATTGTAAGATGTGGAATAAAATGATCTGGTTGAAGAGTACAACATTAAAATCATGATTGATTTATTCAATGGAATATTGTATTGCTTGTTTTTCTCACCTCTTTCTTTTTTGTTGATTATTTTAGGTGGTACTGAAAGAAAATCTAGTTCTAACATTATTTAGGGATGAGGTGAGACTTGCCATTTATATTTGTCTAATGAAACATGTTATCAAATTGAAGAAGTTGACTGTTTTCTTGACTTTAAAATATGCAGTATATACTTCTGCATGAGGAATATCAGCTCTATGTTCTACCCAGAATTTTGGAATCAAAGAGGACGGCAAAATCTGGACGCACCAAGCAAAAAGAAGCAGATTTGGAATATAGTGTTGCAAAGAAGGTTGAAAAATTGATTAGGTATGACCCTTTTATTCTTCTTCTTTAAGCAGTTATGTCTAACATAAAACTGTAATTGGAATGTTTGCAAAATAGTGAGTAGGAACTAGAAAAAGCGGACTGTTCTCGTGATGTTATTCATGTCACAATTTTCACCTTCTCTGGGCAGTGGATCCATCTGGTGCATAATGTTTTCTCTTTTCCACTGATAACAGCTCCACTCCATAGCTCCTGTCTCATATCTTTGGTAAATAATAAAAATAATGGCAGATTTAATTCAAATAAAACTCTAGGTACTATTGAATTCAGAGTCAAAGTATGTATTATAACATGTTATGAGATTGAAATATTTTATCTCCCTGAAACAACCAAAAGTGTTATATCTATTTTAAAGAAATGAAGAATAAGGTCCTTCGTGGCTTGACAAATTTTTTTCACCCTTATCTTTCCCTCTCTTGCTTCCCCATCCTTGTCTGATCTTGTTCATAATAGGCCCCTGTACATTAGACAAATATATGACTATATATATAGATATGTTTTATTGAAAGGAACTCTAGTGAAGTTAAATGGTGCTAGAATGTTACAGTAACAAAGATATTCATTGTGAATATATTTTTATGTAGCCATAGTAGGCATAGCTGCATATAACAACCATAAGCTAACAAAAGAAGCTTCTGGACACACCACTGAAGCTTTTATGGCATTGGATGGTAGTTTCAACTTATGCTTTTATGGCATAAGATCATAGTATGACACTGTCATTTTTGGGTCATGTGGCAGGTAGAAATTGGTATAAAGCAGTACTCCATGGGTTCTTTCAAGGGCCAGACACAT
The DNA here is from genome assembly GCF_963169125.1 of Humulus lupulus. Taxonomy (NCBI): domain Eukaryota; kingdom Viridiplantae; phylum Streptophyta; class Magnoliopsida; order Rosales; family Cannabaceae; genus Humulus; species Humulus lupulus. The sequence continues at coordinate 175,154,624 of NC_084800.1, read as the reverse complement.
AAGAATACATGGAATGAGACTCTGAAATTAAGGGGCTGGCTGTCTTCCCAATTGTTTCAACAACAGTTTCCATCCCATTATGCTGAAATAATCCATACTATGCCACTTCAAGAATACATGAATCTCATATGGCTACATCGAGCAACTTGTACAGGCTGATTCTGTCTTAAAACTGTGTTATGATTCCTATGACATGGTATGTCCATTTCTTTTCTCTTGTTATGGTTCAAATGACTAATCTCTTGAAGTCTTGATTTATAAATAAAGCTTCTTATTTATTTCAGTCAAGGGAATTTCAGTATTGGTTGAAGACAAGTAACAATTAGGTGTGTGCATGTTTTTTATTAGATAGTTTTAGTTCAAAGTACTCAGTGATACCTCTGTTTCAAGCCAATTTGCAATATCATGTTAATCTATGCCTTTGACTAGCGCTTTAGTAGATCTTGTCTTGTATTAGTGGACAACCTAGAGTTTTTAAAACTCGTATATTGTTAATGAAGAACGTAATCCATACATTTTCTGTGAAGCTTTGAATTTCTTTTGTTATAAGGTGTGACATTCTGGGTGTAGTGATCTAATACTTCTTAACTTCGTGCAGGTGATTTATTCTGATGAGGAGCGAAAGTTTAACAAAGATATCACTGTTGGCCTTATCCGCAGTGAATTGTTAAACCTTGCAGAGTATAATGTGCATATGGAAAAACTTATTGATGGAGGGAGGAATAGTATGTAGAAGATTATGTTTTGATTTCCTTTTATTCCTTGCATTTAGAAATACTACTAAGTGCGTTAACCATGCAGAGGCTGCAACGGATTTTGCTATTTCGCTTCTTCAAATATTGGCAGTGGAAGAATCAAAAGTAATTTCGGAACTTCATAATCTTGTAGAGGCATTAGCAAAGGTTTGTACTAGTTTAGCTTTTTATGAATGAAAAGCCTTACATATTAATGTATAAACACAATTGCTTATCATTCTGAAACATTTGTTATTGCTTATCCTTTTTATATCAGATACCCTGTACCATTAAGAGGTTTTAGGAATATGAGTGATTGGTGCTGTATCTTTGGTTTGTTTTACCCCAGTTTTACCCCAGGTTTTAGGAAAATTGCTTGGGTATCGTGTTCCTCTGCTGCCACTCACGAATCACGAGATAGAAAATTGCTCGGGATGTTGAATCTGATTATGATTTTGAAACTTTGCTACCTTCTTGTGAGAGTATACATGGCTCAGAAACATCAAAAGACAGGAAAAGTTTCAAGGGTAACAATTAAAGCTCCAATCATGATGGGAAGAAATCACTAGCAGGGTCTGACAGTGCCCAGTGGGATGTTTTTCGCAGACAAGATGTTCCCAAGCTTATAGATTATCTCAAAAGGCATTCTAATGAGTTTGCTTGCCACAAGCGGGTAAGTGTAAAAGCTAAAATGTTGCCGTCTTTTCCTGTCAAATAATTTCTCTTAAACTTTTAACTTGCCTGCCTTAGGTTGATCATCCAATTCTCGATCAGAGTTTCTTTCTTGACACCACTCACAAAATGAGGCTTAAGGAGGAGTTTGGTAAGTAGTTTGTGAGTTTCATCATTTGTGGTAATCTGAAATAACTGAATCTAACCCATCTCTATTTTTACCAGAGATTGAACCTTGGACTTTGATGCAACACGTAGGAGAAGTTGTTATCATTCCTGCTGGATGTCCCTACCAGATTAAGAGCCCTAAGGTCATTTTTGCAATAGTATTGACAGTCTGAATTAAGAAAGATATATGAAACATTACTTTTATTCTCCATGAGTAAAAGTTATATCTTCTTCTCACCACTTTCATAAAAATATATTAAATAATCTATTGATAACTATGAACTAACTCTTTTTTGTCTTCTATGCCCCAAAGATCTCTTTCTTTTTGGCCATGTCTTTTTTTTTTTTTTTCTTAAGTTTTATTTCTAATTTTGTTTTTTTGTCGCAAATTAGGGGTTAGGGCAGCATTGTCTTTGATGATTTATTGTTCATATATTATATGCATTTGTAACGTATAATGGAAATGTCCACTATATCAATATGATCAGGCATGTCCTTATAATGAAAAATTATGCTTAATGCTGAAAGTTAAATATAAGAAAGTGTTTGTTGAAGTCTTGGCTGTTTATAGTACGGATACTGCTGAGTTAAACTACCCCTTTGATACATTTTTCAACTTTTTTTACCCATGTTTTACAATTCAAATAGTATAATCCTATTTATAGTTTATGTATATATTTAATTCAATCTTGGAATGGACGCCCTTTTGATGTGCCACAGTTACAGTTTCTTCAATTTTTCTATTTCTTAAGGTCCCTTTTTCACTTTTGTTTTTGCCTAAACTCATAATTGATTCCCTTTTGATGTGCTGCAGATGTAATTTCACCAATTTTGCTAGAAATATCCACTGCATTTCTTCATTTTGTGTTTGTGTCTTGATACTAAGGGATATGTTTTCTGTTTATCAACTAGCATTTCTTCATTTTGTGTGGTCTATCTAGTTATAATTTAATTTCAGACCTTTAGAGAAATATGCTCTAGAGGGATTTCTATGTACATGATCCACTATTTTAATTGTCAAAATACTATGTAGTGGACCTCCATAGTCTCTTGTTTATGTGCATTTATTTGTTTATGGGAAGATAATGGTTTTGACATCTTATTTTTTTAGTTGCAGAAATTATTTTTCATAGATTGAACCTATTTGTTATATTGTATAATTTTCAAGCATATATCCATATGAATTTGTAAGCACACACACACACACACACACACAAACACACACACACATATATATATATATATATGAAACAATTGGAATGGGAAATGGAGAGAACGAGCTAAAGCAAGAGCGAGAGTTGGAGGATGTTATAGTAGACAATACTCTCCAAGTTTCTTGTTTAAAATCAGATACCACTCAACTTGGCCGAAATGAGTTTCTGAATTAGATTTCTGCAGGTATATCGTACCTACAAAAGTTCAAATATAAAAAAAAACACTAAGCTATATCGTAATTAATAATAAGAGAAATTGGTTTCTTTTTTAAAGTAATTTTGTCTACTTTTGATGCAAAGTTGATTGACTTTATTTTTCTTTGTCATGGAGCATTGAGAGACACCTCCTTTCTTTCTTGTTTTTACTCATTAAAAGTGATTTTATGGTTTCAGGGTATGCATTTAGCTCTCATTCTTGTTATAGGTTGGTGATGGGATGGCTTAGATTCTCAAAATCTCAAAAGATACTTGATTGCATAAATAGGCCAAGCAATGTAAGAATGGAGGATAAAAATATATTTTATTTATAATATATACATATATATGTTTGCTTTGGAATGTATGTTCTGCCTTCCTCTGAATTTGAGTTCTATCTCTGCCTTTGGTTTACTTACAGGCTCACCCAATTCCTGTTCACGTTGAAGAAGTTAAAGGTATCCAGACCCTTGAGAAACATAATTTAGATAATAACTTAGCTTAATGCTTAGAAGCTCTATTTGACAATGTTTTCTTTGCTAGTGTAAACTCTTAATTCTTGGATGTATCTTATGATAAATTTGCTCAAATAGATAGAATTTTACTTTACTCTATCTTGCAGATGTAGTTAGTGTTGCCCAATACATTCTTGTTGTGGAGAAAGAATCAGGTACCTTTGGCCATTCATGTTGCTTGGATTACTAGATGCATTTCTATCAACTAAGCATGTATTGTTTGATTTTGGCCTAGTGTTCCAACGATTGGCAAATGTTTTCTTCCTTTGACAGCAGAAGGTGAGAATGCAATGGTCTTTCATGAATGCCTTTCTTCCAGTTGTGATCTTAATCGATGAGTTATGTCATTTTCAGACAAAAGGAAAACTGAAGCCGTGTTACACAGATGCTACCTACGAAGAAAGGTGTCGAAATGGAGGTAAAACTCTCTGTGCATTTTGATGCGAACCTTTTTTAGCTGGCTATGAATGTTATAATGTACAATAGTTTCTTTTAACTTGAAAGACTGGAGCTAGAGGTGATGCTGGAAAGAGGAGTGAAGTTTGAGATAGAAGCATTATCTGTGCGTGCATTATCCTTCTTATCAGAGGAGTACATACCATCTAAAATTCAAGGTGGGTTCTACATCTAATCTTTTGAAAATTATATGTATTTGTCAAGTAGGAGCCTAAATAGTTTAGTTGAAGGGTTGTCTGCATAAGTGTTACATTAGCAAAATTAACATTTTATGAATCAAATAACACTATTCGGAATAACTGTAATTTTCCTTCGAATTGAAAAATGAGAAAAAAATCAGAAGTAAAACATTCTTAAATTTTATCTTCATTATTGCTAACATTTGATGAAATGGACTTATTTGAGTCTTGGACTCATCTCTGCCATTCATTGGAATAGTATTCAGAGGCTCTATTGTAAATCTCACCTTATTTGACTCATCTCTGCCATTCATCAACCTCGTTTGACAATTCTAGCATTTTTTTTGAAAAAATATTATACAATATTTGAAGGATCTAATATGTGTGGATTTTATTATTTATTTCTCTTCAAGGTTTTATTTCTGTACACCCTAATTTTCCACGGGCTATTAGCGAGCTGTGATATGGCATAATTATATCAGCCACGTGGATACCACGTGGCCGGAGCTGCTGTTTTCAGGTCCTACCTCTTTAGCTCGAGGTAACCAAAAGTTTATCAAGATTATTTCAGGGCCGAGTCAGGAATATGAAGACCGCAGGTCAAGAAGGCATCCAGCTTGACGCACGAGCTGGAGTTGGAAGCTGTGAGCCTTTATAAAGTCAACCACGCAATGTAAATGTGCATATATCAGACATAACGTGTCTGATATATCCCTGAATTCTCGGACACGCAGCATGAACGTGCGTGTTCAGGCACCCACGACTGGGTTGGGCCGTGCGGCCCATTATCCCCTTTACCTATTTATTATACCACACTTCATTTGTCAGGTTTTAGGAATTAATCATGAATGTCATAGAAATGACATGATGGGTAAGAAGGTCACAGGATGACCCCCCTTACCAACTCCTAGGTGCCCTCTCCTATAAATATGGAGATCCTGGGAGTTGCAAAGGGTTGGATTCTATTGTGTAACGAAATACCTTGTAAGGAATACCAGAAATATAGCAATAATATTGGCTGGTGGAGTAGAAGGATTTTAACCTTTGAACTACCTAAAAACGTATTCGTGTCATCAGTCCAGTTTAGGATCATTCATCTGTTTCGGTTCATTATTCAACACTAATCCCTTTCTCTTATTTTCTTAATTACCTGTTGGCGAAGAACCGCGTCAACAGTTTGGTGCTTTCGTTGAGAGCTTGTTAGATTAGTGCTATCGTAAATATCCAACTATGGTGACCACTCGATCAAGACATGGTAACGAGGTGGAACAACATGATGGGAAGGAGGCCCATCATGCCGCCATCTCCGGTGAGCAAAACCTTGAAGTTCAGCAGCGACCGGGCAACCAGCCAATAGGCCAGGATGACACTGGAAGTTCGGCACCCTGGCCACCTAATCCAAACCTGGATTTTTACACGGTGGTAGAGATGGAGAATGCTCAGCTGGCGAAAGCTAGTCAGCAGATTAAGGAGGTGTTGGCCCGACTACCCCCTCTTACAACCGACGCTAACGTCAGAAAGAGGCAAGGCGAGACTCATAAGTCCCGCCGGGGCAATCGGTCCAAGCCTAGCCGCTCGGCCAGACCTTTGACATCCAACTCTACTCCCTCATCGCACCGCCGAGAGGTAATCTTCGAAGAACTACCCAGGGCCGAGCAACAGTATAGCCGCTCAGTCCGAACTTCAACTCCCAGTTCACAGCCAGCCTCGAGTGCGCCTAGGAGAGCTCGAGGGAATTCTAGAAGGAGGTCCTGGGAGGGCGCACAGCGACAGCCCGTCCCGGCCAGCCGTCTTGCACCCCGTTCAGATCGCCAGGCGCAAGGCCCGCAAGTTGGTAGGGCCGAAAGGCCCCTACCTAACCTGATCCGCTCTGACGGAACCAGGATTGCATCCCCGGTCAGGCATCCACCTTCACCGATAAGATACCTGATAACTCTACAAAATAGAGTTATTTTACCACTTTTTATGTGCTAATTGTTGCTTAATTCTTGAGTTTTTAAGTAATTTATTAAGTTTTTTAAAGTAATTTTAAATTTATTAGGTTTATTTTAATTTTATAGATTTTTGTGTATTTTTATAGTTATATTATTGTAAAATGTTATAGTTTAAATTATTTAAAATTAATATTGTTAAGTTAGGAGTAAAAAGATGCAATGTTGAGCTTAAATGTTAAATATAAATTAAGTTATAATTAATATTTTCAAAGAATTAATTTGATTCATTTTATAGTTGAAAATATTTTATTATGATTTATTTTATATTTATTTTGTAGGGAAATTTTTATGCTTGAAAATAAAGAAGAGAAAAGAAAAGAAAAGTGATAATTTTGTGAGAAAGACAAAGAGATTTTGGCATTTTTCAAAGGCCCAAAAGCCATTCCCTTCCACCAGCCATTGGGCCTGCCTCCAGGAGCCCAATCCGTGTCCCTCTAGCCAACCCGCCTCCTGTGCAGATCAATCCCTTCCCAACCACATCCCTCAGTCTTCACACCTGCTAGCTTCAGCCCCAAGTCAAATGCCACCTCACATTCAGCAATCCCACTCCAAGCACTCTCCCGTGGCTCTTCAGCGAAGCAGCTTCACGGCCCAAGCCTGGGCCCGATTCCAGCCACCTGGCTCTTCAACACAAAGCAGCTCCAGCCTCCCTCTTCATCAGCAACGCCAGCTTCAACACGGGCCTTAGAATTCCGCCAACCCAGGCCCATTTCGAAGCCTTCAGCATCTACAACAATCCCAGCCATTCGGCCCAATCAGGCCCACCATGCCTTGGCAGCTGAACCAACTGCCAACACAGCCACCAAAAGCCAAAAAGTCACATTTTTCTTCCCAATATTTTTTCTTTCACTCAAATATCAATTCACTCTTCCCTATTTTTCTTACCTAAATAAACATTCCTAATTCATTTTTTTACCCTAGCTTTTCACTAATCTTTTACCCAACCAAACATTTCATCTTTCCAATACTCTTACATTTACTCTATTTATCCTACCACTTCCCAACACAATTAAATTAATCAATTTATTTATTTTAATTTGATTAATTTAATCTCCATATTTTGCCTATAAATAGAGTCTTGTAAGACCATTTGGGGGGCTCTTCTTCATCTTTTCAACTTCTTCCACACTTCATATTTTTCTCTCTTCTTTTCACTATTCTCTCTACCATTTTCATCTTTTGAAGAGCATGTCAAGTATTTTATTTTGTAATTTTTATTTCAATATAGTTATGAGCTTCTAATATTTTTCAAAGGTTATTAAGATGATGATGAAGCAAAATGTAACTAAATAGTATGTTTTTGTTGTATGTTGATTTCCCATTTGTACAACATTGTTTATTTATTTTTCTATCAAAGATATGCATTTTTCATCTAGTGTTTATTGTTAAAGCATATTACACTTAGTTCTTCATTATGCAAAAATATGATATTCTTTGATTAAATGTTTTTCATTAAATTGTTCACATCTAATTCTTAGAGCATAAGTATCATATTTTGCCTAAACATAATCTCTTTGATTTTTTGTAGTTTCATTAGGTTGTAACATAAGTAATGCTTAGAAATTATATCTTATATAAGTGAAGAAAAATCCTACATTTTTTAAAGTAACTTGTGCTTGAATAGAAAATGTATTTTGGAAAAAATATAGTGCGATTTATCTCAACTATATCTAAACTTGGGAATCAATATACTTATAAATACTATTGAACTTGCATTTTTTGGATTCTAATATCTTAATAATCTTATTTTACATATTTCATTTGAAAACCATTTTTCTATTTAATCTTAAATCTTTTTATTACTTGTCTTTTATTTTTCTAAAACAAAATCTCATCAAATATTTGGAACTAGGTTAGAATATTCTTGCTTTGTTTGAAATAGTTTCTTTTGATGTTAGTCAACTCCCATGGGTTCGACCTCGTACTTACATGAACATTATATTCCGAAACGATTCGTGCACTTGTGAGTTTAAATATTAAAACACCCTCTTTTGGGATCAAAATTACCCATCTCCTCCTCGGCCTATCCGAGATATTCCAGCTTATGGGAGCAGCAGGAGAAACCCGCCTTCCGCAGGACCTTCCCATCGTAGCAGGGAGCCCAGAGAATTCCCGGTTCCTCACCCCCAGAGGCGGGCTCCGAGCTTCTCTAATGGGAGCTACTGGACCGGAAGTCGCCAGAGTGACCTTTCTAGCGGAGACCTGCGCCAACGCCTAAGCTCGGCACAAAGTCTTCAAGCCACCCCGAGGGGCGACCTACGAGATCGCCTTAACTCTCATAGGGGGGACCCGGTAGGAAGTGGCAGCCATGCTCGCTCAAGGGGAGACCTGTCCGAGGTTTGTAACAGCGGGAATGTCCCAAATAACCTATCTCAAGATAGGAGGGGCAATAACCCACCAAATGCATACAATGGATCCGGAGTTGTTGAACAGCCTCGGAATAACAAAGGAGATCAGGACAAAACCCTTGAGAGCCTGACTCAGATGGAGGAGCTAATGAGGAAGCTCCTATCGGAGAAAGAAAAAGACGAATATGATTCGGGGGACGAGCTTGAGCTCTTCGCCCCCAGCATAGCAGCAACAGCATACCCACTCGGTTTCCGTATGCCGCACCTGTCCAAATTCAACGGAGATGGAGATCCGTCAGATCATTTGGGTATGTTCAATACCCTGATGATGGCCCACAACATTGGCCCCAAGTTGATGTGTTTGATATTTCCCTCCACACTAACTGGGCTGGCCAGACAGTGGTTCAAACAAGGCAAGAAGCAGTCAATCAGCTCCTGGAAAACTTTATCGGCTGACTTCAAAAGAGCATTCCGAGCCTCCCAGGCTGCCCGCGTCAAGGCCGACTCCCTGTCTAACATGAGGCAACAACTTGACGGGCCTTTGAAGGCTTACCTGAGTAGGTTCGCGAACGTCGCCGCTCGGGCCAGAGACGCAGATGACAGCTCCAAGCTCATGGCTTTGAGGACTGGAATCCTCGTTGGAGGGGGACTCTGGAATGAAATACAAAGGAAGGGAGTCAGCTCAGTAAACGAATTCCTAAATAGGGCCCAGGGGTGGATCAACTTGGAGGAGGCCCAAGCCTCAACTGCAGGAACCAGCCAGGTCCCTGAGCAGCCGGCTGGAGTGGGAACGGAGGTCGTGATAGCGACCAAGAACGTTACACAGAATAACCAGTTCGGTGGAGGCAAGAAAAAGGGGAACGACGAGGGCAACCAGCACGACCCAAAGAAGAATAAGTCCGTAGAAAAATTTAAGCCGGTCTACGCGACTTATACGGAGCTCACCCACTCTAGGGAGAACATCTTCCTAGAAAACTCTGCTCGCCTCCCTTGGAAGATGTCGGAGTCGTTAAAGCACCAGAAGGGGAAGCGAGACCCCTCAAGGTTTTGTCGTTTCCACAACGACGTTGGCCACAATACCGACGATTGTAGACACCTGAAAGATGAGATCGAGACTCTCATCAGAGCCGGCCCCCTGGCTCAGTATGCGCGGAACAGGGTTCTAGCAAGTCGACCTGCTCCGGAAGTCCCGGTCAGTCAGCCCGGGTCCCGGGTAGATCAAGACGTCCCTCCTCCAGTAATAGGAGGAGAGATATCCACAATCTCTGGAGGTCCTCATTTGGCTGGCATGAGCAGAGGTGCCCAAAAGAGGTACGTCAACGAACTCAAGGCTCATAATGGAGTAGAGTTCGTCCCCGAGCAACACCTGCCAAAGCAGCAGCGATTGGAAAGGCTACCAATCATTTTTACTGAAGAAGATGCCAGCCACGTTCAGTTCTCTCATAACGATCCTCTGATCGTAGCCGTGAAGCTCGCTAATCAGAAGGTTAAGAGAGTGCGGATCAATAATGGGAGCTTGGTAAACCTTCTATTCCGGTCCACACTGGAGAAGATGGGTTTGGTTGTCGCTGAGCTGAAGGCGACCTCCATGATGCTTTATGGTTTCTCGGGAGAAGGATCAGCAGCTATAGGGATGATCGAGCTGGTGATAACCTTAGGAGAGGGACCTCAGACAGTCTCAAAACTCCTTGAGTTCGTGGTCATCGACTGTCCCACCGCATACAATGCCATTTTGGGTCGACCTACACTTATAGATTTTGAAGCCATCACCTCCATCCACCACCTCGTGCTGAAATTCCCTTCTTCCACAGGGATATGCACAGTCCTTGGTGATCAGCTTGCTGCCAGGGAATGCTACAACATTTCTTTGAAGGGAAAATCGAAACCCCGACAGCTAACAATGGCCGTCCAAGGTGGAGAAGAGGAATCTCAGGAACCTTTGACTAATCCTGAGATTGAAAAACCTCAGAGCACCGAAGGGGAAAGTATCATCCTAAGTGAGGATATTGACCCCCGAATAGGTGAGGACAAGTTCGAGCTCCAAGCTATTGAAGAGCTCAAGGAAGTAAATATCGATCCACAAAATCCTTCACGGATGGTTAAGCTCGAGAAAAACCTCTGTGGCAAGAGGAAGGCAGAGCTGATTAGATTTCTGCAGGAGAACCTGGATGTGTTTGCATGGTCACACGAGGACATGGTGGAAATCAGTCCAAATGTCATCATGCACACCCTTCATTTGGATAAGAGCGTTCCTGCAAAGTCCCAGAAACAGAGGCGCCTGGGAACAACTCGGGCTGAGGCCTTAGAAGAAGAAGTAGCCCGGCTAAAGAAATGCGACTTTATCCGTGAAGCCAAGTTTCCGGTTTGGGTCGCCAATCCTGTGCTGGTCCCGAAGCCCAACGGGAAATGGCAGACCTGCATCGACTTCTCCGATTTGAATAAAGCCTGCACCAAAGATTGTTTTCCCTTGTCAAGGATCGACCAATTGGTGGACGCCACGGCGGGGTACGAGCTCATGTCCTTTATGGACGCGTACTCAGGCTATAATCAGATCGCCATGAACCCGGCTGACCAGGAGCACACCAGCTTCATGACCCCAACTAACGTCTATTGTTACAAGGTCATGTCGTTCGGACTGAAAAACGCCGGTGCTACATACCAGAGATTAGTGAATAGAATGTTTGCCAACCAGATCGGGAAGAACATGGAAGTGTACGTTGATGACATGCTGGTCAAGTCAAAGACTGTCGATAACCATGTTTCCGACCTGGAAGAATGCTTCAAGATACTAAGAGAATACGGCATGAGGCTTAACCCTCAGAAGTGCACTTTCGGGGTCGCGTCTGGAAAATTCCTGGGTTTCATTGTCAACACTAGAGGAATTGAGGCGAACCCCGATAAGATCAGGTCATTGCTCGAGCTTCCCTCACCCAGGTCGCGTAAGGACGTTCAAGGCCTGACCGGAAGGGTGGCAGCCCTTAATCGGTTTATTTCAAAATCCACCGACAAGTGCCTGCCATTCTACAACCTGCTCCGAGGAAATAAGAAGTTCGAATGGATAGAGGAGTGCGAGAGTGCTTTCCTCGACCTGAAGGCACATCTGGCCGAGTCACCCGTATTGTCCAAACTAAAGGCAGGAGAGCCTCTTTTCCTTTACCTAGCTGTCATAGAAGATGCAGCTAGTGCCGTATTGGTCCGTGAAGAAGACCGGGTTCAGAAACCGGTCTACTACATCAGTAAGAGACTTCTCGGGGCTGAATCCCAATACCCGTTGATGGAAAAATTGGCGTTCTGTCTTATCATTGCCTCCCGAAAGCTCAGGCCGTATTTCCAGTCCCACTCAATACACGTCATGACCGATCAACCTTTAAGACAGGTTTTGGAAAAACCTGAAGCATCGGGACGCCTGTTGAAATGGGCTATCGAACTCAGTCAGTTTGAGATTTTGTACACCCCCCGAACTACTATAAAGAGTCAGGCCTTGGCTGATTTTATGGCAGAGTGCACAGGATTCAGGGAGGATCCTGTGGAAGGGTCACCCCAGGTCACCTCGACCCAGGCGTCATGGAAGATCTTCGTGGATGACTCATCTAATGAGAACGACTCCGGGGCTGGAATCATTTTGATATCCCCAGAAGGGCATAGATTCCACTCGGCGCTGAGATTCGGACTCAAGGCCTCCAACAATGAGGCCGAATACGAAGCTTTGCTGGCCGGGCTAAGGGTAGCCCAGGAGATGAAGGCCAACTCCGTTCAGTGCTTCAGCGATTCCCAATTCGTGGTAAACCAGGTGCTAGGTGAATATCAAGCACAGGGAGCCAAGATGGCTGCATACTTGTCCAAGGTAAAAGTCGAACTGTCCGCATTTGAACGAGGCTCAATTGAGCAGATACCTTGAGAGTAGAACGCTAACGCAGACGCCATCACCAAGCTCGCTACCTCCGAGGAGACGGAGGCTTTGGGGTTAGTACCGGTTGAGTTCCTGGAGAAACCAAGTATAGAAGAGGTCAGGGCAGAGGTCGAGATGATCAACGCCAGACCGACCTGGATGACCCCCATCCTCGAGTACCTTGCCGAAGGAAAGTTACCCGAGGGGCATAATGACGCCCGGTGGGTACTGTACCAGGATCCAAGGTATACGATGGTAGATGGGGTGCTGTACCGACGTGGGCATTCCCTACCCCTCTTACGATGTGTTATGCCAGGCAAAGCAAAGGCCATCTTGCAGGAAGTGCACAGGGGTTTTTGCGGGGATCACAGTGGGGGGCAAAGCTTGGCCCTAAAATTCTTAAGCCAAGGGTATTACTGGCCCACTCTATCAAAGGACTCGATCTCATATGTCAAGAAATGTGACAAGTGCTAGTGATTCGCCACAGTTGCCCGAGCTCCCCCAGTCGAGCTGAAGATGATCTCGTCCCCATGGCCATTTGCGGTCTGGGGAATCGACTTGATTGGCGCCCTCCCTACTGGAAAGGGCGGGGTCCGCTATGTCGTGGTGGCTATCGACTACTTCAAAAAGTGGGCTGAGGCAGAACCTTTGGCAACAATCACTTCCAAGAAAGTCCTCGACTTCGTGGTCAAGAGCATTATTTTCCGGTTCGGGCTGCCGAAGAAAATCGTATCCGACAATGGGACTCAGTTTGACAGCGACCTCTTCACTGAATTTTGTGAAAGGTACGGAATTGTGAAAAGCTTCTCATCCGTGGCCTATCCCCAGGCAAATGGCCAGGTCGAGGCTGTTAATAAGACGCTAAAGGCGAGCCTTAAGAAGAGACTAGATGAAGCCAAGGGGGTCTAGCCAGAACAGCTCCCCCAGGTTCTGTGGGCATACCAGACCTCGCATCAGACTCCTACGGGTCATACTCCTTTCTCCCTGACTTTTGGGAGTGAGGCAGTCCTCCCTGTCGAGATTAAGGTATCTTCGCATAGAGTTCAGGCATATGACCAGGACTGCAACCACGAACTACTTTGCGCGTCCCTCGACCTGATTGATGAAAGACGAGAAGATTCGCAGCTTCATCTCGCGCATTACCAGCAAAAAATCACTCGTTATTTCAACTCAAAGGTCAAAAAACGCGCCTTTAGCATTGGCGACCTGGTCCTCAGGAGAGTCTTCTTAGCCAATAAGGATCCCAAAGATGGAGTATTGGGACCGAACTGGGAAGGGCCATATCAAATCACCGAGGTCATAAAGGGAGGAACTTACAAATTAGCTCAACTCAATGGAGAGGCAGTCCCATGAACTTGGAACGCCATCCATTTGAAGAAATATTATCAGTAGCACCCTTGTAAGGCTTAAAGGCCACTTTTTTTTATTAAGCAATGAGAATTAAATCTTTGGTTATTATTGTGTATATTTGCGGATGTAATCTCAAGTAACCACGAAAGACCCTTTCCTAGTTACTTGGGGGGCATATGGTGCCTGGATATAACCAGGTCGCCTTAAAGGCTTAGAGGTTTATTCAAATCGATTGATCGATGTTTTTCTTAAAAAACATGAGATATTGATAAAGGATTAACGCGAACTAAGTCCTATCCTGGATGTAACCAGGTCGGCTCAAAACTTAGAAGTTGATTCAAATTGATTAATCAGTGTTGTTCTTAAAAAGCACAAGATATTAGTCAAGAATTAACACGAACTAAGTTTTCAAACTAACGTCCTGGACATAACCAGGTCCTAAAACTTAGAAGTTAATTCAAATTGATTGATCGATGTTTTTCTTAAAAAGCACGAGATATTGATAAAAATTAATGTGAACTAAGTTTTCAAACTAACGTCCTGGACATAACCAGGTCCTAAAACTTAGAAGTTAATTCAAGTTGATTGATCATTGTTTTTCTTAAAGAGCACGAGATATTATATCAAGAATTAACGCGAACTAAGTTTTCAAGACAATGTCCGGGGAGCAACCAAGACTTATCTTAGAAGTCGGGTCAAGATTGGTTAATATGTTTTTCCTAGAAAAATATAAGAGTATCAATCATAGCACCAACAAAAAGAAAAACAAACTAAGAATATTACCGAAGTGCATTGAGGCAAAAGGATATAAACCAATTAAAAGCAAAGATTGATAAAGCCAATTGTCTCAAGGTGAAAAAACCTCATACAAAAGTTACAAAAAAAAATATATGTATTCGAAAAAGAAAAATAAAGGCCCTAGACTCCACCAGGTTGCTCCATTGAGGTCGCCGTCTCACCCTCCTGCTCGGCCGCTGTGGAGGTCTCCCTGGTCTCAGAGGGCGCCTCTTGCTGAAGACGAGCGTTAAAACCCTCCCGGAAGGACTCCCAGACATCCGCTCCTAGGAAGGAGAAGTCGCCGTCTGGGTTGAAGACCCAGCAGTGGTATAGCATGTCCTCCATGGCGGAGCTGGAAGCTGCCTTCTCCTTTTCCAAGGCGGCCTTAGCCTCCTCGGCCTCAGTTTTGGCAGAGTCTAGTGTGGCCCGGGCAGCCCTGGCCTCCTCAAGTTCGGCCGTTACAATGGCTAGGGCGGCCTTGTTAGCCTCGGCCTCTTCCAGCTTGGGGCGGGACGCGTCCAGCTCAGCCCGCGCGGCCGCCAAGGCATCCTTGGCCTCCTGTTCCTGCTTTTGGGCAGTCTTCAGAGTGGCCAACGTAGTCTTCTGGGCGGCCAAAATAGCCTGATGCTCGCCTCTCATGTCCTCGAGCCGAGCCTCGGACCTGGATATGCTCCGGTGAAGAGCCAAGGCACCCTACAAAACAAAGAGGCAACTTCCTTAGAAAAAAAAACAGAGAGAACGTGCGATGCATGATAACCAAAGAGTAGAAAATGTAAAGCCAGCTTACCGTTAGAGCCATTCCCAGTGAAGACTACATCAAGCTCTCCGGGCTCCTTGTTTCGATCGCCGGTAGGTCCTTTTCGGTGGCGGTGTAGTAGTGGTCGAAAGTTTAGGTCGCCGTCTCATACACCGTCCCCTGAAAGATGTCAGGAATTTTCTCCAAGGCCTGGGGATCCACCGGAATGCGTACCTTGGGGACTGCGGTTGCCAAATCCCGGGCTCCGCCTCCATATCCCGAACAAAGGTGGAAGCTCGTGGAGGGGGTAGGGGCATCTTCTCCACTACTGCAGGAGGTGGAGGTACCTTGGCCTGGGCAGCTGGGGTCTGGTATTTCCCCTTTGTAGGGGACTTGGATGGTGTCCCAGCGGCTTTCTTCGCCACCCAGAGCTTCTTCATTTTGGGCCCAGAGGCCCCAGCAGAAGAGTTCCCTCCGGTGAACATAGCTCGCAGGTCTTTGTTCCCGAGCTGAGACATCTCCTCTGGCAAAACAACGACAACATTAGTATACAAGTAAGCATTTATGCAAGAACAACAAAAATAAGAGGGAAAAAGCGGAACTCAAGTATATATATATTGAAAGGGATCCTACCCCCCGAGCTAGAAGAGGAATCTATGGTCACGACCATCGGCCCCGGAGCTTATGCGGGGGAATCTAAGACAATGACTTCGCGAGCTGAAACAGGTTCTGGGTCCGAATCTGGTTCAGGACTAGACTCTTCTTCATATTTCCTAAGACCCGGAGCTACAATACCCTCCCGAAGAGAGGGCCACGACCGGAGATTAGTCCCATACTCCTCAACGAAGGCCGACCTAAAGGCTAAGGTGTTCTCTACGACTACAGTACCCCTAGGGAGGCTACTCTCGTAATCCAGCACGAGCCGGTCGACACATTGGAGTAGGGTTACGTCGAGGTCTAGGTCGTTTCGATGGCGTTGGACGGGCTGGTTGGGATTAAACCTAGCTAACCGAGGATCGGCAGTGGCCCTATCTAAGCCCCTGAACATGTAAGGATTACCTTGCCCAGAGGGACCTGTGGCTGCTCCAGACTGGATCCTCTCCTCGTCCGTTCCTTGGGCGACCTCCAGTGCCCGCTTCCTCCTCGTCCTTACGAGGGGCACCTCGTCCTCCTCGTCCTCGTCCTCTCTTTGCCCCGCGGCCTCCTACTCGGGGATGGGCCTCATCTAGCGAGCTGGGGGAAGCCCCCGGGGTCTCCTCAGGGTCAAAGTCTGGCGAGGAGAGATCAATTTGCATGCCAACATCATCTCGTCTGTCACGAGCTGGCGATAGTCCTTTTCACTGGGGGCAGACCCGCCAGTGGCTCGTACTGACTCCCGAGGATCACAGACTTTTCTGTCCTCGCGAAAATGGCTACAAAATTGTTCTAAGTCAGAAACTGATAAAGGGGAGCTAATCAATACTTAACTTACGAGCTAAGAGTAAAAGGTACTTACGAGGACGGTTTAAGTAATGAAGTTTGCAGTTGCGAAACCCCTTGGACATAAAGAACTAGTCTTCGAAGTCATTGGGGTGGCTGGGCAACTCGATGACCGCAGCCGTGTTTGGAAAGCGGGTCAGGTAGTAGAATCCATCGCCTCGCCCCCGCTGCTCCGGGCTGGCCTTGAGGCAGAAAAAATATAAGATATCCGCCAGAGTGGGGACCTCCCATTCTTGTTTCAGGAACAGATATCTAAACCCCACCAACAAACGGTAGGAGTTGGGGGGGAGCTGGAAAGGAGCCAACTTCACATAGTTGAGGAAGTCAGCGAATTATTGGTCCAGTGGGAGGAAGGCCCCAGCCTTGAAGTACTTGTCACTCCAAGCCGCGTATTCCTCGTCGAGCGGCGCGCAGCTCCGCTCACCTTCTAGGGGAGGTCGGGCGATTAGGGCGCCCCTCCCCAGCTCGATATTGTGGGAAAGGAATATTTTATTCACTTTCCCCTGGTCAGTGATCTTCGAGACGATCTTCTCAGCCTCGAAGAAAGCATTGGCCGCCACCTTGAGCTCCCGCTCCACGGCCGGCCCGAAAGCGGGGATTGGGGATTCTATCACCACCTCCTTTCCTTTGGATTGTTGGGAGGACGAGCTGCCTGCGGTCTTTTTAGGGGCGTTCTTCTTGGGTCCCATCTGGTCGCCTAGCGAACAAAAGAATAAATTTTAGAAAGGGTGACCTAAACATAAGAAAGAATCTAAAGAGAAGTGTTTCCTTTGCACGGGCTGAGGTAATCTCAGCCCGTGGAGAGTGAGGCCACGCAGTTCTATGAACACGCGCCTGTGCTCCCAATGGATCCCCGATTACTCGGAATTTGTGTGTCAGGAGGGTCAAGATAAAAGTTTGCCTTTGCAAGAAAGTTTCAGTAGGCAAGAAGTACAAAACCGCCTGTGAAGCATGTCCCCTAAGCTACCCGGTTTTGCACCCAAAATGCTGGATATTTTAAAGAAGCATACCAAAAAATCCTACCCAGAAGATTTCCCCAGAAAGCGCACCCTATGAGCCATGCTCCTAAATGGTTTTCTTCTACAATCGATGCCCTAAAATAAAAACCTACACCCTTCATACCCACAAAAAACCAACAGAATATTGCATGCAGCTACATGAACTATTTACCTAGGCTATAGTGAAAAGAAAATTTAAAGCATGCACAGTCATAAAACTTACGAAGTGTTTTGCTGTGGGGGGGATGAAGGGGTCGTCTGGGTTAGGGCCTCGATGGAATAACTGGTACCAAAACCTCAAAGGAGCTCTTGCACCTGATCTTCTGGAATGCTAGGAACGGTAACCGGGAGAAAAAGAGGTTTCTTTTTTTTAGGGTAAGAAGAGAGAAGAAGATGGGAAATTTAGAAAATTTTCAAATAAACGGGTGGCCCATGCGTAAGGTGGCCACCCCTTTTATATACATGAAAGGCCATGTGAGGAGGGTCGTTGGATTGCCCTGATGTGGGATCCGAGGCTCTCCACTCGAAAGGCGAAACGACAGCTGAGTATAGGCTAGGCCATTTAATGCGGTTCTCGGAAGACGTACCATCACCAACCATGATGCTCCATGTATTCGGTGCCTGTGTAATAGGTGGAATATGGAGAGTCCATGGAGAAGCCTAAAAGCCCCCACTGTGGCCCCAGATGACGTCGTGAGCCACGAACAGAGGCTTGGGGGGAAAATGTATGCCCTAATTTTCCACGGGCTATTAGCGAGCTGAGATATGGCATAATTATATCAGCCACGTGGATACCACGTGGCCGGAGCTGCTGTTGTCAGGTCCTACCTCTTTAGCTCGAGGTAACCAAAGGTTTATCAAGATTATTTAAGGGCCGAGTCAGGAATATGAAGATCGCAGGTCAAGAAGGCATCCAGCTCGAGGCACGAGCTGGAGTTGGAAACTGTGACCCTTTATAAAGTCAACCACGCAATGTAAACGTGCATATATCAGACATCACATGTCTGATATATCCCTGAATTCTCGGACACGTAGCATGAACGTGCGTGTTCAGGCACCCACGACTGGGTTGGGCCGTGCGGCCCATTATCCCCCTTATTGATTAGACCACACTTCATTTGTCAGGTTGTAGGAATTAATCATGAATGTCACAGAAGTGACATGATGGGTAAGAAGGTCACAAGATGACCCCCCTTACCAACTCCCAAGTGCCCTCTCCTATAAATATGGAGATCCTGGGACTTGCAAATGGTTGGATTCTATTGTGTAACGAAATACCTTGTAAGGAATACCAGAAATATAGCAATAATATTGGCTGGTGGAGTAGAAGGATTTTAACCTTTGAACCACCTAAAAACGTATTCGTGTCATCAGTCCAGTTTAAGATCATTCATCTGTTTCAGTTCATTATTCAGCACTAATCCCTTTCTCTTATTTTCTTAATTACCTGTTGGCGAAGAACTGCGTCAACAATTTCATATTCCTCTGTTGATATTAATTAGCTTTTCACTTTAGATGGAAAACACCAATAGTTGGCTAAGAGAATAAACGAAATTTTGTGTTTATGTTTTAAATGTAATTTAGTGAAAGGCTATCAGCTTTGGTCTGTTTTTATTGATTTTGAAACTAATTCTTTGAATTTGTTTTTTCCTATTATTTTTGTAAGAGTGACTGTATGAAGAGAAAAGAGAAAGACATTACAAATAGAATAATCCCATTGATTTGGTTATGAATTATGATCGACTTAAAATTTAGTGGTCAGTCTCAGTTGTTTTTTTTCCCTTCAGTTTTGTCAAAAAGTGGTACAAGAATTGACTAACAAATAACACAAGTAAACATTAGCTTAGTGAAAAACTTGAGCATAACTTATCCTAAGTAAAATTAAAGATATGTAAAATATTTGAATATATTCATTATTTGGTTCTTTCTTATTTTTCCAATTTGCTTTTCATAATAGGTCGTCTTTATATTTTCTTTTCTTTCCAATTGACACTTACCACGCAAGAGCTCACCTTGCTTTAATTTTTCATATATATACCAGTGTTTACTGAGATCAATTTGTTTGAGAATTTTTGCTCTTTTTCTTTATTTAATTCAATTAGTTGTCTTCTCAGATTTTGTTTGGTTATGAATTCTCATTTTAGCTCACGGATTCAAGAAGCACCACACAAGAGACATTATAAGTTCATAGTTCAAAGCTTCAAGCATTGAAGAATATAATTTTTCTTCTTATTATTCTCAGTTTCATATCCACCACAACATCATTTTCTTTGCTCTTTTAACTGTTAACTGAAATATATTCAATAGGACCCTATTAATAATCACTATTCTCTACTATGATTATTTCTGTGTGTGGTGCACAATGTTTTAGTACTGTTGTTAAAGCAGCCAAGAACAGATGACACTGCATCTGTTTTTGTTTCGTTTTGGCAAAGTTAATCCCATTGCTTATTGGTCTAATTGGTATGAAGCCAAGAAGTTCCCAATCATTTCTTCCCATACTTTTGACTCAACTGGCCATCCCTTCAACATTTCCAGGTTGTTATGGAGGGTTGTCTTGTTTTCTGATCTAGTACATGTTTGGTTTTCAGGTTGTACAATTATTTTAGTTAATGCTATGCTCTCAGACTACAGAATTTGTTTGGTTGCTGTTTTTTTATTTTGCTGGTTTGTCTTCTGATTATTGTCTTGAATAATGATTTTTCATAATGAAGATCATTTTTCAGTGTTCAGATTTCAAAAAAAAATATCAAGTATATGGTTGCTTAGTACTTTTTTCTAATACTAAGAGTCTAAGACCTCAACTTTTTGTCTTCAGTACACTCCTGCAATAGATATTTGGAGCATAGGATGTATTGGCTGCATAGTGATTGTCTCTCAGGGTCATTTTTTGATTATTTTGTTGATTTTTCATTGGTGGTTCTATTAAAGTTGATATTTTTCTTTTCCTTCGTAGTTTTTTTTATTGGATTTATTGCTTTAAATTTTTCAGGAATCACTTTGCAGTTAGTTTTGGGACAGAGAAAGTTTTGTTGATGGTCCTATTCGGTGCCTTCTTTGTAGCCTAGAAGATGAATTTCCCTTCAGGACTGTGGAACTTATTCGCCTCTTATGAGATATGAGATATGAGATTCGACGGATCTACCCTAGAAATAATAGTATCATTCTAAATGCTTTTGTAACTCAATTTTGAAGGCTTTGTGTTGGGCAGCTGTAGAATATTTTGTGCTAAAAGTAGTAACTTTTCAATATGTTGAATATTTAAGACTACTTGAATACTTAAAGAACATTTTGTTGTTGATGACAGTGTTGAATGTTTTAAACTAATTTGTGGATTGTTAATACAATGTTGAATGTTTTTACTTTTTGTTATTTGAAAATCAAGTTCATTTGATGATGCTAGTATATATTAGAAAGCTAATTTTAATTATATAAAAAAATTAAAATATAATAGAATAAATTAGTGTTATATAAATGAATATATAATGAGAATTTAAACTTATCTAAATATTAAAATAATACAAAAATTGTGTAATATCTATTACAATAACATTTTTATGTAAAGAATTTTGTTATGCAAACTTCATTATATAATACAAATAATGTGTTATACTAAAGTGTAGTATAACACAAAAATATGTTATACTAAAGTGTAGTATAACATAAATTTATAAGTATTGAAATGTGTTATATAATCGACTATAAATAATATAATTAAACACTTATCTATTTATTAAAATAACACAAAAAGTGTGTTATCGTTGACATTATAATAACACATCTGTATAACACTGATAAAGTGTTATGTAAAGTACCCTGACCTACGATAACATAGTCGGTCTTAACACATCAAAAAGTGTTATGGTATGTTTTGATAACACATTTTTGGTGTTATTAAAAGCATTTTTTCTTGCAGTGTTCCCAGAACGTTGTTGACATCTGGGCCCCTTTCAGTGGGAACAACGGTATGATGGGCCTCCTGTCCACCAGGCTGCTCAATTTCATTATCATGCATCGATCGAGTTAGCAACATGACGAATGTAGAATTAAACTTGTAAAGCATTAATTTCCTCTCAAGGAAAGCACCAAGTTGTTGATGCAGTTTTTCACCAACAGTAGATTTAGAAATATGATAAGGATATTAGTGCTTATTTGTAAACCGTAATTAAATTATAAGAACCATTTCGTACACACACACTTTTACGTGGTTCAGTGGTTAAAATTCACCTAGTCCACGAGACAGTATTATTAGTTTTCTGTCACAATTTCTGCAGAGTTTCAGTAATACAAAAAGGTCGTCCCCTTCCCTGTCCATTATCTCTCATATTTATAGTGGAATTTCTTGGACAAGTTTGGGTAACCGTGTGCATAAATATAGTATACATTTAATACAGATTATTACCATTTATATTGGGATATGATTTGATAACAGAATAGAATATACTCCTGCTATCTCGAATCATAAATTTTAAATATGCAATACAGCCTGGGCATTAATGAGTGTATAAAGAACCTCTAAATCCCTTGGGATTGTTCAGTATGCGTTCTGACCAGGTTGCCACGAGCTAAATATCTTCTTCGAGCTAATGATCAAAGATTATTCAAACCTTATCTCGGATTAACTTCAGAGTGCCAAAAAGGGGGATCTGGCCACTATATGTCTCGAACTGGATTGTTATCCTAAGCAGCGGTCTAATAATAACATGTATGTCGTATTGCCAAGTCCCAACTTGAGCTGCTCACATGATTACTAGTCATAGGTATACTTGGCTACTTTTCCATATATTCATCTGCCAACTGTACCTCGAGCTGAGTAACTAAACTCGTGCTAATTTTTAGGGTGCAACACTAGGTGCCAAAGCTTCTTCTACACTAATGCACTACTACGAAATAAGTGTTTTATGACTTCATTTGGAAGGAATTAAAAGTATACAATGTCACCAATCAGGGGAGATGTTAGAGGTGGAGTCATCGTAGGTGGGCTTTCAATGTCTCCCATAGGGAGATGTGGGAGACATCTCACGTCTCCCAATGGGAGACATTGAAGGGTCTCCAAAAACAGGGACTTTTGACATCTCCCAATGGGAGATGTTTGAGTCTCTACTAGACACGTGTTAGGTCCCCAATTGGCAACGACTTCTACTTGTTTTAATGACTTACAATTTTAGTCATTAATAAAAAAAGTCAATATCTTCCAACATAAGACATTAAAAAAACCTCTTAACTTTTAATGTCTTACACTTATGGTGTAAGACATTATAGGGAGTCATTGAAAGTATAATTTGTTGTGGTGATGCAACCCAACCTCAAGTTGAGGAAAGATGAAGGAGATATTCTTACTGACCATACATTGATCAAACAGAAGCATTATTGGCAAATTGATATATCAAACTATCACAAGGCCTAACATATCCTTTGCTATCAATATATTAAGTTCAGTACTAATCCATGCCTAGAATGCCACACATAAAGGCTGCACAGAGACTCTTGATTAAGGTCTTTTCTTCCCATCTAATAGTCCACCTCAACTACAAGCCTTTGTTGAATCAAATTTTATAGCTGAAGAATTACATCTGAAGGTCTTCTCACATGCCAACTGGGATTCATATATTGATATATGAAGATCAGTCATAGGCTATTGTGTTTTTCTCGGTACTTCTCTCATTTCATGGAATTCCAAAAGGCAAATAATAGTGTCTTGATCCTCTGCTGAAGTAGAGTACAAAGCTATGACCAATACTACATTCGAGCTTACTTGGTTACTTTCTCTTCAAAAGGACTTTGGCATACAACATACACGTATAATGTTGCTATTAACATCAAGCTTGAAAAATCCAGTCTTTCATACACATTTAAAACACGTTGACATTGACTACCATATTGTTCAAAAGAAAGTTCAGAGTGACATGTTGATACTCATACATGATTCCTCCAAAACTAATCTAGCTGAACTGCTCACTAAAGCCTTGTTTCCTACTTAGTTCAAAGAATTAATATCAAAGATTAGTAAAAAAGATAACAAAAGACAGCAAATATCAATTCCACCCGAGATGTAAGAGTTTGGCTCTTACTCACCTTTGTTTTGCTGATGATCTTCTTTTGTTTTGTAAAGGAGATTATGTTTCAGCAAACCTGTTGCTAAGGGGCTTCAAGCTGTTTGCGAATTCTTCTGGCCTTAAAGCGAATCTTGGGAAATCCGCAGTGTATGGAGCAGGTATGGACACTTATTCTTTTGATAGAATAGTGGATATTTCTGGTTTTCAAAAGAGTTTGCTGCCTTTTAAATACTTGGGTATGAAAATTTGTTCGAAAAGGATTACAAGGGCTGTCTGTGATTGCTTAGTTGATAAAATGACCAAAAGAATTAAGGTTTGGAGTAGTAGAAACCTTTCTTATGCTGGCAGGATGGTATTGATTGATTTTGTTTTGCTTACCATAAATTCTTTTTGGTCTCAAATTGTTATCCTTCCTAAGATGGTTGTTCAAAAGATTAACCAAGTGTGTCGAGCCTTTCTTTGGAAGGGTAGTGAGATGCTTAATGGCCCGGGTAATGTCTCTTGGGAGGATGTTTGTAAGGGAAAAAAAGAAGGAGGTTTGGGGTTTAAAGATATAGCTATGTGGAATCTTTGTGCTATAGGTAAACATGTTTGGGATGTCACCAAGAAGAAGGATAACCTGTGTGGGTTAAGTGGGTGAATTCCGTCTATATTAAACATGATGATTGGTGGAACCATATAGCTCCAAATGATGCAAGTTGGTATTGGAAGTGTATTGTGCAAACTAAAGAAAAAATTAAGAATATGTTTACTCAAACAGAATTTCAGCTCTTCAATTTCTCCATCCAGGGTCTTTGTAACAAGATGCAATCTATTCAGTTAGAAAGGTGGAAGTACTCCTTGATTTGGGTGGAGCAATCTATTCAGGCTCTTCAATTGTTTGGATGGCTTTACTTGGAAAACTTCACACTAGAGATCGGCTTTATAGGTTTGGAATCACTCCTCAAGCCGATTGCTTAATTTGTGGAGTTGCTGAAGAGAATCACAGTCACTTATTCTTTTCCTGCTGCTTCAGTAGGAAAGTCTTGCTAGAAGTTGTTAGTTGGTGTGGGATTACCTATACAGGTACTGACTTGGAAAAGTTGTTGAAGTGGCTGCTGAAAAATAAGATTTCGAAAGGTAGAAGAGCTGTTCTGTTCAGTATTGTTTCTGCTACAGTTTACTATATCTGGATGGGAAGAAATAGAGTTCTTTGGGATCATGTGCTTCCCATGGTTTCAGTTGTTGTAAAGAATATTATTCATGCTGTTTGTAATAGATTACAGATAATGAATATACATAAACTCAATAGTATACATAGAGATTGGGTGGGAATGCTCATGAGAGCTTGTAATTAATTGTTCTTTGATTCTTGTTAGGTTGTGAAGGAGTTTCTTGATGTGAATACAAAGATTACTGATTTACCCAAAAAAAAAAAAAAAAAGATTAGTAAAAAAATTACACTTTATATTGCGGGGGAGTTTTAGAAATATTCTAGTTATATTTGGTTTTTATTCTAACTAATTTGTTTCTTTGTATTAACATTATTCAAGTTTTATTAATATACAACCTTTTGCCTATATATATAAGGTTGGGTCTCATTTTTAATAACCAAATTTCAGTGACATATCAATAAAGCACATATCAATATAGCAATATACTTTATACTACTTATTAAATTAAAATATGAGATTCAATATTGGATTGGAATGAAGATATTTCACCTTGTGGTATTGTGGTGCCCCTAACAATACTCATACTAGAACCTGGCTATTTTAGTGTTAGGTCGATTATCTTGATTCCTCCGCCCAATGCCACCGTAAAATTAGATCTTCTCTCCTAATTTTTAATGCACTTTACATCTCCCACCAATTATAGACCATCACCACATTTAAGATAATAATTAATTAACTTAGAAAAGTGCACATAATATTTGATTTTAAATGATGTGGCTGTTTCTAAGTGGCTAGTGACGAAGAGATCTGGAAAAAATTGGACAGTCGACCTCTCTCCACCACCTAAAACCATAAATATACACGTACGTGCATACATAGAAGATTAAAAAGAAAAAATCACTGGTGCCAATTTGGAATATTATAAATATATATGTACGTACATAAAAGCTTAAATTATTATATATATTTTTTTAAAAAAATAACCATTAACGATCGTAATTTAACATCGACTATATATATAGATATGACCATGTGAAAAGGTTTATTTATAAACTAAAGACTACTAAACTCACACGGCTGTGAAAATGAGCAACGCTCTAATTGCTTTAGAGGGTTCTGCATCAAAAAACAAAAGGTTATGTATTAATTAACTAGGACTGTATGTATTAGTTAATTTGATTCTGATAGGGAATATAAGATATTGATGGACCCAATTAGCAATTTTAATATGAAAATATTTTGAAATTCAGGTTAGAAGAGAAGGTAGCAATAATTACAGGTGGAGCAAGCGGGATCGGAGCAAGTGCGGTGAAAATATTCCATGAAAACGGAGCGAGTGTTGTTATCGCTGATATCCAAGACGAACTGGGTCAGGCCATGGCTGATAAGCTCGGAGAAAAGGCCTGTTACATCCACTGCGATGTGTCAAAGGAAGAAGATATCCGCGACCTCATCGACACTACCATTGCAAAGCACGGAAAACTCGACATAATGTACAACAACGCAGGCGTTCTCGACAAGCCATTTGGTGGGATTCTGGAGACCACAAAGTCGGATTTAGAGCGTGTAACAAACGTTAACTTAGTGGGAGCTTTGCTGGGAGCCAAGCACGCATCAAGGGTGATGATACCCCAGAGAAAAGGATGCATTCTGTTCACCGCAAGTGCTGCCACAGCCATCGCAGGACTCTCAACGTCTCATCCTTACACCGCGTCAAAGTACGCGATATTAGGGATAACTAGGAGCTTGGCGGCCGAAGTTGGCGAGTTTGGAATACGAGTGAACTGCGTCTCCCCTTACGCTGTTGTGACGGGCATGTCGCCTACTGGGGAAGCCGGCGTGGCGCAAGTAGAAGAGTTTTTGAGTGAAATGGGAAATCTGAAGGGACATATTCTGAGGGCTGAGGATGTGGCCAAAGCTGCACTCTATTTGGCTAGTGATGAAGCACAATACGTAAGTGGTCTTAACCTCGTGGTGGACGGTGGGTTTAGTATTGTCAATCCCACCTTAAAGTCACACCTATAAAATAAAAATTAATCAACAAAATGTCACAAGTTCTACGTATGCGCTTTGTTTTATTTAAATAATATGATGAAATACTCATAATTATGCGATATGTCAAATTATTTAAATTAATATTTTGTGATAACGAATATTGGAAAATTTTTAAGGTGGTTATTTTCTTTGCTTCTGGCGTAAGTCGACTCGCAGTGTTGAAAATTTATAAGTAATTAAAGCCAACTTGCAAAACAACTCAATTATTCTTTTTAGAACGCATAATTTCAAAATCATTTAATGGCTAGACGCTAAAAATCATCGCAAGAGATTATTTTTTAAATTTGTATCATTTAAAATAGATTTTAAATAATAACTGCTCTTATATCGTAGCAATAGCTATTTTCTGTTAAAAAAATATAATTAAATTTATGTGGAAGTATTTAGAGAGTACTTAGGCTTCACGGAAGACAAGGAAGTCCTAGTGAGTTTGCCTTTGGAAAGTAAGTGTAACGCCCTACTACCCTAGAGTTATTACCATGTGATTTTAAAATGTGCATTTGACTTGCTAATCGAAGTGTTAGACCCGAAACCATAATTATATTAAGTAAGGAGCCATTTAATAAAAATTCAATATAAAAAGTTTCAACATTCATTAAGATCATAAAAGTATTACATTGAGATCCTAAAATATTTTTTAAAACATATTTACAACCCAAAAGTTAGTATACGGTCAACCTAGGCGATAAAATCAGACATTTATAACGCGTTCCTCAAAACTACCATAGTTGTAGCAGTCATGTACGCCAAACATGTATGCACCACTCTATGCCCTCAAACTCATTCTTGGTCGGCCTTACCCTGGCCCTTACCTGCACCACAGAGCACCCATGAGCCAAGGCCCAACTCCACATACATAGCATATAACAATTCATTTCAGTACATGCATAACTAAACAAACATAACATACAATGCACAACAACCATCACAATTCACAGCAATGCCCTAAGCCGATCAAGGTGGTTTATGGTCCTAACCTAGCGGGTGAGTACATTACTGATTAGTGGTGAAAAATGCACATTCATTGATCTCAAATGTTAAATTAAATTATGTTTTAATTAATATTTTAATGTAAATAATGAAATATATTTTTACAATTGAAAATATTTAGTTTGAACTTAATTTGTTTTATTTTGCAGGAATTATGTGCTTTTTTATACAAATAAAAAGAAAGAATTAATTGCGAAAGAAAGAGATGGAAAAAGTGGCGTATTTGGAAGAATAATAAAATAAATGGTAGAAAAGAAGAGGAACCCAAGTCTATACCAGGCCCAGTCCAAGAGCTTCATGCGCCCAAATCTAAGATTGCTCCACTCCATGTGTACCCTAGAATTCAGCTCTTCCAATCTATTTGTTTCCATGCATGATCCCACAATTATCTCTCTTTCTGAGCTTGACATGAGGCAAAATTACACAAAATTAGTGTTGCTGAATGCAACGTCTTTGGATTCCCAGCCAAGCATGAGCATTGCTTCTATTTCAATTAATATCATTAAAAAGAATGATATTTTCATTTATTTGTCAAAGGTCAGCTTTGTAATTCTGTTTATCATTTTGATTTTATGTTATAATTGTGTCTCCAAAACACCATAAAAAGGGACCTCTTGTACATATTTGGGTGTGTAATTTTCATTAGCAAAACTATAGTAAAATTTAGTCTCATTTTGTCTATTTCTTCTCATATTTTCTCTCTAGATTATTGTGAGAATGACTAGCTCTCTAGGCTAATTTCCTAGATAAGGTAAAAGATGATCATATATGTGAGGTAAAATATTATTTGTGTTTTGATTCATCAAGTACTTAAAATTTATGCATTTGAGTAATGTCATTTCTTCTATTTTTCTCTGTCTCTCTATATCAATATATTTATCTATTTAGTATCATATAGAAGTAGTCATGATTTTTCTACGTGAACATAATAGAACAAATATATTGATATTATAATTTTATGATTAGTCTTTTTTTACATTATTGTCAATAAAGTATATTGTCATTCTTAGATTTTTTATAAGATTATCTTCTATGTTCCTAATGTGAGAATTGTTATTACTCGAATACATTTTATTATATATATGTTATTCAAGTTTTATCTTCAGATTAAATTGGGAAGTGAACAATTTAATTGTGTTATATGTGTGAATCAAAATTCAAATATATTAGTCAAACATACAAGTGATTCTTGAAACCTTATCACTTTTGTAATTTAATTTTTCTACCAATTTTATTTGCTTTAATTTCATTATCAATATTTTCTAAAAAACCACCAACGATTTATTTACTTTTTGTGCTTTAAGTTCTACTAATCACTTTTTTATCAAGATATCTCTCTGTAGACACGACTGCCCATACTACACTACAACAACTGTTTTTGTGAAGACAAATTTGGGTGTAATCAAATTTTGGCACAATTACCGGGGAGATAGATATCAAAAGCTTAGTGGAATACTCAGACAAGAGGTAAGTCATTTTAGTTTTATTATTTACTTTCTTTGTATGTGTATATATTATTAGTGTTATTAGTTTATTTTATTATTAGTATTATCTATTATTTGTTCGAATCATTTGCCAAAGAAAAAATAGTATTGTTAGCTAGTAATTTTGTTTGTTTCAGATTTTTATTCTGTCAATAATTTTTATTTATATATATTATTATATAAGTGATTTTTTTTTTGTTAGCTTAAAAAAATATTATTCAATTACTATTTTTTTTCTATGCATTTTTTTCCCAATTATTACTCATTGTCTTTAGTTCACATATAACTTGTGCTTCAAAAAAAATTTATTACTCATTAATTTTCTTTATATGTTATTTTTATTTTTAGTAATAAATTTTTATTTATTTTTAAATTGATTGCTTCTAAATTATCATTTATTGTTAAAATTGTAACTATTTGTTCTTTAATTATTTTATTTTTAGTTTTACCTTTTAGCTTTAAAGCTGTAGGTTTCAAATTTTTAGAATAACTTAGGTCTCATAATTTGTGTAACGTTAGGTTTTAGATTAGCTTTAATTTAGGTTCTTTCTCTTCAATTCTTGTTTTAAAAAAAAAAAAAGTTCATAAAATTTTAGCATAAAACTTTCTAGTATTTGGAACAATAGTGTAATGCTACAATTGGTAAAAACTGAGAGTATTCTCTCAAGAAAGATTGACTTTTAAGGTTTGTGATAGAATACCCTCTACACTTTCTTGGGAACCTTGAATTTTTCTAGGAAAGTGTGGGATGAAGCGGTACCTTGGCAACCTTCCCAATCAGCCTGGGAATATTTCTTGTGTATGCCCTTGTATTATTACATTTTTTTAACTTGTTACTGTTTAAAAAACCAAGCTTGTTCTTTCAAAATAAGTAATTTATTTTACTTAAGGTCATTTGGTTGAAAATGTTTGAATTGTGATTTTCCATACTCATCTAGTAACCTCGGGGAGTTGTGGTGAGGCATGTGAGATCATTTCAAATTGTCCAAATCAACCACGGAACAAGTTTAAGAAAAAAAGTCTCGACACCCTTAGTGACAACTCTTCCGATACATCCAACATTGCCTCTCCCACCTCAACAATTGCTCATAATCCTTTTGCAATGGCTCATCATGAGGAAATTTAGCAGAGAAGTCTAAATGACTATCTCCATCGTACTCGTACTCCTACCCCTTCTTGTATCATCTTTCCACCTAATATGCCTAACTTTGAATTTAAACCTGGCATGATTCAACTCTTGCCAAATTTCCATGGTTTAGAAAATGAAAATCCTTATGTGCATATTATGGAATTTGAGGAGGTGGTAGCCACTTTCTATAACCAAGCCAATATCGTGGATACTGTGCGATTGAAGTTTTTTCCCTTCTCTTTGAAGGATAAGGCTAAAATCTGGTTATACTCTCTAAGACCAAGGTCTATTGGAACATGGGATGAAATGAAATCATCATTCTTTCACAAATTCTTCCCTAACCACAAGACCAATGGCTTAAAAAGGCAGATTTCAAGGTTTTTCTTTCTCTCTCTCTCTCCTTCGGTGTTTTCACCGGAGCTATGGCGAAAGGAGCGAAGGCAGCCGGAAAAACCAAATCGAAGCCGACATCTAAGAAAATTGGTCCATCTTCTTCTGATAGGATCATCAAAACGAGATCAATGGATGAGGTACTGGGTGTGAAAGAGATGGAAGTTGATGACGAGAAGGAGACAGATGAACAATGGGTGGAAACACTATACTCTCCAGAAGAGACGGAGGAGATGTTCAGGAAACGAAGTGAGATTCGACAAAACTTCTCTGACTGGGTAACAATAGCGAATCGCACGACACAGGATGTAAATTCGGGAAAGAAATCCTCTCCTCCAATTTTGCGATCTAACATTGTTAAGAATTTGGAATCCTGTTTTGTTGGACCATCAAAGGAGCAGGGTGACGATCAAGAGTCTATTGCTTGTGAGAATGGTATGGGGCCGTTGAAAAAACAAGGCGATTGTCTGAATATATCTGGTAGTGATGGTGATCTGAAGCAAAGTACTACCCCTAAAGTGAAAATTAGCTTTGATGATATTGCAGAAGAGGTTAACTATTGGCAGCCATCAATAGTTTGTTTTGTAATGGGAGTCAATCCGCCACTTCATATACTTGATGGTTTTGCAAGAAGAATGTGGAGAGAGGCTGTGGTTAAGGTGGGATTGATTGCTCGGGGGATCTTTATCATTAGATTCCAGAATATGGAGCAGAGAGATCAGGTCTTACAGGGAGGATATATATTCTTTGATTGGAAACTAGTGGTTATGAAACCTTGGAACCCCATAGATGATTTCTCTAAGGATGAGATTACTAGTGTGCCGACTTGGATACAATTAAAAGGATTGGACATCAAGTATTGGGGGGAAAAAATCCTTATTCAAGATTGTTGGGCAGATTGGCACACCTCTACAAGTTGACAATATCACCAAACACAGGGATAGGCTGATGTACCCTCGTGTGTTAATAGAGGTTAACTTTGCTCAAGAATTTCCTGCTTCAATTTCATTTACAGACGAGTTTGATCAGGACATTGATTTGGAAGTGAAATATGAATGGTTGCCTCTTGTTTGCTATAGCTGTTCAGGTTTGGGACATGAGACTAAGCTGTGTAGGAACAAGCCCATAGAGAAGGAAACAGAGAAGCAACAATGGGTTCCTAAAGTAAAAGTGAATAAGATGGAGAAATTAGTACCAACTGTGGATAAGGAGGGTTTTCAAAGAGTTGAGAAAGGGAAAAGAGTAGAAAAGGAAGCTGTTCCAGTTATGACTAAGGTGGTTAATAGATTTGATCTACTGAATAGTCAGGAGCAGGAGACTTTAATTTTTCATAGGGAAGAGGGGGGAGATCCCTCTACTTCTAATGGATAAGATACTGTGTTGGAATGTTAGGGGGATCAATAGCCATCAAAAGCATCAAGAAATCAAGCAATTGATTTTTTCAAAAAAAGTTGGGCTAGTGAGTCTCCTTGAAACTAAGGTAAAGAATAAAAGCATGGGTTCTCTATACACTAATCTTTTTCTGAATTGGTGTTTTACAAATAATAATCCTTGGCTTGATAAAGGGAGGATAGTTGTTGCATGGCTGCCAAGTTTGTTTACTGTTGATATTAGCTTATGTACAGCTCAATTAATTCATTGTGTTGTTCACCCAAGACAGGTTTTATGTTACATTTGTGTATGGATTTAATGAAGATAAGAAGAGAGCTCAACTTTGGATTGAGTTGGAGGAGATTTCAATGCAAATACAGGGGCCTTGGATAGTTATGGGGGACTTTAATGATATTCTGTTTAGTAATGAAAGAGTGGGAAAAAGATGTACTAAAAGTCCTACTCAAGATTTTCGAGATTGTGTGGAAAAGTGCAAATTGGAAGACCTGAAATATTCTGGGATTTTTTATACCTGGAATAATAAGCAAAAGACAGAGGATCGAGTTTTCTCTAAACTAGATCGAGCCTTGGTTAATTCTCAATGGGCAGACTGTTTTCAGTTTTTGGAGGCCAATTTCTTACCTGAGGGATGCTTTGATCACAGCCCCATCTTGGTCTCTCTATACCAGGATGTGATTAGTGGCAGAAAACCTTTTCGATACTTTCGAATGTGGAAGGATGCAGATGAATTTGGTGAACGAATTGCTAAGAGTTGGCAGGAAGGAGCTTATGGTACGGATATGTATAAGCTGACAGTAAAACTTAAGTGTTTGAAGTAGATTCTTAAGTGCATTAATAAAGAAGGATTCCATGATATTCACAAAGCAGAAATGATTGCTAAGGAGGAACTGTTGGAATTGCAGGAAAAAGTGAATAAAGACCCCCATGATACTCGTTTACTGATTGAGGAATAAATGGCTCAGGACAAATATGTTAAAGTATCCAAGGCTTATTATCTTTTTTTAGCTCAGAAAGCAAAAATTTCTTGGGCAAAAAATGGTGATGAAAACACAGCAATCTTTCATGCTTCTCTGAGGGCAAGGAGACTTCAGAACAAAATACATTCAATAGAAGATGCGCAGGGGATCTGGTGTGATACACCTCATACTGTTTAGGAAGCTTTTTTACTGTATTACCAGCAGCTCCTTGGCTCTGAGATGCAGAACAGATACCGGGTGAAGCAATGTATTATCAATCTTGGGCCAAAAATTTCTGAGTTGCATTCCAGTAGACTTGAAACCGAGTACACAGCTCAGGAGGTCAAAGAAGCTATATTCTCTATCCTTGGTTTGAAATCTCCAGGCCCGGATGGTTTTGGAAGTAGTTTTTACCAAGACAACTGGGATTTGGTTGGATCTGATGTGGTATCTGCGGTTCTTTCTTTTTTGAGCTCAGGAAGAATTCTTAAGGCAATTAATACGACTACCATTACACTTATTCCTAAGAGCAGTTGTCCACGAAGTGTGAGTGATTTTCGGCCTATCTCGTGCTGCAATGTGATTTATAAGGCTGCATCGAAAGTGATTTGCTCGAGATTGAGACAAGTTTTGCCTGATTTAATTGCTAAAAACCAGGGGGGTTTTGTACATGGAAGATACATTGCCCATAATATCATGGTGTGTCAGGATTTGGTGAGATTATATGGGCGGAGCAATTGCAAATCTAGCTGTATGATAAAGATTGACTTAAGGAAAGCATATGACACAATAGAATGGGGGTTCATTGAAGAGATGCTCAAGGCTTTTGATTTTCCTCAAACTTTTTTAGATTTAATAATGGCGTGTGTAACAACCCCCATGTTTTCCTTGCTTCTCAATGGTTCTTTACAGGGGTTCTTTGCATCAAAAAGAGGACTTAGACAAGGGGATCCCATTTCCCCTTTGTTGTTTGTTCTTGGATTGGAATACTTTTCCCGAATTATGTGTAAGGTGGGATCTTTACCTGGGTTCAAGTACCATAATAAATGCTCAAATCTGAAGTTGAATCACTTATGTTTTGCGAACGACCTGCTTATTTTTTGTAATGGAGATTTTGTTTCAATTATGCTTATGTTGAGGGGCTTGAAGTTATTCTCTTCTTCTTCGGGTTTGCTCCCTAACTCTGAGAAATCTGCAATTTACTGTCATGGAATGCTTGATGCTGTAGTAGATCGAGTTCTGGCAGCTTCTGGTTTTTCTCGCAGCCACCTCCCGTTCAGGTATCTCGGTATACCTATCTGTTCAAAAAAAATTTCTTCTGCAGATTGTAAATGTATTTTGGAGAAGATGACTAATAGGATTCAAACTTGGAGCACTCAGAATCTATCTTATATGAGGAGAGTGACTTTGATCAATTCAGTACTTATCTCGATACATTCATATTGGGCTCAGATAATGGTTCTGCCCAAGAAATTGCTCAAAGATGTTGAAGCAATTTGTAGGGCCTTTGGAAAGGTATCTTAGACTCTCATATACCAGGGTTGATTGCTTGGGAGTATATTTGTTCATCAAGGGCGGCTGGTGGCTTGGGTTTTCGGAGAGTACATGATTGGAATTTGGCTGCCATGGGGAAGTATGTTTGGGCAATTGCCATGAAGAAAGATAACCTTTTTGTCAAGTGGATTAATAGTGTCTATCTGCTGAATCAAAATTGGTGGGATTACAAGTGTCCCACGGATTGTAGTTGGTATTGGAAGCGTTTAGTTGCTGTGAAGGACTGTTCCAAAGCAAAAATCTCTCATGATTCCTTCTTGTCTCAGAGATATAATATCAAACTTGGTGTAAATCTGCTGGTTTCTCAAGAATCTAGAGTGCCATGGAGGAAATTTATTTGGGATAGATTTATTACTCCCAAGCATCGATTTATTATGTGGTTAGTTATGTGGGAGCGCCTGCACACAAAGGATCGAATAGTTAGATATAATTCCAATATTGATTAGGTCTGTTTGCTGTGTGGGGTAGATAATGAAGACATTGACCATCTCTTTTTCAAGTGTACATACAGCAAGAGGTGTTTAGAGGCTATCAAAAGCTGGCATCATTGGAATGCACAATCCATCAATCTTAACCGTCTCCTGCATTGGATTTCTCATGCCGAGCATGTGTCGAATACATATAAAAGCATGTTTTTCTCTTTTCATGCTGCGATAGTGTACCATATCTGGCGAGTAAGAAATGATGCGCTTTGGAACCACAAGCTGTGGCAAGTTCACCATACAGTTAGTAGAATTCAAAATGATTGTAAATTTCGTTTACTTAGTGTGTTTCCATGTAAAGCCTCTAGGGAAGATAGAGAGTTTATTAACAGATTGATTTGAACTGAAATGTACAGATTTTTATAGGGGTTAGTTGTCCTGGTCTGATAACCCGGTTTGGGTTAGTCTTGGGTTCTTGTATATGTGTTGGGTGTTCAAGACTTGGCTGTATTTGTTTTTTTGAGTAATACAATGGCTTATTCATCAAAAAAATAAAAAGGCAGATTTCTACCTTTTCCCCAAAAGACAAGGAAACTCTCTATCAAGTCTGGGAAAGGTTTAAAGAACTGTTGAATCTTTGTCCCCACCATGGCTATGAAAATTGGCGCCTAGTCGGCTATTTCTATGAAGGCCTCACTAGTCGTGAACGCCAGTTTGT
The DNA here is from genome assembly GCF_963169125.1 of Humulus lupulus. NCBI lineage: Eukaryota > Viridiplantae > Streptophyta > Magnoliopsida > Rosales > Cannabaceae > Humulus > Humulus lupulus. The sequence continues at coordinate 175,118,620 of NC_084800.1, read as the reverse complement.
AGAAATGATGTGCAATGGTGAATTCCTTAAAAAAAGATCCAGAAGAAGCCTTTGAATCTCCCAACGATCTTGCTGAAAAATCTCATACCTGGACTAGTCCAATTGCTACTAAAAGCACCAACAGAAATCGACCAGCAGGAATTTACCAATTGAGGGAGGAAGATAGTCTAAAAGCTCAAGTTGAAGCTTTAACAAAGCAACTTGAGGCCTTTAAGAAAAAAGGTGGGCAACGACTTCATATGATTGCCCAAGCAGAAACACATAAGCCATGTTTTGTGTGTGGAGGAACGGATCATGTAGCTAAGGACTACTTAGCTTTTAGTGAAATGAGGGGGGTTTATGAAGAGAAATGCAATGCCTTATGGGCCTATAATAAGCCATTGTCTCATATGTACAACCCTGGTTGGAGAAACCACCCAAATTTTAGTTGGAGAGATCCCAACCAAGCACAATCTTCTGGAGGGCAATGCAGAAATGAGCATCAGTCTCAACCATCAAAAGCTCAGCTTGCTCCTCAATTCAATCCTTCACCTCAAAGGAGTTCTCTTGAGAGAACCCTCCATGCATTCATGGAAGAGCAAGCCAAAACAAATCGATAGCTGATGGAAGAAATCAAGGAAATGAAAAGTTAATTTTCAAACTGACTGGATCCTTGGCTATTTCTGAAAGAGGCAAACTTCCTTCCCAGCCTCAATTCAATACACAAGGGCAACATATGACTCAAACCTCCAACTCTAATGATCAAAACATTAAGGAGGCTAATGCCATCACAACTAGAAGTGGTAAAGCTTCGGAAGATCCACCAATATCAACTACTACATCAAAATCTCCAAATGTTGTCCCTGAAAGTGTGCCATGCAATGCTTCTGCAAAAGTTCCATTTCCCTAGGCTCTAAGACATGCTGGGAAAATTCTTGAAAATCGAGGAGAAATCCTTGAGCACTTGACACAAGTGAAGATAAATCTTCATTTGCTTCACATCATCATACAAGTGCCAACCTATGCTAAAATCATCAAGGATCTTTGCACTTTAAAAAGGAAGCATCATGTCAAGAAGACTACATTCTTGATAGAGCAAGTTAGTGCAGTAATTGAACTAAAGACACTGTCAAAATACAAAGATCTTGGTTGTCCCACCATTTCCTGCCAAACCGGGACTCATAAATTCAGCCAAGCCTTGCTAGACTTAGGAGCGAGTATCAATCTCATGCCTTATTCTGTCTACTCGCAACTTGGTCTTGGTGAAATCAAGCCTACTTCTGTAGTCTTACAGCAAGCTAATCGTTCTATTAAGAAGCCTTGGGGTATTGTTGAGGATGTTCTTGTTCAAGTTGAAAAATTCTATTACCTCGTTGACTTTCTCATTCTGGATAATCAATTTGTGGTTAACATGGAGTCAAAAATCATTATCATACATGGAAGACCTTTCCTTGCTACAGTTAATGCCCTTATTAACTATAGAAATGGTCTCATGAAAATATCTATTGGGAATATGACTCTTGAGGTCAATGTTTTTCATGTTGCAAAGCAACCACATGCTGATGATAATTGTTATCAGACATTTCTGATTGACACACTCATTCATGAGGAGATTCAATTGCAAAGAAATTCTGATGATCTTGATGAACTCCACTCTATTTCTGAAAGTTTTGGTTTTGATGATTCAACTAATGAAATTTCTTATTACAAAGACTCACAAAACAGAAAAACAAAGTTTTGGTAGCCTCGGTTTGAAGAGCTACCTAGTGAAAGGGAAAACCCAAAACCTTCTGCTGAAGAGGTTCCCATAGTTATGTTAGCCCAACTACCTAAGAGTTTAAAACATGTCTTCCTGGGAGATGGTGATACCTTTCCTGTTATCATTTCTTCCAAACTTAATCCTTCACAAGAAATTCAACTAATTAAGCTAATACAAAATCTTAAATTTGCATTAGGTTTGACGATCACTGATATTAAAGGTATTAGCCCTTTAATTTGCTCCCATAGAATCAATTTGGAGGATGGAGCAATCCCTCAAAGAGATCCTCAAAAAAGACTGAACCCCACAATAAAAGTTGTTGTGAAAAATGAACAACTGAAACTTTTGGATGCTGACATCATTTTTCCAGTGGCTGATAGCAAATGGGTTAGTCCAACTCAGGTAGTACCCAAGAAATCAGGTGTAACTGTTGTTGAAAATGAGAAAGGAGCCCTTGTCCCCATAAGAACTGTGACGGGTTGGCACATGTGCATTGACTATCGAAAGTTGAATTCTACCACCTGCAAAGATCATTTCCCACTTCCATTCATTGACCAAATCCTTGAACGTGTGGCTGATTATCCTTTCTATGTCTTTCTTGATGGCTATTCAGGAAATTATCAAATTGAGAATGCATTGGAGGATCAAGATAAGACCACTTTCACATTTCCTTTCGGTAGTTATGCTTTTTGGTGTATGCCATTTGGACTGTGTAACCTTCCAAAGGTGCATGATGAGTATTTTCAGTGACAAGGTTGAAAAATGTATGGAAGTATTCATGGATTATTTAACAGTCTTTGGAAACTCGTTTGACAAATGCCTTCTTAATTTAGAAGCTATTTTGACACGATGTATTGAGAAAGGTCTTGTGCTCAACTGGGAAAAATTCTATTTCATGGTATCTTCGGGCATGGTCTTGGGACACATTGTCTCTGAAATAGGAATTGAGGTTGATCAGTCTAAAATTGATCTCATTTCTAATTTTCCCACTCCAAAGACTGTCAAAGATCTTAGATCTTTTCTTGGGCATGCTGGTTTTTATAGGAGGTTCATTCAAAACTTTTCAGCGATTTCTCGTCCGCTGTGTAACCTCTTAGCCAAAGATGCTATTTTTTAGTGCATGCCAAACTGTGAGGATGCTTTCCGAAAACTTGTTGAAAAATTGACTTCTGCTCCTATCCTGCAGTCACCTGATTGGAATTTGCCCTTTGAAATCATGTGTGACACAAGCAATTTTGTTGTTGGTGCTGTTTTGGGAGAACAAAGGGAGGGGAAACCTTTTGTGGTCTATTATGCAAGTTGAACTCTTAATAATGCTCAAATGAACTATTCCACTACTAAAAAAGAGTTGCTTGTCGTCGTCTTTGCTCTTGACAAATTCTGAGCATACTTGATTGGCTCACCTGTTACGATCTTCACAAATCATTCTACCCTTAAGTACCTTCTTTCCCAAAAGGTTACTAAGGCGTGCTTAATATGGTGGATCCTTCTATTACAAGAATTTGACATCACAATCAAAGACAAGAAAGGTGTTGAAAATGTCATTGTCGATCACTTGTCCCGACTTGAATTCAGTTATTCCTCTAATGGTCTACCTGTTCGTGATGATTTCCCCGATGAACAACTGCTTGTTGTTACTAAGTTACCGTGGTATGCACACATTGTTAACTACTTAGTAATAGGTGAACTTCCTTCTCAGTGGAGTTCACAAGATAGACGCAAGTTTCTGGTCGAGGTGCGCAATTTCTATTGGGATGATCCATACTTGTTCAAGTATTGCCCCAGTCAGATCATGCGAAGATGCATCCCTGATGATGAGGTGTCTAGTGTTTTGAACTTTTATCACAATGATTCTTGTTGTGGTCACTTTTCTATGAGGAAAACTGCTAAAAAAATCTTACAGTGTGGTCTTTATTGGCCCACTTTGTTCAAAGACACCAATGAATTCTGTCGTTCATGTGTGAGGTGCCAGAAGTTAGGTTCTTTGTCATGCCGTCAGATGATGCCCTTGAACCCAATACTTGTGATTGAGATATTTGATTGTTGGGGCATAGATTTTATGGGACCATTTCCATCTTCTTTTGGTTACCTTTACATTCGCATTGATGTGGATTATGTTTCCAAATGGGTCGAGGTTGTACCTTGTTGAACCAATGATAATGCAACAGTTTCCAAGTTCTTGAAGGAAAATATACTATCAAGGTACGGTACGCCTCATGCTATCATTAGTGATCAAGGCACTCATTTTTTCCATAAGTCTTTTGAGGCTCTCATGCGCAAATATGGTGTACTTCATAAGGTTGCTAATTCCAAGCATCCCCAAACCATTGGGCAAGCGGAGTTAGCCAATAGGGAGATAAAACAAATTCTGGAAAAAACGGTAAATCTTGACCGCAAAGATTGGTCTTCTCGTCTTCTTGACGCAATTTGGGCATACCATACTGCTTTCAAATCCTCTATTGGGATGTCTCCCTATCGGCTTGTTTATGGGAAAGCTTGTCATTTGCCTGTTGAACTTGAGCATGAGGCTTATTGGGCTGTCAAAGCCTTTAATTTTGATCTTAGTGCTGTAGGCATTAATCGTAAACTCTAGCTGTCAGAAATTGAGGAGTTATGAAATGATGCATATGACAATTCCCAAATCTACAAGGCAAAAATGAAAATTTCTCATGATAAATAGATCATGCGAAAGCATTTTGAGGTGAAACAAAAGGTGCATCTTTATGATTCTCAGTTACATTTCCACCCAGGAAAGTTGAGATCGCGGTGGACTGGCCCATTTGTGGTGAAACAAGTTTTGCCCAACGGTTCTGTTGAGATCGAGGACCCAATCGATGGGAGACTTTTTAGAGTCAATGGCAAGAGATTGAAGCATTACATCGAGAGTCTAAGTCATGTAGAAGAGGTCCTTCTTGAGGATCCAAATTATACACTCTGAATGGTTTGTTTTTCCTTGTCTTTATTTTTATTTTCTTTTATGTCTTTCTTTTATTTGTGTGTGTTATCATTTTTCGTTTCTTCTATGTTGTTTTGAGTTGTTGTTATCAGGTTGTTTCAACTATTACCCCATGGATATTGTCATCTTCCAGGTGTTCTCTTTCCCTATCTTTCTCATTGAATATTTATTTTGACATTGAGGACACTGTCTAATTTTCGGTTGGGGGTGGTGAGCTCTGGTGAGCTTTCATTTAGAGAATTGCATTATTGTGTTGAATTTTTAAAGTCAAATTTTCTCAAAATTTTCTGAGCATGATTATGAATTATTTGGTTGGAATTAGTTTTTGCAATGTTTAGCTCTTAAGAAGTGATCTCCAGAGTTCTTTAATGCACTTTCCAAACATGTGGTAAGATGGTTGATGATGCAATTGAGAAAAATTTTAAGTTTAAAGTTTTCCATTTCTTGGTGAGTTGTGTGAGTTGAGAAAATGACTTTTTGAACTTTTATTGGTCATTTGAGTTAGTGAAATCAGATTTTTGGAAATTAAAACATGACATGTACTGGAGGGATAGTTTCATGTTCAAAAGAGCCTTTGTTGTAATTTCATTCTCATGTTTCTTTTTGTTCATGTATTTATGTGTTGCCTCTTGTAAAAAAAATCAAAGAATAAAAAAAATATTAAAAAAAATGAAGAAAAAAAAAAGAAGAGAAGAAAAAAATATATATATATAGATAACATGAGCAAAATTTCGTCTTTATTATTACATTCTTTCTCTTTTTCTTATGATTATTGTAAAAAAAAAGACTTCATATGTTTCTTAGAAAAAAAGTGTTATTTTCTCTACTTGTGTAAATCCCAAAGGTTGTTTGTCATTTGAATTCTAATTACTTGATTTTCCTATCTTGTGATCAACATTTGTTCGAATTGTTTGTTCTAAACTATCTATTCTCTCTCATTTGAGCTTTAATTGTTACAATTCCAACTCCAAGAGTGTCATCTCTCCCATAAAAATACTTTCAATGCCTGTGTAGAATTTGGAGTTAATGCCTCTATGCTTTTGAGATTTTTCGATATTGTTTGTGCTATGGCTAGTGGTAAGAAATGGATATGGTTTGGCACACACACACAACTCTGGGATTACAACTGCGTAGTTTGCATATCAGTTTCTGATTTCTTGATGATTTTCAATGTGCTTGGTTGGTTTTGATTGGTTTGACCTGATTATTCAACTTGATAATTTTCTTCTCTGCTTGAATTTCTAGGGACTAGCAATAAGCTAGTTGGGGGTTGTGGTTAGTGGTGAAAAATGCACATTCATTGATCTCAAATGTTAAATTAAATTATGTTTTAATTAATATTTTAATGTAAATAATGAAATATATTTTTACAATTGAAAATATTTAGTTTGAACTTAATTTGTTTTATTTTGCAGGAATTATGTGCTTTTTTATACAAATAAAAAGAAAGAATTAATTGCGAAAGAAAGAGATGGAAAAGTGGCGTATTTGGAAGAATAATAAAATAAATGGTAGAAAAGAAGAGGAACCCAAGTCTATACCAGGCCCAGTCCAAGAGCTTCATGCGCCAAATCTAAGATTGCTCCACTCCATGTGTACCCTAGAATTCAGCTCTTCCAATCTATTTGTTTCCATGCATGATCCCACAATTATCTCTCTTTCTGAGCTTGACATGAGGCGAAATTACACAAAATTAGTGTTGCTGAATGCAACGTCTTTGGATTCCCAGCCAAGCATGTGCATTGCTTCTATTTCAATTAATATTATTAAAAAGAATGATATTTTCATTTATTTGTCAAAGGTCAGCTTTGTAATTCTGTTTATCATTTTGATTTTATGTTATAATTGTGTCTCCAAAACACCATAAAAAGGGACCTCTTGTACATATTTGGGTGTGTAATTTTCATTAGCAAAACTATAGTAAAATTTAGTCTCATTTTGTCTATTTCTTCTCATATTTTCTCTCTAGATTATTGTGAGAATGACTAGCTCTCTAGGCTAATTTCCTAGATAAGGTAAAAGATGATCATATATGTGAGGTAAAATATTATTTGTGTTTTGATTCATCAAGTACTTAAAGTTTATACATTTGAGTAATATCATTTCTTCTATTTTTCTCTGTCTCTCTATATCAATATATTTATCTATTTAGTATCATATAGAAATAGTCATGATTTTTCTACATGAACATAATAGTACAAATATATTGATATTATAATTTTATGATTAGTCTTTTATTACATTATTGTCAATATGGTATATTGTCATTCTTAGATTTTTCATAAGATTATTTTCTATGCTCCTAAGGTGAGAATTGTTATTACTCGAATACATTTTCTTCAAGTTTTATCTTTCGATTAAATTGTTGGGAAGTGAACAATTTAATTATGTTATATGTGTGAATGAAAACCCAAATAAATGAGCCAAACATATAGGTGATTCTTGAAATCTTATAACTTTTGTGATTGAATTTTTCTACCAATTTTATTTGCTTTAATTTCATTATCAATATTTTCTCAAAAACCATCAACTTTTTATTTACTTTTTATGCTTTAAGTTCTTCCAATCACTTTTTGATTAAGATATCTCTCTGTAGATACGACCGCCCATACTACACTACAACAATCGCCTTGTGAAGACAAGCTTGGGCGTAATCATGCACCCTAGATGGCCATGCCATGGCGGCTTGCATTCAACATGCTTATTGTCATTTCCAACCTTTGCCGATCCCAGCCCTTGCGTTCAGTCTCAACATATATACATGGTATAATAATTATAGAGATTCACACATAACACTAAGCACAGATAATCAGGTTGTAACGCCCTAGTTAACCAAGAAATTTACAAAATATGTTTAAAATAGTGCTTAACTCGCTAAGGGAGTCATTTTGACTTAAATGTGTAATTGAAGACTAAGTCAAGTTTAGGTATTGAAAAGTTTGGTCAACCAAAATGATTATTTTTCTTTAAAAATATCATGTTTATAGACATGATCCAAAAAATCGGTTACAGACTGGTAAAAGATGAATGAAATACAAATTAGTCGTCTTAAGCGGCAAAACATGGTTCAACCCTAGTTCCTCCCAGGCTACCTCGGCTGTGGCGGTCAAGTAGGTTTCATATGCACACACCGCCCCTGTAGCTCTCCAACTCATGGCTGGTCTGGCTTTCCTGTTCCCTTACCTGCACCACATAGCACTCATGAGCCAAGACTCAGCAAGAAAACTTAAATCAATAAACTCAATCAACAAAAGGATATAAGCAGCCATCTTAATAGTAACATTCAGCTTAATCAAATGCGTAAACCAAGCTCACAATCAATACAAATGGTTAAGTGCAGACTACACTTCTATTTATTGTATAATGTTCCGACTTGGCGCCCCTAGGCCGAGTCCTCTAGTTTTATAGCCGACCCTGGCACGCTTAGGCCGGGCTGCGTTTTGCATGCTTGGTATCGGCCCTCGGCGTCCTTAGGCCAGCCTATACAACAGATATAATCATAAATATACACTGCACAACAAGCAATCATAGACAGCATATACAAGCATCTCTATCTAGATATTCTCTTATAAAGATATTCGCAATTATAACATATTCATTAACAAGGGTCTAAGCCCCATTCACAACCCTGGTGCAATTTTCTTACCTCAAGTCACGAGCAGCTAGCGTATGGCAACCCCGAGCACGATCCCTATCCCTGAGCCCTTGTGGTATAACCTAGTCACAACGTATTAATAGATAACCATTAAAACTTAAACCGATTACAAACTTCAAAATAAAATACAAGCCTCCGTGAGTTCGAATTCTACTAAACCGGGTAATAGAATTCATCCCAATCACTTAGGTTTGACTTCCCGAGCTTAAAAATATGTTTTGGCTATTTTCTTTAATTAAAGTTGTGGCCCAGTCCCCTAGGGTCGCGGCACGTTACAAGTCAGAGCCTAAGGATCTCTCTCTTGGAGGACACGGGCTGCGGCGTGCCCCTACCTGCGCTGCGGCGCCTGGCCAAAATTCAGAGGCTCCCAGCCTCTTTGTACACACGGGTTGCAGCTCAAGCCCAAACCCCACAAATTCTGGGGCTTTTCCTACATTTTCCCTTAACTCAATTCACCAAAAATCCATCCTAGACATAAAATAAAGCCAAAATTAAGCCTCTCCAGCATTTCGAAGAACCAAAAACAAAACAATCACACTAATAGCTAAACCAAAACTCCATCACAGCCCAAAATTCATCTCTTGAGTTCAAAACTCAAGAATGCAAAAATAAATAAATCAAAACTTAATTAACAACATGAATTGAAGCTTACCTCCTTGAGAATCATGACTCCTGAACTGAACCTCAACCAATCCCAACTCCAGCTATAAATTTCCTAAGCCAAGTTCCTCCAAGAAGCCTCAAATCCAACAAGTCTTAACCGAGAGAATCGTGAGAGAGGAAAGGAAAGGATGAGAGTGTTAATCCTTTAGCTTATGGTTTCATCTAGGCTTCCTAAGGCTTTTAGTCCAAGGGTGAAGTATATCCTTTGATAGAAAGACCATAATGCCCCTTAGTCACAACCTTATCCTTTAATGGCCCAAGGGCAAAATCGTCATTAGCCACATTTCATGCTAATCTTCAAATTGTCTTACAAATTCCCAATCAACCCTGACATACCCAATTAATCACCAAATAACTACCCGTTATCCGATAAATTTCGAATGCTCACAAGGTTCCCCAAAATACCCCTAGGCTCACCCCGAGCCAGATATTTGACCCCATTGTGACCATTCCGCTACCCGCTCACTAGGATCGTCTCGGACCACACATCTCAAATATATTTCGATAACGCTGGGGTCTCACTCACAATACATACATAATGAAAATATACCCCGACGGGTCAAAAATTACAAATATGCCCGCCTTGACAAGAACGGGCCCACATGCATAGTTAATACACATAAACATACACATATATTCATATTACCATATAAACTATTTATATCATATAATCACACACATGTTCCATTTATTCCACATATAATCTTATTATGCCCTCTAGGCACCATAATTCAAGGCACTTAGCCTTAATAGTGAATTCGAGACGTTACAACTATCCCCTCCTTATTGAAATTTCGTCCTCGAAATTTATTCAAATGTCTCAGGATACTAATCCCGCAAATCTGACTATAACCTTAGAGTCTAGTCCTTTACCTTGTTTTTTCTTTGTAACACCCCACAAGAGCGACAGTCTTATTCTGTAAGACTTTGTCTCATTTATAAAAAATTCCACTGGCTTTTCCTTGCATAGTAAATTCAACTGAAATCCTATGGTTTCCACACTCCATGAGCGGTAATACTTAACACCTCTTTCCTAGACATTGGCACCAGTAAGACCCTATTAGCCAAGACCCATATTGGGGTAAGGCTAATCTGTAGGCCCCTGGCCTAATCCTTAGTAAGATCTCAAAAGTCTATCAAATCGGTAGTCAAAACTCTTCTTTCTTTCCCAAAATATCTTATCTGTTCTAATTCACAATACTCAGAGATGTACGAAGTCTCCAACCCTGGAACTCCATGTTCCCATATTGAAATTTGTGAACTTTTATGCTCTTTCAAATGGGCAGACACTCCTGCCCTCACAATCCTAATAACTTCATTGGTCCTCCGAACCAATCCTGAACCACAATACTTCCTGTCTCTTATTTCATTATTCAGAACAAGTACTTCTCGCTCCCTATCTCACTGTATCTTATTTAGAGGCATCCTAGTCGTTAACCGACATTCATCACCGTGGCTATCCAATCAAGGGATCGTACTTATCTTAATGCCTCAAAAACTTACGCACTAGAGGTAAAATTCTCAAAGTCTAGGTCGTTCCTTCAGGTTGTCAGTCTATCTAAAGTTAACCAATAATTCTAAGTACCAATCTTATACTCATTGTCGTCTACAACCCTTTTTCAGAGCTTGGGAAATAAAGGGTCTCAGTTCGACACTATCGACTTCAGTGTCCCACGGAGACATACGGTCTCCCTTTTCCCATACACATTCTTGTGATACCCGTTCACACAAATCGAAGTGTGCTAACTTAATTTGTTGAGTCACAACTTTTCGTATCCACTTATCTTACCTGCAATTAATGTAATCCACCCTTACGGTCCACAACGATATCCTTTTGCCTTCCAATATACAAATGTTAGATCTTAACATCCATTCAATTTTTTTGGATGCAACAATTATAAGGAGGTAGTAAAAGACTCATCTAGAATCTTCACCTTAATGCCAGGTTCCACTAGATCACTCATCTGATCCTCATATCTTAACACATTCATGCTAAAATAGTAGGATTGTTAACCATTTCTACAAGATCTTCTCTTTGTATCTCATTGTTCATAGATGTATATCTGTCAACTATCAACTACAGATTCTATACCAACCCTGGTCATTACCTCGTCTGACATTACTGTAATACATCGCAAGTCATCCAACTAGCACATACCTTTCTAACTCAAGATGTCAGCCTCCAAGTTAATTTCCTCTATGCAATAAAGGATTTGCAATGTGAATCATTCATTAGTTCTAACTAGTGCCTTAGTCTCATGGTTAATCCCTTATGGGTGAAAAAACACTTTAACTCTTTATAGTAGTGCACGCACTTCTATCCCATAGGTGCCGTCATCACACCCCAATCGTGGCTATTTGGCATTACTATCAACTCGATGCCCAATGTAGAAAATTTATGTTCTTATCCCTTCATCTACTGTGAAGCACGAACAATCACCCCCTTTAGTCCACACACGGGCGCACCCTAGTCTTTCACGCACCGCACTATAATTCCATGTTCTAAACAAGGACAGTGTCCATCATGCTGTCCTCCTGCATCAGTCCATCACATGCATATTTTATTACCATAGCGTGCTAACCAACCTTTATTCTAACTTCTGAAAATATGGTACGCAACTATCCATTTAGACAAATTGTAGGTTCTTACGGTACTTCAATTAAGGTATGGATGTCCTCAAAGATGCTTCAAGTAGTAGCCGGTCTGTCTTACTGATCTCACTGTACTTTTCACTCCTTAGGCGTTCTTTTAGAAATATTCCTTACAATCTCAGTCTTAATTACCACATACATGATCCCATCACTTCCCATAACATTACCTTGAATATCCTCTAGAGAAATCAAAACTCACTCCTTCTGGAACCTTACTTGTAACCCTGCTTCCTTTGCCTTGGTACTATCAATGAAGTGGTCATTTACGTTCTGCTTCTAACTGGGAGTAGGCCGAAACATCCCTATTCAATTTGAATATGACTTGTCCATACCATTCATGTATTCTCTACTTGTCGAACTTACCTATGTCGTTGAAGCATTATTCAGTTAAGAACCTTCATTGATATTCCGTCACATCCTACTTGATGCAAGAAGTAATTCTTGAAATGTCTCTTTCCTTGATCCTCAGCTTGTAATAACCAGATCCAGGGTCAATTCCTAAGAGCATGGTCCTACCTTGCAACTAGGCGATTGAATCGTTCATTCTTAGCAAATGGTGTTGACATGTCCCATGATGGGATGCTCCGTTTGATCAACCCTCAAATCAAATACTTCTTCAACTGAACCTTTAGGGGGTGTTTGTTTTGAGTAGTTAAGTTGCCTTGGAAAGTGTAGAGGGACTTAGGATGGTGGTAATATTAAACTCTTGTGTATAAAAGGGTTCACTTTACCCTTAAAATACATGTGGGGCCCACACAAATTATTAACTTTACCCCCTTAAAATTAGAACCTAACATAGGAAGGGTTTTAGATTCTCATTCCCACCTTTACTTTACTCCATACCAAACACCCCCTTAATTCTTTCTACTGAGCTAATGCTGTTCTTCATGATGTCCCTGATACCGACCTTATCCCTGCCTTAAGCCCGTAGCGTACTCAATTCCTTAATGCAACAACAATCCCAACGATTCTTTGTGCAGCCATCTAAAACCTTATTGGCCGATCCAACTTTCATCCGGTCCAACCGGTATATTCCAAGTGGTACCTACCACAATATCTTAGCATCTTGTAGACGCAACCGGGTCCTTTCCTTTTAAACCCAGAAGTGACCATCATTTCTTACAATCCACGATTGTCCCTTATTTGGTAGACTAATCCATACCCAGGATCATATCAAAATCCTTATATGACGAACTCAATCAATTATAATGTCAACCTTTTACCAATAGTACTCTAACCCTTCTCCTGGAAGTTACCAATTTTCCTAGCATGCACTAAAATTTCAAGCCCCATGGCGTGACAACCATAAAATATGTGCCACATATCTATGTCTCTACTGAGAGATACGTTGCACCAAACTCAATCAGCTCAGTAAAAAGGAACAATAACTAGAAGGTCAATTGATCGCCTCCGAGGGACTAGACTCAAGCTCTGATTGTATCAAGGCGGACACTTGAACTGGGATAAAGTAATATGTACTTCTTGGTTCTTTTGTCTTCAATTTTGGGTAATCCTTCCCGATATGCCCCCGTTATTCAACATAAAGAATATGCCTTTACTCGGCATTCTCCCATCTGGCATCTCCTGCACTTGGCGCGTACTGGATAACTTCTCCAGACCTCATTGCCGCCCTGAATACTATGAACCCTCCTGTCAGAACTAGGAGTAGTAGAACTATCAAGGGTCTTTCTCTTTCGGTCACTAGGCCTCTGCCCCCTACCTGATCCCGTAAGTTAGGATACCATTACCTGAGTTTTCTGCCCTACGACACTCTCACTCCATGTATAATCTCCTGCATCCTCTATTACAAGGGCCCTCCCTACCACCCAAGCGTAGGTAGAAATCTTATGTACTGGAGTGATCCTAACACTCTGGGCCATCCCAGAGTTCAATCCTCGAATTAATCGCTCCTTCTGGCCCACACCTGTTGGTGTCACATCTAAAGCGAATTTAACCAACCCATCAAATTCATTGACATACCTTGTCACTATATTACCATGTGGGACTGAGTTCATAAACTCATTGGTCTTCGCAATTCGAACTGTGTCACAGTAGTATCTTTCATCGCACAATTATCTGAATTCCTCCCAACCTATCATGACAACATTCCGGGTCTAGGATACTACCTTTCACCACATCCTAGCATCTTCCCGCAGTATATACGTGGCAGAAGCCACTCTGTCATTGCCTACCGCTCCCATGTCGTCAAGGATGGATTTAATCATGCCCATCCACTAATATGCTCTGAAGAGACCCAATCCTCCCTTGAAAACTGAAGGATAATGCTTATGGAATCTTTCATACGATAATTCCCATCTGCCTCCACCCTCAGGTTGAACCAATACTAGTGTGATTGTTGCCAAGATATAAAAGTAGCATTCCCCGACGAAACCCACTATCCCAACCATCTAATCTCCTTATCCTGATCTGGCAGTTGCTTGCATACCAGCAATCATCTATTGCAAATCCCTGGGGCAGATGGAGGGTCCTGACCCCGACTATCATCTGCAACCCCCATACTAACGATACCAGCTCCAGTTGCTGCCTTGGGTACATAATTTCTGAGTTTGTCCGCAATCAATGACTTAACCTCTCAGCCTTGATATTCAATCCAGAATTATCCCACGGGCAAGGCAAAACAATCATAATAGCCACACACACAATATGCATATCAAAACACAAATCTACATTGTTCATGCATAAGTCCTATTTCCACCAAATACGTTCATACACATCATGCTTTCCATACTACCATGCAGATAAGGCACATAGGTCAATTTAAATAATTAACCACATAATCATGTCATTAGATACCAAACCATGAGTCGAGCTTATCTTTAGTGGCGAGTGTACACGCCCAACTAGTCTTCCGGAACCCTTAAACCTAGACCGCTCTGGTACCAAGTTGTAAGACCTTGATTAGCAAAGACCGTTACACTGTGAGTTTAAAATAGTGCTTAACTCGCTAAGCGAGTTGTTTGGACTTAAATGTGTATTACAAAATAAGTCAAGGTCAGGTATTAAAAATTTTCGTTAACCAAAATGATTATTTTTCATTAAAGATATTAAGTTTATACATGGGATCCCAAAAATCGGTTACAAATTGGTAAAATATGAATGAAATACAAACTAGCCATCCTAAGCGGCAAAAAAGGGTTCAACCCAAGTTCCTCCCAGGCTACCCCGGCCGTGGCAGTCGAGTAGGCCACATATGTACACACCGCCCCTGAATTTCTCCAACTCATGGTTGGTTTGGCTTTCCTATTCCCTTACCTGCACCACATAGCACCCATGATCAAAGGCTCAACAAGAAAACTTAAATCAATAAACTCAATCAACAACAGGATATAAGCAACAATCTTAACAGTAACATTTAGCTCAATAAAATGCATAAACCAAGCTCACCAATCAATAAAAATGGTTAAGTGCAGACAACACTTTTGTTTATTGTATAATTTTCAGATCTGACGCCCTTAGGCCGAGTCCTATGGGATTACAGTTGACCCCGAGCACGATCCCTATCCCTGAGCCCTTGCGGTATAACCTAGTCACAACGTATTAATAGATAACCATTAAAACCTAAACTGATTACAAACTTCAAAATAACATACTAGCCATCGAGCCTCGAATTCTACTAAAACGGGTAGTAGAATCTGTCCCGAGCACTTAGGTTTGAGTTCCCAAGTTTAAAATTTTGTTTTGGATATTTTCTTCAATTAGAGACGCAGCCCAACCCCCTAGGGTCGCAGCGCGCCCCCCTAGGGTCACAGCGCACTACAAGTTAGAGCCTAAGGCTCTCTCTCCTGGAGGATAAGGGCCGCGGAGCGCCCCTACCTGTGCCGCAGCGCCTGGCCAAAATTCAGAGGCTCCCAGCCTCTTCCTACACACGGGTCGCGACGCCTGAAGAATAGGTGTTCAACTCAAACCCCAAACCTTGAAATTCTAGGGATTTTCCTATGTTTTCCCTGAACTCAATTCACCAAAAATCCATCCTAGACATAAACTAAGGCTATAATTAAGCCTCTCCAACATTCCCAAGCACCATAAACAATACAGCCACACTAATAGCTAAACCAAAACTCCATCACAGCCCAAAATTCATCTCTTTAGTTCAAAACTTAAGAACACCAAAATAAACAAATCAAAACTTAATCAACAACATAAATTGAAGCTTACCTCCTTGAGAATCATGACCCCTGAACTGAACCTCAAACAATTCCAGCTCCAACTTTAAATTTCCTAAGCCAAGTTCCTCCAAGAAGCCTCAAATCCCAACAAGTCTCAACAGAGAGAACCGTGAGAGAGAAAAAGAAAGGCTTAAAGTGTTGATTCTTTAGCATATGGTTTCATCTAGGCTTCCTAAGGCCTTTAGGCAGCTTAAGCAGTCCAAGGGTGAAGTTTATCCTTTGATAAAAAGACCATAATGCCCTTTAGTCATAACCTTATCCTTTAATGACCCGAATTGCAAAATCGTCATTAGCCACATTTCCCGCTAATCCTCAAATCTTCTTACAAATTCCCAATCAACCCTGACATACCCAATTAATCAGCAAATAACTACCTATTATCCGATAAATTTTGAATGCTCACTAGGTTCCCCAAAATACCCTTAGGCTCACCCCGAGCAGGGTATTTGACCCCATTATAACCATTTCGCTAACCCACTCACTAGGATCGTCTCGGACCACACATCTCACATATATCCCCATAACACTGGGATCTCACTCACAATACATACATAATGCAAATATACCCTCAATGGGTAAAAAATTACAAATATGCCTGCCTTTACAAGAACGGGCCCACATGCTTATTTAATGCATATAAACATGCACATATATTCATATTACCATATAAACTATTTATATCATTCAATCACATACATGTTCGATTTATTCCACATATAATCTTATTATGCCCTCCATGCACCATAATTCAAGGCACTTAGCCTTAATAGTGAATTCAGGGCATTGCGGAATTGTGGCCGATGGGGACGTCGAACCCCAAACGGGGGGTGATTGTGATAGTCAGAATCCAGTGATCTGCAGGGTGAAAGACTGAGTAAAAAGTTGTGCAATCCCACATCTCCTAGGGAAGGTCAACTGTGATGATTCTAAGACTATGTAGGTATGGGACTACATAGTTGAAGAAGGCTTAAATGGATTGATGGGTACTACCTATGTCAACATGATGCATCTTCTTTTCAGTAGCCAATCACTTGAGAACGCCAAAGTTAAGTGTGCTTGACCTGGAGTATGTTGGGAATTGTGCCCTGAAAGCATATGTAGGAGACATTGTTTTATGAAATAAATAAATAAATTGAATTTGTTATGCATATATTTTATGGACTATATTATTCTGTGATAATATTATGTAAATATCAGAAAAATTCCTAAGTACATATATGTGATCTCAAACACGTATTGGTATGAGAGTAATGTGTTTGAGATAAATGAACTTGAATAGTTCGCAGTAAAATAAAGTTATGGATTCTTTAGATTAATTACTGCAAGTACGGTCCACTAGTATTATGAATACATGTGATCTAGATCTCGATCACTAGTGTAGTAGGACACTTTAGTGGAGGTACTTTATATATTAGAGAATATATAGATCTGGACCAGATATGTTTATTAATACTTAGTTAAATACCGTTTCAAAGTATTAATTAAATATATCATTTGATGATCATATACAAATAGATCTTAATCCTGAAGTTACTATGAACTCATATTTATGTTATATGAGTTCTTTGATTCACTCGTTAGGGTCTGTCAGAATGATCAGGCTAGAAACTCTTGTTTTGGGAACTAATTATTGTAAATGGCTGGGGACATAGTATACAGATATGGAATCTATACCTTCTCGTAAGAGATTGAATAATAGTTCTCTTAATGTTTGACTTTTGGGACTGAAAAGGTTATTGAGCTCAAATTCATAATTTAGTTATGAATTAACCTTCACTGGTAAAGTCAATGGTACTTAAGGAAACAAGATATAATTAAAAGGGTAAAACAGTAACTTTATTCCCGATTAATTATGAACCATTATTTGAGGGTTAATTTTAATGTAATGATTATATCAATGGATGCTTTATTTTATAAAGTACTCAGTAAATGAAATATCTATAATTACAAGAGTGCAGTCTCATATTTATAGTGGAGTAATCATGAGATTAATAAATTAAGATTATTTAATTAAAGAGTTTAATTAATAATCTAAAATTTATTGGTGCTTGGAATTATAGGTCCGTAGGTCCTCACAACGGCTCTATCAACACTATTCAAGGCAAGAGTTGATATAAAGGGAAAAATGGTTGAAAGACATATTTAAGAAGAAATTTGTTCTTCGGGCCAAATATGCAATTATGTGATAATAGTGATTACTTAATTAATTACAAATTAGTTTTAATTAAAAAAATTAATTAATATTTAATTATTTTGTAATTATTGAAATTATACTAAATGATAATGAATTAATTATAATTTTCGAAATTATAATAAATTAAATATTTTATTTCAAATTTTATATTGGTATTAGTTAATTAGTAGCATTAATTAAATATCTTTATTTGAGTGAGAGATAATAATATGATAAGTTCAAAATAGATTTTAATTTAAAAGATTGACATTTATTCAAACAATTAATTATATTTGATAATTAGTTAAAAAGATATTTAATTCAAATTTGAATGTTAGATTTTTATCTGACAAAGTAGTTTGAAAAAATAATTAAATAAAAATAGAAAAATCAAATATCCTTAAAATATAGGGTGGTACACGACCATACACAGTCCATGGACTATGTGTGGCATGTACAGCATAATTTTCAGGGATAGATTTTTTCAATTTTATTTAATTAATTAATGAAAAATTCAAAAATTAGATTTTGGATATTTTCATTAATAAGATAATTAATTAATTAAAAGATAAATTGTAAGTTGGTTACAGATTTATTTTTTAAATTTATATAATTTCTAATTAAGTTAGACTTATCATAAAATGGAAAACATAGTCATTCGCTATGTGAAAAGAATGATACTTTTCTATCTCTCCCTAAAAAGATACAGAACTGTAGATGCTCAAAACTCCATGCTTGTGAAAGATCCAAAGCACATGCCAAGGTCCCCCAAACGCCTAGACACCTACTTTTGCCACGAAACCCATGGGACATCATCTTCCCGCAAGGAGGCACATGAGGCTATTCTCGGCATGCCTAGCATCCATGCACCTCGACAGAACTTCTCAGCGTGTTGAGCACCCATGCACCCAGCGAGGCCTCGCCTCGCAAAGAGCCCCTCGCGCGTCACCTGGGATCTGCGCGCGCTGGCCTCGCGACGCCGCCTGGGATATGCGCGCGCTAGCCTCGCGACGCCACCTGGGATCCGCGTGCGAGTGGCCTCGCTCCAAAGGGCCTCGCACCCATAAGGGCCTCGCCCGAGGGCCTCGCATGCATGATGGCCTCGTCCCAAAGGGTCTCACCCAAGGGCCTCGCGTGTATGATGGCCTCGCCCAAGGGCCCCGTGTTCATGATGGCCTCGCCCCAAAGGGTCTCGCCCAAGGGCCTCGCGTGAATGATGGCCTCGCCCAAGGGCCTCGCGTGCATCATGGCCTCGCCCCAATTTGTAACCGAATCGGGAGGAAGGGTGTTGAGCCATGATCTAGCTCGGTCCCTTAAAGAGAACGGGAATAACTTCAGCCTCAATGCCTCTTCACTTACTCCTTGTAGCTTGAAAGAATCGCTCACCTCCAAAAATGAGCGAAGATGGAGATGAGGATCTTCCGTTGGATTCCCACTAAACTGCCCCACGGTTTGGAGCATTTGAAACATGACCGGTTTGAGCTCAAACTGGGGTGCTTGTATTTCGGGCCTCACAATGCCTGGATTGAGCTCATTAAACATGGGGGCAGCGTATTCCCGTATTGCTCTGGCTCTATCATCCGCCAAAACAATAGGATTAATTACATTCTGGGCATCCCCTTCGTCATCAACATGTTCAGCCATAGTGCCTCGGCTTTTAGCCTTTTGAGCCTTTCTCCTTTTTCTGAAAGTACGTTCAATCTCGGGGTCAATAGGAGCAAGTTCAAAGTCGTCTTGTTTGTTCATGCACTAGATGAAACCTGAAAGTATACAGCCAGAACAAACAGATTTAAAAACAAACAGAAATAAATTGCAAAATAGCTGATAATACAAAATTTTAATTTTCAATCCCCGGCAACGGCGCCAAATACTTGTTGCGTAGATTTAAACAATTAAAATGTGCAAGTGTACACAGTCGGCAACAAGTAATATAGTAGTAAGTTGAGTATCGTCTCCACAGGGATTGCAAAATCAAGCAAATTTAAAACCAACTAATCAACAATTTAAAATTAAAGGAAGAAATTATGAGAATGATTGTACTATCAATCTGAAATTAAATGACTGCAATTAAATCTATTTAAAAATATAACTAAAATGATAGCAAAATTGAATTCAAGAAAAAGTGTCTATGGATTAATAGATCTGAATAGCTATTTCCCCCTATGTTAATCTGCCCAGTTGTTACAGCATTCGTTCAGCAAAGTTGCACAGAGTTAACAGAATTCTAAGATAAGCACGTGAGATTTTCCCAAAATTCAGTGAATTAATTCTACAACTTGATTTAATACATTCCTATATTTAATCAGGTTGCAAAACAGCAATTACACACCAATTCTCTAGTTATACAAGGTAGCAAAATATTCCTATTTTACTCACTAAGAACAACCTAAACATGGTAATTCTCTTGCATCATCTAAGTTATTTCCACTAGATATAACCTTTCCAGAATCAGATCTAGCTAAGCAAATTGTTAGTCATGGCCAGTAATTAACAATCATTTACATTCAGCTCACTTGAATGAACAAAGGCAAAGTTGCTAAACTCCTGCATTCTCATTAATTAATCACAACATAGGGGTCCATAGCTATTCAAATCTCAAAAGGATTAGCTCATGTTCAAACTGATAATTACAACCCAAAACAGAAATTGTTCATCCATAGCAAATATTAAGTTCACAAATTATAGAATCAAGAGTATGCAATACAGAAAAGGAAATATAGAAGAAAGAGAAGAAGTAGAATCGGGTTCTAGAGTCCTCCTCCTTCCTTGGCCGTGGGTCTCCTCTTATGGGTACTGCCTTTTTCTGTGTATATCTCTCTGCATCAGCTATTTTTCCTCTTTCTTCTCTTTTTTGCTGAATAATCTTCTGTATTCCTCTTTCACTATTACGGCTGTACTTAGTTGCCTCCACCCTTGGGTACAATTTTTCCTTTACCCTAATTAGAAAGCCCATTTTCTTCTCCTTGGTCCACTAGTCCACTCCACATCAGCCAGATGACCTAACTTTTAAGTGACTGCCACATAAGCGCTGAGTTAAATGAAGAAAGGCCAGCTGGTATTTTGTCCACGTCAGTCTTCATTTTCCAGATTTGCTAACATTTTGGCCTACAGCATTCGAGCAGCAATTCCAACTTTCTGTCCCCTTTTTCTTTTGATTCCCTTGGCGAGTTTAAGGTTCCTTTCCTAGATAACAAAACACACATATTTACATAAATATTTACAATTACTACCAACAAATCACAAGACTCTTGAATTAACACACTAATTAGAAACTAAAGGTAAAAACTAAACAAACTTACAATTAACAACACCCTCATTACTCTTTTCACCCAAAATTTAAGTTCAAAGTTAATAAAAATAACTCTAAATCATAGAGTTATCACATAGCTCTCCAAGGTGAAGGAGTATTTGGACCAGTTCGAAAAATACACGATAGAACAGAACCCCAGGGAGCAGAATACGAACGTCGATGCACTCGCGAAACTCGCCACCACGTGAGACGAAGATACGCTTGAGTCTATACTGGTTGAATATCTCCACAAGCCAAGCATAGCCGAAGAGAGAATCAACACGGTCAAGAGCTCCAAGGAGCCATGGTTTGCCCCCATTAGGAGGTACTTGAATGATGGGACCTCACCCTTGGACAAGAAGGAGGCCCGCAGACTGGCCTACAGAGCCGTCCAGTACACCCTAGTAGACGGGATCTTGTATAAGAGAGGCTTCTCTACCCCACTCCTGCGGTGCGTTGATAAGGGAGAAGCGTCAAAAATTTTACAAGAGATACACGAAGGGGAATGTGGGAACCATGTCGGGGGGCAGTCCACGGAAAAAAAGGCCGTATGCCAGGGGTATTATTAGCCTACCATGGAGAAGGACGCGAGTGACTTAGCGAGAAAGTGTGACAAGTGCCAGAGACATGCGACTTACCCACGGCAGTCACCAAATGAGCTGGTGAGCATGACCAGCCCGTGGCCTTTTACTGTGTGGGGGATTGACTTGATAGGGGCACTGCCAACCGGGAGAGGAGGAGCCAAGTACGGGGTGGTAGCGGTCGACTATTTCACTAAGTGGATGGAAGCGGAGCCTTTAGTCAATATAATGGCTAAGCAGATCACCACCTTCATCAACAAATATATTGTTTGCTGATTCGGAGTACCTTACAAGATCATATCTGACAATGGAATGCAATTTGAAGGAGGAGTGTTCGAGGACTACTGCAAGGCAAAAGGAATCAGGAGGAGCTTTTCCGCAGTAGTACCCCCCCAAGCTAATGGGCAAGTAGAGGCCATCAACAAGATCCTGAAAAGGAACTTGAAAACTAAGTTGGAGAAGTTGAAAGGGGCCTGGGTCGAAGAACTCTTGAATGTGCTCTGGGCCTACAGGACCACCCCCCATTCCACCACTGGGGAAACACCCTTCGCCTTGGCCTACAACTGCGAGACTGTCCTTCTGGTAGAAATGAAGGTTAACTCCTTTTGCACACAAACATACGATGACCAGGCTAACACCACAGCGTTGGTCGAGAACTTGGACCTGCTGGAAGCCAAGAGAGAAAGGGAACAATTAAGGCTGGCTACGTATCAGCAACGGGCAGCGAGGTATTACAATTCAAGGGTGCGGGAGAGAAAGTTCAAGGTAGGAGACTTAGTATTGAGGAAAGTACTCCCCAACACACTAGACCTGGGGGCAGGGGTACTGGGAGCGAACTGGGAAGGACCCTACCAGGTCGCTCAGTGCATACCACCAAACACCTATAAGCTGGCGCGCATGGACGACACTGTCGTACCTCGAGCATGGAATGCGGAGCACCTCAAGAAGTACTACCAGTGAGACTTCCACATCCAGTGCAAGCAGTATCCGTGCTTTGTTTGTTACGTGTTATGTTAGTTCAATAGACAAGAATCAAGGAGGGTGCCTAGATAACCTCCCAAGAAGATGTAACCTTTTCATATATATATACATATCATTGTAACCTGCCTACTATGAATGAAACTGTTCACATCTTCGCATGCTATTTTTTTCCTTTATGTGATCATCAATCAAAGTGCCTGTCGAGATAAACTTCACCAGACACTTGGGGGGGGGGGGGGAATAGTGGCCCGTGAAGGCAAAGCATACAGCAAATAGGAGGATCCTAAAAAGGACCCTCTATTAGGAGGATCCTAAAAAGGACCCTCTATCAGGAGGATCCTAAAAAGGACCCTCTAGCAGAAGGATCCTAAAAAGGACCCCTTGCATCAGAGCCTTAAACAAATTCTTTTAAAAAGGAATGCAATTCGTGGTGAACCCTAACAAACAGGGAAGAGATCTTGCAAGACATCTCCTGAAGTTCACAAGGATTAGCTACCCTTATGAACATCAAGGAGGCCAAAAGGTCCAATAAGCCTAGAGCGGCCACCAATCCGTCTAGCCAAAAAGGGTCCTAAAAGAGGCCCTTGCAAAAATAGTACTATGAATAATGACGAGAAGGACGCTTCTCGCAAAAAATAATAAGCACGCGCAAAAATATATAAAAGGATAGCTAGAACCCAATGGGTCAATATATCCTTATAAAACTAATCAAGGGGCACCAAAAAAGGACCCATTGAACCCTTTCACACGGACTCCAAAGGACCTCTAGCCTGATAAATAAAAGAGGAGAACCTACCAAACCCCATCATACGGGCTCAAAAAGACCTCAAACACAGAAGATTAAGGGATGAATAACCGCATATGTATATATTAAAAAAGAGTCTTAGTAACATGGCAAGATTTAAAAAAAAAAATTATTACAAGCACAACAAGGCTCAAATGAGCATACACCCACAGCGGGCTAACTGGCAAAGATTATGAAATAACGATCTCAGGACCTCCTGCCCTGGGCGTTCCACCCAGCTGCCCGGGCAACGGCATGCTCACTAAATGAGGAGAAATCGAAGTTTGGATCCTGCCTCCATACACCATAGAGGGCGCGCTCTATAGACCTATACTCAATTGTTGCCATGTCTGCCTCTGAGGAGGCAACCCTCTCCTGCGACGAAACTACATCAGCCTTAGCAACCTCAAGTTCAGCCTTTAGGGAAGCGACCCTCTCCTGCGATGCAGCCCCGATAACCTTGGCACCCTGGAGTTTGCCCTCTAGGCTGGTGACCCTTTCCTGCAACATCATGGCCTTGACAACCACCTTCTTCTTCCTTTTTAACGAGGTAGAAATTTTTTCCTGGGCCTTCTCTAGCCTAGACTTGGTTTCATCAAGCTCTCTCTCAAGCTCCTAGACCTGGGCCGCAAGACAGTCCCTCTCAGTACTCGATGCGAAAAGGTTGTGAGCCGAGTCGGCAAACCGCTGAGCCACGGTATAGGCCTGCACAAGAAAGATAACAACAACAATGATATGTAACAAAAAATAATAATAATAAGGCCGACACAAGATGCATGAACTCACCCAAGCAGTAGAGCGCGCTAGAGTCTCCCCAAGGTCCGACATGGTGAAACTCCCAAGACCACTCCAATCAACTTCGGGGAGGTCTGAGGCGATTTGGATATACCGTCGCCCGTAAGAGGCCGCCATGCGACCCACCCAGGGCGCCCCTTCCGAATCAAGGGTACCTGGCTGGGTAAGGACAGACGACCCGCTCGCCGAAATAGGAGGGGGCGCAGGAAAATTGGAAAAATGAGCTCCCGGTAGATCAGAAAGTGGTGCAGGAAGATTGGGAAAGTAAGCCCCCGATGGACCGGGGTCGAGGGGAGCCTGAGGACAAGCGTCGAATTCCACGGGGTCGGGGCAAATAAAATGCCCCGGTATGGCCTGTTGACCTTGGGATTGGGAAGCCATGTCCGGGTCGAAAGGGACAAAGGGAGGACATCCCCCGGGGGACGAGGATAGCTGGAAAGGTTGCCCGTGTTTAAGGGAGACTCCCTCCGGCACTTCCTCAGCCTCACCTTCACCCGGACAAGGCTCAACCGAGGCAGCCTTCATCCTCTTTGACCCAGGAATAGTCCACAGCAACCTAGGATCTGAAACCAGGGACAGCCTATGAAGGTTAAGATTTTCCGTAGTGAATAAGCATGCAGCCTTTTTCACGGCGGGGTCAACATTGATAAGATCGTTCACGGCGTTCGCTTCCAGCCCAACAAGTATGGCGAACTGCTCTGCACGATCAACACCATTGTCAACACAAACATGAGTTATAAAACAATAAATTTCAACAAAAAAAAGAAATAATAAAAGGTGGCTCGAGGTACTTACTGGGAGCGGAACGGAAGTGCTCACGAACAGAAAGTGGGCCTTTCACAAAGAAAAAGTTCTGCTTCCAGGACCCCGGGTTGGACACTGGGCCATCTATCAGAGGGAGTTCATTATTGGATTTTTACAGGAAATAGAAGCCCTTGGATTTGGGAGGGGGCATGAGATTGTACAGGAAGTCCACGTCTAGGGCCGTAGGAGCAAGTTCGACAAGTTCCATAAACACGATGAAGAGGCAGCTCAAGGTCAGCCAACTGTTAAGTGGCAGCTAAAGTGGAGCGAGGTCAAAATAGTTGTGAACCGCAACAAAGAACCGGTGTAATGGGATGGTACCACCCGCCTTTAGGATATGCTCGCTAAGGGCCATGAAGCCAGGATCAGGGCAGTTAGCCCGACACTTGTCCGAAGGGGTGTATAATGCGTACTCCGGGGGAACACGGTAGTGCTCTACAATTTCCCTCAATTTATTTTCAGACACGTGGGACACCAGGGTGGATGCCAATAGGGGGGCTTCATCCCGTTCATTAATGGACACCTGTCATCGTCCTCCCATCGGCATATTTGCAAAACCAAAAGAAAAAGGTGAGGAAGAGACAGAACACTTGACCCTCCATTTTCTCTTCCTAGCAAGAGTCTTCCACCGGGGCACCGGCTGCGAAAGCGCTAAGCTAGGGAAGATCGAAAATAAGGACTGAAGATAAGCAAAAGCGGCCCCATGACAGTCATCAGGCAAGGATGGGCTAGAAGTCTCAGGTGGAAGATGTCCCTCCATAAACTCCAACTCCCCCTGCAAATCTAAAAGGGTCACCCTAAGGCTCGCTACATGGTCACTAAGGTCAGGAGGGAAAGGTGCTCCATCTCCCCTCAACACCGAGTCAATTTCGCTCTCTACCACCCAAATTTTACACCTAAGTTCAGCCATGTGCTCAAGATGACAAATTCGGGCCTGCCTTAAGGTGTCATGGTCTTGGTAAGGGTTTTCCTCAGGGGACTCTGAGTCTAAAGACAAGTTAACAAACTCAACCCCCGGAGGAATGCCGAAAGGACCGTCACTTGCCATGAGACCTCGTACTGAAAGCAAAAAGGGTTCATGTATAAATGAGAGGACTACTACAAAACACAAAGGAATGGGCTCAAAACTTCTGGGCACAAACACTCTAAATGACCTGCTACGGGGTGTGAATAAAGGGGCATGCCTCATAGCTAACTCACGACGGGCTCAGGCCAAAGTACCCCATCCCGAGTGGTGCTAATGTGGACCCAATAAACATAAGGGAAAAAGATAATATACCTCTAGGAGGAAAAATGAGATGCTGTCGTGGTCAAAAGGAGGTTGGGGGCCAAAAGTACCGTCACGGTCAAAAAGAGCCAAATGGTCGAAAGTACGCGTCTGCAAAAATAAACAGAAAAGATGTGTTAGCCTCCAAATATATGAAGGGATATAGACATACCAAAAATTAGCTCAAATATATATATATATATATAAAAAGGAGGAAGCTATAGCAAAAGGGAGGTTGTGGGGGATTGAACCCCTTACCTCTTGAAAGGAGCAAGGATCTAAATGCCACTAAGCTAAGGAGATGAAGTGTAGATAATAGGCTTGGCATGGGGGCCTATTTATAAGAATTAAAGAGAAGAGTCTACCAAAGCACCTAAAGTTCCTCTCCTAGACTGGGGGGCAAGTGTAGATGCTCAAAACTCCATGCTTGTGAAAGATCCAAACCACATGCCAAGGTCCCCCAAACGCCTAGACACCTACTTCTGCCATGAAACCCATGGGACATCATCTTCCCACAAGGAGGCACATGAGGCTATTCTCGGCATGCCCAGCACCCGTACACCTCGAAGGAACTTCTCAGCGTGTTGAGCACCCATGCACCCAGCGAGGCCTCGCCTCGCAAAGAGCCCTTCGCGCGTCACCTGGGATATGCATGCGCTGGCCTCGTGACGCCGCCTGGGATATGCGCGCGCTGGCCTCGCAACGCCACCTGGGATCTGCGCGTACGTGGCCTCACTCCAAAGGGCCTCGCACCCATAAGGGCCTCGCCCGAGGGCCTCGCGTGCATGATGGCCTCGCCCCAAAGGGCCTCACCCAAGGGCCTCGCGTGCATGATGGCCTCGCCCCAAAGGGTCTCGCCCAAGGACCTCGTGTGTATGATGGTCTCGCCCCAAAGGGCCTCGCGTGCATAATGGCCTCGCCCCAAAGGGTCTCGCTCCAAAGAGCCTCGCGTGCATGATGGCCTCCCCCCAAAGGGTCTCGCCCAAGGGTCTCGCGTGCATGATGGCCTCGCCCCAAAGGGTCTCGCCCAAGGGCCTCGCGTGCATGATGGCCTCGCCCCATAAGGTCTCACTCCAAAGGTCCTCGCACGCATAAGGGCCTCGCGTGCATGACGGCCTTGCCCCAAAGGGCCTCGCCCAGGGGCCAACGCGCGTAGGTGCTCCCACAGCCTCACGCCTCGCGGCCATGTTGCTTTGAAGGTGAATATGACACCCTACGCCTCGCGGGTGCACACGGTGCCAGGACCTACCCACGTCCTTGCAAAACCTCACTAGCCTTATAACATGCTATACCCACCTCATAGAAAAGGCCCTACGTCACTTGGTGAGGTTGGGGCCACCAACGAAATGCACTCTCTTCAATTAGCCAATTGGGACCACTTACAAGAAGGCCAACCAGATATGTCGTTCAAGGTGGCCCACAAGAGACAAAAAATACGAACATGGTACCTCTAAATAGGTACGTACATGCCTACAAGGATTAAGGGACAGACCTGACACCTGTACCCGACAAGTAGTGTCCGTTAGGGGTAGTACGAGGAATGGCAACACCACCTCCACGTCTCTGACATGCACCAGAACCGACCACCACTCTCCCAACACCACTACACCTAATACCACTCTCTTGAGAATGTACTTGTGTACCATCTGGTCCCCTAAACCACACTGTATCAAGGGTCATAAGAGCCCACTATAAAGGGAACCCTTCTTCAACATTGAAGGGGGTTGGAAAAAACACTGTAGCATTACACCATAAGAAATACAAATTCAGTTCACCATTTTTCTTCTGCAAGTGTTCTTTGAGTTTCCAATTAGATCTTTAAAGTTTTTCTTTTGATAATCTCTACGTTTCTATTTTTCTAACATAACTTGGTTGATGAGTTCTCACTGTCAACAAGAACCAATTTCAGGCCTTATTCTTTTGATCTCATGTATTGAGTACATCAAGTAGAATCAGAAATTATCCATCATTTATTCTCTAAGTGCCCACACACTTCTTGAGGTGTAGAGAACGTTGTGGAAGATCTTGGTGTGAGTACCTGGGAGTAGCTTGGATATGAAGTTCGTTCAACTTACGAAAAGATTGCAAGGACACTTGATAGGCATCAAGAGATATGTTTTCTATTTACTTGCTAATGTATGTATATTAATGGATTCGCATATTTAAAGGTAGTTTAAATATGTTACAAAAATTTTGTTGTACACTAGGCCAACCCAGCAGTTGTAACGCCCTTGGCAGCCAAGACCATTACACTGTGTATTTATAAAGGTGCAAGACTTGCTAATCAAGTCATTTAGTTGTAAATGTGATACTAAAACGATTAATGAACTAGGGTTAAAAGGTTTTGGTCATTAAAAGATACATCTCATATAAATAAACGGTTTGAACATGGGATCCCAAAAGAAATAACGTTTGAAGAACAATTTACAAAATTTCAAGTTATAAACTGTTATATTATTTTATAATATAATGTAATATTATATTATTTTATAATATAATGTTTTAGATTAAATAAATGTGACATAGAGTGTCACATATTGTAATATATAATAGAGAGTTACATTATTTAGATATATGTGAAATATCCAAATATGTAACATATTTGGTGTTACAAATTTAATCACAAATTTGTAACTTTCAAATATTACCCATTATTGTGTAAATTTTTTGCTACACAATATTGAGATGAATTTCTTAAAGTTGTAAGAGATATGACTGTTAGAGATATGATTTTAACTCCCATAATGTGTATGGAAGTTACAAAATCAAGTGGGAATGAATTTGGAACGCTTTGGCAAAGTTAGAAAATTGGTTGCTGAAAAATGTCTTGGGCCGCGACCTAAGAGGAAAAAACACATAATGGGCCGCGGCCTGTGTTTTTCAGGCCGCGGCCTAAGCGAATGACAGTATTTTCCAAACTTCGGTTTTATCCAATTTTGAACATTTCCAACAGCCAAGTAACTCCCAAATCTCTACTTTAATTCCATAAACATCCAATTAATCATTGGTAACATCCATGGGGGTTGGTGGAGTTTGAAATTCAAAGGGTGTCTCAAAGCTCTATAAATAGGAGCCTATTGCTCACTTGAAAGACACAAATTTTCTATCCACTAGAGCACTTGGCTAGAAATACCTTGAGGCTTGATTATTCCAGAAAGCATTTCCAAAATCTGTGAGAGATCTCTTAGTGCTTGAGTTAAGGGGACATAAGCTTTTGGACAAAGGTTTCAAACCTTGTTCAAGTTGGTGATCCCCAACACTCTTCACTTTGGTTGTGTGAGTGAGAGTTCTTTGTTCTTTGTTCATTGTTCTTGTTCTTTTATTCTATTGCTTTTCATTTCTTCTATTATTCTCTATTTACTCTTTTATATGTATCTTTTGTTTTAGAGTTGTAATCTCATCTATATTTTTCATTCTACTACTTCTAGTTTATTTGTTCTTTTTATCTTAGAGTTGTATTTTCTACTTCTATCATCTTCTACTTCTCTCTCTATATTTACATGTATTTTTTGTCATAGAGTTGTAACACTTTTTAATCAATAATTATTTATTTATAATATTTTTTCTAGAGTTGTAAATTTCTTAACATTTCCACTGAGGCAAATATATATATTTTCATAACATTCAAAAGCTTAACCCTTTGTTTGTTTCAATGGAA
Organism: Humulus lupulus; assembly: GCF_963169125.1. Classification (NCBI taxonomy): domain Eukaryota; kingdom Viridiplantae; phylum Streptophyta; class Magnoliopsida; order Rosales; family Cannabaceae; genus Humulus; species Humulus lupulus. The sequence goes on along the minus strand of NC_084800.1, from coordinate 175,088,437 downwards.
GGTGAGACTATCAAGATCATGAATCAAGACCTAGTGAGGTTGGATAGGTTTGATGGATCCAATTGAACTAGGTGGTAAGACAAGGTGAGTGTAATTTTATACACTGTCTCATATAATAGTGATGAAATTTATTTCAGGTATTAGCATGTTTTCAAATGATGATATATGAATAATTGTGTAGATGTTAACATGTTAATACAATATGAGATACATTGTAACATAGTTGACAAATCTATTTGTGAAAGTTAATGTGTAATTCTTAGAAATGAACTTTTGACAACCTCTACATAATGTAGGGATTGTTAATCTTATGTGTATGCTATATGTGAGATAGTAGTACATACTTTTGACATGAAAATTATGTTTTGAGAATTTATAAAGCATGATAATTAGGTAGTTTTTGACATGCCTATATATTGATTTTATGAATCAATAGTATATATCAATAGGTGGATATGTGAATTATTATATGATATTTGTGATATACTTACAATATAATTATGAGATTCAAAATGCATGCTAATATGATGGATATATGTTGACAATTATGTGGAATTTCTTTGAGACATAATTATGTTAATATATAAAAGTATTTTGATATATACATGAGAATTATCATGATTATTATGGTGTGCCATATAATATGATTATTAAGGTGATAATAATATAAATATATATTTTATCATTTATTATTGCAATGTGATGAGTTACCATTTATTTGGTAAATAAAGAGAATTATTTGAGAAATTAAAATTTCTCATTTAAGGGTTGATCATCTCAACTTATGAGATAAGAAAAGATGAACCTAAGGGGGTCATATCTTTTGATATGTGTCTTGCTATTGCAAGAAAATGGATTAAGGGGATCCTAAATTATGGGATGACATATTGACCTATAGACTTGGAGTCTAAAAGTGTGTTCAAAAGAGAAAATATTTGAGAATTATTTAGTGACAACAATTCTCAAATATTCAATGTCTCAATGAGGTGACATTACAAAATTAGAGAAGCAATTTTGAATCTTTATACCAATAGTGAATAAGGTTGAAGAGAATTTTATTCATTCTTGTTAAAGATGGTGATATGTTTTAAATTAATCTCAATAAGGAGATAATTTTAAACCAAAGCATTAGAAATCAAAGTGTTTAAATAAATCATTGAGGGTTTATTTTCTTCTATTTAACTATTTAAAAATTGACATCTTCAAATTTATTTTGAGGAGAAAATCAATTGATGTCAACATGATGTTTTCAAAAGAATCTCAAAGAGACTCTTAGAAAATGCACAAAAGTTGTTTAAGTGATTTTGAGATTATTTAGACAACTAAAAGTTAAATTAGTGATTATTTTCTTGAGAAATTTTCACATGGTGTTTTAACTAGAGGTGGTCAAAGGTATTTTCTTACTTTTATAGATGATTTTAGTAGATATACCTATGTGTTTCTTTTAAAGCATAAAGATGAAACTTTTGATGCTTTTAAATTATATAAATTAGAAGTTGAAAATCAACTAAATAAAAAGATTAAGGTGCTAAGAAGTGATAGAGGAAGAGAGTACTTCTCTAATGAATTCAATAAATTTTGTGAAGAAAATGGTATAATTCATGAGTGCACCGCACCTTATACACCACAACACAATGGTGTTGTCAAAAGGAAAAATAGGACTTATCTAGAGATAATAAATTCTATGTTGGTGTTTTCTAAGTTGAACTTCAACTTATGGGGTGAAGCACTTTTAACCGCTTGTCACATTCTTAATCGAATACCGATGAAGAAAAATGAGATATCTCCATATGAGTTATGGAAAGGAAGAAAACCCAACATAGGGTACTTTAAAGTGTGGGGGTGTCTTGCATATTGAAAGAAAAACGAACCTAATAGAACAAAGTTAGGTTCAAGAGCCATAAAGTGTGCTTTTGTTGGTTAGGCCAACAATAGTAAAGCTTATAGGCTATTATACTTAGAGTCTAATATTGTGATTGAATCTAGAGAAGTTGAATTCTTTGAAAACATGTTATGTGACAACAATTCTCAAGCTTCAACATCTCAAAAGGATAATTTGTTATATGAGAACAATTCTCAAGCTTCTACATCCAAAATCAATTCTCAAGAGGAGAATTCTCAAAAGAATGTAAAGCAACCCTTTGAACTTAGAAGAAGTCAAAGGCTAAAAAATAATGAGAAAAGTCTAGTAGTGGAAGAGATAGATTCTCAACGAATTTCATTCTACATGGTAGAAGGAAATAGAGAGGAAGTCATTAGGAAAATTCTTATTGTACTTCTTGTTGAGAATGGTCCTAAGACTTATAGAGCAGCTATGCAATCAAGAGATAGTGCATTTTGGAAATAAACCATCAATGATGAGATGGATTCAATTCTTTCCAACAACACTTGGGAATTGGTAGACCTCCCACTGGGGTCTAAGCCAATTGGGTGTAAGTGGGTATTTAGGAGAAAATACCACACTAATGGCACTATCCAAACCTTTAGAGCTAGATTAGTAGCTAAAGGGTTTAGGCAAAAAGAGGGTATCGATTATTTCAATACCTTTGCACCTGTTGCAAGAACAACTTCTATAAGAATTTTGTTCGCTTTAGATTCTATACACAACTTATATGTTCATCAAATGGATGTCAAAACGACATTCCTTAATGGTGACCTCAATGAGGAGGTCTATATGGAACAACCCGAAAGGTTTGTCCTACCAAAATAAGTACATAAGGTGTGTAGACTTGTAAAATCCTTATATGGATTGAAACAAGCTCCTAAGCAATGGCATGAGAAATTTGATCAAGCCATCATGTCTAATGGGTTTAGTCATAACAATGGAGACAAGTATTTGTATTCCAAAACTTGTAAGGGATATGTGATCATTGTTTGCTTATTCTAAGTAATAGCATGAAAGGGATAGAAGAAACAAAGAGGTTTCTATCCTCAACCTTCAAGATGAAAGATCTTGGAGAACTTGACACCATACTTGGTGTTGACCCACGATTTGGCCAACTGACACGGATTCAAAATATGAATGATATGGACAAATATAAAGAGAATAATATAATGACGAAAGTAAAGAAAACACAGCAATTTATAGTGGTTCGGCCCCAGGATCTGGTAATGACCTACGTCCACTTAGAATTATATTGATATGAAATCAGAAGTGCGATCAGAGAACTTGGGTTCAATGAGTTTCAGCACTTCTCTTAAAGCAATACAAGTGTTTTAGGAGAATTCTATCTCTCTCTATGGTTTTTTCTAGTTCAAAGAAAAGTCCCCTCCCCTTGAGCTATATCTTTCTATTTATAGGCTCACAGAGGATTACAGAATATTGTTGCCGATATTGTCCCCTGAATAGTGGGATATTCGGAAGATTGCATGAGATAAATTCGGGATTCACAAAGATCTTCTCACAAATGTTGCTTTGCCAGTGGGACCACCGACCAGTCTGGTCGTGGAAAAGATAGGCTTGTCATGCTTCTGGTGTGTCTCCTGGTCGATACTCTAGTAGATGTTTTCAGGCATCAGCCACGTATCAAGAAATTATTCGCCACGTCTCCAATGCTAATTTACCTGATAACACTTGGTATCAAAGTAAAGAAACATAGTGGGGGTTTTGCGTTAGGGCAAGCTCGCTTTGTTGAGAAAGTATTGAACAAATTTAACCATCTCAAGGTTAAAGATGTCAATACTTAATTCGATCATAGTGTAAAACTAGAAAAAAATGAAGGAAGAGCGGTGGCTCAATTGGAGTACGCTAGTGCTATAGGGAGTCTAATGTACGTTGCCCAATGTACTAGACCTGATATAGCATTTACGGTGAGTAAACTTAGTAGGTTTACAAGTAATCCAAGTGTGGATCACTTGAAGGCGATTGGAAGAGTCCTAGGTTATCTCTAGAAAACCAAAGGACTAAGCCTTCATTACTCCAAATTTCCTTCAATCTTAGAAGGATATACAGATGCAAGCTGGATATCCAATCTTGGGCACAACTTGTCCACAACTGGTTGGGTATTTACACTTGGTGGGGGTGCAATTTCTTGGGGTTCCAAGAAACAAACCTGTATATCTCATTCCACTATGGAAGCAAGGTTTATATCTCTAGCTGCTACCAGCAAAGAGGTCGAATGGTTAAGGGATCTGTTGATAGAGATACCCCTAATCAAAGAGAATGTATCCACTATATCGATACATCGTGATAGCCAAGCAACATTGGCTAGAGCATACAACGGAGTGCATAATGGGAAGGCTAGACATATTAGTCTAAGACATGGATATGTAAGAGAATTGATTCAAAGAGGAGTTATCTCAATATCCTACGTGAGAACAAGTGAAAATCTGGCGGATCTTTTCACTAAGTCACTAACGAGGGATTTACTGGCTACATCATCTCGAGGGATGGGAATTAAACTCCCTAAAGAGATTCACAATTGATGGTAACCTATCTTAACACTAGTTATTTAACTAGTGTTAGGTCCAATAGGTAACAACTAGTCAATCAAGTGAATATTAGTTGTACTCAAAACAAGTCCCATCTGAGATATTGAGTACTTGTGAGTTACCAAGTTGAGGGTTAAAACCGAAAGGTTTTTTAATAGAATTCAGTCTTATGAAGACAAGTATTTTTGGTAACAAAATACTGTAAGAATTCTACCTATATGGACCTAGGGGTTGTGCCGCCTCTCATGAGAATTGGGAGAATTCTCAAGAACGTTCATGAATTTAAAGTGCACATGGCCATTAACGGTGCAAAGTGAGACATAGAGGTCTCAAGTGAACATCGCAAAGGTGTGTGTGTTATCACCAATTTGTTATCATGAAAAGATGGTTCAATGCCCAGTGCAACCAAATTTTTGACAAATTTTGTGATAATTACACTATAGTAAAGTTCAAGTTGAAAAACACTTTACTTTATGCATCAATGCAAGACTCCTATAAGAGAGAGTTCTGATTTAATCAAGTGGGGGATATGTTATATTTTTAAAATATAATGATTGATTAAATAAGTGTTACAATAGATGACTATTTAATCTAGTGGGGGAATGTTATATTATTTTATAATATAATGTAATATTATATTATTTTATAATATAATATTTTAGATTAAATAAATTTAACATGGAGTGCCACATATTGTAACATATAATAGAGAGTTACATTATTTAGATAAATGTGAAATATCCAAATATGTAACATATTTGGTGTTACAAATTTAATCACAAATTTGTAACTTCCAAATATTACCCATTATTGTGTGAATTTGTTGCTACACAATATTGAGATAAATTTCTTAAAGTCATAAGAGATATGACTATTAGAGATATGATTTTAACTCCCATAATGTGTATAGAAGTTACAAAATCAAGTGGGAATGAATTTGGAACGTTTTTGCAAAGTTGGAAAATTGGTTGCTGAAAAAACGCCTTGGGCCGCAGCCTGAGTTTTTTCGGCCGTGGCCCAAGAGGCAAAATCACATCGTGGGTCGCGGCCTGTGTTTTTCAGGCCGCGGCCTAAGCGACTGACAGCATTTTCCAAACTTCAGTTTTATCCAATTTTGAATGTTTCCAACAGCCAAGTAACTCCCAAATCACTATTTTAATTCCATAAACATCCAATTAATCATTGGTAATAGCCATGGGGATTGGAGGGTGTCTCAAAACTCTATAAATAGGAGCCTATTGCTCACTTGAAAGACACAACTTTTCTATCCACTAGAGCACTTGGTTAGAAACACCTTGAGGCATGATTATTCCAGAAAGTATTTCCAAAATCTGTGAGAGATCCCTTAGTGCTTGAGTTAGGGGGAAATAAGCTTTTGGACAATGGTTTCAAACCTTGTTCAAGTTGGTGATCCCCAACACTCTTCACTTTGGTTGTGTGAGTGAGAGTTCTTTGTGCTTTGTTCATTGTTCTTTGTTCTTTTATGCTATTGCTTTTCATTTCTTCTATTATTCTCTATTTACTCTTTTATATGTATCTTTTGTTTTAGAGTTGTAATCTCATCTATATTTTTCATTCTACTACTTCTAGTTTATTTGTATCTTTTGTCTTAGAGTTGTATTTTCTACTTCTATCATCTTCTACTCCTTTATCTATATTTACATGTATTTTTTGTCGTAGAGTTGTAAAACTTTTTAATTAATAATAATTTATTTGTAATATTTTGTCTAGAGTTGTAAATTTCTTACAATTTCCATTGAGTCAAATATATATTTTCATAAGATAAACAATCGCTAGCCACTCTAAGGGAAAAACAGACATTTAAGGTCCTCCTATTCCTGTCCCTCCCTTGACCGTGGCGGCGGAGCAGCTTGTCATGTACATTCAGCCTCTAGAGCTCTCCAATCAAGGCTGATCAAGCTTACGTTTGCCTTTACCTGCACCACGTAGCTCCTGTGATCCAAGGCCCAGCAAGAAAACATAACGTCATAGCACAAACAATGATAATAATCAAAAAATTCTTATAGCATGATCTTTTAACCGATGAACATAACCAAGAAAATCGACAACCTAATACTCGGTTAGTCAGCATGTCATACTCATCAGTTAACAGCAATAATCAAACCACATAACAATCAGGCTCGACGCCCTTAGGTCGCACCCTCTGTTTAACCCACTAACTTTGGTCTACTTAAACCGTGCTTAGTGAATATTAAGCTGTCCTTAACTACCAGTGGCTAAGTCGCGCCCTGTGCGCTAATGTAAACTCCGGCACTCTTAGGCCATTTGTTTATTATTCACATGGCATAATACCACCTTACATAGAGCATACAAGAATAGGGAACCCTTAGTCCCGTCATATACTCACAACCAGGTGCAATTTTCTTACCTTTAATTCCAAGTATTCTGATTACGAGAGATGACCCTTGAGCACGATCCGTTTTCTGAGCCCTAGCTTAAACCTAGTAACAACCAAGAAAAGGGATTCCATTAATAACTGTATAAAGGTTTCCGGACCAAGTTCTAGCCTCCAGAGCATCGAATTACACCAAACACGGTAGTGGAATCGATCCCGAGCACCCTAGGTTAGGTTCCCGCGCCTAAAACCTCCCTATGGCCAAAAATGCCCTTAAGAGTCGCGGCCCAAGCTTTCTATGTCGCGACCCACCCCTATCCAGAGGCCCAGCCTCACAAAACAACAGACATGGGCTGTGGCCCAACACTCCCCATGCCGCAGCCCGCCCCTCTTCCTCAGCTCTCATCTGCTCCAGAGGGCCGCGATACACCAAGAACTGAGCCGCGACCCGACCCCTTCGAACCCAGAAAACCCACCATTTTTAACAATCAAACCTCACCCAAATCAACGCAAAACCATCCTAACGATACAATTCAACCATCATAAACATCCTAACATGTTTCCAGCAGCAAAACCCAACAAAAGCCTAGCTTAGAAACTCATCAAAATTACATTTTACTCTTTGAAACTCATAAGCTCAAGAACACTAAAACCAGCCAATAGAACACAGAATTCAAATGCTAAACTATAAATTAGAGCTTACCTTCACTAAAGAACCAATCTACCAAGCAATTGTTGAGCTAACTCCCAAGTCTTTAGCCCCAATTCAGTCTTTAGTTTCAAAACTAAAACTGCAGAATTTATCAGCTAAACCACAATTTAACACTTACCTAAATTACTGGTCTGAACCTTCACATTGCTACTAAGATATCCCCCCAGGATTCCATCTCAAACCTTTAAATTTCTAGCCAAATCTTCCTTAGTTTCAATGGTTCCTTGAGAGAAAGAGAGAGATTTGAGCTGAGAGGAGAAGGAAGGGTCGGTTTGGCAAAATTCTAGCTATTCCCTCTATTTTGTTTTATCTTACTTAAGTTAATCCCAAAGCTTAGGGTACCAAAACGGCCCCGAGGGCAAAATGGTAAACTTTCCCAGTATTTCATCCTAAGCTTTCTAACTTCAAATATATCTCCAATTATTTATTTCCATAACCCGATAACCCAAATAACCATCTAATACCCAAAATACCCCTTGACTCGCCCCGAGTCAAGTATTGGGTCCCGTTGTGACTTTCCCGCTAATTGGCTCCCTAGGATCACCTCAAGTCACACGCTGTAGATATATTCGCATAATAATGTGGTCTTCACAATTATAACATATAATCACATTTATGCCCTCAACGGGCTAAAATTACAAATATACCCCTTTAAGCTAAAGAGGGCCTACATGCATACTAATACTCTTAGATATGTATTTCATGTATCCCTATAATCATATAAGCATGCTTATCACGAAATCATGCATTAAATTATTTAATTCACACATAAACCAATTATACCCTCCCGACATACTAATCAAGGCCCTTAAGCCTTATTTCTGATTTTTGGGTCGTTACTACTATCCCCTCCTATTGAGAATTTTGTCCTCGAAATTTACCAGAATAACTCGGGATATTGATCCTGCATCATCGACTCAAGCTCCTAGGCCGCTTCTTCGACCCTGTTATTCTTCCACAAAACTTTAACTAGTGGAATTGTCTTATTCCATAGAACCTTGTCCTTTCGATCTAATATATGAACTAGTCGTTCCTCATAAGACAAATCTATCTGCAATTCCAAGTCCTCATACTTCAGCACATGTGTCGTATCTGAGACGTACTTCCGCAACATAGAAACATGGAATACGTCATGAACTCCCGACAACGACGATGGCAAAGCCAACCAATAAGCTACCTGTCCAATCATTTCTAGAATCTTGAAAGGTCCAACAAATCGAGGGCCCAGCTTGCCCTTCTTCTCAAATCTCCTCACCCCTCGCAGTGGTAAAACTCGCAGAAACACGTGGTCCCCAACCTGGAACTCCACGTCTTTACGCTTAGGGTCAGTGTAGCTTTTCTGTCTACTCTGTGAAGCAAGCATTCTGGCTTGGATCTTTTCAATAGCTTCATTTGTCTTCTAAAACATATCTGGCCCCAGATATTTCCTCTCCCCCATCTCATCCCAATGAATGGGCGACCTACACTTCCTCCCGTATAACATCTCGTATGGAGCCACCCCAATCGTGGACTGATAACTATTGTTATATGAAAACTCAATCAATGACGATTACTTACTCCAAGATCCCTTGAAGTCGATCACACATGCCCCAAGCATATCCTCCAACACCTTCATCGTCCTCTCAGACTGTCCATCAGTCTGAGGATGAAAGGCCGTGCTAAACTTTAATTGAGTCCCCATGGATTTCTGCAGAGCACCCCAGAACTTGGAGGTAAAGATAGGGTCCCGATTAGACACAATATACTTAGGAACCGCATGGAGGCAAACGATCTCCCTCACATACAGCTCTGCATACTGCTCTACTGTATAAGTTGACTTCACTGGTAGAAAATGAGCTGACTTAGGGTATCTGTCTACTATCACCCACACCGAGTCATAAAGTCCCATTGTCCTGGGTAGACCTCCCACAAAGTCCATAGTAACCTCCTCCCATTTCCACTCAGAAATACCCAAAGGCTGAAGCAACCCTGCTAGTTGCTGATGCTCAGCTTTCACCTGCTGACAAGTTAAACACCTGGCCACGTACTCCACTACGTCCTTCTTCATCCCAACCCACCAATACAATGTCTGTAGGACCTGATACATCTTCGTGGTACCTGGATGGAGAGAGTACAGCGTAGTAAGGGACTCATATAATATCTCTCGTCTGATTCCTACATCAGCAGGAACACAAATCCGCCCCTGATACCACATCATACTAACTTTAGAAATAGAATAGTCCTTAGCTACGCCTGCTAAGATGTTCTCTCTAACCTCTTGTAACTGCGCATCCACCAATTGACCCTCCTTGATCCTGTCTAGTAGGGTCGACTATAAAGTAACATTGGCCAATCGGCCCACCACCAGTTCTATCCTTGCCCTGGTCATCTCATCAGCCAACTCTCTAGAAATCTGAACAGAACTAAATAACTGCCCCAAGCCTCTCTGGCTCAATGCATCCGCCACTACATTGGCTTTACCTGGGTGGTAAAGAATGTCACAGTCATAGTCCTTTACCAACTCCAACCAACGCCTCTGCCTCATGTTCAGATCCTTCTAGGTGAAGAAATACTTCAAACTCTTATGGCTAGTGTATATCTCGCACTTCTCCCCATACAGATAATGTTGCCATACCTTCAATGCGAAAACCACTGTCACCAGTTCCAGATCATGGGTAGGATATCGCTGCTCATACTCCTTCAGTTGTCGTGATGCATAAGCTATAACTTTCTCATTCTGCATCAACACACAGCCCAAACCCAACCTTGATGCATCACAATATACTGCAAACTTTCCTTCCTCTGAAGGAAGACTCAACACAGGTGCAGTAATAAGTCATCGCTTCAATTCTTGGAAACTGTTCTCACACTTCTTTGACCAAACAAACTTCTGGTTCTTCCGTGTCAATTCTATCATCGGTGTAGAAATCTTCGAGAATCCTTCTACAAACAGCCTGTAATAACCTGCTAACCCGAGGAAACTCCGAACATCTGAGGCATTCCTTGCCTCTGCCAATCTCTCACTGCCTCCACCTTGGAGAGATCCACCTTAATCCCCTCTGCGCCAACTATATGTCCAAGAAAATTCACCTCTGGCAACCAAAACTCACACTTCTTAATCTTGGCATATAACCGATGCTCCCTTAACTACTTCAAGACCTGTCGAAGATGTTGCTCGTGCTCTACCTCTGAACTGGAGTACACTAGGATGTCGTCGATGAAGACAATGACGAACTGATCTAAGAAGTCTTTGAACACCATGTTCATTAGATCCATAAAGGTTGTCAAGGCATTGGTCAAACCAAAATACATGACCAAAAACTCATAGTGCCCATACCTCGTTCATAAGGCCGTCTTCGGTATGTCCTCATCCTTGATCCTCAGCTGGTGATAACAAGATCGAAGATCAATCTTTGAGAACACTGTCTTTCCCTGCAACTGATCAAACAAGTCATCGATCCTTGGTAGAGGGTACTTATTCTTGATGGTCAACTTGTTCAATTCTTTGTAATCTATACACATCCTCAAGGTCCCATCCTTCTTCTTTACAAACAAAACCGGAGTGCCCCATGGAGAGTAGCTAGGCCTAATGAATCCTAAATCCAAAAGTTCCTATAGTTGTATCTTCAATTCCTTCAACTCTGTCGGTGCCATCCTATATGGTGCTCTTGATACTGGTTCTGTCCCCAGTGCTAACTCAATAACAAACTGAATCTCCCTACGCAGCGGCAATCCTGGTAGATTCTCAAGAAATACATCTAAGAACTCACAAACCAATCTGGTTTCTCCCGGCTGTGCTGGCACAACCCTAGTAGTATCCACCACACTAGCCAGAAAAACTATACATCCTCCCTGTAACAAGTCTTTAGCTCTCAGTGCTGATATCATTGGTACGCGGGGTTCATATATCGCACCCACGAAAACGAAGGGATCCTCTCCTTCTGGCTCAAAAGTCACCATCTTCTTCCTGCAATCAATAGTAGCCCCATATCTCACCAGCCAATCCATCCCTAGAATCATGTCAAAGTTCTCCATATCTAACTCAATCAAATCTACTGAAAGCTCCCTACTATCAACCATCACTGGCTATGCTTTAATTCACCTCCTAGAAACTACCAGTTCCCCAGTAGGCAATATGGTCCCAAACCCCACAGTATGGTATTCACTAAGTTTACACAATCTATCAATCACCTTACTAAAAACAAATGAATGTGTAGCACCAGAGTCAATCAATACAGTAAAAGGAGAGCCAGCGCTAGAAAGTTGAATTGTCACCATCAAGGGACTAGCCTCGACCTCTGCCTGTGTCAAGGTGAACACCCGAGTTGGAGTCAACCACCTTCCATGTTTCCCCTTTCTTCACTGTTGGGCAATCCTTCTTGAGATGTCCCACTGTTCCGCACACATAGCAGGTCTTGGCCCAACACTCACCCTGATCGCATCTTCTGTAGCTCGTGCACTCCAGATAACTTCTCCATGCCTCACCGCCTCCCTGACGGCCACCCTGAGCACCCTGACCCCTCCTATCAGGACCAGCAGCGGTCGAAGTGTCAGGGGTCTTCCTCTTCAAATCACTGGGGCCTCCACCCCTACCAGACCCAGAATATGGAGGCACCAATCTGCGACCCTCCCGCCTCGCAGCACTTTCTTTCAAAATCTTGTTCTCCACTTCTTCAGCGGTAAGAGCCTTCTCAACAGCCTGGGCATAAGTCGTCCCCCCAGGTACTGTTGTAATTCTCACATCCCAGGCAATCATAACGTTAAGCCCTCTAATAAATCTGTCTTGCCTAGCTGCATCTGTAGGCACAAGATCTGGCACAAATTTTGCAAGTCTGTCAAACGTTAGGGCATACTCAGTAACTGTCATGTCGCCCTGCACCAATCTCACAAACTCATTAACCTTCGCTGCCCTGATGGAAACATTGTAGTACTTCTGACTGAACAAGTCCTTAAATCCATCCCAACTCAAAGTAATGACGTCCCTGGTCTGTGATGCCACCTTCCACCAAATGCGGGCATCCTCTCTCAGTATATATGTCGCACAGGCCACTCTGTCATGACATTCTACCCTCATGAAATCTAGGATAGTAGTAGTCATAGTCATCCATTATTCGACCTTCAGTGGATCAGGTCCTCCCTCAAAAGTTGGGGGATGTTGCTTCCGGAACCGCTCATACAACGGCCCCCACCTGTTCCCAATTTCAACTGGCTGAATAACTGGTGCCACTATAGATGGCACAATAGGTGCAGCACTCCCTAACAAAGCCTGCTTCGCAGAAGACAGATCTGTTCATCTTGGCTCTGAAGCTGCGCTTGCATCTCTGCCATAATCTGCTGCCAGTTCTCAGAGACTGGCGGAGGAATCTGGCCCTGGTCATCACCTCTAGTCTCAGACCTAGTGCCGGCTAGTCGCGTAGATTTCCTTGGATGCATAGCTATCCAAGTTAATTTGCAATCAGCGACTCGGCAATCAGACCATGATGACAGGGTAAAGCCTTTCCAAAATCCACCAATGGAACACAATCAATCACAAGCAATCAAGATATATGCACTTATCCACATGCACTAGCATTGCTAATAAGCATGCCCCAACATCACCAAAAAACAATCAAGATATAAGCATCCATCCATATATACACAATATGCCGATAATAATTCCAAATATTCATTTACATGCATAGCAATGCTAGTAAGCATGCCTAAATATTGTCACATAGCAGTCAAGAGCCAGGCTCTATCAGTATCTCTTGCTTCCTATTAATCCAACAAATAACTATAATCATAATTCTCTCCAATCACTTAAACATATAAACACATATACACATTTACCAAACCCTGAATCAAGCTTGTCTTTAGCGGCAAATGTACATGTCCAACTAGTCTTAAGGAACCCTAATACCTAGGACGCTCTGATACCAAATTGTAATGCCCTGGGTAGCCAAGACCGTTACACTATGCATTTATAAAGGTGCAAGACTTGCTAATCAAGACATTTAGTTGTAAACGTGTCACTAAAACTATTAATGAACTAGGGTTAAAAGGTTTTGGTTATTAAAAGATACAAATCATATAAATAAATGGTTTGAACATGGGATCCCAAAAGAAATAATGTTTCAAGGACAGTTGACAAAATTTCAAGGTATAAACAACCGCTAGCCACTCTAAGGGAAAAACAGACATTTAAGGTCATCCTGTTCCTGTCCCTCCCTCAACCGTGGCGGCTGAGCAGCTAGTCATGTATATTCCACCTCTAGAGCTCTCTAATTAGGGCGGATCTAGATTACCCTTGCCTTTCCCTGCACCACATTGCACCCGTGAGCCAAGGCCCAGAAAGAAAACATAACGTCATAGCACAAACAATGATAATAATCAAATAATTCTTAAAGCATGATCTTATTCTTAGCAATATATATTAATCACATAACCGATGAACATAACCAAGAAAATCCACAATCTAATACTCAGTTATTCAGCATGTCATACTCATCAGTTAACAACAATAATCAAACCACATAACAATCAGGTTCGACGCCCTTAGGTCGCACCCTCTGTTTACCCCACTGACTCCAGTCCGTTTAAACCGAGATCAATGAATATTAAGCTGTCCTTAGCTACTAGTGGCTGAGCCGCGCCCTATGCGCTAATGTAAACTTCGACACTCTTAGGCCATTTGTTTATTATTCACATGGCATAATACCACCTTACATAATGCATACAAGAAGAGGGAACCCTTAGTCCCGTCATAAACTCACAACCAGATGTAGTTTTCTTACCTTTAATTCCAAGTGTTCTGATTACGAGAGATGACCCTTGAGCACGATCCGTTTCCCAAGCCCTAGCTTAAACCTAGTCACAACAGAGATAAGTGATTCCATTAATAATTGTATAAAGGTTTCTGGACCAAGTTTTAGCCTCCTGAGCATCAAATTCCACCAAACACGGTAGTGGAATCGATCCCGAGCACCCTAGGTTAGGTTCCCGTGCATAAAACCTCCCTAAGGCCAAAAATGCCCTTAAGAGTCGCGGCCCAAGCTTTCTATGTCGCGACCCACCCCTATCCAGAGGCCTAGCCTCACCAAACAACAGACACAAGTCGCGGCCCAACATTCCCCATGTCACGGCCCGCCCCTCTTCCTCAGCTCTCATCTGCTCCAGAGGGCCGTGGCACACCAAGAACTGAGCCGCGGCCCGACCCCTTCGAACTCAGAAAACTCACCATTTTTAACAATCAAACCTCACTCAAATCAACCCAAAATCATCTTAATGATACAATTCAACTAACATAAACATCCTAACATGTTTCAAACAGAAAAACCCAACAAAAACCTAGCTTAGAAATTCATCGAAATTACACTTTAATCTTTGAAACCCATAAGCTCAAGAACACTAAACCAGCCAAGAGAACACACAATTCAGATGCTAAACTATAAATTAGAGCTTACCTTCACTGAAGAACCAATCTACCAAGCAATTTTTGAGCTAACTCCCAAGTCTTTAGCCCCAATTCAGTCTTCAGTTTCAAAACCCAAAAACTCTTAGAACCCAACTAGAACTGCAGAATTTATCAGCTAAACCACAATTCAACACTTACCTAAATTACTGGTTTGAACCTTCAAATTGCTACTAAGATATCCCCCAGGGTTCCAGCTCAAACCTTTGAATTTCCAGCCAAATCTTCCTTAGTTTCAATGGTTCCTTGAGAGAAAGAGAGAGAGTTGAGCTGAGAGGAGAAGGAAGGGTCGGTTTGGCAAAATTCTAGCTATTCCCTCTTTTTGTTTTATCTTACTTAAGTTAATCCCAAAGCTCGGGGTACCAAAATGTCCCTAAGGGCAAAATGGTAAACTTTCCCAGAATTTCCTCCTAAGATTTCTAACCTCAAATATATCTCCAATTATTTATTTCCATAACCCGATGACCCAAATAACCATCTAATACCCAAAATACCCCTTGACTCGCCCCGAGTCAAGTATTGGGTCCTGCTAACTGGCTCCCTAGGATCACCTCAAGTCACACGATGTAGATATATCTGCATAATAATGTGGTCTTCCTAATTATAACATATAATCACATTTATGCCATCAATGGGCTAAAATTACAAATCTACCCCTTTAAGCTAAACAGGGCCTACATGCATACTAATACTCTTAGACATGTATTTCATGTATCCATATAATCATATAAGCATGCTTATCATGGAATCAAGCATTAAATTATTTAATTCACACATAAACTAATTATGCCCTCTCGACATACTAATCAAGGCCCTTAAGCCTTATTACTAATTTTTGGAACATTACACCAGCATTCCACTGCTTATTAGGAAACTCGATCCTAACAGAGTAATCTCATGATGGGTGACCACCTGGGAATTTTTCCCACGCAGTGTGTGAGTGAGGATAAAGAACGCTGGATAGACTCATGTTGGTTTGTAGGGACAATCATCATCCTAGGAAGCAACAATTGTTACGTGGGGCGTTTCATGAGCCATGCCCTGCTCTATGGGTACAAACAATTTTCTTACCCGAGCCCCGAGCTGACAGTATAGGATGATCCCGAGCACGATTCCTAATCTCGAGCCTTAGTGGTAAAACATAGTCACAACGTAATAATAATAAATAACCATCAAACCTAAACCTATTAAAACTTCGGAATAATATACTAGCTTCCGGGATCTCGAATTCTACTAAACCGGGTAGTAGAATCCCTGTCGAGCCCTTTAGTTTGAGTTCCCGAGCTTAAATTTTTTTTTTTGCCATTTTCCTTAATTAGAGTTGCGACTAGCCCATAGGGTCACAGCGCGCTACAAGTCAGAGAGCCTAAGTCTCTCTCCTGGGGGACAAGGGTCGCGTCGTGCCCCAACCTGTGCCATGGTGCTTGGATAATTTTAGAGAATCACCAAGCCCTTCCACGCACACGAGTTCGAAACCCAGAACCCCTTGCTTTTTCTCGAGCCGATTTCGCTGAAAATTCACCCTAATCAATACCTAAACCCAGAATCACATATAGAACTCATATCAACACAACATATTCATTATAATTACCCCAAAAAAATACATCATACTCTCACCAAAACCCAAAATCAGACTAAGGTTTAAACCTCAAGAAAACCCTTAAACTACAACAGAAAATCCTCCAAAAATCAGAGTAAAACCTTACCTCAACTGAGAATTTGATCCCCCTGAGTTGTTCCACATAATCATAGCTTCAATCCCCCAGTCTTCAAGCTTTTTCCCCTCAAAAAATCAAAGCTTTCAAAGCCTTAGAGAGAGAGGGCCACACAAGAGAGAGAAAGAGCTGAGTCTGAATGGCTAAGTGTTTCTGACTACTTCTCAAGCCTTCTTCTAGTCTATCCTTAGCATCAAAAGACCAAAAAGCCCCTATTTTTATCCTTAGCCCTTTAACGCCTCCAAGGGCAAACCCGTCATTTGCCACATTCCCGCTAATTCCTCAAGTAGTCCTGTAAGTCCCTAATTAATCATGCCATACCCAAATAACTGCTAAATACCTACGTGTTACCCAATCAACTCCGAATACACACTACATTCCCAAAATACCCCGAGGTTCACCCCGAGCCAGGTATTTGACCCCGTTGTGACTATTCTGCTAATCCACTCACTAGGACTGCCACGAGCCTAATATCGCAAATACACCCACATAACAATGTGGTCTCAATCATAACACACACATAATTACATTTATGTCCTTAACGGACCAAAATTACATAATACCCTTTTTAACATGAACGGGCCCACATGCATCTTTATTCACCTAAACATGCATATATATTCACATTATAATATAACTCAAGTAATTAAGTAATGATACACATATACCACAATTAATTTACCTAATAATGAAATTAAGTCATTTATTGGCCTCATGTCAAACTAATCAAGGCACCAAGTCTTATTAGCGAATTTGGGACGCTACAGTAAGCATGTTCGTCTGGTTGTGCGCCGCCTTCGGAGAAGTATGTCCTTAGGCGGATTACGCCTTGAGGACTACCATTATGATCTCTTCGTCGTCCTCTCTACTCCAGTCCTTGAGGCCTGGAATATAGTGTCAGGAGTTAGATGAAGTAACCCGGTACCGCCATCAGATGTCTAACATGATACTGTAACCCAAGCCGTGGTGTCGAGTCATTACAAGCGACATGTAGGATGCCTTACGATGCCACGTGACAAGTAAAAATGTACAGCTACCCCCTGAAACTATCAGGGGCATTACCCAAAAAGTTGTGGGCTGTAACCTCGTAAATGGGCTCACTATGATATGCTTGGGCCCACCGATTCTTTAACTATGGGAATGAGTATTTATTAGTTATTAAAACCCATTAAGGGAGAATGTTTGTAATAAATCCCCATTAAGGAAATTAATTGTTCTCAGCCATCTATAAATAGAGCTAGGGCACACTTTGTAAAGTATCCCGAATTCAATCCCCACTTTTGTATTCAGAGCATAGCTAATACACTGCCTGAACTCCATAGAAGCTTGAGACCCCCAAGCTTAAAAAATCCTACTACAAGTGAGTCGTGTACTAGGGTTAATTAATAACCTGAACAATGTAAAATTCATGTGTCCTTCTTGCATTTTGTTTAAGCTTTATTTAATTAGTTGATAGCGAAAAAGGCAGTCAACATTTTGGTGCTTTTATTGAGAGCTTGAAGAAATCTTTGAATATTCAGCCATGGTGACTACCAGCCGGAACGCCACTACCGAAATGCCTCCTCCCACCGTCGCTGAAGGATGAGAGCCCAGCCGACCACCTACACTAGCAAATCTGGAGGTGGCCCGTGATGAAGGCTACAGTGAAGATGACAGATATGATGACGAGGACGAATGCAACTACTACGAAAGTGAGTACTCTCAGTTGTTTTACACAGAGGAACCACTAAAAGTGGTGGCCCTCAAGGGTCAAATAACCTCCCAATAGCAAAAGATAAAGGCCCAGGAGGGGAATACCATCACCTTACAAGAGATGGTTGACGGCATGAAGGCTACTTTGGTGACTCAAGGGCTACAAGTGGATCCTCACGACGAAGAACCACCTAGGCAGCCAGCTGGCGTGCCACCTATGCACCCAACTAGAGTGCCACCTACTCCACCAGTAGGAGTGCCTCCTGAGAACCCCATTGATATGATGCAAGATCCGCGAGTTGGCATGCCACCCATGCCTCAAGCTTTTGGGAAAGAAAAAGTTCAAGTTCAGCCCTCTCAAAAGAGAAAGAGGACTTTTCAAGTATTCGATCTCATTCATGTCCTGAGGAGGGCCAACGATCCTCATTGTCACAGTGCTTGAGGACACTACCAGGTTGCTAGCGTCCGTGGAGCCTAGTGCCTTCCGCAAGGCTCACTGCGACAGATTGTATCAGGCCTGGAGGTCGTGTCCCACCCATGCCTCGCCAACCCCAAAGGAACTCCAAACAAGGGGCCAACATGAGAAACATCTCCGCTAATCGAGGACAAGGAATTAACATCTCGGTTAACAATGAATATGGGGATTTCGAAGGGGAAACTGAAGTAGGATTCCCCAAGGAGGGTTGCATCGTAATGGACATCCTGACTTGCAAAATGACTTGAACACTCACAATAACATAGCAACTCCCGAGGACCTCCCTGGGAGACAACCGTAACTAGATCTCTGAGATAATCTTAATGTTCATAAGAGAGAAGCCATGTCTGACCAGAGTTCATATCTGGCACAGAGTCCCAACCAAGATTATGACCCTCTCCACGCGGAGTTGGGGAGTTTAAGGAGGATAATGTTGAAGATGAACCAGAGGATGAAGATGGGGAGCCCTGTTCTCCACGCATTGTTGAAGCCATGTTGCCTCAAGGCTTAAAGATGCCAAATATCACACCCTACAATAGAGGCACAGACTCTTCCAACCATCTATCTAATTTTAATAGATTGATGTCGGTCTGTATCTCTGAGGATGCCAAAAGCCACATATTCCCGTTAACAGTGACAAGATCAACAAATGAGTGGTTTAAGAAGCACCAGCCAGGATCTATCCATCTCGGGCCCCAACTCTTCACCGACTTCCGAAGGCAATTTATAGGTTCTCGGAAGGTACACTTCGAGGTCAATGCTTTAACCAATATTTAGCAAGGACCTCTCGAGACCCTTAAGGCACACATCAAGCACTTTATGGAGAAATCTGCTAAGACCAAGAGGGTAGACCTTCACCGAATAGGATGCCACAAGCTCGATGAATTCATATGTCGAGCCCAAGAGTATAATCACTGGGAAGATGCCAAGATTGGAGCAATCGAAGGACCGATTTCCTACCCGGCTCCAACAGTCTCAACTACCATACCCCGAGACCACAGTTCTCACCATACACTCCCGTAAAAACGAGTGTCAAGAGTGCCCCGTAGTACAACCTAGCTGTTCCCCTAGATGGTTTTAGTGCAGCTCCTTTCGGGTATGAAGAAGCTCCCACTGGATAAAGTGCTTTGCAGCTTGCATTCAATCCTAGAATACGACTCCAGCCCAGTTAGCAGCACTCAGCGAGACCCCCAGCGTGACCAAACGCAGGTGAACAGGCAAAGGCACGAAGACCAAAAGAACCAGAGCCCCCAAGGAGAAGTATACTCCCTAGTATTCAAAGTACATTGATTTGGTCGATACTTAGCAAAACATTTATCTGACAATGGAGAAGCAAATCCACTACCAGAAACCTCAACCCATCCAAAGGAACCGGGAGCAAAGGGACTCAACGAAGTTCTACAGATTCCACAACGACGTTGGGCACCACACCAATGAGTGCATGCAACTTCGTGATAAGATTGAGAATCTCATCAAGTTAAGGCACCTTCAGCAGTATGCGAGGACCAGAGCATGCCCTACTCAGGCCCCAGCTTTGACAATGCCTCATTCCAACAGGTGGTGCCTCCTCAGGCCCCAGGCCAAATAGTTGTTGCACCGCACCAGGCAGCCCATGGACCTCCTCCGGTGATAGGAAGAGTAAGGAAAATATTTGCAGGACCCCACCTGAGGGGCACATCAAAGGGCTCGTAGAATTGTTATGCGCGAGCCCTAAATCATAAATGCCTCGGATGACAGAGCTGGTAATCACCTTCTCCGAGGATGATGCTCGGATGGTGCACTTCTCCCACCACGATCTTTTGGTGATTGGATGGCAGATTTCCAACAAGATGGTAGCACAAATCCTGATGGATAACAGGAGTTATGTGAACATCATGTTCAAGTTAGCCTTCAAGAAGATTGGGCTGATGACAAGAAAAATTTCCCCATGCACCTCCATACTTTTTGGGTTCTTTGGTGAAGGTTTGATTCCAATGGGGCAGATCAAGCTACTAGTGACACTTGGAGAAGTGCCTCGCTAGGCCGTCAAGTACTGCACTTTTGTGGTGGTAGACTGTTCCTCCGCCAATAACTCCATCTTGGGATGTCCGGCCCTAGTGGAGTTTGGGGCAGTCAATTCTATTCCCCATTTGTGTATGAAGTATCCCACAGATATGGGAATAGGCACTGTCCGCGGGGACCAGTTTGAGGCTCGCCAGTGCTAAAATTTGTCACTAAAGCATCTAGTGATGGTTGTTGAAGCAATGACCCCTGAGCATCCTCCTCCAGCAAAGATGGAGGTCTGGGCTATTCAATAAGAGAAGGAGTCCAACAAGTTTGACCCCAGGGTTTGAGATGAGAGTGCTATTGAGCCAATGGAGGATGCCGAAGAATTCATCCTTGACAACTCCAACCCCAAAAGAAAGACAAAAATTTGGAAAAACCTCAAGGCGAAGGTCCGAGAACTAGGATTTCTTTGCCTTGTCCCATGCATACATGATGAGCATTGACCCCAACATTATCTGCCATGCCTTGAACATAGACCCAAACGTTGCCCCGTTTCAATGGAAGAGGAGGAAAATAGACTCGACCAGGGCGGAGGGCTTGCAGGCTGACTTTGACAAGCTTCTCGCAAAAAGTTTCATTTAAGAAGCCTAGAACCCGAAATGGTTGGCAAACTGAGTGCTATTGCCAAAGCCTAACGACACCTAGAGAACGTGTATCGACTTTTCCGACCTCCACGAGGCCTGGTCAAATGATTGATTTCCTTTTCCAAAGATCAATCAGATGGTTGACGCTACCTCTGGGAATGAGCTTGTAATGCCCTACTTCCTTAGAGCCGTTGCTAAGTGAGTTTAAAAACGTGCTTTCATCTCGCTAATCGAGGTTTTAGATCAAACAGTGTAATTAAGCTATAAACAGAGGAAAAAAAACCTTAGAAATAGTAATTTCCATAGAAAATTATAAAAGGTTTACACTTGGGATCCCAAAATACAGTTTAGAGATGTTTACAACATATTAACTAACCAAGTCGACTAGACGACAAAATCAGAGTTTATTTACAAGCATCTCCCAAAATTCTCTGGCCGTGGCAGCCAGGCTGGCCAAACATGTACACGTCGCCCCACGCCTGCTATACTCATGGTTGGTTGATATTCTCTTTACCCTTACCTGCACCACAGAGCATCTGTGAGCCGAAGCCCAGCAAGAGAACCCACACACAGATAACATATGCAACACATATATCACGCATATAGGCCATCAATTGGCTAAACATATACGGCCTAGCCGTCCCAGGCATTTACCAAGCTCTGGATTTGCGGACCACGCCGTGAGGATATCCCAGGTATCCTTCTAGGGACTCGCCCTAGCAACTCGCATGCCACGTGCTTAACGCTGCTCCCGGCCCCTTGCCGTTCTCGGCCTTGCACTCAACGTGCCCAATGCCGTTTCCGGCCCTTCTCCGTTCTCGGTCTACACCGTTCCCAGCTCAAGCCGACCATTCACATCATAATACACATAGCATAACAAGCAGGTATAGAATTCTAGCATAATCAGATAAAGGGCTACGCCCCGCAGTTCTAACATGCAGGGCTCGGCCCTGCATATCAATCCATTCAAACACACTGGGCTCAGCCCTGCATATCAGTCCATTAAAACACATTGAGCTCAGCCCTGCACACAAGCTCTATGGGAACAAGGGTTCTCTTACCTGAGTTCCAAGCTTTCTGAGGACCGATGCCCCGAGCACAGTCCTCCAACGTGAGCCTCGCCGAAACCCTAGTCACAACACATTAACAATGTCCATCCATCAAATTCTAATCCAACAAATAACTTAGAGCCATAACCCTAACCTCTGGGTCCTTGAATTCTTTCAATCCGGGTGATATAATCCATCCCGAGCTTTACCCCTTGAGTTCCCAAACCTAAAATACCCTTAAAACTCAAACTGGTACAAAGGACCGCGGCCCCACCCACAAGAGCCGCGGCTAGCCTCGAAACAGAGGCTAGCACCTCACTGACCCCCACACGGGCCGTGACGCGCCCACTAGGCGCCGCGGCGCACATGAGCTTCTCGGCCTCCCATGGCCGCGCGCGCACACGAGCCGCAGCGCACCCCTCCTAGGGTCGTGGCTCTCACCTCCGAACCCAGATTTTCCACCATTTTTCCACACCTTTCCTCAAGCTAATTCACCCAAAAATCACCTATCAAACCCATATATTTAACACATACATACCAGCTCAATATCAACACTAAATCCCCATCAAAATCTGCTCAAAAACCCAACTAAAATACTCAAGAACATATCAAACTTAACTAGCATGCATATTCTAGCAAACCAGCAACAATTCTCAACATAATCCCAACAATTAAAGCTTACCTTGCTGAATTCAATCCCTGTAGTTCATCCTTAATCCTCAAGCTTTATGCTCCTAGGTTTCCTTAGCCCAATCCCTTGCTTAAGCTAGCTTGCACCAAAAATTCCCTTTGATATGCCTTAGAGAATGAAGGAGAGAAAGATGTAAATGGTGAGATGCTATCCTTAGTTCAGAAGGAGAAGTATAGAGGTCGGTTTCCCAAAGCTTCTAAGTAAATCCTCCTTTCTTTTTTATTCAGCTTAAGTCTATATGGTTACCTCAAGACTCGGGGTACAAAAACGTCCCCGAGGGAAAAATGGTAAATTTTCCCAATATTCCCGCCTAGACACTCTATCCTCAAATATATCTCCAAATATTTATTTTCATGTCTCGATAATCCCATAACACACCTAGTACCCAAATTACCCCTCGACTCACCCCGAGTTCGAATCTCAACCCCGTTGTAACCCTCTGGCTAAGCGCTCCCCAGAACTGTCTCGGATCGTGTTGCACAGACATATCACACATATGACATTTATCACATTCATGCCCCTAATATCCATACAGGGCCCACATGCACATTTAACTCACTAAACATGCATCACTATCATATATCCACATTAATTCACCCATTAATACATTAAAGCATAAAAAATCATCTATTGCCCTCCAGGCACACTAATCAAGGCCCTAAGCCCGATTAGCAAATTCGGGTCGTTACAACTATCCCCTCCTTACGGGAATTTCGTCCTCGAAATTACCTGAATAACTCGGGATACCGCTCCCTCATCTCTATCTCAAGTTCCCATGTCGCCTCCTCAATCTTGTTGTTTCTCCACAGCACTTTCACCAAGGCGGTGGTCTTGCTCTGCAAGACTTTGTACTATCCCCTCCTTAATATAATTTCGTCCTTGAAATTTACTTGAACACATCAGGCGGTATACCTCATACCTCTGACGACAATTCCCAAGGTTCAATGCCTTTACCCTAAATCATTAATAATACCCATGCGCGAGTACAATCTTGTTCCACAAGATCTTGTTTGATAACCATACCTTCTTTAACTTTTACTTATACATTAAATCTACAGAACTCCAGTGTCTGCCTGGTTCACATCAGTCTCTTCGTTGATTATTCTCAATGTCAAAATACTTATGAATCATCATCGTTACAAGGATAAGATCAACTTATAGGCCCGCGGCCAAATCCTTAGTACGACTTTAGAACTCTTGTCGAAACGAAAATCATAACTCCCTTTTTCTTTCCTCACTATCATACTCTTCCTCGCTGCTTAACTTGGAGGAATATACAACTCCCATTCTGGAACCCCGTACTCCAAAGTTAACATTTTACAGGTTCCTATAAACTTCCAGATAGGTAGACATCCCCTGCCTTAAGAATTCCAACATCCTCTTTGCTTTTCCTCTTAATTATTACTGAACCGTAGTGTCCACTAACTCTTGATTCTTTGCTTTTACCTTTCCAAGTCTTATGCCTTGTCACCTTAGCTATGCTCCAGCATCCAATACTATGACTGTCTCATCAAAGAATACACTTCCCTTGATATTTTAAAAGTTGCACATTCAATGCTTAAACCCTTAACATGATTGTTAAGCCCTTAGATTGACATCCTTTCTGCAATCAATCAATAATTCCATATTACTACTCTGTTTTCTTCGATCTCAGATCCCTTTCCATAACTTAGAGACTATAGGGTCTCAATTCATCATTACCAATGCCCTATTTCATTACCAATTTATGCAAACCAGAGTATGCTATCTTATTCATCTGGGTTACAACTCCTCCCCTGATCCATCACCTTATTTACAGTCTAATGTGATCCATCATCGTATCATTTTACTTCTCCATATTCGAGTATCCCAGGTTCTACCATCAGTCAAAACCTCCCAGTACTATAAACCCTAGGAGGTGAAACAACACCCACTTATAATTCCCATCTCCACTCCAAATTCTCTTTGGACCATTCATCTAGTTCTTGTACCTTATCTTGTACAATACTCGTAGGGTTCTTCCCTGCTTCCACAAAACCAAAGCTCTGGATTCCATTATCCAAAGAAAACATATGTGTCCATCACCACACACTAACACTATACCAATTTCAATTGTTATCCTATCCATTCCATTGTAACCTGTGGCGCTCTTCTAACTGACACATACCTTCCAAGTAAGAGATCCACCTCATATTAAATCTCCTCCTCGCACAGTCGAAGACTTATAACATCAACCTTCCATCTGTTGCGTTCCACTAAATTTCAGTCTCAAGATCATCTTTCTTACTAACAACCCAACACTCAGGTACCTTATGCTATGCATAACTGTCAACTTAACATTCCAAGTATATCAACCATGTTCAATTCTTTCACCTCCCGCGAGGTTCGACCCATCCTCGCACCAATCTGAGCCTGGGCGTGCCCAACCTGTGGTGCACCCCCATGGATCCATACACTCATCATAGATCAGGTCCTTTATGCTATCGCTCTATACTTAACCATAACACACACACATTTCTGCATCACCAGATACCAATCAACTCTTGCCTTGTCTTCTTAATTCTGATTTGACACCATTCATTCCATCTAGCCTCAAGTTTTACTATTCTTTCCATCTCTGATGTAGTTGTCTGTGGAGATACTTATGCAATAGATGACGCGCTTACCAGTCTTGTTATGCTTTCTGTTCTTCAGATGTTCTTCATTAACTTCTTCGTAACTTCAGATCAAATCTTCTCATACCTGTCCTTTCTTCTTATAGCTCTACTCTGAGTACTTCCAACGAAACCCAAACTGACACTTCGTAGAATCTTACCTGTGACCCTACTTCCTTGGTACTAACGTCTTCAGTATAATAGTCATTCGCTCACCATTTCAATCTGGGAGTGGTCCACATATACTGCTCATGAACTAGAGGGGAACTTGCCCATACCGTTCTAATATTCTCTACTTAAGATCTTACCTATGCTGCTGTAGCTTGAACCATTCTAGAATCTTTGTTACCAACTCCTCACACCTTACTCAGTACAAAATAAAACTCCTGAAATGTCTCCTTCCTTGATTTCCAGCTGGTAATAACCAGGTCATAGATCAACTCCTGGAGACATTGCCCCATCTTGTACCCAATATCAAACTTTTCATTCTTAACCGTTGATGCCAACAATTCTCACCATATAATGCTCTGACTAATCCAAGGTCAAATTTCTTTAATTGCTTCAGGTAATTCTTTCTATCAGCCAGTGCCGTCTTCCACAACATTCCTGATACCAAATCTACCTGTAGCCCAACTTTGTAATAACCCCAATCTTTCCTTATATACCTATACAAGTTTCCCACTGGTTAGCTCAGTATCCATTCAGTCTAATGAAAAACTTGCTGACCCACGATTTGGCCAACTGACACGGAGTCAGAATATACTTGATATGAATGAATGCGTAGAGAAAAACGTAATGACAAAAGTAAATAAGACACAGTATTTTATAGTGGTTCGGCCCCAAGATCTGGTAATGACCTACGTCCACTTAGACTGATATTGATCTAAGGATCAAAGGAGTGATCAAAGAACAAGGGTTCAATGAGTTTCACTTACCTCTGAAGAACAATACAATATTGCTAGGAGAATTACTATAGTCTCTAATGATTCAAAAGCCAAAAGTCCCTTCCTTGAGCTATCTTTTGCTATTTATAGGCTCAAGGGGGATTATAAAAGATTGTTACAGATATTCTCTCCTGAATAATCAGATATCCAGGAGATTGTGTGAGATAAATTCGAGATTCACAAAGATCTTCTCATAAATGTTTTTTTGTATGTGGAACTATCGACCAGACTGGTTGCAGGTAACACTGGTCTGCACTGCCTCTAATGTGTCTTCTGGTCGATACTCTAGCAGAACGTTTCCAGGTGTCAGCCACGTGTCCAGGGATCACTTGCCACGTCATCAATCCTAATTTTTTGGATAGCAATACTCAAAATGATATCCCTTATAATCCATGGTTGTCTCTTAACAGATCCACTTTCACTCTGCCTCTTGCTGAGGCTTCCTTAAGACGAACTCTATTGTTCTCACTATGAACTTCTTAATTACTTGTATCCCAATTCATCTGCCAGAAGTTCCTTATTCCTCCTCAATAAATGCTCTTATCCTCAGCTTGTCACATAGCACCCTTGAGGCAAAATCTCTATGTTTAACTCCCTCTCGAAACATTCTCAACACCGAGTTCCTCCAGCTCGTTACATGATTAAGACAAAAAACATCCAGTTAAATACTCATCTTCGAGGAATTGGCCTCGAACTTCGAGTGTAACGGGGCTTTCTAGTCTTTCGCTCCCTCACCATGGAAAATCCATCCTAACATGCTGAATTATTTCATTTAGAAGTCGTGCCCTCACCCGACATCCTCTCAGGTGGCATCCTCTCCCTCAGGTGCATACCAAATAACCTCCCTGGTTCCTGTCACCATCTTGTTAACTACCTTTTCAATCATGCTCCTTTCCAATCACAAATCAGGTGCCCTAGCACTGTCTGGGGTCCTTCTACCTCAAAAATTGAGAATTTGTCCATACTGAATTCTACCAATAGAAGCACTGTCTTTCACATCCCTTTCCCCATAGCACTCACGCTCTTTACCTTATTCCACAGATCTCAAATAACATGGCTCTCTCCACTACTCAAATACCACCGAAGATCTAATACACTGGAGCAGCCCTGACACCCTGAACCATTCCAGAATTTAATCCCTACATGGGTCATTATTTCCAACCACCACCACTTGCATAACTTTCCAAAGTAAGGTACCCAACTCCTAACACTCACTAACACAGGTTGTCACTGTCTTTTCATTTCAAATCAAGCTCATAGATTTATTAATCTCCTCGTCGTTATAACTTCTTTTATCAAATCCCCATTTGAGTTCTTTCCAACCCATCACGCCAATATCTCAACCTGAACACCACTTTCTAGTGTCCTCCTGCCACACGTACTTAGCACAATCCTTTAGTTATGGCCTTTCACCTCCATATAACCAAGAATGAAGTTAGCTTTGTCCATTCACTAAGCAATTCCTAGGCAACCCAAACTTTCCTCACCAACCAGAGGTTAACGCCTCTTAAGCCTTCCAGTTACTATTCTTTATCTGTCTATATCCTTATATTGTACCAATATCATCTACTCATATGCTAGCGGACATCTCTGAACTTTCAGGGTAGATGGAAATTCCCAACCCCAACTATCATCCGCAACTCTCCTGCATTACGATGCCAGGTCTACTTAACCATCCCGGATGCAAACCATCTGAGTTCATTCGCCACTGCTGACTAAACTTATCTACCTTGAGGTTCACACTCCGAATCAAACCACATCCAGGTCCAAAAATCACAATATTCATACACACATAAAGCATATTAAAGCCAAATCCACAATACCATACATTTAGCTACCCAATTATACCACAACTAAGTATACTCATGTTTCAATATGCCTCCTACAGGCCAATAAATAGATATTACATATGGATTCAATTTAGGCAGTTAACCACACACACTCAGTATGCAAACCATTATCCCAATATTAATCCACATGCTTTAGCAATGCTATTCAGCACACTTCAATCTCTTCATGCAATAATCAAGGGCCAGGCCCTATCAGTATCTCATTCATATGTTAATTCATTCATCATGCTCTATATATAAAATAAGTAGGAAAACAGGGCATTCAAATACATATTTAGACATATTAACCAATCTTACCAACCAACCCTGAGTTAAGCATGTCACTGACTGCGTGTGTACATGTTCGGTCAATCTCCAGAACCAATAACCTTGGCTCGCTCTGATACCAAGTTGTAACGCCCTACTTCATTAGAGTCGTCACTAAGTGAGTTTAAAAACATGCTTTCATCTCACTAATCGAGGTTTTAGATCAAACAGTGTAATTAAGCTATAACCAGAGGAAAAAAACCTTAGAAATAGTAATTTCCATAGAAAATCATAAAAGGTTTACACTTGGGATCCCAAAATACAGTTTAGAGATGTTTACAACATATTAACTAACCAAGTCGACTAGACGACAAAATCAGAGTTTATTTACAAGCATCTCCCAAAATTCTCTAGCCGTGGCAGCCAGGCTAGCCAAACATGTACACGCCGCCCCACGCCTACTATACTCATGGTTGGTTGGTCTTCTCTTTACCCTTACCTGCACCACAGAGCATCTGTGAGCCGAAGCCCAGCAAGAGAACCCACACACAGATAACATATGCAACACATATATCACGCATATAGGCCATCAATTGGCTAAACATATACGGCCTAGCCGTCCCAGGCATTTACCAAGCTCTGGATTTGCGGACCACGCCGTGAGGATATCCCAGGTATCCTTCTAGGGACTCGCCCTAGCAACTCGCACGTCACGTGCTTAACGCTGCTCCCGGCCCCTTGTCGTTCTCGGCCTTGCACTCAACGTGCCCAATGCCGTTTCCGGCCCTTCGCCGTTCTCGGTCTACACCGTTCCCAGCTCAAGCCGACCATTCACATCATAATACACATAGCATAACAAGCAGGTATAGAATTCTAGCATAATCAGATAAAGGGCTACGCCCCGCAGTTCTAACATGCAGGGCTCGGCCCTGCATATCAATTCATTCAAACACACTGGGCTCAGCCCTGCATATCAGTCCATTAAAACACATTGAGCTCAGCCCTGCACACAAGCTCTATGGGAACAAGGGTTCTCTTACCTGAGTTCCAAGCTTTCTGAGGACCGATGCCCCGAGCACAGTCCTCCAACGTGAGCCTCGCCGAAACCCTAGTCACAACACATTAACAATGTCCATCCATCAAATTCTAATCCAAAAAATAACTTAGAGCCATAACCCTAACCTCTGGGTCCTTGAATTCTATCAATCCGGGTGATATAATCCATCCCGAGCTTTACCCCTTGAGTTCCCAAGCCTAAAATACCCTTAAAACTCAAACTGGTACAAAGGACCGCGGCCCCACCCACAAGAGCCGCGGCTAGCCTTGAAACAGAGGCTAGCACCTCACTGACCCCCACACGGGCCGTGACGCGCCCACTAGGCGCCGCGGCGCACATGAGCTTCTCGGCCTCCCATGGCCGCGCGCGCACACGAGCCGCAGCGCACCCCTCCTAGGGTCGCGGCTCTCACCTCCGAACCCAGATTTTCCACCATTTTTCCACACCTTTCCTCAAGCTAATTCACCCAAAAATCACCTATCAAACCCATATATTTAACACATACATACCAGCTCAATATCAACACTAAAACCCCATCAAAATCTGCTCAAAAACCCAACTAAAATACTCAAGAACATATCAAACTTAACTAGCATGCATATTCTAGCAAACCAGCAACAATTCTCAACATAATCCCAACAATTAAAGCTTACCTTGCTGAATTCAATCCCTGTAGTTCATCCTTAATCCTCAAGCTTTATGCTCCTAGGTTTCCTTAGCCCAATCCCTTGCTTAAGCTAGCTTGCACCAAAAATTCCCTTTGATATGCCTTAGAGAATGAAGGAGAGAAAGATGTAAATGGTGAGATGCTATCCTTAGTTTAGAAGGAGAAGTATAGAGGTCGGTTTCCCAAAGCTTCTAAGTAAATCCTCCTTTTTGTTTTATTCAGCTTAAGTCTATATGGTTACCTCAAGGCTTGGGGTACAAAAACGTCCCCGAGGGAAAAATGATAAATTTTCCCAATATTCCTGCCTAGACACTCTATCCTCAAATATATCTCCAAATATTTATTTTCATATCCCGATAATCCCATAACACACCTAGTACCCAAATTAACCCTCGACTCACCCCGAGTCCGAATCTCAACCCTGTTGTGATCCTCTGGCTAAGCGATCCCCAGGACTGTCTCGGTTCGTGCTGCACAGACATATCACACATATGACATTTATCACATTCATGCCCCTAATATCCAGACGGGGCCCACATGCACATTTAACTCACTAAACATGCATCACTATCATATATCCACATTAATTCACCCATTAACACATTAAAGCATAAAAAATCATCTATTGCCCTTCAGGCACACTAATCAAGGCCCTAAGCCCGATTAGCAAATTCAGGTCATTACAGAGCTCTTGTCATTTATGGATGTTTACTTGGGGTATAATCAAATCTCCGTGGATGTCGAAGACCAAGAACACACCATCTTTTGAACTGACAAAGGTTTCTATTGCTAAAAGGTGATGTCCTTTTGTCTTAAGAATGCAGGTGCCACGTACCAAAGGTTGGTAAACAAAATGCTCAAAAACCAATTGGGCCAAAACATGGAGGTATATGTGGATAAAATTTTTGTGAAGTCTAGAATCCACGTGAAAGATTTGGTAGAACTAATTTTAGTCCTCTGCAAGTTCGAGATGAAGTTACATCCCCAGAAGTGCATGTTTGGGGTAGCCTACGAGAAGTTCCAGGGATTTATTGTCACTGCCCGAGGAATAAAGAAAAATTCTGAGAAGATCAGAGCCTTGATTGAGATGCCATCATCCATAAACCCCAAGGATGTGCAGAGCTTAATTGGTCGAATAGAAGCTCTCAGTCGCTTTGTCTCCAGGGCCACCGATAAATGCATTCCCTTTTACAATTCCTTACGAGGAGGTTAGCTGTTTGAATGGACGTAGGAGTGTGAACATGCATTCTAGCAGTTGAAGGCTCATATGGTGAATCCTCTGATGAACCCTTCCTCCTTTACACGACTATCTTTGAGAATGCCATTAGTTCCACCTTAGTCCACGAGGAAGGACGCATCCAACACCCTGTCTATTATGTAAGCAAAAGACTCCTTAGGGCAGAGTCTAGATATCCGCTAATGGAGAAGCTAACTTTTTACCTGATGACAGCTTCTCAGAAACTCAAGCCCTACTTCCAAGTGCATCTTATCAGGGTCATCACCAACCAGCCTTTATCGTAAGTCCTCCAGAAGCCGAAGTCCTCCAGGGCACTCCTCAAGTGGATAGTTGAACTAAGCCAGTTTGACATCACTTAGCAACTGAGGCCTTCCATAAAAGGGAAAATGCTAATTGAATTCATTGTCGAGTGCATAGGAGCACACGAGAGATCCGAGGAGGCCCAGGTTCTTGGGCCCATTTGGAAGTTGTTCTTAGATGTGTCCTTCAATGAGAATGGAGCTGGAGCCTGAGAGGCATAGGGTTCATGGAGCCTTATGGTTTGGCTTTGACACCTCATACAATGAAGTTGAATATGATGCTCTAAATGTCAGTCTCTGAGTTGACCTAGAGCTCAAAGCTGAGGGCATAGAGATTTTTAGTGATTCTCAGCTCGTTGTGAACCAAGTCCTTGGAGAGTATCAGGTTCGAGGGACAAAGATGGTCGTGTACCTGGCCAAGACCCAAGAAAGGTTGCACAATGTCAAGAGGTTCACCATTCAACAAGTGCCCCCAGAACAAAATTCTAATGCTGACACCCTAGCCAAACTTGCTACGAATAAAGACGCAGAGTTGCTCAACATGGTTACCATCAACTACTTGGAATTTACGAGCGTCCCAGCTCTGGAGGAGGTAGAAGTGGTCTGGTTGGATGGGACCAATCATGAAGTATCTTGTCTCCAGAGAGTTACCACATGACAAAAAAATGGCTTGAAAGCTACTTTACCAGGCGCCTCTGTACATAATCAGGGACATAAAGTTGTACAAGTTAGGATATTCATTACCTCTGCTATGATGTGTGTCCAGGAAAAAACTCATACTCACCTCAGAGAAGTGCATGAGGGCTTTTGTGGGGACAACGCTGGGGGGCAGAGCCTCGCCAAGAAAAATATGAGACAAGGTTACTTCTGGCCTACGATGAATGGTGGTTCGATTGATTATGTCAAGAAGTTCGACAAATGCCAACATTACACCAACATCCCTCGAGCTCCTCCAAACGAGCTCACGCAGATGACAAGTCCTTGGCCCTTTGCAGTCTGGGCCATTGACTTAATTGGATCCTTGCCCACGGGAAAGGGAGGAGGAAAGTATGTTAATGTGGAAATCGACTATTTCATGAAGTGGATTAAGGACGAACCCCTTGCTACAATCACCTCAAAGAAGGCGCTGGACTTCGTCATCAAAAAATCATTTGCCATTACGAGCTCCTGAGGAAGATAGTCGACAACAGGC
Organism: Humulus lupulus; assembly: GCF_963169125.1. Lineage (NCBI taxonomy): Eukaryota > Viridiplantae > Streptophyta > Magnoliopsida > Rosales > Cannabaceae > Humulus > Humulus lupulus. Next base: position 175,055,132 of record NC_084800.1, on the reverse strand, counting down.
TGCAGTTTGACAGTGAACTGTTTACTGAATTTTGTGAAAGGCGTGGTGTCATGAATATTTTCTCCCCCATAACTCATCCTCAGTCTAACGTACAAGTGGAAGCGGTCAACAAGACGCTTAGGGCCACTTTAAAGAAAAGGCTAGAACATGCGAAAAACACTTTGTAGAAGCTTTTAAAGATTACCTTAGCATTTCAGTTGATGCTTTGTAGTGTTTTCACTATGATAAAGTTCAAACCCAAAAGGTACTTTATTTAATGCACTAATGTTATTTTTCTAGTGAATTGAAGATGTATTTAACCAAGTGGGGGAATTATGTTATTGGTTAAATACATGTTGAAATTGATTAGAAACGAAGAGGTGCAAAAACCATGACGATTTCACAAAAGTAAACATGTGAGAGTTGATTTTCGGTATAGGCATTTATAAATCATCTATTTGGGTCCAAAGTGTTTATTTGGAGTATATAAGAGTACCCAAAAAGTTAGGGAGAATTTGGGGATGTTTTGAGACAAATTTTTGAGTGCAATGTTAGTGGCATCGGTAAAGCGTCGCCTTTTGGAGGCGACGCATTGCTCAGGCATGAATGGTAGACTAGGCAATGCGTTAAGTGGGCGTTTCTATAGGTCCGTACAGTGACGTGTTTTTGGCTTCAAAATTCAAATTAAAATGTTCTAATTAAATTGGTTGAGTCTAATGAGGTTCTTATGCTATTTAAAGGGTTCATTTAAGTAAATTGGTGATTTGATCACTCACCTCTCTCTCTCTCTAAAAGAACTTTCTCTCTCTCTCCCTCTCTCTCTCTCTAGTTTTCAAGATTACTAGTTTTCTCCAAGATATTCATCAAGAAAGCTTGACTTGTATGAAGACCCAAGGTTTGTGATTCTCAATCTTATTCCATTGTAGTATCTTCAAGCAATTACAAAGAGAAGGCTAGAAATAGAGATTTTAGGACAACAAATCTTCATTTGTGTCAAGCCTTGTTACTTTTGTTATTCACAAAAAACCATAGACTTGTGATTTTATATTTGAAGGTTGTTCTTCAAGGAAGGTCCACTCAACACTCATTCATTTTTGTTTATGTACTTTGTGATTATCTTCCATTAGAGTTAGATTACTTGTTATTATTTCTTTTAGTTGTAATACAAAACAAACGTTATTAGCCTTAGCCCCCAACAATAGTCTCTATCCCAATTGCTACAACGCAAAACTCCTCTCATTTCTCCCCATATACTCCCACCCAAACGAGTGGAATGAGTGCTCTGCACTACAATCATAATGCTCAACAAGCAGGCTACAGTGCCATGCCCATGGGTAATAGAGCAGCTCCCACTAGATTCATAGAACCGAAGCAGCTGCTCCCTCCTAGTCAACGACGCCTAGGGATGGCCCGAGTGGTAGTAGGCATGGGAGTAAAAACAAACTGAGCAAGAAAGCGAAGAAGGCTCCCAAGGAAAAGTACACAACCCAATACTCCAAGTACACTGAGCTGATTGAGACTCGAGAGAATGCGTACTTGGCTACCGAACAAAAAGTTCACTACCGGAGTTCTCAGCCCATCCGGATAATGACGGAAAAGAGAGACGCAAGCATGTTCTGGAAGTATCACATTTGTGTGAGAAATTACAATTGTGTGAGAAATCACATTTGTCACATTATTTAATGTAACATTATATTATATGAAATAATACAATAGTGATAGAGTTGTCAGGCCTTAATTATACTTTCAAACTCTCTCTCTAACATCTCTCTCTAGCTTTCTCAAAATATTCACTTTTTCCAAGAAATTTATCAAGCATTGCTTGACTTGCATGAGTTTCAAAGATTGCTTAATACTACTTCTTATTTCATCCTTATAGTTGCTTGAAGAAGTTTTGGGAAGGCTTGGAATTAAAAATTTTGATAGCGATACAAATCGTGTGTAAGTGTTGAGTTCTACATTTCGGTTTTGTGATACAGACGCATTGGTTTTTTCGATTTTGAGTTTTTCCATCAATTTTTGTAATTTCTTATTTGATTGTCCTATGTGTTGATTTGCACTTATCTAGGTGTGTAATTTTACTCTCCAATTAATGACTTTTTATAGATTATGCTTTCATCTTTGATTTTTAAAATTTGCATTCATGTTATGCATATGATTCTTGATTAGTTAAGATTTGTACTAATGAGATAAATATTTTTAATAATTGTTGATTTAAAGTTTATGAGTCCTAAATTCTCAATAATTATAAGTTAAATATTGTGAAGATTTTCACATTACCCCTCAATTGACATGAAAATTCCCTTCTCTTTACCAAGTTGGTTGGCATGTTTGACCAACATGGAAAAGCATTCTTATAGTAGCACATGATTTTTTTTATTTCATCTCGCTACGAAGATGGGGACAAAAAAACCATAATTATCACCGCTACATTGGGGCACCTGAAAAACAACCTTAAAGGAGCACAAATCTATACATATTATATATTATGTACAAATTGAGAGTGTGGACCAACCTTGAGTTACAAAGCTCAAGGCCCAACCACTCCACCAAGAGGTGATTGGCGCACATGGTTTAGGATAGGAAAACAAAATTGCACCCTATTATACTTTCTTCTCATTTTGTACACATGAATAATTTTATTTACACAAAGAAATGGAATCTATATATTTATATAAAGGAAAACTTAAAGGATGTTATGTGGCACTGTAAAATATCTCCAATGCACTCTATCTATTTTCTAATTTTTTCACATGTTTAATTATTCTTTTTAAATTTATTATTATTTATTAATAATTAAAAAAACTAAAATATATAACAATTCTCAAAAACTAAAATATCTATATATTTATATAAAGAAGAGCTTAAAGAATGTGACGTGACACTCTAAAATCTCTGCAATGCAATCTATCTATTTTCTAATTTTTTCACATTTTTTAATTATTCTTTTTCAATTTATGATTATTTATTAATAATTAAAAAAACTAAAATATATAATTAGTTCTCAAAAACTAAAATATCTATAACATATAATGTGTAACCCGGTGAATGGATGTTTGTATTTGTTTTTTTTTTTACATTGTTTGTAAGTTTTGTTTATATATATAATATTGAGCTAAAGATCAATGACATGGCTTTCTAAATTTTATTTGTTCTGTATTCTCTAATTTTTCATTTTTTTGAAATCGTTATTCATTTTTTTCAGATTTAACCCATAAAATAAGTTAGCAACTATTGTATTCTCTCTATGCGTTAATGTGTAACAGCTCCATAATTGATTATCAAAACATTCATTAATACACAATATATACAGACAATTCAAAATATTTATACATACAGGGAGTTATATAGTCATAACGAGTTAAACAATTTTCTTCTTTATTTGATTGTCCATAGTCTATTGATCATTTAACTGAGTTTTAACTTAAATTTATCATCAATTATATATACGTTATATTTAATTAATAAGGGAAAACAATTCCACATACGTTTCTAAACTTTATATAAGCACTAGGCCATGAACACATCTCCAAATTAGCACAAGCACCTATAATCCAAGTATAGCAGCAGACTACAAGGTGGAGTAGAACACGAAATTGAGAGTTGTCAATTTATTTCTTTACATGTCCAATAAGGTTTTAATGGGTAATTTTTCTGCCTATATATTATGTATCAACCATGTTGAATAAATTCCACTTATAACCGGCTCTTTACATTTATCCACATCAGCATACAAAGATCTACTTTATAGAAATAACAAATAAAACCTAATGGCTTTGCCTCTACAGATCAGAACCAGAAGTTAGTTACAACAGATTGTAACTAACATCCAACTCGTTCAAGCTAACAGATCTAAATTATAAATAGAAGGAAAAAAGGGTTTTCACAGAGATAACCATAAATTGTCTTCAGCTCCAAGATCCAAGAGAGAAAGGTCCAGAGAAAGAGAGTAAAGCTCTCGTGGTGAGGAGAACAAGAAGAAGAGAGTTCATGCAAAAGAAAGAACAGAGTGTTAGATAAATAGAAAGCAAAGAGAAAGAGAGAGATCTGTACAAAGAGAAGAATCGAGTCTTACCTGATCGAATCTTGTGACAGGAAGCTCCTCAATATTCTGTAATCACCATTGTTGATTAGTGGAAACTCAAGCTCAATCTTTCAGGCAGCTTGACGGAGACGTAGCCCTAATTTTGGGGGTGAACTCTGAAATCATTTCGGGTGTTTTCTCTTCCTTTTATCTCTCTGTTTATTCAATTTGTGATTGAATATTTGTGTGTGTGCATTTCTGTAACGCCCTACTTCCTTAGAGCCGTTACTAAGTGAGTTTTAAGACAAAATAGTGCAATGAACTCGCTAACCAAGGTTTTGAAACAAAAGTGTGTCTAATAAAAAGTTAAGGCTGTAATCTTTGAAAGTGCGTTGACTTAATAAAAACTTCTAGTATTAAACAATTGGGATCCCAAAATAAGGTTTGAAAACTATTTACATCTTGAAATAAGTTTACAGTTGATCAGTTCTAAAAATCATAGATTATTACAGCCATTTTCAAACAAACCCCCAACCAAAGCAGTCGGGCAGGCCAAACATGTACGCGTCGCTTCACGCTCTCCGTACTCATGGTTGGTTGACTCAGTCTTTGCCCTTACCTGCAACATGGAGCACCCGTGAGCCGAAGCCCAGCAAGAAAACTCATGCAGAACATAACGTATGCAAATATACAGTTAATCATATCAGATAGTCCACAGATAAACAAGTCAACCATTAGACTAAGCAAACACGGCCATGCCGCCCCAGAAGCCTTACCGAAGCCTGGGGTATCGGTTCTCACCGTAAGGATAACACATGTATCCACCGGGCCCTGCCCTGACTATAGCATCCCATGTGCTAAGTGTTACTTCCGGCCCCGCTGCCACACCCGGCCTACGCCGCTCTCGGCCCTTGCCGTTCATTTTATTATAATCACACATATAGTATAACACAACAACATTCAAACGAATATTAATTCATTTAAGTCTGCATCCTAACATGTGATGCAATATAGGGTCGTGCCCTGCAATCATCTCATCATGCAACGTGCAACATAGGGCCGCGCCCCGCAATCATACTATGGGCCCATGGCCTATCCTACGGGTGTTATAGTTTTCTTACTTGTATTCCGAGCCTCCTGATGCACTAAAGCCGCGAGCACGGTCCTCAAGCACGAGCCTCTCCAATATCCTAGTCACAACACACAAGAAACATCATTTAATACTAATCAAATCGTAACCACTTCCCGGGACCAATCCCACACTCTCGGGACTCCCAAATTCCTAAAACAAATCATCGGAAACATCCCCCGAGCCCCTGGAACAAATGCCCAAAAATGAAAAATTTCCCATCCTGAAAAAGGTGTAGCGCCGTGGCGCTACCCGCAAGGGCCGCGGTGGCCAGCGAAGTCAGAAAGCTCCCCTGACTGAAAACAACCTCGCGCCGCGGCGCCCAAGAACAGGGCCGCGGCGCTCCTTCGCGAACCCAGAAAAACTGGGTTTTTCCTCTGCATTTCATCATCCAAAACACTCCCAAATCATCCCCAAACTCACACCTAAGCCCCAAAATCAATTCAAAACCCCACATAGACCATTTAACAACTCAGAAACACAATCAAAGAAACCCAAACACACAATCAAATCCCCAAAATCCACATCTTTGATTTTCAACTTCAGAAAATATAAAACCCAAAACCAAACTTAAACCATGCTTAAATTCCTCAAACCATAACAGAAACAAGCCTTAAATTTACTTAGAATCCTTACCTTGAATGAAGAATCCAACCCTATGCATCCTTGATTCATCTCCTAAGTCTCAAATTTCAGCTCCTTCACTCCTCTTCTTCTCCTTCTTCTTCTTCTTGCCCTAGGTCTCGTTAAAGCTTTCCTTTTCTTAATTTTAAACAAAACCACCAAAATGGATAAGTGCCAAACCGTTCACCCCATATAACCCAGCTGCAATTTGTCTAAACCCCTTGCCAAATGACCATCTTACCCCTCCTTGCCTATCCTTTCCTAACTAAACCTCAAGGGCTTACTTGTCATTTCCTATCCATTACAATTCTACCATTTTACCATCAAAACCTGTTACTCTCTATGGTTATTAATCAGTTACACAAGTTACCAAATTACCAGTCACCAAAATCTCTCAAGAACTAAGTTACAAAATCCCCGAATTACCCCTAGGCTCCTCCCGAGCCGGGTATAGAAATCCCGTTGTGACTCTTAAGTTAACTTGCTCTCTAGGACCGTCTCGGCACGTGCATCACAACAATAACACCACACTCACGTGGTACAAATCACAGAATACAATTATCACATATATGCCCTCAGCGGGCTAAAATTACCAATTTACCCCTATCATGCAAACAGGGTCCACATGCATATTTATTTCACCTAACATGCATACTAACCACGTATTCATGCATCTCGAATGTTCAATTAGTCATATAACATGCTCTTAAATCATAACCATGCATTTTACTCATAAAATCACACATAAATCCCAACATGCCCTCCTGGCACACTAATCAAGGCCCTCAAGCCTTATTAGCGATTTTGGGTCGTTACAATTTCTGTGTATTTTAAACTGAGACTTAGTGTTTAACGACATTTGTTGTGTGGTCGTTTTTTGGTATCTAAGGCTCAGATGTATAAATGGTCAGAAATGACCTTAAGGGGCTAATGATGTGTTTTGTTGGTGTAGGGTTAGAACTATAATAATCCTACAGTGGTATCAGAGCCAGGTTCCTTGGCTGGGAAATTCAACAAGGCAGGAACAAGATCATTATGGAAGAAGAAGAAGAAATCAAGAAAAACAAGAAATCTTGAAAGAAAGATTATCAAGAATCAAGAACACATACAAAACTGGAGGAAGAACACAGCTCAGAATCTGATACAAATTCTGTAAAGGAGGAGGACAACTCAGAAACACGTTCAGATTCAGAAGAATCTGTGAACACATCACAGAACAACAACAAACCAGAAAATTATAAAACTCTTCTTGATTTTAATTTTACTAATATGAGTAACATAAAGGTTGACATTGATAAGTTTGATGGTACTGGGGATTACAGGATTTGGAGGAGGAAGATCAGAGCACTCTTGGCTCAACAGAAGCTGTTAAGAGTACTGGAAGACCCAATTGAATGGCCAGAAGGCACTTCAAAAATCCAGAAGGAGGAATATCTGGAAACTGCTACTGGAATCCTAATTTTCAACTTATCAGATGCTATTATCAGGATAGTAGACAAAGAAGAGACACCAGCAAAGATATGGAAGAAATTGGAGGAACAATTTCAACAGAAGTCATTGACTAGCAAGATCTATCTCAAAGAAAGAATTTTTGGCTTCAAGATGAGTCAATCTAAAACACTAGATCAAAATCTAGACAAAATTCTGAGAATGCATATTGAGCTTGCAAATTCAGGGGAGAATGAGGCACTTAGTGATGAGAACCATGCTATCATTATACTGAATTCACTTCCAGAAACTTACAGGGAAGTGAAAACATGTATAAATTATGGAAGAACCTCTATTACTCTTGATGAGGTTATATCTGCTCTAAAGTCAAAGGATCTGGAAATGAAAACTGAAAAAGGTGGTAGTTCTAATGGGGAACTAAACCTAAGTAGAGGCAAACCAACACAAAGGAAGCCATGGCATGGTAAAGGAAGGAGCCAAAGTCATAGTCATAGTAGAGGTCCAAGTAAAGGGTACAGCAACAACAGAGGGAGATCTAATTCCAAGGGACCGCAAGACACAAAAGGATGCTATAACTGTGGGAAACCTGGACATTTCAAGAGAGATTGCTATTTTCTAAACAAAAACAGGAAGAACAAGTTCAATGGACAGAGAGATAATCACAAGTCAGAATCTCAAAACTCTAAACACAAACCAGATCACCAAAATGCAAATCTGAGTGACTGTTATGAAAATGGAGAAGTTTATATTGTTGGATCATCTTTCAAAGATGATTAGATATTAGATTCTGGATGTACTTTTCATATGACTAATAACAGATCATTTTTTACTGATTTCAGGGACTCTACAAAGGGCAAAGTGATTCTGGGAAATGATCAGAGTTGTGCTATTGAAGGATCAGGAACAGTAGCATTTAAGATGCATGATGGAGTTACTAGATCCCTAACTGGAGTAAGGTATGTCCCTCACCTATCCAGAAACTTAATTTCACTAAGTGTGCTTGATGATTTGAAAATAGAAAGCAAGATTAAGGAAGGACAAATGAAGATTTGCAAAGGCTCAATGACCATCATGAAAGGAATCAAGAAGGAAGAGTTATACTACCTAATGGGAGAACCTATAGCCAGAAGCAACAACACAATAGGACAGAACAATGTATTACAAAATCCAGAGGATACTAAGGCAGTACTATGGCACAACAGACTGGGACACATAGCTGAGAAAGGATTACAGATTGTTAGTGAGCAACAATTGCTAGGAAAGGACAATGTGAGCTAGATGGAATTTTGTGAACACTGCATACTTGGAAAACACTACAGACTGAAATTTAAGACAGGTACACATAAATCTAAAGGCACTCTAGACTATATTCACTCAGATCTATGGGACTCTGAAAAGACACCTACTCATGGAGGTAATGTTTATTTTTTATCAATTGTTGATGATTATTCTAGGAAGGTATGGGTGTTTTTACTTAAGAATTAAAATGATGCTTTTCAAAGATTTAAACACTGGAAAACACTTATTGAAAATCTCACTAACAAAAGAATCAAAACCCTAAGGACAGATAATGGTTTGGAGTTCTGCAATAATGAATTTGACATGTTTTGTAAAGAAACAGGAATACAAAGGCACAGAATAGTCAGATTAACACCACAGCAGAATGGTGTGGCAGAAAGGATGAACATAACCATTCTGAACAAAGCCAGATGCATGCTGATACAATCTGGACTGTCCCATGGTTTTTGGGGAGAAGCTGTGATGACATCTGCCTATCTTATAAACAGATGTCCATCCAGCGTGATTGAATTCAAAACACCAGAGGAAAGGTGGTCTGGTAAACCACCTGATCTATCAAATCTAAAGGTATTTGGTTGTAGTGCTTATGTACACCAAAATATAGAAAAACTAGAGCCTAGAGCTGTGAAAGGGGTTTTTCTAGGATATCCTGAAGGGGTAAAAGGGTATAGAGTATGGTTGAGGGAAAAGGATGGTTTTAAAACTATTATTAGCAGGGATGTTATCTTTAAAGAAAATGAATTTCCTTGTTTATTTAAAACTAACCTTGCAGGTACTACAGACACTAACCATGCCGGAACAATACTGTTTGACCCTATCCTTTGGAGACTAGAAGACCAAGAGGAACATGATATAAATCAGGTGGAACCAGTTGTAGAACAATCTAAACCAAATTCAGTTCAGGTGGAACATACAGGGAATTCAGATAGGGAAGGAACTCATACAGAGGAACAAAATGAGGATGAAACAGAAACAATACAACAAGCAAAGAACCTAGAAGAATACCAACTTACTAGAGACAGAGAGAAGAGAGCTCCTAAACCTAATCCCAAGTACAGTTTTAACATTTGGAATGAAGACATAGCATATGCCTTCATGACAGCTATGGAATCTTTGAGTTCAGAACCCGAAACTTATGAAGAGGCTATGAGAGGACCTGAAGCTAAGAAATGGTTCAAAGCTATGGATGAGGAAATGATGTCCTTAAAGAAAAACAAGACCTAGATTATGGTTCTAAGACCTAAAGGGAAAAGGGTAATAGCATGCAAATGGGTTTACAAACAAAAGGAAGGCAGATTAAAGGAAGAACCTACAAGATTTAAAGCTAGACTAGTAGCTAAGGGGTTTAAACAGAAAGAGGGAGTGGACTACACAAAAATATTCTCACCAGTAGCTAAATACAAGACTATCAGAATCATGCTATCTTTGGCTAACCAGTTTGACATAGAAATTGATCAAATGGATGTTACTACAGCTTTCCTACATGGAGACCTAGAGGAGGATATTTATATGGAGCAACCTAAGGGGTTTGAAGTCAAAAGCAAAGAGGACAAGGTTTGCAAGCTGGTTAAGTCTCTCTATGGACTTAAACAGGCTCCAAGACAGTGGAATAAGAAGTTTGATACTTTTATGATAAAGCATGGGTTTAACAGAAGCTATCATGACACTTGCCTATATTTTAAAGGAAGCACAATTCAGGATGTCATCTACTTACTCCTATATGTAGATGACATGTTAATCAGAAGCCAGGAAAGATCAAAAGTAGATATGGTAAAAAAATCTACTCAAGACAAAGTTTGAAATGAAGGACCTTGGTATTGCCACCAAGATTCTAGGAATAACAATTCTAAGGGAAAGGGATAAAGGAAAATTGGTTATGAGGCAAGAGGATTACATTGAGAAGATCATAGGCAAGTTTTCTATGAAAGATGCAAAGGCTGTTAAGCAACCAATAACCACTCAGTATACACTCTCTAAGGAACAATGCCCTAAGACAGAAAAAGAGGCTGAGGATATGAAGGATACACCTTATTCTAATGCAGTGGGATCTATTATGTATCTTATGGTGAGCACAAGACCTGACCTTGGCTGTAACGCCCCAAACTCCAGGGACCATTACGGTGTGCCTTGTAAACAGTGCTAAACTCGCTAATCGAGTCATTTGGCCAAAATCGTGAACTAAGTATGATTAACGGCTTAGGAATTAAAAACTTTGGTTAGGAGGTAATGTTTCACTAGAACGTTTAATATATACATTGGGATCCCGAAAATATAGTTTCAGAGTCTATTACAGAAAATATTTACAACAGGCCGTTCTAAGCAGCAAAACAGGGTTCAACCCTAGTTCCACTTTAAACCTCGGCCGTGGCGGACGAGCAGCTGCATATGTACACGTCATCACCTAAGCTCTTCAACTCAAGGATGGTCCAGCTTCCTCTTGCCTTTACCTGCACCACGTAGCACCCGTGAGCCGAAGCCCAGCAAGAAAACACAATATAACATGATATAATATCAACAGATAACATGATGTAATATCAACAGTAACTATAACAGCCATTCAGGACCAACGGTCCAAAATAGGTAGGTGACAATAGCCAATAGTCACAGAAGTGGGTGCAGCTCCTTCTAGCCATGTGACGATAGGGTCACCAGGGCTTAACTGATAAGTGGTTCCTTCATAAGCTTGATTAGGATAGGTGCATGGTGATTAGTCACCAACATAACCATCCTCTCGACTCTAGAGTCGTAACTAAGGACAGGGTCCCCCAGCCATGTGACAAACAGTCACCGGGGTCATATACCTTGGCTGAAATCATCTGTTCTTAGACCAGGCAAGCGCTTATAGTTCTCATTGACCTTCCGGTCGGTCCAGCATTAATACCCCATATGAGTCATTCAATGCCGACCTCGATCAGATCTAATCTTTAGTTGGCCCGGCGTTCACAACGCACTGCCACCCCTGACCCTTGGGTCGGTAAAACACGACCAGTACTCAGCCCGTGGTGAACTTAACTAATAAGTCAAAGCTTCACAAACGGATCTGACACCATTGTCGATTCTGACTAATAAGTCAGCGCCATACACAGGTAAGCCATGCCACCAAACATCACATGTCCAATATCCATAAACAAGGTATTCAGCATGCTTACTTAACAGATATTAGTACAATTAGGACTATGCATTAACACAGAGGCTCAAGCTCTGAACAACATCATACCCAGTATACAAAGCATGTCCTAATCACATATTTCTCGTGCATCACATGCATCATACTCAACAATCCAACATGCACCAATAACCGCCACGCATGTCACGTTCAACAATTAACCAACATGCATCAAGAATAGCCATGCATGTCATACTTAATAATCAATCCACATGCATCAAGAATAGCCATGCATGTCACATATACACAGGGTGCAGTTTTCTTACCTCAGATTCGAGCTGGAACGATTTAAAGAACGACCCTTGAGAACGATCAACCCTTAAGCCCTTAGCGATCACCTAGTCATAACCAAACATAAAACCTCATCAAAATGAGTAATTAAATACTTCCAAACCCAACCCAAGCCTCTGGAACATCAAATCCCACTCAACTAAGTAGTAGGATCGATTCTAGGCCCTTAGAGTTAAGTTTCCATCACAAAAACACACTTTTGGGAAATTTTCCCTTAAGGTCCGCGGCCCTACATGGACCATGCCGTGGCCCGCCCCCCTGGCAGAGCCTCCTCCACCTTCCTCAAGCTAGGGCCGCGGCGCCCAAGAACAGGGCCGCGGCCCAACTTCGCACCAGCCATTTTTCTTCATTTTTCCACTTCTAAAACCTTCCAAAAACCCATCCAAACATCTCCAAATCATCAAATCAAAGTTCCCAAACTTCCCAATGGTCCAAAACCACCAAAACCTGAAGCTCAAACCAACCAAAAACTCAACAATTCACAAATTCCAATTCTAAGCTTAAAAACTTTAGAAACTAAAAACTTCAAACTTAGATTACCTTTGATTGAGTTGTTTTCTGTTAAATCCTTCGGTTAAGAAGCTTCTAATCTTTCCTAGGATCGCTATGCCTCGACCCTCGCTTGATTCTGACTCCTAGAACTCGAGATTCCTTCAAAAAGGCTTCGAACGGTAAAATAAGCTATCGGGAAGGAAGAGAGAGATTTTCTAACGTACGTTCTTATCTGACAAGCTACTTCAAGCTTAAGTAACCTCAAATAAAACCTAAGGCTCAGGGTCCCGAAAACACCCCTGGGGACATTATAGTCAAAACTTCCAGAATTCCATCCTGATCTCAAATATTCCCAATTTATCATCAAATAAACATTTCTATTACCCCAAAATTGACCCCGTTATGACAAAACCGCTAACTCATAATCTAGGATCGTCTCATGCCGAATAGCTCGAATATATCTCCATAATAATAAAATCGCATTCACAAATTACAATATGCACCCAATTTACAAATATTCCCTCAACAGGCCAAATTACCAAAATGCCCTCATAACTATAAATACTCCCATATGCATGCATTTACCATCATATAATAATATAATTCACATGAACATACATATGATTATTAAATAGCATAACAGATCAATTATGGCCCTCCCGGCCTCCTAATCAAAGTCCTAAACCTTATTAGGAAATTTGGGGCATTACATTGGCTATGCTATGAGAGTTGTCAATTTATTTTTTTACATGTCCAATAAGGTTTTAATGGGTAATTTTTCTGCCTATATATTATGTATCAACCATGTTGAATAAATTCCACTTATAACCAGCTCTTTACATTTATCCACATCAGCATACAAAGATCTACTTTACAGAAATAACAAATAAAACCTAATGGCTTTGCCTCTACAGATTAGAACCAGAAGTTAGTTACAACAGATTGTAACTAACATCCAGCTCGTTCAAGCTAACAGATCTAAACTACTATAATAGAAGGAAAAAAGGGGTTTCACAGAGATAACCAGAAATTGTCTTCAGCTCAAGATCCAAGAGAGAAGGTCCAGAGAAAGAGAGTAAAGCTCTCGTGGTGAGGAGAACAAGAAGAAGAGAGTGGCATACAAAAGAAAGAACAGAGTGTTAGATAAATAGAAAGCAAAGAGAAAGAGAGAGATCTATACAAAGAGAATAATCGAGTCTTACCTGATCGAATCTTGTGACAGGAAGCTCCATATTCTGTAATCACCATTGTTGATTAGTGGAAACTCAAGCTCAATCTCTGAGGCAGCTTGACGGAGACATAGCCCCTAATTTTGGGGGTGAACTCCGAAATCATTTCGGGTGTTTTCTCTTCCTTTTATCTCTCTGTTTATTCAATTTGTGATTGAATATTTGTGTGTGTGCACTTTTGTGTATTTTAAACTGAGACTTAGTGTTTAACGACATTTGTTGTGTGGTTGTTTTTTGGTATCTAAGGCTCAGATGTATAAATGGTCAGAAATGATCTTAAGGGGCTAATGATGTGTTTTGTTGGTGTAGGGTTAGAACTGTAATAATCCTACAAACCACATTATCAATATATTTATATAATATTATTTACAAATTGTATGATATAATATGTCTTAAATTTTGATTATGTTCGAGTCTTCTATGATAGTACACTCTCACACTCCTACCGATGCCATTGTAGGAGGAGATCACTAAGCTAGTGTATTATATAAATATATATATATAAGGGTGCACTCTTAATGGTTACTACCCATAAATGGTTACTTTAATATTATCCATTAGATTAAGATCAATAGTCCATATTTATAGTTGTTAATTAATATTTGTAAAAATAAATTTTGATTTTTTCAAATTTTTGGAAGGGTTACTTAATAAAAAACGTATATTTATTATGAAAATATAATATTATAAATTTTTCATTTTTCAAATGTATGTCAATTTCTAAATATAGTTACTATCTCTCATTGGTTGGACACAACATTATGGACACAACATTAATTATGGCAAAAAAAAAACTAAATTCAAAATTAATGTAGAAAAAAAAATATTTACACGTTGGTGACTTGCTATACCAATCACTATGTTGTCACATCATCATAATTGTTAGTACCCATCTATGGGTAGTAACCATTGAGAAGTCTTCCATATATATAAATACAAGGCTTTTCTGCTTTGGCTCACAAAGCAATTAAGAAAGAGTGACGAAAATGGAATGAAGCTCTACATGATAAGAAAGAAGCTCTGAAGTCACGACATAATAAGATTATAATCTTTGCTTTCAAAAATCTTATGCTTTTAAAAAACAGAGCATTCGAAAGCTGGCTTTCTTGCTCTATTTTGTCTCTCCCACAACAGAATAATTTTTCAGTATTATATAAATATATATATGAAGAGTTAATTTTATTTAATTTTTTTGTCAAGAAAAATTGAATGAAAACGGCAACCAATTCTAATTTTCATCTACATTTCACTCATGGACACCACAAAGCTTTTTTTTTTTTCCTTATTTCGATTAAGTGGAGTTTGGCTGAGACTTTGGATTGTTACTGTTTTTCATTTCTTTACATGTTTTTTCGTTTTCTTGGGAAGACATTTTTGGTAAAAATAAATTTCCCATACATATTAATTAATTTCATAGTATAAAGAAACGTGTATGAGAATGTTGTGACCACACTCATTATTATTTTCATTATATTAAAATATATGTAATATATATAAATAAACTTAACGTTTTATTTATAGACTACTTTCTATAAATGTTAACTAATTATAAAGTAAAGATTTCCAACGAAAAAATTAATTACATAGTATAAAAGAAAGTAATCATATAGGTTTAGAAAAATATATAATAAGAGAGAATTCATCTAGATATAATGAATTTTCTAATTAAAAATATATATTTATATTAATCAATTAATACACCCGTAGATAAAATAAATTAACACCATATATATGTATTGTAACGCCCTGGATAACCAAGACTATTACACTGTATGTTTTAAAATAGTGCAAGACTTGCTAATCAAGTCGTTTGAACAGTAATGTGATCCTAAGCCAGCTAACAGGTTAGGGATAAAAGATTTTGATCTTAAACGATTAATCTCATTAAAATAAACGTTTGGTACATGGGATCCCAAAAACAGGGTTTAAGAGACAAATTTACAATTCTCAAAAAAATATACACAACCAGTGGCCACTCTAATGGCAAATTACAAATTTTAGGCTCTATCCCTGTATTTTCCCTCGGTCGTTGGCGGACGAGCAGCTAACAATGTACTCCTCGCCCCCAAAGCTCTCCAACTCATGGTTGGTCCATCCTACCCTTTCCTTTACCTGCACCACATAGCACCCGTGAGCCAAGGCCCAACAAGAAAACCATAACAATAATACATAATCAATCATAAAACAGTAATTCAGATATTCCACAAGTCATAGACATCAAACTACTAATAGTAAACATATACATTCAGCAACTTATCTCAAATAATATGCAAATGCTCAGGGTCAGCGCCCTTAGGCCGAGCCCTTTGTTTACTCCATTGACTCCAGCTCGCTTAGGCCAAGTCCAGTGTTTATCTAGCTGACCCCGGCTCACAGTGGCCAAGCTCCGTCCTGTGCGCAAATTATCATCCCCGACTCTCTTAGGTCGTACATTTCATGTTCGCATAACGATATCACAGTTATACATCACATACATATCTAGATACAGGGAATCTCAATCCCAACACAGCCACACAAGGGTTGCAGTTTTCTTACATTGAATTCTGACCGGAGATAAAAGAACGATCCCTAGCACGATCTTTAGGCCTGAGCCTTGGTGGTAAACCTAGTCACAGTGGCCAATGGGTAATTGCCAACTTCTAATCCAATTAAATACTTATGAGATAAAAACTAGCCTCCGGGACCTCAATTTCTACTAAACCAGGTAGTAGAAATTGTCCCGACTGCTTAAGTTTGAACCCCCCGAGCCTTACCAATTCTAAAAACCATCCCAAGGTAAAAATCCCTAGGCGGGCTGCGACCTGGCCCCAAGGGTCGCGACTTGCCCCCAAGTTAGAGATCAAAAACCCCAAGCCACAGGGGAGGCGGGCCGCGACTTGCCTCCTAAGGTCGCAGCACGCCCCCACATCAGAGAGCATACCCAGGGCCTACTGGGCACATGTGTCGCGGCGCCCCTGAGCTAGGTTGCGACGAGCCCCTTCGAACCCAGAAATTTTGGGTTTTCTTCACACTTCTCCCAGCCAATTTTTCCAAAACTCAAACTCATTAAAGCCTCCAAACCATAACTGAACCCAGCTACGAGTCCAGGATTTTAATCACATATTTAAACATACAACTCCTAACAGTTATACTAAAATCAATACCCCATTTCAATAGAAATCATCACCCAACACTGAGCTTGAATTGCACTCTAATAATCTAAATTCTCAACAAAATCAATGACTAGAACTTACCTCAATTTTCTGTTGAATTCCACAAGCTTCTTCACCCTACTCTTGAGCTTAATTCTCCTAAGTTCCCAGCTGAACTTCCTGGATAAAGCCTTCAATTCCTCAAGACTTCCCAGCAGAATTTCCTTAAGCTCTAACCTTCAATTTGCCATTTTCTTCCCTTAGCTTCAAAGCACGAGTGTGTGTGTGTGTGTGTGTGAGAGAGAGAGAGAGAAACCGTGAAATGGAGAGAGAGAGAAAGAGAGTTTGAGTAGCTTCCTTCAGTTTCTAGTTACCTCTACTCCTCTAAGTATATCACTTAGCCCCTAAGAAATAGACTATAATGTCCCCTTTAAGCTTATTAATCCTCAAATTGTTCCTAGGGGTAAAATGTCATTTCGCTCTCGATTCCCGCTAATTCCCCAAATGTTCCTACTATCTACCAATTCATCCTGTCATCCAATTAATTACCAGATACTTATTCATTAGTCAATAAATCCCAAATATTCCCTAAATTCCCATAAAATATCCCCAGGCTTCCCCCGAGCCAGGTATTAAACCCCGCTCTGACTATTTCGCTAATCCGCTCACTAGGACCATCTCGAGCTATATGTTGCAAATATAACCACATAATAATGTGGTCTCAAAAATTTATCACATTTAATCACGTTTATGCCCTTAACATGCCAAAATTACAAATATTCCCTTATAAGCTAGAATGGGTCAACATGCATATTTAATACTCATAGACATGCATATCACATATCCATATAATCATATTAATCATGCATGCCACATAATCATGCATTTAACCATTTAATCACACATATACCAATTATGCCCTCCCAACATGCTAATCAAGGCTCGTAAGCCTTATTAGTGATTTTGGGTCGTTACAACTATCCCCTCCTATTGAGAATTTCATCCTTGAAATTTACCTGAATAACTCAGGATATTGATCCTGCATCGCTGACTCAAGCTCCCAGGTCGCTTCCTCAACCTTGCTATTCCTCCACAATGCTTTGACTAGAGGAATCGTCTTGTTCCGTAGAACCTTGTCTTTCCTGTCTAAGACCTGAACCGGTCGTGCCACCCTTATGTTAAACCTCGCGAGGTAACTTTTCAACGATCCTCCCGGCTGTTGTCTGACATTGGTTAAGGTCAAGGCTTCGGGCCTGACCCCTACCATGGCCATGAACTGTTTTTTGAATTTCTTTGCTAATTGATCCCAAGACGAGATCGAATGTCTTATGAATTTTTCAAACAAATTTTTTGCTGTACCTATCAAAGTGGTTGGAAATAACATACACCCGAGCTCGTAACCAACATTGTTGGCATGCATGATGGTATTGAATATGCTCATGTGGCTATATAGGTTTGAGTTCCCGTCAAAGGGAGCTACGTGAGGTATCTTGAACCCATGAGGGAATGGCATGTTGGAAATATGTGGAGCGAACAGCTCGAGCTCCTCATCTGTGTCATCAGCCTTGCCCATGTTCCTTTCATCCTGGAGGAGCCTGAACACTCTTTCGAGCTGGTTAATTCTCTCCTGGACCAAGTCCACTGGAGGCTGAACTTGTGCTTGGGGGAGCTAGTTATTGTTTATAAAAACTCCAGCTCCCTGTCCCTGCATAGGTTTATACTGATTCCCATATGTCGGCTGTACAGGTTCCTTTCAACTGTTCAAATGATCGTGTAAATTGGGATTTGTGGGATTGGCCTGCCCCCATTTCTGGTTCAGATGATCTCGAATATTAGGATTATTGCCATAATTCCCAATATTCCTGAGTTTGGTATCATATATGCTAAACTAACATTTCTTTCTGGTTTATGGGCTTGGTGGTTACGAGGTGGATCTTCCACCGGTCTTCTTGCTCTAGTTGTTTGTGATCTTGACATGTGGCTTCCCGCTGGTTGGGCAGCCCTATGTCCTCGAGTCTCCTCTCTCTCGCCCTCATGTCCAGGTCGGGTTCAATGGTTCCCGTCTCGGTTGACACTGCGTGATGGCCTTTGTGGTGCAGGCTCCCTTGTCTGGTTCCGACGAGGAGCTGGCTGGGGTTCCTCTCAGAGTGGTGAAGGGTGTCTTATAGGACATGGCAGCTGCCTTATAGGCGATGGTGGTGGCCTCATATTGTTGGGCCTAGAGGGCCCAAAATTGGCCCGAACAGATTCTGGGGTTTTCCTGACAAACTTGGGGTTAGAGCTCCGAGCTGCTAGAGGAGCTCGATAATTCCCTGTTCCTGCAGTTACCACCACAGTCGGGTTGCCAGTAGTATTGGTTTGAGTATTCCTTCTAGGGTGTTCATCACCAATGTTTGCTCTGGGCCTTGGCTAAGCCTGCTAAGTGTGACATGCTGCATCATGACACACCTCCAGGGGCCATTTTGTATATATGAGCATGCCTTGGTGCTTGATCATTAGTCAAGTCTTGCACCAAGTAACCTCATGGGTAGGGGATGGCACTTTTGTAATTATGCATATGTCTCCTAGACAAAAATCATATATGTTCCTGGGAAGACTTCATTTCCTTAGAAAGCTCCTTAGGGGGAAGTGACCTGGTGACTTAAGGAAGCACCATGGCCACCAGCAGATAGGGGCTTAAGCTGTGTACTCCCTTGCCCTATCAAGGCCTTATATGAATAAAATGATGTTTTTCCATGTCCCTTTGTGTATGCTTTCTTTACGGTATTTGAGGCAATGGTCGCCCACCAGCTCTTGGGTTGTTCGTGGTGGCCATTGATAATTCAGGAGGTTTTGTACTAAACAATCCAAAGATTTGCTTAATGCTTTCAATAAAAGCATCAAATTGTTGATGCCGTTTTTCGTCAACTTAAATTAGAAGAGCACTAAACAATAATTTAAGAAATAGGGAAAGAACAATAGGATTTTTACGTAGTTAAGCAGTTAAAATCTTCCTAGTCCACGAGTTAATATTATTGATTTGTGATACTCTCTCAAAGTTTTATCAAAGCAATTCAACATTGTTTTCTCAATACAATTTTGTGCGTCCCTACAAATGAAATTCGTGAGGCTATTTATAGACCTGGTTGACATAATATCTTCCCCTTATTTCGGGAAGTTATAATTCAAATTTGAAATAAACACAAATAAATGTGTAATGCCCTGGATAGCCAAGACCGCTACACTGTGTATTTATAAGGTGCAGGACTTGCTAATCAAGTCACTTTAGTTTAAAAAAACGTGTCACTAAAACCATTAAGGTGCTAGGGTTAAAAGATTTTGGTCTCAAAAGATATTTACCATATAATTAAATATTTACATATGGGATCCCAAAAGAAATAGCGTTTAAAAGTCTATTTACAAAATTCCCGGTGTACAGACATCCACCAGCCTTTCTAAAGGAAAAACAGAAGTTTATGGTATTCCTGTCCCTGTCTCCCCTCAACCGTGGTGGCTGAGCAGCTGATCATGTACATTCTGCTCTCAGAGCTCTCCAAATCAGGGCTAGTCAAGCTTGCCCTTGCCTTTACCTGCACCACGTAGCACCCGTGAGCCAAAGCCCAGCAAGAAAACATATCAAATCACATAACAAGCAATAGTAATATTTGGATAACCCTTTAAGCACGTTCATACACCTAACATACCACAATATTCACAAGGCATGGAGACTCAACCAAAGATTCAGCTAATCATCACCCAACTATTCAACATAACAACCCACCAAACAATAATAGCAAACAAACCATATTATAATCAGGGTCAACACTTAAGGTCGCACCCTCTGTTTACCCCACTGACTCCGGCCTGCTTAAACCGAGCTCAGTTCATAACAAGCTGTCCTCGACTACCAGTGGCCGAGCCGCGCCCTATGCGCTAGTGTAAACTTCGGCACTCTTAGGTCGTTGGTTTACTGTTTACATGGCGTGAAACCATCCTTTACAAAGCATACAGAATAGGGAACCCTTAGTCCCATTATAATACCACAACCGGGTGCAGTTTTCTTACCTTTGATTTCCAAGTTCATTAATTACAAGCGACGCTTCTTGAGCACGATCCGCTTCCCGAGCCCTAGCTTAGCACCTAGTCACAACCAAGATAGGGAGCACCATTAATAATCGCGTTAATATTTCCGGGTGAAGTTTTAGCTTCCGGGACACCAAATTCCACCAAACACAGTGGTGGAATCGATCCCAAGCACCCTAGGTTAGGTTCCCGGTCTTAAAACCTCCAAAGGACCAAAAATTCCCTCAAGGGCTGCGGCCCTTGAAACCTAGCCGCGACCCGCCCCTGAAACAGAGGCTAAGCCTCTCTGAAGACCGACACGCGCTACGGCTCTGCCCTAAGGCGTCGCGGCGCTTCCCCACTGCAGAGCCCCCTTGGCTCTTCCTTGCTTCGCAAGGCCGCAACGCTCTAGAATAGAGTCGCGTCCCAACCCTTTGTGCCCCAAAAAAACCACCATTTCTAACATCCTAACCTCACTCAAAACCACCCCAAAGCACCCTAGTTCCAAAACCTATTAATCACAAGACTTTTAACATGATTCTAACAATATAATCCAACAGAAATCCAACTTAAAAACCCATCAAAATCCCATTTTGAATTCTGAAACCCAGCAACTAAAGAACCTAAAAACCAGTCATGCAAACTTATAATTTAAGCTCTAAACTACGAATTGAAGCTTACCTTCTTTGATGAACCACCTCCTTAACAGGTTCCTAAGCTAAAATCCAAGCTTCTCAGCTTTAATTCAATCCTTAACATCAAAACCATAAACACTTTTAATACTCAACCAAAACTCAGAGTTCTACAGCTCAAGAATGAGATTCAATTCTTACCTTGATCCTGGTTGAGTGTCCCTTAGTCAGAACTAGGCTAATCCTGCATAAATTCAGCTCAAACACAGAATTTCCAGTTGAGTTTTCCTTAGATTTTTGTAGTTTTCTTAAGAGAGAAAATAGAGAGAAGAGAAGAAGGAGAAGAAATGTTAAAAGGTCGGTTTGTGTCTTTTGTTCTACCACTTTCTATTAACTTAGTCTAATCTTAGCCAGTTAAGTCAATCCCGAGGCTCGGGGTACCGGAAACGTCCCCGAGGGCAAAATGGTAAAATTCCCCAATATTCCCGCCTAGGCTTTCTAACCTAAAATATATCTCCATATATTTATTCTCATAACCCGATAACCCAAATAATCATCTAACACCCGAGATACCCCTTGACTTGTCCCAAGTCAAATATTAAGCCTCGTTGTGACTTCCCGCTAACTAGCTCCCTTGGATCGCCTCGAGTCGCACGCTGCAGATTTACCCACATAACAATGTGGTTCTCACAAATATAACATACAACCACATTTGCATTCACATAGCTATATAACATGTTTATCATATAATCACACGTTAATTTAATAAATTCACACATAAACCAATTATGTCTTCCCGGCACACTAACCAAGGCCCTTAAGCCACATTAGTGATTTTGGGTTGTTACAAAATGCATTAATTACATAATATTTGATAATTGAGATTTAATATCAGATAACAACCAAACCCTGAGGAATAGGAATCTCCTAACAGCTTTCATGTGCAAAACGCGTTGCTGACTTCGAACGCAAGGTTTACATGCCTTCAAGATCGACCAACACTTTGAGCTCGTTATTCTAGTCAGCCTCCTCTTTAGCCAGTGATTTCATTGAGCTCAATCTTCGGAAACCAACGTCTTCGAGCTTGCCATTAAGGCTCGAATAACACCCATATGCATCAGAGAAGATTCGTTCTTTCGAGCTTGATACTTTAGCTCAAGCCTTCTGAACTTGTGCTCGATCACCAACAAAAACAAGTCAGGAATCATGCAAATTTATGAACGTGTCTAGCCACTCCTTGTTATTTTCGAGCTTACGCTTTACGAGCCTATATTTTGAGGCCCATTTATGACAGTGTCGAAATTTGGGTGTAACATAATATTTATATGTAAGAGTGCAAAAAATTAAATCAAATTTTATCTCACCTAATCAAATCTTCAATTCAATCTAATAATTAATAAAGATTTGATATCCCATTTTAATTTTTAAAAAATGATGACAAAAAAATGATTATAATTAGTTTTTTTTTTCAAGCAACGATTCCATTTTACATTATCTAATAGTTGTTTCAATTTTTTGTTTTATATAATTTTAATTTTTTAGCATTTATTAATAACAAAAATTAATTTAAAAAAAACAAAAAATATATTCAAACTTTTTAACATATATTAGTAATAGCATTTAATTAAAAAAAATGAGTAGCTCACAAAAAATATATATATATATATTTAACATTGGGGAGAGATGATTAGACTTTTGATACCTATTTTTTATGAAAAACGTGTAATAACACTAAAATATGTCTATGATTACCGGAATAAACATTTAACCCCACATTCACATCATTTCTACTGATTAATATTGTATTTATAATAATAATAATAATAATAATAATAATTAATTAAAACAAAACCCTACCCCCTACCCTCTAATTAGCGTACATGTCTTTCGATTTCTATTGATTATTATATATTAAATATATAACTTTTAAAATGATCACAACCTGACGCATACTAAAACTGTTTAATTTAATATAATATTAATTAGTAAAAATTGAAACTGAAAGATAAGTCCATTAATACAATTATTAGTGGATATATATTGCTCTTACAAAAGGTTCATAATAATCAGATAATATTTTGACTTATTGTGAAAATAAAACTACAAAAACCATATATATTTTGTTTATTAATTTTACTTTCATAAAAAAGTATATTACTTTATATGTTTTAATACTATTATGCAACCAATTATAATAATAACAAAATCATGTTAAATATTATAATTTTAAAAAAATATATTACTAAAATAAACTTGATGAAAAATATTATTCCATTTTGTATATATTTATTATACTTTTTTTTGCAGTAGTATATTTATTATACTTTTGTCCCAACAACTCTTATTCCTTTTATTACTTTGATTACTTTTAAGGAGTAAACATTACTTTTTATTTTATTTCTTTATACTTAAATATTTATTTGTTTATTATATATATATATATTGCTTTCATTTTATTTTGATTTTATTACGTTATGTATCTATTTATCCATTAATATATTTTTCATCCTAAGGTTACAAAATTATACTCAAATAAAAATTATATATGCATAATAATAATGATGATGCATTTATCAATTTCGACAATGTTTAGATTAAAGAAAGTCACAATCAAAATCAAGCTAACAAAACCAATTATAAGGGGCATGTCTTTGAGTATAATTATAATTTTAGTTATTTATTATACTTATTATAATAATAAATTTTTGTTATTCTTTTTAATATAATAAAAAATATTTAATTATATAGATATAGATCTATATACTTATAAAAATGAGAACTATATGGGAGGTGATGTGACTTTCTATAATCAATAATATATGGTTTATTTATTTTTTTATAATTTGTTGTTTTCTTATTTTTTATTTATTTAACAAATGAATTAATTAACAATTTAAAAAATCTTTATAGTCCTACATGGTTTACAAACTATTGTGGGGTTATACTTTTACGCTATAAATAAACTTTTCATGGACTTTGATTTATAATTTGTCCAAATATTAATATTTTTTTTCTTATGATGACTGATTTAATCAATCTTGTCTAATAGTTATATATATTTTTTTTAGTTTATCAAATTTATATTAATATTTAACATATTATTTATATTTCTATATTTAATTTTGTAGTATATATTTATATATATTATATATTGAAAAAAATGATAAATATATTGTAATAAAAATGTATATAAATATTTTATCACCTATTTTTAAAAAAAGTCACGTTCATAATCTTTGAAATGGTATATAAAAGATTATATGTTATGGTGATATTGAGTTCGTTTGGAAAAAAAAAAAAAGACACTCTATTATGTTAATAAGTTCAAGATAGTCAAGGAAATTAAGACCGTATATAATATTGATTTTTTTTTGTGCTATGATTTATCTTTTGTGCTAATAATCATATAAGATAAAAGAGAAAAAAAATGAAATTATGATATAGTTCCTCATATTTTTTTATATAAGATTAGAAAAAGTATTAACAAATTGAAAAAAAAAAATTGATTTATGAGACAGTTTTAAGTGATGATATAATATATGTGTACGTATATATATAATTTCGGGTGAATTACACAAACATATATAATATTAAGAAAAGTGGAATAACTACTAAATGCATACAAAAGTTATAATTTTCTATCACTATAAAAAAAATGAGTTTATACATTTTTGGACCATGTGTTTTTTCTGATTACCTGTTTGGGCTCTGTTTTTAAAAAAAATTAGTTTTGGACCATATATTTTTTAAAATGATTTAAATAGACCACTAAACTCAATTTTGATGAATAAAACAACACATTTTTTAAGGAGAATGAATTTATTTTTGTTTTGAATTGTTATAGTTTGATGAATTATTTGTGATTTCAGTTGAGAAAACTTTGACCAAAATCGTGTTTAGGGTTCTATTTGAACCATTTTACAAAGCATAGGGTCCAAAATATATAATTTGTCAAAACACAAAGTCCAAACAGGTAATGAGACAAAATATATGATCCAAAAAGATATAAACCCTAAAAAAATTATAATTTCCTTACTTAGTTATTTTTTTTAAATATTATATATCTATATATTTATAGTAGATACAAGTAACGTACAATGCACGTTTCTGTAAATTTATTTATAGAATTTATTAATTATTTTTATTAAATTTATATTAATGTCATATAAATTTCAAATAAATATTCTGTTTTAATTAAGTAATTTTTTTAAGTTTATGTTTGTTCTAGTTTTTTTAATTTGGGAGTGACAACAAGACCAGGGTCGGCCCTGGGCTAAGGCGGGCTAGGCCCACGCCTAGGGCCCCCTTAGCTCAAGGGCCCATTTTTTAAAAATGCCATAAATTTTTAGAAAATTTCTACAAAAGGGGTCCCAAATCCTCAATTTTTCCTAGGGCCCAAAACTCTTCAGGGCCGGCCCTGAACAAGACATTATATATTATATGTTTAATGTAATATTAAATATTATACGTGGATTTTAAATTTAAGTTTCTTGCAGTTTTTAAAAAAAAGTAATTTGTTGCTAATTGACAGTAGATTATATTATTTGTTTAATATGATATTATTCTAATAAGTGAGCTTAAGTTTAATTAAATTTCATTTGAGTTATAAAGCGTATGATTTTATTATTTTTAAATAATTATCATTGTAAAATATCTCAAAAATATCATATTTTAATTTGTTTAATTATTTATTATTTTTAAATAATTATCATTATAAAATATCTCAAAAATATCATATTTTAATTTGTTTAATTTTTTATTATTTTTAAATAATTATCATTGTAAAATATCTCAAAAATATCATATTTTAGTTTTTTTAATTATTTATTTTATTTTATTTATGTTTAGGTGACGTTTAAAAACTACCGTTAAATATAAGAATATTCTGTTAAATATAAGAATATTCCGTTAAAGTTAACATTAAAAAAATAAAAAAACCGTTAAAACTAAAAAGTTTCGTTATCTACACACTTGTTATATAGAAGAGATAAATGAGAGCACCAAAGAGATGATGTGACACTCTAAAATTACTCTATTTATTTTCTTAATTTTTCTCATTTTTTTTATTCCCCTTTTTCTAAAAACAATATATTTTTATTCTACTTTTTTTTAAAATATAATAATAATAGTAATTAACTCTATTTTATTTTATTTAGTTTCTAAACATCTATCTATCTATATATATATATATATGTTGACCATCGAAATGGTCAACGATACGGAGTCAGATAAAACGATAGAAAATAAGATGAAAATGAGATGAAATCAAGATGAAAAGATAAACGACACAAACAATTTATAGTGGTTCGACCCCAATCAAATGGTAATGACCTACGTCTACTTAGTGTTCTTATTGATGTAGAATTCCAAGAACTGTGATCAGTGAACTAGGGTTCACAAATTTCATAAGCTTTCAGATGAATGCAATTATGGTGGATATAAACACTATGTTTCTCTCTTATAATTCCGAAGCTTCAAAAGTTCCAAAAGCCAAAAGTCCAAAAATCATCCCTCCTCTTGAGCCCTTTCATTCTTATTTATAGGCTCAAGGAGTTCAACATGGGCCTTCATTACATTTAATACAGACGTATCTAAATAATAATGGAAATTACAATCAATACATAATTACAAGATCACATATATTAAGGAAATAAATGAATATATGTGACCAAGATGGTCATCCACATGATCTTTTGGTCGAGGGTCGAGCAGATTATATTCACTTAAAACTGCTACGTGCATCCCACGTGTAGACCAATCCTGCCACATCATTAGGTAGTCCGTTTTTGGGTAAACATTTGCCCCCCAAGTTTATTTTACTGCGACTAGCATAAAATAAACTTAATCGACTGACCCTCCGTGTTAACTGACAGACCTGTCAGAGCTATCAGTGCCTTTTCAAAAAAGGTAACTAATCATGTTGTTGCAGTTTCCCAAAAAGCATTTTGACGGCTAACACATTTCCCCATGTTTTGAAAACTCATCCCCCATCATTACCTTTTTATCCATGCTTCGATCAATATAAATAATCCCTCATTTTCACTTTTTACTTTTTACTCTTCCTCTTTTCCTGAAGAACACTGAACAACGAAGCATAAAGAACTCAGAAAACTCAAACAAGTTTGGTGATACGTGGAGTATCTGTCCAGCTGACGCATCAACGCCTGTGAATTCACTTCAATTTTTTTTTATCCAAGTAATTTTCCTGAGCTTCGTTGTTTCTGATATGCCATGCAATACTTATCTCTTGAGTTTTCTGGTATTTTGGTATCTGAGTTTCTGAATGTTCTTGAGAAAATTTGATTTGTTGTAATCGGGCTCATAGGTAGTAGCATGATAAGATAGGGAAAAAACACTAGATGAGGCTTAGGAATTGACTTAGGAGGTAGGATTACTGATTTAGAGCGCAAAATCGAAGTAAAAAATTGATTTTTAGGCACTTGGAAAAATCTGGATTTTTTCCGCCCTTTCTCAGAGTCGAAAAGTTTCCCTGAAAAAACTTTTCACTTCTGCTCTTTAATCACTTTTTTCCAAGTTGTTCACAAAATTTAAGTGTTTTTGTTAGAATGTTGCTGGTCGTATAAAAGCTTAACTTTTATACATGAGAAATGTTATCCCAACGTTTCAATTCTTTTGTCTGTTGGTCGTAGATTCTCATCTCCCATTCTCTGTTCGCAGATTTTCATGCACGATCCGTGGGGAGGTGAAAGGCTGATTGACGATGACTTGCCCGCGCTACTATTCAAAGATCAAGAACAGCCTTCATTGTCATTTTCAGAAGTTCCTTTTTCTCAACACAACCCCACAAACAGACCTCCGACCAGCCCAACAAATATGGGTTGCGTAAAGTCCATTGCTCAAAGAAAAAAGAAAACAGCCAAGCCTTCTGCTAATCAGCCTGTCCCTCGCACTGAGGCTCCTCCTACCAACCCTCAACCTGTAATACACTTCACCACTAGAATTTCAACCTAGAGCTCGACCTCGCGATGGCCTTAGGCCAGAGGTCGAAATGTATGTAGCACCTCCTAGCATCATTTCAGCTAGGATGGTAAACAACTATCTCAAGAAGTATGGCGTTCCTGGGATAACTCTCATCAAGCCTTCACCCGACCAGCGGGCCAATGTGCCTGGGGTCGCCTTCAGCGCTTGGTCGAGGTATCATATTGAGGCAGGGGCAAACTTACCTCTACATCCATTCTTCCAGGGGTGGCCAATTATTTTGAGGTCGCCCCTTTTCAAATCACCCCAAACGGATATAGAGTACTTTTTGCACTCTATATCCTCTATAACCACAAGAAGTGGCCCGTTCCTACGCCACATGAGATCAACTACCTGTTCGATCTCAAGTCTAACCCCAACCACAACAACACGGGGTTCTTCCATTTCTATCACCATGAGTCTGCTCGCACCTTCCTGAGCGACATCAGCCACAAGTCCAATGTAGGGAAGTACTTCCAGGATTACTTCCTTACAACAGACATGGTCGCTAATAACCTGGCCTTCACTCAAGGAGGTAAATCTTTATTCACTGATTGCTTGATTTCTTTTAGCTTTTCTATACATTCTTTAGAACTTTAGTGTTGTTCAGGTCCATGGTATCGACCAAATCCTACTCCAGAATTGGAGATAAGGGCAGCAGCCCTGGCCAGCATGACAAACATTGAGAAGAGTGTCAAAGAGCTAGTCACGGAGAACAACCTAAGGCTGGTCGGCCTTCTTGCACCTCACCAGGATGTGAGGGAATCAACAGCGAGAAGTGCTACTAAGGGAGAGATCCCTAAGCAGCACTAAGATGTGTCCCAACCCCCGAGGAGGCGGGTTGCAAGAGTGACCATCAGGGAACCTTCCAGTACTCTGCGAGCAGCTGCTGTCCCTGTTCAACATGGTAAGGGCAAGCAGAAGCTTCCTGAGCACCCCGAGCCCATACTTGAGTCCTCAGAAGAGAACGATACTGACTTCTCACTCTTAGATAGTTTTCCCATTCCCTGTCATTTATTTGATGGGGATGGCAATTTTTAATACGTGACTACTTTAAATTCAAACTTCTCCAAGGCAAAGAGTGAGTGTAGCAGTAGTATAGATAATGTATTGACCAGTAATAAGGGCTCGGGTATACTACTTAGAATTTTCCTTACTCTTATTTCCTTGCTTTAGTAAGTGCCTCAATTTATATTGCTTGATTGTTTGTTTCTATCCTACAGTCATGTCTGCCGAAGGCCCATTTGATCTGTACAGCCAGCCCAAAACTACTGCTCCTACAAGCAGAAAGAAGGAGAGCAGGCAGCACCCTAGGGAAAGCAGCAGCAATACCTCAAGGAAAAGGACTCGGACTAAGGATCCTCCTATTCTTGTTCCTTCCAAGGAAATGACACCTCCTCCAGCTCCCGTCGACCAAACTTCTCCACCAACACCCGTCGACCAGACTCCTCCCCACTCTCCCACCGACCAAACTCTTCCTGATCAGACAGTAAATACTCAAGGAGAGACCCTCATGAACATAGTTTTCAACTCAGCCAACGATAAGCTGAAGAAGCTATCAAGGCACTGGCGCAGCCGAGAAGCCATCAGCAACACTGGCTCCCTGAAAGTCGACCAGATCTTCAGTCGTGCGCTGAACGAAGTACTCAGCGTAAGTTGCCATTTTTGTTGTGCATTATTTGTTTACCTTGTCCTTTTATTTACACTAACAGCTTTATCTTTTTTTCTGATCGCAGGGAGTTCTAACCATAAGTACTGGTTGGCGCCGCTCGGAGGCAATGGCTACTGAATATGCCAAAGAGTTTGAGGAGAAACTTGGTGAGAAACTCAAAGCAGCCGAGGCCAAATACACCGAGCAGCTCAAGGCGGCCGATGAGAAAAATGTCGAACTGCTGGAGAAGAATGCCAAGTTGGCCGAAGAGCTGAAACAACATAAGGATGCCCTGGTCAAAGTCACGGAGTCTAAAGAGAGGTACAATGAGTCTTCATTGTTGAACTACAAAAAGGCCTCCAAGCTCCAAGACGAGTTGGTTATCAGCAGGAAAAAAACTGCTGAGTTGGAGGAGCGAGTTAAATCGCTCGAAGAAACCAACGCCAATGACTTGGAGAGGTTCAGGGGAGCAACATTTAACGGCTTTTATATGTTCTGGAAACACAACTGTGGGGCGAACTTTGACTATTTACCAAAGCGTATGAAGTAGTTTGAGTTGACTAGTTGTGTTGCTTGCCTTGAAGAGGAGGAGAAAGCTCAGGTATCCCCCAAAATCTCTTTGGTGACGGGTATTGACAGTGTCGATGACGAAGTTGGGGCCTCCATCGACCAGCAGATCCAACAAGATCCTCCGGCTGCTCCATAATTTCAACTGTTTTTTATTTTAATTTGTAACTTGGGACACACGAACCTCGGTTCGTGATGTCAAGACAATTTTTTGCTGCACGGGTAGCTTTACCTTTTAATTAACAATTACATCCGAGCAGCAATTGCTCGCGGTGTAAAACAATTTTCTTGTGATATTATAATATTTGCAATTTACTATAACATCTTGTTCGCATGACCAAACTTAGCATAGCACTTTGTTTTGATTTAACAAAATTTAAACAAAATTTTGAAAAACACTCTAAGTACTGTAATATGCTTTCCCTTATTTTTCTCGTGTGTTTACATATGCCTCTTGATATGCTTTTCTTACTTAGTACCTTATATGCCCCCCAAGTGATTGAGGAGCTTAAGGTCCTCAGTCACTTGCCTTGACCAAGACTTGTTCGAACATTACTGCTCGTAATAAATACTTATAAAAATGATAATATAGCAAAAAAATACACGTAATGAGCAAATACTTGTAATAAATACAATAATTGGCAAGAATAATTGGCTGCGCACAATTCCTTTTATTTCTCGTAATGAATGGACAATCGTGTCTGTACGAGTGATCAAAAATTTTATCTTATACTTATAAGAAATTAGTCATATGACTGACTAACCCTTGTTCATAAACTTATAAAAAGTAAGATTAATACAAGCCAATTCTTTAAAAAGAACTGTTTATTGATAATACTTACGCAGGTGTTCTCCATTCCAATAGCGAGGAATGAGATCTCCATTTAAGCGAGCAAGTTTATAGGTGCCTGGTTGAAGGACTTCTTCAATTTGGTACGGACCTTTCCAGTTAGGTCCAAGCACTCCAGCAGCTTGATCATGGGTGTTAAGAAAAACTCTTCTAAGTACCAAATCTCCCACATTAAAATTTCTTTCGCGTACTTTAGAGTTAAAATACTGAGTGACCTTTTGCTGATAAGCTGCTACTCGGAGTTGAGCTTGCTCGCGCCTTTCATCGACCAAATCCAGAGATTCCATCAATAACTGAATATTAACACTTTGATCATATGCCAACCTTCGATGCGATGGTGGATCCAATTCAACAGGCAACATGGCTTCATATCCATAAGCCAAATAAAATGGAGTATGGCATGTTGCTGTTCGATGGGATGTTCTATACATCCAAAGTACTTCAGGTAACTGTTCTTGCCATGCCCCATTTGCTTCTTCAAGTCTTTTCTTTAGGGTATCCTTCAGTGTCTTGTTGACGGCTTCAACCTATCTGTTTGCCTGTGGATGAGCTACTGAAGAAAAACTCTTGAAAATCCTGTGCCTTTCGCAAAAATCTGTGAACAGATCATTGTCAAACTGTGTGCCATTTTCTAAGACGATCTTTCTTGGAAACCCATAGCGGCACACGATGTTCTTGACCACAAAATCCAACAATTTCTTGGTCGTTATTGTTGCGAGTGGCTCAGCTTCGGCCCATTTCGTGAAGTAGTCAACAACAACCACAACATACTTGACGTTACCATTTCCTGTGGGCAAAGACCCAGTCCAATCTATCCCCCATATTGCGAATGGCCACGGGCTTTGCATTTGTTTTAGCTCATTAGGGGCTGCTCATGGTATTTTGGAGAATCTTTGGCACTTGTCGCACTTTCGAACAAAATCCACAGAGTCTTCGTTCATCATTGGCCAGAAGTATCCTTGCCTTAGGATCTTTTTCGATAAACTCTGCCCCCTAGCATGATCCCCGCAGAAACCTTCATGGACTTCTCGCATTAATTCTTTGTCCTTTTCCTTTGAAACACACCTTAGAAGTGCCATTAAGTACCATCTCCTATAAAAAAATTCCATCGACCAGAATGACTGTCTTTGGAGGGTTCTTGCTTTGTTTCTGTCCGTCGGCAGCACTCCATGTTCTAAGTATTCAATGAAAGGTGTCATCCATGTGTCTGTTGCTTGGGTTATCAAGGAAGACTCTTCTGCTTGAATGCTTGGTACGGACAAACGTTCAACATGCACTATATTTAAGGTGTCAGCATCCTTCGCGCTTGCTGTAATGCCCCGAATTCTCCGTTGTGTTTAACGGCGTGAACAGTAGGCCGGGAGGGCCGTACTTGCTTAATTATGTTATTAATTGATAAAATGCATGTATCTGTTGATTATATTATGATATGATGTGAAATGCATGCATGTGAGTCCATATTTATTATTACAGGGGTGTGGTGGTAATTTGGCCGTTGAGGGTAAATTGATTATTTATTCGCATGTTGGTGATATAATTTGAGACCACATTATGATGTGGGTTTGTTCGAGCCATTTGGCATGAGACGATCAAGGAATGTTGATTATCGGTTTGGTCATAATAGGTTTAAGCTCGGGGCTCGGGGCGAGTCTCGGGGTGTTTTAATGATTAGAGTGTTACCGGACATTAAAGGGTAACGGGAGGTGAAATATTGGTGTTTGAGGATATTGAGATTAGCGGGAAAAGGGAAGCGTTAATTATGATTAACGGTGTAGGTGGAAAATGTCAAAAACTACCCTTGAGTTGGTTTTAGAAGCTTTAAAGACCTAGGGGTATAATGGTCATTTGGGATTTGGATATATATGGTTTGGATGGCTGTAGAGAAACATAACCAAAATAGAGTTTTGCTTCTTCTCCTTCCCGTAAGTTCATTTCTCTCTTCTTCCTCTTTGGAGTTTTGAGCTCAAGGTGTGAAATTAAGCTAGGGAACTTGGAGGTTGAGGTTGTAGACATAGCTCAGTCATTGAAGAGGGTTTGGTTTCAAATTTGAGGTGAGTTTTATCCATTGTTTTACTGGTTTTGCTCTGTTTTCGTTCATAGTTTTCAGCTTTAGATTTCGGTATGGAAAGTTGGAATCAAGGGGAGTTCTTGGGATGTTTTACTTGGGTTATGATGAGGGATAGTTATGGGTGATGTTTGGAGGTTTAAATGGGTGTTTGAGAGAGGTTTGGGTGGTGTTTAAATTGGGTTTGAAGGGTTGGTTTCAAGGGAAAACGCAAGGGAGGAAAAACAGGAGTTTTGGCTGAAATGGAGCTTGCGCCGCGGCATGGCAGGGGTGAGCCGCGGCCCTTGGGGGCTGCTGGGTTTAGGCGCCTCTGTCTGAGGGGCAGGCCGCGGCATGGCCAAGGAGGGCCGCGGCCCTTAAGGCATTTTTGGCCAGAATTAGCTTTTTGGCTCGGGGATGCAAGCCTAAGGCCTCGAGATTGAACCTACTACCCGGTTGAGTAGTGTTTGAGGTCCCGGAGGTTAGGTTTTGGTTTGGGAACCTTTTATTATTCATTTTATTGATGGAATCCCATGATTTGGTTATGACCAGGTAACCGCTAAAGGATCAAAAAGTCGATCGTTCTCAGGGTTGTTCTTTTATTCGTTCTTGCTCGAACCAAAAGTAAGAAAACTGCACCCCAAATGTGACATGCGTGGATATTTACAAGGCATGTGATTGTGAGAATATGGACATGGATTGAATATAGGATGCTTAGCATATGTTGCTCATTTGTGCATGGTACTGACTTATTAGTCAGGTTTGGCAAGGGTGCTAGTATCAGCTGCGAAGCTGTGACTTATTAGTCAGGTTCGGCGGTGATACTGGGCACTGATCACGTTGAGCTGGCTCATTAGTCAGGACGGTCTCAGCGTGAGTCACGCAGGCCAACAGAGATTAGATCTAATCGAATACTAGCATTGAATGACTCAAAGAGCATTAATGCCAGACCGACCCCGAGGGTCGATGAATGAAATAAGTGCTTGGAGGCTAGTGGCTTACTTAGCAGCCACTCTCCCATCTGAATTAGTGACATGTATGGCAGTCACTCAGTACAGTTACCAGAACCTGTTGAAGGCTAGTGGCTTACCTATCAGCTACTCTTCCATTTGAATTAGTGACTTGCTTGTTAGTCACTCAGTGTGGTTTATCAGGACCTCGTGTGGTGTTTACTCATTTGTT
This sequence comes from Humulus lupulus, assembly GCF_963169125.1. Taxonomy (NCBI): domain Eukaryota; kingdom Viridiplantae; phylum Streptophyta; class Magnoliopsida; order Rosales; family Cannabaceae; genus Humulus; species Humulus lupulus. Next base: position 175,020,374 of record NC_084800.1, on the reverse strand, counting down.
TGAAAGCTTTATGCTCAGTGTGATTATAATGATAATCATTTGATAATGTTTATATAAAGTGTTATGTTTTCTTGCTGGGCCTTGGCTCATGGGTGCTATGTGGTGCAGGTAAAGGGAAAGAGAAGCTCACCTAGCCTTGAGTGGAGAGCTGATGTGGTGGTGTGTACATATGCAGCCGCTTGACCACCACAGTCAAGGTGTTCTCAGAGGAACTAGGGGGTTTACCCTATTTTTGCCGCTTAGGTCGGCGGGATTGTAACTTTACAACAGTAGTGACCATTTTGTACTGTGAACAGCTTGTAAACATTTTGTTAGCTCTGCAGAGCAGTTTGTAATGAAAATCTCCATTACCTATTTTACTAGTTTTATTCCTTGACCTGTTAATTATACTTAGAGCACGTTTTTGACCAAAGGACTCAGGTAGTGAGTCAAATTTCCGGTCCACCGTTCACCGTAACTGTTCTGGGGTAGCCAGGGCGTTACAACTTGGTATCAGAGCAATGCCAAGGTTAAGGTTCCTGTAGACTGGCTGGGCATGTACACACATCACTGAAGTCAAGCTCGACTCTTGGTTTGGTAACTCTTTATGTAGTTATGTGCATAACTGCCAAAATGTGGTGCAAATGCTTTACCTGTATGCATGAGTCACTGTGTTGGCCTTGTGCCCCTGAAATATTATGAACTGTGATATGATACATGCTGAGTGCCATAAACATGTATCTGTTTGAGCATATTGAATGACTGTGGAATATGATAATTGTCTGCTTGTTCTTGGACCGTGAGGCGGCAAGAGGTTTAGTTATTACTACCTGACTGGCCGTATTGGTTATTGTTTCAGTAAGGTATCAGTGACAGAATGAACCCAGAACAGACAGACACTACAACTGGCCAGAGTGGTCAGGGTCAGAATAATGACAACAGCCAGGGTCAAGAGAATGACCATTCCCAGATTCCACAGCCAGCGCCTGCAAACTGGCAGCAGTTGTTTAATGATTTGCAGGCTATAGTGTTGAAACAAGGGGAGGAGCTTCGTCTCCTGAGGCAGCAGCAAGTGCCTGCAGTGGTTAATGTGTCAGAGGCACCTTCTGTGTCAGTGCCAGTTATTGGGCAGCTATCTGGGGTTGAGAATAGATTGGAACCTCTTTATGAGCGGTTCAGGAAATAGCAACCTCCAGTTTTTGAAGGCAGCGCTGATCCTATCAAAGCTGAACAATGGATGAGCATGCTTAACACTATTCTTGACTTTATGAAGGTAGTGGGTAGTGAGAGGGTGGCCTGTGCTGCCTATATGTTTCGGGAAAATGCCCGGATATGGTGGGAAGTGGTTGGTCAGACCAAAGATGTTAATCTCCTGAGCTGGGAGGAATTTCAGACTTTGTTTAATGAGAAGTACTATAATGATGCTATAAGAGCGGCGAAGGCCGATGAGTTTATGAGGCTACTTCAGGGAAGCTTATCAGTTACTGAATATGCCTTAAGGTTTGACCGTTTGGCAAAGTTTGCCAAAGAGCTGGTGCCCACTGATGGGACCAGGAGAGAGAGATTCCTCCAGGGGCTACAGCCCAGGTTAGCCCGTGACGTTCGCATCACCACTGTGGCAGGAGTCACTACATATGCACAGGCGGTGGAGAAGGCACTCACAGCTGAGAGTGCAGAGATTAAGATCTGGCGTGACAATGCAGCCAGAAGGGATTTCAGGAGGCCAGGTCCTCCATTTTTTGGTTCTGGTAGGGGTGTTGGCCCCAATGATCAGAAGAGGAAGGTTCCTGATACCTTCCAAGTTCCAGGTCCTGACAGGAGACCTCGTGGTATTACAATAGGTCGTCCTAGGGCAGTGAAGCCTGGAAGACTCATCCTGAATGCCCTAGGTGCAAGAGGCGCCATTTGGGAGAGTGTAAGGCAAAGGCCTGCTTTTTGTGTGGAGTAGTGGGTCACTTTAAGAAAGATTTCCCTCGAGTAGGTAAAGAAGAAACCAGAAAGGTGGACAGCTCGGCCCCAGCTCGAGTGTTCACGTTGACTCAAGCAGAAGCTGAGGCTTCCCCCTCAGTTGTTACAGGTCAGCTTCTTAGTGCAGGAACCCCTTATCGTGTGTTAATTGATTCTGGTGTTACACATTCCTTTGTTGCTAGTAGCATTATTGATAGGTTGTGTAGACCTTGTGATTTCTATGATGTGGGATTTGGTACTTTGTTACCCACTGGGGAGATAGTGGTATCCAGAAGATGGGTCAGATCTTTGCCAGTGATAGTAGAGGGCAGAGAGTTGTCAGTGGATTTGATAGAGTTAGTTATGACTGACTTTGATATGATACTGGGTATGGATTGGTTGGCAAAGTATGGGGCAACTATTGACTGTAGAAGGAAGATGGTCACCTTTGAGCCTGAAGGTGAGGATCCTTTTGTGTTTGTTGGTACTGTGCATGGACCCCGTATTCCTATGATTTCTGTGTTGAGGGCCAGGGATCTTTTGCGGAGAGGATGCATTGGATTCTTAGCCAGTGTGGTAGATACCACCCAGGTCATGCCAGTGGGACCAGAGGATACTAGACTTGTATGTGAGTTTCTGGATGTGTTTCCAGAAGATTTTCCAGGGTTGCCACCACACAGGGAGATTGAGTTCGTTATAGAACTGGCACCAGGGACGGAGCCAGTGTCTAGAGCACCGTACAGAATGGCCCCAGCCGAGTTGAAAGAATTAAAAGTGCAGTTGCAAGAGCTGCTAGATATGGGTTTCATTAGACCTAGTTTCTCACCCTAGGGTGCGCCAGTTCTGTTTGTAAAGAAGAAAGATGGTTCTCTGAGAATGTGTATAGATTACAGGGAACTGAACAAGTTGACAATTAGGAACCGATATCCTTTGCCAAGGATAGATGACCTGTTCGATCAGTTGCAAGGTATGAAGTTATTCTCTAAGATCGACCTTCGTTCTGGTTATCATCAGTTGAGGGTCAAGGAGGGAGATATACCGAAGACTGCTTTTCGTACCAGGTATTGGCATTATGAGTTTCTAGTTATGTCATTTGGGTTGACTAATGCTCCTTCTGCTTTTATGGATATGATGAACAGAGTGTTCAAGGATTACTTAGACTAGTTTGTGATCGTCTTCATCGATGATATTCTGGTATATTCTCAGACTGAGGTAGAGCATGAGCAGCATCTGAGGTTGGTTCTACAGAGACTGAGAGAGCACAGGTTGTTTGCAAAGTTCAAGAAGTGTGAATTCTGGTTATCTCAAGTATCCTTTCTTGGACACATTGTCAGTAAGGAGGGGATTAAGGTAGATCCAGCAAAGATCGAAGCGGTCAGAGATTGGCCAAGGCCAAAGAATGCTTCTGAGGTTCGAAGTTTCCTTGGATTGGCAGGTTATTACAGGCGGTTCGTGGAAGGGTTCTCGAAGATTGCAAGTGCTTTGACTGAGCTGACACGCAAGAGCCAAAAGTTTGTGTGGTCAGATAAGTGTGAAAACAGCTTCCAGGAACTGAAGCAGAGATTGATTACAGCTCCGATTCTGAGTCTTCCGACAGACCAGGAGAAGTTTGTGATTTACTGTGATGCTTCTCATCAGGGTTTAGGCTGTGTTTTGATGCAATCAGAGAGGGTTATTGCCTATGCTTCTCGTCAGCTGAAGGAGTATGAAAAGAGATATCCTACTCATGATCTGGAGTTGGCGACGGTGGTTTTTGCTTTGAAGATATGGAGGCATTATCTCTATGGAGAGAAATGTGAGATCTATACAGACCACAAGAGCCTGAAATACTTCTTCACCCAGAAAGACTTGAATATGAGGCAAAGGCGTTGGCTGGAGTTAGTGAAGGACTATGATTGTGAGATTTTGTATCACCCAGGGAAAGCCAACGTGGTAGCTGATGCCTTGAGCCGGAGAGGTCTGGGGCAGATTCATGGTATGAGGCTGATAGCCAAAGAGTTAGCAGATGATATGACCAGAGCTGGTATAGAGTTGCTGGTGGGCCAGTTGGCTAACATTACGCTACAGTCTACATTGTTGGAGAGGATCAACGAAGGTCAGTTAAGTGATCCTCAGCTGATTAAGATCAGGGAAGATGTTTTGGCTGGAGCATCCAGGGATTATACAGTGTCTGAGGTAGGCTTGTTGAGATACAAGGGGCGGATATGTGTTCCGTTAGACACTGCATTGAGGCGAGAGATTCTGGATGAATCTCATACTACACCTTACTCTTTGCATCCAGGCACCACGAAGATGTATCAGGATGTGAGATCGTTATATTGGTGGCCGGGGATGAAGAGAGATGTAGTAGAGTATGTGGCTAAGTGCTTGACATGTCAACAAGTCAAGGCTAAGCATCAGAGGCCGGCAGGGTCACTGCAGCCTCTGGATATTCCAGAGTGGAAGTGGGAAGACATCACAATGGATTTTGTGGTGGGCTTACCCAGGACTACTGGTCAGCATGATTCTGTTTGGGTGATAGTGGATCGCTACACCAAGTCAGCTCACTTCTTGCCAGTGAGGACTACATAAACGGTTGATCAGTATGCGGATCTCTATGTGAGAGAGGTCGTGCGGCTCCATGGTGCACCTAGGTCGATCGTGTCAGATCGGGACCCCACTTTTACTTCCAAGTTTTGGGGGAGTTTGCAGAAAGCCATGGGGACAAAGTTGAAGTTCGGTATAGCTTATCATCCTCAGACAGATGGGCAATCTGAGAGGACGATCCAGATTTTGGAGGACATGCTGAGAGCATGTGTACTGGATTTCGGTGGTTCTTGGAGTAAGTATCTGCCTTTGATAGAATTCTCCTACAACAACAGTTACCAGTCTACCATTGGAGTAGCACCTTATGAGATGCTATATGGTAGGAAGTGCAGATCTCCCATTCATTGGGATGAGATAGGAGAAAGGAGATACTTAGGTCGTGATGCAGTACAGAGGACCAGTGAGGCTATAGAGAAGATTAGAGCTAGAATGCTTGCTTCTCAGAGTAGACAAAAGAGCTATGCTGATCCCAAGCGCAAGAACGTGGAGTTCCAGGTAAGAGACTATGTTTTCCTCAGAGTCTCGCCATGGAAAGGGGTGAGAAGGTTTGGGAAGAAAGGCAAACTGAGTCCTAGATTTGTAGGTCCATTTGAGATCTTGGAGAGGATAGGTCAGGTGGCTTACAGATTGGCTTTGCCTCCGGCGTTGTCTGCCGTGCATAATGTGTTCCATGTATCAGCTCTTCGGAGGTATGTATCTGATGTGGGCCATATTCTGAGTTATGAAGATCTGGAGCTTGAACCAGATCTCTCCTTTGAGGAGCAACCAGTTCAGATACTTGACAGAAAGAACAAGGTCCTCAGGAATAAGACAATACCTTTGGTTAAGGTATTGTGGAGGAACAGCAAGGTCGAGGAGGCGACCTGGGAGCTGGAATCAGATATGCAGAGTCAGTATCCCGAGCTGTTCAGGTAAATTTCGGGGACGAAATTTCAGTAAGGAGGGGATAGTTGTAATGCCCCGAATTCTCCGTTGTGTTTAACGGCGTGAACAGTAGGCCGGGAGGGCCGTACTTGCTTAATTATGTTATTAATTGATAAAATGCATGTATCTGTTGATTATATTATGATATGATGTGAAATGCATGCATGTGAGTCCATATTTATTATTACAGGGGTGTGGTGGTAATTTGGCCGTTGAGGGTAAATTGATTATTTATTCGCATGTTGGTGATATAATTTGAGACCACATTATGATGTGGGGTTGTTCGAGCCATTTGGCATGAGACGATCAAGGAATGTTGATTATCGGTTTGGTCATAATAGGTTTAAGCTCGGGGCTCGGGGCGAGTCTCGGGGTGTTTTAATGATTAGAGTGTTACCGGACATTAAAGGGTAACGGGAGGTGAAATATTGGTGTTTGAGGATATTGAGATTAGCGGGAAAAGGGAAGCGTTAATTATGATTAATGGTGTAGGTGGAAAATGTCAAAAACTACCCTTGAGTTGGTTTTAGAAGCTTTAAAGACCTAGGGGTATAATGGTCATTTGGGATTTGGATATATATGGTTTGGATGGCTGTAGAGAAAACATAACCAAAACAGAGTTTTGCTTCTTCTCCTTCCCGTAAGTTCATTTCTCTCTTCTTCCTCTTTGGAGTTTTGAGCTCAAGGTGTGAAATTAAGCTAGGGAACTTGGAGGGTTTGGTTTCAAATTTGAGGTGAGTTTTATCCATTGTTTTACTGGTTTTGCTCTGTTTTCGTTCATAGTTTTCAGCTTTAGATTTCGGTATGGAAAGTTGGAATCAAGGGGAGTTCTTGGGATGTTTTACTTGGGTTACGATGAGGGATAGTTATGGGTGATGTTTGGAGGTTTAAATGGGTGTTTGAGAGAGGTTTGGGTGGTGTTTAAATTGGGTTTGAAGGGTTGGTTTCAAGGGAAAACGCAAGGGAGGAAAAACAGGAGTTTTGGCTGAAATGGAGCTTGCGCCGCGGCATGGCAGGGGTGAGCCGCGGCCCTTGGGGGCTGCTGGGTTTAGGCACCTCTGTCTGAGGGGCAGGCCGCGGCATGGCCAAGGAGGGCCGCGGCCCTTAAGGCATTTTTGGCCAGAATTAGCTTTTTGGCTCGGGGATGCAAGCCTAAGGCCTCGGGATTGAACCTACTACCCGGTTGAGTAGTGTTTGAGGTCCCGGAGGTTAGGTTTTGGTTTGGGAACCTTTTATTATTCATTTTATTGATGGAATCCCATGATTTGGTTATGACCAGGTAACCGCTAAAGGATCAAAAAGTCGATCGTTCTCAGGGTTGTTCTTTTATTCGTTCTTGCTCGAACCAAAAGTAAGAAAACTGCACCCCAAATGTGACATGCGTGGATATTTACAAGGCATGTGATTGTGAGAATATGGACATGGATTGAATATAGGATGCTTAGCATATGTTGCTCATTTGTGCATGGTACTGACTTATTAGTCAGGTTTGGCAAGGGTGCTAGTATCAGCTGCGAAGCTGTGACTTATTAGTCAGGTTCGGCGGTGATACTGGGCACTGATCACGTTGAGCTGGCTCATTAGTCAGGACGGTCTCAGCGTGAGTCACGCAGGCCAACATAGATTAGATCTAATCGACTACTAGCATTGAATGACTCAAAGAGCATTAATGCCAGACCGACCCCGAGGGTCGATGAATGAAATAAGTGCTTGGAGGCTAGTGGCTTACTTAGCAGCCACTCTCCCATCTGAATTAGTGACATGTATGGCAGTCACTCAGTACAGTTACCAGAACCTGTTGAAGGCTAGTGGCTTACCTATCAGCCACTCTTCCATTTGAATTAGTGACTTGCTTGTCAGTCACTCAGTGTGGTTTATCAGGACCTCGTGTGGTGTTTACTCATTTGTTTGAAAGCTTTATGCTCAGTGTGATTATAATGATAATCATTTGATAATGTTTATATAAAGTGTTATGTTTTCTTGCTGGGCCTTGGCTCATGGGTGCTATGTGGTGCAGGTAAAGGGAAAGAGAAGCTCACCTAGCCTTGAGTGGAGAGCTGATGTGGTGGTGTGTACATATGCAGCCGCTTGACCACCACGGTCAAGGTGTTCTCAGAGGAACTAGGGGGTTTACCCTATTTTTGCCGCTTAGGTCGGCGGGATTGTAACTTTACAACAGTAGTGACCATTTTGTACTGTGAACAGCTTGTAAACATTTTGTTAGCTCTGCAGAGCAGTTTGTAATGAAAATCTCCATTACCTATTTTACTAGTTTTATTCCTTGACCTGTTAATTATACTTAGAGCACGTTTTTGACCAAAGGACTCAGGTAGTGAGTCAAATTTCCGGTCCATCGTTCACCGTAACTGTTCTGGGGTAGCCAGGGCGTTACACTTGCTAACTTTGCCAAAGCATCAGTGTTTGAGTTCTGATCGTGAGGTATTTGCTGGAGAGTATATTTTTCGAATTGTGCCAATAAGGCCCCTGCTTTGTTTAAATAAGCAACCATCTTCAGACCCCGGGATTGATATTCTCCAATGATTTAATTAACCACTAACTGAGAGTCACTGTAGATTTCAAGTGACTTTATATCAATGACCTTGGCTAATCTTAATCCTACGAGCAAAGCTTCGTATTCGGCTTCGTTATTGGACGCTGTGAAGTCGAATCTAATTGCGCAGTGGAATCGATGTCCTTCAGGCATGACTAAGATCAACCCTGCTCCAGCGTTATGTTCGTTGGAAGAGCCATCTACGAACAACTTCAGTAAGTTCTGCGACAAAGTCTGCTAGAGCCTGTCTCTTCATAGCTGCTCGTGGCGAGTAAGAAATATCGAATTGTCCAAGTTCAACTTCCCATTTCAACAATCGACCGGCGACTTCTGGTTTCTACAGGATTTGCAGTAGTGGCTGGTCGGTGAGTACTATGATGGGGTGAGCTTGGAAGTATGGTCGCAACTTTCTGGAGGCCAAAGTTAAGCAATAGGCTAATTTCTCAATGGGTGGATACCGTAACTTTGCTCCTACTAGCCTCTTGCTTATATAGTACACAACTTTTTGCACATGCTCCTCCTCTCTGATCAAGACAACACTGGCAGCATATTATGTGACTGCAAAATAGATGAACAAAGTTTCCTTCTTGACCAACTTGGACAAAATCTGTGGTCATGACATATGAGACTTCAGAGCCTGGAAAGCCTACTCGCACTCTTCCGTCCACTCGAATTTCTTATCGCCCCTATGTAGATTAAAAAATGGAACACATTTATCCATTGATTTGGAGATAAATCTACTTAAAACGGCAATCCTCCCAGTTAAACTTTGAACATCTTTTATTTTTGTTGGAGACTTCATCTCGATCAGGGCCTTGATTTTTTCGGGATTAGCTTCGATACCCCGTGAGCTTACTATAAATCCAAAAAATTTCCCTGATCCAACTCCGAAGGAACACTTAAGGGGATTCAGCTTCATCTTATATTTATTTAAGACGTTGAAGCACTCTTGCAGGTCCCCAATGTGTTATTCTGCCTTCTTCGACTTAACCAGCATGTCATCCACATATACCTCTATGTTTACACCAATCAGATCTTTGAACATGTGATTGACTAATTACTGGTAATTCGCACCAGCGTTTTTCAAATTGAAAGGCATTACTTCGTAATAGTAAAGCCCTGTATCAGTCTGAAAGCTAGTGTGATCCTCATCAGGTGGGTGCATACTGATCTGATTGTATCCAGAGTATGTATCCATGAATGATAGGATCTCATGCCCCGAGGTGGCATCGACCAGTTGGTCGATCCTTGGGAGTGGTAAACAATCCTTTGGGCAAGCTTTATTGAGGTCTGTGAAATCCACGCATGTTCTCCACTTGCCATTCGGCTTGGGAACCAGCACGGGAATAGAGACCCAAGATGGATAAAATGCTACCCTGATGAACCCATTCTCCTTTAGCTTCTCGATTTCTTCTTTTAATTCTTTTGATATATCTTTGTCAAGCAGCCTCCTTTTTCTGTTGTACTGGTGGAAAACTTCTATCTATATTCAAGACATGGCTGATAACTACTGGGTCAATCCCAACCATATCCTTATGCGACCAGGCAAACACCTCCTGGTTCATCTTTAAAAATTCCACCGGTTTTTGTTTTGTTGTTGTTTAAGTTTTTGCCGACTTTCACAACCCTGGTCGAATCTACCTCATCAAGTTGGACCTCCTCGAGGTCCTTGACTAATCCTACATCTTCTTCAAAATCCCCAAAGCGATGATCTAAATCCTTATCCTCACTTTGGGCAACATCCTATTTGGTGACCTGCTCACCTGATTGAGCTTATATTTCATTGGCCAATAGCAATCCTTTCTCGGCTCCTTCCCTCGATCCACCCTTTTTCGCCTTAGTAATCAAGGAATTATAGCATTCCCACGCTTCTCGCTGCTTTCCCAACATGCATCCTACCCCTGCATCGATTGGAAACTTCATGGCTAGGTGTCAGACTGAGGTTACGGCTCGCAAGTCAACTAGAATAGCCCTTCCAATCACAACATTATATGCAGAAAGGACAATCAACTACTATAAAGGTAGTGAGTAATGTCCTGTTCACAGGTGCAGTTCCTGTTGTGAATGGAAGCCTGATCGATCTCGTTGGCGCTAGCCCTTCGCCAGAAAAACCATAAATGGTTTGGTTGCATGGCTCCAAATCCTTCACTGAAAACTTCATCCTTTAAAGTGAAGACTTATACAAAATGTTTACTAAGCTCCCTGTGTACACTAACACCCGTTTAACCATGATATTGGCGATTTGGACATCCATGACCAGAGGGTCCAAATGGGGAAACTGGACATGCTAAGCATCAAATTTAGAGAAAGTTATCAGTTCTTCATCTGTTCGAGCTTTCTTGGGAGTTCGCTCCTCTACATTCAGCATTTCAATGTCCTGGTCATGGTTTAAGGTTCGGGCGTATCGCTCCCTTCCCTTCCCACTATCTCCTGCTAGGTGTGTGGCGCCACAGATGGTTAGAAATGTACCTGCCACTAGAGCTAGCTGTAAAGGGGGCAAGCATTGGCGTATAGGTGCTTGCTCGTTGCCTCCTTGAGCCTCTCGCTGAGAACCTCCAGTCGCTCGTACATATCTTCTCAAGTTTCCTTGTCATATAAGGAACTCAATTTCATCTTTAAGCTAGTTGCACTCGTTGGTGTCATGACCATAGTCATTGTGAAAGTGACAAAACTTGGTTGTATCTTTCTTGGAGATATCTTTCCTTATCAGCGCTGGTCGCTTGTAAGGGACAGTGGTGTTGGTCTCCTAGTACACTTCTGCTTTACTTTCGACTAGAGCCATGTAGTTGGTGAACCTTGGCTCGTATCTGTTACTTTTAGGGCGTTTATTCTCAGACGTTGACGGCTCGTGGTTCGCCCTTTTTCCATTGTTTTTCCCGTTGTCATTGGGTTTATTTGACCAATTGGCGACTTTGGCGAGATCTTCCTTCGGCCCCTTGTCGTCTGCAGGCGCCTTCCCTTCGTTAGCAATCGCCTCTTCGAGCTTGATGTACCGGTCTGCTCGGTCCAGAAATTCTTGGGTCCTCTTCACCCCATTCTTCCTTAAACTGTTCCAGAGAGCGGAGTGGTGTCATACTCCAACAGTAAGTGCCATCATTTTCCCCTCATCACCAACTATCTTAGCTTCAGCTGCGGCTCGCATAAAATGCTGGACATAATCCTTCAAGGATTCTCCCTCCTTCTGGCGTATCTCGACCAGTTGGCTGGCTTCGGTCGGATGTACTCGACCAGCGTAAAATTGCCCGTAGAATTCTTTCACGAAAATTTCCCATGACACTATGCTAGAAGGAGGGAATTTGAAAAACCACTCCTGAGCAGTATCGGATAAGGTGGCCAGAAAGATTCTGCAGCGAGCATCATCCAACACCTTCTAGATGTCCATTTGTATCTCGAATTTATTCACATGAGATACTGGGTCTCCAAATCCATCAAAGTTGGGTAACAGCGGCATCGTAAATTTGCTTGGGGTTTCTGCCATCGCTATTTTTTCTATGAATTGAGTGCCTCTTCTCTAATCATACTCGATGTGGGATGTTTGGCTCCCCACTAACTGCTGGATGGTTTGATTCAACGCATCAATCTGGGCCTGTACAACATCTGGTACTGTTGGGGCGACCGGTGCTAGAGGAGCGTACTCGTCATGCCTTTCTCGCCTATCGTTCACCACGTCCCTTAAGTCATCATCCCTACACCTTTGCTCGCTAGCGCCCAGTCAATCAAAGACGTTATGTTTCCTAGGCTGCCCCCAGCATTCTGGCTCGTCGGCCTATTTTCTCTTGGTGGGGGATTTCGTTCTCCACCCCTCTCTCTTTGCCTTCGACCAACATTTCCTTTGCCAGAATCGGCTTTATTGTAGTCATGGTCATCCCTAAAATGCGACCAGCTATGGCGCGACCGGCTGATCGCACTATTTCCTCCTCTTGCTAGCATATCTCGAGCGTCAGGGGGAGGCCTGCATTGATTGGTGGGTCCCTGGGAATTATTATGTCGTGGGGTGCCCCTGAACGTAGAGCCTGACTCGACTTGTCTTCAGCTAACAGAAGGACGTTGTCCCCTGCTTGGTGGATTTGGCTCCTCAGCAGTTTGGCGTCTAGGGCTTCGGGGAGGCTGCCCGACCCTATTTGCCTTTGATGCTGGGGATTATCTCGACCAGCGCGAGAAGGTGGTGGCTGCTCAAGATCTTGAAATGGAGTATCTTGTTGAGCAGCAGGTGGTTCCTCTGGCCTCTGAGGGCTTGCTGGCTGAGGTGGAGTGTTGTCATGTTGTGGATGACTTGGATGAGGACCTTGTTGTGGTGGTACACTTGGTGGCTGATTTGGTTGAGAGGTTGGCGCAGGTTGTCCCCAGGCCAATTGAATGGCTACCTCCAGGGCGATAGTGGCGTCTCTTTGTCAGCGGTCCATGTCCGCCTGCCGCTCATTCAACTCCTGACGTTGCCAATCAATTTCTCTCTACTGCAACGCCATTGTTTCAGCCACATTCTCTTGATTAGCTCGCAAATTGGCTAACTCCTCCTGCAACAATCAGTGTTGTTCTCAAGGTCTCGGAATCCATTTCCTCCTCTTCAAACTCCACTTGTGGCTCATCCTTAGCCACGTTTTGTGGAAAAGGCTGGGTTGGTGCGGCGCCAAAAGTTTATCCCGTCTTTCTGGATGTTTTCGCCATTTCATCTTATTGGAAGTCTTAAGTTCAAGCTCTCAATGAAAGCACCATAATGTTGACCCTCGAAATGGTCAACGACACAGAGTCAGATAAAATGATAGAAAATAAGATGAAAATGAGATGAAATCAAGACAAAAAGATAAACGACACAAACAATTTATAGTGGTTCGACCCCAATCAAATGGTAATGACCTATGTCCACTTAGTATTCTTATTGATGTAGAATTCCAAGAACTGTGATCAGTGAACTAGGGTTCACGAGTTTCACAAGCTTTCGGATGAATACAATTATGGTGGATAAAAACTGTAATGCCCCAAATTTCCTAATAAGGTTTAGGACCTTGATTAGGAGGCCGGGAGGGCCATAATTGATTTATTATAGTATTTAATGATTATATGCATGTTTATGTGAATTGTATTATTATATGATGGTGGATGCATGCATATGGGAGAATTTATTATTGTGAGGGTATTTTGGTAATTTGGCCACTGTGGGCGTAATTGTATATTTTGGGTGCATGATTGTGATTAATTAATATAGCCACACTATAAGGTGGATTGGTTCGAGCTATCGACATGAGACGATCATGAGATGTAAGTGTTCGGTCTAGTCATAACGGGTTTAAGTTCAGGGCTCGGGGTGAGTCTCGGGGTGAATTTAATGATTAGAGCATTACCGGGAATTAAATGGTAATGGGATATGATTTATTTGTATTTGGGAATATGGATATTAGTGGGGATTGGGAAGCGTTAATTATGATTAACGGGATAGGTGGAAAGTACCAATTTTACCCTTGAAATGGTTTAGAGGCTTTTATTGGCTTAAGGGTATTTTGGTCATTTTGGGTTTTGGATATATATGATTTAAAGGCTGCTGGCTGTGGAAAGTTGTAGATTAAAACAGAGATAAAACAGAGGTTATCCTCTTCCCTTCATCCTTCTTTGGTGTTCTTGAGGCCATCATGAGGTTTTGAGCTAGGAAATCAAAGGTGGCAGCTAGGGGACTTGTTTCACTCATTAAAGGGGATTCAAAACCGTGTTTGAGGTGAGTTCCAGTTATGAATTTGATGGTGTGCTCTGTTTTTAAGTTAAGTTTTTAGTTTCTTAAGTTTTTACGCTTAGAATTGGACTTTGGCAATTGTTGAGTTTTTGGCTGGTTTGAGCTTCAGGTTTTGGTGGTTTTGGACCATTGGGAAGTTTGGTAACTTTGATTTGGTGATTTGGAGATGTTTAGATGGGTTTTTGGAAGGTTTTAGAAGTGGAAAAACGAAGAAAAATGGCTCTATGGCATTAATGCTAGACCGACCCTAAGGTCGATGAACCATGCATTGAATGGCTCTATGGCATTAATGCTGGACCGACTCTAAAGTCGAGAATCGCGCATTGAGTGGCTCTAAGGCACTAATGCCAGACCGACCCTAAGGTCGATGATCACGCATTCAATAGCTCCATGGCATTAATGTGGGACCGACCCTAAGGTCGAAGAACTTATAAGCGCTTGCCTGGTCTACGACCAGATGACTATAGCCAAGGTATATGACCCCGGTGACCGTTTGTCACATGGCTAAGGGACGTTGTCCATAGTTTCGACTCTAGAGTCGTGAGGAAGGTTATGTTGGTGACTAATCACCTTGCACCTGTCCTAATCAAACTTAAGGAAGGATCACTTATCGGTTAAGCCCTGGTGACCCTATCGTCACATGGCTAGAAGGAGCGTTGCTCATTATTGTGACTTTTGGCTATTGTCACCTATTTGCTTGGAATGATAGTCCTGAATGGTTATTATGATCGTTGTTGACATTATATCATGCTTTATTGTGTTTTCTTGCTGGGCTATGGCTCACGGGTGCTACGTGGTGCAGGTAAAGGCAAGAGGAAGCTGGACCATCCTTGAGTTGGAGAGCTTAGGTGATGATGTGTACATATGCGGCTACTCGTCCGCCACGGCCGAGGTTTAAAGTGGAACTAGGGTTGAACCCTGTTTTGCAGCTTAGAACGGCCTGTTGTAAATATTTTCTGTAATAGACTCTGAAACTTTATTTTCGGGATCCCAATGTATATATTAAACGTTCTAGTGAGACGTTATCTCCTAACCAAAGTTTTAATCCCTAAACCGCTAATCATACCTAGATCACGATTTTGGCCAAATGACTCGATTAGCGAGTTTAGCACTGCTTACAAGGCACACCGTAACGGTCCTTGGAGTTTGGGGCGTTACAAAAACACTATGTTTCTCTCTTAGAATTCCGAAGATTCAAAAGTTCCAAAAGCCAAAAGTCCAAAAATCATCCCCCTCTTGAGCCCTTTCATTCTTATTTATAGGCTCAAGGAGTTCAACATGAGCCAATGAGCCTTCATTACATTCAATGCAAACGTATCTAAATAATGATGGAAATTACAATCAATACGTAATTACAAGATCACATATCTGAAGGAAATAAATGAATATATGCGACAAGACTGGTCTTCCACAATTATGATGCCTGATAAGCCAATGATCTTCTGGTCGAGGGTCGAACAGATTATACTCACTTAAAACTACTACGTGCATCCCACGTGTAGACCAATCCTGCCACGTCATCAGATAGTCCGTTTTTTGGTAAACAATATAATAATAAATTAATTACTATTAATTCTATTTTCTTTTATCTTAGTTTCTAAATATCTGTCTATATATAATGAGAAATTATTAACTAATTTAAATGAGAGATATTTAAGTGTCTTTTTAAAGGAGAGATTTAAAAAAAAAATTATAATTAAAATGAAACGTGAATGCATATTGTTAACCGAGATTTTCGGCAACTATCTAAAGAAGGATATTTACTGATTATAATAAAGAGAATAGAGGATCGACACAAGATTTTTACGTGGTTGGGGCGTTAACTAGCCTTAGTCCACGAGTCTGTATATAAGTCTGTATTAGAGCTAGAATAAGCTTTTACAATGGAGTTGTTTAACTGCATTTGAGCAGAGTTTCTGCCTTCTCTCCCCTTTCTACGGTGCATTACAACTTATATTTATAGAATGAGGGGGACATCAGGTTTGGGCCGGGCCTGACCCGGGCCCATTTGGAATATGTGTACAGGGGGCCTTCCTAGTAGAGGCCCGAGCTAAAAAGATATATAGTACATCAAACCCAAACCAGCTCAGGCCCAATTAGTTACCCTGAGATGCAAGCATTCTCCCGACAAAACGGCACTTTGGCTCTGACCACTTCGAATCACGAGGCAGATTCAGGGGACAAGACCGGTCAGAGTACTTGGCTGCGCAGTCCTGACACGCCAGCAGACAATCCCAAGGAGACCCTTTCTGCAGGTGAAAAGTGGGGGAACAAGACCCACGCGAAATGAGGCGGCTTCAGTGTCCTGGACGCCTGGCCCATAGCCTGGGGATGAAGCGGTCCAGGTTCGTTTACCTTGGGCCCGCTGCGTTTACTTCGGGCCCGGACCATTCTGGGCCCGGGAGCGGGACGCGATGGCCGCGATGGTCCGGGGCACTCCGGACAATGCCGGGACCGTTCGAGCC
Organism: Humulus lupulus; assembly: GCF_963169125.1. Classification (NCBI taxonomy): domain Eukaryota; kingdom Viridiplantae; phylum Streptophyta; class Magnoliopsida; order Rosales; family Cannabaceae; genus Humulus; species Humulus lupulus. The sequence continues at coordinate 175,004,200 of NC_084800.1, read as the reverse complement.
AAATCATGAACCCGGAGGTACCTCCCAGACCCTTCTACACAGGCCCAGTCCGTAGTCCGCGGATTGGGCCCAAATACCGAACCGGCCCCTCTGACCGTGGGCCGGGGCGAGGGCCCAAAACCCTGAGAGGAAATGGGGATAACATTTACCCCCCAAGCCTTCATCCCGGTTATCCGGGTGGAGGGTTGCACCACCCTCGGAGTTCTTGCCAAGTTGCCTCCACAATTTCTGCCAGGGCCAGGAGGCTCACGGGAAGGCAGTGGCTGGGCCAGGTTACCCAGCCCGGACCTTTTGATGTACCCCGAGGACGTTTACCCTTGGCCTGCTTCAAGAATAGCGACACGTGTCGCCATGTGATTGTTGCGAGGGCCTCGAAGAGTCGCCTAGGCCTCTTAAAGTCTGCTAGGCCTGGGCTAGGGTGTCAGCGCACGTCACGAGGCGTCTCATCCGCACGGGGAGAGTCATCATTGATTTCCTTGGAAAGGGGCGGACCGTAGGATGGGGCGTCCTTTGAAATCCACCACTCCTGGACCGTCGGATTGGAGGTGCTGAGGATCCAGACCACAAAAGAGTTCATAAATGTCCTCTGCGCGATCCTCGGCCGTCGGATGAAGAGGCATCTGACCGTTGGATCGGGGGCCAGCATTTAAGGGCTGATATAAAGACTCAGACTACAGGCATTCGGCATTTTTCCATTTCCGACCCAACTTAAGAGAAAGAAAAACCAGAACGCTCGCAGAGCTTTGCATGTCCAACCTCGCCGACGAAATACTTCGTCGTTTACTAGTTCTGCGCCACCGCCTGTTTCCCAGGGCCTCAACTTTCGTTCTGCAACCTGACGACGCTTCTCGGACTTGCCCCGCCAACGAACTGCTGCACCGGCTGTGCCACTTCAAGAACGAGGTTTTGCCGTCCTTACGATCGGACAACCGCCAGCTTCAGCCGTCGACACCACACAGTAAGTATTTTATGATTCTGTTGTCAATTTTGTGAACCTAGGCTCTCTAGATGCATGCACCTAGGCTCCGTGCTTTAGAATTTGCTAGGAAGGCTGCCCAGTTTGGGCGGCACCGTTTCAGATGATCCCTGGATAAGGGATGGACCGTAGTAGCCTTTCCTCCCGATCAGGGTCCCGGGGCTTTTCGGGGTCCCGGGCCTGATCCGTCGGGACTCCGAGCAGTCCTTAGGAGACTCCCTGTACCTCGACCGACTCTATTGGGTTCAGGTACTGACTGCTTGGCCTTTCTTTCTTTGTTCCCAGATCGTCACTCATGTCCACGAGCGTCACACTTCACTCCGAAGAGGAGGTTAATAGGGCCCCTGTAGTCACTCCCGGCTCCAAGACGCCCAAAGACAACAGGTGGGAGATGGACGTAACGCCCAACCTGTTCTGGAACTACCGGATGATGCAGCTCCTGGAGACGAGGCTGGGCATCGAATCGACTCCGGGCCTATTTCACAATCGTATGGCCAGGTTAGAGGAGCGGGCGCATACGTCCGTGGATGGATTCGGGGCCTGGAGTGCCGGCCACATCAGCGCGGCAGCTACGCTTCCGCTTCATGACTACTTCGTGCGGTTCCTGACGTATGTGGGGATCGCACCATTCCAACTGCTGCCACAAGCATACCGTCTGCTTGCTGGGTGGAAGGTGTTCTGTGTCGCGAAAGAGATCGCGGATCCTACCCCGGCGGAAGTCCTGTACTTCTACAAGCTGGTGCCGCAGGTCAACGCCAAAGACAAGAGCCAGGACGAATTTTACAGGCTGCAGCCGCGGAGTGGCTATCCGGCACCTACCAGTACCTGGAAGCACCCCCCGGATGTCAGGCATTACTGGTTTATGCATCCGGGTTCCTTATTGACGAGAATCCCACGCTGCTGCTAGACTTCCAGCGAGTGGGTAAGTACTTCCCCGGACCCTCTATTTCACTCCCCTTTCGTTTTCCATCTCTCATCGTATCTTCCGGGTCGCAGGTCCCTTCATCCAAACCCCCCTCACCGCCTTTCTCCTGGAAAGGAGGAGGTTCTACGCCAAGCTGACCGCGGAGGAGCTGGACGTAGGGGGCTATGTCAACGACAAAAACCTCCGGCTAGTAGGGTTACTCGCGGCCACCCAGACCATTGTAGTCCCTAGCTTCCGAGGCATCCCGTTTGAGAAGAACGTCGAGGTCCGGGAGCAGCTAGCCCTTGACCACATCGCCGGGGTGGTGAGAGCGGCGCGGGCCACCGCAGCCCAGCGTAAGAAGAATCAGCCCCCGGTGGAAGAGGCCCCCTCGGAAGAGCTGGAAGAGCTTTTCGAAGATGCCCTACCAAACGTTGGGACTCCCGGGGCTAGCGTATCGGGGAGAGGTAACTCCCCTTTAGTCTTAATTTATGCCCCTCAAGTTGGGGATTTGGCCAGGAATAGGCTAGAGCCGCCGGGCCCCGCGTTTGGGGCTGATGGGGAGATAAGGCCCTCGTCTCCCATCCCTGTAGGATCAGAAACCCTAATGTTCCTGTCCGGGTTCCTCCAGTATGGGGGGTTTCTAATCCCGGACGACGTAGGAGACCGGATACACTCATTTGCTTTAAGGGAATTGAGTCTCGCCCGGGGCCTAGACGAGGGTTTGTCCCGGGCTTATACTTTCTTCTTACGGTTGTGCTTTCCCGTTCGGCTTATCATACTAACTTTGTTTTTCTGTATTTTTGCAGAGGATTCCAACATGTCTGACCCGGCCAGCGAGAAGAGGAGGCTTATCAAGGAAAGATCAGCCTTGAAAACGGCCAGGAGGCCAAATGTCGTGGCCGGCGCGGAGCTCCCCCCAACCAGTGAAAAACCCGGGACAACGCCCGGCCCAGGCGAGGCACTGGCCGTTGTACCATTCCGGGCCATGGAGCCGGCCGCAGACGGTCTCCCGGACCAGCCCCCGGTAATCGATTTGGAAGCGGGCGAAGCCACAAGCCGAAGCTCTGGGAAGAGAGGCCCCGGAGATGATGCCCGGGAGGGCAAACTCGGGAAGAGGCCTCGGACGACGTTGTCAGAGACAGCCGAGGAGTCACACAGGGAGAGCAGGCTAACCGCGAAGGAGATCCCTGCTCCGCCTGTCCTTCCCCTCCGCCCAACCCTTCTCGAGGAGGGGGAGTCCGCCCTGCGGGACGAGCAGTCCCGGTTGGTCAACCGGACCTGGGAGAGCGGCCGATGCTGGAGAGACGACGCTTACAAGGCCCTGATGATCCGTCGCCAAGTCGAGTTTTCAGATCGTCCCGCCGAGTTCAGCGCTCCTCAGCCGATCGTAGATCGACTAGCTGCTGAGGTGGGCTTCCGCCCCAAGCTGGGCCAGGACATTGCCCCCATGGCCGCTGATCTGCTCGATCAGGTCGGGAGCACTATGTCTAACCTCCAGCTGAAGAGGTACGCCACGATAGCCAATCCGGACGGGCTGTTCATTTCTCAGGCTCTCCGCCACCAGGCTACCGCGGTAATTTTCAACTCATGTCCTTCAGTCATTCGTTGGTGGCGACTCTTTTTTCTAACTTTCGTTTGTTCCAGGTTGCCTTGTTATCTCAAAGGAGTGCCGATTTGATGGCCGAGCTTGCCCTCAAGATGGAGACGGCCAGGCTGGAATTAGAGGCGGCCGAGAACCAGAGGGAGATCGCCAAGGAAAATCTCAGCAAGGAAACGGCCCGCCTCCAAGAAGAGCTGGCCCGCGTGAAGGCGGAGCGCGAGGAAATTAGCCGTGCCAAGACCGGGGTGGAAGAGGAGTTGTCCCGGACAACGAAGGTTGCTGACGAAAGGGCGACTCTCTTGGAGACGGCTGCGGCACAGTCCGTCCAAAACAAGGAGGAGATCCGGGTCCTGAAAGCCCGTGTTCTTGAGCTGGGTGACTCCCTTCTTCAGGAGAAGGCGGCACACGACACCACCCGTCGGGAGAAGGAGGAGGCCGACAACTTAGTGGATGTCACCTTTAACGAGGCCATTTATATGGCCTGGTGCAAGGACAAGAACATGAACCTCCTTATCTTCCCCGATCCCGACTCGAAGCGTGCCGAGTACGAGGCCAAGGAGAGGGAGGATGCGGACCTCCGGGCGGACGCGCTGTAGGCCCTTGTCTCGGCCTCGTTTTTTTTTGTTAATTAGTTTAGCTTGTAATTTAATTTCAAACACTGCTTCTTCCTTTGGTTTTTAAAAGATTTCTCCTTTCACCATTCAGTAAGAAGTTGATGTCGCGACTAACTAATTGCAGGGGGTTTTGTCCCGGTTCCAACGGCCGAGACTGAACCCAACGACTAGTCTTTGCTCTGTTCGGGGCCCTTGGGGCTTTGTTTAACCCGGAGTGTGCTTTCCCTGGAATTTTAGGTCCTGGGTTTGTTCCGGGGTTGACCTGGTGCTTCTGTGCTCCGAGGATCAACACGTCCGGGTCGGACGGACTTTATACCCCCGGACGGTGCTCGTCCGGGTGGGACCGGCCTTGGGCTCGGTTCCCTTTCATTTTTATATTCCCGGACATCGCTCGTCCGGGTTGGGACCGGCCTTGGGCTCGGTTCCCTTTATTTTTATACTCCCAGATATCGTTCGTCCGAGGTGGGACCGGCCTTGGGCTCGGTTCCCTTTATTTATACCCCCGGACGTCGTTCGTCCGGGGTGGGACCGGCCTTGGGCTAGGTCCTCTTATTTTTATACTCCCGGACCTCGTTCGTCCGTGGTGGGACCGGCCTTGGGCTCGGTTCCCTTTATTTATACCCCCCGACGTCGTTCGTCCGGGGTGGGACCGGCCTTGGGCTCGGTCCTCTTACTTTTATACTCCCGGACATCGTTCGTCCGGGGTGGGACCGGCCTTGGGCTCGACTCCCTTTATTTATACCCCCGGACATCGTTCGTCCGGGGTGGGACCGGCCTTGGGCTCGGTTCCCTTTATTTATACCCCCGGACGTCGTTCGTCCGGGGTGGGACCGGCCTTGGGCTCGGTCCTCTTATTTTTATACTCCCGGACATCGTTCGTCCGGGGTGGGACCGGCCTTGGGCTCGGTTCCCTTTATTTATACCCCCGGACATCGTTCGTCCGGGGTGGGACCGGCCTTGGGCTCGGTTCCCTTTATTTATACCCCCGGACGTCGTTCGTCCGGGGTGGGACCGGCCTTGGGCTCGGTCCTCTTATTTTTATACTCCCGGACATCGTTCGTCTGGGGTGGGACCGGCCTTGGGCTCGGTTCCCTTTATTTATACCCCCGGACATCGTTCGTCCAGGGTGGGACCGGCCTTGGGCTCGGTTCCCTTTATTTATACCTCCGGACGTCGTTCGTCCGGGGTGGGACCGGCCTTGGGCTCGGTCCTCTTATTTTTATACTCCCGGACATCGTTCGTCCGGGGTGGGACCGGCCTTGGGCTCGGTTCCCTTTATTTATACCCCCGGACATCGTTCGTCCGGGGTGGGACCGGCCTTGGGCTCGGTTCCCTTTATTTATACCCCCGGACATCGTTCGTCCGGGGTGGGACCGGCCTTGGGCTCGGTTCCCTTTATTTATACCCCCGGACATCGTTCGTCCGGGGTGGGATCGGCCTTGGGCTCGGTTCCCTTTATTTATACCCCCGGACATCGTTCGTCCGGGGTGGGACCGGCCTTGGGCTCGGTCCTCTTATTTTTATACTCCCGGACATCGTTCGTCCGGGGTGGGACCGGCCTTGGGCTCGGTTCCCTTTATTTATACCCCCGGACATCGTTCGTCCGGTGTGGGACCGGCCTTGGGCTCGGTTCCCTTTATTTATACCCCCGGACATCGTTCGTCCAGGGTGGGACTGGCCTTGGGCTCGATTCCCTTTATTTATACCCCCGGACATCGTTCGTCCGGGGTGGGACCGGCCTTGGGCTCGGTTCCCTTTATTTATACCCCCGGACATCGTTCGTCCGGGGTGGGGCCGGCCTTGGGCTCGGTTCCCCCTTTTTTATTTTTACGCCTGGGATGACACCCCCCGCAAGTGAGTAGAGACTGGGTCTATGGTCACTTGAGATAATAGCCCTGAGGCACACATTTTCATGGAAATAATAGCCCTTTATGACGTTTTGCGCACGTCATTTTCATTGTTCTACAAAAGGGAATTAGCCCTGAGGCGTACATGTTATAGTGTAAACATTAAACTCGGACGAGCCCTTAGGCTACTGGTAGTATTTACGGAGGTGTTCTGCGTTCCAGGCTCGTGGAACCTCGGAACCATCGAGCCGCTTCAAGCGGTACGTCCCGGGGCAGATCTCTTGCTGGATCTCATACGGCCCTTCCCAATTGGGGCCCAGAACCCCTACCCCCGGATCCTGAGTGGCCGGGAAGACCCTCCGCAGGACCAAATCGCCGGTTTCGAACTTACAGCTCTTGACTTTGGAGTTGAAGTGCCGAGCGATCTTGCCCTGGTACATCTTTAACTGCACTTGCGACTCTTCCCGGATTTCCTCGATAAGGTCCAGAGATTCTTGGAGTAAGGCATGGTTCTGGGTGGGATCATACGTGTCGCGACGATGGGACGGGATGGTCGTTTCGATTGGGATGACGGCTTCGCATCCGTACGTCATTGAGTATGGGGTGTGCCCGGTTGATGTCCGTTCGGTTGTCCGATAGGCCCACAACACGCGGGGGCGCTCTTCGGGCCACTTGCTCTTACAGGCCTGAAGATTTTTCTTCAGTGTCCCTTTCAGGATTTTGTTCACGGCTTCGGCCTGTCCGTTCGCCTGGGGCCTGGCCACGGCGGAGAAACTCTTCACTATACCGTGCCTCTCGCAGAAATCCGTGAAGTGATGGCTGTCAAATTGTTTCCCGTTGTCAGACACGATTTTGTAGGGGAGGCCATACCGACACACTATGTTGTTAACGACGAAATCTAAGGCCTTCTTGGACGTGATCGTGTTCATAGGCTCCGCCTCAACCCATTTCGTGAAATAGTCTACCGCCACAATGGCATACTTCACCCCTCCTCTCCCGGTTGGGAGGGATCCCACAAGATCGATCCCCCACACTGCAAAGGGCCAGGGACTGTTCATCAAGGTTATCTCTGTTGGGGGGGCCCGAGGGATCTTCGCATACCTCTGGCATTGTTCGCACCTGCGGACGTAGTCTATGCAGTCCCTTTTCATGGTGGGCCAGAAGTATCCTTGGCGCAGAATCTTCTTGGACAAACTGGGTCCGGCTGTGTGGTCTCCGCAAAAGCCTCCGTGGACCTCATGCATGATGGCGCCCAGTTCAGTCCCGGACACGCACCTGAGGTAAGGCATGGACAGTCCCCGGCGATAAAGTTTCCCGTCCATCATGACATATCGGTGGGCCTGGTACAAAAGCTTCCTGGCCGCGGCTCGCTCGTTCGGAACCTCCCCGGTGGACAGGTAGCGGATCAGCGGCCCCATCCATGAATTGGAGTGATCGACGGCATGGACGGTCGGAGTCCCTATGCTTGGGAAGGGGAGATGGTTGACGGGGACCAGCCCGGCCAACTCGGCCTCTGCGTCGGTTGCTAACTTCGCTAATGTGTCCGCAAAGACGTTCTTCTCCCGGGGTATCTGGCGGATGGAATGCGCTGCGAACGCTTGGAGAATCTCCCTCGCTTGGGTTACGTACGCCACCATTCGCTCTCCCTTGGTCTGATACTCCCCCGAAATCTGTGTGATTACCAGCTGAGAATCGCTGTATATTTCAAGGTTCACCGCCCCTACTTCTCGAGCCAGACGCAAACCGGCTATGACGGCCTCATGCTCTGCCTCGTTGTTCGACGCTTTGAACTGGAAACGGAGAGCGTTTTGTAGCTGATGCCCCTGCGGGGATACCAGGATGATCCCGGCGCCGGCCCCGTTCTCATTCGATGCTCCGTCCATGAAGACTTTCCAAACGGGAGAAATGCAGGCCGCGGGGGCACTCTCTTCTGGGGTGACCCCGGAACATTCGACGATGAAGTCGGCCAGGGCCTGTCCCTTAATGGCCACCCGGGGCACGTAAGATATATCAAATTGGCTCAGCTCCATGGCCCATTTCAGGAGTCTCCCCGACGCCTCAGGTTTCTGCAACACCTGCCACAGGGGGTGGTTGGTTAAGACCTTTATCGTGTGGGCCTGGAAATAAGGCCGAAGCTTCCGGGATGCCGTCAGCAGACAGAAAGTCAGCTTCTCGATTAGTGGGTATCTAGATTCGGCGTCTAGTAATCGCTTGCTCACGTAGTACACCGGGAGTTGAGTCCTCTCCTCTTCGCGTACCAACGCGGAGCTGATGGCGTGTTCGGTTACGGCCAGGTATAAGAACAAAAGTTCTCCTTCGACTGGCTTTGCCAGGATGGGGGCCTTGGCCAAGTGCTCTTTCAGCTTCTGGAAGGCTTCTTCGCACTCGGGTGACCATTCGAACCGCTGGCTTCCCCGGAGGACGTTGAAAAAAGGGACGCACTTGCCGTGGCCTTGGAGACAAAACAGCTTAGGGCGGCCACTCGCCCCGTCAGGCTTTGAACGTCCTTGTGCTTCCGGGGAGAGGCCATGTTGATCAGGGCCTTGATCTTCTCGGGGTTGGCCTCAATTCCTCGGAAACTCACGATAAAGCCCAGGAACTTCCCGGATGCGACGCCGAAGGTGCACTTCTTAGGGTTCAGCTTCATCCCGTACTTCCGGATAACCGCGAAGGCCTCCGCCAAATCGCTCGAATGTTCCCGCGACGTCTTGGATTTGACCAGCATATCGTCAATGTATACCTCCATGTTTTGACCCAGCTGGGCCCTAAACATTCGATTGACGAGCCTCTGGTAGGTTGCTCCGGCATTCTTGAGTCCGAAAGGCATGACGACATAGCAGTAGATGCCCTTGTCAGTTTGGAAACTGGTGTGCTCCTGATCTGCCACGTGCATGGAGATCTGGTTGTAGCCTGAGTAGGCGTCCATGAAACTCAAGATCTCGTAACCGGACGTAGCATCCACCATTTGGTCTATTCGGGGGAGCGGGAAACAGTCCTTCGGACATGCTTTGTTGAGGTCCGTGAAGTCGATGCAGGTCCTCCACGTCCCGTTAGGCTTCGGTACTAAGACCGGGTTGGCCAGCCATACGGGGTACACGGCTTCGCGGATGAAGTTAATGGAAGACAGCTTCTCTACCTCCAGCTTGAGGGCCTCGGCCCTCTCCGTCCCCAAAGGTCTGCGCTTCTGGCGGACCGGGGTCGCGTTTAGGTCAATACTCAGCGCGTGGCATATGATGTTACGGTCGATCCCGGTCATATCGGAGTGGGACCATGCCAGAAGATCCTGGTTTTTCTTGACTTGGGCGATAACGGCGGCCCGAATGTCTTCCGGCAGGCTTTTTCCCACTTGGATGACCCTGGCAGGGTCGGACTCGCTGATGCATACCTCTTCTATTTCGTCCATTGGATCAAGAGTGCGTTCCTCTCCCAACCGTGGGTCCAGATCATCTTCGTCCTGGATAGCTTGCTAGGGCGGGCGGAGTGCCGGCCCAACGGGCTCATCCCGGACCATACAAACAGGACGCGCAGAGATATGGTAACACTTCCGCGCGCTTTTCTGGTCTCCGCGGACCGTCCCAATCCCTCCGCTGCTGCACGGGAACTTCATGCATAGATGGCGGATGGAGGTGATGGCCCCGAACTCGACCAGGGCGGGCCGGCCAAAGATGGCGTTGTAAGCGGTTGGGCAATCCACCACCACAAAGGTGCAGAACTTGAACGATTGCTGCAACGCGTCTCCCAGAGTACACAGGCAGCTGGACCTTTCCCATGGGGAGGAGTGCGTCTCCGTTGAAGCCGTAGATTTGGGTCGGGCACGACGCCAGATCAGCCTCCGTCAGGCCAATGGCGGCAAAGGCGGATTTGAACAACAAGTTGACGGAGCTTCCGTCATCCACCAACACTCGGGACACCATCTTGTTGGAAATTTGAGCATCTATGACCAGTGGGTCGTGGTGCGGGAAATGGACGTTACGAGCGTCGTCTTCCATGAACGTGATGGGGAGGTTCATCAGTTTGGGGCGCTGAGCAGGGGCCTGGACGAGGGCGCAGACTTCTTGGTCATGGTCCAGCTCGCTCAGATAGCGCTTTTGATCATTCTTCGAAGGGCCTCCTAGGTGGGGTCCGCCTGAAATGGTCGACACGTGCCCGTCCACTCGAGGGGGCGCTGCCCCGGAAGGATAGGGCATCCCAGGACCGGGGGCCTGCGTGGTGACAGCCCCCTGAGGGGTCTGTGCCGGGAGCCCTTGCACGTACCCTCCCTGGGGCGGGTATGCACGGGTCGTTGCCGGCGCCGCGGACTGCGCGGGATTTGCTGTCATGCCCGGGACGCCTATGGGCATCCTTACCCACTGATGGAGGTGTCCCAGCTTGATGAGGTTTTCAATTTCATCTTTGAGCTGCCGACACTCGTCGGTGGTGTGGACCACATCTTTGTGATAGGCCCACCGTTTGCTGGTGTCTCTGGGGTTCCTCCCCCCCCTAAACATGGGGCTAGGTTTCCGGTAATGGACCGCTCTTTCCGTAGCCAGGTAGATGTTTTCCCGGTTATCCACCAAGTTAGTGTATTCCGAGTATTGGGGCTCGTAGCCCCTCTTCCCTTTTTTGGCCAATTCCGGCCGGTTCTGGCCTTTGCCTACCCGCTTACTCCGGGAGGGATTCACGCTTGCCTCGGTTACCCCGGTCTGCGATTGCTGGGCCACGACGGGGGCCATGCTGTGCCCCGCTGGCGCGACACCATACCCGGAGAAGGGCGTTGACTGGGCCGGGGCGTACCCCGAAACGGCAGAACCGTACACCGTAGGCGTGTAACTAATGCCGGGCGCGACTACCCCCCCCCCCCGGGACGATGGGGGGCGATGCGTAGGACTGCGCGGGGAAATTTCCCGCACCTCCCGGAATCGTCTGAGGGACTGGGTGAGGGGCCGAGGGCCACCCGAAGGCCTGGATCTGGGCCTCCTCCCAATTGATGAATCCTTGGGCCCTCCTAATAAATTCTTCTAGGGTGGCGGCTTTACTGCGCTGCATGTCGTCCCAGAGCGGGGACCCGGCCCGGATTCCAGACTGTAGTGCCACCAGGCGCTGTCCGTCGTTGACCTTTGTCTTGGAGGCTTCTTCAGTGAAGCGCTGGATGTAGGCCCTCAATGTTTCTGCGGGCATTTGCTTAATATTGGCGAGGGCACTGATTTTCATGTCCATCCTCATGGCGGCCACGAATTGCTTCCGAAAAGCTGACTGTAGCCCGGACCATGTTTGGATGGACCCCGGTTTAAGCCTTTTCCACCACTCTTCGGCGGGACCGCCCAACGTGATGGAGAAGCAGAGGCATTTGCCGTTGTCGCTGACGTGAGCCACGGTCATGAGTCGGTTGTACCAGGACAGATGATCCCTAGGGTCCGTGCTTCCAGTGTAGGCGGTGAGATTTGGCATCTTGAACCCCTTGGGCAACACGGCGTCTAAGATATGTCTCGCGCACGGCTCCTTGTCCTCTTCGTCAGAGTCAGTGTCCGCGCCCTCTTGCTTGCGGACCAAGCGGTTGGTGACCTTTTTTAATGCTGCCATTTGCTCCATGAGCTGCCTGGCCGCGCTGTCCTCCAGGGGGATTCTCTCGTTCCGCCTGTCGTTTATGTCGTTCCTGAGGTCGCCGTTTCGAGGAAGGATTTTTTGCTTGCGGGCCCGCTCTTTCCGGGCATTCAGTCCGTCACGTAAATCTACCCGGGAAGTGTCGTCCCCGGAGCTGAGAGCGTCACGATCCTCGCGGCGGGGTCGTTCCCGATGGTTCTTGTTGACCGAGGCACTCGGGTGCAAAGACTTTTCCCTCCCGTTTGCCCTTGGGGCGGGCCGGGGCTGACCGTCCTGCGGCCGTACCCCCTGCGGATCGATTGGGTGGCCTCGTCCTGGGACGGGGCACACCTTCTCTTTCCTAGGTAACGGTCGTGAACGTGCCCCGGCTTTACTGACGGGGGTAGTCTTTTTCCGAGTCGTCCGTCGCTCCTTGTCCGGGACTTTCGGAGCCGTGTCGGGGGGAGGCTCTGGGAAACGGATCGGGCTGGCCCCCCTGGGGCCCTCGGTTTGCGCTTGGGGAGCGGGATGTTGCGTTTCTGGGTGCGGGCCAACTGCGGGGTTGGCCGCCGGGCCCTGCGCGGCCATCAGCGCTTACAGGGCATGGAGAGACTCTTGCACCTGGCAGTGTGCCTTCGCCTGCTCAGCCATCCTGGCTTCCTGATCCTTGATCTGCTGCCTCAGTCTAGTCACCTCCGGGTCTTGCTGATCGTCGCGAGGGACCTCGGGATCCGCGGCTTCATCATGATACTCCCCCTCGTTCTCCTCCTCATAGTACTCTTCTTCGTTTCCTACTTCGTACTCCGTCTCACCCTCGTAGTCTTGCAACTCGTCTTGGTGAGATGTCTGAGGAGGCACGTCTTCAGGCAGGTTCTGAGGGATGCGCTGAGAAGGCAGTGGGTCTTCGTTGCCCTGCTCCGGGTTGGCAGGGTCGAAGGTGGTGTTACGAGTGTTCACCATCGTAGTAAAGGCCTGACGTTGGCGCTAGCTTCCTTCAGCTCTCAATGAAAGCACCAAACTGTTAACCGAGATTTTCGGCAACTATCTTAAAGAAGGATATTTACTGATTATAATAAAGAGAATAGAGGATCGACACAAGATTTTTACGTGGTTGGGGCGTTAACTAGCCTTAGTCCACGAGTCTGTATATAAGTCTGTATTAGAGCTAGAATAAGCTTTTACAATGGAGTTGTTTAACTGCATTTGAGCAGAGTTTCTGCCTTCTCTCCCCTTTCTACGGTGCATTACAACTTATATTTATAGAATGAGGGGGACATCAGGTTTGGGCCGGGCCTGACCCGGGCCCATTTGGAATATGTGTACAGGGGGCCTTCCTAGTAGAGGCCCGAGCTAAAAAGATATATAGTACATCAAACCCAAACCAGCTCAGGCCCAATTAGTTACCATGAGATGCAAGCATTCTCCCGACAAAACGGCACTTTGGCTCTGACCACTTCGAATCACGAGGCAGATTCAGGGGACAAGACCGGTCAGAGTACTTGGCTGCGCAGTCCTGACACGCCAGCAGACAATCCCAAGGAGACCCTTTCTGCAGGTGAAAAGTGGGGGAACAAGACCCACGCGAAATGAGGCGGCTTCAGTGTCCTGGACGCCTGGCCCATAGCCTGGGGATGAAGCGGTCCAGGTTCGTTTACCTTGGGCCCGCTGCGTTTACTTCGGGCCCGGACCATTCTGGGCCCGGGAGCGGGACGCGATGGCCGCGATGGTCCGGGGCACTCCGGACAGTGCCGGGACCGTTCGAGCCAAATCATGAACCCGGAGGTACCTCCCAGACCCTTCTACACAGGCCCAGTCCGTAGTCCGCGGATTGGGCCCAAATACCGAACCGGCCCCTCTGACCGTGGGCCGGGGCGAGGGCCCAAAACCCTGAGAGGAAATGGGGATAACACATATATATAAATATATAAATATTTAAATGATTTAAAACTAAACTACAACACAATTATAGAAAAGAAAATATATTCTGATCTACTCTATTTTGGTCAAATATTTTTTTCGAAAATTCAATACGAACTCTTTATTCGATAAATTTTTAATAATTCATTTTACCATTTTAAAAATAAAGGGTCTAAATAACTAATTGACCAAAATACATGTGGTTCAAATAATATGTCTATATATTTCTATTTTTAACACTTTGACAAAACACGAGGTCCAAACGAGTAATCGACTAAAACAGAAGGTTTAAAATGGTGTGAACCCTTACACAAAACATATTATATATAATTTACTTTTTATAAAGAGTTTTGAACATTCTGAATACATACACAGTCCAAAGATTAATTTTTAAAAATACAAGTTCAAAACGGGTAATCAGTCAAAATAGAATGTTCAAATAATCGATCTATCTATTCATATTTTTAACATTTTGACAAAACACGAGCAAAAGTTAATTTTTAAAAATAAAGGGCAATCGGTCAAAATAATCCTTGCACAAAACATAATTTTTTTTATACATAATTTATAACTTTTTTTAAAAAAAAAAAATCATGCAAAGTGTATAATAATAATAGTAATAATAAATATATAAATAATATTACGCGTATAACAAAGTGTTTGAATTTTGTTTTCGGCACATTAATTATTCGTTATACAATAAACACAATCATAAAAAAAATTGGGGTCAAGACGCGTCCACGTGTGCATATAAGAAGTATATTGGATGGATATGATGAAAAAAATTCATTACCACACAATCTTTCAGATAAAATTTAAATATATATTTTAATTGTTACAAAATCTACGCGAAAGAAAATTATGTTTTCTAATTAAGGAAAATAAAACAGATAACCAAAATGATGATACACTCACATATTACACAAATAGGGGACGAGAGATAAATATTTTTAACTACTTATATTTTTGTTATATTATTTAGTGATGAACTTATATGTTGTTTGCAATTTGGTATTACAAAAATAAATTTAGTTAAAATTTTGAAAAATAGGATTCTAAAATTAATTTAGCGGAAGTAGATGTATGGTAAATAACAGGGTTGGCAATTCGTGTAAACGTGTCAGATTCGTGTCGACACGATTATGACACGACAACATGATTAGGTAAACATGAACACGACACGATTATTAAACGTGTCAAAAATACGAACACGAACACGACACGATTATTAAACGGGTCAATACGACACAAACACAATAACACGATTATGACACGATTAATCATAATTATATAAAAAAAATCATAAAACCTATGCAAATTATTCGTGTTATCGTGTCTGACACGATTATGACAAGACACGATTATTAAACGGGTCAACACGATTATGACACGACACGATTAAGATAAACAGGAACACGACACGATTATTTAACGTGTCAAAAACTCAAACACGAACACAACACGATTATTAAACGTATCGTGTTCGTATTTATTTTAATCGTATCGTGTCGTGACCCAAATTGCCACCCCTAGTAAATAATAACAATAATATAACCATATTCAATATTATCAATTTATTTAAAGAATCAATTAAAGTGGAGCATTCTGTTGATCATAATATTGTATCCCAGAATACTTCAAGTCGAAGGAATTCCAACCTCATATAATATGTGAGGAATGGGCATGTTTTATAATAGATATTTAAATAGTGTATAAATATATACACACTTTATTTACATATAGTCTTTTTAAATAGGTTTTGGAGGGAATGTAGAATATGCTTTAGTAAAAGCTAAAAATTATTAGTTATAGAAAAGGAAAAAGAATAAACAGTACATGATAAAGCAAAAGAGAAAAAGAAAATCCAGCCAAGAAACTGAAGGAAAAATAAAACCAGATACCGTACAATGCCACGTGTCCACCATGCAAATAGAAAACGCCAATACCCACCACACTATTTACCATGTGAACTCTGAATTCAGTACTTAATTATATATATATATAATATATATATTCTGTAATATAATAAATTAATATATCTTATAATAAAGATTAAGAAGACAACATTTTCCAGGAATAGTAAGTAGCCTTGTGGCTATAGAAAATGTTTTGTTGCAATTTCACATGTGAAGTAACGTCAAAAGATGATGATAAACGTGAGTTGGCGTTAAAGTCTATGATAAATGTATTGGGTTGGGTTATAAATAGAACATACAGTACTCCTCATACTCACATATATATTAATTAATAATTAAATAAGAGATATATTAATCAATGGCTACTTCTACTCTTATTGCTCCTCAACACTACAATTCCGCGGTGGAAGATGCTGAAGCTCTCCAAAAGGCATGCAAAGGTAATGTTTATTTAATGGTAATGTAAAAAATGTTCCCTATTACGTTTTATGCTTTTTTTTGTTTTTTGTTTTTTTAATCTTTTTAATATCAGAGATTGGATTAATTCACATTTTAAAACTCTATAATCTCACAATATCTCACTAATGTGGGACTAATGCTTAAAGCACACACACCGTAGCCAGATATATATATATATATTATCTTTTTTTTTTATCTCAAAACCCGATCATGTGTTATAGACTGGTACAAAGCTTAGTAATGTAGTTTTGCACTTTTGAATGACCATATATGAGTCGCATCCATTTTTTTTACATGTTGTATGTTTTAAACGAATATCGATCCTATTTAATCTTGAAATAATTATAATAATATAATTATTAAAAAAAAACAACTAATGATATGGGAATTGACGGGAAAAAAATGATGGTTTGAAATAAACAAATATTAGAGTAATTTTACAATGTGATAGATCAAGTTAATCTAATATTGATTTTTTTTTTACATTTAGTTTTTGTTTTAATTTTAATCATTAAAGTAACTTGATATAAGAGTTCTTATTTATTTATATATATATATATGAGTAATAAAATATGCACCCAAAAATATATATTCCCATAAAAATTTACTATTACTATTTTTTTTCCCTTTGGAAAGGAAATTATTATAATGTATAAAGAAAGAAAACACAAGACTGCTACACAAGAGCGCAAATGATCAAGAATCTAGAAATATTGCACCTCTTTTTGTTTTTGAAGATATTATAGCTAGGAAATGCAGTGTCTCCTTCTAGTGATGATAATGACTTGTTGAAAAAATTGGTAAAACATATTGAAATTCAAATATGATAGGTCACTCTGACAATTCAATATGGAAATATGACCACTGAGTTGTACGAAACGGAATTATACATTTATATATAGAAAGAAATAAAAATAGAAAATTAATACCAAGAATAATACATTTATATGCGTAAATTTATACTATATATGCAAATGTCCTATCCTATTACAAATTGCCATTTTGACAAAATTCACCTAACTTTTTGATTATTTTTTGTGTTATAATTAAAATGTTTAAAGTAAGCCAACTAATTCACACCTAAGCCCCTTATCTCTTTGTTTTGGTGAAATAGATGTTGATTCTTATCGTATTCGATTATTAATTAATATATAATAAACTAGCTATACTAAGAATTTGTGTTTTTTCGTAATAAAATAGAATAATAGGGTTACTTAGTTATCATCCTCTATATAAATAAGTGAAACATACTCTCATTATATACATATAGCACTATATTGCTATACATATAAACCAATATTGCTCAACACAATTAATGGCAACACTCATTGCTATCGACAATGCTTCTCCAATTGAAGACGCCGAGCTTCTTCACAAAGCTTGTAAAGGTCGTTGATCATTATTTGTTTGTATGATTATGTGAATATTTTTATCTAAAATAAGTTATAATATAGTGTTTATATATATATATATATACATATTATGATTGTCATTATTATTATTGTTGTTGTTGTAAGAAATATTAATTTGATAATGGTATTTAAACTAAATATACAGGATGGGGCACTGATGAGAAGGCCATCATTAACATATTGGGCCATAGAAATGCAACTCAAAGGAAGCAAATCAGAGAAGCTTATGAGCGGCTCTATGAAGAGGATCTTATCAAGCGTCTTGAGTCCGAGCTTTCCGGTGACTTTGAGGTTCTCTTTTTTATTATTAATATTCATCAATGCTTGTTTTAATAATAATATTCATATATTTCATTTCTTTTATTAATCATATTTTAATATATTTATATAAATATATTAATGGGTTCTGGTTAAATATAATTTTTTTTATATGTTTGATATAATATTATATATTTGTGTGTATTATTGCAACATAAAATGTACTTTGGTATGATAATATAAAATAAAATCCAGACATAATTATCATTGGAATGTTAAATGTTCTGTAATTATATTAACACTTTTTTGAAAAACAAATGTACTATTAATTTTTGTGAAAACTTAGAATATTATTTAATCCTAAACCAAAATAGATTTTTTTTCTTATTTGGTCATAGTAATTATCACAGTTTTGTCCTCTAGTTAATATCAAAGAGATGAAGTGAAGGCCAAGAGAATAATTTCCTCATTATTTTAGCTATATATGTTTATAAGTTGTAAGTTGTAACTGATTAAAGTAGTCGCTTAATTCGAGGACAATGTCAAAAGAATTTTTTTTTGAAAGAGCAGTCAAAAGAATTCATGAGAAGAAATTAGTATACATAAGTAAATCATTTGTATTCTTATTGTTATTTTTAATATCCTTATTGTCGATAATCAGAAAGCTGTGTACCGTTGGATCCTGGACCCGGTAGACAGAGATGCAGTATTGGCCCACGTAGCGATCAAAAAGTCAGAGGCAGATTTCAGGGTTTTGATTGAAATTTCATGCATTTATTCGCCTGAAGAGCTTTTGGGTGTGAGAAGGGCATACCAGAGTCGCTACAAACGTTCCCTTGAGGAAGACTTGGCTGCCCATACCACTGGTGATCTCCGCAAGGTTCCTCCCAGTCCCAGTCCCAGTTATTATTATCATTAACGATTATATGATTATATAAATGCTCTCCATTATTTTAAATAATGAGGTAGGAAAACTTTGTATGTGTTATGACAAAAGAACGACTAATTATGCCTACTTTTTTCTTAATTTAATATTTACAAAGTGTTCAACAGCTAGGAGAGATCAGCCACTTTGTCCCTTTGCTAATGTTTTATATGTTCTAAAAAGAAGCATGATTGAGAATCTTCGTTGAGAGTTTGAAGGTTTAGTAACCTAATATATAATCATTACTTAGTTTAGGGATTGATTAGTATTTCTAGCAGTGATGAAACTCAGACGTTTTGTTCACACATGTAAGATTTTGGGTTGAACATTTAAAAAAATTAAGTAGTTTGATGAGCAAAATTTAATAAGTTAAACATCTAAAATTAATAATAATACAATTTTTTTCTTAAATGTGATCATCAAAAAGAGGTGATAATTTATTTATTTATTTACTTTTTGTTTGGTTTGGTTAAATAAAAAAACAGCTGTTGGTGGCGTTGGTGAGTGCATATCGATACAACGGGGAAGAGGTTAATGCAAGGTTGGCGGATGCGGAAGCTGACATAGTTCACAAGGCAATCAAAGACAATTGCTTCAACAACGATGAACTCATTAGGATTCTTACCACAAGGAGCAAGCCCCAGCTCAATGCCACCTTCAATCGCTACAGAGAAGACCACAAAACTTCCATCTCTAAGGTTTTTTTTTTTTTTTTTTTTTCATTTTTCTTGTTAAGACGTTGTATCAAAATTAAATTATTTTTGTATCTATAATGAAATTTTAAACGTTGTCATTTTTGCAGGATTTGTTGGGTGATTCTGGTAATAGTTTTCAGAAAGCACTACATACCACAGTTCGTTGCATAACTGATCCCCACAAGTATTATGCAAAGGTGGTATTTATTTCAAACATAATAACAATGCTAAACTCTTCTGGGAACAAGTATAATCGCTAATGCAACAAAATCAATATTTGCATATATAAATAATAGGTGGTGCGTGATGGAGTGAAGAAGATGGGAACTGATGAGGATTCAGTGACTCGTGTGATAGTGACAAGAGCTGAAAAAGACTTGAAGGACATCAAAGAGGTTTACTACAAGAAGAACAGCATTTCGCTCGATGATGCTATTGCCAAAGACACTTCTGGGGATTACAAAGACTTTCTCCTCACTCTCCTTGGAAAACAGGACCATTGTCACTAATTTCTAATAGCAGTTCTTCAAATAATAAATATTATGCAGCCTTTTGGCTTAATATGATAGTAATTTTTCTTTGTTTTTATTGCTGAGTTGAGTACTGTTTTTACTGCTGAGTTGAGTACTCTGTTTTCTTTGTGGTGTTCTCTTATGATTTTAATGGACTTGTATGTTTCAACTTTCAATTAATGCTATTTTTAGTTATGGGCGTATCTTTTTATTATTTTATGGGAGAATCATATTTTCATGCCTACATATATTGCACAGGGTCGGCCTGTTATTGGAGGCCAAAGCATAATGTTTTATTTATATATTTTATAAAGGGAGCTTATGTAAAACCTCACATGAATTCGAGATTTAAGATCCCTCTAACAGGACAAAGAACTTGTACTGTAGCTACAGGTGAAATGACTTAGTAAAACCGGTTTTTGTAACCGGATGGTACACATTTTTTGGTCAGAGAAATATTTTTGAAATTAAGTATATTATTGAGGATAAATGTGTAATTTTGTTTTATTGGATAAATGTATTTACATTTAACTGATATGTATTTACATAGAAAGAGTATGTATTATTTGTTTCAAATGATTTATAGTGTGGTGGCTGCATGCATTTGTTTATACGATTATCAATTACAGAGTTTCTAAAATGATAGCATAATGGCATTGTGTTGGTGTGGAATCGTCGGCTGAGGTGGGTTGGTTTTCTTTTTGTGATTCTGTGAAGCTAGAAAATTTTCAGTTTTGTTATTTATCTGCAAAACTGAAAATTGGTCAATTATTTGTCTTTTTTTTTGTCTGTAAAACAATACCTTGACAGCTGTTGCAATGGTTTAGTTATATTGCTAGTAATTTGTTTGCTGGGAACTAGTTAATTGAAGAATTTGAAATATATTTATGGATAATTATATAAAAATGACTAACTACTTCAAAATTTTAATGTGTTATAAACTTTTATTGAATACGCAAAATTCCAACCTTACACCAATCAATTCAGGTTCTTCTTTTCTCTGAATCACAAGAAATTCAAGGAAATGATGAATTTAAATTTTGGAGAGGGAATTCCGATTGTAGGAGCATAATTTCAATTTAAAGCTCTTAGGTGCTTGCAACTATTGAAAAACCACCTATTTTGAAAAGATCTATTGCAGTCTCTCATATCCAAAAGGGAGACAACATGACCCATTGAATTTGCTAGAATTGACATCAAATACAGGAAAATATGCATAAAATTTCAATTGTTTGGCTCAAATTTTGAATGCAAATGCTGGAGAAGAGTGAAGCTAGGACTTTGCCCAGTTTTGAGATAAAAAAAAGAAGTTGGGTGTTCAATTCGAACAATGGCAATAGGAAAGGTGGCTCCAAAAAGCTTTGCCTCTATTGAAATGAAGAGAAAAAGAACAAAGCAAATGAAATAGGGAAAGGTGAAAAAAAGAAAGATGGTGGAGACTTGAAAAATAACAAACAAGAAGAAGACAGAGATGGGATTTGGTGAAGAAGAGGAGGCAAGTTACTTTACCAAAAAAGTAAAAGAGCATAATGGCACAAAAAAGAGTCCATAATCACTTTCAATCAACAAGTCACAACCATTGGATACCAAAAATGCAGCCTATCCATAAATCCAACGACCTAGAATATGTTGAGATGTGTAATCCCTCTAAACCGACTGAGGGATTACATAATTAGCCTTTTGAAATTTCGTTTTTAGTAATTACCAAATTAATTAAAGTGCGGAATGGTAATTCACTGTTTACACAGATTACAGTTCTGTTGGGACAGAAACCAAACTTGTCACGACAGAAACTGAACACAATAAAAAGACAGTGCAAAACAATAAAGAACACAACGAATTTTTACAAGGTTCAGAAACCCTTTCGGATAACCTACTCCTTGGGGCCACGCCCAGAGAATAAAACAAATTAATAAATAATCACAAGTACAGAAACATTGACTTAAACAAAACAAGACTCCCTCTTGAGATTTGCCGCAACTTGTTGTACTTCTCTTCACTAATCTGATCTTGATTGAAACGCTCAACCACTTGAACTCCCTTCAATGGCTAGCGAGTGCTTGCATCCTCCCGACGCAAGGCTTGTAAAAATCTTCTCCCGAAGACTATAAACGTTGTGTTCGAATTACAATGTGTATTCACTCATGAACATGGTATAAACTCACCACTAAAAAACTAAACACACATAATTCTACAAGATCACATGAATACTTATGATCTTGAATACAAAGAGGAACTCTCGCAAATATTACAATAATGCTCACAAATAATGCACCAAAGAGTTCACTTTTTCTCACTGCCTTTAGAGCCTTATTTATAGAGTCTTTTTCGTGCTCACAAAGACAGAGAAAGAGTTCTTCTAATAAAGGCAAGAATCACAGTAGTTAATCTTGATTGATGAAGAGTTGCCTTATTTAGAAGATGCTGATCCGACAGATTCGATATCGGTGGGGATAGCTCAGACCTGTGCCGGATCAAAACAAGCTCAAAAAGGAAACAATAATTAACGATATTAAAAACCAGTTTCCTGATTGCAATCCTTGAGCTGCACGAAAATATGTCAGTAAATAATCCACAAAATAACTTTGGGTAAGTACCGAATATTTTCAATAACCTTTGTTTCCTTTATAAACAAAAAGAGGCAATATATGCTAAATAAGGAAGCATTTTATTGACCAAAAATCACACAAAAGAAAAAAGAGATTCCGAAAAATGGAATAAAGGAAACCAAATATTTTCCAATCAAATCCGAAAAATATAAGAAAGGAAAACAACTATTTCCGAAAATTATAATAAAAGGAAAACAAATATTTCCGAAAATTATAATAAAAGGAAACAATTAAATCAACCATTTTCTCTTTTAAGAAAAAAGATATTTCTATAAAAATGCCAATTATAGGATTTACAATCTCCCCCTTTGGCAATTTTATAGACAAGGAATATCTATTTTTAAAAGATCCCCGCAAAACACAAGTAGGTGCTTAAAACCATAAGAGTCACAAAATAAACAAAAATGACTCCCCCTGCGAAAGTTAACCAAAGCACAGTTAACGAAAGAAACCAATAATAACCAGCAGGTGAACAAAATCAAAGTATAATCAAAGTACCAAAAATAGAGTCACTCTCTCCCCCTCATTGTTTGAAAAAAAATGCCAAAGAAACATAGAAACCAAAAGGAAATGAAACCAAAAGAAAGACACATGAAGTGTTCTTTTACAACTAACAATAGTAAAATAGATCAAGGTAACCGAAATTATCATGGGGCAGGAGAGCTGGATGCATGGAGAGAGGCCAATGAAGCAAGAATTTGGCGCTGAGTTTCCTCCATGAGTGAGAACCGGACAGACAGACTTGTGATTCCTGTCTGGACAGCACCAAGATCAGTCGGGACAGCAGTAGTGTCAGTCACAACATTGCCAGAAGCAGGACTAGCCAGATTAATGCCTTTGACTTTTCAAGCTGTAGACGGAGCATGATCATCCTTGACAGTATAGGTGGGACCAACCAAAGGAGAAGTCAAGGTCTCATGGGACTTCTTCAAAGGACGTTGAGAGTCCAAAAGTTTGTAAATGACCTGAGGAAACATCAAGTGTTGCCCCTTACGTTTGGCACCACTAAGAGACATGATTTGGTCAAAGATAACAGCTCCAAGATCTATGGCGACTCCAGTACCAATTTTGAACAACAGGAAGGCCATATCTTGAGTGATGGTAGAGGAATGTGTGGTAGACATCCAATTAAACATAGCAAACTTGAAAAGAGCACCATAGAAATGAGTGAGATTGGTGACACGAAGAGAGGTGCTTGGTTCCCACACCATAGCCTGACCAACCAGTTCAGACAAAACTTGATCCTTTGCAAACTCAATAGAATCATCAATCTCCACAGGGACGAGATTGAGAGCCTTAGTAATTTCGGACGGGCTAAAATTGTACCAATGACCCCTAACATAAACTTTATGAAACATGAAAGAAGATTGGTCTAATAATTCATCATTCAAATTTGCATAGAATTCTTTAACAACCCGAGGCACAAACCCATCAAACCTAGACAAGGATCGCAACCAACCTCTTTCCTCTAAAGTAAGCAATACCCCAAAAACACGATGAGGAGCAAAAAGAAAATTTCGCTCACTAATAAAATGGCGATGGTCATAGAATTGCATGTTCTTCTCATTATCATTAAAACAGAATGTAATAGAGTGAGCTTTGAAAGAACCTGAGGTACGGGCAGGAGCACCTTTTTGCTTATCAAGTTTGGACGACAATTCAGGAAAAGCCAAAGGAGTGGTGCCTTTTGGGTCCGATGCAACTGGAGAGGCTTTAGATGGGTCTTCTTCAGAGTCAGTCTCCTCAGCCAAATTATCAAGAGGAACTTCAGGATTGGGCTCGGTCAAAGAAGGATCCAACTCAGGCTGAGAGTCTTCCGTCTCGGGAGAGACATCCTCCGATGAGGTGCATGGGGGAGGATTGATTTTGGCCTTTAATTTAAAACGAGATAAAGGAGATGAATCAGAGATGGAACTGGTACCTTTAGATTTAGTCACTTTGGCCTTTTTCCCTTTCTTCGACCCAACAACTTTGGACTTACGTTTGCCCTTTGCCTTGGGTGTCAACACATCAGGAGATAGTGAGGATTCAGAGTCATGATCAGATGAAGCAGACACATCTTCAGTAGAAATTGATTTGGACTAACTGGTTGCCAAGGCCGGTTTGACTTTTATTTGATCTTTGGGAGAGGCGAGTGAAACCGCCGAGGCAGGTATTTGCTCAGCATCCAAATTCGGGAACGTAACTCCTTTGCTAGAAGCACCAAGAACAGATGAACTGATAGGACCCGAAAGAGCAAGAACCTTCTTTCTTGCTGTGGTTTTAGAACGACGGCCTGGAGTAGGAGAGACAGCAGGAATTGATGCTGGGACCGAAGGAGTGGCAGTGGGAACAGATACAGGAAGTGTCTCCTGCTGAGATTTCACGGACTTGGAAGAGGAACCTCGGCCTCGAGTCTTCATGACTGCTAAGAAAGAAACAAGTGAAACACACAAAGAAAGAAACCCTAAACACTTCGGTTATATGTGAGAGATTTAACAAGAAAACACTGATCATAAAACAACCAAGGGACTCCGAATATATAAAGTATTCGGAACACAAATGAGGCAAGTTCAAGATTGGGTAACCAAAAACGGGTAACCAGATTTTTAGTGATAAATGCCAAAAAATCTCCCTTTTTAAAACAAATTCTGTCACACCTCAAAATTGGAAACTTTTGAATATTTTTAGAATATATTGAGATAAAACAAATAAATTGCAAAAATAATTTTTCAACCCCTTTTTTTAAAATACACGGTAGATAACAGATTTTCTTTTTCAAAATTTTTATTATTTTTTATTACAAAATTGCCGAAAATAAAGTGTAAAATGCCATACCATATGTGTCCATGTAAATCCCAAGTCCTGTTCAGAAGAAACAAGATAACCATATTTTTCACAAATTAGAGAAATGAGTTATACTTCAAATACTAAGAGACCATAATTTGAAAAACATACCACACACAAAACATATTTGAGTTAATTCATTATATGTTGAGTCTTACAACCATCTTACACAGTCTAGAACAGGCATATGTGTGTGCAAGTGTAAGCAATTTGGCGTTTCTTTTTGGCCTTTTAAAGCTAGGGTCATTGCCCATATTTGGCGATTTTTAGCCTTTTTCCAATTGTAACCATAATGGAGGCTATAACTCTTATACTGATGGTAGCCCTTTACACTGGTAGAGTATCCTCCAATATAATTGCTAATTACCTGGTACCAACTTACTCAGTGTCGGCTTTCACACATCAGTATAGGTAGCACTTTTCCAAAATGGAGCCTGAAAAAGAAACTGGATTAGGAATGCTCATACAAAGATAATGATTTGATCAAATATAAATTGGATGATCTATAATTTTTCAAATATGTTTTTTCATTCCAACAAAGTATAGGACTTATAACGATCATTCTCTAATAAAAAAAAATATGCTCATCAAATTTCTTCCAATCAGGACAAGAGATTTACAAAAACACATATGCAAGGCAAGACAATCAATTTATTGGAAATGTCAAATAAAACAAACCCCCAAGGATTTCCTGAGGGAATCAAATCTAACCGTGTCTAAGGCTTTAGTAAAGATATCTGCAATTTGTTTGTTAGTCTCAACATATTCTAAAATCAATGTTTTGTTTTCAACAAGTTCCCTAATAAAATGATGACGAATGTCAATATGTTTGGTGCGAGAGTGCTGAACAGGATTTTTAGAGATATTAATAGCACTTGTATTATCACAAAAAATGGTTAAAGTTTTAACATCAAACTTATAGTCTGCCAACATTTGTTTCATCTACAAAAGTTGAGTACAACAGCTTCCAGCAGCAATGTACTCAGCTTCGGCTGTTGACAAGGAGATGGAGTTTTGTTTTTTACTATGCCAGGAGACCAAATTGTTTCCTAAGTAAAAACAACCACCACTTGTGCTTTTTCGATCATCAGTGTTTCCTGCCCAATCTGCATCACTATAACACACAAGGTTAGAATTTGTTTCTTTGGAGTACCAAATGCCTAAGTCAAGAGTATTATTGATGTAACGAATAATTCTTTTTACAGCAGTCACATGAGACTCCATGGGGTTCCCTTGGAACCAAGCACACACTCCAACACTGTAACTTATGTCAGGGCGACTTGCAGTTAAGTAAAGGAGACTCCCAATCATACTCCTGTAAAGGGTTGGATCAACTTTCTTCCCATTTTCATCTTTAGACAATTTGACTGTGGTACCCATGGGTGTTTTAGCAGGTTTAGATGCATCGAGTCCAAATCTTTTCACAGGATTTCTTGCATACTTGCTTTGTGAAATAAAAATTCCTTCATCAGACTGCTTTACTTGAAGTCCTAGGAAGAAATTGAGTTCTCCAACCATGCTCATCTCAAACTCTTCCTGCATTTGTTTCACAAATTCATGCACTAGAGAATCATTAGTAGAACCGAACACTATATCATCAACATAAATTTGTGCTATCATAATATTTTCATCAACATTTTTGATAAACAGTGTTTTGTCTACTCCCCCTCTCTTGTATCCCTTTGAGACCAAAAATTGAGTTAGTCTCTCATACCAAGCCCGTGGGGCTTGTTTTAGCCCATACAAAACTTTTTGCAATTTAAAAACATGATTAGGATTGTAAGGATCCTCAAACCCTTTGGGCTGTTCCACATAAGCTTCCTCATTCAAAAAACCATTTAGAAATGCGGATTTTACATCCATTTGGAACAATTTAAAACCAAGAACACATGAAATAGCTAGTAATAATCTTATGGATTCAAGTCTTGCAACAGGGGCAAATGTCTCATCAAAATCAATTCCTTCAACTTGAGTGTACCCCTGTGCAACTAATCTAGCTTTATTTCTTATTATGGTCCCAAATTCATCAGTTTTGTTTTTAAATATCCACTTTGTACCTATAACATTGGTATGACTCGGTCTAGGGACAAGAATCCATACCTCATTCCTTGCGAATTGATCTAACTCTTCTTGCATAGCATTGATCCATGATTCATCATTTAAGGCCTCCTTCACATTTTTAGGTTCCAAAGAGGAGGTAAAACAAACAAATTGAACCAAATTTACATACCTCTTTCGAGTGACCATACTCTCTTCAAGATTTCCCAGAATAAGGTCAGAAGGGTGATTCTTTTTTACTCTGGTTGATGGTTCTTTTTGAACGGAGTCAGAGGAAATAACTGGATTTTCCTTCTCTGTTTGCCCTGTTGTTGTTTCGACAGACTTGTCTTTTGATACGTCAGCAGTGGCTGTTGTCCCCTCCGAAAGCTGTGTTGTCGGATCCGCCACATCTATGAGCTTGTCAATTTCCTCCTCATGGGAGTACTCAGAAAAATCTTTAAAATCATCTACAACCACATTAGCTGATTCCATAATAGTTTGGGTTCTCATATTATAGACACGATAAGCCCTACTATTAGTGGAATAACCAAGAAAAACTCCCATATCACTCTTAGCATCAAATTTTCCTAGATTCTCACGATCTCTAAGAATATAGCATAGACACCCAAAAACATGAAAGTAGTTAACATTGGGTTTTCTACCTTTCCAGATTTCATAAGGACTTTTGTTTGTACCTGGGCGCAGAAAAACACGATTAATTGTATAACAAGCTGTATTAATAGCTTCTGCCCACAATTTCTTTGTGAGTTTTTTGCTGTTAAGCATAACTCTGGCCATTTCCTGCAAGGTACGATTTTTCCGTTCCACTACCCCATTTTGTTCAGGGGTTTTGGGAGCAGAAAATTCATGCAAAATTCCAAATGTTTTACAATAATCATCATAAACAGAATTTTCAAACTCCTTACCATGATCACTCCTTATTCGTACAATCTTTCCAATGTTACAATTTTTTTCAACTCTCAATCTTGTACATAGTGTTTGAAAAGCTTCAAAAGTATCTGATTTCTCTCTTAAAAAATCTACCCAAGTAAATCTAGAAAAATCATCCACACAAACAAAAATGTATCTCTTGCCATTAATACTTTCAACTTGAATAGGACCCATGAGATCCATATGCAATAATTCTAACACATTTGAAGTATTAACATCAGACAATGCTTTATGGGAAATTTTCAACTGTTTTCCCAATTTGCATGATTCACACTTACCAAGCGATTCTTTACCCAACTTGGGTATACCACGGATGAGACCTGCATTAGCAATCTTTTTTCAGGTTTTTGAAATTTATATGACCAACTTTTTCATGCCACAAGTCAGTAGTATTAAAGCTTGATGAAGATGCATGACATGTGAATTTTTGTGTGAGAGTGTAGCAATTATCCAAAAAACGAGAGCCTTTGAGAATAATATCACCATTTTGATTTAAAACATTACACTCATCATGTGAAAAATTAACATAAAAACCTTGGTCACAAATTTGACTTATGCTAATTAAGTTGGCTTTCAGCCCATCAACAAGAAGCACATTTTTCAGTTTCGGTAACCCTTCAATGTTTAGAGTACCTTTACCCATAATATTTCTTGTCATTCCATCCCCAAAAGTTACTACTCCACACTTCAAGGATTTGAAGTTGGTAAGTATGTTGGCATTACCTGTCATATGTCTCGAACAACTGCTATCAAAGTACCATGAACTAGATGCATGCATTTTGTGACAGGTAAAAGTAGCCAAGCAAACAGAGTTAACTTTCTTGACCCATACTGTTTTTGATTTTGAATTTCTTTCGGTCAAGAATTGATTCATACCACCAAAGTGTTTATCATAATTCTTTTTGAACAATTTTAACAGAGAAAAACACTTAGGTCTTATGTGACCTTTCATCCCACAAAAATGACAAACTGGTACAAAATGTTCAATGTTTCTTTTTGGAGAAATTTTCTTCAGTTGTAGATCTGTTGCAACAGATGGCAACTCTGTCCTCTCAGCATCGTGACTTGTTCCTGCAACACGGTTAGTTGACACTACAGACGGATAATTCATAGATTTTACAAAAACTGTTTTTCTTGAGGACTCAGATCCATTAGATCCTAATCCACTGTAGTCACCAACCTTTTTTCCTACAGAAAGAATATCATCCAAAATTCCAGATCTAGGATTAAGCATTTTGACACCTTTTTGCAAAAACTCAATTTCTTTATTCAAAGAAACAATTTCATCATTTTTGGAGGCAATAATCATTTCAAGACTTTCAATTTTTTTAACAAAATTTTTATTATTGCCAGCCATTAGACGATTCTCAGAACATACTTTCAGCCATTGATCATACATTATTTTATAAGACTCTTGTAATGACTCCTCATCTAAATCAGAATCATCAGAATCACTATCTGAATTCTCATTGTTCTGAACAGAATTATTAAGGCATAGTACATCCTTGTAATTGAAAACAATACCTTTGTGAACAGAGGTTAAGGCAACACTATTTTCCTCCTCATCACTCTGTTCAAAGTCTTGATCACTCCATGTGGCTGTCATGACTTTCTTTTTCTTTAATGTATTTGCACACTCAGATTGAATATGTCCGAATCCTTCACATTCCCTGCACTGAATACCCTTTTTATTAGTCTCAAAGGGTTTAGAAAAATTACCTTTTGAGTTTTTGGATAAGGCCTTTTTATTTCCCAATTTCTTTATGTATTTTTGGAAATTTTTTGTCAATAGAGCCATCTCATCATCCGAACTTTCCTTCTTTTCTTTAGAGGATTTCAAGGCAATAGATTTTTCCTTGATTTCCTCTGTCTTACCTTTTTGTCTAATTTTTTGGTTTAGCTCAAAAGTTCGAAGTGAACCCATTAGTTCCTCTACTTTCATTTTGTCCAGATCTTTTGCTTCTTCAATTGCAGTTAGCTTTGTCTGAAACCTGTCAGGGAGAACTCTAACAATTTTTCGAACCAAAACATTTTCTTCAAGTTTTTCACCAAGAGCAAAAAATTCGTTAGCAATATCTGACAATTTATCATAAAATTCAGTGAGGGTTTCATTTTCATTCATTTTCAAATTTTCAAATTTTGTTGTGAGCATTACAAGCCTAGAACGCTTAACATCAGCAGTTCCTTCAAATTGAGTTTGAAGAATTTGCCAAGCATCTTTGGCCGAAACACATGAAGAAATCAATTTAATGTAACCCTCACCAACACCATTAAAAATGGCATGTAATGCTTTATTGTTGTAACTGGACAGTTTATCTTCAGCATCAGTCCATTCAAGTTCAGATTTTACC
Source organism: Humulus lupulus (assembly GCF_963169125.1). Classification (NCBI taxonomy): domain Eukaryota; kingdom Viridiplantae; phylum Streptophyta; class Magnoliopsida; order Rosales; family Cannabaceae; genus Humulus; species Humulus lupulus. The sequence goes on along the minus strand of NC_084800.1, from coordinate 174,973,826 downwards.
TTAGTTATATCATCGCTTTCTGCTGGAGGAGTCCAACCACTTAAAATAGCTCTCCAAGCCTTTTCATCTTGAGATTTGATAAAGGCTCTCATTCGAACTTTCCAATATGGATAGTTTGAATCGTTGAGTAAAGGGGGGCGAGTTATGGAACCTCCTTCTGTGAAAAAAGACATTGCAAGAACACGAACAATAAACGGAATAAACCAAGATCACACTCAGAAATGAGTGACCCGCTCTGATACCAATTGAAATTCCGTTTTTAGTAATTACCAAATTAATTAAACCAAGTAAATTAATTAAAGTGCGGAATGGTAATTCACTGTTTACACAGATTACAGTTTTGTCGGGACAGAAACCAAACTTGTCACGACAGAAACTGAACACAATAAAAAGACAGTGCAAAACAATAAAGAACACAACGAATTTTTACAAGGTTCAGAAACCCTTTCGGATAACCTACTCCTTGGGGCCACGCCCAGAGAATAAAACAAATTAATAAAGAATCACAAGTACAAAAACATTGACTTAAACAAAACAAGACTCCCTCTTGAGATTTGCCGCAACTTGTTGTACTTCTCTTCACTAATCTGATCTTGATTGAAACGCTCAACCACTTGAACTCCCTTCAATGGCTAGCGAGTGCTTGCATCCTCCCGACGCAAGGCTTGTAAAAATCTTCTCCTGAAGACTATAAACGTTGTGTTCGAATTACAATGTGTATTCACTCATGAACATGGTATAAACTCACCACTAAAAAACTAAACACACATAATTCTACAAGATCACATGAATACTTATGATCTTGAATACAAAGAGGAACTCTCACAAATATTACAATAATGCTCACAAATAATGCACCAAAGAGTTCACTTTTTCTCACTGCCTTTAGAGCCCTATTTATAGAGTCTTTTTCGTGCTCACAAAGACAGAGAAAGAGTTCTTCTAATAAAGGCAAGAATCACAGTAGTTAATCTTGATTGATGAAGAGTTTCCTTATTTAGAAGATGCTGATCCGACAGATTCGATATCGGTGGGGATAGCTCAGACCTGTGCCGGATCAAAACAAGCTCAAAAAGGAAACAATAATTAAAGATATTAAAAACTAGTTTCCTGATTGCAATCCTTGAGCTGCACGAAAATATGTCAGTAAATAATCCACAAAATAACTTTGGGTAAGTACCGAATATTTTCAATAACCTTTGTTTCCTTTATAAACAAAAAGAGGCAATATATGCTAAATAAGGAAGCATTTTATTGACCAAAAATCACACAAAAGAAAAAAGAGATTCCGAAAAATGGAATAAAGGAAACCAAATATTTTCCAATCAAATCCGAAAAATATAAGAAAGGAAAACAACTATTTCCGAAAATTATAATAAAAGGAAAACAAATATTTCCGAAAATTATAATAAAAGGAAACAATTAAATCAATCATTTTCTCTTTTAAGAAAAAAGATATTTCTATAAAAATGCCAATTATAGGATTTACACCTTTTATAAAACGTAAAACATTGATTGATTTTCGAATTTTGGGGTTCGTCTGATAGTGGCACCTAGAAATATGCCAAGCATGGCTATATCCATGGTCAGGATTGAATATATGCATATGTCGTATTATTTAGTTGTTGCTATATAATTTGTTATCAAGGACACATGTCGTGGTATGCAAGAATTTGGACATGTGAATGAGAATCTGAACACTTTATCATGTTTGGTACTGGGTTTGAGTTTTTCTAACCTGGGAATCTGTACTCCAGGGATTTTAACTTCTCCTGATTCTAGGTTCAAGTGAAACACATCTGACAAGTGGTTTTCAGATACCCAGGAATGGGAAACACTTCAAAATTATTATTACTATTATTATTTTTTTAAAAAAATCTTTAACCAATATTTTTTTAGTTAATAATTAATTTTATTTTTGAAGCTTATAATATAAAAACAAATATACATATATCAATCTATAAAATGATAAATAATATTTGTTTATTTTAAGAAATTGATTTGTAAAGCCTTTATATCATTACTTTAGTTTAAAATAACAAATGAAATATTATTAAAAGTAAAATAAGGGTATTTTTGTAATTTTAAAAATTATACTTGATTCTAGTATTCAATAGGTGTATTTTTTTAATTCTCTTAAAAAATATTCCATGAATAAAATTGTTTATAAATTATTTAGATGAAATATATTATTATATTAATTTTATGAAAATACGAAAACTTAACAGATTCCTATACACAACCAAACACAGAAAGTGATATTCCAAGGAATCATAGATAAGATTACAATGTACAACCAAACACAATGATGTAAGTTTCCAGACTATCAGATTACCCTCTTCAACTTTCCCAGTAATATGAAAACTGTGAACTCCTCATACCAAACGACCTTTAAGTAGAATCATCTCTATATCCTTCTCATGACGACGACAATCGTCACATAAAAATCATGTAAGTCCTTACCCTCCCCTAAAAAGAACATTATCTCAAGAAGTTAGCACAAACGACCGAACTACGTAAAAATCCAATGTGTCAATTTTCCCTTTCTATTAGCTTTTCATCTTATTTCATTGAGTTGATTTAAATTTGGGTCAACATTTATAAACTTAGAAATCAAATAAGAGTGACTCGTGGACTAACTAGATTTTAACAATTGAACCACATAAAAATTGTGTATGTGTTCTCTATTTCGTATTCATCATAGTTGGGAAACTTAATTCGCTCTTGAGATTTCATTGACCGAAAATCAATGTCCACACAAATAGATGGAGAAAGGGAGATTCTTAATAGGGGCTTAGAAACCTACCTCAAATGTTTCCCGAGTCAGCAGCCTAAGCTTTAGGAAACATGTCTACCATGGAGTGCATACTCCTAGAATACAATTATCACTTAGCCACACAAAATACCCTATTGAAAGCATTATATGGCAAAGATCTGCCACAACTTGTTCCTTATGAACATAGGACAATAGTAGTATCAGTAGTAGATGACTTGACAATGAATCTTCTTTGAGCTCAACAATGAATTAAGATCCAAGCTGATAAAAAGGAATATCATCATAAATTTCAGGAGCGCGAATTAGTGTTTTTAAACCTGCGTCCCTATAAACAAAAAGTCATTGGGTACCCAAACAAATTCAATGTTGGTGTTCAATTATTATGCACCCTTTTCGAGTATTCAAATGAGTGGGTAAGGTGGCATACAAACTCGAACTTCCTCAAACTACTTCCATACTCCCAACAACATTCGACCCCTACAACCCCGCAACAGATAATTGTAGACTTGGAGATGCAAGTAACACCCAAGAAATTGCTGGTTGTATGCCAAAAAGCATGCAAGACCAACTACTGAGTTTGAAGTGTTGATAAAATGGATATATTTTCTAGAATTTTAAGCCACTTGGGAGGATTATCACCTACTCCTTCAACAATTCCCTGAGTTCTACCTTGAGCATAAGGTGAAAGTTTGGGCGGGGTATTGATAGGAATATTAGGCCCCTTCTGAGGATTACTTATTCCATGAGAAACAAAAATAACTAGTTATTAATTAGCCTTTTATTAGTATTTTAATATAACATGTTTTTAACTAGTGTCCTACATATATTTTTTGTGATCATTATTACACACTTCCTAGTTCCTAAGGGAGGGGATCTAGAGAAAGTATTTGACTGTATAGTTGATAGGGCTTTGCTCTTGGGGGGAGTTCCAAGCCTTTTTAATGCTTGGCACCAGGGTCGTCTCTTGTCATTTGGTGGCCTTGGGCGAGCTTCAAAAGAGAGCCTTAATTATTAAAAAAAATTTATTAACCTAAAAAAATCATTTTTAATACACAAAATTATTTATCAAATCGTCCTAATCAAGTTTTTTTCTTGGGATATAGATAATCTTAAATAAGCTTTTATTAATTTTGATTTTGTAAAACTTATTTCTATAAATTCAACTGAAATCGGAATTGTTTATTATATGATTAAAATTGGAAATGACCCAATATTTTTTTTTTATATAATTAAGTACATCCAATATTTTCTAATACTTTAAATTGCTGAAATATATAGTACTATGGAAAGAAATAATTTGATCAATTAAGTAAGAAAAACTATTTAATTTTAAATAATTATCACATATTTTATTATTATAACTTTTTATATGTTTTTCTAGCATGACTTCGTGATCTCCTAAAAAAACCTCTTTAAATTGTGTTCGTGTAATCCTCAAAAAAGTTTTAAAAAGTAAAGAGTGATGTAATGTAGATTTCTATTAAGAGGAAATTACATTTTATAGGAGAATTTTAATAGAGTGTGCAAAAAATATAGCTTTTTTAAAAATAAAAAAAAAAAGTGAATCTCAGGCTTTTTTTTTTAAATTTTTTTTCACTTTTATGGGTTTATTTTCCCATATTTTTTTTTATAAAAATTGGTTTATGCTATAGTTTTACTCTTAATCAAATTTTATTAATTTAAAAAGGTATGCTTGCAATTTGATTATTATTTTTTTAGTTTATTTGTTTTCTATATTATTTTTATATAACTAATTTTATATTAAATTTTTCTTTGGTTGTTTTCAATTTTTTTCTTTTGTGATATGAATTGTGTTTATTATTTTTTTATTTATTATAAATATTTTTTCCTTATTTTTATATTGTATGTTTCTTTTTTCAATTCTTGTGTAAGCTAACTAGTTACTTGATTGATCTTTGACAATTATGTAAAAAAAATCCTAGAGCTAGGTTAAATAACATGTACCAGGAGGAGTAACCAGTTACCCTGAGAGGAGTAACCTTCTACCATAAGAGGGGTAACCAGTTACCATAAGAGGGGTGACGGGTTACTCATATTTAATATGAAAAGCAACATCAAATTTGAATGAAAAAAGGAAGAAGTAACTATGATTTTAATAATATAGGTGACTAGTTACCAAAGGAACCAAAAATATACACACACATCATAACTTGAAGGTAACCAGTTACTCCTAGAAATATACACACAAAAAATGTGAATCTAATCAGTTACTCCCAGAAATACACAAATCTGAAGATAGAAAAAAAAAATCAGATCCACCCCCTTTCCCTTCTCTCCCATCTTCTACATATAATTTTTTTTTTCTAGATTTGAATGTTCTCATCAAGGTAACTAGTTACCCATTCATGTTTTTATATTTTTATTAGTTTTCTTTCCAAATTTTGGTGTTCCTATAAGGGTTATAGTAAAAAGAAAATGTTGAAAAAATTAATTTGAATTTTTTTACATATAGTGGAAAAAACTATAAAAAAAAATTACAATAATAAAAGATAATAAATAAATAAAATATTAAAATAATTATGTAATGTTAAAATATGTGTGAAAAAAGGGGAAAAATAAAATGGAATGAGAAAAGAATAAGTACAAAAAAGGAAAAAAAAAAACTTAGGAAAGAAAACTAAAAATATATGAAGAAAAAAACAGAACAAAAGAAATAATGAAGGAAAAAAAATAGATGAATGAATAATAATGAAAAGAAGAAGAAGAAAGATAAAGGAAAAATAGAAAGAAAAAAAATATGAATGAAAAACTTGGTAGAAAAAAATGAAAAAAAAAGGGGAAAAAAAAGAAAGAAGAAAAAAAGCATATATGTGTGAAAAAAAATATGGAAGGAGAAAATAATAAATTAAAAAATGAAGAAAAAAAAGGAAAAAATGAAAAAATAAAACTGAAAAATATAATAAAAAAAACAAAACAATACAAATGAAATAAAAAATAGATAAATGAATAAAAATGAGAAGAAGAAGAAGAAGAAGAATGGGAAAATAGAAAAAAAAATGATAAAGGAAAAAATTAGTAGAAAAAAAAAAGAAAAAATGGAAGAACAAATAAGTAAGAAAAAAAGAAAGAAAAATAATTGAAAAAAAGATTAAAAAATTGAAAAAAATAAAATAAAATCATCTTCAAAATCAAAGAAAATATATCTATAATAAAAAATGTGGTATTTTCATATTCTAGTTAGTTACTAATTGTGTTTCCTATATTTTAATTTTGTCTTTAATAAATTTTCTCATACAAATTAAGAAAAGTATAATTTCCATATTTTTACATATTAATAGTATAAAATTCATATTTTTGAAAAATTATCATCTATTAATAACACCTACATGTATACACAAATTCTTTAACTATACACAAATTCTTTAACTATTTAGATTAGTTAGGTTTTCACATTTGGTAACTTCAAAAGACCAATAAAGAATATTGTTTCTAAATAGAATGTTAAAACACAAAAGCAAAAACCATGAGTTTTAATCCACATGGAACCAACTGATGGATAAAATCTTCTCCTCCACCACATGGTCCAAAGTCCTAAACATTGCTTATTGTGTCAACTTTTATTATATGTAGCAAAATTATTAAAACACTTGCTTGTAAAATGATATTTCAGTAAACTAATATTAATTACCGAAATAAAGATTTTTATCATTTAATACCTTGAACCAAACTAAAAAAAAACTATCGTTTCATTTCTTCATCAAAAATTATAAATGTCCATATCTACGATTAACACTCTCACTCAATTATAATATGTTCTATGTGTTTAACTAAAATAATGACGATAATAAATTCAATTCAGGAGTAGGCACTTTTATTAATTAACTTATTATTTGTATTATAATTTTATTGGTAAAAGAAATTACAAGCAGAAGAACTGAAACTCTTCAAATCATAACCAGAGAAAACACTAGCTTATAAAGCCAACTTTATTAAGATCTCCAGAGACAACCAATCGAAGTCTCTAACTGAGTTGCTCCTCCCTCAGACAATTATTTTTCCCTATCAATCAATGCAAGTAAGAAATCCTTGTAGTTTCCCTTTGTGTTCTTTTCAACTGCACTGGAGAGATCATCACTACCCTTGTTTTTGAACTCTTCTTTAATATCCTTCATATTATTATCTGCTCGAGTAACAATTACTCTAGTCAGTGCCCTTTTCACACTCTTATCAGCATCTTTCTGTAGTGCTTTGACCAATACCTAATTTGGGAAAAAATAACAAATTTAGCTAAGAATTTATATGCACTTACAAATTTGTTCATACATTTTTGTTACACAACTTACACTGGCGAAATATTTTTGTGGAGCACATAGACATTGTACTGTCTCTTGGAGAATCAAATCACCAATATCCTTATTGAAGCAGCATATAAAGGGTCAATTTCAAACAAATTATAAACTAAACCATACAGAAGAAACTTACATATCAATTACCTCATCCAAGTTCTTTCCTTGTGATAAAATATGGTATTGCTTATATACTTCAATGAGATGGGGTTTGCTTTTTGTGGTCAGTATCCTTAAGACTTCTTCCTCTTCAACGAGGTTCTTCTTCTTTTCAATGGCACCAGCAAGTGCTTTTGCATCTTTTTCTGCCTCGGTAACCTTTGCCCCTTCATATCTATAAGCACTCACTAGTGCAACCAATAGCTGTTGTTCATAAATACATCATAAACAATTAAGTACTAAATAAAAAATATAGTTTAATAATCGTATTAAATGTCACTACGTATATTTTATACATGTTTTATAATAGGAAATGAACTAATTAAGGGTATTTTTTTTTCCTTTGCGCGCAATTTATTATAAATTCTTGTATGAGTGACTACCAATTGAACATATATATATATATATATTATGGTTTTTAAGTCGTATAAAATTAATCAAAATCATAAAAGATATACACATACTTCTTGTTTTTAAACCATATGTTTTTTTTCTTCTAAAATAGTGAATCATTGTACTACTTAATTTACAATCAAACCAATTTACTATTTAATAAGTAAATAGTATATATATATATATATAAAAACCTATAAATAAATTAAAAAAACTTGATTAATTGTGGTTTATGCATCAGTAGATATATTGTATTTAATTTATTACCTTACGTTCAGTGGTCGTGACTTTGGAATAAACATCTTCCTCGAGAGAGTGTTCAAAGAGAGAATGGTAAGCTTTTCTAGCACCCAATAGTTCATTGGATGATCTGGTGCATGCGATCTCAACCAGTATACCGTACGACTTCTTCTTGAAGGCCTTATCTGCCAGACGAGCATCGCGTTCCCAGGGATGCATGGTCCACCAAACCACAGCATTCTATCCCAATGTATCATCAAAATGTTTGTGATAATTATAACAAAACCTCATAATTAATAATTGTTAGTCCTAAATTAATATATATGTCTTAAATTAGCTACTTATAAAGGGACCCCGGCCCATATATATTTGAACAACAAACGATACGAGTTATGGTCTTGTTGCTCATTACTGGCCCCCACTTATCATATTATTTTACAAAGTCAACAGAGATAAAACAATACAATAATTTACGTAAGAAATTTTATAAGAACTAATAATTACCCTTTTCAGTTATACCAAACAAATCTTATCTAAAATATAGATCGAATATGAACCAAAGCGAGCTAAGTTTGACAAACTTCTTTGCTTTCAAAAGTAGAATTGAAAGATCATAAGATGTTTTCATGATTTAATTATTGTTCTTTTAAGAAGAAGGAAAAAAGTATTAAAATATCTTTGGATTAAGAGAGAGAGAGAGAGAGAGAGAGAGAGAGAGAGAGAGAGAAAGTACATTAAAACGCAAGGACTCCCTTTTAAGGTCTTTGACTACACCCTCTCGCCAGTGCTCCAAGTCACGTTCCTCATCTTTTTGGAAGTAATCGGTGGCATTCTCCCTGAATGAGGTTCTTTCCGCCTCATCCCATTTTCCAAGATCTATCAGTGATTTCTCATCCACGCCAAGCCCTTTTTTTTTTTATAAAAATAATATTAGAATCTAATAATAGAAATTAATAAAATTCATCTATTAGTTAAAATAAACACACCAAAATTTTAAAAAAATAAATAAATTAACCTGACAAAGCGGTGATGACATTTTGAACCTTGTCGGAGAGAGCCATATTGGTTGTGTTTTGGAGTTAATTAAATAAGAGACAGAGAGAGATGTGAGACATTTTGCCAACCCTACTACCGTGCCAATTTATATGAATGAGGAAGGGCATTTTCGTCACTTTAAAGTTATTGTTGTTTTCGTAACAAACGAATTTAAAGACAAAAGTAAATGTGAAGTAACTCTTCAAGTTCAGGAAAATAGCGTTATGTTATGGTTTCATTCCGTTTTTTTTTCCTTTAATGTATTTGCTATTTGTTTTTTTTCTAAAATAAAATAAAAAGATTAATCTGTTTTTCTTTAAACGAGGACTTTTAATTATAAAAATATAAATTACTGAAATCAAGCAAGCATTGAATGCTTAAATGATAACGTTTGGAACCTGGAATAAAAATACTAATTACTCTTTAAAAAAGGAATAAAACTAATAATTATTATTATATTTTTTAGAATATATCTTTCTTATTTATAATTTTTAGGAGTAATAATTTGCTTGAATTAAAGAATATTTGTTTCTCATTTTACAAGCATTAACATATTCTTTATTGTATTTAATTTTCATTAACTTTTTTTTAAAAAAGGAATTTTTTTCTATTAACTTACTAACTGTTTTGTTTATAATTTTAAGCATAAAAAATAGCAAATAACTCATTCTAGATTTTAAAATTTTGTTTGTTTAATTTTAACCGAATATTTTTTATATTTAATGGAATATAATTTTAAAATTAACTAAAAATATATATTTATTAATATAAATTCAAATATTATAAAATATCATTATTATAATAATATGTAATATAAAACTACATATTTAATATAAATTTAAATTTAAATTCAAATTCAAATATTATAAAATATTATCATTATAATATATAATACAAAACTAAATATTTAATAATTATTATAGTATAAATTTAAATATTATAAAATATTATTATCATAATAATATATAATATATATTATTATAATGTTATAATATATATTATTTAAATTGTTGACGCCGTTTTTCGTCAACAATGAAAGAAGAGCACGTAAACAATTACTAGTAATGGCCAATTAAAATATGATAATACACAACACAATTTTTTACGTGGTTTAGCATTTAAATCTGCCTAGTCCACGAGTCTCTGTTATTAAACTCAAGATTATCTCTGAAAATTCTTAAGCAAGAATTCTTCAGAGTTTTCTCTCCAGGTTCAGAATTTCGGTCCATTACAATGGTGTATGACCTCTCTATCTATAGAGAAGGTTGCAGAATACTATCCCACATATTTTGGGTAGTTACTCTTTTTGGTGTAAATAAAATAAATGACTTTAAATGCCTGTAATCTGATATAAAAGGAAACGTCCCCTGAAGACCAGGGGGCGTATAACAAATCGACAAATCGAATAATATCCCATGATTTTATGGGATTTACAATAATAAATGCAGAACGTGTCCCTTATAGACAACACTTCAAGGTCATTATCACATATCTCCAAGGTCTTATTCTCCCAGGTTTCTCATCAGCTTTCGAGCTAATGACATCTCCTGAGGTCACATGGCTTCGAGATTATACGTGTGTCAGGCTCGGAACCCTTGATCCGAGATCTTCCCTGAGAATAGATGCATCTCGGGAGCTACCCTTCGAGATCGTGAATATTTCGAGGTCACCACATTCGAGGTCGTCTCAGCCTTGTAGGCTCGATATTTAGTCCTGGAGCATACTTCAAACTTTACGAGTTCATTTGCTGCGAATCCAGCTTTCGAGGTCACATTTAACATGGCTTGAAATCTGGGCATAACATAAATGTTATGATATTATAATAATATATAATCCTAATTTTTTACTAATTATATTAATATATATTCAAATATTATAAATAATAATAATTATTATTATTATAATAGGACTTGGATGTTATCCCGCCCGGTACGGAGGCAGGACTTGTGTCGTTCCAGTATCCAAGCCGTGTATTTGTATATGTTTCAATCGTGTGGATAAAGAAGTGCTTGAGAAATATAAATAATATCTAACATTTTACAGACTATTGAGAGACTATATATATAAGGGTAGCTAATATATCATTACTCCTTAAAACTTAGTTGGCGAGTTATACTTCAAGAAGATAAATTTAGTTATGCATTATTTTTTTCTTTTCAGTTTACTATTTTATATTATATAACAGATAAGACCTTCAACATATAAGGCACATCACTCATATTATTCAAAACAACTAATTAAATATAATATATTATTCAAACACAAATTTGGTACACTAGACCATCATATTATCTACACTTTGTTTTACTAAAAAATTTAAAACTTTTATACTCCTACATTAAAAATAAAAATAATTGAAATTATACTTTTTGACAACTTCATAAAAAATTCACTCACAAAATTTAATTCTTTTCATTAAACAGAAAATAAAAACAAGTAAAATTAAAATTTTAAAAAAGTATTTAGAAATAAAACTAATAGTAAACCAAAGATAATATTTATTTTAACAATTTTTTTTATATTCGTTAATTTCTTTTTTGTATTAATTTCAATCATTTTTTTTTCGTAATTTTTTTTTTATAAAAATCATGTATATTTGATTTTACTTTAACAAGTTTTAATATATATATATATATATTTATCAAGAAGGAAAATTATATTGATCGAACAAACAAATACAACAAGAGGCCGGAGCAACAACTCCCCTCAATTACAAACTAGAGAAAAAAATGAATCAATTGTTTCTCTCTGGAAGACAACTTCTTGGTTCTAAAATTAAGACTTAGAACTCTAGCTTTAACAGAATATTTGATCAAAGAATCAAGTTGAAAAATAGTAGTGCAGCTATATTCAAAGCATCACTTGTTTCTATTAAACCAGAGATAATAAGCTGTGGCAGCTAGAGCAGCTATCACTACCCGAGCCATGCAACCTCTTCTAACTTTAGCCAGCCAAAAACACCAGTCTTCAAACTTCTCAAGCCAAATAAGCTCTCCCAACCAACCATATACAGACTGAATCACTCTCTTGGAGAATTCACAAACAAAAAAGAGGTGGGAATGACTTTCAACCTCAGACTCACAAACCGGACCGGCCAAACAAAGGATAGACAAATGGCAGGAATATAACAGATCCCTAGTGAGTAACTTCTGGTTTACAGATTGCCACAAGATGAACCTATGCTTGGGCACTGAAAGACTACACCAAACAGACTTCATGCTACTAATTGGAGCACCAGGAATGGTCAAGTGATACAACTTACTCAACTGAAGTTTCCCCTGCACAACAGCAGATTCCAAAGTCGAGTTAGATATAGACTTGCTAAGCTTGATCAACTTTCTCCAGTACCAGCTAGAATCTTGTTGCAAAATATAGTCCCAGATCTGAGCTCCTTTTAAATAGATACAATTCACCTATTTTACTCAAAGCAGGTCCTGCTTAGAGGATATAGCCCAGGTTTATTTTGCAAGCAATATTTTGTTCCAAAGAGGCCCCTCTTTAAAACACAAACCACCATAACTTTTAGGACGGAAAACTTGCTCCCAGGAAGTAAGATGAAACTTACTTCGGGAACCTTTTTCTCCCCACAGAAAATTCCTACAAAGGCGATCAATATCTTTAATGACACCCTGAGGTAAAAGGAAAATGCTCATCCAGTAATTTCTTATCCCCAACAAAACAGAATGGATTAATTGAACCCAACCTGCATACGATAGATTTCTACTGGCCCAAACATGTAACCTCAATCTGATTTTCTTAAGAATTATATCACAGTCAATAGCCTTCCATTTTGCTGGTCTCATCGGCATTCCAAGATAGGTCAAAGGAAAAACCCCTTCAGCCAACTGAGTAAGATTCAACAAGGAGGCTTTCACAGGGTCAGAAATTCCTCCAAAATAAATTCTAGACTTATGATTATTGATAACCAAACCCGATGAAGAGGAGAAGGCTTCAAATGATCTTCGAATAATCTGAACAGAACTTTCATTAGCTTTGCAAACAAGAAGTAAGTCATCAGCAAAGCAAAGAATAATAATATTTAAGGATTTACATAAAGGATGAAACCTGAAGCCTTTATCCTTAGAAGCTTTAAGTAATACACGGGTAAGTTATTCCATCACTATTACAAAGAGCAATGGAGAGACAAGATCACCTTGGCGAAGCCCTTTACCTCCCTGAAAACAACCTTGTATCCGACCATTCATCAATAAGCAGTAGGAAGTGCCTCTTAGACAGACCATAACCCATCTTATGAAATGACCAGGAAATCTAAAAGCTTTCAGCATATTCTCCAAGAAGTCCCAATCTATGGAATCATAAGCTTTACTTATATCAATCTTCATCAAGCAGCGAGGAGAACAATGTCTCCTAATATATCCCTTAATTAGGTCTTGAAGAATAAGAACATTATGAGCAAGAGACCTATGCTTTATAAAAGCCCCTTGATTATGATTGATCAGATTAGGAAGAACAGAAACCAGTCTATGGCAAAGCATTTTTGAGATGCATTTGTAAATAGTCGTACAACAAGCAATAGGCCTATAATCAACAACATTAATAAGATTATCTACCTTAGGCATGAGAGCTAAGATTGTATTATTCCGAAATTTAGGAATATACCCGATGTCAAAAAACTCAAGAACTACCATGGACACCTCCTTGCCTATGTCTTTCCATAAAGCTTTAAAAAAGCCAGCTCCAAAACCAGCAGGACTTGGGCTTTTTAAAGAACTAATACTGAACATAACAACTTTGACATCTTGACAAGAGAATGGTTTAATCAACTCCACCTGATCATCAAAGTTCAGAACCGGACCCAAAGCTGTTGTGGTAGGATCAATATAACCTGAAGCTTTACTTGAACTACCCAAGAAAAGCTTGAAATACTGAACAAAATGAGTGATCACCTTTTGGTAGTTATCTTCAACTTGGCCTCCTTCAGAAACAAATGACACTATCCTGTTGGCGATTTTCCTTTTCTTCATACTAGCATAAAAGAATGAGGAGTTTTCATCTGCAAAATGGAGCCAATCAATCTTACTATTTTGAGAAAGAAAATTGGCATAAAGTTTCTCCTGCCTCTTAAACTCCAGAAATGATGATCTTTCTTCAGTACACAAGTTGCTATTATACGGGTCTGAAAGAAGTTTGGATTTTGCCTGTTGATACACAATTTTACTTTCCTCATAGTTTCTAACCACGTCTCCAATAACCCTCCAGTTGAAGTTCTTCAGCACATGCTTGAGATGAATAAGCTTCCAAACGACCTGCTCCAATCCACGACCCTCAACTTTTAAAGGCTTATACCAGTTGGCCAAAACTGTTGCCCTGAACTGAGGATGAGAAGTCCACATATTGTAGAAACGGAAAGGTTGAACTCCCTCATTTTTAACTGCTATTTGCTTCAAAAGAATAGCACAGTGGTCTGAAACCACCTCCCAGTGCGAAACAACATTGACATTAGGAAAAGAGTCCAACCAATCCTCATTTGAGAACACCCTATCCAACTTAGAATAGATACGATTTCCCCCTTCCTGATTATTAGACTAGGTATAATAAGATCCCATTATCTTCAATTCTTCCACCAAACCAAGATCAAGCCATTGTCTAGCATCTTCTAGCTCTTTCATTGTAATAGTCCTACCACCCATTCTATCGTTTGAATAAAAAACAGCATTAAAGTCACCTAAGATTAGCCAAGGCTTGAATGGGAAAGTCAAATTGGCCAGCTCAAACCAAAGGGACCTCCTAGCCTCCAACTGATTTGAACCATAAACAACTGTAAGATAAAACTCTTGATTAGTGGTACATAGTCGAACCCTACAATGAAAAAATTGATCATGATCTTTGATAGCTTCAATTTTGACCCAACTAGCCTTCCAAATGAATAAGATTCTACCCTCCAATCTCAAACTACTATAGTAGTCCCAACCCACAAAAGTAGTACACATAACTTCCTTAAGCTTCTCACCCTTAATTTTTGTTTCAAGGAGAGCCCCAATACCCACTTTATTCAAGCGACATACATCTAAGATTGACATCTGCTTATTCTTCTTATTTATACCTCTAACATTCCAACTCAATATGTTGCAACTCTCCATTCAAAGTTAAATTTTGGGATGAGTCATTTAATACCTGCTGTTGTTCTTGAAGAACACTAAATGAGTTCCTTGTTTTCTGAAACAGGACTTGGCTTGTTGGTTTCAGGGTCCCTGATTTTTTCGGATATGACCACTCTTGATCTTTTGGGATCTTCTCAGGTTGAGACCCTCCTATCTGCTTCGATTGAGGCTGGGCTGAATTTACCTGAGCAACTGCTTGGGTAGTTGCAATCTCTTTAGGCTCAACATGATCAGATGCAGGAACTTTCTTAACCTCCTTCTTCCTCCAAACTGCTTCAGTATCAAATTTGCAAGTAGAAATTGTGTGTCCCAGCTTTTTGCATTGTGAGCACTTCGTAGGTAACCATTCATAATCTACCAGTTGTTCCATAATTTGACCTCTCTCATTGAGGTAATTAATTAACCGAGGAAGAGTTTCAGAAATCTCCATGTCCAATAAAACTCGAGCGAATTTTATCATAGATCTTTCTTTGGTTATCTTATCAATCATTATAGGCTTCCCTATTGTACTAACAAGAGCACTCAAGCATTTTACTCCCCAATATTGTGAACCAAGATCAGGAAGCCTAATCCACACTGGTACCGATTTAATTGACTTCAAGGAATCAATATCAGTCGTCCAAGGACGAAGGACTACTAGAATCTTATCAAAATGTATCGCCCCTGATTCTAGGACCAAATCACGAGCTGCTTCATCCTTGAATTTGACCATCGTAAAACCAGAATTCATTCTAGCCACACGTTCAATTCCAAGTTTTCCCCAAATTCGATTGATGAATCCTTCAAAAACTACTAGTGGAGGATTAACACCAATCACCACACAAATCAAAGCAGACTTCCAGTAGGAGGCTTCGACTTCAATCTCATCAACATCCAGCTGAGCAATTTTTTGACCATCCTTCTGAATTGGCTCCATGAAATGCAACTTCGTACACCCATATGAAGGAAGAGATTCCCTAAAATGGGTCCAGGTTTCTTTGGCTGATTCTTGAAATGATCGAGCCTCTACCTCTTCAGCCCAAGTCGTTGAACCCATACCTGTTGCTGGAGCAGATTGTTCCATCGAAGGAGGAACTAGACCCGCAGAATCAACTCCCATCGCAAGGAAATCAGTAGCTAAAATCTCATCATCTCTATTCTCAACATTCTCTCCATTCTGATTCTGAACTAATGCTTCATCTTTGGATGAAGGGAGCTCCGGCATAGCATCTTGCTGAACTAGCTTCTGCACAATTTTTCGCCTCCTTGCCATGGCAAGAGAGAATACTGTGCTTCACGCTATGTATTTTATCTTTATAAACTAAAAGAAGTAAAGAAAATAAAAAACAAGTGGTGCCCTTATTTCTTCTTAGTTCACGATTGTCATAGGTATATATATTATTATTTTTGCCTAATATTTTATTTAAATATATTTAGAATATGTAAAAGAAAAAACAAAGTGAGCATAAGTTAAATATAAATATGTATTTTATGCTAATTGTAATAAGTGTTGAGGAAAGATTTCATCAACTAAGAATTAGGAGAAGGTAAATAAGGGAATAACTAAGAATTTAATTTCATATTTATAGTGGAGTAACAATGAAATTAATTGAAAAGTTTAATTAATAGTCTGGTTTATTGGAGGTTAAAGGTCCATGGTCTCCAAGTCACATTTATACTACATTGTCCAGGGTACAAGTGGTATTGACAAAATAAATTAAGAGAGAACTAAAATTTCAAGGAATTAATTTTAAAGGCAAATGTATAATTATGTGATAATTATATGCAATTAATTTAATTGATATGTTTTGTTTAAAAACTATATATTAGTTTAGAATAATATTAATTGAATTTTAATTAATTAAGGTTAATCCAGTGTTCTCCAACAAATTTGAAGAACTCTATAGTTGTGGCTAGGTTACCGCTAGGAGCTCTGAACCAGGATCGCGCTCGAGGGTCGTTCTTATTTGCTTTGCATTGGACCTGAGGTAAGAAAACTGCACCCAATACATGCTATATGTGAATATCTGTATGATTAGGGCTCGGCCCCCGCTAAAGGACATAGTTATTACTGTGTGTGCACTTAATTGACTAAGATATGATGATTATGTATGCCTAGTTGTGTTGTCTAGAGTATGCTTATATGTATCTGGTTAATTGTTAAGTCATTGACTTATTAGTCAAGGGCAGCAATAGCACGCTATATGCTGGTCGAAGGAGTTAGGCCTAATATGGAATGTACTATTACGTTGACCGACCCTATGGTCGCTTGGAAAACAAAGCGCTTGGCTAGCTCTATGGCTTGTTATACAGAGCTAAGGCAAAGGACCCCGGGTGACTCTACAGTCACCTAGCCAGGGCATAGGGCCCCAGGATGACTCTATGGTCACCTATCAGGGCAACGGGCCCTAGAAGGATCCTATAATCATTTATTTATAATTGTATGCATGCATAAGTAGGTTATTACTGCTGGGCATGTTAGATATGCATCTGAAATCTGTATTTATTGTTCATGCACATGTTTAAAGTTTTCTTGCTTAGCCTTGGCTCATGGGTGCTACGTAGTGCAGGTAAAGGGAAAGGGAAGCATGACCAACTCTGATTTGGAGAGCTTCGGTGGCGACGTGTACATATGCAATTGCTTGACCACCACGATCGGGGTTATCTCAGAGGAACTAGGGTTGGACCATCTTTTGCCACTTAGGTCGGCTTGTTGTACCATTCTGAACTGTAAATGACCTTTAAATGTTTATTTTGGGATCCCATGTATAAACTAAACTCTTAATGAAAAGTCAACGTTCCTTTTTGACCAAATTTTTAACCCTAATCCTTATCATTAACCTTAGTTACACGTTTTTAACCAAGGGACTTGATTAGCAAGTCTAGCACTAATTAAAGTACATAGTGTAACGGTCTTGGCTAACCAGGGCGTTACAATATCTCCCGTCAACAATTCTTTGCATCCATATCTACCTGGTTGTTAAATGCCCACGTAGCAACAGTCTAGGTAATTTACTTTTTGGTTTTTAATTTAAATATTTAAAAATTAAATGAAAATTATTTATAATATCATAAATAATGATATCCCACTTAGTCACCCGACAACCCTGCTATGTGATATTATTTCATCTTTAATATCAATTTTTTTTATAGTTAGAAATTATTAAAGCTTACCTAATTCAAAATTAATAAATTACATATATGCCTTACATGTTTGTTAAAAAGTTTTAAAATATATAAAAACACAATTTAACATTTATAATTTATTTTATACTTGTTATCTAGTTTATGGGTTAAAAAAGTGTTTGTGAATAAATATAATTTTATTGTTAAATAACTAGTAATGGTATTTGTGTAAATTTATATCAAAGATATAATTAGAAACAAATAATTAGCTAATGGAGGGTGTGGAGAGAAAATAAAATGGGAGTAATGAGAAAACCACCTCATTTATAGTCACATTTTGCAACCTCCAAGTGAATCTCTCACAAATTGAGAAGTAATTTGGTAACTATCCACTAATTAGGTTACTAGTTTGTGATATTGAGAACATATGACTATGTCTAGTGTCACTAATTGTACTAACATCCCTTAATATCCCATTTATTCACTATGGAATTCTAGTAATGAGAAAACCACATCATTTATGCTAACAGATTGCAGCCTCCAAGCTAATCTCTTATAATTGAGAACTAATTTGGTAACCATCCACTAATTAAGTTACTAGTTGTGATATTTGGAAACTATGTCTAGTGTTACTATATAGTATTGTGTACCCTAATTTCAGCACAAGCCTTTCACTCAGCTTGAGTACAGCTGGCAAATAAACATATGGAAGAAATAACAAATGAATCCATTTATTATCCACGTGGGCAGCTCAGTTTGCACAATGAGTATACGAGCTAGGGGTACATAGGTTGCGAAGCGTGAGCTCATGATATTCAAATGGCCGCCGAAGTACGAGGTCGGAGAAATATCCAGCTCGTGATAACTCAAATATATTGCATACCCGCGGATCCCCAAAGACTCGGGTACTTTTATATGATTATTTATGGCCAGCCTGTCATATTTAATGTCCCAGATATTAGGAGACCATTTATTTTGTGATCAAATAATATCCTGGTATAAATGGGAATGGTTTATATTAAATCTAATAAATATGTAAACCTGTGATTGACTCACGCGGTTACCCAAACCTGCCCATGGAATCTCTCTATAAATACTGGAAATATTGGACAGGGAAGGGGACGATTATCCTGTAATACTGAAACTCTACCAAAATAGAGAGAGAACAAAAATAATAATATAGACTCGTGGACTAGGTGGATTTTAACCACTGAACCACGTAAAAGATTTGTGTTCTTGTGAATTCATTTCATATTTCGGTTTATTATTAAGCACTAATCAACCTTGTTATTTCTTAAGACACTATTGGCAAAAAACCGCGTCAATAGTTTGGTGCTTTCATTGAGAGGGAAATTAATTATTTTATCAACATCCCGGTCGAATCTCATCATGGTGCTAACTTGCTCAATGCACGAAAATGAGATTGAACAGTCTGGTGGGCAGGAGGTCCATGATACCGCTGTTGCGAATGAGCATGGCCCTGAAGTCCAGCAGCATCCGGGGAAGCAACCAGTGGGTCCTGACAATATTGGAAGTTCGGCGTCATTGCCGCTGAATCAAAACCCAGACTACTTAACCGTAGTTGAGACGGAGAATATGCAGTTAAGAAGCCATCTTTCTAAGGCAAACATGCAAATTGAGGAGGTTTTGGCTAGATTACCCCCTCTTGCAACCGACGCTAATGTCAGAAAGAGAAAAATGGGTCCCATAAGTCCAACAGGAATAACCAATCCAAGCCAAGTCAGTCAGTTAGAACTGCCACCCCAATTTCTATGCCTACAGCGCAAGACTGCCAAAATGCTCAACCTAGTGGCCCTCGAAGGGGTCATCAGCAAGTCAGCGATCGGTTAGGACCGCAACCCCAAGTTCGGTGCCTCCTTCCCAAGCACCTAGGAGTACTCATGGAAATCCACAAGGAAAGGCTGGAACAGGTTCACAGAGACAGAATGTTCCAGCCAACCCTGTAATGTCGCAACCTGATCACTAGGCACAGAGGGCTAGAAATGATGGGGCAGAACAAAGTCAGGCTAATTTAGTTCGCCCTAATGGGACAAGGATTGCCTCACCAGTTAGGCATCCCCATAAGACATCCAACGCCACCTCAACCTATGCGGGACATTCTTGCTTATGGGGAAAGTAAGAGAAATCCTCCTCCGTCTGCCCATACCTATGTTCCATGGACACGTGTTGAGAATCCGGATCCTCGGCCTCAACTGCGAGCTGTGAGCTTCACAAATGGAAGTTATTGGACTTGAAATTCATTGAAGTGGTAGGTTCGAGAGTGATCTAAGAAATCATCTAAGTTTGGCACAAAGCCCTCGATACGATCCATAGCTTGATCTGCATGATTGCCTAAATTCGCAGAGAAGAAATTCAGCTCGAGACTCGTCAAGAGGGAGGTCCTTCTGAAGTACGTGATAATGGGAATGTCCCACAAAACCAAGCTCGAGCTTGGAGGGACAACAACCCATCAAGCGCGTACGATAGGATGGGAGCTGTTGAACAACCCCAAAATAACCTAGGGACCAAGGACCAAACCCTCGAGAGGCTAGCTCAGATGGGGGAGCTAATGAAGAAGCTTCTATCTAAAAATGATAAAAATGAGTGTGATTCAAAGGATGAGCTCGAGCTTTTTGCTCCAAATATTGTGGCGGACGCATATCCGGTGGGCTTCAGAATGCCACACTTGTCAAAGTTTGATGGAGATGGGGATCCGTCTGATCACCTTGGGATGTTTAGCACCATGATGATGGCCCACAACGTCGGACCCGATCTAAGGTGCCTTTTATTCCCCTCAGCTCTGATTGGGCCAGTCAGGCAGTGGTTTAAACAATACAAAAGGCATTCAATCAGCTCGTGGAAGAGTTTTTCTGCTGATTTCAAGAGAGCATTCAGGGCTTTTGAGACAGCTCAAGTTAAGGTCGATTCATTGGCTAATGTAAAGCAACAACCTGTTGAATCGTTGAAAGCATATCTAAGTAGATTTGCCAATGTTGCTGCATGAGCTAAAGATGTCGACGATAGTCATGGCAATGAGGATGGGAATCCTTGTTGGAGGCGACCTGTGGGAAGAATTACAAAGAAAAGGAGTTAATATTGTGCACGAGTTCTTGGCATGAGCTCAAAGATGGCTTAACCTGGAAGAGTCGCAAGAACTAGCCAAATCCCTGCTCAGCCCGTTGGAGCGGTAACGGATGTGGCAGCTATGGCTGAAATCGTTGCCCAAAATAACCAAGGGGGAAATAATAAGAGGAAGGGAAATGGTGAGGGTGACCAGAGCAGAACAAAGAAAAAAAAGTCTGGGGAGAAATTCAAACCTGTTTACGCAACTTATACCGACCTCACGGATACTAGGGAGCGCATCTTCTTAGCCAATTCTACTGGCCTTCTATGGAAGAAGCCAAAACCATTAAAAAACCAAAGAGCGAAGAGAGATCCTTCGAAGTTCGGCAGATTTCACAATGATATCGGTCACAACATTGATGATTATAGACAGTTTAAGGATGAGATCGAGACTCTCATCAGGGCTGGACCTTTGGCCCAATACGCCCAAAATCGAGTGGTCCCCAATCAGCCCGCTGGACAAAACCCTACGTCAGCTCATGAAGCTCCAGTGAATCAAACTGGAGCTCATGCGAATCAGGATGACCCTCCTCGGGTAATAGGGGGAGATATAGCCACCATTTTGGGAGGACCTCATCTGGCAGGCATGAGCAGAAGTGCTCAGAAAATGTACATTAACGAATTGAAATCCCATAACGGAGTGGAGTTCATCCCAGAACAACGCTTATCGAAACAGCAAGGATTGGAAAAACAACCAATCATTTTTATGAAAGAAGATGCTAGCCATGTCCAGTTGCCACATAACGATCCTTTGGTCATAACTGTTCAACTCGCCAACTGGAGAGTACGGAGGACACTAGTAGATAACGGGAGTTCTGTGAATCTACTTTTTAGGTCCACCTTAGAAAAAATGGGATTATTTGTAACCGAGCTAAAGGCAACCTCAATGATTCTATATGGGTTTTTTTATTGAAGGGCCGGCTGCCATCGGAACGATCGAGTTAGTGGTAACATTGGGAGAAGTTTCACGAACTGCCTCCAAGCTGCTTGAGTTCGTGGTCATCAATTGTCCAGCCGCATACAATGCAATTTTGGGGCGTCTTGTGTTGATGGCATTTGAAGCCATAACCTCCACCTAGCAATCAAATTCCCCTCATCTGTGGGAATATGCATTGTCAAAGGTGATTAACTCGCTGCTAGGGAATGTTAAGGGAAAATCACAACCCGCGCAGCAAGCTATGGCCATAAGTGACGGAGGTGAGGAGTCCCAGGAAGTGGAAGTTGCTTGCAGGATGGAAGAACCTCAAGAAACAAAGGATAGGGACGTCTCCCCAAATGATGACATTGACCCACGAATGGGTGAGGACAGGTCAGAGCTCCAAGTTATTGAGGAGCTTGAAGAAGTAAACATAGATCCCAAAGAAGCTTCAAGAGTTGTTAAGATTGGAAAATATCTTGGTGATAAAAGGAAGAAGGAACTGATTAATTTCTCACAAGGGAATCTAAATGTGTTCACCTGGTCACATGAAGGAATGGTGGGAATAAGCCCAAGTGTAATCATGCACACTCTAAACTTGGACAAGAACATGCCTGCAAAATCCCAAAAATAGAGGCGTTTGGGAATAGTCTGAGCTGAAGCACTAGAGGAAGAAGTAGCTCGACTGTTAAAATGCGGGTTTATTCGTGAAGCAAAATACCCAATCTGGGTTGGCAATCCCTTACTGGTCCCAAAGCCAAACAGAAAATGGAGGACCTGCATCGATTTCTCCGACCTGAACAAAGCTTGTCCCAAGGATTGCTTTCCATTGCCAAGGATTGATCAGTTGGTAGATGCCACGGCGGGTCACGAGCTCATGTCCTTTATTGATGCATATTCTGGATATAACCAAATGATAAACGAGTTTTAGGCTCATTTAGGGTCTAGATTTTAGTTAAGTTTTCATTAGTTTAGGGCTATTTTATTGCGAAATTATGCTCGTTTGTTCATGTTTCAGGTTTTCCATGCTAAGTTGGTGAAAAGAGTGGAATGAAGTGAAAGTGGAAGAAAATGGAGTTAATTTGGAGAAAATCGTGTTTTTCGGGAGCAATATGTCCGAGGTATGATACTGTTAATAGCGCTACAACGCTATCAAAGTGGTCCTACAACGCTAGGAAGGATATGTTAGACTCTATTGAATCTGTCAGTAGCGCCCCAGCGCTACAAAATAGGCGCTACAGCACTATCAAGAACAGAAGAGTAGCGCTACAGTGCTACATTATGGGCTCTACAGCGCTATCAACGCGGTTTTTAGATTTTTAGCCACTTTTTGAAGGACAAAATGGTCTTTTCACTTGGGAGCATTGGAGAGCTATTTAAGGAACATTATTCTGCGAATTTAGCAAGCAATTTTAGTTTTATAAACCCTAGATTTAGAAAAGGTTGCTGTAATTAGAGTTCTTTTTCTGGTTTAATGATTTTCTAGATTTTCTCTTCATCTGAATTCTTTAGGTTATTTTCTATAAACAATTTTTTGAATTTTATTTTCATTATGTTAGCTATGAACTAAATTTTTCATCTAGGGATTAATGTAGTCACTTGAATTTCAATTTAATTCTATTATGATATTCTATTGATACTTCTTCTCTATTATAACTATATGATGTTTGTTTAATGCTAGTAAATACTTGATCACTATTTACTTGATTTAATTGTTTTGATTCAAAATTCGAAAGATGAGAATTGAATATGCTATCATTATATAGACATAGGTTGCATATTGGACGAAAGTACCTGTATGACTTGTGTAGTAATTAGGTTTCTATGCTTAATGCCTTCTATATGTTTAAGTTTATCACAGAAATATAGAAAACATGCATATAGGTTTAGATCTTATATCTTGAAAAAGAATAGGAATCGATTATGTTAACCTGCTATTAGAATAGGAAGAAGAGATTTAGAATTGATTAGTAAAATTAATAGAATGAGAAGTTGATGAAATTAATTCCTAGGCTTTTCATTATTGATTTTTAATTCGTTGATTCATTGTTTTGTTTACATTTATTTAAATTATGTTCGTAGTTTAGAGTATTCATTTTAATTTTAATTATTCATTTAAATTTTAATTCACCAAATAGAATTTGAAAATCAATTATTAGTAATTGGTTAACAGTCCTTGTGAGAACGATACTCTATTTACTATCTATATTACTTGAATCGATTGCGTGAACTTGCGTATCATATTTTTACAGATCAAGTTTTTGGCACTGTTGCCGGGGACTAATAATCAATATCAAATATAATTGTTTTTCATTCTAATTTGGTTTTAATTTAAATTTTTCTAAATCGAGTTGCTTTTAAATTTCTCAATTTCAGGTGACTTATTTTTATGCGACGTAAGGGGTCGAAAATACTAGTACCTATTGATCATGAGATTGAGAAGACCTGCGAAAGAAAAAGAAAACATAAAAGACTTGAAAAGATGGTCCAGAATGTCAATAATGTCGCAAATAATAATCTAAATCAGGGTAATGCAAGAAATGATGCAACTGAGGCAGATTTATCTTTGAGGGACTATGTACTCCCTACTATTACAGAGGTGCCTTCTAGTATTCATCCACCTACTGTGGAGGTGAACAATTTTGAAATCAAGCCCTCGATAATTAAAATGGTTCAGAATTGTGATCAGTTTGGAGGACTATTTCCGAATCTCCATATTACCAACTTTTTGGAGTTATGTGATACTTTCAAAATGAACAGAGTTAGTAACGACGCAATCCGTTTGAGGCTATTTTCGTTTTCATTGAGAGACAGTGCTAAAATTTGGTTGATTTCACTGCAAGCCAATTCCATTATGACATGGGAAGACCTCGCTCAAAAATTTCTCGCTAAGTACTTTCCTCCTGCTAAATCAACACGGATTAGAGGAGAAATAAATAATTTCTCTCAATTTGAGGGGGAATCATTATATGATGCTTGGGAGAGGTTTAAAGAGCTGTTGCGAAAATGTCCACATCATGGTATAGTGAAATGGATGTTGGTACATACTTTCTATAATGTACTGAGGGGAAACACAAGAACTATCATAGATGCAGTAGCAGGTGGAGCATTTATGAGCAAAAGCGATAATGAAGCTTATGAGTTTTTAGAGTAAATGGCCATGAATAATTATAATTGGCCATCTGAGCGAGAAAATAAGAATGTAATGGGAGTCTTAGAAGTTGATCCTATTGCCATGTTCACTGCTCAAATTGCTTCGCTAACGAAACAAATACAATAACAAAACAATAGTTAAGCTCAAGCGATGCAACTACAACCTATTCCTATTAGTTGTGAGACATGTGGAGGCCCTCATCATTTTCAGCAATGTCCATCGATGAGTTCTTATTCAGTTGATGATATCCCACTTGAACAGGTTTAAGCCATTGGTAATTTTCCAAGGACACCTAATAATAATCCATGCCCTAATAATTATACTCCAGCATACAAGAACCATCCTAATTTGTCATGGAGTAATAATCAAGGGCCCCAACCACAATATTATCCAAATCCACCTCAATATCCTCCACATTGACCATATTATGGGCCAAACCTAAGGCCCTTTTATGATAATCAAAGGCCACCAATGCCGCAACATCAACAGCCACCACCTCACATGACTAAACCAGAGGTATCCGCTGATGCATTGAACCAATTTATGACAGAAACCAGTTCTTCCATTTGGAGCTTAGAAACACAAGTTGGCCAACTTGCAAAGTTAATGGTAGATCGTAATCAAGGGGCTTTACCTAGCTCAACAGTGGTGAATCCAAAAGAGCAATGTCAAGCGGTTACTTTGAGGAGTGGGACTAAGTATGCGGGGCCTATAGTAGAAAACAAGGGTAAGAAGATTGGAGATAAACCTATAATTAGTCCAGCACAAGATGAGGTTATTGAAGACCTTCCAAAGAAAGAGAAGCCAAAATACACCGAATCTACACCCAAGATTCCTTATCCTCAGCGGTTCCGAAAGGCAAATCTTGACAAGCAATTCTCCAAGTTTCTTGAAGTATTTAAGAAACTTCACATTAACATTCCCTTTGCGGAAGCTCTTGAACAAATGCCTAGTTATGTGAAGTTTATGAAGGAGATTTTGTCTAATAAAAGAAAAATGGAGGATTATGAAACCGTAGCTTTGACAGAAGAGTGTAGTGCCATAATTCAAAAGAAACTTCCTCAAAAGTTGAGAGATCCGGGCAGTTTCACTATACTTTGCACCATAGGGAAATGTCATTGTGAGAGGGCTTTATGTGATCTAGGTGCAAGCATGAATCTAATGCCACTGTCTGTATTTTGAAGACTCGGTTTGGGGGAAGCTAGACCCACTACAGTAACTTTACAACTAGCTGACCATTCTTTGACACACCCTTGAGGTATTATTGAAGATGCTATTGTCAAAGTAGAAAAATTCATCTTTCCTGCTGATTTTATTGTTCTTGATATGGAGAAAGATGAAGATGTTCCAATTATTTTGGGAAGACCATTTTTAGCCACTGGTCAAGCTTTGATAGATGTTCAAAAAGGAGAGTTAATGTAACGCCCTACTTCCTTAGAGGCGTTACTAAGTGAGTTTAAAATGTACTTTTAACTCGCTAATCAAAGTTTTAAGGCAACCGTGTAATCAAACCATAAACAGAGTCATAAACTTTGAAAATAATTCCATTTATCGAAAAATATAAAATGTTTAACATTTGGGATCTCAAAATACTATTTACAAATATTTACAACTCAAAATATACTTAAAGTCGACTACACGACAAAATAGGGTTCTTTACAAGCAACTTCCAAAAATACCCCTGGTCGTGGCAGCCAGGCAGACCAGACATGTACGCGTCGCCTCACGCTCTCCATACTCATGGTAGGTTGGCTTTCTCCTTGCGCTAACCTGCACCACAGAGCACCCGTGAGCCGAAGCCCAGCAAGAAAACTCCACATAAATAGATAACATACGTATATGAACCACTTAACATATAACCAATTCGCCAACAAGCTAAACACATACGGCCAAGCCATCCCAGGTGCTTTACCAGGCCCTGGGTTGCGGTCTACACCATAAGGATATCCCAGGTATCCTTTAGGGTCTTACCCTGGCAACTCGCACTCCGCGTGCTAAATGCTGCTCCCGGCCCCTTGCTGTTCTCGGCCTTCGCCGTTCCCGGCCTTCACCGATCATTCACATGTATGCATACGCAGCATAATTAAAACATAACTTAAACATAACCTAACATAATCAATAGGCTACACCCAACGCATAATCATATAGGGTCGTGCCCTGCAGCACAACTATGGGGCCTCGCCTTGCCCTATGGGTACAACAACTTTCTTACCTGTGTCCCGAGCTTCTTGAGCACTGAACCCTCGAGCACGGTCCTCAAATCCGAGCCTCACCGAGAACCTAGTCACAACACATAAATAGCACTCCCATTACTAACCAATTCAAAATCATCTCCCGAAACCAATTTCGAGCCCTCGAGACCTCCCGAATCCCCACACAAAGTGGCGGAAGTGTCCCCCAAGCCCCTTGGGAAAAAGCCTAAAAACTGAAATTTTCCCCTGCTTAGAAATGGCCTAGTGCCACGGCACTAGCCCTTAAGGGTCACGGCGCCCAGCGTGGCTCCCTTCCCCTGATGCAGCCTAGTGCCTTGGCGCAAAAGAACAGGGCCGCGACGCCCCTTCGCAAACCCAGAAATCTGGGTTTCTCCATACGTTTTCCCCGAGCCAAAACACTCCCAAATCAATACCAATGCATACCTAAGTCCAAAATTCAATACAAAACCCCATATAAACCATCTAACAACTCAGAAACATCAACAACAAGCCTAGACATACAATCAAACCCATGATTCACAAATTGGTTTAAAACTTTATAAAACTTAAACCATAAACCAGAAACTTAAACCACAGCAGCTCATACATAACAGAGATGCATGAAACCCTTACCTCAAGTAGAAATTCATCCCTGGGCCTCCTCCAAATCCAACTCCAAGCTAATCCCTCTTATTCCCAAACTGAATCTAGCCACAAACCAACTTTCAGCTTCCATTATCAATCTCTCAAAATCAAGCTTAGAAACTCAAAGAAAATAGAGATGAACTCCTTAGCTCTGACCTTAGCACACCTTTGAGCTAAATTTCCTAGCCAGAGCAGCCAAATTCCTTCAATTCACTAGCCCAAAATCCTCAAAGCTCAGCAAGTTCTCAATCACCAAGGAGAGGAAGAAGAAAATCGCATGGGAGAGAGAGAGAGCTGAGAAGTTCTGTTTTTTTTTTCTTTCCTTTGCTTTTCTAAATCGTTCTAAAATTTCCTCAATCCCTATCTCAACATAACCAGCTGCCAAAAGACCCAATTACCCCTTAAGTTACCCCAAGTCCTCATATGCCACTTAGGGCGGTTTAGTCTTTTAACACATCACGCTAAATCCTCAAATGTGCCTAAAAATCCTCATTTTAATCCCGACATGTCTAAACTATTGCTATTGCTAATCGCTACTCAATAATTCCCGATCACTTAATAATATTCCCAAAGTACCCCTAGGCTCCTCCCAAGCCGGGTATTTGACCCCGTTGTGACTTTCTAGCTAAACAGCTCCCTAGGACTGTCTCGGAACGTGCATCACAAATATATCACCATTGTATGACATTTATGCCCCCAATGGGCTAAAATTGCAAATATGCCCCTGACGACCAAATGGGGCCCACATGCATATTTAATCACCTAAACATGCATTCTAACCACATATTCATTAAATTCACATATATTATCACAGTATAAAAATTATTGCCCTCTAGGCATACTAATCAAGGCCCCAAGCCTTATCAACAAATTTGGGTCGCTACAGTTAAGGTTGAGGGTGCAAGGTGATGAGGTTGTATTTAATGTGTTTAAGGCTTTGAAGTATCCTAGAGCAAGTGATAGTTGCTTTAGTGTTAATGTAATTGAGGAACAATTGTTACATGAGCCTTATTACACAAGGTGGGGAAGTCTGTGATAACACTGAGGTTCTTGAATATGTAAAATGGCTAAACTCTGCTGGACCTATTTATAAGAAGAAATATGAGGAACCATGACAAGGACTTGAGAGACCACTACCATCTATAAAGAAACCACTTGTCCTTGAATTGAAAACTTTATCAGATCATCTTAAATATGTCTATTTGGGTAAGAATGATACTCTCCTTGTTATTATTTTTGCTTCTTTATCTACTGTTGAAGAGGAAAAATTATTAAGAGTACTTCGAGCTCATAAATTGGCTATTGGCTGGACTTTAGCTGATATAAAAGGAATTAGCCCATCAATTGTTATGCACTATATTCTCATGGAGGAGGACAGTAAGGCGAGTATTGATGCTCAAAGGAGGTTGAATCCAGCTATGAAGGAGGTGGTTTGAAAAGAAATTTTGAAGTGGTTAGATGTTGGAGTTATTTATCCAATCTCAGATAGTTAGTGGGTTAGTCTAGTACAAGTGGTTATGAAGAAAGGAGGAACGACAGTAGTCAAAAATGAGAATAATGAGTTAATTCCAACTCGTACAGTGATAGGTTGGAGAATTTGTATTGACTACAGGAAGTTAAACAAGGCAACAAGGAAAGACCATTTCCCACTGCCTTTTGTGGATCAAATGCTTGATAGACTCTCAGGCCATCAATTTTATTATTTTTTAGATGGATATTCTGGTTATCACCAAATACTTATTGCTCCCAAAGATCAAGAGAAAACCACTTTTACTTGTCCTTATGGTATGTTTGCTTTTCGTAGAATGACATTTGGATTATGCAATGCTCCTGCTACGTTTCAGAGATGCATGCTGTCATTATTTTCGGATATGGTAGAGAAGAGCATTGAAATATTTATGGATGATTTCTCGGTCTTTGGTTCTTCGTTTGATTTATGTTTACAGAATTTGGAGAAGGTGTTAACAAGATGCAAAGAATCTAATTTGGTCATGAATTGGGAAAAATATCACTTTATGGTGAGTGAAGGAATTGTTTTAGGCCATAAGATTTCAAGCAAAGGCATAGAAGTAGATCGTGCAAAGGTTTCAACTATTGAGAACTTGCCTCCTCCGATTTCGGTTAAGGGTGTTCGGAGTTTTCTTGACCACACTAGATTTTATCGGAGATTTATTAAAGACTTCTCCAAGATTTCTAAACCCATGTCTACACTATTAATGAATGGAGTGCAGTTTAATTTTGATTTTGATTGTCAAAAAACCTTCAATACTTTGAAAGA
Source organism: Humulus lupulus (assembly GCF_963169125.1). Classification (NCBI taxonomy): domain Eukaryota; kingdom Viridiplantae; phylum Streptophyta; class Magnoliopsida; order Rosales; family Cannabaceae; genus Humulus; species Humulus lupulus. The sequence continues at coordinate 174,943,381 of NC_084800.1, read as the reverse complement.
GAAATTGATCATTGCACCGATTGCGGTACCACCAAATTGGGAACTTCCCTTTGAATTGATGTGTGATGTAAGTGATTATGCAGTTGGAGCAGTTCTGGGGCAGCGAGTTGGCAAGGTTTTTCGAACAATTTATTATGCTAGTAGGACCTTGAATGATGCTCAATTAAACTATGCAACTACTGAGAAGGAAATACTTGCAATTGTTTTTGCATTCGATAAATTCAGGCCATACTTAATTGGTAATAAGGTTATTTTCTACACAGACTGTAACGCCCCAACTCCAGAGACCGCTACAGTGCACGTTGCAAATAGTGCTAAACGCGCTAATCGAGTCGTTTGGCCATAAACGTGTAACTAAGTATGATTAGCGGTTTAGGGATTAAAAATTTTGGTTAAGATATAATGTCTCACTAGAACATTTACTGTATACATTGGGATCCCAAAAATATAATTTCAGAGTCTATTACAAGAGAATATTTACAACAGGCCGTTCTAAGTGGCAACACAGGGTTTAACCCTAGTTCCACTTTCAAACCTCGCCTAAGTATTGGTCGAGCAGCTGCATATGTACACGTCACCACCTAAGCTTTCCAACTCAAGGATGGTCCAGCTTCCTTTTGCCTTTACCTGAACCACAAAGCACCCATGAGCCGAAGCCCAGCAAGAAAAACTCATATGCTCATGAACAGTCATAGCATGATATCAAATCATATCTGGCATGCCTAGCAAACATAGCTTTATTCAAGCATGCAAACAAGTTCAAACCAATGCTGGGGTATCCAGGATAAGAAATCCTGCCCTTCTGACTGGAGGACTATCAAGTCAATCCTAATCAGATGAGTGTCTCAACACTTAAGGCTCTGGTAAACCATGCTGAGTGACCAACAAGCAAGTCACTACGGGGCTCAACACCCAAAGCCATGCATATGATGATCAAAATGATCATACAGAGCTCATAGCTTTGATCAGATGAGTGAATATCACTTGAGGTTCTGGTAAACCATACTGAGTGACTGACAAGCAAGTAACTAGGGGCTCAGTGCCCATAGCCGTGTAACGACACCGTTACCTGGGCTTTCCTGCAATGGCTCTTATCAGATGAGTGATTGGCAAGCACATCACTGTGGGACTGGTGCCCATAGCCATGTGACATAATAGTCACGGGGCTCACTGGCTCTGGCTCTAAATGACTAGCCCTTGGCTAGACAAGCGCTTTTAATATTGGCATCAATGCTCTTTGAGTCATCTAATGCAGAAAATCGATTAGATCTAATCTTTGTTGGCTTGCGTGGAACACACTAAGGCCATCCTGACTAGTGAGTCAGCACAATGTGACCAGTGCCCAGTACCACTGCCGAACCTGACTAGTGAGTCACAACTTCATAGTTGATACTGACACCTTTGCCAATTCTGACTAATTAGTCAGAGCCATGCACAAGTAAACAATGCTATCAATATGTCATTTATCCAAGAGTAGAACATTTAGCATGCTTACCTAATAGTTGTGAGCATAATATTGATCATGCACAAACACAAAGTCTCAAGCTCTGACCAATCTCATATCCATCACTCATGGCATGCCATAATCACATGTTTCTCGTGCATCACATGCATCGCACTTAATCAACCAGCATCCCTCAATAATAATCATATGCAAATTAGCAAGATTGCTAAGCATTCATTATGCTATCAATGTTTACATTTAAACATCCAACATGCATCAATAACAACCATGCATGTCACACATGGGGTGCAGTTTTCTTACCTCGGGTTCGAGCAAGAATTAGTAAAAGAACGACCCTTGAGAACGATCAATCCTTTGGTCCTTTAGCGGTCACCTAGTCATAACCAATATGGAATCCCATCAATAAAATAAATCATAAAAAGGTTTATAATCTAAAACCACACTCCCGGGATCCATCCCGCATTCTCGGGACTCTTAATCTACCCAAACGGGGTAAAGGAACCAACCCTCGAGCCTTAAAAGTCCTCCCGAGCCCTAAAATATGCTTGCTGGAAAATACACTAGCGTTGGGGCGCTGCCTAATGGCGCTGGGGCACTACCCCAAAGTCAGAGAGCTCCAGAATCAGCTCTGCCTAGCGCTGGTGCGCCATCAGCAGACCATCAACTTTTCTGGTCTTGTCCCCTGCGATTTCCCCTTGAAACCAAGTCCCAAAACCAATCCCAAAGATCATCAAAACATCAAATTCAACCCCCAAACCTCATCTACATCACACCCTCATCAAAACCCAAGCAATCTTACACAAGAACTTCCATGAATTCTCACAACTAACATCTCAAATTCCCAACTGAAAACTAACTTGAAAAACACAGGGTAAAGCTTAAGTTCTTGGATGAAACCTTACCTCAAGTTGGATTTGAGTCCTCTTCAATGATTGAACTAAGTTCCTAAGCTCCCACCTTTGATCTCCTAACTTGGTTCTTCAAGTTGGCTTCAAAAATTCCAAAGGATGGAAGAGGAGAAATGGTGTACGGGAAGGAGAGAAGAACTGAAGATGAGGATGCTCTGTTTTGGTCTAAAGGTTTCTACAGCCTTGAATTGATATATATCTTAAGGGTGAAAAGACCATTTTGCCCCTAGGTCAAATAAAGGCTTCTAAAGACTCCTAAGGGTAAAATCGTCCTTTCCCGCCTATCTTGTTAATTATAATTAACACCCTCCAATTCCCATTATTCTCAATATTCTCAAATACCAATAATTCACATCCCGTTACCCTTTAATCCCCGGCAACGTTCTAATCACCAAATTACCCCGAGACTCACTCCGAGCCCCGAACTTAATCCCGTTATGACTAGACGGAAAACATGCATTCCATGATCGTCTCATGCCGAATGGCTCGAGCCAATCCACATATAATGTGGTATTATTTATAATTCACCCACATGCACGTAAATACACAATCACGCCCTCAACGGCCAAATTACCAAAATGCCCTTGCAATTAAAATAGGAACCCATATGCATGCATTCACCATCATATAATAATATAATTCACATAAGCATGCATATAATCATTAAATACCATAATAAATCAATTATGGCCCTCCCGGCCTCCTAATCAAGGTCCTAAACCTTATTAGGAAATTTGGGGCATTACAACTATCCCCTCCTTACAGAAATTTCGCCCTCGAAATTTATCTGAACTGCCCAGAATATGAATTCCGCGCAATTGATTCCAGTTTCCCAGGTCGTTCTCTAGACCTCACTATTTCTGCAACATACCTTGAATCAAGGTATACTTTGTTCCTCAGAACCTTATTCTTTCTGTTACAATCTGACTGGTCCTATCCAGGACTCAAACTGTCATACCACCTTAGGCTCAACTTGCCTTTACTCATCACCTCTTCCACGATGATTCTTTAGGAAGACATAACTTCCTACTCGGAACTCCATGTTCCTACTTTTCAATTCAGTAACACTTTTCCATTCACTCTGAGAAGTGAGCATCTAAGCTCCAACCTCTAATAATCCCAATGGTCCTCCAAACCATCTCATGATCCAGATACAACATCTCACCCATCTTACTTCCAATGAATGGGTGACGAACATGTTCTACCATACCTTATCTCATAAGGTACCTTTTTCAACTCTGGACAATTCTCCCTCTGATTATGATCAGCTTGAGAGCAATGAACTGTACTGAATTCCATCTATTTATTCATCACCTTCCTTCACCCTTCCATAATCTGGGAGTAACAATAAAGTCTTCATCTGATAAGATAGACCTTTAATTCTCAAGAAGGCACACTGTCTCTTTCAGAATAAGATTGTTGGATAAGTTTAAATTAATTGAAACCCTGGATACAACCAGGTCCAAAACCCTGGATACAACTAGGTCCAAAACTTAGAATCTTGGGAAATTGATTATTCGACGACTTTTTAAGAGCTCAAGATGTCAATAAACCTAGCACGAACTAAGTTTAAATTACTAGAAAACATGGATACAACTAGGTCCAAAACTTAGAAACTAGGAAAATTGAATATTCAATTGCATTTTAAGAGCTCGAAATGTCAATAAACCTACTTTAAACTCAGTTTTGATCATTTAAAATCCTGGATACAACCAAGTACGAAACTTGGAAAGTTGGGAAAATTGTTTAAAATTAAGGGCTTTTCAAAGCTCGAGTTATCAATAAACCTGACACGGACTGCGTTTAAAATATTTAAAACCCCAAGTATGACCGGGTTCTAGGCCTGATTCTAAACAGGTATGATATAAATCAACCCATAAAGTTTGGATATAACCGAGCTCAAAATATCTATCCCGATCTAAAAATCGATTCCTAAAATCTCAAATGTACAAGTCTAATGAGTCATAAACATGAGAGATAATAAAGGAAAGATAAATAGATAAAAAGTTAGATATATAAGTTGAAAATAAAATTATCTCGAGGAGAAAAACCTCGAATTGAGCCCAAAGGAATTGTTTACAAACAAATATATATATATATATATATATATATATAAAAAACCAAAAGGAAAAAAGGTGTCACTGAACTCCTCCAGGTCACTCTGAGGATGTAACCTCCTCGCCTTCCCGCTCGTCTGCCACATAAGTCTCCCCCATTTCTGACGGTTCTTGCAGAATCCAAGCCTTGAATTTCTCAAGGTACAGATCCCATAGCTCAGGAGCCATGAAGGAAAAGTTCCCATCCTGGTTAAAGGCGCAGCAATGGTACAACATATCCTCCATGCACGACAATGAGGCAACCCTCTCTTCTTTGACCGCAACCTTGACCTCGAGAAGTTTAGCTTTGGCTCCATTAACCTCGGCCTGGAGCTGCGCCAATTGAGTCTGAAGGGAAGTTAAGGCAGTCTTTGCAGCCTGCTTGCTTTCTTTGGAAGAGATGAGGGCAGCTTTGGTGTCATGTGCGATTTTTTGGGCGGCTTGCTCGGCCTCTTGGGCAGCTTCCAGAGCTGTATTGGCGACATTTAGCTTGGCCCTGAGCTCATCATTTCTAGACCTAGCACGGGCTATTCTACGATATTGATCCAGGGCAGATTGTACATAAAAAAGAATAAGTCAAAGATACCCTTGATTTAGATAAAATAAAAAAATAAGGTTTTCACAAAGGGAGGACAACTTACAGTGAGGTTCATTCCCATAGCAGACTCCATTACGTTCTCTGGACTATGCTCCTCGATAGTCCTCAAGTCCCTCGAGCTGGCCCTATAGGCGTGCCCCACCTATGGCAGGGGGAGCTGGCCCTCGTCGTCTCGTAAATAATTCCCCGAAAGGCTTCAGGGATTTTCTCTAGATCCTAGGATCTACTGGCATTCGGACGGTCATAGTTGGGACAGGGGGAGCTGGGGGATCACTTTGTGTCACTTGGGGATCTTGGGGAGGCGTGAACTGGGGTGGAGGAGAAGGAGGAGGAATCCTCCTATCAGTAACGGAAGTCACTGGAGCTGTTGAGCTCGTGCCTTCCCCCTTTGTAGGGGATTTAGAGACATTCCCCGCTGCCTGATGGGCCTTCTTCGTAAGTCTGGGCCTCTTCACAATAGGGCTCGAGCCGGTCTTCCCAGCCTGGAAGGCAGTACAAAGGTCAGGAGCTCTGGTTTGTTCCATCTCTTCGCCTGAAAAGAACAAAAGGGGATTAGTTTACAAATAAAGTAAAAAAGCATACACAGAAAGAAAATAAATAAAGATCCTACCCTCCGGGCTGGGGGATGAGTCTATAAGCACGACCTCCATCCTTGGAACTACTGGAGGAAAAGGAGAGTCTACGTCTAGTATTTCTTGGAACCTAGGAGGTTTAGGCTCAGGTTCTACCTCGAGGATGGACTCATCTATATACTGCCTAAATTTAGGGGCAAAGGCGCCCTAGAGCAGAGAAGGCTACGTCCTACGGTTGGTCCCGTACTGCTCAAAGATGGCAGACCTAAAATTTAAGGTATTATTGACAACAATGGTGCCCTTAGGGTAACTATTGTCGTGACGCACCACCAAGTGGTCTACACGCTAGAACAGGGTGATATTACGGTCTAGATTGCGAGGGTGATAGTGGACGAGCTGATTTGGGTTAAATCTAACTAACCTAAAATTGGTAACAACCCTGTCTAGTGCCCTATAAGGATATGGGTTACCTTGGCCGGAGGGGCAGACTGCTGCCCCCGACGCAGCTCATTCTAAATTGGGTTCCAGATCAGCCTGGGGAACCTGCCTCTTTTGCATAAGAGGCACCTCGTATTTTTCATGCTCCTCGTCTTCGATGGTTGGCAAGACCCCTTCTTGAGAGGATGGGAGCTCGTGGATTACCGGGAGAGCAGCCTGAGTCCTTAAGGCCAACGCCTGGCCTTTGCTGATCAACTGACATGCCAACATCATGACATTATTCTTGACCTGGTAGTAGTCCTTCTCGCTGGGTGGGAGCCCAGACAACATTTCGTATTGACCCGCGAAGGTCAGTGACTTCTCCGTCCTCGCAAATATGGCTGCACGAAAAATAAACTCAGTTAGCACATGTACAAGGAAAATATCGTGGAAAGAATAAAATTTCACGAGCTGAAGTCATAGATTAAAGAACTTACGAGGACGGTTGAAGTATCGGTGCTCACAGTTTCGAAACCCAATCGACATAAAGAACAAGTCTTTATAGTCATTGGGGTGGCTTGGGAGCTCAATGACCGGAGCAGAGTTGGGGAATCTGGTGAGGTAGTAGAACTCATCACCTTGACCTCTTTGTTCTGGGCTAGCTTTGAGGTAGAAAAAATATAATATATCTGCCAGAGTGAGGACCTCCCACTCATGCTTAAAAAATAAGTATTTTAGCCCCGCCAAAAGCCTATAAGAATTTAAAGGGAGCTGAAATGGTGCCAACTTCACATAGTTTAGGAAGTCAGCAAAGTACTAGTCTAGGGGAAGGAAGGCCCCCGCCTTCAAGTGTTCATCGCTCTAGGCCGCGAAGTCGTCTTGGAGAGGGGAGCAGCTCTGTTCTCCTTCGAAAGCAAGTCAGGAAATGAGGGCTCCAATCCAGACCTCGATATTGTGGCTGTGCGTTATTTTGTTGACCCTCCCTTGGGTCGTAATTGCTATATTATTTTAAATAATATAATGTTAGATTAAATAATGTGACATAATGTGATTTGTCACACCTTGTAACATATTATTCAAAGTCACATTGGACACATGTATGTGCCCAAATGTGACATATTTTGGAGTTACAAAAATAGTTACAAATTTGTAACTCCTAAAATATTACCAAATAATGTGTAGATTTGATATTACACATTTTGATTTGAATTTCTCAAAGCCATAAGAGATATGACTGTTAGAGATGTGATTTTAACTCCCATAATGTGTATGGAAGTTACAAAATCAAGTGGGAATGAATTTGGAACATTTTGGCAAATTTGGAAAATTGGTTGCTGAAAAAACATCTTGGGCCGCGGCCTGAGTTTTTTAGGCCGCGGCCCAAGAGGCAAAATACACATCATGGGCCGCGACCCATGTTTTTCAGGACGCGGCCTAAGTGGCTGACAGCATCTTCCAAACTTCGGTTTTATCCAATTTTGAACGTTGCCAACAGCCAAGTAACTCCCAAATCTCTATTTTAATTTCATAAACATCCAATTAATCATTGGTAACAACCATGGGGGTTGGTGGAATTTGAAATTCAAAGGGTGTCTCAAAAACTCTATAAATAAGAGCATAATGCTCACTTGTAAGACACACCATTTTCCATCCACAAAGCACTTGGCTGGAAAATACACCATAGAGGCTTGATAATTCCATAGAGCTATTTCCTTGAGAGATCCCTTAGTGCTTAGAGAATAGGGGAAATAAGCTTTTGGATGAAGGTCTTGAACCTTGTTCAAGTTGGTGATCCTCACTACTCTACACTTTGGTTGTGTGAGAGTTTGTGTTCTTTTCATTCTTTTGATCTTGTTGTTCTTATTTACTTGTATTATTATTGTTTTGAGTTTGTAATCTTCTTCTTTTACCTCTTTATATTTACTTGTATTTTGAGCAATTGAGTTGTAATGTTTATTTAATCAATTACCTTGTCAATTGTATTTTTTGCATAGAGTTGTATTTTGGTTTTTCCATGTTTCCATTGAGTATAAATATATATTCTCTAACAATCAAAAGCATATCTTCCTTGTCAATGGAAGGAGAAACCATAGAGATATTGTGAGGTCCAACTTTGAAAAGATGGTAAGACAAGGTAATGTTCTTCTTTTGTTTTCTTAGAAGATTTAACGGTTTTCATATAGTGATAGAAATGAGAAGAAGAAAATTTTATAAATGATGTTCATTGTTTTCTAATCTCTGTTTTTTAAAATATAATGGTTAGATTAGAAGATAATTCAACATCTTGAGTTGTTGCTATATGTGATTAATTAACATATTGTGGAAATAATCTAGTAGATTATTGGGTAATATTCTAGCATTTATATAGTCGTCTTATTTTGTGATAATGGGAAATTATTGGAATGACAATTTTATGAGTTTTATATGACATGCATAACTATATTTATTTTGTGAATCAATAAAAATATAAAATCACATGTGTATGATATTTGTAGTTTATGTTTACATATTAATAAAGAGTCATGTGAGTATGATATAAGTCATATATGTTGACAACTATGTGAAATTATAATCATGCAAACATTTGTTAGATGTTAATAGGTTTTATCATATATTATTGTTAGTATGTGATTTGTGAATAAAAGAATTATTTGAGAATTTAAAATTTTCTCATTAAAAAGATGAGCATCTCATTTTATGAGATAAGAAAATATGAACCTAAGGGGGTTACATCTTTTAATGATTGTTTCTTGCTATTGCAAGAAAAATAGATCAAGGTGGATTAAAAAATTGTGGGATGACATATTGACTCAATAAACTTGAAGTCTAGAGTGTGGTCAAATGAAATATATTTGAGAATTATTTAGTGACAATAGTTCTTAAATATTCAATGTATCAATGAGGAGACATTGTAAAATTGGAGAAACAATTTTGAATCTTTACACCAATAGTGAATAGATTAAAGTGAACTTTATTCATGTTGGTTAAAGATGGTGATATGTTTAAATTAATCTCAAAGAGGAGATAATTTTAAACTAAAACATAAGAAATTAAAGTGTTTAATTAAATCAATGAGGGTTTATTTCTTTGATTTAAAGTGTTTAAAAATTGACATCTTCAAATTGATTTTGATGAGAAAATCAATGGATGTAAAATTGGTGTTTTCAACATAATCTCAAAGAGACTCTTAAGAAATACACAAAAGTTGTTTAAGTAATTTTGAGATTATTTAGACAACTAAAAGTGAAAATGATTGATTATTTGTTTGAGAAATGTTCACTTGACATTTATGTTCACATATTTTATTTTGTGAAATATATAAAAGAATGAAACTAAGTGAAAATTGCCTTCAAAGAAGTGTGTCTTGCTTTGGCAAGTAAATAAATCAAGATAAACATTGAGGTTTTTATCTTGATCTATTGAGAGTTTATTATGTGGCTCAGAGGACTTATGATGAACTTTGAGAATCATACGTTTAGGTTTATCTTGGAGGATAAATGACTTAATAAAAACGAAGAAATTTCTTCTTGAAAGTGATTATCACTATGAGAGAAATGCGGGGGTGATGCTCTAAAAGTTAATCAATTTATTTTGTTGATAATAATTGATTAGTTCAGTCATTCTATCAAATAGGTGATTTGGAATTCCACATTCTAAATCACATTGGCTATATGTGTATAGAATGAACAAATCTAGACATGCTTGGTGTCTAAAGTTATTGTTTGGAATATTTTGATTCAAGAATGAATCAATTTAAAACATAAATTATAGAAACAAAGAGGTTTCTAGAATTAATATTCAAATGTTTATCTTGGATATTGAACTATAACATAGTGGGGGTGTTGACTATGGTCAAAATCACTATTTTAAAGGGGTAACTATTTTAATCAAACTATAGCTACCAACAAAGTTTGAAGAAAATAATGAGAGTGTCTAAGTATGCATACATGAGAAAATGATTCAAATGGAATCATTTCTACATCTCAAGGGATGGGGCTTAGACTCCCTAAAGAGAACCTATCTTAATACTAGTAACCAAACTAGTATTAGGTTCAATAGGCAACAACAAGTCAATTAAGTGAATAGTAGTAGAACTCAAATTTTGTCCCATCTGAGATATGAGTACTAGAGTGTTACCAAAATGAGGGTTAAAATCGAAAGTTTTTTTAATAGAAGTCAGTCTTGAAAAGACAAGTATTTTAGGGTAACAAAATACTGTAATAGTTCTACCTATATAAACCCAGGGGTGGTGTCGCCCCTCATGAGAATTGGGAGTCATTCTCAAGAAAAGTCTATAAATGGAATGTGCACATGGCCATTAACGGTGCAAAAGTGAGACATTGAGGTCTCAAGTGAACATAGCAAAAGTGTGTGTGTTATCACTGGTTTGTTATCAAGGGATAGTGGTTCAATGCTTCGGCAACCGAAATTCCAACAATCTTTGTGATAATTACACTAAGGTAAAATTCAAGTCGAAATAAATTTTACTTTATGCACCAATGCAAAGGTTTTTATAGAGAGCGATTATGTAATCAAGTGGGGGAATATTATATTTTAATATAATGTTTGATTAAATAAGTGTTACAAAAGGTGATTATTTAATCTAAGTGGGAGAATGTTATATTTTAAATAATATAATGTTATATTAAATAATGTGACATAATGTGATTTGTCACACCTTGTAACATATTATTAAGAGTCACAAAATTGGACACATGTATGTGCCCAAATGTAACATATTTTGGAGTTACAAAAACAATTACAAATTTGTAACTCCTAAAATATTACCAAATAATGTGTAGATTTGATATTACGCATTTTGATTTGAATTTCTCAAAGCCATAAGAGATATGACTGTTAGAGATGTGATTTTAACTCCCATAATGTGTATGGAAGTTACAAAATCAAGTGGGAATGAATTTGCAACGTTTTGGCAAATTTGGAAAATTGGTTGCTGAAAAAACGTCTTGGGCCGCGGCCTGAGTTTTTCAGGCCGCGGCCCAAGAGGCAAAATACACATCGTGGGCCGCGACCCATGTTTTTCAGGCCGCGGCCCAAGTGGCTGACAGCATCTTCCAAACTTCGATTTTATCCAATTTTGAACGTTGCCAACAGCCAAGTAACTCCCAAATCTCTATTTTAATTCCATAAACATCCAATTAATCATTGGTAATAGCCATGAGGGTTGGTGGAATTTGAAATTCAAAGGGTGTCTCAAAAACTCTATAAATAAGAGCCTAATGCTCACTTGTAAGACACACCATTTTCCATCCACAAAGCACTTGGCTGGAAAATACACCATAGAGGCTTGATAATTCCAGAGAGCTATTTCCTTGAGAGATCCCTTTTGTGCTTAGAGAATAGGGGAAATAAGCTTTTGGATGAAGGTCTTGAACCTTGTTCAAGTTGGTGATCCCCACTACTCTACACTTTGGTTGTGTGAGAGTATGTGTTCTTTTCATTCTTTTGATCTTGTTGTTCTTATTTACTTGTATTATTATTGTTTTGAGTTTGTAATCTTCTTCTTCTACCTCTTTATATTTACTTGTATTTTGAGCAATTGAGTTGTAATGTTTATTTAATCAATTACCTTGTCAATTGTATTTTTTGCATAGAGTTGTATTTTGGTTTTTCCATGTTTCCATTGAGTATAAATATATATTCTCTAACAGTAACCTTGGAAACGATTGTTTCTGCCTCGAAGTAAGCATTGGGGTCAACCACCACTTCTTTCTCCACCACTAGACCGAAGTGGGGAATGAGGGATTCTGAGACGAACTCTTTCCCTTTGTTCATTTGCGAAGCAGATGAGCTGGGTGCATTCTTCTTGGGAGCCATCAGATCGCCTAACGAACAAGAATGATGACCTAATTAGTAGGAGTCCTAAGAGGTCTTAAAGGTTATGGCATGAAAGTACGGAGGGGAATGTTTTATTTCTGATATACGAGCTAAGTTAGTCTCAGCCCATCGCGTGATGCCACATGCCACCCTAGATTACGCGCCTCGGTTTCTTAACAAACTCCTGATATTTAGGGATCCGTGTGTCAGAATGTTAGACCACTACTTCCCTTGGGAGACGGCTTAGTGCAAAACCACCCAAGAAGCGTGACCCCAAACCATCCTGGTTTGAACCCTAGAAACTTTTCATCTTCTATATTCTGAATGGGTATTTTCCAAAATTCACCATGGACTATCCAGATTTACCAAGAAATAACCCAGTTTTATGAATGTCGCAGTTCTAGAGGTATTTTAAGACCTACCCATTTAGCCTAAGTTGAAACCTATGCGCTAAAAACATTTGGAAAACAACCTAATATTGACGACGGTGAAGTGCGGATGAGCATGGTGAAGAACCAAAAAAAAAAAAATACTAGTAAAGAAAGTTTCTTCAAAACCAAGAGACAAGGTACTTACAGTATGTTCTTCGACAGACTTGGCAGGAAAGAGTTCTTGGAAGACCTCTGAATAACTGGATAGACCTTTGAATAATTGGGTGCAACGAACGGTTTTTGGGTTTTCTAAGAAAGAAGAGGGATCAGAAATTAAGAAGAGAGAAAATATAGAAAAATTGAAAATGAAAGGTGGTGAAATCTGAAAATTGCTTCCCCTATTTATACGTAAATGATGTAAATTAATTTGGACCATCCGATTTGGCTAAAACGAGATCTAAGGGTCAGGGTTGAAAAGACAAAACGACGGCAAAAAGGTGACAAGACAATTATTGCAGTCCTCGAAACCCGAACAGACGCCAATTGCGGTATACCACGTGTCCAGTACTCGAATAGTGGGCAGGAATGGTTTAATGCTGGAGAAGACTAAAAGTCCCTACTGTGTAGGTCAGAAGGTGACGACATGAACCACGAGCAGGGACTTGGGGGGGGGGGGGGGGAATGTGTACCCTGATGTCAGCACGAGTCTTTCACTCATCTTGGGTATAGCTGGCAAATAAACATATGGAAGAAATAACCAAGGAATCAATTTATTATCCACGTGGGCAACTTAGTTTGCACAATGAGTATACGAGCTAGGGGTACATAGGTTGCGAAGCGCAAGCTCATGATATTCAAATGGGCGCCAAAGTACGTGCTCGGAGAAATATCCAGCTCATGATAACTCAAATATATTGCGTACCTGCGGATCCCAAAGACTCGGGTACTTTTATATGGTTATTTATGGCTAGCCTGTCATATTTAATGTCTCAGATATTAGGAGACCATTTATTTTGTGATCAAATCATATCCTGGTATAAATGGGAATGGTTTATATTAAATGTAATAAATATGTAAATCTGTGATTGACTCACGCGGTTACCTGAACTTGTCCATGGAATCTCTCTATAAATACTAGAAATATTGGACAGGGAAGGGGACAATTATCCTGTAATACTGAAACTCTGCCAAAATAGAGAGAGAAAAGCAGTAATAATATAGACTTGTGGACTAGGTGGATTTTAACCACTGAACCACGTAAAAGATTTGTGTTCTTGTTAATTCATTTCATATTTCGGTTTATTATTAAGCACTAATCAACCTTATTATTTCTTAATACACTGTTGGCGAAAAATCGCATCAACAAGTATTAACATTTCCTAATGTCCCATATTTTCATAAATTTTAATGTGACATATTTTATAAATGAAAATATTTTATTTTAATTTAATTTATCATTATTTTGTAGGGAAATAGTGCATTTTTGGCATCATGGACAAGAAAAAGAAAAAAAATTGAAAACTAAATAAAGAAGATGGCAAATTTGAAGACCAATATTTGGTGTAAAGATTTTTTAATTAATATTTATAAGATTACATAATTTTTTTTATAATTTTTATTTTCAATATAATTTAATTTTTATATATTAAATTATAAAAATGAGGTATATCTAATCTAAATATCATGTAATTCTTATATTCTAAATTATAAAAATGAGGTAATTCTTAAATTATGTTGCTAGTTTGTGATATTCACAACATTTGACCATGTCTAATGTCACTAATTGAACTAACATTCCCTAATATCCAATTAGTAATGAGAAAACCACATCATTGGTACTTACAATTCACAACGTCTGAGCCAATCTCTCACAATTTGAGAACTAATTTGGTAACCATTTACCAATTAGGTTACTAGTTGTGATATTTATAACAATTGACTATATCTAATGTCACTAATTGAATTAACATTCCACTTCTTCACTCAGGATCCCTACCAACGAGGAAACCACCTCATTTATACTCACAATTTGCAACCTCCAAGTTAATCTCTCTCACAAATTGAGAACTAATTTGGTAACCATCCACTAATTAGGTTACTAGTTTGTGATATTCAAAATATTTGACCATGTCTAGTGTCACTAAATGAACTAACATTCCATAATATCCAATTAATAATGAGAAAACCACATCATTGGTACTAATTATTCACAACTTCCAAGCCAATCTTTCACAGTTTAAGAACTAATTTGGTAACCGTCAACTAATTAGGTTACTTGTTGTGATAGTTGGAAGAATTAACTATGTCTAGTGTTACTATATAGTATCATCACATTTCCTAGTGTCCTACTTAGTCACTCAACAATCCTAGTAATATAGCAACCACTTAGTCACTCGACAGTCCTAGGTTACTTGTAGTCATATTTGAGAACTAATTTTTGATAGAATGGTACTGGAAAGTGACGAAGCGACTATTTTCATACACTTTCTGTAACGACCCAAATTCGCTAATGAGGCTTAAGGGTCTTGATTAGTGTGCCAAGAGGGCATTAATGGATTGAATGTGTAATTATATGATTAATAATGTTTGTATGATAATTGATGATAATATGATATATATATATATATGTGTGTGTGTGATAAATGTGAGAACCACATTATTATGTGGATAAATCTACAGCCGGCGACTTGGGGCGATCCTAGGGCTAGATAGCGGGAAAGGTCACAACGGGGCATTATAATTGACTTTGGAAAAGTCAGGGGTATTTTAGGTATCGAGTAGTGATTTAGACTATCGGGTTATGAAAATAAATATATGGAGATATATTTGAGGTTAGAAAGTTTAGGCGGGAATGTTGGAGAATTTTATTATTTTGCCCTCGGGAACGTTTCCGGTACCCCAAGCTTTGGGATTAAATTAATAGCCTAAGGATAGACTTAGGAAGATTTTAGAAAACAGTAGACACAAAGTTAGAACCGACTCTTTCTCAACTTTTCTCTCTTCTCTCTCTTAAGGAAGAAAAACACTGAAATTCTAAGGGAAAATCAGCTGAAGCTTGGTGGATTGAGGGAATAATCTAGAGGTTTAGCTCAAGAACCAATCAAGAACTAAAACAGAGCTAAGGTAAGAAATGATTTTCGTTTCTGTGGTTAGGAATTTTGAGAAAATGGCTGAGTTTTTAATGGTTGTGGTTTTGGTATTCAAGGTGGAATTTGGGGCTGAAACTTTGAAGATAGGTCAGGGAACCCCTGGAGAAGTGATTCAGCAACTGTGGTAAGTTTCAATTCAAGGTTTAATAGTTGAATTTTAGAATCTCCATGGCTGGTTTTGAGTTTTTAGGTTGGAAATCTCAGAGATTGAAATTGGGATTTTGGTGAGTGTTAGGCTGGGTTTTTAGTTGAATTGTGTTGTTTAAATCATTCTAATGATGTTGTTATTAATTGATTTTGAGTTGGGAGCTTTGGGAAGGCTTAAGGTGAGGTTTAGAGATTGAAAATGGTGGATTTTTCTGGGTTTAAAGGGTCGGGCTACGACATGGTTCTTGGTGAGCCGCGGCCCTTGGAAGCTGAGTTGTGCTAAGGAAGGAGAGCGGGCCGCGACATGGTCCCTGTACGGCCGCAACCCTTACCTGTTTTTGGACCTCAAGGAGCATCGCTTGTAACTAGTTTATTTGGAAGCTAAAGGTAAGAAAACTGTACCTGGTTGAATATATGTGACGGGACTAAGGGTTCCCTATTGTAAATGCTTGAAAAGATGGTATTATGCCATGCAAGCTAATTAGTGAACCAACGGCCTAAGGGTGCCAAGGGTTACACTAGCGCACAGGGCGCGGCTCAGCCACTGGTAGCCGAGGACAGCTTAATATGCACTGAGCTCGGTTTAAGTGGGCCGGAGTCAGTGGGGTAAACAGAGGGTGCGGCCTAAGTTGTCGGCCCTGATTATTATGTGATGTGAATGTTATAAGTGTTTGGTTGCATCCATGATTCTAAATATATGCTGTGTGGTATTAATGTGGATTATTTGATAAGAGTACATGCTTAATGAATTAATTGTTTGTTATCATTGATTGTGTTGTATATGATGTTTTCTTGCTGGGCCTTGGCTCACGGGTGCTACGTGGTGCAGGTAAAGACAAGGGTAAGCTTGATTAGCCTTGATTGGAGAGCTCTGCAAGTGGAATGTACATAGCCAGCTCCTCAGTCGCCATGGTTGAGGTTTAGGCAGGGACGAAAAAACCAGAGACTGTCTATTTTGCCTTAGTATGGCTAACCTTTGTTTATGTATTTTTGAAAGTCTGTAAATCAACTTTTAACTCTGTTTCTTTTGGGATCCCGTGTATATAACAGTTTAATTATATAAATGAGTCATTTGAGACCAAAACCTTTTTAACCCTAGTTCTTACATGTTTAATGACACATTTTTAAAAGTATGATTTGATTAGCAAGTCTTGCACCTTTATAAGTACACAGTTTAGCGGTCTTGGCTATCCAGGGCGTTACACTTTCTGCCCTATTGAACAATCAAAGTGCTTTTTTAATTGTTTAGGCTGCTGAATTAGTACAACAATTGTATTAATGTAAGTGGCTAAGAGCAGCTAAATAGTATATTTGGTTCAATGACCATGTCTAGTGTGAATGATACTACCAACATTCCCTAATATCTCACATAGTCACTTGGGAGCCCAACTAACGAGAGAACCACATCATTCATACTCATAAATCGTAACCTCCAAATAGATATCTCACAATTTTAAAACTAAATTGGTAACCACCCGCTAATCGATCGTACTACTTTGGCTACTTTATTTTATAAAGAACATTCTTTATTAGGACTGTTGTTGATCTTGGAATGCATGGATCGATGATTAGACCGTTGGATACGTCCAAAATGGTACATAATCAACAAAGGTGGTCAAAACCTATAACTCAAGGGCAAGATTGGGTGTGATCGACAAAAATCACACTTCTTTGATCACTTTCTGTCATAAAGCCAAGATCGATATATTATATGTTAAACAAGTACTTATAATAATATTTTCATTTGTTCATGAGGTCTGTTTTTTAAAACATTTGTTCTTGAGGTCTTGATTAGTACATGAAAATGTTATTTTATTATTCTTAAATATTAAATAAATTCAGTTTTAAATAATATTTGTTGATGATGTTTTTTCGTCAACCAAAATTAAATGTTTCAAATGTTAGCACTATTAGTGGCGTTAGACATAGTCAAATGTCTCAAATATCACACCTAGTAACCTAATTAGATTATGGTTACCAAATTCGTTCTCAAATTATGAGAGATTAGCTTGGAGGTTGCAATTTGGGGATACAAATGATGTGGTTTCCTCATTATTAGGGCTCTGGAGTAACAGAGTGGGATATTAGGGGATGTTAGTACAATTAGGGGAACTATGCATAGTCAGTTGCTCTAAATATCATAACTAGTAACCTAATTAGTGGATGGTTACCCAGTTAGTTCTCAAGTTTTGATTTAGGTTGTAAATTGTGAGTATAAATGATGTAGTTCTCTTCATTAGAAGGGATGTTGAGTGAGTAAATGATATATTGGAGATATAAGTAACACTAGACACAGTCAAAATCTTTCAAATATCACACCTAGTAACCTAATTAGTGAATGGTTACCAAATTAACTATCAAATTGAGAGACATTTGCTTGGAAGTTGCAAATTGTGAGTAAAAATGATGTGGTTTCCATGTTATTAGTGCTCTCAAGTAATTAAATGGGATATTTGTACTTTTAGTGATACCAGACATAGTCAAATTGTTTAAATGTCACACTAGTAACCTTATTAGTGAATGGTTACTAAATTAGTTCTCAAATTATGGTAGATTAGCTCAAAGGTTGCAAATTGTAGTACAAATTATGTGGTTCCCTCCATTAGTAGGGTTGTTGGGTGAGTAAATGGGATATTAAGGATGTTAGTACCATAAGTAACACTAAACACGATCAAAATATTCCATATATCACACCTAGTAGCATAATTACTAAATGGTTACCAAATTAGTTCTCAATTTATGAGAGATTAGCCTCGAATTTGCGACTTGTGAGTTCAAATGGCGTGGTTTTCCTCATTAGTAGGGCTCTTGAGTGACGAACTGGGATATTAAGGGATGTTAGTATAATTAGTGACACTAAACATAGTCAAAATGTTCCAAATCTCACACCTAGTAATCTAATTAGTGAATGATTACCAAATTAGTTCACAAATTGTGAGAAATAGCTTGGAGGTTGCAAATTGTGAGTAAAAATTATGTTAAGTGTGATATTAAGGGGTGTTTAGTATTATTAATGACACTAGACATAGTAAAAAAAAATCTAAATATCACATCGAGTACTAATTAGTAGATGATTACCATATTAGTTATCAAATTGTCGAGATTACCTTGGAGATTGTTAATACAATTATTGACACTGGGCGTAGTCAAATGTGTCAAATCTATCCGTAAGTAGCCTAATTAGTAAATAGTTACCAAATTAGTTTTAAAATTATGAGCGGTGTAATGCCCTAGTTAGCCAAGACCGTTACACTGTGTCTTTGAAATGATGCTTAGCCCGCTAAGTGAGTCATTTGGACTTAAATGTGTAATTAAAACTAAACAAAGGTTGGGTATTAAAAATTTTGGTCAACAAAGCAATCACTTTCCATTCAAAATGTTTAATTTATACATGGGATCCCAAAAGGTGTTTAAAGACTGATAAAAGACAAGTAAATTACAAACTAGCCATCCTAAGCGCAAAACAGGGTTCAGCCACTAGAACTAAAACTTGCCAATCCGACCCAAACCCCAACAATCCAACTACCCAAACATCACAAAGCATAACTAAACCTCAAAGAACATACTTAAACATATAAATAAATGATTATGGAATCATTTTGAGGCTTGCAACCCTAATCAGATGACCATAGAGTCAACTCATGGTTCTCTGCCATGCCCTCCGTATAACCAGCTTTGGAGCTGATCTAGTGTACTCGACGCTAAGTTTTCTCTGACCAATAGAACGGTCAAGCGTATGATGTACTCCTAGTTAGGGTGAATCATATGGACTGGCGCTTAGCGAGCTGATCTAGCTAAGGTCGTTCTTGACTAATAAGTCAATGCTAGGATATGGGACTAATAAGTCATCCTAGATCCCTTAGTCTTGTCCTCTGTTTAAGCGTATAATACGTTGACAAACACTCAACGTTCTAAGGTCGTTCTTGACTAATAAGTCAATGCTAGGATATGGGACTAATAAGTCACCTCGAACCCTTAGTCCTATCCTCTGTTTTAGCGTACTTGGCGCTTCTGATTAGCCTAATCAAAACAACCAGTGCTCAGCGCGCTATTGCTGCCCTTGACTGATAAGTTAATGCTTTTCGACCAACGCTGTTGTCGACCTTGACTAATAAGTCAATTTTCTCAATAAGATAATGCAAACATGCATATATCATATGTCAAATACCCAGATACAAATTATTCAGCATGCTTAATCAACATTCACAAGAATAATCATAATCATGTACATACTCAGGCGTTCATGCCCTATTCACGTTCCTGTTCAACAATTCAGAATCATAAGCATAATAATAATCATGCACATTTACAGAGACTGAAGCTCTGATCAATTCTATATTCAGCATTCAGGCCACACCTGTTATATTATTTTATAATATAATATAATATAATGTAATGTAATATTATATTATATTATATTATATTATAATATTTTAGATTAAATAAATGTGACAAAGAGTGTCACATATTGTAACATATGATAGAGAGTTACAATATTTAGATATATGATATATATCCAAATATGTAACATATTTGGTGTTACAAATTTGTAACTTCCAAATATTACCCTTTATTGTGTAAATTTGGTGTTACACAATATTGAGATGAATTTCATAAAGCCATATGTGAAATGGCTGTTAGAGATATGATTTTAACCCCAATAATGTGTTTTAGGGGTTACAAAATCATTTGGGAGGGTTTGGAACCGTTTGGAAAAATAGCACATTTTCAAGTGCTGAAATTGGTCAGTGATCTCGGCCTCAGAATGTTGGTGGTCGCGGCCTGTGGGATAGAGAGCAGTGGCCGCGGCCACTGATGTCCCTAGCCGCGGCCCCATGTGTAAATCTGACCAATTTTTCAATTTTTTCAATCTTTGTTGAACGGCTCAAAAATCTCAAATAACTTCCAAATCTCATTTTTAATTCCATATTAATCTAATTTAACATTGGTAACCGCAATGGGGGTTGGTGGAATTGAAATTCAAAGGGTGTCTCTAAACTCTATAAATAGGAGCCTATAACTCACTTGAAGACACAACTTTTCTATCCATTAGAGCACTTGGCTAGAAACACCTTGAGGCTTGATAATTCCATAAAGCATGTCCTTTAATCTGAGAGAGATCCCTTAGTGCTTGAGTTAGGGGGAAATAAGCTTTTGGACAAAGGTTTTAAACCTTGTTCAAGTTGGTGATCCCCAACCCTCTTCACTTAGGTTGTGTAAGTGAGAGTTTAATTTGTTTCTGTTCTTACATTTTATTCTATTGTTTTTCTTCTTATTCTCTTGTTCTATCTACTTGTAACTTTTGTTTTGAGTTGTAATCTTCTCTTTTGTTTCAAACACCTTTACTTGTAATCTTTTGCTTAGAGTTGTATTTTCACTATTCTATTCTTCTTCTTCTTTTTATTTATTTGTACTTTCAGTTATAGAGTTGTAACCTTATTTAATCAATCTATATTTATTTGTAATATATTGCCTAGAGTTGTAATATTCTTACCTATTTCCATTGAGGCAATCTATTTTTTTTCTAACATTCAAAAGCTTATCCCTTGTTTGTTTCAATGGAAGGTGAGACCATCAAGATAATGAATCAAGACCTAGTGAGGTTGGATAGGTTTGATGGATCCAATTTCACTAGGTGGCAAGACAAGGTGAGATTCCTTTTGACCACTCTCAAAATCGCCTACATTCTAGAATCCACTCTAGAACCTCTCCCAACGCCATCCGACAAGGACACTCCCGAGGAGGTGGAGAAAAGAAGGAAGAGGGAGGAGGACAATCTCCTTTGTAGGGGTCATATCCTCATCGCCCTTTCCAATAGGCTCTATGACCTCTACACCGAGACCAAATTGGCCAAGGAGATATGGAATGCACTTGAGACAAAGTTCAAGGTGGAAGAGGAAGGTACCAAAAAGTTTTTGATATCTCAATACTTTAATTTCAAATTTTTTGGTGATAAACCTATTCTTCCTCAAAGTCATGAATGGAAAATAATTGTTAACAAATCGAAAGTGTTAAAGATTGAACTTCCCGAGGCCTTTCAAGTTGGTGCTATAGTGGCTAAATTACCACCAACTAGGAAGAGCTATATAAAAAGAATCCTTCATAAAAATGAGGATTATTCTTTGGAGGAAATCAAAAAGCATATTCAAATCGAAGAGGAATCGATATGTAGAGATAAACTTGTGGAGGGTCTAATGGAGATACTTCCAAAGCAAATGCGGTGTCACAACCAAAACATCCCAAAAACAAAGGGAAAAAGGGTAACGAGAAATCCTTGGGTCCAAAAACCAACCCAAACAAGTTTAAGGGTGAGAAAGGTCCTTGCTTTGTGTCTAGGAAAAATGGTCACTATGCTTGAGAGTGTAGGGATAGAAAATACCAACAAGGACCTAAGGTGAATGCAACTCAAGAAGAAAACATAGTTGCTACCCTTAGTGAGGTGAATGTAGTCCAAGGCAAGATGAAAGGGTGGTGGCAATATACATGTGCCACCATCCATGTCACCTATGACAAATCATTGCTCAAGACCTTTGATGATTCAAAGGACAACCATGAGATTCAAATGGGAAATGAGGGAAAATCCAAGGTACTTGGAAAAGGTACCATTGAAGTCTTTTTCACCTTCGGAAAGAAAGTTACATTAGTGAATGTACTTTATGTTCTTGAAATGAGTAGAAACTTGGTAAGTGGTGATTTGCTTGGAAATCCCGGCATTAAAGTCGTTTTTGAGTCTGGTAAACTCATACTTACCAAATCAAATGTATTTTTGGGAAATGGGTACTCTTGTGAGGGTATGGTTAAATTGTGCACCAATGATGTAACTTTCAATGTTATCAATAAAAATGCTAATTCCGCCTATATTGTTGAGTATGATTATTTATTTTTGTGGAATCTTAGATTATTGCATATAGGTTTTTCTACCATGAAAAGATTAGTAAAATGTGGTATGATTGCATGTAATATTAAAAACTATGGTAAATGTGAAACATGTGTTAAGGAAAAAATGATTAAGAAACCATTTCCTAGTGTAGAAAGATCATCTAATTTACTAGATTTAATCCATAGTGATCTTTGTGAATTAAATGGTGTTTTAACTAGATGTGGTAAAAGGTATTTTCTTACTTTTATAGATGATTTTAGAAGATATACCTATGGGTTTCTTTTAAAGCATAAAGATGAAACTTTTGATGCTTTTAAATTGTATAAATTAGAAGTTGAAAATTAACTAAATAAAAAGATTAAGGTGCTAAGAAGTGATAGAGGAAGAGAGTACTTCTCTAATGAATTCAATAAATTTTGTGAAGAAAATGGTATAATTCACGAGTGCACTACACTGTATACACCACAACACAATGGTGTTTCCGAAAGGAAAAGTAGGACTTATCTAGAGATGATAAATTCTATGTTGGTGTTTTCTAAGTTGAACTTTCAACTTATGGGGTGAAGCGTGTTGACACCGTTTTTCGTCAACTTAAAATGTAGAGCACGTAAACAGTAAAAACTATGGCAAGAATAACACAGTAAAACAATGAAAGTTTTTTACGTGGTCCAGCATTTAACTTTGCCTAGTCCACGAGTCTTTTTTATTAGAACTTAGGAAATTTTTGAAAATTTTACAAGGATAAATTCTCCAGAGATTCTCTCAAGATCACAAAATTTTGGTCCTTTACAATGGTACATGACTTCTCTATTTATAGAGGAGATAATAGAATACAATCCCACACGTTTCATGAAGTTATTCTGTTCATTAATAAATTTAATGACTTTAAAGTTTGTAACTCCTATATACAAGGTAACGTCCCCTGAAGACCAGGGGGCGTATAACCGACTAGTTAATATCCCTTTATTGTAGGGAAGTTACAACAATAAATATCTCTTGAATGCATGGACTGCGTCTCCTCAGGTGACCTATTGAGCCGTTCGAGAACAGCAATTAGCATCATGCCAGTCTAGGTCTCTGAGTAAATTACAAGTTGCATTATTTTCCCCAAGACCAGCTCGGAGTGGGTAAATATCACTGAAGCCACCTTATTTCAAGCTCACACCCATGCCAAGCTCTGACCACTTTATCCAAGGCCACCCGACAATGGACGTACTCCGATGTTCTGTCTTTCGAGCTTATAAGGACTTTGAGACTACCTATCTTTGAGGTTGCCACCTGCTTTGAAGATTCGACGTCTAGATTACGAACATGTATTTTAGCTATCGCGAGCTTACACCTGACGAATCCAGGTTTCGAGGTCACAACCTCAAGTCTCGAAATCTGGGTGTTACATTTTGCCCCCTCAAAAGTATTAGTTCGAATCCTATGAGAAGGAAACTTTTGAACTACTTTCTTCGGAAATCGCACCGTCACACATACTCGAGTATGGACACGCGTCAGTTGAGTATTGCTTATTCAAGGTACTTGAGTACTTTGGAAACCTGCCCACGATCGTTCGCCTGCCACGATTACAGTACCATCATATCACTTATCCCTAACCATCGGATTTGGCATGGAATCTGGCCAATGGCTTAGATTGGTTCGACTTTCAACATCTCCATGGGCCTATAAATAAGCTTCCATTCGTCTTCTTCATTTTTCCCTTACATTCGAAATTTTTTTAGAGAGAAAATACCAGAGCCATTCTTGTCCAATTCTTGCATGTTCTCGAAGCTGAGAAGACAAAACATGATTGGACTTTTTGAATTGGTGAGATCGTACTTGCAACCGCTCGTTCAGTCATCCATTTCTCTGTTCCCACCGATTACATTGTGTAAGTATCTGATCTTGGCTTTATATATTTTTTCCTCTTTTACGTGTGTTTCTGCCTCCATTGCATCTTAGTCACTGGAACTGTGCTGGTTCATTCTTTAGTTTAATGCATTAGGATGCTTTTATTGATAGACATTAGGTTTAGGTTTCCACATTACTGGTTCTAAATCCAGTTCATATGTAGGAAGACCCAAATATGGTATTTTTTTTCTGAGTTTTTAAAATTTTGAGGACCTATCTTGCACACTAAGATATCGGGTACAAAATCTGGGTTTTAAAGAATGCACGATTCTAAAAAATATCACTTTTTTAATAACCGCCATCTCTTTTCCCTGATATTTCGGGATTCCCCACAACATGTCCACCTTATTTCCTTTCGGTGGAAGACACGCTCTGAGATTGGCCTCATCCTTTGGATTGAGCTTGCCTTGTAGCCTCGATCATTCGAGCTTAGGTATTATTTCTCATTATTTCTTGCTCACTTGGCCCTCACCCTTTTGCTTTCTTGTTAGATGTCGCAGAATTCGGGAAAGTGGTGGGGGTCAAAGCTCGCGATTCCTTATTCACCAGTAGCTCCAAGTCCGGAGTCTCCTTTTACTCAGAACCAGCGTTTAATTCGGGAGCACGAACTGAGGCGTGAGCAGGAGGACACTCGAGATCACTTCCGACGTTAGATAGATGAGGTCGAGAAAGGGAAAAGGAAGAGACTAAGGGTCGCCCTTCATCCAGACCCTGACACCGAGCCTAGACCGATTCTCCTCGACCCTAAGCTTAGTGTGACAGTTTCCTTCAAACCAGGTGACCTGCAGTTTTCACTGATGGGGGAACCCTCTACCTCACAGCCGAGGAAGGAGTTTTTCGAGGCCGAGCATTATTGGAGCTCGATCACGTCGCTGGGATAGATATATGATATTCTAGCCCTTCACGGCTTAGGGTTGTCGGGCTCGCTTAGGTGCCGAGCCCCGAATGCCCACGAGCGGAGCTGCCGTGCTCTGGGGGATGGAAACCCTGACAGCAGGCTGAGGTATGCGGCTTGGAGCCAGGAGCATATGAAGGCAGGAGCTATCCTTCCCTTGAAGTCCTTCTTTAAAGGATTCTTGGACTATGTTGGGCTGGCTCCCTTCTAACTCAATACCAACTCTTATAGGGTTCTGTCGGCCCTAAGGTCGCTTTACCACGAGCTGAAGTGGGAAGGGCCTTCGCCTGTAGAGATCTTATATCTCTTTTGTTTGAAAAGTAATCCCTCCCGAGCTCGGGGAGGAGATGGCTTCTACTATCTCTCGAGCTATCCCAAGGAGAAGAAGATGTTCGAGGATCTTCCTAATCATCCTCCTGACTTCAAGAAGGCCTTCTTCTGGACAGATGGCCTAGCCCCGTCTCGATACTACTCGTTCAGACGGATTCGTAAGTACCTCAACCTCCTTCTTTTCTGTGCTCAAACTTTGTTTTAGGCCCGTACTTAGTTGAAATGCGTTTGCTTTTCCAGCCAACTATCATCACCCTGCTTCCATCGATGAGATGAAGGAGCATAGAGAGACTTTGCTCCAGCTCCCTTACGGCATGAGATCCCTCTCTTATCTCCTGCACGAAGACAAGCTCCGAGCATGTGGGCTCTTAGGGGAAGATCAGTCTACATCGGATTGGTCCAATAAGAAATACACCCGATGGGAGATCGTTCCTTTACCAATCGGCAACCTCCCCCCGAGAAGAGATGCAAGGCCCCCATCTCTAGCCCGCCATAGGAGTCCACAATCGAGGAATGAGGCCAACGATGAGGCCTCGAGCTCGGGCTCCGATGAGCAAGGTACAGTCATCCTTACCTCAAATATGTGGTCTCCTTCACTGCTAAAACATAAACCCAATAGGTTAGTATTGTGTGAGGACGATAGGAACCATTTCTATGTATGGTCTTGGGTAGACGATAAGGTTCATAGGTTTGATAGCTGGCTCGGGAAATACGACACCATGTATAGCTTGAATGAGGTGTGGGATGGGGTAGCCATTCAGTATGGAACTAATGACTATAGGGACCTTTCGAGATTGACTTCCACCTATAGGGAAGGTACTCCCCTCGCATCCTCTGAAGATAGAGGGATTTCCTGGTCGCCGAGCACGAGCTCGGGGGAGAGTTCCAGTTAGGTTTTTCTTGACTTGTTCTTTATTCTTTGTCTGTTAGCGCCATGCTAAATCTTAATTGCAATTGTACAGGTGCCATGGATTCTGACCTTGATGTCGTGCTCGCTAGTGGCGAGGGGGCTCAAAAGAGTAAATGCCCGAGAGGCTCGCAGAGGTCGGACCGACCCTCCAAAGTCCTCAAGCGCATTGAGAAAACTCCACTAGCTCCGACTACTGTGAGCACAGCCGAGGACCCTACTGCCTAGGTCGACGCATTCATCTCGGCCACTTCTTCCGCGCTTCCCCCGGTCACAGTCCACCCAGTACTCGGCCCACCCCCAAAGAAGCCCTCAACTTCCAAGTCACATATGCTGTCGATCTGACCTCATGTTGATAAGTTCGCGATTGAAAATGATGCTGGCGCCCACGGGCCTATACTCAGTTCGGACATCCTGTCTCGGGTGGGTCAGAGCCTTGGTGGTTTCGACGCTGAGCATTGGGAGTTTTGGAATAAAGCTCGGGACTGCAATACTCTTTATGATAAGAGTATTGAGCTTACTGCTGCAGTAACTTTTCACAACTTAATTTTAATTGTTTATGTGCCTTATTATACGCTCTAATTCAATCTCTTTGTGTGCCAGGCTCTTGTTGTCTCAGCTCAGCTTAATTATAAACTGACCAACGAGGTGCACTCGAGCATGTCTTTAGCCCATGAGTCGAAGGATCTTCAGCTTAAGATGGCTGATGAGCTCAAGGCTGCGAAGACAGAGGTCGAGGCTAAGATAGCCGAGCTTGAAAAGGCGAATGCTCGGCTTGTGGAGCTGGAGAAGGCCGGTGCCAAGTTTGAGGAAGAGAAGGCCGCCACTTTCGAGATAATAGAGAATGAAAAGGCTCGTCTCCTTGCCGAGTTTAAAGAGAAGAAGGAAAAGGCGGTTGATTTAGCCATGTATAGGATCTGGGCCAGCAACGCTGACCTCGACACCAACTTCCTAGGCTCTTTCGAGGCAGGATTCGTGGCCAATTGGCATGCTCGGCTTGAAGCGGAGGAGGCTGCTCGGGAGGCTCAGAAGGGCAGTCATGCTATTCGTCCTGGAGAGTCTAGTGTTGTTGATGTTGAGAAGGCTAAGGAGACTGCTCCTTCATAAATCTTTCCTCGGGGCTGCGTCCCTTTATTTTTGTAATTGTTTTAATTTATGCCCGTAGGGCTGCTACAATTTCTCTTTCTTTTTGACTTTCTTTTAATATATATGCTTACATTTCTCGGTTTGAAATATTTTCCACATTTTATATTAAAGAGTCGTATATGCTTGTTTAATCACACAAACATAGTTTGGATTTAAGCTCGAGGTTCAATGCATTCATGCACAGTTTGCTCAAATTATCTGCTTTCGTTCTCGTTATTTGTCAAGGTCGGATATTACTTTAACCATGCACCCGAAAGTACTTGTATGGTGTGTAATGCAAACAGTTTAGTTATATCTTACTTTTTAGTTACTTTTTCTCATCCTCAGTTATCTCTCCAAGGTTATGAGGTCGAAACTATTGTTTTGCAAGATACTCCAGCCTTGGTCTCGGCTTATCCGAAGTGGGTTATGCTCCAACTTTCTGCCGATTAGTTTTAGCTGGTTTGTTCCAAACCTATTAAGGTTGTGTTAGGTTTGTAATCCATACACTTACATTTTAATCTAGTTTGGTTATGTCCAAATTGTCTTAGCTTGCGTATTTAGTTATGTCCAAACACTTGTTCGTATTTTTATGTTTGATAGCTTGGTTACATCCAAACTATCTTAGCTCGCGCATTTGGTTATATCCAAACACATGTACATTTTTTTTATGCTTGATAGCTTGGTTACATCCAAACTATCTTAGCTCGCGCATTTGGTTATATCCAAACACTTGCATGTATTTCGTATATGTTATTTTATTTGTCAAGCTGATGGTATATATACCAATGATGCCCCCTTAATATCCTATGAATGTGACCATAGGTTATTAAATTAAGAGAGATTGCAAAAAAAAAAAAAAAAAAAAAAAAACATAACATATTAAACGAAATAAATCTTTATTTGGAAAAATCCAAATATAGACAAAACAGTACAGATAAACAAGCATGGTTACAGGCAACATCCTTCCTATACTATTGATAGTAAGGTCGTAGGTGTTCGCCATTCCATGCTCGCGGTACTAGGCTCCCATCCAATCTCGCCAACTTGTAAACACCGGGTCGAATGACTGACTCTATTTGGTAGGGTCCTTCCCAATTTGGCCCGAACACGCCAGCTGCTGGATCTCACGTTGCTAAGAATACACGCCTTAGCACTAAATTTCCCACGCCGAATTTTCGATCTCGAACCCTTTTGTTGAAGTACCTGGTAGCTCGCTGTTGGTATGTAGCATTTTTTAGCTAAGCTTCGTTCCTTCTTTCTTCGATCAGGTCGAGAGTTACTTCGAGCTGAGAATGGTTCGAGGCTTGATCGTAAGCGAGGGCTCGAATTGTGGGAATTTCGACCTCAACTGGCAACATAGCCTCGCAACCATACGCCAGAGAGAATGGGGTATGTCCTGTCGATGTTCGGGCCGTAGTCCTATATCCCCATAGGACTTGGGGAAATTCTTCGGGCCATCTTCCTTTTGCTTCTTCCAACTTTTTCTTCAGCGAACACTTTAGAGTCTTGTTTACAGCTTCAACTTGGCCATTTTCCTGGGGATGGGCTACTGACGAAAAACTTTTTATTATTCCATTTTTTTCGCAAAAGTTGGTAAACATATCGCTGTCGAACCGGGTTCCGTTGTCGGATACAACTTTCCTCGGCATCCCAAATCGACATATGATGTTCTTCACTACAAAGTCAAGGACTTTTTTGGAGGTTATAGTTGCTAACGGTTCAGCTTCTGTCCACTTCGTGAAGTAATCTACGGCGACTACCACCTACTTCACTCTGCCCTTGCCCTTTGGGAGAGAGCCTATGAGGTCGATTCCCCATACCGCAAATGGCCATGGGGAGGTCATCATAGTCAACTCGGACGGTGGAGCTCGAGGAATTGTGGCGAATCTCTGGCACTTATCACACTTCTTTACGTATTCAAAAGAATCTGACTTGATGGTAGGCCAGAAATATCCTTGGCGAATGATTTTCTTGGACAAGCTATGCCCCCCAATATGGTCTCAAAAGAACCCTTCGTGAATTTCTTCAATGATTTTCTTGGCTTCGGGTGGAGTCACACATCGAAGTAACGGCATGGAATATCCTCTTCTATACAGCCTTCCATCCATAATGGTGTAACGGGGGATTCGATACATCAACTTTCGAGCCTGGTTCCGATCTTTCGGAAGGACTGGTCTCGAGATATTAGACTATCGGAGTCATCCAGGTAGGCTCGGAATCAATCATACACACGTATTCTGGCTCTGGCTTGTTAATACTAGGTTCCGAGAGATGTTCAATTGGTACGATATTTAGCTCATCACTCTCGGTGGAGGTAGCAAGCTGAGCTAAGGCGTCCGCATTCGAGTTTTGTTCTCAGGGGACCTATTCTATCGCATAGAAATCGAAGTGTTCCAATGCTGATTTTGCCTTTTCTAAGTAAGCTGCCATTCTTGTACCGCGAGCCTGGTACTCTCCCAAAATTTGGTTAACCACTAGCTGGGAGTCGTTGTAGCAATGTATTGCTTTAGCATTGAGCTCCTTGGCTATACGAAGTCCCGCTAGTAAAGCCTCATATTTGGCCTCGTTATTTGATGCGTTGAAGTCAAATCTCAAGGCAGAAAGAAATCTGCTTCTTGCAGGAGTGATCAAAATTAGTCCTACCCCTGATCCATTTTCATTAGATGACCCATCAACGTAAAGTTTCCATAGCTCGTGGGTCGGGGTTATAACTTCATCGCTGGTCATGCCAGTACATTCCACTATGAAGTCTGCCAAGGCTTGTGCCCTAATGGTCATCCTTGGATGATAGGTGATCTCGAATTGCCCGAGTTCAATTGCCTATTTAAGAAGTCGACCTGAAGCTTCTGGCTTAGACAAGACTTGTCTTAGTTGTTGATCAGTTAGTACATGGATGGGGTGTGCTTGAAACTAGGGTCGAAGTTTCCGAGATGAGTGAATTTAGCTGAGAGCTAGCTTTTCCATCAAGGGATATCTCGAATTTACCCCCAGTAACATTTTACTGACGTAATATACAGGTCTTTGTACCTTTTCTTCCTCTCGTGCGAGCACTGCACTTATGGCGTGCTCGGTAGTGGCAAGATATAAGTATAGCACTTCTCCCGTAATAGGTTTTGATAAGATAGGGGGTTCTGCGAGGTGTTTCTTAAGCTCCTGGAAGGCCTACTCGCCTTCTTCCGTCCATTCAAATTTCTTGCCTCCCCTCAGCAGGTTGAAAAACGGAAGACAACGGTCTGTAGATTTTGAGATAAACCTACTTAGTGCCGCCATTCTGCCGGTCAAACTCTGGACATCTTTGTGTTTTCGAGGTGAGGGCATATCGATCAGGGCTTGGATCTTTTCTGGGTTAGGTTCTATTCCTCGAGCATTTACAATGAAACCCAGGAATTTTCCTGAAGATACCCCAAAGGAGCATTTCTGAGGGTTAAGCTTCATGTTATATTTCTAGAGCACGGCAAAGCATTCTTCGAGATCATCAACATGGTTATCATTAAGTTGAGACTTGACTAACATGTCGTCAACATAAACTTCCATGTCGTTCCCTATTTGCTCATGTTCACGAGCCGCTGGTATGTGGCTCTAGCATTTTTGAGCCCGAATGACATGATGTTATAACAGTATAACCCTTTATCTGTTATGAAGCTCGTATGTTCCTGGTCAGGGGCATGCATGGCAATCTAGTTATATCCAGAATAGGCATCCATGAATGACATTAGTCCATGCCCTGCCGTGGCATCCACGAGCTGATCAATCCGTGGTAAAGGAAAGCATTCCTTTGGACAGGCCTTGTTAAGGTCTGAGTAGTCAATGTAGGTTCGCCATGTCCCATTGGGCTTCGGGACCAGTACCGAATTGGCTACCCAATCGGGGTAAAAAGCATCCCTAATGAATTGGTTTGCTTTTAACCTGTCGACTTCCTCTTTCAGTGCCTTTTTTCTATCGTCGTCCAGTTGTCTTCGCTTTTGTTGCTTCGGTGGGAAGCTTTTATCGATATTTAGCACATGGCTCGCTATATTCGGACTTATTCCTACCATGTCCGAATGTGACCACGCAAAGACATCTTGGTTTTTTTTCAAAAAGCAAATTAATTGCTATTTAGTTTCTTTGCGTAGATGTTTCCCGACCTCTACCATTTTCGAGGGATCTGGCTCTTCGAGCTTGATTTATTCGAGCTCTTCTAATGGTTCGAGATCAGCTTTTTCCTCCACTCTTGGATCGATCTCTTCATATATCTCCAAGACCGTCCCGTCCTGGATAACGACGAGTGCTTGTTCGCTCGCCTGTTTCTTTCCTCTTACGAAAATGCTATAGCATTCCCTTCCGGCTAGCTGGTCTCCCTTCAGCGTCCCGATGCCACTAGAAGTCGGGAACTTGATGGCCTGATGCCTTATAGACGAGACTGCCCCCAGCCCTACTAGGGCGGGTCTCCCGAGCAGCACGTTGTAGGCCGATGGCAGGTCCACTACTACAAACTCCATCATCTTGGTTACTAAGACTGGGTAGTCTCCCAAGGTTACCGGGAGTTCAATGGATCCCATACAGGCAATCCCCTCTCCTGAAAAACCGTACAAGGTCGTTGCACAGTCTTTTAGGTCTCAAAGCGCGAGTCCCATCTTTTCTAAGGTGGCCTTATAGAGAATGTTCACTGAGCTCCCATTGTCTATGAGAACTCGGTGAACTCTCTTATTCGCGAGCTAGACAATGATGACCAATGGGTCATTGTGGGGAAACTGAACATGGGACGCGTCGTCCTCAACAAAGGTTATTGGCTGAGATTCAATCTTTAGGCATTTTGGAGCTCTAGGTTCGGGTTCATAAGGAGACCCGTCCCCAGATTTTAGCTCGTTCACATATCGCTTTTGGGCATTCCTGCCCATCCCTGCAAGATGAGGCCCACCCGAGATGGTTATCATGTCTTTTCCATCAATTGGAGGGGGCCTATCTTCTTCCCTTGTTCGGGAATTATTGTTTTGAGCAGGTTGCGGTGCAGCTGCCCTCTGGCTAGTAGAAGCCTGATTATTACTCTGGTTTTTGACATACTGTTTGAAATAGCCTCTCGAGATCAATCCTTCGATCTCGTCCTTCAACTGCCTACATTCATCAGTAGTGTGCCTACTGTCTCTGTGAAATCGACAATACTTGTTGGAGTCCCTCTTGGACTTCTGATTTCTCATGGGGTCTGGACGCCTGAAAGGGACCTGGTTTTCATTAGCCAGGTATATATTCTCCCGAGATTCATTGAGCTCGGTGTACACTTTGTACACAGAGAAATATCTTTCCCCCTTCTTCTTCTATCCCCTTCGACCTCGGGGTTACTCCCTTCGTTCTTCTTTCTTTCGGAAGGGTTTTCCGCAGTAGGCTTTGAAACTGGTGGGTCTGCCGAGGTTGAGTCAGAGTTTACGTTTATCGCTGTAGTTATGGGCTGAGAAGTCATATTTAGTGTTGACCTCACCTCCTCTACATTGACAAACCTCGGAGCTCGCTTATTAAACTCAATTAAGGACCTCATCGGTTTTCTCTGCATATCGTCCCAGAGAGGACTTCCTCTGGCATTACTCTAGCTTGGACATCCATTAGATGACCGCTGTCATCCACATTTCGAGCTAGGGCAACTTCCAAATTAAACCTCGTAAGGTAGCTTTTCAACGTCTTGTCTGGCTGTTGTCGAACGTTGGTCACAGTTGATGCCTCGGGCTTACCCCGATCATGGCTCTGAACTATTTCTTGAAATCCTTTGATAGCTGATCCCAATAAGTGATCGAATGTCTTTTATATTTCTCGAATTAGCTTTTTGTTGGTCCTGTAAGCGATGTTGGAAATAACATGCATCTGAGCTCGTAACCCACATTACTTGCTCTCATTATGGTATTAAATGTAATTAGATGGTTGTACGGGTTGGGCTTCCCATAAAAAGGCAGGACATGAGGGATTCGAAACCCTTGAGGAGACGGAGTGTTGGAAATATGGGGAGCGAATGGTTCGAGCTCCTCATCAGAATCCTCATCCCGACTCCGACCTCGCTCATTTTGCAGGAGCCTAAAGGCCTTTTCCAGTTGATCAATTCTTTCTTGAACCGGGTTCGCAAGGGGTCTTGCCTGAAATTGGCTATCATTGATCATAATTCTAGGCTTGCACCTTCACAGGGGATCTTTGCGCCCATTTAGGTGATCTCTCAGGTCTGGGTTCGATGGATTACCACTACCCCGATTCTGATTCAGATGCTCCCGTAGGTCGGGGCGGTTCCTATGGTTTCCAGTATTTCCTCGACCTTGATCATAAACGCTGACTGATCTAGTGTCTCCTAAATCATCACTGGCAAGGCTCATTGCATGATTATTTCGAGACGGATCTCTTTCATGCTGCCTCGTCTCCACAGTGCGAGACCGAGACATTTGACTTCTTGTAGGCTGGGCGCCTCTCCGTTCCCTGAAGGCTTCTCTATTTCCTCGTTTTCTCCCTGCACGCCTTTCCTCGTCACCTCGAACTGGCTGAGTGTTCCTGCGAGGCGGTGAAGGGTATCTTATAGGCGATGGAGGGAATCATATGGGTGACGGTGGCTGCCACCCATTTCAAGGCCTAGACGGTCCTGAGTTCGCCCGTGTTGGGTCGATAACATTCTGCGTGTTACCAGGGATTTGAGTCCGAGCCTCTGTAGGGGCTCGGTTATTCCCAGTTCCCGCTGGTACCTCTGCAGTTGAATTAACCGGAGCCCTAGCTCGAGTACTTCTTCAGGGTCTCGAGGGAGCGGATTGCTCTGCCGGTGCCGGAGGTTGCTCTGGTCTCCTTGTGGCAGCATTTTTTCGAGGTCGTCCACGAGGCCTGCGGGGAGGAATTGTTGGGGTTTTATGCCCTAATTAAAACCCAAATTCTTTGTAATCTCATTTTATTATCAATAAAAGAATAGAAATAATTTTTTAACTTGGTCAATCACTTTGCTCACATGTTTTATTTTCATGATTATTTGTTTAATATAAACTTTTATTAAATCCCGAGCATATAGCTAATTTTATTTATAGTGACGTAATCACAGTGGAATATAAATATGATTATATGTTGAAAATAAGTTAGTCCTAAGATTAGTCAGTGCACCGGATTTACACTGACTTGCCAATCTACGATGTGATCTACTTACACATTACAGTGTTATGTTCTTTCCAGAACATTAGCAAAGTAGATAAGATCGGATGTATTTGTTACATCGGACAGGACCGATATTAACAGTTGATAAGATAAGTAAACATACTGTTATTCTAGTCATATCATATAGTTGACCATAGGTCAATTCAATCTCAATTCTGAGTGGTTAGTATTCTAACTGATTGTATTATTTGAGTTCTTTGACTTGTTCATTACCAGCTTACCCTACGGACTAGCCCATACTTACATCTTGGGAACTCGGTAGTATAATTGAGTGAGAGTGTTAATCATAGATATGAACATCTATAGCTTCTGATGAAGAAGTGAAATGATGGTTTCCTTTTAGTTTGGTTCAAGGTGTTAAATGATAGAGAACTCATTTCAGTAATTAAATTAGTTTACTGAAATATCATTTACAAGGAACTAAGTGTTTTAAGGATAAAATACAATGAGGGGTAAAACGGTATTTTAGTCCTATCTCATTGTAGACCGTCTATAGAGGATTGAGTGACAATTATGGTTGTAACAATGGATAATTAATAGCGTATCTATATTTGTTATAGAGCATTCTATGAATTCAAGAGTGCAATTCCAAGTCTATAGTGGAGTCACGAGGAATTAATAAGTTAGTAAATTTATTTGTTAGATTTATGATAACTTATTGGAGCTTGATTCCATAGGCCCATGGTCCCCATTGTACCTTGGATAAAATCATCTAGATAGTCTCAATTAATTGATTTAATCATCAATTAGAATTATCAAAGTTGACCAGGTCAATTTTGGATAGTTTCACAGAGTTGTGTAATTTTGAGAAGAAAAGAGAAATTATGACAGATTTATTAATTAAGATAAATTGGTATCTAAATTAATAAATAAGTTTAAATCAAGGTTCAAATTATAAATAATTAATTTGATAAAGGATTTAAATGATTATTTAATTAATTAAATCAATAGAAAATAATACAGGCCTTGATTTTAAGTCCAATGGGCTTATAATCAAATGGGAAATTTCACGGGCCTAAAGCCCATGATAATTTCGACCTAGGGCTTTAAAATGGCTATTATTTTATTGATTTTTTAATTAAATTAAATGGCATAATTGAGTCTATAAAATGAGTGCTTATAGAGAAGTTTGATAAGTCACAAGTCAAATTTTCTGATAGTTTTAGATTCTCTCTAAACACAAGTCATTTTCTAAGCCTCTTTGTTATTTTCTCTTCTTCTCTCTATATCTATCTCATGTGTTGAGAATTGTCCACACTACTCTAGGTGGTTCTAAGGATACATTGGAAGATTATGAAGAAAATAGAAGATCGATCTAGTTTCTTGATAATATTCTGCGACAGAGAGGATACAACAGTTAGAGAAACTGAAGGAAGGACTCTTTAATTCCGCTGCGTATACTGTAAGTATTCTATTCTTTGTTTCTCTTGAATTCAATTTTAGAAAGATGTTTTAGGCTATCTCTTATTAATTTGTTTAATATTAGATATACATGAAAATAAATAAAGATCCTGAATAAGCTAATCCATCAGGAACATGCACGTCCCTCGGAGGTGGGGCTTGGTTCTCACGCGGAGGTAGGGCCTGAGCCGCCTGGGCCTCCGCGGCTAACCTAGCCAATTCCTCGTTCCGCTTATTGGCCTCGGCCAACTGCTTTTTCAGCTATCGGTTTTCAAGTTCCACAATGGGGACGTACTGTTCAGGATTATAGTACAGGTCCTCATCCCTTGCAGCTGGAGGTACTGGAGGTCCCCGAGAATCGGAGGACTCGCTTCGCTCTTCAGTCTCTGGATTTACCATTGGCTGCTTCCCAGGGAGTCTTGGATAGTTTTCTTCAGGAATGTTTTGATCATTCGCGCCCATAGCTGTTCAGGGATCGTACTGCTTAAGGCTCTCAATGAAAGCACCAAACTGTTGACGCTGTTTTTCGTCAACTTAAAATGTAGAGCACGTAAACAGTAAAAACTTTGGCAAGAATAACACAGTAAAACAATGAAAGTTTTTTACGTGGTTCAGCAGTTAACTCTGCCTAGTCCACGAGTCTTTTTTATTAGAACTTAGGAAATTTTTGGAAATTCTTCAGGGATAAATTCTCCAGAGATTCTCTCAAGATCACAAAATTTCGGTCCCTTATAATGGTACATGACTTCTCTATTTATAGAGGAGATAACAGAATACAATCCCACATGTTTCGGGAATTTATTCTGTTCATTAATAAATTTAATGACTTTAAAGTTTGTAACTCCTATATACAAGGAAACGTCCCCTGAAGACCAGGGGGCGTATAACCGACTAGTTAATATCCCTTTATTGTAGGGAAGTTACAACAATAAATATCTCTTGAATGCATGGACTGGGTCTCCTCAGGTGACATATTGAGCCGTTCGAGATCAGCAATCAGCATCATGCCAATCTAGGTCTCTGAGTAAATTACGAGTTGCATTATTTTCCCCAAGACCAGCTCGGAGTGGGTAAATATCACTGAAGCCACCTTATTTTGAGCTCACACCCATGCCAAGCTCGGACCACTTGATCCG
Organism: Humulus lupulus; assembly: GCF_963169125.1. Lineage (NCBI taxonomy): Eukaryota > Viridiplantae > Streptophyta > Magnoliopsida > Rosales > Cannabaceae > Humulus > Humulus lupulus. Next base: position 174,906,107 of record NC_084800.1, on the reverse strand, counting down.
AGGCCACCTGACAATGGACGTACTCCGATGTTCTATCTTTCAAGCTTATAAGGACTTCGAGGATACCTATCTTCGAGGTTGCCACCTGCTTTGAAGATTCGGCGTCTAGATTACAAACATGTATTTTAGCTATTGCGAGCTTACACCTGACGAATCTAGGTTTCGAGGTCACAACCTCAAGTCTCGAAATCTGGGTGTAACAATGCGCTTTTAACCGCTTGTCACATTCTTAATTGAATACCGATGAAGAAAAATGAGATATCTCCATATGAGTTATGGAAAGGAAGAAAACCCAATATAGGGTACTTCAAAGTGTGGGAATGTCTTGCATATTGCAAGAAAAACGAACCTAATAGAACAAAGTTAGGTTCAAGAGCCATAAAGTGTGCTTTTGTTGGTTATGCCAACAATAGTAAAGCTTATAGAGTGAGAGTATGAACAATGTGTTGAAAAATTATGTGAGTTACATATTTTTGTGTAATTTCAAATTTTGACTTTATGAACAGAGTTTATTGGTTTTATACAACAAAATGAAACACACATAAACAATCATAAACATAAAAAAAAGTCATGAACAATATTCTTTTAGCATCACACATACATATAACTTAAACATGCAAATAATTATACTTCCATCCAATTAACCTATCTAACATGTCAAAAAACTACATACATGTATGTAAACTTATAAACTAGCAATCATTGGCTCTAAAGTCAGTTGTAGGATCTCATTTATATAAGTCTATATGCATGCTCCATATTGCACAAAATAACAGACAATAGAAAACATAAATACATGCATAGAAGTTATTTTGATACAAAGATTCATAAATGCAATAATAAAACTATTAGGGTGCTTACGAGACGTGTAGCGGAACAATAACTACTCTTTGGATTCCCTAACATTTTATCCTTGTTGAATGCTAGGTATTGCAAGGGATCCAAACCACTTTGAAATAAGTTCACAGTCTTCCAAGTCTTTCTCTAAAACAACCTAGTGTTTGTGTAGGCAAGTCACAACACATGATAAGAGAATTTCAAGAGAGAAAACTAAGAGAGAGTGAGCGGCTAGGTATGGAATACTAGTAGTGAATTTTTACCTTGTCAAATTTAATTTACCTAATGTATTCTATAACACTAGTATATATAGGCAACTAGCTAGGACATAAAATAGGTTTTAGTTACCCATTTTATTTTAATTATTTCATAATTATAATTAATTAAATACTTGTCAAAATTAACCAATTATAATTTTGACCTTTATTTAATTCATTTTATTAATATTAATATCAATCTATCAATATTAACAAAATTATCCCAATTGGCTATAATACTCTCTTTTTGAGACTTTGCAATAAAATCCTCAAAGTTTCTTCTATTCCTTTCTCACAAAGTATTAATAAATAATTTATTAATATTTATTTTCATTGAACTAATCAATATGATTTTATTATAATTAATTATTCAAGACTACTAGGTTCATTTTGATAAGAGATGATATAGGGACCATTGATCCATGAACTCAAGCTCCAATAAGTTACCGTGAGTTTATTTATAACAAATAATCTCACTACCTTATTAATTATTCGTGACTCCACTATAGACTCAGAATTGCACTCTTGAATTCATAGAACGCTTTACTCTAAATATAAATATGTTATCCATTGTTATAACCATAACCGTCATTCAATCCTCTATAGATGATGTACTAATGAGACGGGTGAAAATTACCGTTTTACCCCTCATTGGTATTTTATCCTAAACTCCCACAAAGTTCCTTGTAAATGATATTTTCGTAAACTTAATTACAGAAATGAGTACTCTGTTATTTAACACTTGAACCAAGCTATAATGAAATCATCGTTTCACTTCTTAAACAAAAGCTATAGATTTCATGTCTATGATAAATACTCTCACTCAATTATACTACCAAATCTCCAATATGTAAGTTAATATTTTGCTAGTCCTCGAGCAAAAGAAAATTAAAACACACATTTTTTTTAATTGGTGATGTCAAATGTTTTCGTCAAAAATTACATGATGGAAATACTTCAAAGAAAATCACAAATAAAAGTAAAGCTTATGTAATTAATTGAAAAGTTAAAATTGTTTTCAAAATAGATATTCAACATGCAAATACAAAAACATCAAATCATCATGTGAACATTAGACAAGCTTATGCAAACAAAAATAAATTAAATCTTAAGAAACACATTTTTCTTTTTGTTGACGGTAAGAACTCGTCAACGAAGTTAAGTTGGAACAATTATCAAATTAAAATCGCTAATTGGAAAGCTATGAAAACTTGAACAATAACTCAAGAACAATGGTATAACAACAATGAAGAATTCAGTATCTCATTCACACTAATGCCCCTGCTACAGTAAAATTTCCAACCTCCCTACAGGTGGCCTTGGAATTCAATTTATAGTAGGCTCTAACGGCCTTAGGTACATAGTGGTCCAGGGGACCAAACGGTACAAACGTACTGTACTAGGGGAGTGGTTTCAGAGGTTGTGGCTGTACATCCCGTACAGGAGCAGGTGTCAGGGGGATGTCTCCACTACTTGTCTGTACTCCTTCTTGAGGCGTGGTAGCAGGCGTGGTGGCGCAGGGGGTAGTGGTGTCGGCTCTGACCCATGGCCGTAGACGTACGGACCACGATCCTCGCTGGCACTGGCATCCGTATCTAGTACCCGGTCGTACAAATATGTCTCATTCGACTCGTTCTGGATCTACTAAGCATAGGGACTTTGAGGTTGTGAAAAAGGGGATCTTTGGTGTCCGTATTGGCCGTGGCGTTGAATAGGGGTCTTGGGCCCATGCGCATCAAGTCACGGTGTGTCGGCCTCCTGAGAAGATGGTGGGCTGGTGGACCTTCCGGGGCGCGCGCGCGTGGGACCTTGCGCGGCCTTGCGCATGGGGTGCCATTGGCGGCCTCGCAGCCTCCCTCGGCCCCGCGCATGGGCATGGTAGGAGTGGCCCAAGGGCCTCGCTGAATAGGGCGCCTCGCCCTATGATGGCCTCGCTGAACAAGGCACCTTGGCCCTATGGTGGCCTCGCTAAATAAGGCACCTCGCCCCTATGGTCTCGCGGATCAGGAGGGCCTCGCCATAGGACGGTCTCGCGGATCAGGAGGGCCTCGCCACTTGGTGGCCTCGCGGAACAGGGTCCTCGCGAGACGGGGTGGTCTCGCGGATCGGGGGGCCTCGCCAATTGGTGGCCTCGCGGAAGGCGACTCGGTGGCCTCGCGGAAAAGCATCCTCGCGAGACGGGGCGGTTTCGCAGATCAGGGGGGCCTCGCCACTTGGTGGCCTCGCAGAAGGCGACTCGGTGGCCTCGCGGAAGAGCATCCTCGCGAGACGGGGCGGTCTCGCGGATCAGGGGGGCCTCGCCACTTGGTGGCCTCGCGGAAGGCGACTCGGTGGCCTCGCGGAAGAGCATCCTCGCGAGACGGGGCGGTCTCGCGGATCAGGGGGGCCTCGCCACTTGGTGGCCTCGCGGAAGGCGACTCGGTGGCCTCGCGGAAGAGCATCCTCGCGAGACGGGGCGGTCTCGCGGATCAGGGGGGCCTCGCCACTTGGTGGCCTCGCGGAAGGCGACTCGGTGGCCTCGCGGTCTCGCGGATTAGGGGGGGGGGGAGTACGCCCAGGTGACTACCTTGCATTTCCCCTTGATGAGATTATGAGCATCAACACTTGCCCCCCTAGTCTAGGAGAGGGCCTTAAGGTGCTCTTGTAGACTATTCATCTTGGTTCCTATAAATAGGCCTTCATATATGGCTTAATATTTACATCTTACCTCCTTGGCTTAGTGGTGGTTAGACCCTTGCTCCTTTCAAGAGGTAAAGGGTTCAATCCCGCACAACCACACTTTCTCTATTATTTCATCACTTTTCCATTTTTTCATCGTCATCATTTTTTTTTTTTTTAGCTAGTTCCTTGGTGTGTATATTTTTGGACTAACACACATTTCTGATTAATTCTTGCAGACGCGCATTTTCAACGCTCTGGTGCTTTTCGCCTTCCAACCTTCCTTGGACTCCGACTTCGTTTTTTCAATTGCTTGAGGTATATTTTCTTTTCTTCTCCCGTTTATTTACTTATTTTATCGGATTCAGACCAACAACACTTGGGATGGGGTACGTTAGCCCGAGCTTGTTTTGACCATACGCGCGCCCCTCCTCTTTCTTTTTATACATATACCTTGTAGTAGTCCATTTAGGGCGTTTGCACCTAGGGGTATTAAGCCTGTTCCTTTGTGTTTTGTAGTCTTCCCCTTGTTTAAACGTGACCCCCTTTTTGCTGTTGGGACGCGGTTTCATGGCCAGTGAGGGCCCGTCCGACATACCCTCGAGGGCTGAGTTTATCGACCTGTCTTCAGATCCCGAGTCCCCTGAGGGCAGCCCTTACCAGGACTATGATTCTTTGAGGCAGGCCCGCATTCGCCACCTCGAGTGCATGGCTGATCTTAGGCATAAAATTTGGGTGGTAGAGAACGAAATCGACTCGGTGTCGGGGGGAGACGGAGGACCTTCACCCCCGGGCCTTAGTGACCATATAGCGCGTCTTAGGACGGCTCTTTTTGAATTGCGGTGGGAGTTAGAGTTTATGGAGGGACACATTCCGCCAGAACCTCCCACTCCCCCTTCGCCTGATGACGATCACGGGGCTATCAACTCCTCTCCTCAGCCCCTAGTCTCCGTTGATCCTGGCTTAGCGCTTCCGCCATCGCTCCCTCGATGGAAAACCCTTGCTAGGAAGAGAAAATGGAGGGTTAAGTGCTCTGCCTCTTCCTCACATGTTTCTTTTGATTTTGCAGATATGTCGAAGGTACGCAGACAGGTGTCCGTCCAGGAAGAAGACGACGCCCCCCTACTGGCGTCCAGCCTAGTGTCCCATATGTCTTCGAACAAACTGAAGATCATCGTGAAGCGCTACCGAACTCCTCCAGAATACGCCCTGCATGTTCCTCAGGAGACCTGCCGGGCCGACCGCCCTGAGAAGGGCTTTGTGGCTTTGAGTGAGCAGATTATGAAGGCGGGTGGCACCGTTCCTCTACACCCGTTCTTTGTGGCGGTTCTCAACTATTTTGATTTGGCCCCTCTCCAACTGTCGCCCAACAGTTGGTTGACTTTAAGTTGCCTCTTTCTTTGGTTCAAGAATAATGAGCAACGCGCCCCGACGACGCAAGAGGTGCATTCCTTGTACAACCTTATTGGGGTGCACAATTCCAAAGGCTTCTATTACTTGCAGAAGGCCAATAGTGAGCTACCCTTGATAGATGGCTCAGTGTCTAACCCAGGGTCCTGGAAACAGGAGTTTTTCTGGGTACAGGGCCCTCTTTCAGTTCGTGAAGGCTTTCGCGCTGAACCTAGTAAGTATCCAAGTCTTTTTCTTTTCCTTATTAGAACTCACCGTTTTGCACTCTCGCTTGTACTGATATTGGTGCGGTTCTTGCAGGGCAATTTGCTGATCCCTCGGTCATCGGGTCGGAAGCGGAGGCGATAAACAGACTTATTGCAGCAGACCCTGCCCTGAAGAAAGCAGCAGTCCTATTTACCATGACGAATCTCAATCGCCACCAATTGTCTCCGGTCTCTAACCCCAAGTTCCTATGGTCAATCACCGGGTCTAAGAAGGTTGTGGCTATGCCGGTTGGGCCATCAGTGCACGAAGATGAGGCTGAGGTGGAGATGGAGGATGCCCCCCTGTCCCCCAGGGGACATCCTCCTCATGCCTCCCATGACCAGGACACGACCTTTCACCCTCTAGGCCCGCAGGCCGCGGCAGGATGCTACGCCTCTCCTGGTCGCGGTGGCAGCGATGCCTTCCCTCCAATTCATCATGATCTCGGCATACCGGCTGCTGATTTCGTCGGGCTCGCGGAGCCCCCTGCCGATGCACCAGAGTCTCAATTTTTCTCTTCTGCTGCGCCTCCTCCTGCCTCGGCGAGTGGGTCGTCTGTCCCAGTCCAACCAGATGCTCCTAGCGTGGGGGCAGAGGCTTGGGTGACCAGGATGGCCTCAGTTTATGGGCAGCGTTTCGTTCCAATAGCTGAGAGTCTCCCTGTTTCCGACTGGAGGGGCCTAGGGAACGTGACTCAATCAGACCTCGGGGAGATGCTAAGGCGTGCTGCGGCCTGGGTGAGGCTTTTCGCTTTGCGTTGATTAGTATTATGCATAGATGCACCTGTGTTCTTCTTTTTGTTACTTATTGCTGATGCCATTGGTTTTCTTGTGCAGGTCTATATCGTGTCTCTTCGACATGCTGACTCAACGGGCATCCTTTCCGCATCTACCACTGAGAGGGACGGCCTCATAGTCCAGGTCCAGGAGCTCGAAAATGAGCTTAGCGCAACCAAGGTCCAATTGTCAAAAGCCCGGACTAAGTACACCAAGTCGGACTCGAGGAATGAGCAGCTGAAAGCTAAGATCAAGGTGCTGAAGGGCAAGGTTAAATGTTTGGAGCGCGAGCTCAAGGAGGCCAAGATCGCTGCATCCGGGTCGCATGAGATGGTTGTTCGACAGGGGACTGAAGTTGAGGCCCTTAGGACTGAACTACAGTCGGCTCAGGAGAAAGTTGCTTCCTTGGAGGCGGAGAAGGCTGTAATCGAGCGCAAGTCTATAGACCGGGCTCTTTACAATGTGTGGAAGCAGGATCCCGACTTCGACTTCTCCTCTTTTGGCGAGCAAGCTGTTGCCCGAGCGGCCTGGTGGAGTGCCCACTATAGGAGGCCTTGAACTAGTTTCGCTCCCCTTTTTTTTTTGTTTTGTAACGTCATTACTAGCGCTACTTTTCTGTTAGTGACCCTTGTATTGTCTTGAGAACTCCTTTCTTTTTTATGTATGAATACATGTGATGTTGTTGTTTATTTCTTGTTCTACTACATTTGAGGCCCTTTTATGCCTGTATGACGCGGTTTGGTTGGTTCCCTACTTTTATTTGTCAGGCTGGAGGTCCTTTGGATCCCATGTGAGAGGGTTCACTGGGACCTCTTTTGGTGCCTCTTGGCGGTTTTTGTAAGGATATTTTGACCCCTTGGGTCTTAGCTATCCTTTTGGGTTTTTCTTGCGCGCGCTTATTATTTCTTTGCGAGAGGCGTCCCTCTCGTCCTTTTGCATAGTACTATTTCGGCAAGGGTCTCTTTTGGGACCCTTTTTGGCTGGGCGGCTTGGTGGCCGCTCCAGACTTATTAGTGTTGTCACTATATATATATTTTTCTTTCGTAAGGCCTTTTGGCCTCCTTGATGTTCACGAGGGTAGCTAATCCTTGTAAACTCAGGGGAGGCCTTGCAAGGTCTTTTTACTACTTTCTATGTTTAGGAACTTCATCTAGGGCCCCGATATAAGGGATCCTTCTAGGAACTCCCATTGAACGGTCCTTTTTAGGGCTACGGTCCTTCTCGGGTCCTCCTGATGCATAGGGGGTCGCTTTTGGGCTACTCCTAATCGAGGGCCCTTTTCAAGATCCCTTATCAGAGGGTCTTTTTTAGGAGCCTCTTTTTTAGGAGGGCGAGGGGTCCTTTTCAAGACCCTCCGTTAGAGGGTCCTTTTCAGGCCTCCCTTGCTAGCTGCGTTATCGCCCCCTGTCCTGCCCCCCAAGTGTTTGGTGAAACTTATTTCGGCGGACACTTTGACTGATGCCCTGGTATTGAAGAAAAAATAACACACGAAGAGGCTAACAGTCTTACTTATAATACGTGGTTTCATTCATTATATTCGTAACATAATGGTTTCATACACGTAGTTGCAACGGTACATAGGTGATTTTCACATAAAACGAAATAAAATGGCTCACGCCTACTTAGGAGGTTATCTAGGTAACCTCTTTGATTTCTTCCTACCATATCAAGGCAGCGTGCCACACTTGTGCTTTTATCCGTGGGCACTGGCGTCTTACTGGTAGTACTTCCTCAGGTGTTCCGCGTTCCATGCCCGGGGTACGATGGTGTCGTCCATGCGCGCCAGCTTGTAAGTGTTTGGGGGGATGCACTGAGCGACTTGGTAGGGTCCCTCCCAATTTGCCCCCAGCACTCCTGCACTCGGGTCTCGTGTGTTTGGGAGCACCCTCCTCAGCACTAGGTCGCCGACTCTGAAAGTTCTCTCTCGGACCCTCGAATTGTAGTACCTTGCGGCGCGTTGCTGGTATACTGCCACCCTCATCTGGGCTTTTTCTCTCTTTTCCTCCAGGAGGTCTAAGCTTTCGGTCAGGGCTGTGTGGTTGGCTTCGTCTTCATACGCCTGCACCCTGTGGGATATGACTCTCATTTCGACTGGGAGCATAGCCTCGCATCCATAGGCCAAGGAGAATGGGGACTCCCCAGTCGTCGTGCGTGGGGTGGTTCTGTAAGCCCACAGCACATTTGGTAGCTCATCTGCCCAGGCTCCTTTCATCTTCTCTAGCTTTGTCTTTAGGTTCTTCTTTAGGACCCTGTTGATGGCCTCCACTTGCCCATTGGCCTGGGGGTGTACCACTGCGGAGAAGCTCCTCCTTATACCTCTTTTCTTACAATATTCATCGAAGGCTCCTCCTTCAAATTGGGTACCATTGTCGGAAATAATTTTGTAGGGTACCCCATACCGGCACACAATGAATTTGTTGACAAAAGAGGTGATGTGCTTAGCGGTTATTTTCACAAGGGGTTCCGCTTCTACCCACTTGGTGAAATAATCTACTGCCACCACCGCGTACTTTGCTCCACCTCTACCTGTAGGAAGAGCGCCGATCAGGTCTATCCCCCAGATGGCGAAGGGCCAGGGGCTGGGCATGCTGGTCAGTTCGCTTGGGGGCCTTCGAGGGTAATTGGAGTGCCTCTGGCACTTGTCACATTTCGTGGAAAAGTCCTGCGCGTCTTTCTCCATGGAAGGCCAGTAGTATCCTTGTCTTACGGCCTTCCTAGCCGTGGAGGGTCCACTTTCGTGGTTGTCGCACTCTCCCTCATGGATTTCTTGTAACACCTTCAACGCCTCCTCTCCTTCTACACACCGCAGAAGAGGCATGGAGAATCCTCTTTTGTAAAGGACCCCATCTACCAAGGCGTACCTCGCGGCCTTGTACACCAACCTCCGAGATTCGTTTTTATCCGCAGGCAAGACTCCTTCCTCCAGGTACTTCTTGATTGGCTCGGTCCATGGTTTCTTTGGGACGCTGATCATGTGCACATCTACGTCTCCGATGCTGGGCTTTGGCAAGTACTCCACGGGTATTGATTCCAAGACGTCACCATCCTTGGTGGATGCCAGCTTTGCAAGTGCATCGGCATGGGTGTTCTTTTCTCTGGGGATTTGCTCTATAGTATATGCCACCATTCGCCCCAGGTAGCCCTTCACCTTCTCTAAATATGCTGCCATCTTGGGCCCCCTTGCCTGGTACTCCCCCTTTATTTGGCATACCACCAATTGCGAGTCACTGAAAATATGGAGGCGCGTCACTTTCAATTCCTGGGCTAGGCGCAGGCCAGCTAAGAGCGCCTCGTATTCTGCCTCATTATTGGAGGCCTCGAACCCAAACCGGATTGCGTAGTACATTCTGTGTCCCTCGGGCCCAGTCATCATGATGCCCGCTCCTGATCCTCCTTCGTTTGACGCCCCATCAACATGCAAACTCCACTCCTCTACATTTTCCAGTTCATCCTCCACAACAGGCTGCGCCCCTCCTTCACTCTGTCCTTCTTTCGGCTGATGGGTGAATTCTACTATGAAATCTGCCAGCACCTGCCCATTGATGGAGGCCCTTGGGGTGTAGACAATATCGAACTGACTTAGCTCAATCGACCATTTCATTAGCCTCCCTGAGGTCTCTGGCTTATGTAAGACTTGTCTCAAAGGACTATCCGTTAAGACATCAATCGTATGCGCATGGAAGTAAGGCTTCAACTTCCTCGACGCCACTACTAGCGCATAGGCCAGTTTTTCGATCTCTGGATACCGGCTCTCTGCGTCCACCAGACGCTTGCTGATATAGTATACGGGCTGTTGTTGCTTCTTCTCTCCCTTAACTAAGGCTGCGCTGATGGCATGCTCCGACACCGCCAAGTATAGGTACAGCTTCTCGCCCTTCTCTGGCTTTGCTAACAGGGGCGGCTTCCCCAGGTGCTCTTTCAACTTGACAAAGGCTTCCCCACATCTTTCATCCCAAGCGAACTTTTTGCTCCCTTTGAGGATGTCAAAGAATGGGAGGCACTTGTCGGTGGACCTTGAGATGAACCTGTTAAGGGCCGCCACCCTTCCTGTTAGGCATTGTACCTCCTTCTTATTCTTCGGCGGGCTCATTTCTATGAGCGCCTTTATCTTGTCGGGGTTGGCCTCGATTCCTCTGGAGTTGACCATGAAGCCCAAGAATTTTCCCGAGGATACCCCGAAGGTGCATTTGGCTGGGTTCAGCTTCATCCGATATTTCCTGAGCGTGTCAAACATCTCACCAAGGTCTTTGTTGAGTTCTGCAGCTACTTTGGTCTTCACCAGCATGTCATCCACATACACTTCCATATTCCTCCCTATCTGATTTGCGAACATTTTATTCACCAGCCTTTGATAGGTGGCTCCCGCGTTTTTGAGCCCGAAGGGCATCACCTTATAACAGTAGAGCCCTTTGTCTGTAATGAATGACGTGTGTTCCTCATCTGCAGGGTTCATTGGGATTTGGTTGTATCCCGAGTAGGCGTCCATAAAACTTAGTAACTCATGCCCCGTTGTTGCGTCTACTAACTGATCTATCCTGGGGAGTGGGAAGCTGTCCTTAGGACAAGCTTTATTCAAATTCGTGAAATCGACGCAAGTCCTCCACTTCCCGTTTGGCTTCGGCACGAGTACTGGGTTTGATACCCACACAGGATAGAAAGACTCACGGATGAACCCGTTGGCCTTCAATTTGTCAACCTCTTCCTTTAACGCTGCGTACCTTGTTGGATCGAGCGCCCGCCTCTTCTGCCTGACGGGCCTTGCTCCTGGGGAGATGTTCAGGTGGTGGCACATTACGCTGGGGTCTATGCCCACCATGTCCTCATGACTCCATGCAAACACGTCCAGATTATCCTTCAAAAATCTTATCAATTCTTCCTTCACGCCACCTTGTAGGCTTCTCCCTATCTTCAATTTCCTTAAAGGCTCCTCCGTCACCGTAGCCTCTTCTACTTCTTCTACCGGTTCTGCTCTTGCCTCATCCACGACCCGAGGGTCCAGCTCCTGCGGACCCCCTGTGGGCATGCTTATCGCCTCGTGTACCACCATGGCCATCGGCTCACGTGGCTTTGCAGGCGTGCGGAGTGAGGTGTTGTAACACTCCCTTGCTTCCTTCTGTTCTCCTTTCATACTCGCGATCCCTCCTGGGGTCGGGAACTTGACAACTAAGTGATATATTGAAGTTATGGCTTTCAATTCTCTCAGGGAGGGCCTCCCTAATACCGCGTTGAAAGCTGATGCGCAATCTACCACAACAAAGTTAGACATAATTGTGGTTTGGCGGGGCTGCTCCCCCATGGTAAGTGTCAACTCAATCATTCCAAGGGGTTGCACTGAATCCCCTGTGAATCCGTATAGTGACAACTGGCAAGGCTTTAGGTGACGAATGCCCAGTCCCATTTTTTCCAAAGCCGGGCGAAATAGGATGTCCACTGAGCTCCCGTTGTCCACTAGGACTCGATGCACACGCATATTTGCCAACTGAACTGTCAGCACCAGCGGATCATTGTGGGGGAAGTGTACCCCCCGTGCATCTTCCTCAGTGAACGTTATTGAGTCGTTTTCCCCCTTGAAACTCTTCGGGGGTCGCTGTTCTAAACTCATGACACAGGGGGGCGGACTTCGTCGAGCCTCCCTTGCATATTTATCTCGTCCCTTCCGAGAATCTCCTCCAAATCCTGGGCCTCCAAAAATGGTACGGACCTCCCCTTGTATTTCTGGGGCTCGCTCCTGTGCCTGGGGTGCCCTGGGCTCGTTTTCTGGCCTTTGCCTTTCTTTCTTGACATAACGGCCTAGGTGCCCCCGGCGGATGAGCTCCTCAATTTCCTCTTTCAAGTGGATGCACTCTGCCGTGGTGTGTCCAATGTCTTTGTGGTATTGGCAGTATTTACTGGGGTCCCTCTTGGACCGATCCTTTCTCATTGGTGGGGGCTTCTTGAAGGGCACTCGATCTTCGTTGGTGACGTAAATATGCTCCCTGGTGTCAGTGAGGTTCGTATAGTAAGTATAGGTCGCTGGCCTATGATCACCCCCTCGTTTGGTTTTCCTCTGCTGGTCATCTCTCGACCCCTCATACGTCCTCTTCTTCTTAGCTATGTTCGGCCCGTCGTTAATTGGGGGCTTTGCGTGGGACTCCTCCTTTCCGGCCTTCAGGTTTGCGTGGCCATCCTCCACACGGATGTACTTCTGTGCTCTTTCATAGAAGTCGTCCAAGTCGGTGACTTCCCTCTTCAGCATGTTGTCCCACAACTTGCTCCCTGGGAGTACCCCAGCAGTAATGGCCATTTTTAACTCCCGGCGCGTCAGGCTCCCCACTTTCGCGGCCTCCATATTGAACCGGTGAATGTAGCTTTTTAGGCTCTCCTTTTCCCCTTGCTTCACGTTGGCTAAGCTGGTGCCTGGCATCGTGTAGTCCCGCACGGCATGGTGCTGCTGGAGGAACTCGTCAGAGAACTGCTGCCAGGACCTGATGGACCCCGGCCTTAGCCTTTTGAACCATTTGTAGGCAGGTCCTTTCAGAGTAACAGCGAAGCAATGGCACCTGGCACCACTTCCAATCCCCCTCAATTTCATGAGATCGTTAAACGCATCCAAGTGGTACTTTGGATCCGTGCTCCCTTCGTAAGGGGTCATGTTGGGCTCCTTAAAATTGGCAGGGAGCCGGATTGCCTGAATTTCTCGCACGAAGGGTGACTCGTGGTCGAATTCTTCCTCAAAGGCCTGGCCACCCGACGCGGTGACAATCTTGCTCCGCAAGCTCCGCATCTCTGTGTCTAAGTCTTGCCTCCTTTTGCTGAGGGAGTCTCTTAGAGTGGACGGGCTAAGACCTGCCTTTCCCTTGCCTTCTTGAGGCGCCTCAGGGGGTGTGGTCCCTTTGCCTGCCCTTTTTCTGTTGATCTCCTCCCGCAAGTCTGGGGGCGTTCTCTTGGAGGTGACCTTATCCTCGCGTCGAGGGGCAGCAGTGGTTCTCGGCGTTGGCTTTTGGGCCTGCTTAGGCGGTTCGGGGTGATCACGTTGCTTCGTGCGGGGGGTGTTGCTAGTTGAGTGTCGGGTTCTTCCATCATCTACTGGCACAGTGGTCTCCACCCCCCCCCCCCCCCCCCTTGCCCTTCTCCTTTCCCTTGGGCAAGGTTATGCTGGATTTACCCTGCAGTAGGCCGTTGAGGACCTCTTGCATGTTCTCCAAGGTAGTTTCTAACCTTTGGTTTTTACGGTGGAGCTCACGTATCTCCTCTTCGTAAAATCGGGACTTCGAACTCGAGCTCACGGAGTGGACCCGGGGGTGTTTGTCCGGCCTATGGGTAGAAGGGCCCGGGTCTTGCCGGCCGGAGTTCGGTGCCCGCGGTGGTTTCGGAGGAGGGAACTCATCAGCGTGCACTGGTGGTGCTCTGGGAGGACTCCCCCCGGGTGGAGCAGCCGGTGATGAGGCCACCCTGTCTCCTCCTTGAACCTCAGGGTCTTTCGGGGGCTCCACGTCCCTGGGTGGAGGAGCGTCCTTCATGGAGGCCTTCAGCTGGACTCCGTTTAAGTGAACTTCGACCTCCTGCGTCTCCCTTAGTCGCTTCGAGCGTCTCGGCATCTTTTTCTTGTCGGAAATAATGGTGGAACAGTAGCTTAAAACTAACGTTCCCACAGACGGCGTCAAACTGTTGACGGTAAGAACTCGTCAACGAAGTTAAGTTGGAAAAATTATCAAATTAAAATCGCTAATTGGAAAGCTATGAAAACTTGAACAATAACTCAAGAACAATGGTATAACAACAATGAAGAATTCAGTATCTCATTCACACTAATGCCCCTGCTACAGTAAAATTTCCAACCCCCCTACAGGTGGCCTTGGAATTCAATTTATAGTAGGCTCTAACGGCCTTAGGTACATAGTGGTCCAGGGGACCAAACGGTACAAACGTACTGTACTAGGGGAGTGGTTTCAGAGGTTGTGGCTGTACATCCCGTACAGGAGCAGGTGTCAGGGGGATGTCTCCACTACTTGTCTGTACTCCTTCTTGAGGCGTGGTAGCAGGCGTGGTGGCGCAGGGGGTAGTGGTGTCGGCTCTGACCCATGGCCGTAGACGTACGGACCACGATCCTCGCTGGCACTGGCATCCGTATCTAGTACCCGGTCGTACAAATATGTCTCATTCGACTCGTTCTGGATCTACTAAGCATAGGGACTTTGAGGTTGTGAAAAAGGGGATCTTTGGTGTCCGTATTGGCCGTGGCGTTGAATAGGGGTCTTGGGCCCATGCGCATCAAGTCACGGTGTGTCGGCCTCCTGAGAAGATGGTGGGCTGGTGGACCTTCCGGGGCGCGCGCGCGTGGGACCTTGCGCGGCCTTGCGCATGGGGTGCCATTGGCAGCCTCACAGCCTCCCTCGGCCCCGCGCATGGGCATGGTAGGAGTGGCCCAAGGGCCTCGCTGAATAGGGCGCCTCGCCCTATGATGGCCTCGCTGAACAAGGCACCTTGGCCCTATGGTGGCCTCGCTAAATAAGGCACCTCGCCCCTATGGTCTCGCGGATCAGGGGGGCCTCGCCACTTGGTGGCCTCGCGGAAGGCGACTCGGTGAGCTCGCGGTCTCGCGGATCAGGGGGGGGGGGAGTACGCCCAGGTGACTACCTTGCATTTCCCCTTGATGAGATTATGAGCATCAACACTTTTATATATAAATCTCAAAAGTTTTCTTTTCTTATATCCCTCCACTAATGTAAAATATATATATATTATTTAGAATCACTAGGACTTTATTAGGCTTATAATATGGCTAGGCAAAATGATGAGATAAAAGAAAAACATTTGGCTTGTGTTCGGCTCAAATTGGTGAACTATGGAATATTATATGTAATGGTATAAATAGAAAGTCTCAAACACTCCAAAGATAACCTAAATCATTTCCTAAATAATGTCTTTTCTAGGATTTCGTCTCAAGAGATAATCAAGAAAATTATAGGATTTTTCAATTTTTTTTATTTTTTATTTTTAGATATTTAAAGAATTTAATGTTTATATAAACTTTGTCCAAATATCACAATAATTCAAATAGAATAGAAAAATGTCATATAATGAAAGAAAGAAAAAATCTATAATTAAACAAAACTAACTCAAAAATTAAAAACAAAGCTTAAGATTTATTTATATTTTTCTAAGAACTAAGAACAATTTCAATCATAATTCTTATCATCGGAAAATGAAAATCACCAATATTTTTTTTCAAACAAAACAAAGATTTTTTTTTAACATTTTACAACAAATGAAAAACATGCATAACACACAAAGAAAAATACATAAACACAAAGAAAAACACATACACACTAACATTTTACAACAAATGAAAAACATGCATAAACACAAAGAAAAACACATAAACACAAAGAAAGACACATACACACTACCCCCAAATTTAAATGAAACATTGTCCTCAATGTTTAATAAAATAGAAAAGATTAAGAACTACTCCTTTTGATGTATGATTCTTTGATTTGACTCATTTTTTTTCTTCTCTTCTTTTCTTTTTGGGCAAGAAGTTTCCTTCAAGCTTTTTGGAATTTGAAAAACATGAAACATAACACACAACAACAAATGAAATACAAAATAAAATATGAAATGGAACATGAAAATATGGGTTGCCTCCCATAAAGCGCTTTAGTTTATAGTCTTTAGCTTGACTATAATTTATTTTTTTTCTTTTAACCTACACCCAATCGATGGTGTAGAATTTTATTTTTAGGGTGAGTTATGACTTTGATGCAAATGTCATAAATAATAATTGATAACATCACACCTTCAAGAAAATTATAAATATGCAATTTTAATGGAATATCAATAAAATAAGAAAATTGCATATCTATATTAGACTCCTTTTTATTTTGAGTAAATATACAAATTTTTTTAATTATGGGCTCTTAAAATATAATTATATATTTTTCATTTTCCTCATGAGCCTCGAAAATTATTTCATTCAACTATTTTGTTTCATTAGGGGGTTGAATGGATATTACAAGTTCTTCAACTACTTTATTCTCTTTTTCACTTTGAATTTGACTATTTGGATTGGGAATGGGTTGGTTAGGATGAACTTGTTTTTTCGACTCTATAATAGTTGAATGTTGCCCTATTATTGTCTCAATTTTTTAGATTGACTGAGACTGGACTTGTAAGATTTGGTAGGTTGACTGCATGAACTGTTGTAGGGTATCCTTTAAAGATGGGCTCATTTCTTGTTGAATGGGATATAATAGGTCAGATTGGGCATGACTTTGATTATGCTTGTTGAATTCATGCCCTTCATTCATTGCAGACTAGGTATGACTCCATGAAAAATTTGGATTATGGGCAGGGGTAAACGGGATATAAAAGGATTCATGCATATCATACATATCATTAGTTTCTCCATAATTTAAATTTGAGTGCTCATAATAGTTGTACTCAGAATTCCAACTATAATTAAAATGATCAATTTCCAGAGACTTTTTTTTTTTAAAAAAAAAGTATTTTATTTTCACAATTACACAATAATATGATAAGAGACAGAAAAATAAGGTAAAATTAAATAATACTATAAAAAATTAGGCAAGAGTAGGGAGGCATAGCATGCCATCAACCATAACAAAAATAAGGTAAAAATTAGGAGGCACAAATGACATCAACTAAAACATAAGATAAAAGACTAGAAGGCAAAATTTCCATCAACTAGTCAATTGCAAAAAAAAAAAAAATTACAACAAAATTAGGAGGCACAAGTGTCGTCAACTATAAGAATTAAAAAGATAGATAGATAGGAAGCACAAGTGCCGTCAACTAAAAACAACAATAAATATAAATATATAAGTAAGTTTTTTTTATGGGTGGTAGAACCGTCCCAAATTTTCTTTTTATCTTTTTTTTTAGTGTTTTTATATAAATATATATTTTTTATATTTTTTATATATAGTTTTTTTAAGGCACAAAAATTAAATAACTAGTAGAAGAATTCACTAACCTTGATATAAATTTCGTTTCCTTTCTTGCAACTCCCAAGCAACAACGCCAAAAATTTGATGGACCCAAAATGGGTATGTTTTAAAAATTTATAACTCGCAAGTGCACGAATCGTAAATGAAGTACATTGTTCGTGTAAGCACGAGATCGAACCCAAATGAGTTGTCCAAAATAAAAAAGAAAACTATTTTAAACCAAAATTAATAAATTCTAACCTAGTTCAAAAGATTGAAGAGATTTTTGTATAATGAAAATAAAATGAAAGATAATGATGAAGAAATTGAAGACAATATATAAAAATAAATTAATAGTAGAAATCAAGATGGTAAAAGAAGATTATTAAGGTATTAGAATCCACAAAATATAAGTTCAATAATATTTATAAGTACATTGATTCCCAAGTTTCATTAATAGTAGAAATTAATCAACTATCACTTATTCAAATTAGATATTCTATTTAAGCACAAATTATCATGAAATTGTAGGATTTATCTTCACTTTTAAAATTATAATTTCAAATTATTTAATGAAAATTAATCTAAGGAAATAACAAATAAATCAATGAATATTATTTATAAGGCAAAACATAATATTTTTGTTCTAAGCATTTGATGTGCACAATTTAATGGCACACCTTAATAAAAGAATATTACGATTTTGCACTAATGATGAACAAAGTGTAAATATGTTCTAACAATAAAAAATAAAAGATATTTAAGATGAAAGAAAATATTTGAAGAAGAAAATCCATAAACTTTATTGCACAACATGGGAAATCAACACACAACATAAATTCTATCTAGTTACATATTGTTTTATCATCACCTTAATAATCTTAAAAATATTAGAAACTCATAACTAGAATAGAAATTACATACCAAAAATTACAAACATAAATAGGAAAATTTGGAGGAGGAACCCCCAAAATTTTCCTCTACAAACTCATAGAAAAATGACCAAAAAGAAGAAAAAGATGAAGAGAATGGAGTGGTCTTCCAAGTGTAGAAATTTTGTAGTGTAACCCCTCAAATTAAGCACATCAAATCCCTTATTTATAGCCAAAAAAGTGCTTAAAATAATAAATTTAAATTAATTAAATTGATTAAATTAAATTTGAAATTAAGAATCATATGACATATAGGGGTAAATTTTCGGTGTAGTGATGATTTTGGGGTAAAATGTGTAGAAAAGTTTGGGTAAAAAAAGGGATTAATTCATAAATATGATTTTTTAGCCATTAATATGCAAAAATATGGTAATTAAACTTTTATTAGTTTGTATGGACAAATTTAATTAAAAAAAATCAGATTTTGGGAAAAAAAAATGGTATAATAATGATTTTTTTACAAAAATATGGCATAATAATAATTTTTTTACAAAAATATGGGGAAAAAAATCCCATAAAAGGGAATACAAGTTTTAAAAAGCCATAAAATAATACTTGTAAAAAAAAGCCATATTTTTTAAAACTTTATTAAAAAACCCATATAAAATGTAATTTATGACATTTTTGAACAAAGGGACAAGGGGACATTGTTGGGCTCAAGAAAATTGGCTTGGTGGCTGGTGGCATGGGTTGGCATGGTAACGGGGCCGAAAAGCTGCTGGGTAGGGGAGTGTTGGAGGCTTGGGCCGAAGGGTGCTGGCGGGCCCAAAGGTGGCTGGGGTGGCATGGCTGGGCAGAATGTTGCTGGGAGGTGCTGGGAAAGTTGGGCCGTGGGCTGAGGAGCAACAAGGGCAAGCCCAGGCATGGGAAGCAGTAAGGGCTGGCATTGGGCCGTGGGCTGGTGGAGACGGGCCCAATCCGCGGTGGGCCAAGGGGCGCATGGGCCTGGGCAGAAGGCAGGTGCTGTTGAGCCTTTTTTAGTTTTGCCATTTTTTTCTTCTTTCTTTTCCTTACTTTTTCAAAGCCCAAAAAATTACAACATACTCCCTACAAAATAAACATAAATTAAATCATAATCAAATATTTTCAATTATAAAATAAATTATATTAATTCATTGAAAATATTAATTAAAACTTAATTTAATTTATAATTAAAGATCAACAAAAGTGCATTTTTTTACTTCTAACTAAAGTTAATAATTCAATTAATTAAACTACAAAATTTTACAATAATATAACTATAAAAATACAAAAAAAATCTATAAAATTAAAATAAACCTAAAAAAATCAAAATTACTTAAAAACTCAAGAACTAAGCAAAAATTAACATATAAAATATGGTAAAATAACACTATTTTGTAGAGTTATCACAAGTATAAGCTAGTCCGTAGGGTAAGCTGGTAACGAATAAATCGAAAGACTTGTATAATACAATTTGCATAATATTATTCAATCAGAATTAAGATTGAATTTACCTATGGTGAACGTTGTGATATGATCAGATTAGATAATAATGATACTTACTTATCTTGTCAATAATCAATATCAGTCCAGTCCAATGTAACAAAATACATTCGATCTTATCTACTTGGTCAATACCTTGGATAAGACATAACACCCCGAATGTGTATGTAGATCATATCATAGATTACCATATCAGTGAAAATCCAATGCACTGACTTAATCTTAGGACTCATTATTTTGAACATATAATTACAATTATAATCCACTGTGACCTAGTCACTATAATTGTAATTATTTATATGTTTTGAATTTTATAAATGTTTGTATTATTCAAATAATCATGTAATAAAACAAGCAAGAAACATAGTTGTCAAACTAAATAATTTATACTTCTTTTATTGACAATATAAAATCGTGTTACATGCCCGACATGGTTTTATAAGGGTATAAAACTCAACAAACTCCCACTTTCCCTTTTAAAACAAATGGGACATGTTTCTCAGACCATCAATTCTACATGTTTCACAATTATGCTCTTTGCTTATATATTTGTAAAGGGATATGAAAGATTGCCTCACAATGCTACTTCATCACCTTCACATCACACCTTCATCACACATCTCTAATAATGTGGTACTTTCTCTCTATATGCTTTGGTCTTTTGTGGCTTCGAGGTTATTGTGAATTTGATATTGCCGCATTATTGTAACTATTTAAAATGGGTGGTTTATCCATTTTTGAACTAACACTGAAATCCATATAGAACTTCCTCAGCCTGACTATTTCCTTAGCCGCTATAGACGCAACTATGTACTTAGCCTCCAAGGTGGAATCTAAAATGGAAGATAGCCTAACGCTTCTCCAAATCACAGCTACTTAGATGGAAAACAACCTATCACTTCTCCAAATCATAGCTCCACCCCCAAAGAGTAAACACATTTATCAAAAATAGACTTCTTGTCATGAACATCAGTCTAAAATATGAATATGTGTAGCCTAACAGGTTCAAAGATCCACATGAATAGACTAACATATAGTCTCTAGTTCATCTAAGATACTGATCGCTATCTATTGTTCATGTCCAAGGTTTCACTGGCACTTGCTCAACACTCCCGCTGCATAGCAGATCTCCAGTCACAACATACAACATAGCATGCAGTAGAATTCTAATTGCAAATGCATAAGGAATTTATTTCATCTTTTCTTTCTCTTGAGGAGTCTGTGAAGACTGCTGCTTAGAAAATAAATTCCATATCAAGACGCTAAACATCCTTTCTCAGAATTTGTTATAGATTAATGCCCAAGCACCTCACCTAAGTAGGTCGCTTGAGTTAGAGCCAGAATTCAGTTCTTTCTATCCCTGATGATCTGGATACCAAGAACACGACTTGTTACAACGAAATCTGGAATTTTGTTTCCCGCCAGTTTCTTTATGTCTGATAATTTTTTGACATTGTTTCCAATGAGTACTATATCATCTACATAAAGGATTAAGAACTCCACAATGTTTTTTCTTTCTTATGTTCGTTAAACACAAGGCTCAACTACATTTTGTTCAAAACCACAGGTCTTAATGTTTCCATTAATCCTTAAGTTCTAGGAGCGTGAAGCTTGTTGAAGTCCATAGATTGGCCTACTAAACTTGCCGACTATCCTGTCTAGCTACTTTAAATCCTTATGATTGATCCATGTTAATAGTCTCATCAAGATATCCATTAAAAATGCCTTTTTGATGTCCATTTTCCTTATCTCTTAATCAAGAGTTATGGCTATTGATAAGAGTATACTAAATGAATTTTAACATGTCTACTAGAGAAAAAGTTTTCTCTAAGTCAACTTTCTCTCTCTGTAATGAGTCGAGCCTTAAATGTCTCAAACTTTCTATCAGCTCCTCTCTTCTTCTTATAGATCCACTTGCACCTCATGGGCCTAAAGTCCAATGGCACATCTACAAGATCTAAAACAAATTTAGAGGACTTAGACTCGATTTCCTTGTACACTGCTTCGATCCAAAAATCTCGTTCAGACCTACCCATTATCTATTTAAAGGACAACAAATCATTGCTACTTGTGTCCCCAACCAGCTTGTGGGTTTCACCGTCTCACAGGTACCAGGTTCGGAGAAACCCTCCCACTACGACGAGACATTGTAACTTTTTGACTTGGATTAGTGGTTTCTAAATCTACTTTGTTTTCATTGACTTGCGTCGGTGAGGATGGAACAATACTTTATCATTTTCTTCTAATACTATTGTGTTACAAGTATTGAAATTCATTATGTAGTCGTTATCCAGAAAAGTAGCGTTTGTAGAGCCAAACACTTTCTTGTTTACTGGACTATAAAATAGACCACCCTAAGTACATTAAGGACAACAACACAAACAAGCAAACCTCAGTTCGTTGTTCTAGCTTTCCTGCATTTTTTCTTAGGAAATGACAATCACCCCAAAATTCCATAATGAAGTAAACTAGGTTCGCAACCATTCCATAATTCTAGTTGTTGACTGCCTTTTCTGCTATCAACCGTAAGAAGAAAAATTAAAGAAATAAGTGAATCGAACTCAAGGATTTTTATGTGGTTCAGGTTATAAAAGAACCCTAGTCCATGAGTCTCTGGTATTAAGAGGATTGGAAGCTTGTGATGGCAAGCTTCAATGGTGTATTCTCAGGCAACGTTTAGATTACTCTGAGTACAAAGTATTTTCTCTCTAAAAAATCGAACATTTTACAATGAGACTCCAGACCCTATTTATAGAGACTGGGGTCATTAATACTAATCATAAGTAATTAATACACATTCTTCCCATTATTCGGGGATTAACACCACTTCAATGCATGCTACATTGAATAGAGACCACAACCCAAGCGAGATTTGTGAGGCCCACTCTAGAAAGACACCCACTTTATAGGGAACATGCCCCAGGTACTGTCAGGGCCTGCTGTAAGTACCTCCATGTCAGACGGCGTAGTGGGTGTGCGAATTTGCAAGTCTTACACTTGACAAATCTATTCATGGATCGTTCAAAAAGGTTGTCAAACGATCGTCTGGCTCTGAAAACCCGCATTTGCTGACATGTGTCGCCTTATCTTAGGTTCAAGAACAAAATCCTTGGACCTATGAGACGATTGGGAGACAAGAGCCCTCGCCTTAATTGTCTAAGTAGATGAACCTCCGTCTCTAAGGTCAGACCTCGGAGAGTAACCTATCAAGGCACCCATGGTCCTGTTTGAGGCAAGGTCTGACCTAGGAGGACCCTCGCTCCAACTAGAGTCCTCGGGCAGTAACATGTTCTGATGACGTTTATGAACATCCAAGCTAGCCACTGGGGCTCACCACGTGTCAGAGGTGAAAATACGAACAACATTCCCCCCCCCCCCCCCTAAGTCTCTACTCGTCCTTGGGAAGTGGAGACTTAATTAAGGGTGATCTGAAAAAGTGGAGGGAAAAATGTTTGGGCTTTCCTCTGACGTCACTCTGAAAAGAAAGCCCATGTGTCAATTCCAATTTCTGGGCCCATCAGTCTGTGCATTTAATTAGGGGTTAACTCCAGGATCCCAAACGTCCACTTTGCACCCGAGGCGTCTTTTCCCAAAAAAAAGCAATGATTGCGATCCGTGCCTTTTGAACATTGACCATTGGATCACTCTCATGATCCCACCAAGGCAAGCGATTCGACGATCGTGGGGAAGTTGCTTCCCTCATAAGGTTTACTAGGTATAAAAGCTCAGGAAAACCATATTTATCCTCACACTATAACCATACTAAAATAAAAAATCTTCTCAAAACACTCTCTTCTCTCTTGCCTGTCCCTCACCTTCAATCACTTTTTTCTAGGAGCTCTGGATGACTGGCGTGAATTTTCGTATTTTTGGGTAGACTGTAAGTGATATTTCAAGGTTAGGACTCACCTCAGCACCTACCTTCGTCCCACCTTTATTTTTTCGTGTGTGCTTGAGGTTTTTTCAATATATGTTTAGGAATACCAATGGTATGTGATTTTAGAGTCTATTTCTAGTTTTCACAAGTCATTTTAGGCACATTTTGATGTTAGGGATGTTCAAAATGACCCTCAAAAGTCTTTATGTCAACTTTTCATTTCTGAGCTTGTGATAGGAATCTGGGAAATTCTCAAATTCTAATAGGTTCATCCCCTCCAGCTTATCCTTAGGCATTGGGGATACCTCGCATTTCCAAAACCTTTCTTTTCTTATCGAGCAGTATCCCTAGAGGCATTTGTGTTTTGGCCATATTTCCTTCGGTTAGAATACTGACTGCTTCATTTTTTGTCTTAGATGTCGAGGAACTCCAAAAATTAAACGAACAAGAGTTTTATGTCTTCGACCAGGAGATCTCCAATATGGCCCGAGCACAAGATGCCTCCGAAGGCAATATAAGGATAGGAACCCAAAAGCCACCTGGGGAGTCATTCGTCCCAAAAACCAAGTGGCGATGAGGACCAAAATGCCAGAAGATAGGGGCCTAACCGTGGAGGAGGTTAACAGGGCCCCTTTTCCACACCCTACCCAAAGGTACGAGGGAGACGCGTTCGAAGCAGAGGATTACCGCACTCTGCTTCGACACCTCGATGCCATCGAGGTGATCACGAGATATTACTCGATCAGAGACTAGTACCTCATCTGTAATGCCCCGAATTCTCCGATGTAGTTTAATGACGAGATTAGTAGGCCGAGAGGGCCATAACTGTTTAATTATGCCATTAAATGATAATATGCATGTTTATATGAATTATATTATAATATGATGTTATATGCATGCATGTGGGTCCACATTTCAATATTATGATATTGTGGTAATTTGGCCCGTTAAGGGTACATTTGTATATTTGGGTGCATATTGTGATTTATGAATGAGAATCTATTATTATGGAGATATATTCGCGCTATTCGGCATGATAGGGTCCCATATAGTGGATTGGTGGTTTTTTCATAACGTGGTCAATTATTGGGTAATAGGAATGTTATTTGATGATAAATTAAGAATATTTGAGATCAGGATGAAATTCTGTAGGTTTTGACTATAATGTCCCCGGGGGTGTTTTTAAGGTCCAGAGCACTAGGTTTTATTTGAGGGTACTTAAGCTTGAAGTAGCTTGTCAGATAGAACATACGTTAGAAAAAGCTCTCGTTCTCTTCCCGTAGTTCATTTTCACTGTTCGAAGCCTTTTCAAAGATACTCGAGTTCTAGGAGTCGGAATCAAACGAGGATCGAGGCATAGCTATCATAGGAAAGATTAGAAGCTTCTTGACCAAAGGATTTGATGAGAAACAACCTAATCGAAGGTAATCTAAGTTTAAAGTTTTGAGTTTTTAGAGTTTCTAAGCTTTGAATTGGACTTTGCGAATCGTTGTGTTTTTGGTTTGTTTGAACCTTGGGTTTTGATAGTTTTGCACCATTGGGAAGCTTGGGAACTTTGATTTTATGATTGGGGAATGTTTAGGTATGATTTTGGAGGCTTTGGGAAGTTGAAAACGTGTTTGGGAGTGGCTCTGGGTTGGGGGTCGCGACCCTGTTCTTAGGAGTCGTGGCCCTAGCTTGAAGAAGCGGGTGGCCAAGTTTGCTCTTGCTGGGCACCGCGGCCCTTGATGTAGGGCGCCATGGCCCTTGCTTCAGTGGTGGCTGGGGGCTCCGGCCCAAGGTGCTAGTGCCGCAGCTCTTGAGCAGGGTTGAGCTCGTTTGAGTGTTTTGGCCCCGGGAACATGGTTTTAGGCCTCGGGATCATTCCTACTACTTGGATTAGTTTGGATTGATGTCCTGGAGGCTAGATTTTGGTTTGGGAACCTATGTTGATCATTTTTATTGATGGTATCCTATATTTGGTTATGACTAGGTGACCGCTAAAGGTCTAAAGGTTGATCGCTCTCAAGGGTCATTCTTTTAATCATTCTAGCTCGAATCTGAGGTAAGAAAACTGCACCCTGTGTATATATGACATGCATATTTGTTATTGAGGCATGTTGATTGATAAATGTGGACATGGATTGCATATTAAATGCTAGTGAATGTTGTTTATCTGTATATGGCACTGACTAGTCAGGGACACTGACCTAAGAGTCAGAAACGGCATAAGCGTCCTGAACGCAGGGCCGAGTGAAGATTAGATCTAATCGATATCAGTGTTGAATGGCTCTAAGGAATTAACACTGGACCGACCCTAAGGTCGATGAAATTATAAGCACTTGGCTAGTCTAAGACTAGTTACTGAGAGCCAGGGCCATAGGCCTAGGTGACCGTTTGTCACATGGCTAGGGAACGACGTTCCAGGGTTATGACTCTATGGTCATGAAGAGGGTTATGTTGGTGACCAGTCACCATGCACCTATCCTGGTTAAGTTAATGAAAGGTTCATTTACCTGTTAAGCCCCGGTGACCCTATCGTCACAAGGCTGAAGGGAGCTGTCCCCATCTTAGTGACTTTTGCGACTGCCACCTATCTGTTTTGGACTAATAGTCCTGAATGATTATTATGATCATTTTTGACATTATATCATGCTATATTGTGTTTTCTTGCTAGGCCTTGGCTCATGGGTGCTATGTGGTGCAGGTAAAGGGAAAGAAAAGTTCACCCAGCCTTGAGTGGAGAGCTTAGGTGGTGATGTGTACATATGCGGCCGCTTGACCACCACGACCAAGGAGTTCTCAGAGGAACTAGGGGATTTACCCTATTTTTGCCGCTTAGGTCGGCGGGGTTGTAAATTTGAAACAGTAGTGACCATTTTGTACTGTAAACAACTTGTAAATGTTTTGAATAGCTCATGAGCAGTTTATATACTTAATGAAATATATCCTTTCCTTTTGATTGGTTTTCCACCTCAGCCTGTTAATCACACTTAGAGCACGTTTTTAACCAAATGACTCGGGTAGCGAGTCAAATTTCTGGTTCACCGTTCACCATAACTGTTATGGGGTAACCAGGGCGTTACATCATCCATCTCTATTGGGAGTCTGAGAGGGTGCATCATAGTATCAACGGCCTGGGCGCCTGGAGCCAAGCCCACTTGATGGCAGGGGCTACCTTACCCGGCAAACAGTACTTCGTGAACTTCTTGAAGTTTGTGGGGATAGCCCTTTTCTAGCTTTCCCCCAATGACTAGAGAGTGCTCACAAGGATATATATTCTGTACTGGAGGCAAAAATGGCACGAGCCTTCGCCGGTGGAGATCCTTTACTTCTACAGCTTCTGCATCACTCTTTGGAAGAAAGGCTCCTAGTGAGACGGTTATTATGCCCTGACAAAGTATGCGACTTCTTCGCTTGACTATAAGGCTTTTCACCATAACAAGAATAACTCTCGGGACTACAATGACGCCTTCTTCATGGACGGCTTCCCAACCCGTAGCAACCTGACCATGATTTTTAACTTCGCCCGAGTTGGTGAGTATTTTCCAGAATGTGTTATACTTTACCTTATTATGACTTTTTTGTGTTCGATAATCAATTAATTCCTTTTGAATAGGTCCTTTCCGTCTAACCCACTATGTCCAGCTCTTCGAGGATCATCTCTAGGCGATGAAGGCTCTCCCTGACCGAGATTTGGACCGTAGCGTCCTGGTAACAGGAGAAAATCTCATTAGGTTGGGGCTTCTAAGCGTAGAACAAAGAATAAAAAACCTGGAGCTGACAAAGTACTGCCAGTCCCAAAAGTCTCGGGAGTTGGTGTGCCATCACATCAGTTACATAGACAGGCTAGCCAAGAGGGCATTACAGAAATGGCTAGCAAAGGAGAGGATCGCGAGCTCAAGGAAGAGCTTCAGGTAGGGATGGAAGCTTCCCACCATGACTCAGGTAAATCACCTCACGTTCTAACTTATGCTTCTTGAGTAGGTGATAGGATAAGTCCGGAGCACGCTTGGGCTTCTACAGCCATCCTCCATTGTGGTCAAATTTCACATCGAGGAGTGCAGCCCAGAAAATGTAATGGAATTAGCTATGGGGATGAACCTCATTGTAAGCTATCTTTCCTTATTTGGTGAAAATTTTATTTTTATTGTGACCAAGGGTATATCTCTAACTTGTTTTGTTCTTTTGTAGTCTGCCCTGGCCCAGTACCGCATCATAGCCTGTGCTAGGGCTAGTAATGATGAGCTCCAGGCCGAACTAAACATTGCAAACACCACCCTAACAGCTGCACAAGAAGGGGAGCATGCCGCCAAAGTTTCCTTGGCGGCTGCTCAGAAGAATGAGCATGATGCTAGGGCTGCTCTCGCCTCGTCCCAAGAAAGTGAGCAGGCAGCAAAGTCTGCATTGTCTGCTCTTCAAGCTCAAACTGCACAACTTCAGGCCGAGGTTGATGAATCTAAAGCAAAGCTGCTAGAGGCCGAGGCCACATCCAAAGAAGAAAAGGAAGCGTCCTCATCGACCATGGAGGAGATGATGTACCATTGCTGGGCCTTCAACTCGGATGGGAACTTCTCTTTCATGGATCCCGGGCTGTGGGATCCGTACCTTGTAAAATTCAAGGCTCGATCCTTGCAAGAATTGTTAGTGACTGGGGAGGCTTCCGGACCAGTGGAGGGAGATGGCGAAGAGGTCACCTCGGTGGGGCTAGTTGATGGAGCTCAATAACTTCTCTTTTGTATTTGCTTCTCATTTGTAATTGTTTAACAATTTTTTTATTATTATTAAACAATTGCCTTCGGGCTCAGCTCGAGGTTTTTTCTCTTCTGGATAATATGCTTTCTCCATTTCAATGTATATCTAACTTTTGTTCCATTTATCTTTCCTTTATTGTCTCTCATGTTTATGAATCCTTAAACTTACGCATTCAAGATTTTAGGAATCAATTTTTAGATCATGATAGATTTTATCGAGCTTGGTTATATCCAAGTTTTGGGTGTTGATTTGTATCATACCTGTTTAAAAGTCAGGCCTTGAACGTGGTTATATCCATATTTTTTTTAATGATTTAAACTTAGTTCATGCAAGGTATATTAATAACTCGAGCTTTAACAAGCCCTTTATATTAAACAATTTTCCCAACTTTCCAAGTTTTTGACCTAGTTACGTCCAGGGTTTTAAATGATTAAACTTAGTTCGTGCTAGGTTTATTGAAAACTCGAGCTCATAAGAATCTTCGAATAATCAATATATCTAAGCTTCTAAGTTTAGGACCTGGTTATATCCAGGGTTTTAAATGATTTATTGAAAACTCAAGCTCTTAAAAAACCATTGAGAAATCATTTCTCCAAGATCTAAGTTTGTTAATCTTATCAAGGAAGCTTAATTTTGCCAAACTCGGGTTATATGCCCCCCAAGTAACCAGAATGTAGAAACTTTCTTGGTTTCTTTTACAAACATTAGAACTAATACAATTTTAAAAAAAATGATTTAATAATCCTTCTATTATTTAATCAAATGGCTTTTATAAATAAGCCTTACATTGATGGTGGTACTACTGATAATATTTTTCAAATGTAAGGCGTTCCAAGTATGTGGGACTACTTCCCCATTCAGCCGAGATATCCTGAAAGTTCCTTCACGCAAAACTCCAATGACTTGATAAGGTCCCTCCTAGTTCGGTCCTAATACACCATCCTTGGGATCCTTATTTGCCAAAAAGACCATTCGAAGAACTAGGTTGCCTAGTCCAAATCTACGCTTCTTAACTTTAGAGTTAAAATAGCGAGTGATTTTTTTGTTGATAATGGGCGAGCTGCAACTGCGATTCTTCTTATTTTTCTTCAATCAAGTTGAGAGTTTTGTGAAGTAGTTCATCATTCTATTCCTGCCTGAATGTCCTTTTCTTGTGGGTGGCTATCTTGGCTTCGAATGGAAGCACGACCTCACTTCCAAAAGTTATGGAAAAAGGAGTATGTCCCGTGGAGGTTCTATGAGAAGTTCGGTAGGCCCAAAGTACTTGTGGGAGCAGTTCGGGCCATAACCCTTTGGCTTCATCTAACCTTGTCTTCAAGCTCGCCTTAAGGGTTTTGTTGACAGCCTCGACCTACCCATTTTCTTGCGGATATGCTATTGAGGAGAAACTCTTAGTGATGCCATACCTTTCACAGATGTTAGTGAAGAGATCATTGTTGAATTGTGTACCATTATCTGACATGATCATTTTAGGAAGCCCAAACTGACATATAATACTCTTCACCACAAATTCTAGGACCCTTTTTGAAGTGATGGTTGCCAGAGGTTCGATTTCTACCCACTTCATGAAATAGTCGATCGCCACCACCGCGTTTTTTAGCAGTCTTTTTCTCAAACTAACACAACACTGACTGCATTTTCTGTCACTGCCAAATAAAGGAATAGAGGTTCTCCAGACATAGGCTTAGATAAAACTGGGGGCTCGGTCAGGTTCGTTTTTAGGTCAAGGAATGCCTACTCGCACTCCCCAGTCCATTCAAATTTTTTGTTTCGCCTGAGCAAGTTGTAGAATGGCAGGCACTTGTCAGTGGATTTTGAACTAAAATGATTCAAAGATGCAACCTTTTAAGTCAGGCTTTGAACTTCTTTACGTGACCTGGGCGAGGGAATTTCTTACAACGATCTGATTTTCTCGGAATTTGCTTCTATTCCCCTCGTTTTGACTATGAAACCCAGAAATTTTCCAGATGCCACTCCGAAGGTACACTTTTGAGGATTCAGCTTCATGTCATACCTCCTCAATATCCCAAAACATTCTACTAGATCAGAGACATGGTTATCAACAGTCTTTGATTTAACAAGCATATCATCGACATACACTTCCATACTTCTCCCGATCTGATTAGCAAACATCTTGTTGACCAAGCGTTGATATGTAGCTTCGACATTCTTTAGCCCGAAGGGCATAACTTTATAATAATATACATTATTTGGGGTCATGAAGCTAGTATGTTCCTGATCCGCAGGATTCATCGCGATTTGATTATATCTAGAATATGCATCCATCGTGACCTGCTGCAACATCTACCAACTAATCAATCCTTGGTAGTGGGAAACAATCTTTGGGACAAGCTTTGTTCAGATTGGACAAGTCGAAGCAGGTCCTCCATTTTCCATTTGTCTTTGGGACCAACACGGGATTGGCGACCCAGATCTGGTATTTTGCTTCACGGATAAACCCACACTTTAATAGTTGAGCTACTTCTTTCTTAAGAGCTTCAGCTGGGACTGTTCCCAAGCGTCTCCATTTTTTGGATTTTACAGGAACGTTCTTGTCCACATTTAAAGTGTGCATGATTACACTCGGGCTTATTCCCACCATATCTTCATGTGACCAGGCTGCAATTGGTAAAGAATTATGATTGTGATATCCTATACCATCATGGGAAAGCTAATGTAGTGGCTGATGCATTGAGTTAGAAGGGCCTAGGACAAGTGTTCAGTTCGAGACAGATATCTGATAAGTTAGCTGAGGAAATGAATATAGCAGGTTTAGAGTTGGTGGTTGGTCGATTAGCCAACATCACTCTTTAGTCTACACTCCTTGAGAGGATCATTGAGGCGCAGTGGAAGGATTCTCAGTTGGGAGGACACAGAGAGAGTGTCTTAGTCGGAGAGACTAAGGACTTTTCTATATCAAAGATGGGACTACTGAAGTACAAGGGTCAGATCTGTGTTCCGGTGGATTCTAATGTCCGGTGAGAGATCTTGGATGAATCTCATACCACTCCCTATTCTTTACTTCCAGGTACGATGAAGATGTACGAAGATTTGAGAGCCTTGTATTGGTGGTCAGGAATAAAGAGGGACGTGGTGGATTATGTAGCCAAGTGCTTAACTTGTCAGTAGGTAAAGGCTGAACATCAGAGGCCAGTAGGGTTATTGCAGCCTCTAGGGTTTCTAGAGTGGAAGTGGGAGGATATCACCATGGGCTTCGTGGCTGGTTTGCCGAAGACTGTGGATAGCATGATTCGGTGTGGGTGATTGTGGATAGGTATACCAAGTCTGCCCACTTTCTACCTGTCAGGAATACTTATACTGTTGAGCAGTATGCCGAGTTGTATGTGAGAGAAATTGTTTGACTTCATGGGGCTCCGAGGTCGATAGTATCTAACAGGGACCCCACCTTCACCTCCAAGTTTTGGGAGAGTCTGCAGAAGGCTATGGGCACGCAGTTACGATTTCGTATCGTTTATCATCCTCAGACGGACGGACAGTCTGAGAGGACAATTCAGATACGGGAAGATATGTTACGAGCCTGTGTGCTATATTTTGGGGGATCTTGGAGTAAGTATCTCCCTTTGATTGAGTTTTTGTACAACAACAGTTATCAGGCGACGATCCGAGTGGCTCCGTACGAGTTGTTATATGGGAGGAAGTGTAGATCACCTATCCATTAGGATGAGGTGGGTGAAAGGAGATATTTGGGTCCTGAGATGGTTCAAAGGACCAATGAGGTGATTGAAAAGAGTAAAGCTCAGATGCTTGCCTCCCAGAGTTGCCAGAAGAGTTACTCGGAATTGAAACGCAGGTGCGTAGAGTTTCAAGTTAATGACCATGTGTTCCTTAGGGTTTCACCCTTGAGAGGAGTGAAACGGTTTGGTATTCGGGGCAAGCTGAGCCCTAGGTTTTTTGGCCCCTTTGAGGTTTTGGAACGAGTTGGAGAGGTAGCTTACAGGTTGGTGATGCCTCCAGCTCTATCAGGGGTTCATGATGTTTTCCACGTGTCCATGCTCCGGAGGTATGTATCAGATTCGACGCATGTAATGAGTAATGAGAACTTGGAGCTAGACTAGGATTTATCATATGAGGAGAAGCCGGTTCAGATTCTCGACTGGAAGGATAAAGTTTTGCGGAATAAGACCATCGCCTTGATGAAAGTGCTGTGGAGGAACATCAAGGTTAAGGAGGCGACGTGGGAACTTGAATCAGATATACGAGAGCGGTATCCTGAGTTATTCAGGTAATTTCGAGGACAAAATTTCTATAAGGAGGGGATAGTTGTAGCGTCCCAAATTTGCTAATAAGGCTTAGGGCACTGATTAGCGTGCCTGGAGGGAAATAAGTGGTTTATTATGTTAATATGTGAATTTGATGAGTATGTGATTAGAACTGCATGTTTAGGTGAATTAAATATGCATGTGGGCCCCATTTGGTTGTTAGGGGCATGTTTGTAATTTTAGCCCGTTGAGGGCATAAATGTAATATTTATGAATATTGTGATATTTACCACGTGTGAGTGGCTATATACTTGTGTTGCACGATTCGAGACAGTCCTAGAGAGCAGTTTGGCTAGAAAGTCACAACGGGGTCGAATACCAGACTCGGGGCGAGTCAAGGGGTATTCCGAGCATTGGACGTTTTATGGGGTTATCGGATTATGAAAATAAATATATGGAGATATATTTAAAGTTAGAACATTTAGGAGGGATTATCGGGGAAATTTACCATTTTTCCCTCGGGGACGTTTTTGGTACCCCGAGCCTTGGAGGTAACTTAAGTAACTTAGGATAAGTAAGAACAAACATAAGGAAGCTTTCAGAAACTTAGTGAATCGACCCTCTCCCTATCTTTGTGTATCTATCTCTTTAGAAGCTTGAGGACTTTGATGTATTAGAGAATTTTGGGCTTACTTATCAAGGGAATTGAAGCTGGCTGTGATTGAGGATTATCTCAAGGGCAAAGCTATCAGTTGAGGTAAGGATCCTAACACTTAATATATGGGTTTATGCTAAGTTTTGTTGATGTTTCAAGGTTATGCATGTGAGCTAGGTGGTGGATCACTCTTGAGTGTCTAAATGAGGTTTGGGGTTAGTTCTTGTTAGGTTTTGTTGCTGAGACTATAGTAGAACTTCTGTGGTGATTGAATTGGATTGTTAGATTGATTTTGGGGTAAATTGGCTTGATTTTGGTTGTGAAAATGGTAGATTTTTCTGGTTTCGAAGGGTCGGGCCGCGGCATTGTTCTTGCTGAGCTGCGGCCCTCTAGAACACTTGGGAGGCCAGGAAGAAGGGCGGGTTGCGGCACACCATAGACTGGCCGCGGTGCGCATAGGCTGAAATGGGGAGGCTGGCTTCTGGTTGAGGCGGGCCGCGGCATGGGACCTTGGGGCCACGGGCCTTAGTGGGTATTTAGACCCCAAGAATGTTTTAGGCTTGGGACAGATTTTATCACCCGGATTGATATAATTCAAGGTCCCTGCGACTGGAATTGTAATCCAAAGTTATCTAGTGGAATAGAACTTGATAGGTGGATGTTGTTGATGCGTTGTGACTAGGTTTTCAGTGAGGCTCGGACTAGGGGACTGTGCTTGGGATATCGGTACTTGAAAAGCTCGGGACACAGGTAAGAAAACTATTGTACCCGTAGAGCAGGGCGTGGCCCTATAGTTTGTATTGCAGGGCAAGACCCTATGTGATTATGATGCAGGGCGTAGCCCTATTGTGTATGCTTGTATTCATTTAAGTGTTTGTTAAGTTTATGCTATGTGTTGCATATCTGTAAATGTACGGCAAGGGCTGGGAACAGCGAAGGCTGAAAACGGCTAGGCCAGCTACGACAAAGGGCCTGGAACGACGTCAAGCACGTTGAGTGAAAGGCCGAGCACGACAAGGGGCTGGGAGCGGCGTTAAGTACGCGGAGTGTGAGTAGCCAGGGTGAGACCCCTATTGGATACCTGGGATATCCACACAGTGTAGACCGCGAACCCAGAGCCTAGTAAAGCGCCTGGGATGACATGGTTGTTATATGTTTAGCTTGTTGGCGGCTTTATTATATGCTGAATGATAGTTATGCAATTGTTGATTGCATGTGTGGAGTTTTCTTGCTGGGCTTCAACTCATGGGTGCTCTATGGCGCAGGTAAGGGCAAGGGAAAGGTCGATCAACCATGAGTACAGAGAGCGTGAAGCGGCGTGTACATGTTCGGTTTGCCTGGCTGCCACGGCCAGGGGTATTTTTGGGAGATGATTTGTATTAAATCTAATTTTGTCTTTCAGTCAACTTTAATCATATTTTTGAGTTGTAAATATTTATAAACAGTATTTTGGGATCCCAAATGTATAACGCTTTATAATTTTAATGAATGATTACTGTGGATGCTCAATATTCCATGCTTGTAAGAGGTCGAAGGCACATGCTAAGGTCCCATAAAGGCCTAAATACATGTCTGAGCCGCCGGACGCTCGGGACACCGTCATCTTGCAACTGCTTACACTCGACGCCTATGTGTCTCGCGAGACCCCAGCCTTGCACCACCCCTCGGTGTGCACCAGCGAGGCGGCTCACGAGGCCCCATCCTTGCACCTGACGCGCACCGTCTCTAGGTGCATGTGCGTCTCGCGAGGCCCCTCGCGCGCCACGGCCACGTGCCCCTAGCGAGGCCCCTCGCGCGCGCGCCACGACCACGTGCCCCCAATGATGCCCCTCGCGCGCGCGCCACGGCCACATGCCCCCAGCGAGGCCCCTCGCGTGCCACGGCCACATGCCCCCAACGAGGCCCCTCGTGAGCCACAGTCGCATATGCCCCCAACGAGGCCCCTCGCGCGCCACAGCCGCATATGCCCCAGCAAGGCCCCTCGCGCGCGCGCCACGGCCACATGCCCCCAGCGAGGCCCCTCGCGTGCCACGGCCATATGCCCCCAGTGAGGCCCCTCGCACGCCACAGCCGCATATGCCCTAGCGAGGTCCCTCGCGTGCGCGCCACGGCTACATGCCCCCAGCGAGGCCCCTCTCGCACAGGAGTATCAGACATAGGAGCGTCTCACGAGCCCGACACCATGCCCTCGCCTTGCCCGCGCACCCGCCGTGCCAAGGGCTCGCGAAACCAGTGCCTCGCCCATGCATAAGCTACATCAGGGGCTCACAAGAGACACCCCCACCGTCTGAAGCCCAAGTATGATTCAGAAAGGTCATGCTAGCATAATCTTGTACGGGGTACGGCTTTTAAGACCCCGTACGTCTGGCCATAGCACTCATGTTAGACAAATAGTTGGAGCACTAGGAGAGAGGACATGGCTTACATGCTCCCAACTAGATGTCAGAGTCGACACCACTACCACCTGCACCACTCCTCTGACATCCGTACGGTTGAGTAGTGGGGACATCCTCATGGTACCTGGCAATGTACTAGAGCCAGCACCACTACCTCTGAAACCACTCTTCTGATAGTGTACCTGTGTACGAATTGGTCCCCTGGACAACCATGTATCCAGGGCCATTAGAGCCTACTATAAAATGAACCCTGATTCCAAATGGCAGGAGGTTGGAAAATTTACTATAGCAAGTGCACCATAGTGAATACAAACTGATTTGACCATTGTTCTTCTGCAATTGTTCTTGGAGTTTATACTGAGATTTCCAAAGCTTTTCTTTTGATAATCTTTACTTTGCACTTTTTCTAACTTAACTTAGTTGACGAGTTCTCATCGTCAACAGTTTGGCGCTGTCTGTGGGAATCTAAGTACCAAGCTACTGTTCTACCATTACTTCCGGCAAGGAGAAATGCCGAGCAATTCAAAGCGACTCAGGAAACCACGAGAGGTGGAGGTCCACCTTAACGGAGTCCAGCTGAAGGCCTCCATGAAGGACCCTCCTCCACCCAAAGATGTGGAGCCCCCAAGGGACCCTAAAGTTCACGAGGGTGATAGAGAGGTCACGTCACTAGCCGTCCCGCCCGGAGAGAGTCTTCCAAGGGCACCGTCGGGAAATGCCAATGAGTTTCCGCCTCCTAAACCACCACAAGTACCGAACTTCGGCCGGCAGGACCCGGGCCCCTCAACGCATAGACATGATAAGCATCCTCGGGTCCATTCCGTGAGCTCGATTTCTAAATTTCGATTCTATGAAGAAGAAATACGTGAGCTGCACCGTAAGAACCAAAGGTTGGAGACTACCCTGGAGAATATGCAAGAGGTGCTGAATAGCCTATTGCAAGGTAAGTCAAGCGTGACCTTGCCCAAGAGAAAAGAGAAAGGTCACGAGGGGGCAGAGACCACCGTTGCAGTAAACGATGGGAGGACTCGACACTCCACCAGTAACACCCTCCGAACGAAGCAACGCGAACATCCTGAGCCACAGAAGCAGGCCCAGAAACCAGAGTCGAAGACCAACACAGCCCATCGCAACGAGGACGAGGTCACCTCTAAGAGAGCACCCTCAGATTTACGGGAGGAGCTCAACAAAAAAAGGGTGGGTAAAAAGACCACGCCCCCTATGGCACCTCGAGAGGGCAAAGGAAATGGGGATCTTAACCCGTCCGCTTTAAGGGACTCCCTAAGCAAGAGGAGACAAGACATGGACACAGAAATGAGGAGCCTGCGAAGCAAGATCGTCACCGCCTCTGGAGGTCAAGTTGCTGAGGTAGAGTTCGACCATGAGTCACCCTTTGTTAGGGAGATCCAAGCCATCCAGCTCCCTACCAATTTTAAGGAGCCCCATATGACCCCCTACGAAGGAAGCACAGATCCAAAATGCCATCTAGATACATCTAACAACCTGATGAAGCTGAGGGGAATTGGCAGCGGAGCCAGATGCCACTGCTTTGCTGTCACCTTAAGAGGACCTGCGTACAAATGGTTCAAAAGACTTAGACCGGGGTCCATCAGATCTTGGCAACAGCTTTCTGATGAATTCCTCCAGCAGCACCACGCCGTGCGAGACTACATGATGCCAGGCACCAGCCTCGCAAATGTGAAGCAAGGAGAAAACGAGAGTCTGAAGAGCTATATTCACAGGTTCAATATGGAGGCAGCTAAAGTAGGGAGCCTGACCCGCCGAGAGCTGAAAATGGCCATCACAGCTGGAGTACGCCCAGGGAGCAAGTTATGGGATAACATGCTCAAGAGGGAGGTCACAAACTTGGATGATTTCTACGAGCAGGCACAAAAATACATTCGCGTGGAGGATGGTCATGAGAACCTCAAGGCCAGAAAAGTTCCGTCGCCCCCGAAACCTTCAGCCCGAGAGAACCCAAGCGGTGCAACGAAGAAGGGAGTTTATGAGGGAACGAGAGATGATCAACCCCGGAAGCATCAACGCTCTAAGGAGCGCCTACAGGGCCCCTACACCTTTTACACTGACCTCACCCATGCGAGAGAGCATATTTTAATTACGAACGAAAACGAGTCCCTTTCAAAAGGCCCCCGCCAAAGAAGAAAGACCGGTCTAAAAGAGACCCCAGCAGGTATTGCCAGTATCACAAGGATGTCAGCCACACCACCGCGGAATGCAACCATTAGAAGGTGGAAATTGAGGAGCTCATTCGCAGGGGACATTTTGGTAGATATGTGCGCAAGGAGAACCAGAGGCAAGAAGAAGGAGCGTCCTCACCGCGGGCGCGAGAGGTGGCCCCAGAAGTACAGGGAGAGGTCAGGACCATATTTGGAGGACCTGGATTCGGAGGTGATTCAAGGAAGGGACGAGACAAATATGCAAAGGAGGCTAGACAAAGTCCACCACCGTGCGTCTTAAGTTTGGAGCAACGCCCCCGAAGAGTTTCAAGGGTGAAATGACATAATAACTTTCACTGAAGGAGACGCGCAGGGGGTGCATTTCCCTCATAATGACCCCCTGGTGCTAACTGTCCAGCTTGCGAACATGAGAGTACATCAAGTCCTGGTGGATAATGGAAGCTCTGTGGACATCCTGCATTGCCCCGCTTTGGAGAAGATGGGATTGAGCATCCGCCACCTGAAACCCTGCAATTCCTCCCTTTACGAGTTCACAGGGGACTCGATACAGCCCCTAGGTGCGATTGAATTAGCCCTCACCATGGGGGAACAACC
Source organism: Humulus lupulus (assembly GCF_963169125.1). NCBI lineage: Eukaryota > Viridiplantae > Streptophyta > Magnoliopsida > Rosales > Cannabaceae > Humulus > Humulus lupulus. Next base: position 174,867,925 of record NC_084800.1, on the reverse strand, counting down.
CAAGAAAATCACCATAATGGCAAAATTTGTCGTGGTGGATTGCGCCTCAGCCTTCAACGCGGTATTGGGGAGACCCTCTCTGAGAGAATTGAAGGCGATAACTTTTGTGTATCACCTAGCTATGAAATTCCCAACCCCTGGGGGAGTAGCATGCATGAAAGGGGAGCAGGATGAAGCGAGGGAATGCTATAACATGTCCCTCCGCATAGCCACAAAACCATCGGTGTCGATGGAAATGGTTGTGTATGATGGCGCAACCCACACGAGTTGGACCCACGAGTTACGAAACACCTCGAGAAATGCTACCAGTGGGGCTTCGGCCCCTGGTGCAAAGAGGACCTATGTTTAGTTTGTTCCTTGTTATGTTAGCATAGTAAGTAAGAACAAAAGAGGCTACCTAGGTAACCTCCCAGTTAGATGTAACCCTTCTTTAAATATGCCATTGTAAACCACATGCTATGAATGAAATTGTTTGCAACTTCACGTGTTATTTTTCTTCTCTATGCGAGCATCGGCCAAAGTGCCTGCCGAAATAAATTTCACCAAACACTTGGGGGGCAGGACAGGAGGTAAAGACATACAGCAAGCAAAAAAGGACCCTCTAATAGGAGGATCCTAAAAAAGGACCCTCTATCAGGAGGAACCTAAAAAGGAGGATCCTAAAAAGGACCCTCTAACAAGAGGATCCTAAAAAGGACCCCTTGCAACAGAAGGATCCTAAAAAAGACCCCGTGCACTAGGATCCTAAAAAGGGCCCTCTATCAGGAGGATCCTAAAAGGGACCCCTTGCACCGGAACCTTAAACAAAATTTTTTAAAAGAGGAATGCAATTCGCGGTGAACCCTTATAAACAGGGAGAGGACCTTACATCTCTTGGGATCACAAGGATTAGCTACCCTTGTGAACATCAAGGAGGCCAAAAGGTCTTGCAAAAAAAAAAAAAAAACACAACAACACACTTCCAAATAAAGGCAGATGCTCCCACAAGAGGAAAGACCTTAGAGAGAGCACCCACCAATAAGCCTAGAGCGGCCACCAAGCCGTCTAGCCAAAAAGGGTCCTAAAAGAGACCCTTGCAAAAATAGTACTATGAATAACGACGAGAAAGACGCTTCTCGCAAAAAATAATAAGCGCACGCAAGAATATATAAAAGGATAGCTAGAACCCAAAGGGTCAAAATACCCTTATAGAAGTAATCAAGAGGAACCAAAAAAGGTCCCAGTGAACCCTTTCACATGGGCTCCAAAGGACCTCTAGCCTGGTAAATAAAAAAGGGGAACCTACCAAAACCCCATCATACAGGCTCAAAAGGGCCTCAAATGCACTAGAATAAGAGATAAGTAACCACACATGTATATATACATTAAAAAAGGGAGTCTTGAGGACATGACAAGATTTACAAAAGAAAAATAGTAATGATAATGATATTACAAAGGCTCAAAAAAGAGCATACACCCATAGCGGGCTAGCTGACAAAAGTTATGAAATAACAACTTCAGGGCTTCCTGTCACGGGCGCTCCACACGGCCCCTCGAGCAACGGCGTGCTCACTGAAAGAAGAAAAATCAAAATTGGGATCCTGCCTCCACACGCTGTAAAGGGCGTGGTCTATGGACCTGTACTCTATGGCAGTCTTCTTCGCCTCCAAGGAAGCATTTCTCTCCTGCAACGAGGCGACATCGACCCTAGCAGCCTGGAGTTCGGCCCTGGTAGCCTCAACTTCGGCCTCTAAATAAGTAACCCTCTCCTGTGACACTATTGCAATAGCCTTGGTTGCCTGGAGTTCGCTCTTCAGGCTGGTAACTTGGCCTTGCAGTTTCGATGCTTTGGCAACCACCTTCAGCTTCCTTTTTGACGAGGCAGCAAGTTTGGTCTGAACCTTCTTTAGCTCAGTCTAGGTTTCCTCAAGCTCTTTCTCGAGCAACTGAACCCGGTCCGTGAGACAGTCCCTCTCAGTACTAGACGCGGAGAGGTTGCGAGACGAGTCGGCAAACCGCAGAGCCATGGTATGGGCTTGCACAAGAAAGTTAACAAAAAAAAATGCATGTACATCTATACATAGTAGGGCCGACGTGAGGTGCAAGAACTCACCCAAGCCATGGTGCGCCTTAGGGTTTCCCCAAGGTCTGACAAAGCAACATTCCCAAGACCGTTCCAGTCAGATACGTGGAGGCTTGAGGCAAGTTGGACGTATCGCTGCCCGTAAGACGACGCCATCCGAGTCACCCAGGGCTCCCCATCCACACCAGGGGCACCTGGCTGGGTGAGGACAGACGACCCGCTCACCGAAACGGGAGGGGGCGCGGTGAAAGTGGAAAAGTGAGGCCCCGGTAGATCAGAGGGAGGTTCCGGAAGATCGGTAAAATAAGCTCCCGAAGGTCCAGGGTCGAGGGGAGCTTGAGTAAAAGCGTCATAGCCCTCAGGGTCGGGGTAGACAAAACACCCCGGAACAGCCTGCTGGTCTTGAGAATGAGAGGCTATGTCCGGATCATAAGAGGCACATGGAGGGCATCCCCCAGGAGATGAAGGCAGCTGGTGAGGTCCCCCGCGTTCAAGGGGGGCTTCCTCCGGCTCTTCCTCAGCCTCGTCATCGTCTAGGCAAGGCTCAGCCGATACCCCCTTCATCTTCTTGGACCCAGAGATGGTCCACAACAACCTGGGGTCTGAGACAGGGGATAGTTTATGGAGGTTCAGATTTTTCACGGTGAATAAGTACACCGTCTTTTTCATATCAGGGTCAGCGTTGAGGAACTTCCTCATATCTTTCGCTTCCGACCCGACGACTGTGGGTTTCGCAAATTGCTCTGCATAATACACGCCATGGTTGATATAAACGTAAGTCATGAAACAATAAGTTGCAAAAAAGTAAAAGAGAGAAAGTGATGCTTAGGGTACTTACTGGGAGTGGCTCGGAAGTCCTCGCGGACAGAGAGGGGGCCTTGCACGAAGAAAAAGTCATGCTTCCAGGACCCCGAGTTGGACACCAAGCCCTCTATCAAAGAGGTCTCGCTGTTGGATTTTTGTAAATAATAGAAGCCCCTTGACTTGGGAGTGGGCATGAGGTTGTAGAGGAAATGCACCTCTAGCGCCGTAGGGGCGCACTTCACTAGTTTCATAAATGCAACGAAAAGGCAGCTCAAAGTCAGCCAGCCATTGGGTGCCAGCTGAAATGGTGCCAAGTCAAAGTAGTTGAGGACCGCAACAAAGAACGGATGTAACGGGATGGGCAAGGTTCAAAATGGAAGGTACCTCTAACCAGACCCAACCGTTGCAGTACCTGAAAGGAAAGAAAAAAATATTTTCTTTTGCTGCTACCGATTCCTTTCCTGTTATCCTGACATCCTGTATGATTGCAGGGTTGTTCAGTATTGAATGGTACCACCCGCTTTCATGATGTGCTCACTAAGGGCCACAAAACCGGTCTTGGGGCAGTTAGCTCGGCATGTCTCCAAAGGAGTGTATAAAGCGTACTCCGGGGGAACACGATAGTGATTCACAATTTCCCTCAGTTTGTTTTCGAACCCATGCAACACCAGTTCAGATGCTAGTAAAGGAACATCGTTCGGTTCATTGGAGGCTACCTGTCGTCGTTCCCTCGGCATATCTGCAAAACCAAAACAAAAAGGTGAGAAAGATGCGGAACACTTGACCCTCCATTTTTTCTTCCTAGCAAGAGTCTTCCATCGGGGGAGCGACTGCGGAAGCGCTAAGTTAGGGAAAATCGAGACTAAGGGCCGAGGAGAAGTGGAAGCGGCCCCATGACAGTTATCAGGCGAGGATGGGCTGGAGGGCTCAGGCGGAAGGTGTCCCTCCATAAACTCCAACTCCCTCTATAACTCTAAAACGGTCACCCTAAGGCTAGCTACATGGTCACTAAGGTCTGGGGGAAAAGGTGCTCCGTCTCCTCTCAACGCTGAGTCAATTTCGCTCTCCACCACCCAAATTTTACGCCTAAGTTCAGCCAGGTGCTCAAGATGATGGATACGGGCCTGCCTTAAGGAGTCATAGTCTTGGTAAGGATTTTCCTCATGGGACTCTGAGTCTGAGGACAGGTCAACAAACTCAACCCCCGGAGGTATGTCGGACGGACCGTCACTGGCCATGAGACCTCATCCCGAAAGCAAAAAGGGGTTCACATATAAATGAGGGGATGGCTACAAAACACAAAGGAATGGGCTTAAAACCTCTAGATGCATATGCCCTAAATAATTCACTACAGGGTATAAAAAAGAGGGGCATGCAAATGGGCAAACTCACTGCAAGCTCAGACCAAGGTACCTCATCCCGAGTAATGCTAATTTGGACCCAATGAACGTGAGGGAAAAAGAAAATATACCTCAAGCAGGTAAAATGGAGCGCTGTCGAGGTCAAAAGGAGGTCGAGGGCCAAAGGCACAAAATGGTAAAAAATACGCGTCTGCAAAAATAGACAAAAAGGATGTGTTAGCCTCCAAATAGACATACCAAAAAATTAGCTCATATGTATAAAAAAAGAAAAAAAATGAAATGAAAAGATAAAATGAAGGAAACTATGGCAAAAATGAGGATGAGGGGGATTGAACCCCTTACCTCTTGAAAGAGGAAGGATTCTCAAAACCACTAAGCCGATGAAGTAAGGTGAAAATAATAAGCCTTGCATGAGGGCCTATTTATAAGAATCAAGGAGAATAGTCACCAAGAGCACCTAAAGGTCCTCTCCTAGATTGGGGGGGCAAGTGTGGATGCTCAATATTTCATGCTTGTAAGAGGTCCAAGGCACATGCTAAGGTCCCATAAAGGCCTAAATACACGTCTGAGCCACCGGACGCTCGAGACACCGTCATCTTGCAACTGCCTACTCTCGGCGCCTGTGCGTCTAGCGAGACCCCAGCCTTGCACCACCCCTCGGCGCGTACCAGCGAGGCAGTTCGCGAGGCCCCAGCCTTGCACCTTTCGCGCACCGTCTCTAGGCACATGTGCGTCTCGCGAGGCCCATGCCCCCAGCGAGGCCCCTCGCACGCCACGGCCACGTACCCCCAGCGAGGCCCCTCGCTCGCGTGCCACGGCCACATGCCCCCAGCGAGGCCCCTCGCGTGCCACGGCCACATGCCCCAAGCGAGGCCCCTCGTGCACCACAGCTGCATATGCCCCAGCGAGGCCCTTCGTGCGCGCGCCATGGCCACATGCCCCCAGCGAGGCCCCTCGCGTGCCACGGCCACATGCCCCCAGCAAGGCCCCTCGCGCGCCACAACTACATACGCCCCAGCTAGGCCCCTCGCGCGCGCACCATGGCCACATGCCCCCAGCGAGGCCCCGCACGCGCCACGGCCACATGCCCCCAGCAAGGCCCCTCGCGCGTAGGAGTATCAGACGCAGAAGCGTCTCACCAGTCCGACACCACGCCCTCGCCTCACCCGTGCACCCACCGCGCCAAGGGCTCGAGAAGCCAGCGCCTTGCCCACGCACAAGCTGTATCAGGGGCTCACGAGAGACACCCCCACCGTTTGAAAGGGAAAGCCCAAGTATGATTCAGAAAGGTCATGCTAGCATAATCTTATACGGGGTATGACTTTTAAGACCCCGTACGCCTGGCCATAGCACTCATGTTAGACAAGTAGTTGGAGCACTAGGAGAGAGGACATGGCTTGCATGCTCCCAACCAGATGTCAGAGTCGACACCACTACCACCTGCACCACTCCTCTGACATCCGTACGGTCGAGTAGTGGGGACATCTTCATGGTGCCTTGGAATGTACTAGAGCTAGCACCACTACCTCTGAAACCACTCTCCTGACAGTGTACTTGTGTACGAATTGGTCCCCTGGACACCATGTATCCAGGGCCATTAGAGCCTACTATAAAATGAACCCTGATTCCACATGGCAGGAGGTTGGAAAATTTACTGTAGCAAGTGCACCATAGTGAATACAAACTAATTTGACCATTGTTCTTCTACAATTGTTCTTGGAGTTTATATTGAGATTTCCAAAGCTTTTCTTTTGATAATCTTTACTTTGCACTTTTTCTAACTTAACTTAGTTGACGAGTTCTCACCGTCAGTAGTTACATTTTCAAGTTATTTGACTTTTATTACAGTTTATCTACACTTTTAACCTAAAACCTCGATTAGCGAGTTAATCGCACGTTTATAACTCACTTAGTAACGGCTCTAAGCAAGTAGGGCGTTACACCGATGATCCGATCGCGGTGCTGGGGGTTTTCTGGAACATTTTGTCTCTGTGAACCTGTCCCAACCCCTCCTCGTGGATTGCCATGGGAATTCCTAGGGACTTGTGAATGAGGCACCGAATTTGGAGTTGCAGTTCTAACTGACTGACTGACATGCTGATGACCCCTACGAGGGCCACTGGGTTGAGGATTCTCGTGATCTCGCCCTGTAGGTATAGAACTTGGGGTGGCAGTTTTGAATGATCAACTTTGTTTGGATCGATTATTCCTGTGGGACTTGTGAGACCCACTTTTCCTCTTTCCGACATTGTAAGAGGGGGTAACCGAGCCAAAACTTGCTCAATCTGCCTGTTTTCCATAGCTAGATGGCTTCTCAATTGCATGTTTTCCATTTCGAAGGCAGTTTGGATTTGGATTTGGTGGCAATGACGTCGAACTCCCAGTGTCGCCGTGACTACTGATTACTTTCCCAGACGTTGTTGGATTTCAGGGCCAAGCTCGTTCGAAACAGTGGTATGATGGATCTCCTGCCCCCCATGTTGTTCTATCTCATTATCGTGCATTGAACAAGTGAGCACCATGATGAGATTCGACTGAGATTTTGATAAAGCACTAATTTTCCTCTCAATGAAAGCACCAAACTATTGACGAGGTTTTTCACCAACAGTGTGTTAAGATATAATAAGGTAGATTAGTGCTTAATAAACCGTAATGAAAAATAAATGATTTCACTCAAGAACACCGAACTTTTACGTGGTTCAGTGGTTAAAATCCACCTAGTCCACGAGTCTATATTATTGTTGTTTCTTTGTCTATTTTGGCAAAGTTTCGGTATTATAGAATAATTGTCCCTTTCCCTATCCAATATTCCTACAATTTATAAGGGAATTCCATGGACATGTTTGGGTAACTGCATGAGTCAATCATGCATTTACATAATTATTACATTTAATAAATATATTTCCCATTTATATTGGGATATGATTTGATCACAAAGTAAATATTCTCCTAATATTTGGGATATTAAATATGACAACTTGGTCATAAATAAACGTATAAAAGGACCCCGAGTCTCTGGGGATCCGCGGGTATGCAATATACTAGAATAACCACGAGCTGGATATCTCCTTCAAGCTCGTGCTTCGACAGCTATTTTAATATTCTGAGCTCGCGCTTCACAACCTTCGTATCTCTTGCTCGAGTTATACCCAGGACGCCTAATACCACGTGTGACCACATGAAACTTGAGCTGTCCACGTGGATAATAAGCAGATATCAGTCCCATGTTATTTCTCCTACCCGAGCTGAGTGAATGAACTCGGGCTGAAATTAGGGTACAACATATTCAAATACACAATTGATAACTCTACAAAATAGAGTTATTTTACCATCTTTTATATGCTAATTGTTTGTTAGTTCTTAAGTTTTAGTTAAATTATTAAGTTTTTAAGTAAATTTTGAATTTATTAGTCTTATCATAATTTTATATATTTTTGTGTGTTTTTATAGATATTTTATTATAATTTATTGTAGTTTAAATTATTTGAAATTAATATCGTTAAGTACGAAGTAAAAAGATGAAATTTTGAGCTTAAGTGTTAAAGTAAATTAAGTTTTAATTAGTATTTTCAAGGAACTTATGTTGTATATTTTATAATTGAAAATATTTAGTTTTAATTTAATTTATGTTTATTTTATAGGGAATACTTTTGTATTTTTGGGCTCTTGAAAAACAAGAGCAATGAAGGAAAAGAAAAAGACATAAAACTAAAAGAAATAAAGCAAAATATGATATTTTTGAGAAAGGAAAGCAATTGCCTCATGAAGCCTAGCTGCCTGCCCACCGAAGTCCCAAGCCCAAGCAAAGCTCCCCCTCCATCCTCGGCCCAGATCTTCCTCCTCAGCAAAGCTCCACAAGCCTTCCTCCAGCCAGGCCCGTCTGCTTCAGCTTCCCCTCTCCAACCGAAGCCCACGCCAGCACCCCTTCAGCCAGGCTCTTTTCCTTCACCTAGCCCAAGACACCTAGCCCAGTCGCCTGAACCACCTACCCAGCCACCCAACCAGCCACCAACAACCCTCTTGAGCCCACAATGTGTTTTTGTCCCCTAGGTCCAAAAATGCCAACTTTTTACCTATTTTTTCCACATATTTCACCACAAAAATCATCATTACACCCTATAATTTACCTCTACATGCCATATTTACTTTGTTTAATTAATTTGTTCAATTTAATTAATTTAAGTTGATTATTTTAATGCTCTAATTTTGGCTATAAATATGGAATTTCAAGACCATTTTGGGGTGCTTAATTTTTGGGGGTAACCTTCTTCTTTCTACCATTCTCTCTTCCATTTTGGTGTTTTTCAAGAGCATTTTCAAGTATGTATTTTGTTTATTTTGTAATTTCTATTCTAGTTATGTGCTTCTAATCTTTTCATAAGATTATTAAGATCATGATGAAGCAACTTGTAACTAAATAATATTTATGTTGTATGTTGATTTCTCTTGTAATGCAACAAAGTTTATGGATTTTTCTTCTTCATATATGTCTTTCATCTTTAATGTCTGTAGAGTCCCAAAATTTTACTTAGCTAGTTAGACAGTAGTAGTAGTTATAGTATGTTTATTACTGTGGATTTTGGGTTCAAGACGGGACTTAGTTGAACACTCGAAGCAACACTTATAGATTTTATAAGATTAACCTATAGTTTAAGAATATTAATTATAACATAAGGTTTTATTAATATAGCTGATTATAAAGATGTCATTTATTATACTATAAGGTTTAGATAGAATTAATAAGATCATGACCCTTGTCGTGTGCATGGTTATTTAAGGATTTGACTATAGTTTAAATAGAAAGAAAGTTATAGAAAATTTTAGAACCTTCCAAGACCATTAAGAGCATGACATTTGTCACAACCTTGTTTATTTGGGGATTTAAGCATTTTTAAGTGGATAATTCAAAAATAGAGATTTCTAGAAGCTCTAGACCCTTCCAGAACTTGCTGGAATCTCGTATTACTCAGTCAAACCTGATTAATCAATTCAATTATGCTGAAAAGGTGTAATTACGTGTTTAATATATTCACGTATGTCGATATATTACAGTTTAGGAGTCGATGTATCGCCACACGGGGAATACGAAAAACACGTCAACTTCGCACAAACGAATCGACGAGCACTCGGGACATAAGCCCAGGCAATATATCACCTATGATGGATGATATATCGGCGCTAGGGCCATATATTCAAACGTTTATGAAACCGAGCTTGTTTCATTCCTTAATCTCTTGACCAACTTCTGAACGTTTTGATCGAGTCTTCAGCACTTGCTGAATGAATATTCAAATGTTTTTCAATTAATATTCACTATTTTTATTCAAGCTAAAAGGAGATCTTTTCACTCCTTGAACTCTATAAATAGGACCTAGTACCCAGCCATTTCTCTCATTCTTCAAGCTGTGTTCAGAGCCTTCCAGCTGTTAATAGTTCTTTAGAGTGATAAACACTTGGGTTGGGGTTAAAGCTTTATCATTTTAAGCTTTATAAACACTTGGGAGGTAAGATAAATAGTGTGTTTCCAATATCAAGGTGTAGTTCGTTTCTAGTACATTCAAAGGTATTCCTAATCTTAAGTTCATTTTTGAATGTTTCTTTAGTTTCCTTTAGTTTTCTTTACTCAAATCCTAACTCGTTGTTTTCCATTCTTAGTTAGGTATATAAGTTCTTTGAACTTAAGGTTTCATTTCGGTAAGCTTCTTCTTGGTGGTTTAGTTATTTTCTCTATCATCTTTTTCTTTAAGAATACTCACATTCTTATTGTTGGTTTTAGGAGTGTTCCAAATCTCATCCTTATTCTCACATATCCCGATATTGGTAAGGAAAATAAGATAGAATTTTATATGTTTATATGATATGTTAGGCTTATGTTATGTTATGTTTACATTATGTATAGTATATAGACCTTGAGCATATGACTTGTCTAGCTAGCAAGCCCCAACAATTTATGGGCATATGACTTTCTTTGCTAGCAAGCCCCACAAATCTATGGGCATATGACTTGCTTAGTTAACAAGGCCCTTTGGTTATGATGGCCATTACAGTTTAGTATATGTATATGATATAGTTTTATGTATATGCTTATATGTGTTAGTAGATTTTCTTTGTTGGACATTAGGCTCACTCCTTTATTTTTAATGTATGAAGGAAAATAGATATGGTGGCGCAAGGGTTCGTAGTAGCTTGGTTTGTGTATTAAGGATGAAGGGATTCAATGGACTGCATGACGATTCGAGGACGACGTTAATTTCAGTCACTTTTTAATTATGTTTTTATGTATTTTTCCGCACTTAGTTTTGTAAACAATTTCCTTTAGTTTAAAGTTATGTTTTACTATGAAACAATGGGATCCCATACCCCGCTTTATGTATTTCAACTTTTACTTTAGAGTTTTTAATAAAGTTGTGAATGTTTCTTATGTATGTTTTCTCGGAAATAGTGTCTATGTATAGTAGTTTTAATGGTCCAAAGTCTTAGAATTAGTTGGGTGATTACTCATTACAATGTCTCATCTTTTGAATTGTTAGATAATATGCACTTTGTTCTTCATTTTGCAAAACATGATATTCTTTGGGTAAGATGTGTCATTAAATTGAATACATCCAATGCTTAGAACAAAAATATTATGTTTTGCTTTATAAATAATGTTATTTGATTTTTTTTTTTTGTTTCATTAGGTTGATTCACATTAAATACTTTGACATTATACTTTTTGAAAAGTGAAGAAAAATCATATCTTTTTAGAAGTAATTTGTGCTTAAAATTATAAATCTATTTGGAAAATGATAGTTTGACTTATTTTAACTATCACTAAAACTTGGGAATCAATATACTAATAAGTATTATTAAACTTACATTTTGTGAATTCTAGTATCTTAATAATCTTTTCTTTTAACACTTATTTTCAAATCATTATTGGTTTATTTTTATTCTCTTAAATAACTTTATTTTCAATTTTTTATTTTATGTTCATAACTTTAAAACTCATCAATCTTTGGAGCTAGGTTAGAATTTATTAATTTTGGTTTAAAATAGTTTTCTTTTTTATTTTAGACAACTCCTTTGGGTTCAACATCCTTGCTTACACAATCACTATTCTATATGAACGATTCGTGCACTTGCGATATAAATTTTTAAAACATACCCGTTTTGGGTCCATCAAGTTTTTGGCGCCGTTGCCAGTGAGTAGCAAGAAAAGAAACGAAATTTATCTCTAGGTTAGTGAATTATTCTACTAGTTATTTTAATTTTTGCACTTAAAAAAATATTATATACAAAAATAAAAAAAATATATTTAAAACTATAAAAACTAAAAAAAAAAGATAAAAAGAAAATTTGGGACGGTTCTACCACCCATAAAAAAAATTACTTACATATTTATATTTATTATTTTTTTTAGTTGACGACACTTGTGCCTTTTATCTATCTTTTTAATATTTATAGTTGATGACACTTGTGCCTCCTAATTTTGTTGTAATTTAGTTATAGTTTTTATTCCTTGTATTTCTTTGTTAGTTGACGACACTTGTGCCTCCTAACTTTTGTTGTAATTTTCTTTATTTATCTTGTTGTAGTTTTTATTTTATTTAATTTTTGCAAGTTACTAGTTTATGACAATTTTGCCTCCTAGCTAGTTGATGGCAATTTTGCCTCCTAGTCTTTTATCTTATGTTTTAGTTGATGACTTGTGCCTCCTAATTTTTACCTTATTTTTGTTATGGTTGATGGCATACTATGCCTCCCTGCTCTTGCCTAATTTTTATAATCTTATTTAGTTTTACCTTATTTTTCTTTGTCTTTTATCATAATAGTGTGTAATTGTGAAAAAATACTTGAAAAAAAAAAGAAGCATAAATCTTGTCCTTTCACCATAAGCAATTTTCGCTTAAAGGAAATTTGAACAAAATTCATAATCCGCCTCTACTAATTAACTTCGGGGAGTTGTTAGTAGTGTGTGAGTAAGTGGAATCAAATAGGTATGGGGACAAGTAAACCATAAAAATTATATTGTTGTGAAATCTCTAAAAAATTCTAAGTATGCTTTGTGGTTGCGGTTTTAACTGGTCTTCCACATGAGAAAATTATTTGTTTGAGATCATTTTTGTTGCCTTATTTGTGAAAATTGTATGCATCATTGGTAACGTAACTCTAAAAATCGATTAGTAAAAAGACACTTATCTTTGTTTGAAATTGAAAGTATTAGTAAAAATTTGAGCATCATGGAACCAATTGCTAATACTAACAGAAATCTTGTTGATGAAAATGTTGTGCCTGAAAAAACATTGCTTGAGTATTTTGCACCAATTTCATCTAATGCTCCTTCATGTATTGTTCTTCCTACAAATTATGCTACCCATTTTGAGCTTAAATCATCAATCATTCAATTATTGCCATCTTTTTATGGGTTAGATAGAGAGGATCCTTACATGCATATCAAAGATTTCTTAGAAATTTGCTTAACATTTAAATTTCAAATTTTTTCTAATGAATCGGTCAAACTAAGATTATTCCCTTTTTCATTAAAAGACAAATCAAAAGCTTGGTTAAATTACCTTCCCACGGGGTCTATAACTACATGGGATCAACTTTATAATAAATTCTTGCTTAAATTTGTTCCTATGTCTAAAAATGATAGTCTAAGGAGAGAAATCTCTGAGTTTTTTCAAAAAGATAATGAAGAGTTTTATGAATGTTGGTAAAGATTTAAAGATTTATTATTAAATTGTCCTCATCTTGGTTTTAAAAAATGGAGAATTGTAAAATATTTTTATGATGGTTTGACTCCCTCTAGTCATCAAATGATTCAATCTATGCATACTGGATTTTTTTTTAAAAATTTCAAGGAAAAGAGGCTTGGGACGCCCTTGAAGATTTATCTGTCAATTCACAATAATGGAATTATTTTGATCCTAGGTCTAGGTCAACTAATTCACCAAAAAGAGGAGGAATGTATGAATTAAAAGATGAATTAGACTTAAGAACATCCTTAGACAAATTAGCGAGAAAAGTAGAAGCTTTAGCCATAAGCCAAACTGTAAATTCTCCAATAAAACCAAGAAAATATGTTTGTTCTATATGTTCTAGTCCTTGCCATAATGCCCAATCATGTCCTTCCTACCAAGAAGCCTTTTCTGAGGAGGCCAATGCTCTTCATGCTTATGGGAAACCAAATGATAGCCCATTTTCATCCACTTATAATCCAAATTGGAGAAACCATCCAAACATTTCATGGAGACAAAACCAACCTCAAATGAATCAAGGGCACCAATACAACACTCAAAACCAAACTCATGCCCCACAAAATCAACCATATCATCAACAAAGGATACCTTCCTTAGAAGATACTTTACAACAATTTATGCATTCCACTCAACAAATCCTACAAAATCAGTCTTAATCAATTACCAAACCCGAGACACAAGTAGGACAACTCGCTACTGCTTTAGCTGATAGAGAAAAAGGAACATTCCCAAGTCAACCTATCCCTAATCCTAAAGGTCAATATGAGATAGGAAAGTCTAGTCATAATGTAGAAGTCAAATCAATTTCAACTCTTAGGTCCAGAAAGAACATTTTCAAACCTGATTACATACCCGAGATTGAAAAAGAAAAAGAAAAGAGTCAGCCTTCTGGTTCTAATGCCAATGACTCTTCAAACAAGGAAACTCCAATCCATCATTTCATTCCAAAAGCCCCATTCCCACAAAGATTACTTCCAATAAAAAAAGGCAGCCAATATAATGACATCTTAGAAGTTTTTAAACAAGTTATTATCAATATCCCTTTCTTAGATGCCATTAAACAAATTCCTGCCTACTATAAATTTTTAAAGGATCTTTGTGTAGAGTCCAAGAACTTTACTTAGCTAAGTTAGATAGTAGTATTATAGTAATTATAATATTATCTCTATGACTGAGGATTTTTGGTTCAGACCGAGATTTATTTGGACACTCATAGTAGTACTTGTAGATTTTCTAAGTTTAACCTATAGTTTAGAAATATTAATTTTAACTTAAGGTTTGATTAATATGACTGATATTGAGGATAATATTTATTATACTATAAGGTTTAGATAAGAACCAATAGGATTTTAAGCACATGTTATGTATGGGTGATTAATGATTAAGTATTTTGAGGATTAAATTTAATAAGGGTAAAATTTGAATGCTCTAAGGTCAGTCAGCAGTTTTGAATACGTTTGAGGGCTTAGTCAAGGCTATTTACTCAATTTGAATTAAGCTAAAAATGTGTAATTTCATGTTTAAATAATTAGCGTATGCCGATATATCGCAGCTATAAGGGGCGATATATCGCATCACGTAGATACGGAAAACATGAAACGATGCACGTTTGCCTCGGGCATAATGGTACAGGCGATATATCGCCTATAGGGGGCGATATATCGCCTCCTTCAGCATATTTTGAATGTTTTTGAAATCATTTTCCATTCAACCCTTCAACCTTTTGATAAGTCCAGCATCTTTTTGAACGAGTCTTCAGCCTTTGTTGAACGATAATTCAAATTATTTTCACTTAAAAATCCATTATTTTTATTCAAGTTAAATTAAGATCCTTTCATTCCTAAACTCTATAAATAGGACCTAGTACCCAGCCATTATTCATCTTTTGCTCTAAGTTCAGAGGCTGCAAGTTGCTAGGTGAGTGTGAGAGTGTAAACACTTAGGTTGGGAATCATAAGCTTGATCATCATAAGCTTATCAAACACTTGGGGAAGTAAGGTTTCATAGTATTTTGGTTCGAGGTTTAGATTGGTCTTACAAGTCTTCTAGGTATTTCCACACCTTAGTTCATTGGTATTATTTTATTTTAAGTTCTCATAGTCTTCTAATCAGCCTTCTAACCGTTTCTTATTTTGGTTAGGAAATCTAAGAACTTGCACATAAGTTTTTGGTAAGTATTTTCTCAATGGTTTAGTCCTTCCATTCCTTTCATTTCTCTTCTTCACTATACTCACTCTTTTTCAAATGGTTCTTAGGAGTGTTCCAAAGTTCCAACTCTGTCCTCTTATCCCGGTATTTTGGTAAGGAAAATAGGATAGAATTCATATGTTATATGTTTTATATGTTATCTTATGTTTTTATGTTATGAAATGTGTTATGTTATGTATGTTTGTAGGCTTGGGCATATGACCCATATGACTAACAAGCCCCTAATGGATTATGGGCATATGACCTGCTTAGCTAGTAGGACCCCACTAATCTAATGGGCATATGACTTGTTTAGTCTATGGGACCCCAAGTAATAATGGCCATTATAGTATGTGTATGATATAAGTGTTATGTTATGTTTTTATGTTTCCTATGAAATTTATGTATATGAGCTATGTGGTAGATTTTCCTTGCTGGGCATTAGGCTCATTCCTTTTTGTTTATATGTGCAGGGAAATAGCTATAGTGGCGGGTAAGATTCGTGGATGCTTGGGGAATGTGTATCGGTGATGAATGGATTCAAGGAGTCGAGAGTTCGATTTCGAGGATGTAGTCTTTTATTTATGGTTTATGTGTATTTTTTCGCGCCTATTTATGTAATCTCTTTTCATTTCAATTAAGATATGTTTTCTTTTTAAAACAATGGGATCCCATATCCTGCTTTGAGTTTATGTAAGTTTAAACATTGGTTTTTACAAGTTTTTAATAAAGTATTATCTTTTTCACTTGTAAGTTCTATTAAAGATTAGGGTCTATGTATAGTTTTCGTTAATGGTCCAAAGTCTAGAGTAGATGGGTCATTACACTTTGTACTGTTAAAAGAAACACTAATGTTCCTAAAAATGTGTTTTTAACTGAACAAGCTAGTTCCATTATTCAATATAAGAGTATTGTTAAATATAAAGATCTTGGGTGTCCCACAATTTCATGCATTATTGGTGATCATTTTATTAACAAGGCTTTACTTGATATGGGTGCTAGTGTGAATTTATTGCCTTATTCAGTTTATAAGCAACTTGGTCTTGGTGAACTAAAACCTACCTCTATAACTCTTCAATTAGCCGATCGTTATGTGAAAATTCCTAGAGGCATTATAGAGGATGTTTTGATAAAAGTTGATAAATTTTACTTTCCTGTTGACTTCATTGTTCTGGATACTCAACCTGTGGAAAATATGCATGCTTAAATTCCTATCATTTTAGGTAGACCATTCTTAGCTACATCTAATGCAATCATAAATTGCCGTGATGGTGTTTTGAAATTATCTTTCGAAAATTTGACTGTTGAATTGAATGTATTTAATGTTGCTAAATATTTTGAGTGTGAAGAAGTGCACGAAATTAACATGATAGATAATATTTGTGAAGATGATGGAAATGACTTACTTGACTTTTGTGAAAAATACTTTTGTATGAACTTGCATGTTGATAACTCTAATGATGATGTGAATTCTTTGCTAGAGTCTATACCTTTAAATGAAACCAAAGTTGAACCTTTTTCACCCTTAGATCATGTTCAATCAATTTCCGAGTCTCCAAAGTTAGACCTTAAACCTTTGCCAGAAAATTTAAAATATGCTTTTCTAGGAGAGTCTGAAACCTTACCTGTTATCATAGCATCCATCTTAGATAAAGAACAAGAAGATAAATTGTTAGATGTCCTTAGAACATAAAGAAGCCATAGGTTGGACCATTGGAGTCATTAAAGGAATTAGCCCATCTTATGCATAGAATCCATCTAAAAGAGAATGCTAAAACCTCTTAGGAATTTCAAAGAAGGATAAACCCAAATATGAAAGAAGTAGTTAGAGAATAGGTCATAAAATTGTTAGACGTAGATATCATTTACCCTATTTCTGATAGTCAATGGGTTAGTCTAGTTCAAGTTGTGCCTAAGAAGTCTGGGATCACAGATGTTGAAAACGAAAAAAAATGAATTAATCCCTACTAAAGTACAAACGGGGTGGGGAGTGTGCATAGACTATAGAAAGTTGAATAATGTTACTAGAAAAGACCATTTTTCTATTACCATTTATTGATCAAATGCTTGAACGTTTAGCTGGCCATGCATATTATTGCTTTCTTGATGGGTATTTAGGATATAACCAAATCCCCATTGCCCCAGAAGATCAAGAAAATACTACTTTTACATGCCCTTTCGGAACTTTTGCCTATCATCGCATGCCTTTTAGATTATTCAATGCACCTACGACTTTTCAAAGGTGTATGATTTCAATTTTTTCTGACATAGTTGAAAGATTTCTTGAAGTGTTCATGGATGACTTTTCTATATTTGGTTCTTCTTTTGATGAATGTTTGCAGCATCTTTCACATTTTTTAATTCGTTGCAAAGAAAAACCCTTGTGCTTAACTGGGAAAAATGTCATTTTATGGTTAAAAAATGAATTGTTTTAGGTCATGTAATCTCATTTGAGGGAATAGAAGTTGATAAAGCTAAAGTTGATCTTATTTCAAAACTTCCCCCACCTAAAACTGTGAAAGAAATTAGATCATTTCTAGGCCATGCCGGTTTCTATATAAGATTTATAAAAGACTTTAGAAAAATTTCTTGGCCTTTATGCAATTTACTTGGAAATGAAAATGCTTTTATCTTTGATAATAATTGCCATGTTGCCTTTGAAAAATTAAAAAATTTGTTGACTACTGCACCCATTATTCGACCCCCTGATTAGAAAATACATTTTGAAATAATGTGTGATGCTTCTGATTATGCTATAGGTGTTGTCTTAGGACAAAGACTTGAAAAAATACCTCATGTAATTTACTATGCTAGCAAAACTTTATATGATGCTCAATTAAATTATTCCACAACTGAGAAACAACTGCTTGCTGTTGTTTTTGCATTGGAGAAATTTAGATCTTATTTGTTAGGGTCTAAAATTATTGTCTATTCTGATCATGCTGCATTAAAATATCTCTTGTCGAAAAAAGATGCTAAGTCTCGTTTGATCCGTTGGATCCTGCTTTTACAAGAATTCGACATAGAAATACGTGATAAAAAGGGATCTGAAAATGTTGTTGCTGATCATTTATCTAGACTAGTTGTTGAAACTATACATGACTCCACTCCTATCACTGAAACTTTTCCTAATGAACAATTGATGCATGTTTCTTCATTGCCTTGGTATGCTGATATTGTTAATTATTTGGTCACTAAAGAAATGCCATCTTATTGGTCTAAGCATGATAAATCTAAATTTTATTCTGAGGTGAAAATCTTTATTTGGGATGATCCTTACTTATTTAAATACTGCCCTGATCAAATAATTAGAAGATGCATTCCAAATTGTGACAAATCTAAAGTCATATCTTTTTGTCACGATCATGCATGTGGAGGGAATTTAATGGTAAGAAAACATCTGCTAAAGTTTTACAATGTGGTTTTTATTGGCCTACTATCTTTCATGATACATATGTTTATTGTAAAGCTTGTGAACGTTACCAAAAGTTAGGAAGTTTAACTAAAAGAAACATGATGCCTTTAAATCCTATTCTTATTAGTGCCATATTTGATGTTTGGGGCATTGATTTTATGGGACCATTTCCTAACTCTTTTGGTAATCTTTATATTCTGGTTGGAGTTGATTATGTGTCTAAATGGGTTGAAGCTATTGCATGCCACACTAATGACCACAAAGTTGTGCTTCGGTTTTTGAAAGAAAATATATTTTCCAGTTTTGGTTCACCACGCGCTATCATTAGTGATATCGGTACACACTTTTGTAATAAGCCATTTGAATATTTGATGAAACAATATGGCATTACGCATAAAGTCTCAACACCATATCACCCACAAATTAGTGGTCAAGTCGAAGTGTCTAATAGGGAAGTTAAGCACATTTTAGAAAAAAAATGTGAATCCAACTAGGAAAGATTGGTCCTTAAGACTCATTGATGCATTATGGGCGTATCGTACAGCGTACAAAACGCCCATTGGCTTGTCACCCTACAGACTTGTGTATGGGAAGGCGTGTCACTTACCTGTTGAGTTAGAACATAGAGCCTTTTGGGCTATAAAGCAATTAAATTCTTCTTTAGACAAGGCAGGTGAGAAACGAAAGCTTCAACTAAATGAACTAGAAGAAATTAGGAATGATGCATATAACTATTCAAAAAAGTATAAGGATCGTATGAAATTTTACCATGATAAAAATATTTTGAGAAAAGATTTTTCTCCAGGTCAGAAAGTCCTTTTATACAACTCTCGTTTGCATTTATTCCCAGGAAAGTTATTCTCTAGGTGGTCCGGTCCTTACATTGTTCGTATTGTTTTTCCACATGGAGCTATTGAAATTGAAAATCCTAAAAATGGTGATATATTTAAAGTTAATGGACAAAAATTAAAACCATTTTTAGAATTAAGAACTGATGAAGTTGGTGAAATCCTCCTTGAGGACCTTGTTTACCAAGCTCTTTGATACCCATTGATCTTGATAACTTATGTTTTATTTGTTGTTTTTTTTATGTGTGATTTAATTTTTGTTTGTTGTATCTTTTACTCTCTTGGCGATACACCATATCGAGGTATGACTATTCTAAATTCTAGCCTCTTTTACTTTTCAAATTATAATTGTGTTTTAACACATTGAGGACGGTGTTTAAATTAAGCTTGGAGGTATCGAGTTTATATGGTTATTATCATTAAGGAGAGTATGTTTTATTGTGTTTATGTTTTGTGTTGTTTTTATTGTTTATGTTTTGTGTTAATTTTTGTTTTGTTGTGTTTTGTGTAGTTTGTTTAAAAAAATGAAACTTTATTAATTTTTGTGTTGTTTTATCTTATTAATTTTTTTTATATATATTTGGTGATATTTTTCATTTTCAATGATAAAAATCTTGATTAAGTTTGAATTTAATTCTCTTAAAAATATGAATAATTTTTAAGCTTTGTCTTTAATTATTAGGTCAATTTTGCTTGTAAAGAAAATTACATTTTTCATAATAAGAACACTTTCATTTCCTATAAGTTTAAGTAAAAAATAATTTTAATGAAAAACTTTTTTTAAAAAAGAAAAATTGACAATTTAATTAATTACATAAGCTTAACGATTATTCATAATAATTTTTATAATTATTTTCATTTTGCAATTTTTGAGAAATTCCTTTTTAGATCACCAATATAAAAAAATGTGTGTTTTAATTTTTCTTTTGCTTGAGGACTAGAAAAACTTTAAGTTTGGGGGTGTGATAACTCTACAAAATTGAGTTATTTTACCATATTTTATATGCTAATTATTGCTTAGTTCTTAAGTTTTAATTAAATTATTAAGTTTTTAAGTAAATTTTGAATTTATTCGTCTTGTTGACCCTCAAATTGGTCAACGACATGGAGTCGGATCAACGATAGAAAATGAGAGGGAAACAAGAAGATATTCAAATGGAAAATAAACGATTTATAGTGGTTCGGCCCCTATTAGATGGTAATGACATACATCCACTTAGTGTTCTTATTGATATTGAATCCCAATACTGTGATCAATGAACTAGGGTTCACGAGTTTCACAAGCCTTGGGAAGATTACAATTTTGGTGAATAATCACACTATATTCTTCTCTTAGAGTTCCAAGATCAAAGGTTTTAAAAGTCCCTTCCTTGAGCCCTTTTATTCTTATTTATAGGCTCAAGAAGGTTACATGGGCTGATGGGCCTTAATTACAATTAAGATTTGCGTATCAAGGTAATAAATGCTAATATTAAAAGATTGCATATCCAAAAGGAAGTAAATGAAAGTATGCAACCAGACTGGTCGCACCTAAGTGTGAGGCTTGATAAATCAATAACTCTCTGGTCGATGGTCGAACAAGATTCATTCACTTAAAGTTGTCACGTGCCTGCCATGTGTAGGTCAATATTGCCACGTCATCAGGAGGTGTTTTTGGGTAAACATTTGCCCCCCAAGTTTATTTTAGTGCGACCAGAATAAAGTAAACTTAGACAACCGACCTTTCGCATGCCTTGTCAAATCTGTCAGAGCCACCCATGCTCTCTCGAAAAAGGCAACCAATCATATCTTTGCAGTTTCCCAAAAGTGGTATGACAGCTATTACACTTACCCATGCCCTGGAAAGTTACCCCTTATGATTACCTAGGTAACTGCTCCTCGATCAATATAAATACCCTTTCAAAATCACTTTTTACTTTTTACTTTCCACTCTCTTCCTCAAGAACACTAAAGAATAAGGTATAGAAAACCCAGAAACCCAGAAACCCAGACAACCTTGACGATCCACGAAACTTCTGCCCAGCCGTCTGTCTTAGCATCTCTGAGACTTACTCCAACCTTCATCCAAGTAAGTTTCTCAAACTCTTCAGTCATTGAGATGCCATGAAATATATGTTTTATATCTCGAAATCTTGAATGTTCTTGAAAGAAACTGTTTTAGGGTAAATGGGTACATAGGTCTGAGCATGATAGGATAAGGAAATAACACTACATGAGACATAGGAATCAGTTTGGGCATTAGGATTACCAATTTAGGGCGCAAAATTGAAGTAAAAATTCGATTTTTAAGCATGTAGAAAAAACTGGGTTTTTCTCGCCCCAACTTAGAGTGGAAAAGTTTTTTCAGAAAAAATTTTCACTTCTGCTTTTCAATCCGTTTTCCAAACTGTTCGCATAGAATTTAGTGTTTTTGTAAGAATGTTGTTGGTCGTATAAAAGCTTAACTTTTATACATGAGCAACATTATTCCAACTTTACCACCTTCTTGGTCTTTTGGCCGCAGACTCTCATCTCCCCTTTTCTGTTCATAGATTTTCATGCAAGACCCGTGGGGAGGAGAAAGGCCAATCGATGACGACTTGCTCGCCCAGCTGCTTGAAGATCACGAACAACCATTGTTGCTAATCGCAAAAATTCCTTTTTCTCATAACCCTTCTAATAGACCTTCAACCAGTCCAATAAACATGGGTCGAGTAAAATCCATTGCCCAAAAAAGAAAGAAAACAGCCACTCCTCCTCCAAACAGCCTGTTCCTCGGGCTGAAAATCCTTCGACCAGCCCTTTTCCCGAAAGCACATCCTAGCCAGAAATCCAAGCAAAAGCCCAACCTCGGGATGTCCTTTGACCAGAAGTCGAATGGTACGTTGCACCTCCTAGCAATATTACAGTTAGGATGGTAGCGAATTACCTCAAGAAGTACGGACTTCCTGGGGTAACCCTAATCAAACCCTCCATCGACCAGCGGCCAAACCTTCCTGGGGGCGCCTTCAGCGCCTGGTCAAGATACCATATTGAGGCAGGGGCAACATTGCCTCTTCATCCATTTTTTCAGGGGGTGGCCAACTATTTTGAGGTCGCTCCCTTTCAAATAACACCAAACGGGTATAGAGTGTTTTCTGCTTTCTATATCCTGTACATTCATAAGAAGTGGCTCGTCCTGACGCCACACGAGATCAACTATCTATTTGATTTCAAGTCTAACCCCAATCACAACAACACAGGGTTCTTCCATTTTTACCACTAGGAATCTGCTTGCACCTTCCTGAGTGAGACCACCTACAAGTCCAACGTGGGAAAGTACTTCCAGGAGTACTTTTTAACAATAGACCTGGTCACCAACAACCTAGCCTTCACACAAGGAGGTAAATCATTTATTCATTGGTCGTTCAATTTCCTTTAGTTTTTCTACACATCCCTTAAAACTTTCATACCCTTTAGGTCCATGGCACCGACTAGCTCCTACTCCAGAGATGGAGATATGAGTAGCATCTTTGGCCAGCATGATTGATATAGAAAAAAAGTGCCAAAGAGCTAGTCACAGAGGCAAATCTAAGGCTGGTCGGCCTTTTGGCACCTCACCAGGATGTGAGGGAATCAACAGCGGGGAGTGCCACTGGTGGAGAAGCCCCCGATCAACACCAAGACGTGTCACAACCCCCGAGGAGGAGGGCAACGGGAGTGACCATCAATGAACCTTCCAGCGCCCCGTGAACTGCCGATGCTTCGGCCCCTTTAAGGAAGGGCAAAAAGAAGGTTTCTGAACACCCCGAGCCTATTCTTGAGTCTTCAGATGAGAACGATACTAACTTCTCACTTTTAGACAGCTTGTCCATTCCCTATCATTTATTTGACGGGGATGACAACTTTAAATACATGCCTAATTTAAATTCAAACTTCTTCAAGCCAGAGAGTGAGTGTAGCAGTAGTACAGTAAATATTGTAGCTACCAGTAGGTGTAGCTTGGGTATTTTACATATAATTTCTTTGATTTAGCCAACACTTATAATTATATCGTCTGATTGTTCGTATGTTTCCTTCTTTGTCGATATGCCTACCGAGAGAGCTTTTGACCTGTACACCAATCCTACTACCGCCACTCCTGCGAGTAGATTAAAATCGAACAGGCGCCATGCAGGAGAAGGCTGCAGTGACCCATCCGCGAAGAGGGCTCGAACGGAAGACCCTCCTGCACCAACTCCTACCAAAGAGACAACTCCCCCTCCAGGGCCAACAGACCAGACTTCTCCTACAACCACCGACCAGAATCCTCCAGCTTCTGCCAACCCAAGTTCTGCTACCCAAATAGATAAAACTCTGGTCGAAACGATCTTGATCTCCGCCTGCACTTCGGCCAGTGATAGGCTGAAGAAACTATCCAGACACCGGCGTTGTTTGGAGACTTTCAGCAACGCTCCCACCATGCCAGTCGACCAGCTCCTCAACCGTGGGCTGACCGAACTACTCACTATAAGCTACTGCTTCTATTATAGTTTGATTTGTTCATCTCTCTGATAGATACTAATAGACTCTTTACTTTTATTTTCTGATCGCAGGAGATTCTGACCGTGAGCACCGGTTGGCGCCGCTCAGAGGAGGTGGTTGCCAAACAGGCTGAAGAGATCAAGGCGGCTGAGGAGAGGCTGGTCGAGAAGCACAAGGCAGCCGAGGCCAAGCATGCTGAGGAGTTACGAGCAGCTGAGGCTAAGATTGCCAAGCTTGAGGAGGAATTGAAGAAGAAAGAGGACTCCATTGCCAAAATTACTGCCTCCAAAGATAAGTACAAGGAAGCCTTACTAATAAACTACCAAGAAGCCCATAAACTTCAATCGAAGTTGGATATCAGCCGCAAGGAGGCTGCAGACCTTGAGGAGGCCAACACGCGCAACCTGGAGAAGTAGGAAGGAGCAGTGTTCCAGTGCTTCTACATGTTCTGGAAAAGCAATCCCAAGGCTGACTTTACTTATCTACCTGACTTAATAAGGGAGGCTGAATTGGCGAGGTGTACTGCTCGCCTGGAAGAGGAAGTGAAGGCTCAAGGATCCCCCAAGATATCCCTGGAAATAGGTGTTGAGGGTGCCAACGAAGATGTTGGGGCCACAGTCGACCAGTAGCCTTAAGATCCTCAGCAGAATCCTCGGCCTGCTTCATAATTTTATCTGTTTTTCTTTTAATTTTAACTTGTAGTTGAAGACACACGAACTACGGTTTGTGATGTCGAAACAATTTATATTTTTATTGTTGCATGGGCAACTTTTCCTTTTAAAAGACAATCTCGCGGTGTAAATGATTTCTCTTTTGATATCATAACATTTCTATGGTAACATCTGTTCGCATGACTGAACTCAGCATAACACTTTGGTTTGATTTAACAAAATTTAAACAAAACTTTGAAAAAAAAAACTCTAAGTACCGTAGCATGCTTTTACTTATTTTGCTCATGTATTTACATACTAGTTGATATGCTTTGCTTACTAGATACCTTATATGCCCCCCAAGTGATTGAGGAGCTTTAGGTCCTCGGTCACTTGCCTTGACCAAGACCTGTTCGAACATTTCTAGTCGTAATAGAGATGTGTAAAAAATGACAATATAGCAAAGCAACACACGTAATGAGCAAATACTTGTAATAAATACAATAGTTGGCAAGATTTACTGGCTGCGCACAGTCCCTTTTATTTCTCGTAATAAATGGAAAATCGTGTCTGTACGAGTGATCAAAAATCTGATCTTACACTTATAAGCGATCAGTCACAAGATTGACTGACCCTTGTTCATAAACTTGTAAAAAATAAAATTAATATGAGCCAATTCTTTAAGAAGAATTGTTTATTGATAGTACTTGCCAGGTGTTCTCCATTCCAATAGCGAGGAATGAGATCTCCATTTAAGCGAGCAAGTTTATAAGTGCCTGGGTGGAGGACTTCTTTGATTTGGTATGGTCCTTCCAAGTTAGGTCTGAGTACTTCAGTAGCTTGATCGCGGGTGATAAGGAAAACTCTTTCAAGCACCAGATCTCCCACATTAAATTTCCTTTCACGTACTTTAGAGTTGAAATACTGGGCGACCTTTTGCTGGTAAGCTGCTACTCGGAGTTGGGCTTGCTCGCGCCTTTCATCGACCAAATCCAAAGATTCCATTAACAACTGGCTATTAGCGCCTTGATCGTATGCCATCCTCCGATGCGATGGCGGATCTAGCTCAATAGGTAACTTAGCTTCATACCCATAGGCCAAGGAAAATGGAGTATGACCCGTTGCTGTTCGATGGGATGTTCTATATGACCAAAGGACTTCAGGAAACTGTTCTGGGCATGCCCCCTTTGCTTCTTCAAGCCTTTTCTTCAGAGTATCTTTTAGTGTTTTATTGACAGCCTCGACTTGTCTGTTTTCCTGCAGATGAGCAACTAAAGAAAAGCTTTTGATAATTCCACGCCGTTCACAAAAATCCGTGAACAGATCACTATCAAACTGCGTGCCATTGTCAGAGACAATTTTTCTTGGTAATCCATAGTGGCACACTATGTTCTTGACCACAAAGTCTAGCACTTTCTCGGTGGTTGCAAGTGGCTCAGCTTCGGCCCACTTTGTGAAGTAATCGACAGCCACCACGATGTATTTGACGCCGCCTTTCCCTGTGTGCAAAGACCCGATTAGGTCAATTCCCCATAGTGCGAATGGCCATGGACTTTGCATCTGGTTAAGCTCATTAGGGGCTGCTAGCGGAATCTAGGAGAATCTCTGACACTTCTCGCATTTTCAAACAAAGTCTAACGAGTCCTCATTCATTGTTGGCCAGAAGTACCCTTGCCTCAGGATCTTTTTCGATAAACTCGGCCCCCTAGTGTGATCTCCGCAGAAACCTTCATGGACCTCTCGCATCAATTTTGTGGACTTTTCCTTAGAGACACACCTTAGGAATGGCATTGAGTACCCCCTTCAGTATAGAATTCCGTCGACCAGGATAAACTGACCAACCTGCCTCTGGAGAGCCCTTGCTTTGTTTCTGTCCGTCGGCAATACTCCATGCGCTAAGTACTTAATGAAAGGTGCCATTCATGTATCTGCTGCCTGAATTACCAAAGAAGTTTCTTCTGTTTTGATACTTGGTGCAGATAGTCATTCAACAAGCACTATGTTCAGCGTGTCGGCATCCTTTGCACTCGCTAATTTGGCCAAGGCATCAACGTTTGAGTTCTAGTCATGAGGTACTTGCTGGAGAGTATATTTTTCAGAATGTGCCAACAAATCCTTTGCTTTGTTTAAGTAAGAAACCATCTTTAGAACCCAGTCTTGATACTCTCCAGTAATTTGATTAACCATCAACTGGGAGTCACTATAGATTTCAAGTGACTTTATGTTCATGTCCCTGGCTAATCGAAAACCTACGAGCAAGGCTTCATACTCAGCTTTGTTGTTGGACGCTGTGAATTCAAATCTGACTGCGCAGTGGAATCGATGTCCTTCAAGCGTTATCAAAATCACTCCGGCTCCAGCGTGATGTTCATTAGAAGAACCGTCTGTAAACAACTTCCAAGAGGCAGTTTGGCTTTGAGGTTCAGCCCCTTCTATCTGTTCATTGTTTGGAAGCCTAGTGAGTTTCGCGACAAAGTCGGCCAAAGCTTTCCCTTTTATTGCTGCTCGTGGTAAGTAAGAAATTTCAAACTGCCCAAGTTCAACCGCCCATTTCAATAATCGGCCAGCGGCTTCTGGTTTCTGCAGAACTTGTCGTAGGGGCTAGTCGGTTAGTACTGTGATGGGGTGAGCTTGAAAGTACGGCCGCAACTTTCTGGAGGCTAGAATCAAGCAGTAGGCTGATTTTTTGATGGGAAGATATCACAGTTCTCCCCCTATTAGTCTTTTGATTACATAGTATAAAGCTTTTTGCACATTTTCCTCCTCTCTTACTAGAACAGCACTAGCAGCATATTCTGTGATCGCCAAATAGATGAACAAAGTTTCCTTTTCAACCGGCTTAGACAGAATCGGTGGCTGTGACATGTGGGACTTTAAAGCCTAGAAAACTTGTTCACACTCCTCCGTCCACTCGAATTTCTTATTGCCTCTAAGTAGATTAAAAAATGGGATGCACTTGTCCGTCGATTTGGAGATAAATCTACTTAGAGCAAGGATTCTCCAAGTAAAACTTTGAACATCTTTTATCTTTGTTGGTGATTTCATATTGACCAGTGCTTTGATCTTTTAGGGATTAACATCAATACCTCGTGAGTTCACTATAAATCCCAAAAATTTCCCTGATCCAATTCCGAAGGAACACTTGAGGGGATTCACCTTCATCTGATACTTATTCAAGATGTTGAAGCACTCTTGCAAGTCCCCTATATGTTCTTCGGCCTTCTTCTACTTAACCAGCATGTCATCAACATTACTTCCATGTTTGTACTGATCAGCTCCTTGAAAATGTGATTGACTAGTCGCTGGTAAGTCGCACCAGCGTTTTTCAAACCAAAGGGCATTACTTTGTAACAATAAAGCCTTGTATCAGTCTGAAAGCTAGTGTGATCCTCATCAGGTGGGTGCATACTGATTTGATTGTACCCAGAGTATGCGTCCATAAATGATAGGATCTCGTGTGCCCTGAAGTGGCATCGACTAGCTTGTAATGCCCCGAAATCCCTAATGTGATTTAATGCCTGGATTAGTAGGCCAGGAGGGCCATAACTGTTTACTTACGCAATTAAATGATTATATGCATGTTTATGTGAATTATATTATAATATATTTTTAAATGCATGCATGTGGGTCTACAATTGATTACAGGGGTATTTTGGTAATTTGGCCTGTTGAGGGCATATTTGTATATTTTGGTGCATGCTTGTGATTAATTGTTGAGGCCCCATTATAATGTGGATTTGTTCGAGCTATTTGGCATGAGACGATCTCTGAATATAAACTATCGGTTTGGTCATAACAGGTTTAAGCTCGGGGCTCGGGGTGAGTGTCGGGGTATTTCGGTGATTAGAGCGTTACTGAAAATTAAAGGGTAACGGGATAAGAATAATTGATATTTGAGAATATTGAGAATAGCGGGAATTAGAGAGTGTTAATTATGATTAACGGATAGGTTGAAAAGGGCGGTTTTACCCTTGGGAGTCTTTAGAAGCTTTTAAATGACCTAGGGGAAAAATAGTCATTTCACCCCTAGGATATATATGACCTTGGTAACCTGTAGAAAGAATAGAGTAAAACAGAGTCAAACTTCCTCTCCCCCACGTTCATCATCTCTCATTTATCTTCCTTAGAGTTCTTGATCCCAAATTAAAGAATTAAGCTAGGAAATCAAAGCTTGGAGGTGATAGACTTAGCTCAACCATTGAAGAGAACTTAGATTCAAGCTTAAGGTAAGGTTCTAGTCCTATTTTATAGTGTTTTGCCCTTTTTTTGAGCTGGTTTTAAAGTTTAGAGTTTTGATAATTGAATGGGGAATTTGAGGAAGTTTTGATTGGTGTAAAGCTTGGGTTTTGATGGTTATATGGTGGATAAGTTGTGGTAATAATTGGTGGCATCGCTTTGTGATATTGAGAGAGTTTTTATAAGGTTTTGAAATATGTTTAAAGGAGAAAAACAGAGGTTTTTGGATGAATTTTGGGTGGGGCCTCAACTCTGTTCTAGAGCGCCGCGACCCAAGCTTGTTGAAGAAGAAGGTGGTGCTGAAGAGGCCTAAGGGTCGCGACGCTTGGGGAAGGGCTGCGGTGCTTGAGGCAAGTTGCCTCTATTTTTTTGGGAAGGGCTGCGGCGCTTGGGGAAGGGCTACGGCGCTTGAGGGCCATCTTGGCCAAAAGTGTGTTTTTGACTTAGGGATTCAAACCTTAGGCCTCGTGATCGATCCTACTACCCGGTTTAGTGGGATTTGATGTCCCGGAGGCTAGGTCTTGATCCAAGAATATTTTATTATTCATTTTATTTATGGAACCCCATAATTGGTTATGACCAGGTAACCGCTAAGGGACAAAAAGACAGATCGTTCTCAAGGGTCGTTCTTATATTAATTCTCACTCGAACCAGAGGTAAGAGAACTGCACCCAATATGTGACATGCATGGTTGTTCATGAGGCATGTTGATTGTGTAAATGTGGACATGGATTGATTATTGAATGCTTAGAAAATCTTGCTCACTTGTGCATGGTACTGACTAATTAATCAGAATTGGCAAAGGTGTCGGTATCAACTATGAAGCTGTGACTTATTAGTTAGGTTCGGCAGTGGTACTGGGCACTGGCCACACAGTGCTGACTCATAAGTCAGGACGGTCTTAGCGGGTTCAACGTAAGCCAATAAATATTAGATCTAATCGACATCTGCATTAAATGACTCAGAAGAGCGTTAATGCCGGACCGACCTCAAGTTCGATGAAAACTAAAAAGCGCTTGTGTGACTTACCCAGTAGTAACTCATCTGTTAAGTTAGAGACTTACCCATCAGTCTCTCATCTGTTTAAGCTAGTGACTTACCCAGCAGTCACTCATCTGTTAAGGCTAGTGGCTTACTCAGCAGTCACTCATCTGCTTAAATTAGTGACTTGCTTGTCTGGCACTCAATATGGTTTATTAGAACCTCAAGTGATACTCACTCATCTGTTCAGAGCTATAAGCTCTGTGTGATTATAATAGTAATCAGTTGTTAATATCTATATGCATATCTGTGTTTTCTTGCTGGGCTTTGGCTCATGGGTGCTATGTGGTGCAGGTAAAGGGAAAGAAAAGCTTACCCAGCCTTGAGTGGAGAGCTTAGGTGGTGATGTGTACATATGCGGCCACTTGACCCCCACGGCCAAGGCGTTCTTAGAGGAACTAGGGGGTTTACCCTATTTTTGTAGCTTAGGTCGGCGGGTTTGTAAATTTGAAACAGTAATGACCTTTTTGAGTTGTAAAAAACTTGTAAATGTTTTTATGGGCCTGTAATGCCCCGAATTTCCTAATAAGGTTTAGGACCTTGATTAGGAGGCCGGGAGGGCCATAATTGATTTATTATGATACTTAATGATTATATGCATGTTTATACGAATTATATTATTTTATGATGATGAGTGCATGCTTATGGGCTTATATTTTAAATGCAAGGGCATTTTGGTAATTTGGCCACTGTGGGCGTAATTGTATATTTTGGGTGCATGGTTGAGATTAAATATAATTTTACCACATTTTATGTGGGTTGGTTCAAGCTTTTCGACATGAGACGATCATGAGATGTAAGTGTTCGGTCTAGTCATAACGGGCTTAAGTTCGGGGCTCGGGGTGAGTCTCGGGGTGATATTAATGATTAGAGCATTACCGGGAATTAAAGGGTAATGGGATATGATTTGTTGGTATTTGAGAATATGGAGATTAATGGGAAATTGGGAAGCGTTAATTATAATTAACGGTATTGGTTTGAAATGACGATCTTACCCTTGGAGGTGTTTAGAAGCTTTTAGTGACCTAGGGGCACTTAGGTCTTTTGGCATGGGATAAGTATCAATTAGAAGGCTGTGGGAAAACAGAACCAAAACAGAGCCAATCTTTATCCTTCTCCCTTCCTTCCCGTACAAGTCTTTCCTTCATCCTTTTCTTTGAATTTTGAGAGCTCAAATGGAGGTGTTGAGCTAGGGGATTAAAGGTGGCAGCTAGGGAACCTATAACAACCATCAAAGGGGATTCAAAGCTGTGTTTGAGGTGAGTTTTAGCCTTTGAACTCAGGTGTGCTCTGTTTTTTTTTAGTTAAGTTTTGAGTTTCTTAAGTCTTTAAGCTTAGGATTGGACTTTGTGAATTGTTGATTTTTTGGTTGGTTTGAGCTTCAGGTTTTGGTGGTTTTGGATCATTGAGAAGTTTGGTAATATTGATTTGATGATTTGGAGATGTTTAGATGTGTTTTTGGAAGGTTTTAGAAGTGGAAAAACGAAGAAAAATGGCTGGTGCGAAGTTGGGCCGCGGCCCTGTTCTTGGGTGCCGCGGCCCTAGCTTGAAGAAGGTGGTGGAGGCTCTGTCAGGGGGGCACGCCGCGGCATGGTCCATGTAGGGCCGCGGCCCTTAAGGGAAAAAAATACTAAATGGTGGTTTTGTGATGGGAACTTAACTCTAAGGACCTAGGATCGATCCTACTACCTAGTTGAGTGGGATTTGATATTCTGGAGGCTTGGGTTGGGTTTGGAAGTATTTAATTACTCATTTTGATGAGGTTTTATATTTTGTTATGACTAGGTGACCGCTAATGGACTAGAAGTTGATCGTTCTCAAGGGTTGTTCTTTTAATCGTTCTAGCTCGACTTTGAGGTAAGAAAACTGCACCCTGTGTATATGTGACATGCATGGCTATTATGGATGCATCTTGATTGATTATTGAGCATGACATGCATGGCTATTATGATGCATGTTGATTGGCTATTGAGTATGACATGCATGGCTATGATTGATGCATGTTGGATGTTTAAATGTAAACAGTGTTAGCATAATGAATGCTTGACAATCTTGCCCATTTGCATATGACTGTTTAGTAAGCATGCTGAATGCCCTATTCTTGGATAACTGGCATATGATACATATTGATAGCATTGCTTACTTGTGTATGGTACTGACTAACTAGTCAGATCGACAAAAGTGTTAGTATCAGCTGTGAAGCTGTGACTTACTTGTCAGGTTCGGCAGAGATACTGGACACAGGTCAGGAAGCGCTGACTTACTTGTCAGAACGGCCTTAGCGTGAATCACGCAAGCCAACAAAGATTAGATCTAATCGAATACTAGCATTGAATGACTCAAGGAGCATTAATGCCTGACCGACCCTGAGGGTCGATGAATAAACAGAGCTTGAAGGCTAGTGGCTTACCTATCAGCCACTCTCTTGCTAGAAAACAGAGCTTGAAGGCTAGTGGCTTACCTATCAGCCACTCTCTTGCTAGGAACCAGAGCTTGGAGGCTAGTGGCTTACTTAACAGCCACTCTCCCGCTAGAAAAGAGAGCTTGGAGGCTAGTGGCTTACTTAACAGCCACTCTCCCTCTTGAATCATGTGATGTTCATCCATTGGTTTGAAAATTTTATATTCAATGTGATTATGACGATAATCATTTGATAATGTTTATGAAAAGTGTTATGTTTTCTTGCTGGGCTTTGGCTCACGGGTGCTATGTGGTGCAGGTAAAGGCAAGAGGAAGCTGGACCATCCTTGAGTTGGAGAGCTTAGGTGATGACGTGTACATATGCAGCTGCTCGACCGCCACGACCGAGGTTTAAAGTGGAACTAGGGTTGAACCCTGTTTTGCCGCTTAGAACGGCCTGTTGTAAATATTTTCCGTAATAAACTCTGAAACTTTATTTTCGGGACCCCAATGTATATATTAAACATTCTAGTGAAACGTTACATCTCAACCAAAATGTTTAATCCCTAAACCGCTAATCATACTTAGATCACGATTTTGGCCAAATGACTCGATTAGCGAGTTTAGCACTGTTTACAAGGCACACCGTAACGATCCCAGGAGTTGGAGCGTTACAGGGCCCGTGCACAGTTTTATGCATTTAATAAAATATATCATTTCCTTTTTATTATTTTTCCACCTTAGCCTGTTAATAACACTTAGAGCACGTTTTTAACCAAAGGACTCGGGTAGCGAGTCAAATTTCCGGTTCACTGTAACTGTTCTAGGGTAACCAGGGCGTTACATAGCTGGTCGATCCTTGGGAGTGGGAAGCAATCTTTCGGGCAGGCTTTATTAAGGTCTGTGAAATCCACACATGTTCTCCACTTGCCATTCGTCTTAGGTACTAGTATGGGATTAGAGACCCACGATGGATAAAACGCTACCTTGATGAATCCGTTCTCCTTTAGCTTCTCGACTTCTCTTTTTAAAGCTTTCGATCTATCTTTGCCGAGCAACCTTCTTTTCTGTTGCACTGGTGGAAAGCTTTTATCAATGTTGAGGACATGGGCGATAATTGTTGGGTCAATTCCAACCATGTCTTTATGCGACCAGGCAAAGACTTCCTGGTTCATCTTCAAAAATTCCACCAGCATTTGTTTTATCGTTGTCTCTAAGTTTTTATCGACTTTCACAACCCTGGTCGAATTTGTTTCATCGAGTTGGACCTCTTTGAGGTCCTCGATTGGTCTTACTTCTTCATCAAAATCCCCAAAGCGAGGATCCAAATCCCTATCCTCATTTTGGGCAACACCCTATTTAGTGATGCACTCACATGATTAGGCTTGTATTTCATTGGCCGATTGCAACTCTTTTCCGGCATCTTCCCTCGATCCACCTCTCTTTGCCTTAGATATCGAGGAATTATAGCATTCCCTCGCTTCTCGTTGGTTTCCCAATACGCATCCTACTCTCGCGTCAGTTGGTAATTTCATGGCAAGGTGCCAAACTGAGGTTACAGGTCGACCAGAATAGGCCTTCAAATTACAGCACATTACGCAGAACGACAATCAACTACTATAAAAGTAGTGAGTAATGTCCTATTCGTGGGCGCAGTTCCTGCTGTAACCGGAAGCCTAATCGACCATGTTGGCGCGAGCCCTTCACCAGAAAAGCCATAAATGGTTTGGTTGCACGGCTCCAGGTCCTTCACGGACAACTTCATCCTCTCCAGTGAAGATTTGTACAAGATGTTGACTGAGCTCCCTATGTCGAATAACACCCTTCTGACCATCATGTTGGCTATCTGGACGTCCACGACCAAAGGGTTCGAGTGAGGAAATCGGACATGCTGAGCATAAGGCTCAAAGAAAGTTATTAACTCTTCATCTGTTCGAGCTTTTTTGGGAGTTCGCTCCTACACATTCAACATTTCGATGTCCTAGTCGTGTCATAAGGTCCGAGCGTATCGCTCCCTTGCCTTCCCACTATCTCCTGCAAGGTGTGGGCCACCATAAATGGTTAGAAGCATACCTGTCATAGGAGCTAGCTGTAAAGGTAGCGAGCGTTGGCGTGCTGGCACCTACTCATTGCCTCCTTGAGCCTCTCGTTGAGAACCTCCCTTAGCTCGTACGTATCTCCTCAGGTGTCCTTGTCTGATAAGGAACTCAATCTTGTCCTTCAGCTGGTTACACTCATTAGTGTCATGACCACAGTCATTGTGAAAATGACAAAATTTTGTTGTATCTGTCTTGGAGATATTCTTCCTTATAGGTGCTGGTTTCCTGGTAGACCTCCGCTCTGCTCTCGACAAGGGCCGTGTAGTCGGTGAATCTTGGCTCATACCTATTTCCTTTAGGGCGCTTATTTTCGGACGTTGATGGCTCATTGTTTGCCCTTATTCCACTATTTTTACCGTTCTCGTTGCCTTTGTCGTTGCCATTGGGTTTATCTGACCCGTTGGTGGCTTTAGCGGGATCTTCCTTTGGTCCCTTGTCTTTCGCAGGCAATTTTCCCTCATTGGCAATCACTTCCTCGAGCTTAATGTATCAGTCTGCTCGATCAAGAAACTCCTGGGTACTCTTCACCCCATTCTTTCTTAAGTTGTTCCAGAGGGGAGAATGGCGCCTTACTTCAGCAGTAAGGGCCATCATTTTCCCTTCATCGCCCACTGTTTTAGCCCCCGCTGATGCTCGCATAAAATGTTGGACGTACTCCTTTAAGGATTCTCCCTCCTGCTAGCGTATCTCAACCAGTTGGTTGGCTTCAGTTGGGTGTACACGACCAGCGTAGAATTCCTTCACAAACATTTCCCATGATACTATACTTACAGGAGGGGATTTAAAGAACCACTCCTGAGCAGTGTCAGATAGGGTGCCTGGAAAGATCCTGCAGCGAGCATCGTCCGACACCTTCGGGATGTCCATCTTTATCTCAAACTTGTTCACATGAGATACTGGGTCCCCGTACCCATCGAAGTTTGGCAATACTAGCATCTTGAATTTGCTGGGGGTTTCCACCACAGCTATTCTCTGTATGAACGGAGTACCTCTTCTTCGATCGTACTCGATGTGGGATGTTCGGCTTCCCACCAGCTGCTGGATAACCTGGTTTAGTTCATCTATCTGGGCTTGTATGGCGTCTGGGATCGCTGGAGCGACTGGTGCCAGAG
Organism: Humulus lupulus; assembly: GCF_963169125.1. Taxonomy (NCBI): domain Eukaryota; kingdom Viridiplantae; phylum Streptophyta; class Magnoliopsida; order Rosales; family Cannabaceae; genus Humulus; species Humulus lupulus. The sequence goes on along the minus strand of NC_084800.1, from coordinate 174,832,484 downwards.
GAGCATACTCATCGTGCCGTTCACGCCTTTCGTTGAGCACATTCCTTAAGTCATCATCTCTGCGCCTTTGCTCGCTAGCGCCCAAACGATCAAGACGTTATGCTGCCTAGGCTGCTCCCTAGCATTCTAGCTTGCGGGCCTATTTTCTCTTGGTGGGGGGGGTTCCTTTCTCCACCTTTTTCCTCATGCCCTCGACCAGCATTCCTCCTGCCAGAGTTAGCTTCATTATAATCATGGACGTCCCTAAACTGCGACCGACTATGGCGTGACCGGCTGGTCACGCTATTCCCCCCTCTAGCTGGCACCTCCCGAGTGTCAGGGGGAGGCCTGTGTTGGTCAGTGGGTCCTCGGGCATTATTATGCCATGGGGGTCCCCTGACCGCAGAGCCTGAATCGGTGTGCCTTCTGTTAGCAGAAGGATGTTGCCCCTTGCTCGGTGGATTTGGCCCATCATCCACTGGGCGTCTAGGGCTTTGGGGAGGCTGCTCGGCCCTATTCTAACTTTGATGCTGGGGATTGTCTCGACCAGCGTGAGAAGGTGGCTGCTGCTCAGGATCCTACATTGAGATATCCTGTTGAGCAGCAGGTGGTTGCTCTGGCCTTTGAGGGCTCACCGGCTGAAGCGAAGGACTTGGGTTTGGGGCCCGTTGTGGTGGTGCACTTGGTGGTTGATCCGGTTGAGAAGTAGGTGCAGCTTGCCCCCGAGCCAACTGAATGGATGCTTATAGGGCGGTAGTGGCATCTCTCTACCGGCGGTCCATGTCTGCCTGCCGCTCATTCAGTTCTTGGCATTGACGTTCGATTTCCCTCTGTTGCAACACCAATGTCTCAGCCGCCTTCTCTTGATTGGCCCTCAGACTGGCCAAATCCTCTTTGCAACACACTCAATGTTGTCCTCAGGGTTTCGGAATCCATTTCCCCCTCCTCAAAATCCAAATGTGGCTCATCTCCAGCCACATTTGGCGGAGGAGACTGGGTGGATGCAGCGCCAGAAGCTAGCCCCATCTTTCTGGATGTCTTCACCATTTGATCTTCTTGAAGTCTTGAGTTCAACTCTCAATGAAAACACCAAAATGTTGACCCTCAAAATGGTCAACGACACGGAGTCAGATCAACGATAGAGAATGAGAGGGAAACAAGAAGATATTTAAATGAAAAACGAATGACACAAATGATTTATAGTGGTTCGGCCCCAATTAGATGGTAATGACCTACGTCCACTTAGTGTTCTTATTGATATTGAATCCCAATACTGTGATCAATGAACTAGGGTTCACGAGTTTCACAAGCCTTGGGAAGATTACAATTTTAGCGAATAATCACACTATATTCTTCTCTTAGAGTTCTAAGATCAAAGGTTTAAAAGTCCATTCCTTGAGCCCTTTTCGTTCTTATTTATAGGCTCAAGAAGGTTACATGGCCGATGGGCCTTAATTACAATTAAGATTTGCGTATCAAGGTAATAAAAGAAAATATAATAAATGCTAATATTACAAGATTTCATATCCAAAAGGAAGTAAATGAAAGTATGCGACCAGACTGGTCGCACCTAAGTGTGAGGCTTGATAAATCAATAACTCTCTGGTCGATGGTCGAACACGATTCATTCACTTAAAGTTGTCACGTGCCTGCCACGTGTAGGTCAATCTTGCCACGTCATCAGGAGGTGTTTTTGGGTAAACAAGTCTTATCATGATTTTATATATTTTTGTGTGTTTTTATAGATATTTTATTATAATTTGTTGTAGTTTAAATTATTTGAAATTAATATTGTTAAGTAAGAAGTAAAAAGATGAACTTTTGAGCTTAAGTGTTAAAAGTAAATTAAGTTTTAATTAGTATTTTCAAAGAACTTATGTTGTATATTTTATAATTGAAAATATTTAGTTTTAATTTAATTTATGTTTATTTTATAGGGAATATTTTTGTATTTTTGGGCTCTTGAAAAACAAGAGCAATGAAGGAAAGGAAAAAGACATAAAACTAAAAGAAATAAAGCAAAATATGATATTTTTGAGAAAGGAAAGCAATTGCCTCATGAAGCCTAGCTGCCTGCCCACTGAAGTCCCAAGCCCAAGCGAAGCTCCCTCTCCATCCTTGGCCCAGCTCTTCCTCCTCAGCAAAGCTCCACGGGCCTTCCTCCAGCCAGGCCCGTCTGCTTCAACTTCCCCTCTCCAACCGAAGCCCACACCAGCACCCCTTCAGCTAGGCCCGTTTCCTTCACCCAGCCCAAGACACTTGGCCCAGCTGCCTGAACCACCTGCCCAGCCACCCAACCAGCCACCAACAACCCTCTTGAGCCCACAATGTGTTTTTGTCCCCTATGTCCAAAAATGCCAACTTTGTACCCAATTTTTCCACATATTTCACCACAAAAATCATCATTACACCCTATAATTTACCTCTACATGCCATATTTACTTTGTTTAATTAATTTGTTCAATTTAATTAATTTAAGTTGATTATTTTAATGCTCTCATTTTGGCTATAAATATGGAATTTCAAGACCATTTTGGGGTGCTTAATTTTTGGGGGTAACCTTCTTCTTTCTACCATTTTGGTGTTTTTCAAGAGTATTTTCAAGTATGTATTTTGTTTATTTTGTAATTTCTATTCTAGTTATGTGCTTCTAATCTTTTTCATAAGATTATTAAGATTATGATGAAGCAACTTGTAACTAGATAATATTTATGTTGTATGTTGATTTCCCTTGTTATGCAACAAAGTTTATGAATTTTTCTTCTTCATATATGTCTTTATCTTTAATGTCTCATCTTTTGGATTGTTAGATAATATGCACTTTGTTCTTCATTTTGCAAAACATGATATTCTTTGTGTAAGATATGTCATTAAATTGTATACATCCAATACTTAGAACAAAAATATTATGTTTTGCCTTATAAATAATGTTATTTGATTTTTTTGTTGTTTCATTAGGTTGATTCACATTAAATACTTTGAAATTATACTTTTTGAAAAGTGAAGAAAAATCCTATCTTTTTAGAAGTAATTTGTGCTTAAAATTATAAATCTATTTGGAAAATGATAGTTTGACTTATTTTAACTATCACTAAAACTTGAGAATCAATATACTAATAAGTATTATTAAACTTACATTTTATGGATTCTAGTATCTTAATAATATTTTCTTTTAACACTTATTTTCAAATCATTATTGGTTTATTTTTATTCTCTTAAATAGCTTTATTTTCAATCTTTTATTTTATGTTCATTACATTAAAACTCATCAATCTTTGGAGCTACGTTAGAATTTATTAATTTTAATTTAAAATAGTTTTCTTTTTTATTTTAGACAACTCATTTGGGTTTGACATCCTTGCTTACACGATCACTATTTTATATGAACGATTCGTATGCTTGCGATATAAATTTTTAAAACATACCCGTTTTGGGTCCATCAACAATCGGCCATGTATTTTGTTAAATGACAATTCCAATCTCGTTTTTTACAAAATGAATTAAAATAGTACCTTGACCCAATTTTGGTAAAAGAAATTCAAATATAATATTTCATTCTCAACTCCTCGACCACTTTCTCTGCTTCTCTAAACCCATCGCATCACTAACGACCTGCGAATTGATCTTATAATTAAAAATATTTTAACCAAAATTAGGTCTAGGGCACTATTTTGATTCATTTTGTAAAATATATAGTCTGAATTGTTATTTAACAAAATATAAGGGCCGATCGCATTTTCGGAAAAATAGAAGGGCCAAAATAGTACTTTTTCTTTAAATTAAATAGATGTACAAAAACAAATTCAATATGTTTTTACTTAAAAAAATTCAACATGTTTTGAAATAAGTTATAATAGAATTTTAAAATAATAAAATAATTACTATTATAGCGAAACACATTATACTTCAAAAAGAAAATGACATTTTGACTAAGTTTTTTTTAGCTTCTAGGATTAAAAAAATCTTTTTGAATGTGTTAGTAAAAAATAAAAAGTTATTTTTTAAACCATTTTAGGAGAAACTTCTTCAAAAGCACATTTGAGAAGTTATTTCCTAAATTAGAATAATTTTCATAATTCTTAATTTTCTAATAAAATATTATTTTGTTATTGATGTCCAAATACTTTGAAAATAACTTTTTATTAAAATAATATTATATAATAATTATGCAAACATAAAAAACAAGTGGCATAATTTATTTATCTTATACTTTTAGCAATAAAAAGCAGATAATTAGCCATTTTGTAACCATCCTATAACATAGTAAATGATATTTTAAAGTGATTGCCCAAAAAGAGAGAGAGAGAGATACGAGAGATACTGAGAAACGGCTAAGAATCACTTTAGAATAAAAAAAAAGTGGAGCGTTGCATAATTTAAAACTAAATAAAAAATCAGAATATTTTGGTTTGCAGGGCCAGGCAGAACCAAATAAGGACATTAGCTAAGAAGGAACCGTAACAGTTGGTTATGTTATTAATTGTCCATTAAATTACTGTTTTATAGCGTAAGCTTCGGAAGTTAGACACTAAAACAAAACGAATAATCAAAGTAATGTGTTTTTGTTATTGTTTTTGTTTTTAAGAGAGAGAGAGGAATGGCCACACTCACCGTACCTCATAATGTTCCTACTCCAACTCAAGATGCCGGCGCCCTCAAGAAGGCTTTCGATGGTTTTGTTTTCTACTTCTGCTCTTTGATTTTCTTTTTCATGTTCATAGCAATTGATTGTTTGCTTTTCAATTTTTGAGTTTTGTGGCTGCGATGGAGATTTTTATTAACTTGATAATATTGCATATATATATATATATTTATAGGATTTGGAACAGACGAGGGGAAAGTGATAAGGATATTAGGACACAGAAATGCAAGGCAGAGGAGACAAATTAGAGACACCTATCTCCAGCTTTACAATGAATCCCTCATTGACCGTCTCTATTCTGAACTCTCTGGAGATTTTAGAGTATGTCTTTCTTTTTCTTTTTTTTTTCCTTTAAAAAATTTTGAAAATTAGAAGAATTAGTTTCAAATTTTTGTTTATGTATATGATGCTATACAATGTTTAAAGTGACCCATGTAGTTATTATTATTTTGATATGTGCTTGGTGGATGTCTAATGACTGGTGTTAATGGAAGAGTTTAGAAATTAAACTCGTTTTCTTTTTTCCAAGCGAATTATGTCCAGAGAAACAGCTATCTGTAAATAGAAGAAAAGAAGGGGAAAAAAAAGAGTTTCATAGAATTTAGTTGAATGTGGTCATTTGTGTATGTCGATATCAATGGCCAAAATACATGAGAGAGGGTAGGCTTTTTCTTTGAAGTTTTTATTGTATGTTCAATGAATTGCTTAAATTTATTTATCCATACTTTTGTCAGTGCTGACTTGTTTTTTGTTTCCCGAACACTTTTTTTTTCGGATTGCTACTGAATTTGGGTTTTGATACAGGATTAATAGGGAAAACATAATAAAGATTCAAATAGAATTGTTACATTGACTTTTTCCTGGTAGAAAGATAAGGTGGAAAGTGAATGAATATGCTGGAAAAGGAATATCATCAACCCATCAATTAGGAAAGAATAAAAGATATTTAATGGAGCAGACTATTTGTCAAGATTAAACATTGACATCAGTATAATCCATGAATTAGGATACTGTAAGACACTATGACCATCTCAGAATCCTTTTAAGCTATCATAACTGTATATTGTTATTATGAACTTCTGGTGTTCGACATATCTTTGACATGAACTTTGTTACAGCTATTTTAATTTCACATTACTTAATGATTCTATTTCCGAAATATTATTTATCAGAAAGCAATTATTCTGTGGACATATGATCCTTGCGAAAGGGATGCAAAATTAGCCCGGAAAGCCTTGGAGAACAGTCAGAAAGGTGTTGAGCACCTCAAAATTATAGTTGAGATAGCTTGTGCATCTTCTCCTAACCACTTGGTGGCAGTGAGGCAGGCTTACATTTCTCTTTTCCAATGTTCTTTGGAGGAGGATATTGCATCCATTGTTTCTCCCTCTTCCCTAACAAACGTAAAACAAAATACCCACTTAGACGTTTCTGAAATACTCAATGTTCTATGGTTATGTACTTTCTATTGGTTAGCTTTTTTGGATGGAGTATGACACTTGTGTTGAAGGGTCTATTTTAACACGTAAAATAATGTTCATGTTTTGCAGCTACTAGTGGCTCTTATGAGCTCATACAGGTATGACAAAGAGGTGGTGGATTCTGCCATTTCCAATTCAGATGCATCAAGACTACATGAAGCCATCAAAACAAAGCAATTAGATTATGACCATGTTTATTGGATACTCAGCACTAGGAACTTCTATCAACTAAGAGCTACTTTTGCCTGTTACAAGAAAACTTTTGGAAACCTGATTGCCCAGGTATTGCCTTACCAAAAACTTTCCCTGTTTCTCCTCTGTGTATATTATGTACACAAATTGATTTCGATATTGTTCTGAACAGGACATTACGAGTTGTGGGAATGGCAAGCTGGAGTCTGTCTTAAAAGTGGTTATTTGTTGCTTAGAGTCGCCTGAGATACATTTTGCAGAGGTAAATCTGTCTTGTTTTCTTTTTCAAAAAAGAGAGGAAATGGTAACCTAATCAAACTCTATTTATCTCGGTGTTCAGTTCTTGTAGTTATCTTGCTTGTTGACATTTCACATTTTCTTTTACTTCCCATATGATTTCTAGTGTGAGCTTTTATTAAATTATTATTACTTGAGTTCAGAAATGCAGTGTCTCCAGGTTATAACATGACTTTTTGAGTACTGTCATGATCAGGTCATTAGGGACGCCATTGATGGGTTTGGAACGGATGAAGACTGCCTAACTAGGGCTATTGTGACTCGAGCCGAAATCGACCTTATGAAGGTCAGAGAACATTATCAAAACCTGCACAAAACCAGCCTTGACAAAGCAGTTGTTGGCGATACATCAGGGGACTACGAAGATTTCTTGATGACATTGCTTGGAGCAAGAATCTAATGCTCTAGGAAAAAAATTAATGGGTGTGTGAAAATCAAAATTTAGAAAAATAAATTATCTGAAACTTAATAGTTTGTAAGGAATGTTTGTATGTTTTATCTCTGACTCAGACATAAAGGCCTAAATGTTGCCTATCTAGCCAAGTACAGAAACACCAGACTAGGCGCAAAATAGAATTTGGGCTAGAGTGTGCCAAGTCCATATATTATGGAAAATTTACATCATAGCGTTGCTTGAATTTTATTTACAAAAATAATGTGTGAACTTTTATTTACAATGATGTTAAGCTCTTCTGTACCAAAAACCAAGGGTTTGGTTGATATTATTTTGTTTTCAAAATTGTGTATTTATAAATAAGAACAGAAAACCGTTTTTATAGTTAAAAAAAAAAAAGTGTTTGGTTAATGTTTTATAAACATAGTTTTTTTGTGTTATTTTTTAAAAAAAAAAATCTTAAATAAAAATTAATAAATATATTTACAAAGAGAATTTTTTTTTATAAGTTTGTAATAAATAATGAGATAAAGTAATGTAAAATAAAAAGTGATGAAAAATAAGGGGAGGGAAAGTAAGGGGAGAAATTTTGAGGAAGAAAAATTGAGAAGAGATAAATTGTTGCAACAAAAAAATGAGAGAGAAACTGATAGGAGAGAAAATGGCGAGATAGAAAAAATGAGGAGAGAGAAAATAATGATATAGGAAGTGATTAAAGAGAAAATAATGAGAAATAAGGAGATCAAAAGTGATGACAGAGAAAGTGATGAGAGATAAATTAATGAAAGAGAAAGTTATGTGAGATAATAATAATTAAAAAGGTGATGTGAAAAAAAAAATTAATAAAAAAATTTCGAGAACAGCTAAAAATAACTTTTTATTGTTCTCCAAATTTTCTGATTTTTGTAACTTTGTTTTTAAAAATTATTTTTTGAAAATAATGTCAAACACACCTACTTGTTTTTCGAAAATAACTTTTAGGTTTTAAAAATAAAAAATAGTATTTTAGTTAAAGAGCTAAACACCCTTTAAGTTTTCTCAATTTTCTTTCTCATTCCAACACATATACCACCGTGCACTGCCAACCACCATATGTGATGACCAAAATAGAAGAGTAGTTGTCAACAAGATTGTTGTTGAAATCTCACTACTAGATGACGTTGTTGGGGGTAAGAGGTTATCTCAAACAACAATGGAGGAAAAACCAACAATAGAGGAACACAATTAATGAATTAAGACATAACTTAAATAAAGAATAAGCACAAAAGACTTGCCAAGATTATGTAAATCTCTATCCAAAACCTTGATTTCAAACCACTATGAATGAATTGAGCTTAAGATTTCTACACTTGGACTTGGAATAAGGAGTAAGATACAACAAGCCTTTGATTTTTATACTTGCAAGCTTTTCTTGATGAAGATCTTGGAGAAAACATGGATTCTTGGAAAGCTAGAGAGAAAGAAAGAGTAGAAAGGAGTGATCAAGTCCTAAAATACTCTTAAAAAAACAATTTAAATAGGTTAGGCACCTTCATTGGGTCCACCCCATAGAATTAGACATTTTTAAAACACATTTTAAAAGCAAAATACATAACTCGTACGGACGCAACAAATGATGCGTCACCACTTAGAGGCGATACATTGCGACTCTTTTTTAAACATAGGCCGAAATTGGCATATGACATGTTGTTTTCGGACAAGTGATGCAACAAAAGTCCCTTTGTATTGTACCATCTCAACTTCCCGAAATCACCTCCAAATCTTCCAAATTTCTCTCAACATATTTATATGTATTTAGATATCTCATTGTATCAATCCAAACTCATTCTGGTCAATTATTGATGCTTAACACAAAATCTCAAATTTTACATCATCATTATGTGAAACTATTAAGTGTTTTTCACCACTTTGTGTAGAATACTTAACCTTATATTTAACCAATCATAACAGGCGTTGGATATTATTATTTTGGGTATTTTTATATTATTGGATATGAGCTAATTTTCTTAGTATATAGCATAATTGATTAACCCTATTATGTGAATTTGGTACTTTGTTAAGGAAGCTTAATGCAATTTGAGGTTTTCTCATTGAAGTGATTTTAATATTTAAATGTTTGCTATTGTTTCATCACCATTAGTGAGGAATTGAGTTAATTAATGATTTGGAAAATGTTTTAATTAATGGACATACAACTTGAATGGTGCAAGATTCAGTTTGTTGAATTTAATTTGTGTAAGTATAGATATATATTAATGCCTTGCATAATCTTTATAGAATTGGTGCTTGGTAAATATTCTTGAAGTTAGATTGGCATAGGCATATGTTAGTTTAATTAGATAATTTATACCATAGTGATTTCGATAGGAACCTATGACTTTAATTGGAATTATTGATTAATAATACCCAGTTGATGTAGCATTCCTGTAATTGATATTAGTATTAGCATATTGGGGGGCAATAGTTGTTTCTGCTCATATTTATCATTTTCTTGATCTCTTCTTCTTACATTTATTTTATTTACTTTCTTAGGTTTAATCAAAATATTATCATTTGTTTTGTTCCAAGTTTCTTAGTATTGGTTTTTACACGATTTGCTGCCGCTGACTGTCTTTTTTGCTATCAACTAGTTAAATAAAAGCTTAGAGAAAATGCATGAAGAACACAGGGATTTTACGTGGTTCAGGTTATTACTTAACCCTAGCCGACGAGTTACTTGTATTAGGATTTATGAGGCTTGAGGGTTTAAAACTTCTATGGAGGCCAGGCAACATTTTAACAATGCTCTGAATACAGTAATATGGAATGAATCAGGAATCCTTTACAAAGTGTGCACTGACCCTATTTATAGATGGCCGAGGACAATTAATTCCCTTAATTGTCTCTTAATGGGCATTTAATACAAACATTCTCTCTTAATGGGGTATTAACAACTAGTAAATACAAAGTCCCATAGTTAAGGAACTGGTGGGCCCAGACGTATCGCATGGGGCCCATTTACGAGGTTACAACCCATAATTTTTTGGGGTAACACGTCTCTGACAGTGTCAGGGGGTAGGTACACGATTTTCCATGTCAGGCGGCATCGTGAGACATCCTGCTTGTCACTTGTAAGGACTCAACACCACGACTTGGGTAACAATAACATGTCAGATAGCTACTTGTGGTCTAGGGTCACTGTGCTTGACACCTGGCACTTCATTCCATGCCTAGAGGATGGTCCTTGCAGACTCAGATGACTTGAATGGAAAGGACCTGGAGTACATCGTAATCATAGTCCTCGGGACGTAGTCCTCCTCGAGGACATACTTCTCTGAAGGCGATGCACGATTAACATGGGTAAGACCTTCCTTTTGAGGAGCTCTAGGCGAACTCAGAGGGCTTCATTGTAACGTCCTAGATTTTTTTTAAGACTCGATAATGCGGAAATATAAATATTTTCATTTAAAAAAATGTCTCAAAAACTCGTATAAAAAAACTTTTTAAAGTTGTATGGCCATACTTAATACAAACATAGTTTATGAAAATAAACTCAGCCTTGTTTATGAAAACAAAACCACATTTCAAAAAACAAAACAACTTCCCAAAAGGTCAGTCCACATGTACGTCCACAAAGTAGACTCCAGCGCTCACTGCTATGCTTTTCCCTTGTTCTTACCTACATCAGGAAACAACTAGGTAAGCGAAAATGCTTAGTAAGTTCAACTTTAAAACAACAGCATGTAGAGAAGACAGGTGGTCACTGACCACTAGTAATAATATCTCAATAGAATTAGGGTTCTGGAACCATCTGGACCCTAACACAATCAATTTCAAAAACGCAAAAGCGTCCTGAAAAACTTATGTTCATGCTTGATAACTAATGGTAAACTATTTAAGATAAATAGATAAATCCCTGCACTCAGAAAATCCTAGAGCAAACAGATATAATATATATCAAAATAATTCGTTACCAACGCTAGACAATTTCCAAAAATTTGGGCGTACCACGCCCTCCAACATTTTTGTTAATAAAAAAGGGGAGAACCAAGTCTCGGCACTAAGACTAGCCAATAAATATCTCCATCAAGGGTAACTATCGAGTTACCTAAGGCATCGCTACTTATCCAAAAGTAAAATCCCTTACGAGGGTAACCATAAGGTTACCTAGGGCATTGCTACTATTCAAAAGTGTAATCGAAGTTACACAAGTTTATAGAGACTTTTATGTTAATCAGTGGTGTTGGAGAGCAGTAGCCCCTAGGGTATTCAACCTCACTCAAACTTGGCAACCCCTAGTATCTATAGGCACTCTCACTGAATGGCCAATATTCACGGTTGTTATCTGAGAATAACTTATCAGAGCACTTGCTCGGGTTCTAACCGTTCAATGATTAAGTAAGCATGAGGGCCCCTAAGTCCCATTTATTTTGGCACCACTAGTTTTAAACAAACAATCCTCACCTCTTGGCCACTCGTTGTGGTAGTGAAACAGACATAATAAAATCAAACAAGCAGTGTGACGGGGATCAGTCATCTAGGAAATGATGGAAATCTATCGGTCATATTTTCTAAATCAACACCTACTAGACTAATGTCTCTCTGTAAATTTTCTACGACAATGTATACATGTGCATGTGTCTCTATACTAACATATGTTACACTAGTTGTTTCATGTTGTAGCCACACAATACAAGTTGACTTACTTGGAGTCCTTAGCTTTCTCCAACGTATAGTCCAGTTATGCTTAGCCAATAAAGTAATTATCCATACAATATACTCAGATTAATTATGGCACTTCATAATTCATTATTATTTTGGGCAGTTTGGTCATTTTCAAGATCATTTGTAAGGATTGAAGATCCTTATTTGGTTTTAAACCCATTCAAGAAATTCGTACACAAAACTTTGAGACTAAACCCTAAGTCTCGAGGAGACCTATCCTATGGTCTTGATACCTAGGCTCGGGTATCGCAATAGTATTTCTCATAATCCGCTAAAAATCATATTCTTTAAAAGTTCTGCTATTAACCCGTGCTTTCAACAAGTCCGTTAAATATATAAAGATTTTTGTCGGTATTATATCTAGAAAATACTAATTAAATTCTTCACTTATTTTTCAAGAAAAATAATCTCTTAGTTTTCCTTTTATTTTTCTTAAGGTTTTAATTTCTAAAAATCTTTTTAAGAAAATACCCTAATCTTAACTTAATTAGAAAAAACCGTTAATAATTTCTTATCTTGACTAGTTAATTCTCCGAAGTCAATTTATCAAGTTTACTTACTAGAAGAATAATATACTTAATTATTTTCTCAAAATATAGGGTTTTAAACCCTCTTTTAATTTATTAACTTATTAATAAATTAAATATTTTATTTTTAGAAAGAATAAAAATTCTTTAATAAAAATTATTCTCACGAATCTCAAAGTGTTATTTATCTTGCAATATGAACAAATGTACTTTTATCTTAAGTTTCAAAATCTCATTTTTGCACCAAGTGTGAAAACCTCATTTTTCACATTTTTAACTATATACTTTGTTAGGTCATAACTTGAAATTTACTTACCCAATTGTTACCAAAATTTCCAAATTTTATCTTTGGTATTATATTTAGTTCTTTGTAAAATATTAGGTCAAAAGGAGTATTTTTTATTGGTGAAAATATTTTTCAAACATTGAGGTAAAAATGACATTATTTTCAAGTCCTTATTTTTCCAAACTTTGGTACTTAATAACTCTCAAACCATTAAGTATTGTATTACCAAATTTTACATAAACATACTATGGTATGCCAAGAACATCGCTACCAAATTTTAGTAAGAACTAAGTTCATTTGCTCTATACAGTGACTGTCTAAACTTGGTCCCGAAATTAAAAATACGAAAAAAAAATAGTTTTTTACCTAAACTTTGAAATGACATAACTCACTCATTTCTAAATGTTTTTTAGTGTTTCAAAAGCTCAAATTCATGTACTCCATCTCAACAACATCACAGTATAATTTATTTTTATAAAATAAGTTTTTAGTGAATGCTTGAATCCTTGGAAGTCACGGCTCAAAACTTGTATTTTTGTTTTAGGGTTTTAACAAAACCCTTAGGGATTTTGGGTCCCTATTTTCAAAAATCAACATACAAGTATCATAAAAGTTATCAAGAAAGTACCATAGCCTTATTACATCACCAATAAGAAACTTTAAGCATTAAATACACAAAATAATGCTTAAAAATAAAACTATACAAAAAAAAAACTATAAAAAGTAAAGTTTTTACCTCTTGCTGTCCTTGCTTGGGTTTTTGATGTTTCTACTAGTTCTTTATCACCTTCAAAAAATCTTTCAAAACCTTAAATAAACTCCCACAAGAACACATATATAGTTAGTTATTGAATGATCTATGATTAAAAACTTCACAAAAGTCAAGTTTTTTAAACTTTTACATTACGGAAAAACTCTTCCAAGACCAAAACTTAAGATTCCAAGTTTTCTTAGTGTTCTTGGTAGTTGAAAATTGTGAGAATCTTGAGAGGAAATTTTTGAAGAAGATGAGAGTGATAGAAGAGAGAGTGGGCGGTTTGGGAGAGGTAAATGGAAGAGTATAACAACTAAAAAAATCTAAATATTCGAGTGTTTTTACTTTATGTCACATTGGTGTCATTAACATTAATGAGATGTGATTAAAAGCTTAAATTTATTTGAACCACACTATTTTAACACCTCATGGCCGGCCAAGTTTGTATGTATATATATATATATATTTTATAAAAGGTTAATAAACATTGCTTAAGAATTTATCTTTTTCGAAAAATCCAAAAATAAATTTCTATAACCTTTTAGCTATTATAATGTTTTAAAAAAAATAAAAATGAACACATAATAATTAAATTAAATGCATCTCACATTTAATTTAATTAATCACAAAGACAATTTAACATAAGGTTCATTTATGGAATAAAATTCCACAATTCCACAAAAATTAAGTATTTAACACAAAATGCCCTAAAATTTCCATTTCCTCTTGTTATCCCCAAAAATTAGAGATCGATAACGTGGCAATAGAGGTGACAAGTGGCAGTGCATGGTCCGTAAATGACACATTAATAGTCAAAAAATATATTGGCTCCTCAGAGTTGTGATAAAGTGATCTGGCTTAGGAGTTACCCAGTAGATCGATGAAGAATTTTGACTGGCTTGAGAAGTGTCATGACTGACCAGGCATGACCTTGTCCGACCAGTCACGTGTTTGTCTGCCCAGGAATGACCTTGTCTGCCCAGGCATGACTTTGTCTGACCAGGCATGAACTTGGCCGATCGGTCATGACCATGTCCGACCAGTCAAGTGCATGTCTGCCCAACTAAGTGCGTGTCTGCCCAGCTAAGTGCATGTCTGCCCATACAAGTGCATGACTGCCCAGTGAAGGTGTGGTCGACCAACTTGAATAAGATATGGATCAACTGGATGGAGCAGGACTACGTCAAGATTCCCAGAAATGGTTTCAACAAGAATCGGTCTTGGCATACACGGGAATCTCTCATTTATCCCACGAATATAGTGTACTATTACATTTTGAATATTGTTGTAATTTAAATATAATGAGAATAATAAAATATCTCGATTATGGGGGATATCATTTGTACGATCCAAAGCCTCTAAATACAAGGCTTATGGCATCAGAAAGGGGACTTTGGGATTTTTGAACTTTTGATCCGAATTTTCTAGAGAAAGAGAGTACTTGTATTTGGAGAATTCTTGTATTCTTGTAATCTGCACTGAAGAAACGCAGTTGGCTCAGGTTCATCTGATCTTGAGTGCATATCTATAATCACAATTCTAAGTGGATTAGGCTATTACAATCACATTGGGGCTGAACCACTATAAAATCGTCTGTGTCATTTATTTTCTCTTGAAGGTTTTATCGTTTTTGACGTTCACACGTTGTTGGCCAAAAACGCGGTCAACATTTTGGTGCTTTCATTGAAAGCCTGAAGAGAAAGACAAACAGTCCCTGAAGTATTATGGCGCCTAAGAACACCAATGCGGCTTCCAAGAAGATAGGCCCCTCTAAAGAGCCTGACAGATCAGAAGGTCCTGGCCCTCAAGACCGTGAGACTGAGCCTAGAGTCGTGCTCGAGGATGTGACTCCAGAAGTTGAAGAGCTCTAGGAATCCATGGGTGCCTTCCAGGAGGAGATGGCATAATTCCACGCCAGACAAGAGGCGTTCGCTGAAGAGATGGCTAGGCAGAAAGCCGCGTTAGAGCAGCAAAGGCGCGATATGGAGGCTAGAAGCGAAGAGCTCAGACAACAATAGGAGGAGGTCAACCGGAGACATCGTGAAGCAGCACTTGCTCTAGAAGCGGCTACCCAATTGGCCCAAGCCAATGCTCAAGCCGCAGCACAAGCAGCCACCCAGGGAGCAAGAAATAATGACGCTAGTCGGAGGACCACTGATAGAGCCGATTCTCGAGGACCGGGTAGAAGCAGGAGTAACCCCCCTGGTCGGGAAGATGATGGGGACCGATCCAAAACTACCTCGACTCAAAGGGAGCACTCTAGAACCCCCTCCAGGAGCCACCGATCAGAGACTTCTAGATCAGGGAGTCACCGATCGGGCAGTAAAAAGACTCCACCTAGGCAGGATCAGACCAAGACTCCTCGAGAGAAGAGGACTTCACAATTCAAAGATGGGCATGGTCGTGATGAGGCTGATAGTCATCACACCAATCAATCAAAGGAAAAGGAGGGCAATGATCAACAAGGAAGGAAAGACTGCTCGGGGCGTACCGAAAGGCCTCCACTGCACCCCGACTAGTAGCGTAGTAGAAGAGAGCAAGTCCCGCGTAGTAAGCCCTCTGAAAAATTGAAAAGTACGGTGTTTGATTGGGCAGGAGAGCATGCTTCCCGAAAGGATCTGAGGGACGTTATCACCAACAAGAGGAGGACCATCCCGGTCGAAGGGAAAAATTTGAACCGCCCTCCAAGTCAAGTAGAAATACTTGACGATGGCACGCCAGATGGTAATGCCCGACCAAGCGGTCAAGATCTTGGAACTTCATCAGTTGCACCAGCCATCCAAGCCCAGCTTGACATGCTAACAGCTGCAGTGCAAGGTTTGTCAAAACGACCTTCCGGGATAGATGTGATAGACCACTGGAGTGGCAGCCCATTTTGTTCCCGGATTAGAGCAGCCCAGCCACCGACAAAATATAAAGCACCGGTTTCGCCAGTATATACAGAAAAGGCAGATCCCATTAGACATGTTGGGAAATTCGAGGACCAGATGGAATTGCTCAGAGTAAGTGACGATTATCAGTGTAGAGTTTTCTCGACAACATTGTCGAATACTGTCCAGGAATGGTATTGGAAGTTTAAACCAAACTCCATTACCTCTTGGGAAGCATTCAGGAAGGAGTTTTGTAGACAATTCAACACTGCTCGGACTCCACCGGTTTATGCCAACCACTTGGCAAATATCAAACAAGGAAAAGATGAGTCTCTAAAGAATTATATACAGAGATTCATGAGAGAAGCCAATAGAGCAACTGCTGTAGGAGACGAGGGAAAGATGGTTGCCATATCTACTGGGATAACTTATCGGAGCCCTTTGTGGGACAGTATAAATGGAAATCCAATTTCAACACTTCAACAATTTCTTGACCGGGCGGACAAGTATATGAAATTGGATGATGTAATAGAGAAAGAGGAGAATGGCATAAATAATCCGGGCGGATCAGTTGACTCTGGTGGAAGGAAACGTGGAAATAACGGGTCTGACCACCATGAGGAGAAGAAAGCAAAGTTGAATTCAAGTGAAAAGCCAACCAAGTATGAGCCTTAATTCACTAACTACACCACTCTCTCAGCTAGCTGAGCGGAGATATATCTTGCTAGTCATGAAGAGGTTCCCTACAAGAAACCTCCACCCATCAGGAAAGAGATGAGGAAGAGAGACATGAATAAGTTTTGTCGTTTCCATGGAGATTATGGTCACGACACGAATGAATGCAATCACCTTAAGGATGAGATATAATTTCTTCTCCGGTCGGGCAAGTTGAGAAAGTACCGGGCAGAGACACCCCAGGGAGAAGGAGGCAGCAGCAATCCTGGTTTCAAGCGACAAAGATCTCCACCCTTGCAGCCCGGACCTGTGGACTTTACCTTAGACACTATATGTGGAGGTCCACACTTGGCTGAGGAAAGCAACGAAGCAAAGGAGAAGTATGCTGAGTGGGAGTGCTAGGATCAGAAACCACTGGAGTGGCGAGCATCAGAGAATATATTATTTCTAAATACCGCTTTCAGAGTGGTAGCTTGATTTCGAGTTGTTTGACTTGTTATTTAAGTTTGGTTTATGAGTTGGTTATTTGCTAACCAGTCATTTTATATTTGAACAATTTTGGTTGTTTAAGACTCGTTATTAGACATGTTTTGTCCTTTTTAATTTACGAGTAATAAAAGAGACTACGCGCAGCGTGGTCGATTCTTGCTACAAATATGCATGTGTGTTAGTTATCCGAGCAGTGTTCAACTGGTCGGTAAAATTGGATAGTGTTCAACTGGTCGATATGTTCAAGCAATGTTCAACTGCTTGAATATTTTTAATATATTCTATGTGTTTCACGAGCAATTAACTGCTCGAACAGATTCGATCAAGTAGCAAGTGACTAAGGATCTTTCAACCCTCAATCACCTGGGGGGCACATGGGGTATACTGGTATATAATTTAACACAGGCAATAAGAGCACGAGTTAATATATCTATTTTTAGGCTGACTTGTAAATTTTCGAAGTCCAAAAAGGCCATTAAGCTAACTTGTTTGACAAAGCTTAAGTAACTTGGAATTTTTTAAAATTTCAAGTTAGAAGCAAATATTCGTGTGACAATAAACATTATGCTCATAAAATATTAGAGCAATAAGAGTGTGAGAAAGTATACTTAGTATGGACTTATGAAATGTCTAGAATTTCTAAGTTAGAAAACTAAGTACTCATGCGAAAATATAAGGCATACATCATAGTGACTTTACTATTCACAAAAAACTTATAACTTTTTAAGTCTAAAAAGACTTAGAGTGTGTATTAAGTTAACAAAGAAAAGTAAAGTATAAATGCCAATAGCTCGGTTGTACGAGAAAAATATCAAAGCTGCTAAGCAAGAATTGTCTTCACAACAAAAAAGAGTAAACCGTTGGCAAGGTACAAAGTCTAGCTGATCAGGTGCAACGTTTTCCTGGTCGGGAGGGATACAACTTCCCTGGTCAGCTGAGCATGTATCACTGGGCAAGTAGGAAACTCTATTGTTGAGCATGACCAACAGCGAAGAGTCGCTACTTGGAGGAGTATCGCTCGATTGCAGGACGGATGTATCAGAATTCGTGTGGTTGTCACCTCCCCTATAGTCGACGCGATTCATCTACAAAAAATAAAAATGGGGAGGTGAGTAACCATACAGATAAAGTTCAACAAGAGCAAAATTTATTTTTCTTACTTAGAAAAATTTATCTAAGTAATGGAAATTTAGCATGCATGGAGAAAAAATAAATTTTGTGCCTAAAGTGCCTAAAAAGTGCTTAAGGTCCCTAGGGTGAGCGTGAATTAAAAGTTTTGGACAAGAAAATTTTTTGGTCCAAGTGGCGCGCCAAATGCCTAAGGCATGCCATGCTTGGTCTGAGGAGCCAAGAAATTTTTTTGGTCCAAGTGGCGCGCCAAGTGCCTAAGGCATGCCATGCTTGGTCCGAGGAACCAAGAAAAATCTTTGGTCCAAGTGGCGCGCTAAGTACCTAAGGCATGCCATGCTTGGTCCGAGGAGCCAAGAAAAATTTTTGGTCCAAGTGGCGCGCCAAGTGCCTAAGGCATGCCATGCTTGGTCCGAGGAGCCAAGAAATTTTTTTGGTCCAAGTAGCGCGCCAAGTGCCTAAGGCATGCCATGCTTGGTCCGAGGAGCCAAGAATTTTTTTTGGTCCAAGTGGCGCGCCAAGTGCCTAAGGCATGCCATGCTTGGTCCGAGGAGCCAAGAAATGCCAAGACACCCGAGGAGTGGTGTGGTGTCCGACCGGACACCTGGTATCCGAGGAGGTGTGTCCGAGGGTTCCGTGGGGTCTAGTCTGAGCATCTCAAGCATTCGAAGGACCTAGTTCGTGCCATAACCAGCATCCGGTCGGATGCATCTTGGGACCGAGGGGCTGTTGTGTGGTCTGATCGGACCATAATTTTTACAAAAGAAATAGCAATGGCCAATCGGCCATGTCCCTTACCACAACCCAAATCCTAAGCTGAAAAAAGCAAGGCCCTAAATTCCATCTAGCACAAACACCATTTCTCATCCAAAACACATAATGCAACAAGATCAAAAATAGAATTTGAAGAAATCAAAAGACAAGTTCAGTCGTGGGTTTACGTGAAAGTTATTGACCGGATAGGAGCTTTTGAATGACCTCAAGAACATTTTGCTAGAAGAAAAGTTTATCATACAAGAAAATCGTATAATAAACTTGGGGGGCAAATGTTATCCCTAAAAATTGGAGATCGATGATGTGGCAATAGAGGTGACAAGTGGCATTGCATGGTCCGTAAATGACACATTAATAGTCAAAAAATATATTGGCTCCTCAGAGTTGTGATAAAGTGATCTGGCTTAGGAGTAACCCAGTAGACCGATGATGAATTTTGACTGGCTTGAGAAGTGTCATGACCGACCAGGCATGACCTTGTCCAACCAGTCACGTGTTTGTCTGCCCAGGCATGAACTTGTCTGCCCAGGAGTGACCTTGTCTGCCCAGGAATGACCTTGTCTGCCCAGGAATGACCTTGTCTGCCCAGGCATGACCTTGCCTGCCTAGGCATGACTTTGTCCGACTAGGCATGAACTTGGCTGATCGGTCATGACCATGTCCGACCAGTCAAGTGCATGTCTGCCCAGCTAAGTGCGTGTCTACCCAGCTAAGTGCATGTCTGCCCAGTGAAGGTGTAGTCGACCGGCTTGAATAAGATATGGATCAACTGGATGGAGCAGGATTACATCAAGATTCCCAGAAACGGTTTCAACAAGAATCGGTCTTGGCATACACGAGAATCTCTCATTTATCCCACGAATATAGTGTATTGTTACATTTTGAATATTGTTGTAATTTAAATATAATGAGAATAATAAAATATCCCGATTATGGGGGATATCATCTGTACGATCCTAAGCCTATAAATACAAGGCTTATGGCATCAGAAAGGGGACTTTGGGATTTTTGAACTTTTGATCTGAATTTTCTAGAGAGAGAGAGAACTTGTATTTGAGAGAATTCTTGTATTCTTGTAATCTGCACTGAAGAAACTCAGTTGGCTCAGGTTCATCTGATCTTGAGTGTAGATCTATAATCACAACTCTAAGTGGATTAGGCTATTACCATCACAATGGGGCTGAACCACTATAACATCGTCTGTGTCATTTATTTTCTCTTGAATGTTTTATCGTTTTTGACGTTCACACGTCGTTGGCCAAAAATGCGGTCAACACCTCTTAAATTTATTATTTTTGACCAAAATTAAATTTTTATGAATTTATTTTATGCCCAAAATATTTTTTCCATAGTTTTTCATTTTATTTTCTGAGTTTTTTACCCGATTAGGGTTTTTGAGTCGGTCCAAGACCGGAAGTCTTATCTTGACTTTTAATCACACAATTCATAATTTAGCTAGCAATAACTCATGGAAATAAACTCCAACAACTATAATATTATTTAAAATAATATTCTTAACTCGGGTAAAATAATCCCGACCGAGTTGTTTAAAGGTACCCGAAATGCAGTGCGTTACATTCATTACCTTCCGTGAAGCTCAATTACTCCTTAATGATTGCCACGTGTCACTTAGAGAAAATACGGACAACAATTGCTAAATCAATCCATGTGGAGACGATACTCATGTACTTATCACTTTATTACTTATTTCTGATTGTGTATAGTTGCGCATTTATATATTGTATAAAAGATAAGGGAAAAGCCTAAATACCTAGATAAAGATGGCGGAGCATGGACAAGAAGACGAATCTGTACAACCGAAAAAGTTGGGAGAAGCAGGATTCTCTGGGGGAGCTTTTGAGAAATCTTAAAGACACAAGAATGAAGAAGAATTGCAAATAGTAAGGAATGAAGAAGAATATCCCCTTATATAAATGGAGGGGTAAGCAAAGATTGTTGATTTCTTTGGTAAGGATGGTCTAGGTTCTATGGAAAAATGGGCTGAACTAAAAGGGATTTAAAATTCAAAATTCAAAAGCTCTCATCATTGTTGCAAGACCCCTAAAGCCAGTTTCTGTTGGTATTAAATTAGAAAAATAAGAATACGCAGCAGAATAAGATCTTTTATTTAAAAAAAAAAATTAATAATGCCAGCTAGGATCATGTTGTTGGTTGAGATTAATAATCAAACAAAAAATATCGGATTTGTTTTATCATTTAATTTTTTAAATAAGATATTTATGTTGGTTGAGATTTAAATAATTAGAAATTTTTACAAAGATTCAAATTCAAATTTAAAAATAGACTAACAGCTTAATTTAAAAAAATTTAACATATTAAAATATTAGAATTAAGATATCAGATATTTAATATATTTTCTTTTAAATACTTGTTTTTTATTAAATCTTTATTTGAAAATATAAATATTTGTTTATTCTATAGTTTTTAATATTTAAATTATTTGAATTTGAAATTTGTTAGTTAGATATTTTCATAGATATTTGAATTTGTTTAACTATTTTGAGATATTTTAGAGCTGTTATAACTATTAATATTTTATATTTTTTTATGGTTAAAATATTAGGTTATAGTTGTAACAATACAAGATATTTTTTGAAAAACAGTTAAGATATTGATTTTAAAGTTAAAAATTGGTTAAATTTTGACAAATATCAATTTTTTAACCAATTAATAAAATATTTTTCAATAAATAGGATTTAAATTAACTTTGCTTAATTGTTGATAAATCCTATTTAAATTACATTAATATATTTTTTTTTCAAAGAAACCTAAATCAAGCTGATTGTTGATAAATAAAATTTAAATTAACTTTTGTTAATTGATGATAAATTTCATTTAAATTGACTTATTTTTTGTAAAAATTTAATTAATTAAATTTTTTTGATAAATTCTAGAAAATTAATTGTCGTATTTTTGCAAATGAAATAAATTGTGGTATTTTTGCATAAATTCATAGAATTGCTCATATAGTAACATGATTAGGCCCATCCAATTATAACATGTCTGTTTGTACTATATGTGGTATTTTTACAATTGGGCTTAGATGCATATAGTGGCCTATATGTTTGTTAGATATATGGTTTTTGCCAAATAAAATATTCATAAAATAATAGGTTTTATTTGGGCCCATTAGAAAATGTAAAGTTTAAATTCCTCTCTTGTGGATGATATCACTTGTGAATGTTCATTTGCTTTGCATGACTATAGTGGGCATAATCAATTAATAACAATTAATAAAACGAAGGTTTAAATTCCTATTTTTTGGACATTGTATGGAAGATTGGGGGCCTTTGTAGTGAGAACAACATACTGGACCTAGCCCTCCTCCATACAAGCCCAATTGTTAATTCTCATTTACCTGAGTTGGACTTAATTGTATAGGTTCATTATATTAGTTAAACCTAAATATTGATTAGCAACAAATTAATTCTAAATTAATTGAATTTGTTTCAATATGACACTTTAGAATTAAAAGGAAATTATAGGACTTTGGTTTTAAAAATTCTAATCTTACAATTTTTTGGAGAACCATAGTCATTACTTTTCGAAAAAAATTAATAATAAAAATACTATTTTTAATTTTATAATGAGCTTCTTTTAAGAATTATATTCGATCTCCACTGTTGGTTTAACAAAGTCAATAACATAATGGGGTCTCGAGACGCTTTGATTCATCCCCCTACAGAAGGTGTTCATTAGTTATTTTGACATGATTAAATTTCGAAAGATAGATAATTATAGGTCAAATTCTACTAGACCCACCCCTACGGTGACTACTAGGACTAAATTTGTGATTATCGAAACCGTGGGTCTAGCTCATAAAATAAGAGATTTTATTTTCTTATTTTGATCGAATAGTAGGTTGTTAATAATTGTGTCCATTATTAAAAAAGTTTACAACTTTATTTAACCAGTGGTATTTTTTTACTCTTGCCAACCGGGACAAGGATATCATTGATTAGTTAAAAACCTAAAGAAATAGAGATATGATTATTTTGGTATTTTTTCCTCATATCTTACATATTTTTGGTATATGTTGTGCTATTTCTTGAAATTTGTGTGAATAGGAGTTTTATTGAGCAAATGTTCTTGTTTCTATTTTATTGATAATTTATAGTTTTAGGTTAAGTAGTGTCTGTGTCTACTCGCATCCTTTCTCAACTTTCGATGGAGAAACTCACTGGAGAAAACTTCCTTAATTGGAAGCAAAACATCAACATAGAGTTGATTGGTGACAACTCTGAGTTTGTCATGATTGAGGAATCCCCAGAATGAGCATCATGTCTGCACATTCGATATGGCGCCGTCAATGCTCGTGATGGCACTGTAAATGCTTGGATAGCACCATATCTGTACATATGTGATGACACCGTAAATGCTCGAATGGCATCATGTCTGCATGTTCGTGATCAACTCAACTATGGTCTGACGCAGCTCATGAACGAACTTCAGATTATTGAGCCTATCATGGGTGGACCTAGAAAATGAGGAGAAAATAAGACTACTATTGTTGCTGAGCTTCGTCTTTGAAAGCTGGAAACAAGAGAAAACATGGAAAAAACAACAACCCTAAGCCTACAAAGGCTGCAAAGACGAGTGCACAACCAAATGCACAGACGCCTAAGGGGAAGAACAAGAAAAACAAGATAGGTAAAGATAAGTGCTTTCACTGCAAAGAGAAAGGGCATTGGAAACAAGATTGCCCCAAGTTTCAAGCAGTGAAAAACAAAGGTAATGATTATAGTTCATTTATCTTAGAAACATGTATTTTAGATAATGATAAATCCGTTTGGATTATTGATTCTAGCGATCACCTACTCACAACCATAATATAGAATCCCATCAAAACGAGTAAATAAAGACTTCTAAACCGAGTCCTAGCCTCCGAGATGTTGATTCCTACCAAACTGGGTGGTAGAAACGATCTTGAGCCCTTAGAGTTAAGTTCCCACATCTAAAAACCAAACCTAGCCAAAATGCACAAGCGGGTCGTGACTTGGCCCTCGGGGTCGCGGCGCACCTCCCTGATAGAGAGCCCTCTACCGTAGGGCGTGGGCCGCGACTAGCCCTCTAGAGTCGTGGCGCGCCCCCTAGGTAGAGCCCTCCTGGTTCTGGGTTCACACAGATCGCGACTTCCTAGAATAAGGTCGCGACCCAACCTCGAACCTTACGATTTTCTATGTTTTCTCCATTTAAAAACCTTCCAAAAACTTATCCAAATCCCAAAATCAAAGTTCCCAAACATCTCAATCTCCCAAAACCATTAAAACCCAAGTCTCAATTAAATCAAAAACTCCTCAAAACGTAAATTCCAATCAAGGCTTGGAAACATGAAAACTCAAAACTTGGATTACATGAAAACTAATTGAGTCGTTTCGCAGCTAAATCCTTTGGCTAATAAGCTTCTAATCTTCCCTAGAATCGCTATGACTTGATCCTAGCTTGAATTCGAGTCCTAAAACTCGAGTTTCCTTCGAAAATGCGAACGCCGTCAAAAAAGGATAACAGGAGAGAGAGAACGTATTGAATGTTCTTGTATGTTTTTGACAGGTTACTTCAAGCTTAAGTAACCTCAAGCAAATCCTAATGCTCGGGGTCCCAAATTCCCCCTGGGGTAAAATAGTCAAAATTCCCAGAATTTCCTCCTGATCTCACTAAATCCCAATATATCATCAAGTAACCATTCCCATTACCTAATTTCCCGGTAATGTGCTAAATACCCAATATACCCTTGACTCACTCTGAGTCAGGTATGAGTCCCGTTGTGACTTTCCCATTAGCTTGCTCCCTAGGATCATCTCATGAGAAACCCAAACATATCCACATAATAATGTGGTCTCACACACATATATCACATATATGCCAAATATACCAAAAACGGGCCAAATTACAACAATTACCCAATTAAACAGAAATGGCCTCACATGCATATTTAATACACCAAAACATGCATATCAAGTCATATTATAATATAACTCACATAATTACAATATACACATATATTATATAATCACATAATTTCCATAATTTTCCATCTTGGCTCCCTAAGCAAGGCCCTAAGCCTTATTAAGAAATTTGAGAAATTACAACTATCCTCTCCTTACAAAAATTTCATCCTTGAAATTTTATCTGAATAGCCTGGAATATCAATCCCGCATATCTAATTCTAGTTCCCAAGTCACTCCTTTGACCTTATTATTTTTGTAAAATACCTTAACCAAAGGTACAACTTTGTTCCTCGGAACCTTGATCTTTCTGTCTCATATCTGGACTGATTGTTCCTCATAGGTAACTGAGCTTCCAATTCTAGATCCTCATAATCTCAACACATGAGCCTCATCTAACACATGTTTCCTCAACATGGAAATATGAAATACACTGTATACGGTCGATAGTGCTGAAGATAAGGCCAATCAATAGGCCACCTGACCGATCCTATCCAGAATTTCCAACGTTCCTACTAATTAGGGCACAACTTGCCCTTAACTCCTCACCCATTTCCATAGTGATACTCTAGGGAAGATATAGCCTTCCACTTGGAACTATGTGTTCCTTCACTTCAAATCATTCGAGCTCTAATCTTTCCCATTTACTCTGAGAAACGAGCATTCGAGCTCTAATCTTTTCAATAGCCTCAATAATCCTCTAAACTACCTCAAGATCCAAATATGATATCTCACTCATCTCATCCATATGAATGAGCAATATAAATATCCTACTATACAACATCTCATAAGGTACCCTTCCAAAACTGCATAACTCCCTTTGATTTTACACCAATCTGAAGATAATAAGTTGTACTGAACTCCAACTGTATACTCATTGCCTTCTATAACCTTCCCCAAAACTTGTAAGTAAAGACTGCCTTCTCATCTAATAAGATTGACCTCAAAGTCCCAAGAAGGCGTACTATTTCTCTCTCACTAAGAGATCTGCATACCGGTCTACTGTATCATTCATCCTTACCGATAAAAAGTGAGCTGACTTAATATATCGCTCCATTATGTGGGTTACATGATAATATGACTAGATATGTATGTTTAGGTGTATTAAATATGCATGTAGGCCCGTTTCTTATTAGAAGGGCAATTTTTGTAATTTGGGTTGTTATGGGTATATTTGGCATATATGTAATATATGTGTGAGATCACATTATTATGTGGATATATTTGGGTTACTCGGCACGAGACGATCCTAGGGAGCAAGTTATTAGGAAAGTCACAACGGGACCCAATACCCGACTCGGGGTGAGTCAAGGGGTATTTTGGGTAACTGGTACATTACCGGGTTATCAGGTAACGGGATTAAATATTTGAGGATATAATTGGAGATAGTGAGATTAGGAGGGAATTTTTGGGATTTTGACCATTTTTTCCTCTGGGATGTTTTTGGTACCCCGAGCGCGGTATTTAGTTTAAGTTACTTGAACATTAAGTAAATAACACAAAAAACACTCAAACACTCAGTTGTATCTATCCCAACTGACTCTTTCTCTCTCTCCCTCACTCTATCTCAATTCTAGGTGGATTCCTTGAGAATCTAAGGGGATTAATGACTGGAAGTTTGGGAAATTGAAGGCTTGGCTATAGAATTGGATTAGCTACAAACAGGAGGACTTAAATTACAATTGAGGTGAGCTATATACTTTGCTTTCCATTGAATTCTTTTTTAGTTTGGCTATTCTTGAGATTTGGGGCTCAAGGTTATGAATTTGAGTTTTGGGTGGAGTTTTGAGTGTGTTGAGTTGGGGTTTTATTGTTGGGAAAATGTTGAATCTGTTATGGGGATTGAATTATGGTTCTAGGATTGATTTGGGGTTTTTTTTGGTTAAGGTTGGCAGGAGAAAAATAGAGGAATTCGGGGTTCGTAGGGTCCGTTCGTGGCCTTGTTATTGGGGTGCTGCGACCCATGCAATCCTAGGGCCAGGTGGGGGTTTTTACTTTGGAGGCGCGTTGCGGCCCTTTAGGGTAAGTCACAGCTCGTGCCCTGGTTCCAGGCAGGAGGGTCCTCTGACCTGGGAGGTGCACCGTGGGCTGCCTGGGCTGTTTTGGCCACCTTAGGTCTTGAGTAACGGGAACTCAAACCCAAGGGCTCGGGATCGATTTTACTATCCGGTTTGGTAGAATTGGACGTCCCAGAGGCTAATAATCAGTCTGAAATCCTTTAATTTCTCATTATTAATGAGATCCTACATTATTGTTGGGGGCTTGGAACTAGGATCGTGCACATAAATCATTCTTAATATACTTTACACTCGAACTTGATGTAAAAAAACTGCACCTGGTTTGCGTTTAGGGCTTGGCCCAAATATAGTACATAATTAATGTTATGTTCAGAATGTTTTATTAAACATATTGAATGTGATGTGTTTACCTATGTTATGTAATAGTTGTTGATTTGTATATTTGATTGGGGAAGCTCAGCTTATAAGCTGAAGGTTTATCTATGTTATCTGATGAAGGGCTTGCGTTAATAGTCAAGGGTATAGTCGGTTTTAAAGACCTCGACTTATCAATCGAAGGTTAAGACTCGACTTATCAGTCAAAGATTAATACTTGACTTATCATTCAAAGGTTAAAAACATGACTTATCAATCGATGATTGAAAGACTCAACTTATTAGTTAAGGGTTAAAGGAGTCGGCTTATGAATCGAGGGTTTAAAGGCTCGACTTAGAAGTCGAGGGCGGTAATAGCGTGTTGAATGCTGGCCGATAGAGTTGAGCCGACCCAGAAGTGATATACATGCTTGAACGCCCCTAGGGTCGTCTAGAATGTGAAGCATCATACCCACTTAGTCTGCTCAAAGACTGGTTATGTGATAAATGGGCATTAAAGCCTTAGTGTGAATCTACAGTCACTTATTAGAGTGAATTGCATGCATTAGTAGGGTTATTATTGCTAGCCTGCTAGTTATGATTCTGCGTTCTGATAATGTACTGCTTATAAGTATGTTTATGTTTTCTTGCTTAGCCTTGGCTCACGGGTGCTGAATGGTGCAGGTGTAGGAAAGGAAAAGCTGGACTAGCCATGAGTTGGAGAGCTTTAGGGGAAAAGTGTACATATGCAGCCTACTCGTTTTCCTCGGCCAAGGCTATCAGTTAGAACTAGGGTTAGACCCTACTTTTTCCGCCTAGGTCGGCTTTTGTATTCACTTTTGGTGTTTTGTAACCATTTTAAACTACGATGGGATCCCATGTATTGTAGTCAAACTTTTTTATTGAAATCATTGACCTTTGACCAAAATTTTCAGTACCTAAACATGTGGTCAGTTTTAATTACACAATTTAAACTCAGATGACTCGTTTAGCGAGTTAATCACTATTTAAACTACACAGTGTAACGGTCCTTGATTAGGATGACGTTACATACACCTCTTGAGACACCTATAGGTTCCAGTAGGGAACATTCAGCCAGAGGTGCCACCTGTGTTGGTACTGACAGTAGTATAACTATCAGAGGCTAGGAACAGATGGAAACCTCTTTATGAAAGGTTAAGAAAGTTGCACGCTTCAGTCTTTGGGGGCATTGCAGATCCGGCCAAGGCCGAGCAATGGATGGGTATGGTCACTGATATCCTGGATTTCATAAGGGTAGTTGGTAATGAGAGGGTGGCCTGTGCCACATATATGTTTTGGGAGGATGGCCGAATTTGGTTGGAAGTGATATCCCAGACCAAGAACGTCAATACCCTGGATTGGGAAGAGTTTAGAACTCCATTCAATGAGAAATATTACAATGATGCAGTTAGGGCTGCAAAGGCAGAAGAGTTCAGTAAGTTGTTACATGGGAACATGTCAGTGACAGAGTATGCACTGAGATTCGATATACTGGGAAAGTTTGCTGCAAACTTTGTACCCACTGATGGGACAAGGAAGGAAAGGGCTACAACCTATGATAGCCAGGGATGTTCGCATTACTATTGTGCCTGGTGTGATGACATATGCCCAGGTGGTAGAGAAAGCCCTTACTACCAAGGGCGTAGAGAACAAAATCTGGCACGAGAACGCAGTCAGGAGAGACACTAGGAGGATGGGACCTCATTTTATGGGTTCTGGTAGAGGCAGAAGCCCTAGCGACCAGAAAAGGAAGGCTCCAAATATATTTTTAGCTTCAGGCTTTGATAAGAGGTCAAGGGGTATACAAATAGGCCACCAGGGCACCAATGTGGTATGGAGGACCTGCCCAGAAGTAACAAGCACCACGTGGGAGAGTGTCGGGCAAAGGCCTGTTTTCTGTGTTGGATAGTGGGACATTTAAAGAAAGATTACCCAAGAACAAGGAAAGAAGAACCAAGGAAGGCGGACAGCTCGACTCCAGCAGGAGTGTTCGCATTGACGTAGGTAGAGGCTGAGGTTAGTCCCTCAGTAGTGATAGGTTAGCTTTCTAGTGTTGGAACCTCTTATACTGTTTTGAATGGTTCTGGTGCTACACACTCTTTTGTTTCTATTAAGATAATTGATAGACTGTGTAGACCATATGATTATTATACTGTGGGGTTTGGAACTTTACTTCCCACTGTGAGTTAGTAGTCTCTTGGAGATGGATCAGATCATTTCCAGTGACAGTGGATGGTAGAGAGTTGTCAATTGATTTGATTGAGCTAGTAATGAATGAATTTGATATGATTTTGGGCATGGAATGGATGGTGAAATATGTGGGCAACCATAGATTGCAAGAAGAGGATGGTAATCTTTGAGCCTGAGGTTGAGGATGCCTTTGTATTTGTTGGCACTGTGCATGGACACCGTGTACCTATGATAACAATATTGAGGGCTAGAGACCTACTTCGAGGTGGATGCATAGGATTCCTAGCCAGTGTGGTAGATACCACTGAGGTCGTGTCAGTGGGACCAGAAGAGACTAGATTAGTCTGTGAGTTTCTGGATGTGTTTCTAGAGGATTTATTAAGATTGCCGCCACACAGAGAGATAGAGTTTGTTATTGAACTGGCACCAGGGACAGAGCTAGTATCTAGAGCACTGTACCAAATGGCCCAAGCAGAATTGAAAGAATTGAAGGTACAGTTACATGAGTTGTTATACTTGGGTTTCATTAGACCCAGTTTCTCTCCATAGGGTCTTATTTGTAAAGAAGAAGGATGGTTATATGAGGATGTGTATTGATTACAGGGAACTGAACAAGTTAACCATTAAGAACAAGTATCATCTACCAAGGACAGATGATATGTTTGATTAGTTGCAGGATATGACAGTATTCTTGAAGATAGATCTTCGATCTGGTTATCACCAGCTGAGGATCAAGGAGGAACATATACTGATGTCTGCTATTTTCACTAGATATGGGAATTATGAGTTTCTAGTCATGTCATTTGGTTTGACTAATGCCCCAGTAGCTTTTATGGATCTGATGAACAAGGTGTTCAAAGATTATCTGGATCGGTTTGTGATCGTCTACATTGACGATATTCTAGTTTATTCTCAGTGAGAGGAAGAGCATGAACATCACCTTAGGCTGGTGTTACAGATACTGAGAGAGCACAGACTGTATGTGAAGTTCAAGAAGTGTGAGTTATGGTTACCACAGGTGACTTTTCTTGGTCACATTGTCAATAGAGATGGAATCAAGCTATGATTGAGGCAGTCAGAGATTGGCCAAGGCCAAGGAATGCCTCAGAGATTAGGAGTTTCCTTGGATTGGTAGGTTATTATAGGCACTTTGTATAAGGGTTCTCAAGGATTGCTACCCCACTAACGGAATTGACATGCAAGAACCAGAAGTTTGCGCGGTCATATAGGTGTTAGAACAACTTCCAGGAGTTGAAGCAACGTTTAATTACCGCTCCAGTTTTGAGTCTTCCAAAAGATCAGGAGAAGTTCATGGTTTACTGCAATGCCTCGAGACAATGGTTAGGTTGTGTCCTTATGCAGGCAGGGAAGGTGATTGCCTATGCATCACGACAGTTGAAGAATTATGAACAACGGTACCCTACGCATGATCTGGAGTTAGCAACGGTGGCCTTTGCACTAAAGTTATGGAGGCATTGCCTTTATGGGGAAAAGTGTGAGATATACACTGACCACAAGAGCTTGAAATATTTCTTCACATAGAAGGATTTGAACATGAGACTAAGGCGTTGGTTAGAACTTGTGAAGGGTTATGACTGTGAAATCCTATATCACCCAGGAAAGGCCAATGTGGTGGCAGATGCGTTAAGCCAGAAAGGTCTAGGACAATTATACAGTGTGAGACAAATATCCAAGGAATTGGCAGAGGATATGACCAGAGCAAGGATAGTTAGTAGTGGGCCAGTTAGCCAACATCACCCTACAGTCTACTATTTTAGAGAAGATAAAGGAAAGTCAGTTGAATGATTCACAACTGATAAAAATTCGAGGGGATGTCCTAGTTAGAGTGGCTAGAGACTATTCAGTATCAAATATGGGCTTACTGAGGTATAAGGGTCAGATATGTGTTCTGATGGATGTTGTTATCAGAAGGGAGATTATGGATGAATCTCATACCATCCCTTACTCTTTGCATACAAGCACCACGAAGATGTATCAGGATTTAAGATTGTTATATTGGTGGCCTAGGATGAAGAGAGATATGACCGAATATGTGGCTAAGTGCCTAACATGTCAGCAGGTCAAAGCAAAGCATCAAAGACCAGCGAGACTATGACAGCCTTTGGATATCCCATAGTGGAAATGGGAGGATAACATAATGGATTTTTTGGTTGGGTTGCCCAGGACTGTGGGTCAACATGATTTGGCGTGGGTTATCATGGATCGATACACCAAATTAGCTAACTTCTTACCAGTGAGGATGACTTATACAGCTAATCAATATGTAGATCTCTATGTGAGAGAGACAGTGCACCTTCATGGGGATCTGTAGTCTATTGTGTTAGATAGAGACCCCACATTTACTTCCAAGTGTTGGGGAAGTCTGGAGAAGGCTATGGGTACACAATTGAAGTTTAGTACCACTTATCATCCTCAGAAAAATGGACAATCTAAGAGGACAATACAAATATTAGAGGACATTTTGCGAGCATATGTGATGGACTTTGAAGGGTCGTGGAGTAAGTATTTTCCTTTGATAGAGTTTTCCTACAATAACAGCTATCAATCGACCATTGGAGTGGCTCTTTATGAGATGATTTATGGTAGGAAATGCAATTATCCCATTCATTGGGATAAGATGGGAGAAAGGAAATACTTGGGTCTTGAGGCAGTTCAGAGGACCAATGAGGCTATTGAGAAGATCAGAGCTCGAATGTTTGCATTTTAGAGTAGACAGAAATGTTATTCAGATATGAAGTGCAGGAACGTGGAGTTCTAAGTGGGAGACTATGTCTTCCTTAGAGTTTCACCATTGAAAGGGGTGAAGAGATTTGGAAAAAAGGGCAAGTTAAGCCCTAGGTTTGTAGGACCTTTAGAGATCCTAGAGAGCATCGGTCATGTGGCCTATAGATTGGCCTTACCTCCGTCATTGTTGGTTGTACACGATGTGTTTTATATTTTGACGCTTCAGAAGTATGTATCAGATGTGATTCATGTATTGAGTTAGGAAGATCTAGAGCTCTGGGCAGATCTTTATTAAGAAGAACAACAAGTCTAGATATTAGACAAGAAGGACAAGGTCCTGAGGAATAAAACTATACCTTTGGTTAAGGTATTATGGAGGAACAACAAGGTCGAGGAGGCAACCTGGGAATTAGAGTCCAACATGTAGGATCAATATCCCGAGCTGTTCAAGTAAAATTTTGAGGACAAAATTCTTGTAAGGAGGGGATAATTGCAACGTCCCAATTTCTCTAATAAGGCTAAGTGCCTTGATTAAGGGGTCAGGAGGGCAATAATTGAATATTATGTGTGTTGATGCATATTTTTGCCAATAGTGTATTACATAAGTAGCTGGAATAAACTAGTGCTTAAGGATAAACCGTAATAAGAATAATAACTCTTAAGGATGCTTAGAATGATATAGTAAGAACACTCGTTCCTTTTTATGTGGTTCGGAGGCTAAAATCCCCCCAGTCCACGAGTCGATATTATTACTGTATATCTCTCTCTATATTTCGATAGAGTATTTGCATTACACAGAGAAAACCCAACCCCTTTTCTATCCAAGGTCTTGGTATTTATAGAAGAACCATCCCAGGACAGGTGCAGGGGTCATCACGTGGATACCCATCTTATATGTGACCTGTCTTGAACAAATGATGAATATTACAATATATATTAAGGTATGGTCTAATCATTAGGTAAAATTGATCATGGGTCGTCTGGCATAATCGGAAATGTGATGTTTGATCATGCACGTTTTTGTTACGTGTCCGAGAATTCAGGGATAATGGACATGTAATGTCTGACCACGCACGTTTATAAATAGCGTATCCAGGTTTATAAATACTCCTGCACATGGCAGGTTGTTAGAGTACCACGACCTGAACATAACGCCAGCTCGTGCCCAGGATGCTGTGTTTTGTATCCATCTCTAGCTTGTGCCTTAATGCTTCGTATTCCTTAGCTTGTGTTATTACCTGGGGAGTCGCACTGCCTTCGCAGAGGAAATATAAACTTGTGGGTGCTTTAGTACTGTTCTTAGCTAGCTAGCTGCACTCGAGCTGCATAAAAGACCCGGGCTGAATATCAGGGCATACATTTGCCCCCCAAGTCCCTGCCCGTGTCTTATGACGTCATTCTCTGACTGACACGGTGGGGACTTTTAAACTTCTGTTGTGATTACCCATGTTTGTTCATTACTCGAGTACTGGACACGTGGAATGCTACGATTGGCGTCTGTTCGGGTTTCGAGGATTGCATTAAATAACCTGGCCACCTTTTTACTGCCGTTTAATTTTTTGAAACATGACCCTCGTATCCCGCATTAGCTTGATTAGACGGTCCACGTTTCTTTAGGCTTATTACGTATAAATAGGGTTAGCAATTTTTAGTGTTCATCACCTTTCATTCGAAACTTTTCCTAATTTTCTTTCTTCTGAACTTCAAAAACCCTTCATCCTTTTCTCATAAAATCTCAGAAATCTGCCACCAAAAACCTTTGGAAACCCAGTCACTAAGGATCTCTCCAGGAACTTTCCTTCTACGTTGCTCATTCTTTTCGTTGAAAAATACACTGTAAGTTTTCTATTTTACTAGAACTTTTCTTTTACTGGTTTTCGTGCGTTTCTCTTCTTTCTTTATCATGCTAATCCGTATTTCACTGTCATTAGCATTAGGCTGTTTTAAAAAAAAATTGGTACATAGGTTTCGATTTAGGTTTATTGAGTATATCCTAAAATATATCTAGGATTGCGATGTTCATAAACTGGGTAGTTTTTTGGGTGATTCCTGGGTAATTTTTAGAAAATACCCATTCAACATGTAGAAGATGAAAGCTGTTTAGGGCTTGAAAATAGGTTGCTTAGGGGCCACGCTTCTAGGGTGACATAGGTCTAAGCCGTCCCCTAGGAGGGCAGTGGCTTGATTTCCTGACACACAAATTTCTAATCAGTAGGGGTCCTCTTGGAAAACTTAGGCGCATAGCATAGGTAGCGCGTGGCACCACACCGCGGGCTGAGATTGCCTCAGCTCGTGTGTTAGAATCCTCACCCTTTCTTTGTTATTTCTTGACTGTATAAAAATTCTACGTCACCCACTAAGAGTTCTATCATTCTTGTTCGATAGGCGAGCTAATGGCACCCAAGAAAAGCGCGCCCAAAAAGAACGTACTTGGTTCATCGTCCCAGCAAATCCACAAAGGAAAGGAGGTCGTCCTAGAGTCCCCCATTCCTGAATTCGGTCCCATGGTGGAGAAGGAGGTTGCGGTCGCACCTAACACATTTTTCAAGGCTGAGAGTGTAATGCCCCAAACTCCAGGGACCATTACAGTGTGCCTTGTAAACAGTGCTAAATTCGCTAATCGAGTCATTTGGCCAAAATCATGAACTAAGTATGATTAGCGGTTTAGGGATTGAAAACTTTGGTTAAGATGTAACGTTTCACTAGAACGTTTAATATATAAATTGGGATCCCGAAAATAAAGTTTCAAAGTCTATTACAGAAAAGAATTTACAACAGGCCGTTCTAAGCGGCAAAACAGGGTTCAACCCTAGTTCCACTTTAAACCTCGGCCGTGGCGGACGAGCAGCTGCATATGTACACGTCATCACCTAAGCTCTCTAACTCAAGGATGGTCCAGCTTCCTCTTGCCTTTACCTGCACCACGTAGCACCCGTGAGCCGAAGCCCATCAAGAAAACTCAATATAACATGATATAATATCAACAACGATCATAATAACCATTCAGGACTATCAGTCCAAACAAATAGGTGACAATAGCCAAAAGTCACAATAATGAGCATCGCTCCCTCTATCCATGTGACGATAGGGTCACTATGGCTTAACTGATAAGTGATCCTTTCATAAGTTTGATTAGGACAGGTGCAAGGTGATTAGTCACCAACATAACCTTCCTCATGACCCTAGAGTCGAAACTATGGACAACGTCCCTTAGCCATGTGACAAACGGTCACCGAGGTCATATACCTTGGCTATAGTCATCTGGTCGTAGACCAGGCAAGCGCTTATAAGTTCTTCGACCCTAGGGTCGGTCTAGCACTAATGCCATAGAGCCATTCAATGCATGATTCTCGACTTTAGAGTCGGTCCCTGACTAGTCAGTGTCACAAGTAAGACATGCCACCAATCATATATCACATGTTCCATATCCGTAAACGAGGCATTTAGCATGCTTACTAAACAGGTATTAGTGCTATCAAGGCCATGCATAAACACAGAGGCTCAAGCTCTGAACAATATCATACTCAGTATATAAAGCATGTCCCAATCACATGTTTCTCATGCATCATATGCAATATATCCAGCAATCCAACATGCACCAATAACAGCCATGCATGTCACGTTAAATAGTCAACCAACATGCACCAAGAATAGCCATGCATGTCATACCTAATAATCAACCGACATGCATCAATAATAACCACACATGTCATACTCAGTAATCAACCAACATGCATCATAATAGCCATGCATGTCACATAATAATCAACCGACATGCATCAATAATAACCATGCATGTCTCATACTCATTAATCAACCAACATGCATCATAATAACCATGCATGTCATACTCAGTAATCAACCAACATGCATCATAATAGCCATGCATATCACATAATAATCAACCGACATGCATCAATAATAACCATGCATGTCTCATACTCATTAATCAACCAACATGCATCATAATAACCATGCATGTCATACATAATAATCAACCGACATGCATCAATAATAGCCATGCATGTCTCATATACACAGGGTGCAGTTTTCTTACCTCAAAGTCGAGCTAGAACGATTAAAAGAACGACCCTTGAGAACGATAAGCTTTTAGTCCTTTAGCGGTCACCTAGTCATAACCAAATATAAGGTACCATCAATAAAAATGGTCAACATAAGTTTCCAAACCAATATCTAGCCTCCGGGACATCAATCCCCACTTAACCGGGTACTAGGATCAACCCCGAGGCCTATGGTAAGCATCCCTAGGCTAAAAACACAATTTTGGTCAAATCTGCCTTGATGGGCCGCGGCTCACCAGAGCCATGCCGCGGCTCATCACCCTGACAGAGGCATATTTTCCTTAAAAGCCACCTTAGGCCGCGGCACACAAAAGCCAGGCCGCGGCTCATTACCCAGTTCAGCCAAAAATCAGCAACGCACCAGCAAACTCCCCAGCGTTTTTCCTCTCAAACCAGCCCTTCAAATCAACTCAAACCCTCTTCCAAACACTCATTTAAACCTCCAAACATCACCCATAACTCCCCCTCATCAAAACCCAAGTTCCCAAACTCAAGAACTTCCATTAATTCAAACTTTCCACAAGTGATTCACAAGTTAAAAGCTAAAACTCAAAACAGAGTATGAACCAGAAATCAATGGTAGAAACTTACCTCAAACACGGTTTGAATCCTCTTTAATGGTTGAGATAAGTTCCCTAGCTGCTACTTTCAATCCCCTAGCTCAACACCTCAATTTGAGCTCTCAAAATTCAAAGAAAAGTGAAGGAGGAGACTTGTACGGGAGAGAAAGGGAGAGATGAGGATATGCTCTGTTTTAATATCAATCCACAGCCTTCTAAAATTCCTAAGGCTGATATAAATCCTTAAGGTCAAAAGACCATAATGCCCTTAAGCCAAATAAACCCCTTTAAAAGCTTCCAAGGGTAAAACTGTCCTTTCCCGCCTATCTCGTTAATTATAATTAACGCTCTCCAATTCCCGCTATTCTCAATATTCCCAAATACCAATAAATCATATCCCATTACCCTTTAATTCCCGGTAATGCTCTAATCATTAATTTCACCTCGAGACTCACCCTGAGCCCCTAACTTAAACTTGTTATGACTAGACCGAACACTTACATCTCATGATCGTCTCATGTCGATTAGCTCGAACCAATCCACCTTATAATGTGGCTATATTAATTAATCACAATCACGCACCCAAAAATATAATTATGCCCACAGTGGCCAAATTACCAAATTACCCTCATAATTAGCATATGAGCCCATATGCATGCATTCACCATCAAATAATAATATAATTCACGTAAACATGCATATAATCATTAAATACTATAATAAATCAATTATGGCCCTCCCGGCCTCCTAATCAAGGTCCTAAACCTTATTAGGAAATTTGGGGCATGACAACTATCCCCTCCTTACAGAAATTTCTCCCTCGAAATTTACTCAACAACTCGGAACCAGAATTCCACTCACTGGATATAAATTTCCTTAAGTCATTTCCTGACTTCAGTATTTCGATAGCCTTACCTTAACCCAAGGTACATTTTGCTCAATAAAACCCCATTACTTATGTCACAATCTGAATTGGCTATTCCTTACCGGAATACTTAACCTACCCTTCAGATCCTCACAACTCAACTCATAGGTTCCTTCGGCCCATGCCCACTGCATGGAAGCATATAACTCACTGTATACAACTGCCAGTACCAAAGGTAAACTGATTCAGAGTCACCCTATCCAGGCCTAATCATGATTCAACTGCTAAAATGGTCTAGGGCTTAACTTGTCTTAATTTCTCACCCCTTTTCCCATGGTGAATCCTTAGAGAAAACACATTCTCCTACTTGGAATTCCACATTCCTACTTTCCAGTTCAATAATATTGTTCTGTCTATTCTGAGACATGAGCAACCGAAATTTAGGCTCCAGTAATCTCATAAATCCCCTGAACCACCTCAGGATCCAGACATATACATATATTTCCTCACCCATCTTATAAGATGTTCCTCCAATAGTAATTGGATAACCCTCTCTCTCTGATTTACCACCAGTCTGAGAGTGATAATCTGTACTGTGTTCCATTTATATATTCATCGCCTTCTAACCCTTCCAAAACTTAGAAGTCACAATAACGTCTTCATCTAATAAGATAGACCTTGAGTTCATGAAGGCTTTCTATCCTTCTCACCAGGAGACTCAAATATAGATCAACTGTACTATTCACCTATCCTTACTGATATAATAAACCCACTTGGACTACCAGTCCACAATGACTCAATACCCATTTTATACCGATCCATCAACCTGAGAATCCCACCGCGAAACCCATCGCGATGCTCACTTATTCCCACTATGAAATACCCAAAGGCTGTAATGGCCTTGCTGTTTCCTGATACACTGTTTTGACCTGCTAACAGGTAAGAGCTTTACACATGCCTCGATATATGCCTCTTCATCTCAGGCCATCACTATAAAATTTCCATATTATGTTACCCTTTCACAATGCCTGAATGAAATGAATAAAAGAATAGCATGAGATTCATCCAGAATCTCTCAGTTAATCTCAATGTCTATCGGATCCCAAGTCCGATCTCTATATCCCCATAAACTCATGTCTGTCACTAGACAACCTTTAGCTAGTCCAGCTAAAGATTTCCATTCAACCTTGCCTGTCTGTGGCTCACTTAACCATCTTTCCTTCTATCTTTCTTGAGATAATAATCTCAAACAATAAACTGGCCACTTGGCCCACCAGAAACTCTACTCCAGTCCTGGTCAGATTCTTTAATCAACATGTTGCATAGGCAATCACTTCTCTCTATCACTAGGATGTCATAACAACCCACTAACTGATCCTGGTCTATAAAGACCCAGCACTTTCTCCCCAAGGCACCTGAAATATCTTTACCATTCATGGACACTCCTGTCCCCAAGGCACTCTTCACTCTTGGCAATTCTCCGCAGAGAAAACACCACTATACCATCGTCCAAGACGATCATAAGTCCCATTCAAGTCTACCCTTGAATGCACTATTCATCTGGTTCACAAACACTTAGCATCAACCCAATTCTTAAGATATGCTCAGCACTCGCAGTGCTCTAACCTGATACCAGCTCAACCCTTTACATAATTTTCTTCTCTCTGATCTCTAGCTGGTCTTAACCAGATCCAAGATCCACCTTAAAGGATTCCATCTTACTCATCAACTAACTCTTTAATTCTTATAACCCCACTAAGCCACTTGAAACAGTGTTTATATCTGATTCCATCTCTGTTACTAAACCAATCACCATTCTAATCTTCTTTTAATAAAAAGAAGGCCTGATAGACCGCCTGGAAAACACATTTATAAACCCACAGACTAATCCAGTCTGTCCTGCTCTCACTAACACAATCTAAGTGGTATCCACCACACTGGCTAAGAGTTCCATGCACCTCCCTGCACAAACTCCAGCCCTCACATCCGGTCTCATAAACATATTGAATCCATGCACAGTGCCAATTGTCACAAGACTTTCCGCTTTCAAGCTTAAGAATTGCTGCACTTTCCTTGCCATTCAGGACTGCTCTTTAATTACTTAACCAATCCAAACCCTGGATCAAACATAGTCAGTCATAACTAACTCATGAGACCAACGATGAGTCCTTGCCATAACTCAACTTATCCCTTAAGTGGCCAATACCCTGCTACTTTCCCCATCGCAACATAACCATGCGATCAACATATACCATCAATATACCCTTCTCTGTATACATACCAACAAAAGAATAACATGGAGCCAAAGGCAAACAACATTATTCAAAACTCAGAACTAGAAGACTGACCTGTCATCCCCGAGGAGCTAGTCTCAGTCTCAGACTCTGATTGCCCTGGAATAAACACTCGAGCTGGAGTCGAGCTGTCTATCCCCCTTTGCTTAAGCTCTCTTAGACTTGGACAATCCTTCTTAAGATGCCCAACCATCCTACATAAGAAACGTGCCTTTGCTCGGCATTCTCCCAGATGATGCCTCTTGCACCGAGTGCACTTTGGACGAGTCTTCCAGCTTTCCTTGTTACTTGTCCCAATAAGTGGAGGTACCACTATCTGAGCTCCATGTTCTCCAGCACTCTGCTGCCCAATTACTATACTCTCCACAGCAAGAGCCTTCTCTACCACCTGAGCATAGGTAGAAACTTCATACACTGGGGCAACTCTAATGCCCTGAACTATACCAGGATTCAACCCTTGAATAAACCTTTCCTTCCGAGCCACATCTGTGGGTACCATGTCTAAGGCAAACTTGGCCAACCAATCAAATTCAGTAACATACTCGGTCACTGATGCATTACCCTGAGCAAGACTCAGAAACTCATTCACCTTGGCAGTCCTAGCCACATCACAGTAATACTTCTCATTAAACATCTGCCTAAATTCTTTCCAGTCCATCACAGCTGTATCTCGTGTCTAGGATACTACCTCCCACCATGTCCGGGCATCATCCCGCAGCACACATGTAGCACAGATCACCCTATCGTGACCTACCAGTCCCATACTATCAAGAATGGAGCTGATCATGCCCATCCATTGCTCAACTCTGAATGGATCTAGGCCTCCCTCAAAGATTGGAGGATAAAACTTCAGGAATCTTCCACAGAGAAATTCCCATCTATTCTCAACCCTAGGCTGAGCTGAAACTGATGCCACCCGTGACATAGGAAAGGAAGAGGTACTACCCAACAGACTCCGCTGTTGCCTCAAATACCTGATCTCTTCCTCCTGCCTCTGCAATCTTAATTGCAAATTTGTAAGCGTCTGCTGAACATTCAAAGATGCAGACGAAGAACTGATACCCTGGCTGTAACTCCCAGCCCCTGTATAACTATCACCAGGCTTCATAATCTGCCTTGGATATAAACTTGCTGATTGAATCTACAGTCAATAACTTGACCCATTAGTCACAATAACCATATCAAGGGCTTTTCCCACGGGATAAACCTTACCACACCACAATCATAAACCACTTGCAATGATGCAAACATGCCCATGGCATTCATACATACTCATAATCCCTGCTCTTCCAATACTCAAACCATGCTTCCAATCCCAACATGAAAATAACACAATTATATATATATATATTCACAGAGCAGATATCCATATGATCACAGTCATATATACATATATATTCACGGAGCA
This sequence comes from Humulus lupulus, assembly GCF_963169125.1. Classification (NCBI taxonomy): domain Eukaryota; kingdom Viridiplantae; phylum Streptophyta; class Magnoliopsida; order Rosales; family Cannabaceae; genus Humulus; species Humulus lupulus. The sequence goes on along the minus strand of NC_084800.1, from coordinate 174,790,790 downwards.
TATAATCATATAGTCAAGAGCCAGGCTCTATCAGAATCTCATGCTCCCTAATAAAATATGCAGGTAAAGCATTCACATTTTATTCAAACAGTAATACACATAGCTACAGAAATAGTTACCACTTCTTGAGTGAAGCTATCTTCAGTGATGAGTGTACATGCCCAGCTTGTTTTCAGGAACCATAAACCTTGGCTCGCACTGATACCAAGTTGTAACGCCCCAAACTCCAGGGACCGTTACAGTGTGCCTTGTAAACAGTGCTAAACTCGCTAATCGAGTCATTTGGCCAAAATCGTGAACTAAGTATGATTAGCGGTTTAGGGATTAAAAACTTTGGTTAAGATGTAACGTTTCACTAGAACGTTTAATATATATATTGGGATCCCGAAAATAAAGTTTCAAAGTCTATTACAGAAAAGTATTTACAACAGGCCGTTCTAAGCGGCAAAACAGGGTTCAACCCTAGTTCCACTTTAAACCTCGGCCGTGGCGGACGAGCAGCTGCATATGTACACATCATCACCTAAGCTCTCCAACTCAAGGATGGTCCAGCTTCCTCTTGCCTTTACCAGCACCAAGTAGCACCCGTGAGCCGAAGCCCAGCAAGAAAACTCAATATAACATGATATAATATCAACAACGATCATAATAACCATTCAGGACTATCAGTCCAAACAAATAGGTGACAATAGCCAAAAGTCACAATAATGAGCATCGATCCCTCTAGCCATGTGACGATAGGGTCACCAGGGCTTAACTGATAAGTGATCCTTTCATAAGTTTGATTAGGACAGGTGCAAGGTGATTAGTCACCAACATAACCTTCCTCACGGCCCTAGAGTCGAAACTATCGACAACGTCCCTTAGCCATGTGACAAACGGTCACCGGGGTCATATACCTTGGCTATAGTCATCTGGTCATAGACCAGGCAAGCGCTTATAAGTTCTTCGACCCTAGGGTCGGTCTAGCACTAATGCCATAGAGCCATTCAATGCATGATTCTCGACTTTAGAGTCGGTCCCTGACTAGTCAGTGTCACAAGTAAGACATGCCACCAATCATATATCACATGTTCCATATCCGTGAACGAGGCATTTAGCATGCTTACTAAACAGGTATTAGTGCTATCAGGGCCATGCATAAACACAGAGGCTCAAGCTCTGAACAATATCATACTCAGTATATAAAGCATGTCCCAATCACATGTTTCTCATGCATCATATGCAATATATCCAGCAATCCAACATGCACCAATAACAGCCATGCATGTCACGTTAAATAGTCAACCAACATGCACCAAGAATAGCCATGCATGTCATACCTAATAATCAACCGACATGCATCAATAATAACCACACATGTCATACTCAGTAATCAACCAACATGCATCATAATAGCCATGCATGTCACATAATAATCAACCGACATGCATCAATAATAACCATGCATGTCTCATACTCATTAATCAACCAACATGCATCATAATAACCATGCATGTCATACTCAGTAATCAACCAACATGCACCATAATAGCCATGCATATCACATAATAATCAACCGACATGCATCAATAATAACCATGCATGTCTCATACTCATTAATCAACCTACATGCATCATAATAACCATGCATGTCATACATAATAATCAACCGACATGCATCAATAATAGCCATGCATGTCTCATATACACAGGGTGCAGTTTTCTTACCTCAAAGTCAAGCTAGAACGATTAAAAGAACGACCCTTGAGAACGATAAGCTTTTAGTCCTTTAGCGGTCACCTAGTCATAACCAAATATAAGGTACCATCAATAAAAATGGTCAACATAAGTTTCCAAACCAATATCTAGCCTCCGGGACATCAATCCCCACTTAACCGGGTACTAGGATCAACCCCGAGGCCTATGGTAAGCATCCCTAGGCTAAAAACACAATTTTGGTCAAATCTGCCTTGATGGGCCGCGGCTCATCACCCTGACAGAGGCATATTTGCCTTAAAATCCACCTTAGGCCGTGGCACACAAAAGCCAGGCCGCGGCTCATTACCCAGATCAACCAAAAATCAGCAACGCACCAGCAAACTCCCCAGCGTTTTTCCTCTCAAACCAGCCCTTCAAATCAACTCAAAACCTCTTCCAAACACTCATTTAAACCTTTAAACATCACCCATAACTCCCCCTCATCAAAACCCAAGTTCCCAAACTCAAGAACTTCCATTAATTCAAACTTTCCACAAGTGATTCACAAGTTAAAAGCTAAAACTCAAAACAGAGTATGAACCAGAAATCAATGGTAGAAACTTACCTCAAACACGGTTTGAATCCTCTTTAATGGCTGAGATAAGTTCCCTAGCTGCTACTTTCAATCCCCTAGCTCAACACCTCAATTTGAGCTCTCAAAATTCAAAGAAAAGTGAAGGAGGAGACTTGTACGGGAGAGAAAGGGAGAGATGAGTATATGCTCTGTTTTAATATCAATCCACAGCCTTCTAAAATTCCTAAGGCTGATATAAATCCTTAAGGTCAAAAGACCATAATGCCCTTAAGCCAAATAAACCCCTTTAAAAGCTTCCAAGGGTAAAACTGTCCTTTCCCGCCTATCTCTATAATTATAATTAATGCTCTCCAATTCCCGCTATTCTCAATATTCCCAAATACCAATAAATCATATCCCATTACCCTTTAATTTTCGGTAATGCTTTAATCATTAATTTCACCCCGAGACCCTAACTTAAACCCGTTATGAATAGACCGAACACTTACATCTCATGATCGTCTCATGTCGATTAGCTCGAACCAATCCACCTTATAATGTTGCTATATTAATTAATCACAATCACGCACCCAAAAATATAATTATGCCCACAGTGGCCAAATTACCAAATTACCCTCATAATTAACATATGAGCCCATATGCATGCATTCACCATCATATAATAATATAATTCACGTAAACATGCATATAATCATTAAATACTATAATAAATCAATTATGGCCCTCCCGGCCTCCTAATCAAGGTCCTAAACCTCATTAGGAAATTTGAGGCATTACAGAGAGGATAGTCTCCAAAATAATGATCCAAGGAAGGGTCAACAAGATCATGCTGTCCCACAACATCGAGGTTGGGACGGGCGTTCTCATCACCCGACCTCCCTTCAAGGGGGAGAAGAGCTGTGCACCACTCCAGGAAAATTTCGCAGCCTAGTGTGATGAACACTTAAAGGCCTGGGCCTTCCTCCCCCTCGATCAGTACTTCGCTGACTTCCTCAACTACGTGAAGTTGGTGCCATTCCAGCTCGCCCTAAACTCATATCGACTGCTGGCGGGGCTGAAGTACCTCTTCCTAAAGCAGATGTGGGACGTCCCTACCCCTGCGGATATCTTGTACTTTTTCTGCCTTAAGGCTAGCCCAGACCAACAGGGACGAGGCGACAGATTCTACTATTTGATCCACTTTCCAAACTCACCCGCAGTCATCGAGCTGCCCAGCCACCCCAACAACTTTAAAGATTAGTTCTTTATGTCGAACGGGTTTCGCAACTGCGAGCATCGATACTTCAACTGCCCTCGTAAGTTTCCTTTCCTTTATTAGCTCAGAGAATTATTCTTTTCATACTTAGTCTTCTCACGTGTATGCTAACTGGAGTATCTTCGTGCAGCCATTTTTGCGAGGATGACCAAATCAGTGACCCTTGGGGACAATACGATACCTTGGCGGGGCTTCCGCCAAGCGAGAAGGATTACCACCAGCTCATGTCTGATGACACGATGTTGGGGTGTAAATTAATTTATGAAGGCCAAACTTTGTCCTTGAGGAGGATGCAGGCTAATTTCCCGATAGCCCGCGAGCTAGTGCCCATCCTAGAGGGAGGCGCTGCTGCTGACAACCGCGAGGAGCAAGAAGAGGATGAGGTGCCGCTCGTGTGAAAGAGGCGAGCTCCTGAGGCTGCTTGGAGCTCATACGCGAACTGAGCTATATCGGGGGCAGCAGCTGGTCCCTCCAGCCAAGGTAACCCATATCCTTTTAGGGATCTAGATAGGACTGCTTCCGACCTTAGGCTAGTTAGGTTTAACCCTAACCAGCTCATACATCACCACCCTAGTGACCCTGCCCGGAACACAACTTTGCTTCAGTGTGTGGATCAGTTAGTGGTACGATACGACATGGGCCATCCTATAGGAACTGTAATCATAGATAACACTCTATCCTTTAGGTCAGCCTTTTTTGAAGAGTATGGGAACAACCTTAGGTCGTGGGACTCCCTGCGTCAGGGGATTCTCGCCCCTGGACTTAGGCAATATGTAGAGGAGTCCAGCCCTAAGTTAGAACCTGAGTTTGAACCTCCCCTAATCCAAGAAATTGTAGATTTGGGTTCTCCCTCTCCCGTAATGGTTCTGAGGTCGGAGATCGTGGCAATAGACTCCTCCTCTAGCTCGGAGGGTAGGACTCTTTATATATCCTATACACGCATACATACTTTATGTAGACTAATGAATTTGTACACATAATGGCGTATTTCCCATTCTTTTTCAGGTGAGGAGATGGCACAACAAGGGGATCCTGACATCCGCGCGATGTTCTAAGAAGGGAGATCTGGCTTGGGTCCCCTCGTGAAGAAACTCCGACCCACCTCAAAGAAGATGCCTCCCCCGACTGCGACTGTTTCCAAATCCCCGACCAAGGGGAAAGGCCCGGGCTCGGGAGCTCCATCCGTCGCAGCCCAAGAGAAGAGGGGTTCGGCTGCACCTCCTCCTCGATTTCCCTCTGCCCCTGCTCAAGACTAGGGAGCACCAGCTGGTCTCCCAGCTCCGATAGTCCCCGCCACCACTGTACACATCCTAACTAACATCCAGGACCTGGAGCAAATTCCAGACACTTTTCAGGGGACTGTCTACGAGACGGCGAACCATGGGGTGGAGCACTTTTATAAGCCAAGCCCATGGACATGAGGGCGATCGAGGAGAGGAGCCCAGAGAATGTTATGGAATCCGCTTTGGGGATGAACCTCACAGTACGCACTTTCCTTGACCTAACATTCTTTTTTATTTTACCCTAGCATGTGCCTAACTGTTTCCTTGCTTTTTGCAAGTGGTCTTGGCTCAGCATCGCAGCATGGCTTAGGCCAGGGCCAGGAATGATGAACTTAATGCCGAGCTCCAAGCTGCTCAGGCAACCCTGAATGTGACCCAAGCTGCCCTCGCCGCCGCTCAACAAGGCAAACAAATTGCCAAGGCTGCCTTGATGTCAGCGCAAGCAGGCGAGCAGGCGGAAAAGGCTGCCTTAGCCGCGGCTCAAGAGGGTGAGCAGGCTACAAAGGCTGCCTCGGCCACACTTCAGGCCGAGCTCGCGGGAGCCAAGGCCAAACAGCAGGAGGCCAAGGCTGCTATTCAGGAGGAAAAGAAAGCCTCGACATCCTCCATGGAGAGCATGTTGTACTACTGTTGGGCCTTCAATCAGGATGACAACTTCTCCTTCATGGCCTCCGAAGTGTGGGGGAACTACCTCGAGAAGTTCAAGGCTCGACTTCAACAAGAGCTATCGTCTGAAACCGAGGAGGCCTCTGCTGCTGGCGAGCAGGAGACCGAGGAGGTGCCGTCCTCAGAGCGGCTTGGAGGATCTTAGTTTTTATTTTACATATTATTTTTTTTGTAAACATTTGCTACGAGGTTATTTTCCTCGAGACAATTTACCTAAAATTTCAGTATCTATTCCTTGATTTCTTTCTTATGCTTCATGACTTGTACATCTAAATTTTTTTTAGGAAATGACCCTTAGGTCGAGGGAGATACTTTAATTTTGGTTGTAACGAACAATGATGATTTATATCCTACCTCTTAAGTATCAGGCCTTGGGCCCGGTTCTATCTGGGGATTTTAATTAAAAACTTAGTTCGCGTTAATTTTATCGACACCTTGCGTTTTTTTAGAAAAAACTGTTTAATTGATTTTACCAATTTCTAAGTTTTGGAACCTTGTCGTATCCAAGATGTTTACTTAAAACTTAGTTCGTGTTAGTTTTATTGACACCTCGCATTTTTTTAGAAAAAAACTGGTTAATCAATTTTACCAACTTCTAAGTTTTGGAACCTGGTCGGATCTAGGATTTTTAATTAAAACTTAGTTAGTGTTAGTTTTATTGACACCTCGCGTTTTTTTAGAAAAAACACTTGTTAATCAATTTTACCAATTTCTAAGTTTCAGAACCTGGTCGGATCCAGGATATTTAATTAAAACTTAGTTCGTGTTAGTTTTATTGACACCTCATGTTTTTTAGAAAAAACACTGGTTAATCAATTTTACCAACTTCTAAGTTTCAGAACCTGGTCGGATCCACGATATTTAATTAAAACTTAGTACGTGTTAGTTTTATTGACACCTCGCGTTTTTTAGAAAAAACAATGGTTAATCAATTTTACCAACTTCTAAGTTTTCGAACCTGGTTGGATCCAAGATATTCAATTAAAACTTAGCTCGTGTTAGTTTTATTGACACCTCGCATTTTTTTAGAAAAAACACTAGTTAATCAATTTTAGCCACTTCTAAGTTTCAGAACCTAGTCGGATCTAGGATATTTAATTAAAACTTAGTTCATGTTAGTTTTATTGACACCTCGTGTATTTTAGAAAAAAACACTGGTTAATCAATTTTACCAACTTCTAAGTTTCGGAACCTGGTCAGATCCAGAATTTTTAATTAAAACTTAGTTCGTGTTAGTTTTATTGACACCAAGTTTTTTCAGAAAAAACACTGGTAAATCAAATTTACCAACTTCTAAGTTTCAGAACCTGGTTCTCGGTTTATATGCCCCCAAGTAATCAGAAAGTGAACTTTCTGGGTTACTTTGGACCAATGCTACTATCCGAACTAACACGCAGATGAAACCATATAAGGATACAAAAAATACATATTGACTCTTTTATTTCTTAAATTAAAAGGCTTTTACAATTGAGCCTTACATAGACAGGTGGTACAATCATTGATAATACTTTTTTAGGTGGAAAGTGTTCTAGGTCCATGGAACTGTTTCTCCATTAAGCCGAGCCAATTTGAAGGTTCCCTCCTGTATGACTTCCACTATTTGATAGGGCCCTTCCCAGCTTGGAACCAAGGCACCATCTTTGGGGTCCTTGCCTACTAAAAATATCCTTCGGAGTACCAGGTCGCCTAAACCAAAGATACGCTTCTTGACCTTTGAATTAAAATAACGAGTGATTTTTTGCTGATAATGTGCAAGCCGTAGCTGTAAATCTTCTCGTTTTTCATCAATTAGGTCGAGGGACGCGCTGAGCAATTCGTCATTCCGCTCCTGGCTGAAGGTTCGGAGCCTATGCGTGGTTATATTTGTTTCGACAGGAAGGACTGCCTCACTCCTAAAAGTCAGGGAGAACAGGGTGTCCCCCGTAGAATTTCGGTGAGAGGTCCGGTATTGCTGCTCGGGCCAGACTCCCTTGGCCTTGTCTAACCTCTTCTTAAGGATTTCTTTGAGAGTTTTATTTACTGTAACGACCCAACTACTCTAGACTTTTGGACCATTAACGAAAACTATACATAAACACTAATCCTTAATAAAACTTTACAAGTGAAAAGACCATAACTTTATTTAAGAAACTTGTAAAAATAAAAGTTAAACTTACATAAAATTTTAAGTAGGATATGGGATCCCATTGTTTTAAAATCAAAGCATGACATAATTAACAAGAGATTTACATAATAAAATGCATAAAAATACATGTAAAAACCATAAGAAACAAAACTACATCCTCGAATCGAAACGCTCGGCTCTTGAATCCATTCCGCCTCAATACACATTCTCCAAGCTTCCAAGAACCTTTCCTGCCACTAAGAATATTTTCCTACACATATAAACAAAAAGGAGTGAGCCTAATGCCCAGCAAGGAAAAATCTAAAACATAGTCCATATACATAAATTTCATAAAAACATAAAAAAACATAACATAACACTTATATCACATAGATACTATAATGGCCATTATTACTTGGGGTCCCATAGACTAAACAAGTCATATGCCCATTAGATTAGTGGGGTCTTGCTAGCTAAGCAAGTCATATGCCCATAATCTATTTGGGGCTTGTTAGTCATATAGGTCATATGCCCAAGCCTACAAACATATTTAACATAACATATTTCATAACATAAAAAAACATAAGATAACATATAAAAATCATATAACATATAAATTCTATCCTATTTTCCTTACCAAAATACCGGGATATGAGGACAGAGTTGGGACTTTGGAACACTCCTAAAAACTATTTATGAAAGGGTGAGTCTATTGAAGAAAAAGAGATGAAAGAGATGAAGGAACTATACTATTGAAATATACTTACCAAAACCTTGTGCTCAATAACTTAGATTTCCTAACCAAAATAAGAATAAGGTTAGAAGGCTAAGTAGAAGACTATGAGAACTTAAATAAAATAATATCAATTGAACTAGGGTGTGGAAATACCTTGAAGACTTGTAAGACCAATCTAAACCTTGAACCGAAATGCTATAAAACATTACTTCCCCAAGTGTTTGATAAGCTTATGATTCCCAACCCAAGTGTTTACACTCTCACACTCTCCTAGCAACTTGCAGCCTCTGAACTTAGAGTAATAGATGAATAATGGCTGGGTACTAGGTCCTATTTATAGAGTTTAGGAATGAAGAGATCTTCATTTAACTTTAATAAAAATAATGGTTTTTAAGTGAAAATAATTTGAATTATCGTTCAGCAGAGGCTGAAGACTCGTTCAAAAAGATGCTGGACTTATCAAGAGGTTGAAGGTTTGAATGGGAAACAATTTTGAAAAATTTAAAAATGTGCTGAGAGGGGAAATATATTGCCCCCTGTAGGCGATATATCGCCTGGGCCAGTATGCCTGAGGAAATTGTGCATCGTTTCTGGTTTTTCGTATCTTCGTGCTGCGATATATCGCCCCCTATAGCTACGATATATCAGCATACGCTGATTATTTAAACATGAAATTACACATTTTTAGCTTAATTGGAATTGAGTAAACAGCCTTGACTAAGCCCTCAAACGTTTTCAAAGCTGCTGACTGACCTTAGAGCATTCAAATTTTACCCTTAATAATTTAATCCTCAAAATACTTAATCATTAATAACCCATACATAACATGTGCTATAATCCTATTGGTTCTTATTTAAACCTTATAGTATACTAAATATTATCCTCAATATCAGTCATATTAATCAAACCTTAGGTTAAAATTAATATTCTTAAACTATAGGTTAAACTTAGAAAATCTACAAGTACTACTATGAGTGTCCAAATAAATCCCAGTCTGAACCAAAAATACACAGTCATAAAGATCATACTATTATTACTATTATACTACTATCTAACTTAGCTAAGTAAAGTTCTTGGACTCTACATTTACGGCCTTGACCTGCCTATTGGCCTGTGGGTAGGCCACCGAGGAGAAGATTTTAATTATGCCGCGTCTTTCATAGAATTCTGTGAAGAGATCGCTATCGAATTGGGTTCCATTTCCTGATACAATCTTTCTTGGCAATCCGAACCGACAAAAAATATTCTTGACCACGAAGTCGAGGACTCTTTTTGAGGTGATTGTTGCCAGGGGCTCCGCTTTCTCCCACTTCGTAAAATAACTGATGGCCACCACTGCATTGCGAAGTCCTCCTTTCCCCGTGGGCAGGGATCCAATTAAATCGATTGCCCACACCGCGAATGGCCATGGGGATGAAATCATTTTTAGCTCGACTGGTGGAGCTCGGGCGACTGTGGCAAATCACTGGCACTTGTCACACTTTTGGACATAGAAGATGGAGTCCTTTGATTATGTGGGCCAAAAGTATCCCTACCTTAATATCTTTAAAGCCAGGTTCTGCCCTCCAGCGTGATCCCCACAGAAGCCTTCATGCACCTCCTGCAAAATAGTTTTAGCTTCCTCTAGCAGAACACACTGCAGAAGGGGCAAGGAATGACCACGTCGGTACAACGTCCCGTCTATGATTGAAACCTTGGAGCTTGATAGAGTATTCTCCTCGCGTCTTTTTCCTCATTAGGCAATTTTCCTGTCATAAGATACTCTATTATGGGAGTCATCCAAGTCAACTTGATATCGATCATCTCGACCTCCATTGCAATTTCTGCCACGCTCGGACTTTCCAAGAATTCTACTGGTACTATGCTCAGAGTCTCGGCTTCTTTGGAGGTAGCAAGACTAGCCAAAGTGTCAGCATTGGCGTTCTGCTCGCGAAGGATCTACTTGACTAGGCCATATTTAAACTCGGATAGCTCCTTCTTTACCTTGGCCAGGTAAGCTGCCATCTTGGTCCCCCGTGCTTGATATTCCCCCAAACACTTGGTTTACCATGAGATGGGAATCGCTGTACCATTGGAAGACCCTGGCCTTCAATTCCTTCGCCACTATAAGCCTGGCCAATAAGGCTTTGTACTCGGCTTCGTTGTTGGACGCTACGAATCTGAACCGCAGCATGGAGTGGAAACGATGCCCTTTTGGAGATATCAAAATGATCCCAGCTCCGAACCCATTCTCGTTAGATGAACTGTCCACAAAGATTCTCCACAATACCTGTATTGGTTCTCTCAAGGGCTCCTCCTAGAATCCAGTGCATTCTTCCAGATAATCAGCCAGGGCTTGGCTTTTGATCGTAGTTTGGGGTACGTATAGTATATCGAACTGGCTGAGCTCGACTGTCCATTTCAATAGACGTCCCGATGCCTCAGGTTTCTGTAGTACCTGCCCTAAAGGTTGATCGGTCATGGCGTGGATTGAATGGGATTGGAAATACGACCTAAGTTTCATGGAGGCCGTAATAAGGCAGAATGCCATTTTTTCCAATAGAGGATATTGAGATTCAGCTCTGAGAAGTATTTTGCTTATATAATATACTGGCTTTTGAACTCGGTCCTCTTCTCGGACCAGCATGGCACTAGCTGCATTTTCCGTCATAGCTAAATAAAGAAAAAAGGGCTCTTCTGCCATTGGTTTAGATAATATTGGCAGCTCAACCAAGTGTGTCTTTAGATCGAGGAAAGCCTGCTCGCACTCCCCAGTCCATTCAAACCTTTTGTTTCCCCGGAGCAAGTTATAGAATGGCAAACATTTGTCAAGTTGACTTAGAAATAAACCGATTAAGGGCTGCCACTCTTCCTGTTAGACTCTGGACATCTTTATGCGACTTGGGCGAAGGCATCTCTAGAAGCGATCTGATTTTTTCGGGGTTCACTTCTATCCCTCTGGTGTTGACTATGAACCCCAGAAATTTTCCCGATGCCACTCCAAAAGTACACTTCTGGGGGTTTAGCCTCATACCATACCTCCTCAGAATCTCAAAACATTCCTTCAAATCGAGAACATGGTTATCGGCAGTTTTTGACTTGACCAACATATCATCAACATACACTTCCATATTTTTCCTTATCTGATCAGCAAACATTCTATTGACCAACCTCTGGTAGGTCGCCCCAGCATTCTTCAGCCCGGAGGGCATGACCTTATAACAGTAAACATTGGTTGAAGTCATAAAGCTAGTATGCTCCTAGTCCACGGGATTCATAGTGATCTAGTTATATCCAGAGTATGCATCCATGAAGGACATGAGCTCATGCCCCGTGGTGGCATCCACCAATTGGTAAATCCTTGGCAATGGGAAACAATCCTTGGGACAGGCTTTGTTCAAATTTGAGAAATTGATGCAGGTCTGCCATTTTCAATTTGACTTTGGGACCAGAACGGGATTAGCGAAATAGATTGGGTATTTTTCCTCATGAATAAAACGACATTTCAAAACCCTAGCTAATTCCTCTTCTAGGGGCTCAGCACGGGTTGTACCCAGACGCCTCTATTTCTGGGATTTTGCAGGCATGCTTTTGTCCAAGTTAAGTGTATGCATGATGACATTCGGGCTGATCCCTGCCATGTCTTCATGGGACCAAGTAAAAACATCTAGATTTTCTTGTAAAAATCCTACCAGCTCTGCCTTTCTCTCAGCGTCAAGATTTTTCCCAAGCTTAACCACCCTCGAAGCATCTTCGAGATCGATGTTTACCTCTTCGAGTTCTTCAATAGCCTGGAGCTCAAACCTATCTTCACTTATTCGGGGATCAATATCCTCACTCAGGGTAGTTCCCCTGCAACTGACTTGCAAAGGTTCTTCCATCCCAGGATCAACTCTGACTTCCTGGGATTCCTTGCCTCCATCCTGCACAGCCATCATTTGTTGTACGAGTTGTGATTTTCCCTTCATGGAAATGCTATAGCATTCCCTGGCAATGAGCTGATCGCCTCAGACATGACATATTCCCGTAGATGAGGGGAACTTGATCACAAGGTGGCGGACAGAAGTTATGGCTTCAAATACCATCAGCGTGGGCCTACCCAAGATTGCATTTTATGCGGTCAGAAAATCGATGATCACAAACTCGAGAAACTTGGAAACAATTCGTGGTCCCTCCGTCAAGGTTATCACAAACTCGATCGTCCCGATAGCTGCCGATCCCTCGCCGGAAAATCCATACAGCATCATGGAGGTTGCCTTCAGCTTGGTCACGGAAAATCCCATTTTCTCCAGTGTGGACTTGAATAGTAGGTTCACAGAACTCCTGTTATCAACCAATGTCCGCCTAACTCTCTGATTGGCGAGCTGGACAGTTATGAATAGAGGGTCGTTACGTGGGAACTGTACATGACTAGCGTCTTCTTCAGTAAAACTGATTGGTTGCTTCTCCAATCGTTGCTGCTTAGATAAACATTGCTTTGGGATGAAATCGACTCTATTGTGAGACCTCAGCTCGTTGACATACCTCTTCTGGGCATTTTTGCTCGTTCCTACCAGATGATGTCCTCTAGAGATGGTTTCTATCTCTCCCCCTATTATCGGAGGAGGGGTATCCTGATTCACCAGAGCTCTGGTATGATTTGCGGGGGTTTCCGGAGCTAATTGAATGTTTTGCCCAGCGAGCTGATTAGGGGTGACTCGATTCTGAGCGTATTGAACCAGAGGCCCGACGCTAATGAGTGTCTCGATCTCATCCTTTAAGTGCCTGCAATCATCGGTGTTGTGACCAATGTCATTGTGGAATCGACAAAATGTTGAAGGGTCTTTCTTCGTCCTTTGATTTTTTAGAGGCTCTGGCTTCTTCCACGGAAGGCGCTCCTTGGTATCCGTGAAGTCGGTGTAAGTTGCATAGATTGGTTTGAACTTCTCCACAGGCTTATTCTTCTTTGAACCATTCTGGCCACCCTCGCCACTTCCCTTCCTCTTGCTTCCTCCCCCTTCGTTATTCTGGGTAATGGTTTGAGTCGTAGCTACAACGTCCGTTACCGCTCCAACGGGCTGGGCAGGAACTTGGCTGGTTCCTGTGACTGAAGCTCGCGCCTCTTCTAGGTTGATCCATCTTTGAGCCCTGTTTAGGAACTCATCCACGGAGTTGATGACCTTTCTCTGGATCTCTTTCCACAGATCGCCTCCAACAAGGATTCCTGTTCTAATCGCCATAAGCCTAGAGATTTCATCTGTGTGTCTAGCTCGCGCAACTATGTTGGCAGACCTACTCAAGTAAGCTTTCAGAGGCTCTCTGAGATGCTGCTTTACGTTTCCAAGGGAGTTTTCCTTTATCCGAGCTACTTGAGAAGCCTGAAACGCTCTCTTGAAGTCAGCGGAGAAGCTCTTCTATGAGCTGATAGAATGCATTTTGTATTGCTTGAACCATTGCCTAGCCAGTCCGATCAGAGTTGAGGGGAATACCAAGCACCTTAACTCAGGTCCAATGTTATGGGCCATCATTAGGGTATTGAACATCCCCAAGTGGTCAGACAAATCTCCATCTCCGTCGAATTTTGATAAATGGGGCATCCTGAAACCCGGTGGATATGGGGTTACCGCGATGTTTGGGGTGAAGAGCTCGAGCTTGTCCCCTGAATCATAGTCGTCTTTCTCCTTTTCTGATAGGAGTCTTTTCATCAGTTCCTCCATCTGGGCCAACCTTTCGAGGGTTGGGTCCTTGGTTCCCTGGGGCTGTTCAACAACTCCCATTCGACCGTATGCATTTGGCGGGTTATTATCCCTCCAAGTTCGGGCTTAGTTTGGTGGGGGATTCCCGTTATCATGCACTTCGGAAGGAATTCCTTTGTGGTGAGTGCTGCTGACTCCATCGCAAGCTGGATTGATTCTTTGTGAGTTTAAGTGAACTCAACTGATTCCTCAAATCTGCGCTGGTCCTATCACTTTGACCACCCTCCATCCAATAGCATCCATTAGAAAAGCTCAGAGCTTGCACCCAAGGATGAGGATTTGGGATATTCCCGCGTGCTAACGGGACATGAGCAGGGGCAGCGAGAGGAGGATTCCTCCTGCTGTTTCCGTAGGTAGGAACATCTCAAGCTGAACGAGGTGGGGTCGGATGCCTTATCGATGACTGGGGATGTCTGATTGGTGAGGTGATTCTCGTCCCATCAGGTTGGACCAAGTTAGCCCGCGGTCACTCTACTCCACCATTTCTGGTTCCCTACACCTAGCGATCTGATCGAGGTACAGGGAAGTCGGTTGGGACATGCCGTCTTTGCGAGTTCATCCTTGACTGTCTGTGTGGGTTTCCATGGGCATTTGACGGTGGTGCTGAACTCAGGGTCGAGGTTTTGACCGACCGGCTGACTCATTGATGATCCCTGGGAAAGCCACCGAACGGGGTTTCTTGGTGATTGTGCGACATGGGCGCAAAACTTGGAGTTGAGGTTCTAACCGATCGACTTGGCCTGGGTCGACTATCCCGGCGGGACTTACGAGTCCTGCCTTGCCTCTTTCTGATGTTAACGTCGGGTGCAAGAGGGGGTAGCCATGCCAAGACCTCCTCGATTTGCTTGTTTGCTTTGGCTAGATGGCTCCTCAGCTGGATGTTCTCCAACTCTACCGCGGTCAAGTAGCCCGGGTTCGGATTCGGCAATAGAGGCATTGAACTTCCAGTGTCGTCGTGGCCCATCGGTTGTTTTCCCGACCGCTGCTAAATCTCTGGGCTTTGCTCATCGGAAACAGCGGTATGGTGAGCCTCCTGCCCACCATGCTGATTTTTTTCGTTACCATGCCTTGAACGAGTGACCACCATGATGAACTTTGTTATGAATCTTTTTCAATGGCACTAATTTGTAGCTCTCAATGAAAGAACCAAACTGTTGACGCGGTTTTTCACCAAAAATGTACTACATAATTAGCTGGAATAAACTGGTGCTTAATGATAAACCGTAATAAGAATAATAACTCTTAAGGATGCTTAGAATGATATAGTAAGAACACTCATTACTTTTTATGTGGTTCGAAGGCTAAATTCCCCCTAGTCCACGAGTCGATATTATTACTGTATATCTCTCTCTATATTTCGACAGAGTATTTGCATTACACAGAGAAAATCCAACCCCTTTTCTATCCAAGGTCTTGTTATTTATAGAAGAACCATCCCAGGATAGGTGCAGGGGTCATCACGTGGATACCCATCCTATATGTGACCTATTTTGCACAAATGATGAATATTACATTATATATTAAGGTATGGTCTAATCATTAGTTAAAATTGATAATGGGTCGTCTGGCATAATCGGACATGTGATGTTTGATCATGCACGTTTATGTTACGTGTCCGAGAATTCAGGGATAACAGACATGTAATGTCTGACCACGCACGTTTATAAACAACGTATCAAGGTTTATAAAGACTCCTGGACATGGAAGGTTGTCAAAGTACCACGACCTGAACATAACGCCAGCTCGTGCCCAGGATGCTGTGTTTTGTATCCATCTCCAGCTCGTTCCTTAATGCTTTGTATTCCTCAACTTGTGTTATTACCTGGGGAGTCGCACTGCCTTCGTAGAGGAAATATCAACTTGTGGGTCCTTTAGTACTGTTCTTAGCTAGCCAGCTGTACTCGAGCTCAATAAAAGACCCGGGCTGAATATCAGGGCGTACAATGTGCATGTTATGATTATATGAATTATGCGAGTTATATTATAACATGACTATAGCTGCATGATTAGGTGTATTAAGAATGTATGTGAGCCCGTTTCTTATTAGAAGGGCATTTTTGTAATTTTAACCCATTGAGGGCATATTTGAATTTATATATATGTGTGTGTGTGTGTGTGTGTGTGTGTGTGTGTGTGTGTGTGCCTTATGATTGAGACCACATTATTATGTGAAAATATTTGGGTTATTCGGCACGAGGCGATCCTAGTGAGCAAGATAGCGGTTTAGTCATAACGGGGTCAAATACCCAGCTCGAGGTGAGCCTAGGGGTATTTTGGAGATTTAGTACATTACCGTGATTTATTGGGTAATGATAAATTATGTGGTGATTATTTGATGATATTGGAGGTAACGGAGAAATTATGAGCTGTTAATTGAGATTAGCAGGAAATGTGGCAAGAGACGAATTTGCCCTCGGTAGGCTTTAAGAGGGAAGATTGGACTTAGGGGGATTTTATTCTTTTGTGCCAAAGGAGTGACTTATTCACTAGATAGCTTTAGCGGTAGGAAACCAACACTCATCTGTATCTCTCTCTCCCTCACATTCTCTCTCATTCTCTCTTGGATTCGGGTGGTTTTGAGAAAACTGTTGGAATTTAAGGCTTGAAGCTTAAAGTTTGGTGCTAGGAATTGGTTAACAACAACCTAGGGTCGTTTTTATCAACTGAGGTAACATTTTCACCTATTAAATTCTAAGTTTTTGAGCTTTTAGGGTGGTCTTAAGTTTTGGAAACTCAAAGTTTGAATCTTGAGTTGTGGTGAAGTCTCGGAGGCAAGGACTCAATCCGGAAGCCTTATGGTTGTGTCTAGGGTACCACTAGGGCTCGGAACGGGATTGTGCTTGGGGGTCATTGTTAATTAGCCAGTGCTTGGACCAGAGGTAAGAAAATTGCACTCAATACGTGATATATGTGATTAGGTCTTGACCCAGCTGTTAAACATGGATATGATTAGGGCTAGGGCTCCTGTGAATGAGAATGATTCACTACTACAAAAAAAGGTTTTTTAGGACTAGCATTGCAAGTCCTCTATTTGAGAGCGCGAGTCCTAAAAAAATCTGGTTGGGTGCCTTTAATTAAATTGCGAGCCTAAAAGAATGTTTTTAGGAGTCACGTTGAGTGCCTTTAAGTAATCTTTTAGGACTCGCTTTGCATGCCCTTAAAAGTAATTTTTTTTTTTTAAAATGTAGCTAAAATTTTCATTTTGATTTAGAAAAAATATATCCCTTTGAGTGTCCAAAATGTATTATATATGTTAGATTTCTAAAATTTCAAAAGAAAATACAACAAAATAATTTTTTATTAATTACTAAAAAATATAATTTCAATATTTAGTCTACTCGGCTTACAAAATCATATTACATGATAGTTTATACTACAATCAAATTCTATCATCACCAAATATTAAACAAGAAATGTATACAATGTTAGTGATATATTTTTTTTATTCTCAAACTTCAACTGCCAATGTTGTCTAGTATTGTGCCAAAGAAATGCATCTCAATATAGACCTGCACAATATAAAAAAGTTCTTTAATTAATAAAAAGTTTCTCCACTGGAAATAATAAGTTCTTAAAATGTTGACCACTAGAAATAAAAAAACAAGAGAGGTCCACACATATTTGATCAGTGTACATCTTTAGATCTATGGATAATGTATATCCAATTAATTTGGAGATCTACATAATAATTCAAACTTATAAATAAGTTGACACACACAACAATCATAAATATATATATAATATAATAGATGCGAGAATTAAACTATCAGTATAGGTATTCATATAGTCAAGCAGCAAACAATGTCTTGTTAGATAGTACTATTTCATAAAATGTTATTCATCCAATACATAGAGGTATTTCAAAACAGTAGCAAACTACACCAAAATCAGCAACAAAATAGACCATAAATCTACCATATTAATCCATTCAACTTAGTTAACAAAATTCACCAAAAATCTGTCACAAAATACACCAAAAAAACCAGTAGCACAATATAGAAAAATATACCATTAAAACAATAGCAAAATATACCATTAATACTCTGGATCACAAGATCATGCTCCAATCTTTGATAGATCTCAGTTAGTCTCCATTGCACAATAGCAAACTACACCAAAAGCATCAACAAAATAGACCATAAATCAATCATGTTAATCCATTCAAACCGGTTGCAAAATGTACCAAAATCCAGTCAAGAAATATACCAAAAACTAGTAGCAAAATACAAGTAGTAGCCATTAAAGAAACATCAAAATAGACCATAAACACACCAAAATCCAGTCACAAAATACAAAAAAATCAAATCACAAAATACACCAAAAACCAGCAGTGAAACACAAGTATAAAGCCATTAAAGCATAAGCAAAATACACTTCATATGAATGTCAAATTAAAGTTGCATTACTATGTTATAATGCAACAAAGAAACAATGTTTGCATTTGTTATCAAAAGAAAGAATCTAAAATACTTGAAGTTATTTTTCTTTGGGATCGATGGTTAGTGCCGGTGTAATTGGTATACCTCTAGTTCCTCTTGACGCTCCTTTAAGTTGGATCTTTATTTGAAAAATTAAGTAAAATAAAACTACTAACTAGTATCAAAGCCTAATATTGTCAATGAAAAACATCCATCTTAGCTTACCATTCCAGAGAGCTAATCATTAATGTAAGTCATTGACCTCAACATAGCATCAAGTGTATCTTTAGTGAGTTGAAACTTCACTTCCACTTCTCCTAAAGAAGATTTCAAATTTTCTTGTAGCTGCCAAAAGAAAAAGGAAAAAGTTTGAGTGTAAGATGAACAAGAAAAAAAAATCAGTAAAATTATGAGAGCCAACCATCTGAAAAGAATTTACAACCCATCATTTTAACTATGGGAAAATCAGTAAAATTACATGCATTAATTAAATAAAAAAAAGATATTGTCTATGGTAAAATTCTGAACTATACATAACACAGAGAAGGAGAAGCATAGAAGGAAAGTTCTACCTGAAGGAGAAAAACTGCCTTTGCCTTAACAAAACTATCAAAGGAAAAAAATAATTGGTTCCACAAGTCTTAATCTGGCATATAATGGGCTATATTGGAACTACTTAGGATCTCACATAATACAATGTGTGCTGAAGTTGGATACCTGGATGTAATCTTAACTGTAATGATATGGCTGGAGTGGTTTCCATTCTTTAGTTTGTCAATGATCTTGAATATGAAATCAAATATTCAAATCTGTGTAATTACACACAGCTACACATAGATACCCTATTTCACATTATATTGTTCCTTTCCCTTCCATTTTAAAATTCGATTAAGACATCAAACACGAGATTGATTCTATGGTAAAAAATATGCATACTCTTTCAAAGAATACAAAAAGGTCAGAACATGTAAGTTATCTTCCCAGTTCTGCAAATCTTTTAGTGTGATGATTGCCGTTCTCTTTGCTTTGTCTGAGCTGCAATTTTCCATGGTCCAAGTCATCGATTTGAGGTGCGGAAAAATTCCTTGAATATTAGTCGAAAGCCATTTATTTAAATGTGAGTCTCTAGTAGTTTAAACAAAGAGAAACTCATAATGAAGTTGCAACCAACTAAACCAAGAATTGATAAACCTCTAGCTCTAACATCTGATATCATAACAGAAGGTTTGATAAATCCACATTTATCAATGGTGTATACCAGGATTGTATGTGCTAAGAAATAGGTTGTCCAAAAGCATAAAATACAATAAATCAAACCCCAACAAAAGAAATAATGAAACAAACAAGTGAGAGCTTCCTCCTACCATGTTTTCAGGAATAATTGTTGCGGTAGCAGTAGCCCCAAGCCCAGCCACTGTCCCTGCCGAGCCCCTCCCTCCACCTTCGACCCAGACCCAGACCCAGCCCAGCCCAACCCGAACCCCTCCCTACGCCATCCTTGCGCGATCGGCCCCACCCACGAGACCCCCGCGCTATCGAGCCCAGCTAGCCCGAAGAACCCCACTCGCCGTCGAGACCACCCCCTGAGCCCCCAAATGCTGTCGAGCCCTTGAACCCTCAGCCATCATCGAGCCTAGCTAGAGCGAGAGATGGGAGGACAGAGGAGTGAGAGAGCCAAGCCCCCTGCCTTTGCATCGAGCCTGCCGCCGTGATCTGACCACCAGCCACCCACCTCGCTGTGATCCATGCACGCTGTCAAAGAGGGATAAAGGAGGGCTGGTTGGGTTTGAGGAAAAGAACGAGAGAGAGTGAGATTGAGATTGAGGTTGAGGGTTGATAGGGCTTAGTTATTATTATTATTATTATTGTTTTTAAAAAATATATAGTTATTATTATAAAAATATATAAATACAAAGTATAAGGATATTAAGAATAAATAATACAATAAAATATTAATGATATATTATTAGTTTTTATTTTCTAATTATATTTAAAAACTAACAACTTATAATTTTATTTTAAAAATTATTAAAACATTTAACCATATATAAATAACTTACTTTCAACTATTACTTTTAGCCCAGTTGTTTTTAGGACTCGCTAAAAAGTATTAAGGACTCCCAAAGCAAGTCCTTAAAATTGTTAAGTAAAACACTCATTTTTTAGCCCAGATTTTTTTAGGACTCGCATATTATTTTAGGACACTCATTGCGAGTCCTAAATTGTGTTTTTTCAGGATTCTCAATGAGTGTCCTAAAAGCTTCATAAATATTTTTAAGGACTTGAATTTATGTGCGAGTCCTAAAAAAGTGCCCCGTAAAGGGTATTTTATAGTAGTGATGATGATTATGCCTGTGATTATTTGATTAAGCATGCTTGAATGCTTTGTATCTAGATAATTATTAAATGATGTATGCTTGTCTGCATTATCTGATCGAAAAGGCTTGACTTATAAGTCAAGGACAACAATAGTGCGCTGAGCGCTGGTCAAAAGCATTGACTTATAAGTCAAGGATGGCAATAGCGCCCTGAGCGCAGGTCGAAAGTATTGACTTATAAGTCAAGGGCGACAATAGTGTGCGGAGCGCAGGCCGATATGGTTAGGCTTGATCAGGTGTGTGGTATACGCTTGACCAACCCTATAGTCGTTTGGAAAATAAAGCATCAGGTACCCTGTAACGCCCTGGCTACCCCAGAACAGTTACTGTGAACGGTGAACTGAAAATTTGACTCGCTACCCGAGTCCTTTGGTTAAAAACGTGCTTCTAAGTGTTATTAACAGGCTAAGGTGGAAAGCCAATAAAAAGGAAAGGATATATTTTATTAAGTACATAAAATTGTTCATGGGCCCATCAAAAAAATTTACAAGTTATTTACAACTCAAAATGGTCATTACAGTTTCAAATTTACAAACTCGCTGATCTAAGCGGCAAAAATAGGGTAAACCCCCTAGTTCCTCTGAGAACTCCTTGGCCATGGTGGTCAAGCGGCCGCATATGTACACATCACCACCTAAGCTCTCCACTCAAGTTTGGGTGAGCTTTTCTTTCCCTTTACCTACACCACATAGCACCCATGAGCCAAGGCCCAGCAAGAAATCACAATATAGCATGATATAATATCAATAATGATCATAATAATCATTCAGGACTTTCAGTCCAAAATAAAGGAGTGACAATTGGAAAAGTCACTGAGGTGGGTACAACTCCCTTTAGCCGTGTGACGATAGGGTCACCGGGGCTTAACAAATAAGTGAACCATTCACTAGCTTAAACAGGTTAGGTGCATGATGACTAGTCACCAACATAACCTACCTCATGACCATAGATTCATAACCATGGAACTCTGTTCCCTAGCCATGTGAGAAGCAGTCACCTAGGCCTTTGGCCCTGGCTCTGAGTAACTAATCCTAGACTAGCCAAGCGCTTATAAGATTCATCGACCTTAGGGTCGGTCCAGCGTTAATTCTTTAGAATCATTCAACGCTGATATCGATTAGATCTAATCTTCACTTGACCATGCGTTCAGGACGCTTATGCCTTTTCTAATACTGGACACTGACCTAAGAGTCAGATACGGTATAAGCGTCCTGAACGCAGGGCCGAATGAAGATTAGTTCTAATCGATATCAGCGTTGAATGACTCTAAGGCATTAACGTTGGACCGACCCTAAGGTTGATGAAACTTATAAGCGCTTGGCTAGTCTAAGACTAGTTACTTAGACTCTTTTAGGGAGTCTAGCACTATTTAAAATACACACATTGACGGTATTGGCTATCCAGGGCATTACAGTTGTGGAAACATTATGTTGATGGGTCCTCCAATAGGAACGAATCGAGGGCATGTGTTATAATAATTTCTCTATGAGGACAAAGATTTCATTCAACGTTAAGATTTGGATTTGAGGCATCCAACAATGAGGCCGAATATGAAGCACTAATAGCAGTACGAGTAGCCTTTGAGCTAAAACCCAAAGTCATACACTGCTATAGTGATTCACAACTTGTGGTCAAGCAAGTACTAGGAGAGTATCAGGCTCGATGAACCAAAATGGCGGCATACTTGGAAAAATTCAAGACAACATTCGAGTAGTTCAAATTTTACTCAATCGAACAAGTCTCAAGAGAACAAAATTTGAATGCAGATGCCTTGGCTCGACTTCTGATAGTGGAATTTCCATATCAAACTCTTGCAATAATAGGACCCATCAAATCAAGCGAGGTTTAGCATCCTTCTTGGTCATAAGGTACTTAATAGTGAAATGATCTGTGTAAACAATCACCTTATTACCAATTAAATATGGCCTGAACTTGTCGAATGCAAAGACAATAGCAAGTAATTCCTTCTCAGCAGTTGCATAATTTAATTCAGCATCATTCAAGGTTCGACTAGAATAATAAATCATTCGGAATACCTTGTCAAATCCATGTCCCAGAACCGCTCCTACCGCATAATCACTCGCATCGCACATCAATTCAAAAGAAGTTCCCAATTCGGTGATACAACAATCGGAGCAGACACTAATTTTTCCTTCAACGTGTTAAATGCCATTAAACAGTCAGCATCAAAGTCAAACACCACACCACTCATAAGTAGAGTACATAAGGGCTTTGAAATCTTCGAAAAGTCCTTTATAAACCTCCTATAAAATCCAGCATGGCCCAAAAAACTACGACCCCTCTTAACAAACACCGGTGAATTTAAGTTTCCTATTTTTGAAATCTTGGCCCTTTCCACCTCAATACCATGACGTGAAATCTTATGGCCCAAGACTATGCCTTCTGTCACCATAAAGTGACATTTCTTCCAGTTTAATATTAAATTTGACTCCTCACATCTATTCAAAACCCTTTCCAAATTAGACAAGCATCCATCAAAAGAGGGCCCAAAGACTGAAAAGTCATCCCTAAAGATCTCCATACCTTTTCCACCATGTCTGAAAAGATAAACAACATATATCTCTAAAAGTTTGTTGGAGCATTACATAACCCAAATGGCATTCTTTGAAATGCAAATGTTTCATAAGGGCACGTGAAGGTAGTCTTTTCTTGATCCTCCGATGCTATGGTAATCTGATGGTATCCCGAATACCCATCCAAGAAACAGTAATAAGGATGGCCTGCCAATCTATCTAACATCTGATCTACAAAAGGCAAAGGGAAATGGTCTTTCTTGGTGGCCTAATTCAATTTACGGTAGTCTATACAAATTCTCCACCCCGTCACCGTGTGAGTTGGAATCAGTTCATTGTTATCGCTTTTTACCACCGTCATGCCACCCTTCTTCAGAAGTACCTGAACATGATTAACCCAAGCACTAAAATATATTGGGTAAATTACCCCTGCATCCAACCATTTAAGAATTTCCTTCCTTACCACCTCTTTCATTGAAGGATAGAGCCTCCTTTGAGCATCGATACTAGGCTTACTATCCTCCTCCATTAATATACGGTGCATCACCGTTGAAGGGCTTATACCCTTGATGTCTTCCAAGGTACACCCATTTGCTAGCTTATGAGCTCTCAACACTCTAAGTAGCTTCTCTTCTTCTATCAAAGACAACAAAGTTGAAATAATAACTGAGATAATGTCATTCTTACCCAAATAAGGATACTTAAGATGATCAAGTAAAATTTTTAACTCAAGAATTGGTGACTTCTCTATAGATGGGAGAGTTCTCTCAAGCACTTGCCCCAATTCCTCATATTTCTTTTTTTTTTTTTATAAAATTTACCCAATGAGTTCAACTACTTAACATAATCACTGGCTTCAATACCAGCACACTCTTCAGTACTTGCAACCAAACTCAACTCAAGTGGATCCTCAATAGACTTAACTCATTTACCTTGTTCCCCCAATACACTAACACTAAAACAACTGTCACTAGCTAAAGGATATTTCAAGGGTTTAAAAACATTAAAAATGACCTCATTATTAACTCACCCTTCTAGACATCTAACAATACTTGCCCCGTGGCTAAAAATGGTCATCCCAATATAATAGGCATGTCCTCATCTTCCTCGATACCTAATACCATGAAATATGCTGGGAAAATGAACTTATCCACCTTCACTAGAACATCCTCTATAATACCTCGGGGGTGTGTTAATGAACAGTCAGCCAGTTGAAGAGTAACTGTAATGCCCCGAAATCCCTAATGCGGTTGAATGGCTGGATTAGTAGGCCGGGAGGGCCATAACTGTTTAATTATGCCATTAAATGATTATATGCATTTTTATGTGAATTATATTATAATATGATGTTATATTCATGCATGTGGGTCCACATTTGATTATTAGGGTGTTTTGGAAATTTGGCCCGTTGATGGCATATTTGTGTATTTGGGTGCATATTGTGATTTGTGAATGAGATCCCATTATTATGGAGATATATTCGACCTATTCGGCATGAGATGATCTTATATTATGAATTAGCAGTTTTGTCATAACGAGGGTCTTTTGTTGGGATATTGAGTTATGATAATGTTATTTGATGATAAATTGGGAGTTAATGAGATCAGGAGGAAATTCTGGAAGTTTTGACTATAATGTCCCCGGGGGTGTTTTCGGGACCCCAAGAACTAGGTTTTATTTGAGGTTTCTTAAGCTTGAAGTAGCTTGTCAGATAGAACCGTACGTTAGAAAACCTCTCGTTCTTCTACCGTTAGTTCATTTTACCGTTCGAAGCATTTTCGAAGATATCTTGAGTTCTAGGAGTCGGAATCAAGCAAGGATCGAGGCATAGCGATCCTAGGAAAGATTAGAAGCTTCTTGACATAATTATTTGATGAGAAACAACCCAATCAAAGGTAATCTAAGTTTTGAGTTTTGAGTTTTTAGTGTTTCTAAGCTTCGAATTGGATTTTGAGAATCGTTGAGTTTTTGGTTCATTTGAGCCTCAGGATTTGATGGTTTTGGATCATTGGGGAGCTTGGAAACTTTGATTTGATGATTTGGAAGTGTTTAGGTATGTTTTTGGAGGGTTTGGGATGAAGGAAAACGAGTTTGGGGATGGTTTTGGGTTGGGGGCCGCGACCCTGTTCTTGGGCGCCGCGGCCCTAGCTCGACGAAGCTGGTGGAGTGATTTTGCCTTGCTGGGCACCACGGCCCTTTCTCCTAGAGTGGTTGGGGACCATGGCTCAAGGTGTTAGGGCCACAACCCTTGGTCAGGTTTGAGCTCATTTGAGTGTTTTGGCCTTGGGAACTTGGTTTTAGGCCTCGGGATCGTTCCTATTACCCGGATTAGTGGGGATTGTTGTTCCAGAGGCTAGATCTTGGTTTGAGAACCTTTGTTAATCATTTTATTGATGGTGTCCCATATTTGGTTATGACTAGGTGACCGCTAAAGGGCTAAAAGTTAGATCGTTCTCAAGGGTCATTCTTTTATTCATTCTCGCTCGAATCAGAGGTAAGAGAACTGCACCCTGTGTATATGACATGCATGATTGTTGTTGAGGCATGTTGGTTAATAAATGTGGACATTTATTGCATATTATATGCTAGTGAATGTTGTTTACTTGTGTATGGCACTAATTAGTCAGGGACGGCACTGGTCGCGTATCACTGACCTAAGAGTCAGAAACAGCATAAGCATCCTGAACGCATGGCCGAGTGAAGATTAGATCTAATCGATATCAGCGTTGAATGACTCTAAAGCATTAACGCTGGACTGACCCTAAGGTCGATGAATCTTATAAGCGCTTGGCTAGTCTAGGACTAGTTACTCAGAGCCAGGGCCAAAGGCCTAGGTGACTGCTTGTCACATGGCTAGGGAACAGAGTTCCATGGTTATGACTCTATGGTGATGAGGTAGGTTATGTTGGTGACTAGTCATCATGCACCTAACCTATTTAAGCTAGTGAATGGTTCACTTATTTGTTAAGCCTCGGTGACCCTATCGTCACATGGCTAAAGGGAGTTGTACCCACCTTAGTGACTTTTCCAATTGTCACTCCTCTATTTTGGACTGAAAGTCCTGAATGATTATTATGATCATTGTTGATATTATATCATGCTATATTGTGTTTTCTTGTTGGGCCTTGGCTCATGGGTGCTATGTGGTGTAGGTAAAGGGAAAGAAAAGCTCACCCAGCCTTGAGTGGAGAGCTTAGCTAGTGATGTGTACATATGCGGCCGCTTGACCACCACGGCCAAGGAGTTCTCAAGGAACTAGGGGGCTTACCCTATTTTTTCCGCTTAGGTCGGCGAGTTTGTAAATTTTAAACTGTAATGACCATTTTGAGTTGTAAATGTTTTTGATGGGCCCATGAACAGTTTTATGTACTTAATAAAATATATCCTTTCCTTTTTATTGGTTTTCCACCTTAGCCTATTAATAACACTTAGAAGCACGTTTGTAACCAAAGGAC
Organism: Humulus lupulus; assembly: GCF_963169125.1. NCBI lineage: Eukaryota > Viridiplantae > Streptophyta > Magnoliopsida > Rosales > Cannabaceae > Humulus > Humulus lupulus. Next base: position 174,763,972 of record NC_084800.1, on the reverse strand, counting down.
TCGGGTAGCGAGTCAAATTTCTGGTTCACCGTTCACCATAACTGTTCTGGGGTAACCAGGACGTTACAGTAATAGTAGTGGGTCTAGCTTCCCCCAAACCAAGTCTTTAAATATGGACAGCGGCATTAAATTAATCCTTGCACCCATATCACATAAAGTCCTCTCACAATGAATGTTCCCAATGGTGCAAGGTATAGTGAAACTACCCGGATCTATTAACTTTTGAGGAAGTTTCTTTTGCATAATTGCACTACGCTCTTCAGTTAATGCCACTGTTTCATAATCCTCCATTTTTCTCTTATTAAACAATATCTCTTTCATAAACTTCACATAATTAGGCATTTGTTCTAGATCCTCTACGAAAGGAATGTCAATGTGAAGTTTCTTAAATACCTCAAGAAATTTGGTGAGTTGTTTGTAAAGATTGGCCTTTCGAAACCGTTGAGGATTAGGAATCTTTGGTGTAGGCTTGGTGTATTTCGGCTTCTCTGTATTGGGAAGGTCTTCAGTATCCTCCTCTTGTATTTGACTAATGACATGTTGATCCTCTGTCTTCTTTCCTTTGTCATCCATTGTAGGTCCATTATACTTAGTCCCACTCCTCAAAGTGATAGCTTGACATTTGTGACAGTCAGTATCTTGTGATCTGTAGGGGGAATGACCGGGTAAAGCTGTGCAATCCCACATCGCCTGGGGAAGGTCAAGTGTGATGATTCTAAGACTGTGTAGGTATAGGACTACACAATTGAAAGAGGGCTTAAATGGATTGATGGGTACTACCTATATATATAAGAGGCATCTTCTTTTCGGTAGCCCATCATTTGAGAACTCCAAAATTAAGCGTGCTTGACTTGGAGTAATTTCAAGATGGGTGATCACCTGGGAAGTTTTCCTAGGAAGCGTGCGAGTGAGGACAGAGCACGCTGGAAAGACTCGTGTTGGTTTGTAGGGCCAGTCGTCATTCCAGGAAGCAACCATAGTGACGTGGGGTCATTACAACATTGCTCTTTAGGATTTACCTCTGTGAAACTAGGCAACTTCCTTTGTTGTCTACTAGCTAGTAGTTTGGGCAACTGGCCCATTTGTGTCTCCAAATTCTTGACTGAAGACCTTGTGTTTTAATTGGTCTGGTGGAGTTGTTGGTGAGTTCATTGGAGGATGTGGTGGTGGATGTGATGGGCATGGGTTTGGATCATAATAAGGCCTAGAATGTAGTCCATACGTCGGTTGATGAGGTGGTTGTTGAAGTGGATACTGTGGTTGTAAACCTTGGTTATTTTTCCAAGACAGGTTAGGGTGATTTTTCCATGCAGGAGTATATGAATTTGAGTAGGTGTTGGGTGCAGGTCTTTAAAAGTTACCAATAACCAGTGCAAGTTCCAAAGGCATACTATTTACGTCTATTGAGCAACCAGTTGTGCTCGGGCATTGTTCATAAGAATGCGGTCCCCCATAAATCTCACAACTCATGACATTCTGTACTTGCATTGCTTGTGCGGTGAGGTTATTCTGCTGCAATTGCTTGGTTAGAGATGCCACTTGAGTGGTCAATAATGCAATAGGATCGACCTCTAAGACTCCCGCCACCTTCTTATTCTCACACTCAGTAGGCCAATTGTAGTTATTCATGGCCATCTTTTCCAGTAATTCATAAGCTTCGTTAGCACTTTTTCTCATAAATGCTCCTCTTGATGCTACATCAATAATTGTCCTTGTATTTCCCCCTAGACCATTGCAAAATGTATGCACAGCAGCCTCTTCTCTATTCCATGATGTGGGAACTTCCTTTGAAACTCTTTAAAACATTCCCACGCATCATATAAAGACTCCCCATCTAGCTGAAGGAAGTTATTAATCTCTCCTCTATATCGGGCTGACTTTGCAGGAGGAAAATATTTACCAAGTAATTTCTGAGCCAAGTCTCCATTGTAAGCATAGAGTTGCCTTGTAATGAATTCAAAAAATTCTTAGTTGTGTCTCTTAACGAAAACGGAAATAATCTTAATAGGACATCATCGTTACTCACCCCGTTCATTTTGAATGTCACACACAGCTCTTAAAAAATTGGTGTAACGCCCTGGATAGCCAAAACCGCTACACTGTGTATTTGTAAAGGTGCAGGACTTGCTAATCAAGCCATTAGGTTAAGAACGTGATTTCTAAAGTCATTAATGTGCTAGGGTTAAAAATTTTTGGTCTCAAAAGATACTTTCCATATAATTAAACATTTTTACACATGGGATCCCAAAAGAAATAGCGTTTAAAAGTCTGGTTACAAAATTCCCAGTGTACAGACAACCATCAGCCTTTCTAAAGGCAAAACAGAAGTTTATGGTTTTCCCGTCCTTGTCTCCCCTCAACCGTGGCAGCTGAGCAGCTAATCATGTACATTCTGTTCTTAGAGCTCTCCAAATCAGGGCTGATAATATTTGCCCTTGCCTTTACTTGCACCACGACGTACCCGTGAGCCAAGGCCCAGCAAGAAAACATATTATATTATATAACATGCAATAATAACATTTGGATAACCCTTTAAGCATGTCCATATACTTAACATACCACAATAATCACAAAGCATGAAGATTCAACCAAAGAGTCAACTAATTATCACCCAGCTATACAGCATAACAATCCACCAATCAATAATAACAAACAAGTCACATAATAATCAGGGTCGATACCTTAGATCGCACCCTCTGTTTACCCCACTAACTCCGGCCCACTTAAACCAAGCTTAGTGAATAATAAGCTGTCCTCAGCTACTAGTGGCTGAGTGGCGCCCTATGCGCTAGTGTAAACTTCGGCACTCTTAGGCCATTGCTTTATTGTTCACATGGCATAATAACATCCTTTACAAGGCATACAAAATAGGGAACTCTTAGTCCCTTTATAAATCCACAAACGGGTGCAGGTTTTCTTACCTTTAATTCCCAAGTTTACTGATTACGAGCGACGCCTCTCGAGCACGATCCGCTTCCCAAGCCCTAGCTTAATACCTAGTCATAACCAAGATAGGGAGTACCATTAATGATCGCGTTAATATTTCCGGATGGAGTTCTAGCTTCCGGGGCATCGAATTCCACCAAACACGGTGGTGGAATCGATCTCGAGCACCCTAGGTTAGGTTCCCACTCTTAAAACCTATAAAAGATCAAAATTACCATTAAGGGTTGCGGCCCTAGAAACCCAGCCACGGCCCACCCCTGAAACAAAGGCTAGGCCTCTCGGAAGACAGACACACACTGCGGCCCTGCCCTGTGGCGCCGCAACGCTTCCCCACTGCAGAGCCTCCTTGGCTCTTCCTTGTTTTGCAGGGCCGCGACACTCTTGAACAGAGCCGCAGCCCAACCCTTCGTGCCCAGAAAAACCACCATTTCTAGCATCCTAACCTTGATTAAAACCACCCCAAAGCACCCTAATTTAAAAACCCATTGATCACAAGACTCCTAACATTATTCTAGCAACTCAATCCAACAAAAACCTAGCTTAAAAACTCATTAAAATCCCATTTTGATCTCTGAAACCCAGTAGCTCAAGAACTCTAAAACCAGTCATGCAAACCTAGAATTTAAGCTCTAAACTACGAATTAATGCTTACCTTCTTTGATGAACCACTTCCTTAACAATTCCTTAGCTAAAACCCATGCTTCTAGCTTCAATTCAGTCCTTAAACATCAAAACAATAAACACTCTTAGAACCCAACCAAAACTCAAAATTCTAATGATCAGGAGTGTAATTCAGCCCTTACCTTAATCCTGGTTGAGTTTCCTTAGCTGAGCACTAAACCTTCAAGATTCTAGCCCAAACCACTGAATTCCCAACTGAATTCCCTTAGGTTTCAATAGTTTTCTTAAGAGAGAGAAGAGAAGGAAGAGAGGAGCAAAATGGGTCGGTTTGGGTTTTTATTTTTCTACTGTCTTCTATTTACTTAGTCTAACCTTAGTTAATCAAGTCAATCCCGAGGCTCGAGGTACTGGAAACGTCCCCGAGGCAAAAAGGTAAAATTCCCCAATATTCCCGCCTAGGCTTCCTAACCTCAAATATATCTCCATATATTTATTTCCATAACCTGATAACCCAAATAATCATCTAATACCTGAAATACCTCTTGGCTTGCCCCAAGTAAAATATTATGCCCCGTTGTGACTTTCCCGCTAACTAGCTCCCTAGGATCGCCTCGAGTTGCACGCTGCAGATTTACCCACATAAAAATGTGGTTCTCACAAATACAACATATAATCACATTTACATTCATACAACCATGCAAGCATGTTTATCATATACCCACATGTTAATTTAATAAATTCACACATAAACCAATTACGTCCTCCCGGCACACTAATCAAGGCCCTTAAGCCATATTAGTGATTTTGGGTCGTTACAACTATCCCCTCCTACTAAAAATTTCATCCTTAAAATTTACCTGAATAGCTCAAGATACCGATCCCGCATCATCGTCTCTAGCTCCCAGGTCGCTTCCTCGACCTTGCTATTTCTCCACAACACTTTAACTAACAGAATCATCTTGTTCCGTAGAACTTTATCCTTCCAGTCCAAAATCTAAACCGGTCGCTTCTCATAGGACAAGTCTGTCTGTAACTCTAGGTCCTCATACTTCAATACATGTGTTGGATCTGAAAAATACTTCTGCAACATGGAGACTTGAAATACATCGTGAACTCCCGACAATGACGGTGGCAAACCAAGGTCCACCAACCTATAAGCCACCTGTCCAATCCTTTCTAAAATCTCGAAAGGTCCAACAAACCGAGGGCTCAGCTTGCCCTTTACTCTGAATCTCCTCACCCCTCGCAGTGGTGAAACTCATAGAAACACATGGTCCCCAACTTGAAACTCCATGTCTCTACGCCTAGGATCAGCGTAGCTTTTCTGCCTACTCTTTGAAGCAAGCATCCTGGCTCGAATCTTCTCAATAGCTTCACTTGTTTTCTGAACCATGTCTGGCCCTAAATACTTTATCTCACCCATCTTGTCCCAATGAATGGGCGACCTACACTTCCTTCCATATAGCAACTCATAAGGAGCCATTCCAATCGTGGATTGATAATTGTTATTATACGAAAATTCGATCAACGGAAGATACTTACTCCAAGATCCCTCGAAATCAATCACACATGCTCTAAGCATATCCTCCAACACCTGAATTGTCCTCTCAGACTATCCATCAGTCTGAGGATGAAAAACTGTGCTAAATTACAGCTGAGTCCCCATAGCTTTCTGTAGAGCTCCCCAGAACATGGAGGTAAAGATAGGGTCTCGATCTGATACTATGGACTTGGGAACCCCATGGAGATGAACTATCTCCCTCACATACAACTCAGCATACTGCTCCACTATGAAAGTCGACTTCACTGGTAGAAAATGAGCTGACTTGGTGTATATGTCCACTATTACCCAACTTGAGTCACAAAGTCCCACTGTCCTGGGTAGACCTCCCACAAAATCCATTGTGATGTCTTCCCACTTCCACTCAGGGATACCCAAAGGCTGAAGCAACCCTGCTGCCCGCTGATGCTCAGCCTTCACTTGCTGACATGTCAAACACCTAACCACATACTCTACCACATCCTTCTTCATCCGAGGCCACCAATATAATGTCTGTGGATCTTGATAAATTTTTGTGGTACCCGGATGAAGCGAGTATAGCATAGCGTGAGACTCATCTAATATCTCCCGTTTGATCCCCTCATTTGTCGGAACACAAATCTGCCCCTAATATCGAAGCATACTAGTCTCAGAAATAGAATAATCCTTAGCTATCCCTGCTAAAACATTCTGCCTAACTTCCTGAAGCTGCGCATCTACCAACTGCCCCTCCTTGATCCACTCTAGCAGGGCCGCCTGCAAGGTAATATTGGCCAACCGGCCCACCATCAGCTCTATCTCTGCCCTGGCCATTTCATCAACTAATTCTCTCGAGATCTGAATGGAATTGAATAGCTGACCCGAGCCCCTCCGGCTCAATGCATCTGCCACAACATTGGATTTCCCTGGGTGATAAAGAATGTCACAATCATAATCCTTAACCAACTCTAGCCAACGCCTTTGCCTCATGTTCAGATCCTTCTGGGTGAAGAAATATTTCAAACTCTTATGATCAGTGTATATCTCGCACTTCTCCCAATACAGATAATGTCGCCAAACCTTCAGTGCGAATACCACTGTTACTAGTTCTAGATCATGGGTAGGATACTGATGTTCATACTCCTTCAGTTGTGGCGATGCATAGGCTACAACCTTCTCATCCTGCATTAGCACCCAGCCCAAACCCGTCCTCGATGCATCACAGTATACTACAAACTTTCCTTCTTCCGAAGGAAGACTCAGTATAGGTGCAGTAATAAGCCATCGCTTCAACTCTTGAAAACTGACCTCACACTTCTCCAACTAAATGAACTTCTAGTTCTTTCTTGTCAACTCTGTCAGTGGTGAGGAAATCTTTGAAAATCCCTCTACAAACCACCTATAATAGCCTGCCAACCCAAGAAAACTCCACACCTCTGAGGCGTTCCTTGGCCTCGGCCAATCTTTCACTGTTTCCACCTTGGACGAATCCACCTTAATCCCTTCCGCGCCAACTATACCAAGAAAAGTCACCTCTGGCAACCAAAACTCACACTTCTTAAACTTAGCATATAACTGATGCTCCCTTAACCTCTGTAAGACCTGTCGAAGATGTTGCTCGTGCTCTGCCTCTGAATTGGAGTATACCAAGATGTCGTCGATGAAGACAATGACGAACTGATCCAAGAAATCCTTGAACACCCTGTTCATTAGATCCATGAAAGCTGCTGGGGCATTGGTCAAACCAAAAGACATGACCAAGAATTCGTAATGCCCATATCGCGTTCGGAAGGGCGTCTTCGGTATGTCCTCATCCTTGATCCTCAGCTGGTGATAACCAGATCGAAGATCAATCTTTGAGAACACCGTCTTTCCCTATAGCTGATCGAACAAGTCATCAATCCTTGGTAGGGGGTACTTATTCTTAATAGTCAACTTGTTCAATTCCCTGTAGTCTATGCACATCCTCAAAGTCCCGTCCTTCTTCTTAACAAACAAAACTGGAGCGCCCCATGGAGAGTAACTACGTTTGATGAATGCCAAATCCAGAAGTTCCTGTAACTGTATCTTCAACTCTTTCAACTCTGCTGGTGCCATCATGTATGGTGCTCTTGATACAGGTTCTATCCTCGGTGCCAAATCAATAACAAACTGAATCTCCCCGCGTGGTGGCAACCCTGGTAGCTCCTCAGGAGATACATCTAGAAAATCACAAACCACCCTGGTCTTACTCGGCCCCACTGGCAACATCCTGATAGTTCCACCACACTAGTCAGAAAACCTATACATCCACCCTGTAACAAGTCTTTGGCCCTCAATGCAGATATCATGGGTACACAGGGTCCACACACCGCACCCACAAAGACAAAATGATCCTTTCCCTTAGGCTCAAAAGTCACCATCTTCTTCCTGCAGTCAATAGTAGCCCCATATCTGACCAACCAATCCATCCCTAAGATCATGTCGAAGTCCTCCATATATAGTTCAATCAAGTCAACAGTAAGTTCCCTATTATCAACCATCACTGGCAGTGCCCTAATCCACCTCCTAGAAACTACCAGTTCCCCAATAGGAAATAAAGTCCCAAACCCCGCAGTCTGATACTCACTAGGTCTACACAATCTATCAATCACTTTACTAGAAACAAAGGAATGCGTAGCACCAGAATCAATCAATACAGAAAAAGGAGAGCCAGCGCTAGAAAGCTGACCTGTCACTACTGAGGGACTAGCCTCGGTCTCTGCCTGCATCAAGGTGAACACTCGAGTTGGAGTCAAGCTGTCCACCTTTCCTGTTTCCCCTTTCTTCACTGTTGGGCAATCCTTCTTGAGGTGCCCCACTGCCCACACACATAACAAGCCTTGGCCCGACATTTTCCCTGATGGCGTCTTCTACACCTTGGGCACTTTGGATAACTCCTCCATGGTTCACCGCTGCCCAGACGGCCCCCCTGACCACCCCTACCCCTCCTATCAGGACCAGCAGCAGTCGAAGTGTCAGGGGTCTTTCTTTTGAAATCACTGGGGCCTCCACCCCTACCTGACCTAGAATAAGGAGGCAGCACCCTACAACCGTCGTGCCTCACTGCACTTTCCTTCCAAATTTTATTCTCAACTTCTTCAGCGGTAAGAGCCTTCTCAACGGCCTGGGGGTAAGTTGTTCCTCCAGGTACCGTTGTAATCCTAACATCCAGGGCTATCATAGCATTAAGCCCCTGAATAAACCTCTCCTGCCTGGCTGCATCAGTAGCCACAAGGTCTGGTGTAAACTTCACAAGATTGTCAAACTTCAGGGCATATTCTGTAACTGTCATGCTGCCCTAAACCAACCCAACGAACTCATTAATCTTTGCTACCCTAATGGCAACATTATAGTACTTCTGACTAAACAAATCTTTAAATCCTTCCCAACTCAATGCAGTGCATCCCTGGTCTGTGAGGCCACTTCCCACCAGATGCAGGCATCCTCTCTCAACATATACGTGGCACAGGCCACTCTATCATAACCCTCTATCGTCATGAAATCCAGGATAGTAGTAATCATAGTCAGCCATTGCTCAGCCTTTAATGGATCAAATCCTCCATCAAAGATTAGGGGCTGCTGCTTCCTGAACCGCTCATATAACGGCTTCCACCTATTCCCAATCTTTGCTGTTTGTACAACTGGTACCACTGCAGGTGGTACAATAGGGGCAGCACTCCCTGATGGAGCCTGTTATCGCAACAAACAAATCTGTTCATCTTGACTCTGTAATCATGGCTGCATATTTGCCATAAGTTGCTGCTAGTTCTCAGGGACTGGCGGAGGAATCTAGCCCTGGTCATCACCCCCGGTCCCAGACCTAGTTCCAGCTAGTTGCGTAGATTTTCTTGGACGCATAACTATCCAAGTCAATCTGCAATCAACGACTCGGCAGTCAGACCATGATGACAGGGTAAAAGCTTCTCCAAACTCCACCAAAGGAACATAACCAATCACAAACATTCAAGATATAGGCATTTATCCAAATGCACCGGCTGCTAATAAGCATGCCCCAACATTACCACACAACAGCTAAGATAAAAGCAATCACCCATGCACAATATGTAGTAAATCATCCAAATATTCATTTACATGCATAACAATGCTAATAAGCATGCCTTAATATTTCATACAACAGTCAAGGGCCAGGACCTATCAGTATCTCATGCTTCCTATTAATCCAATAAATAGTGACATTCATAACTCATTCCAAGCATACAACATATAAGAACATGTACACATTACCAAACCCTGAATCGAGCTTGTCTCTAGTAGCAAATGTACATGTCCAACCAGTCTTCAGGAACCCTTAAACCTAGGACGCTCTGATACCAAGTTGTAACACCTTAGACAGCCAAGACCACTACATTGTGTATTTGTAAAGGTGAAGGACTTGCTAATCAAGCCATTAGGTTAAAAATGTGATTTCTAAAGTCATTAATGTGCTAGGGTTAAAAAATTTTGGTCTCAAAAGATACTTTCCATATAATTAAACATTTTTACACATGGGATCCCAAAAGAAATAGCGTTTAAAAGTATGGTTACAAAATTTCCAGTGTATAAACAACCACCAACCTTTCTAAAGGAAAAACAGAAGTTTATGGTTTTCCAGTCCTTGTCTCCCCTCAACCGTGGCGGCTGAGCAGCTGATCATGTACATTCTTTTCTTAAAGCTCTCCAAATCAGGGCTGATCAAGCATGCCCTTGCCTTTACCTACACCACGAAGCACCCGTGAGCCAAGGCCCAACAAGAAAGCTTATCATATTATATAACAAGCAATAATAACATTTGGATAACCCTTTAAGCATGTCCATATACTTAACATACCACAATAATCACAAAGCACGAAGATTCAACCAAAGAGTCAACTAATTATTACCCAGCTATACAGCATAACAATCCACCAATCAATAATAACAAACAAGTCACATAATAATCAAGGTCGACACCTTAGGTCGCACCCTCTGTTTACCCCACTGACTCCGGCCCGCTTAAACCGAGCTCAGTGAATAATAAGCTGTCCTCAGCTACCAGTGGTCGAGCCGTGCCCTATGCACTAGTGTAAACTTCGGCACTCTTAGGCCGTTGGTTTACTGTTCACATGGCATAATATCATCCTTTACAAGGAAATACAAAATAGGGAACTCTTAGTCCCTTTATAAATCCACAACCGGGTGCAGGTTTTCTTACCTTTAATTCCTAAGTTTATTGATTACGAGCGATGCCTCTCGAGCACGATCCGCTTCCCAAGCCCTAACTTAATACCTAGTCACAACCAAGATAGGGAGTACCATTAATGATCGCGTTAATATTTCCAGATGGAGTTCTAGTTTTCGGGACATCGAATTCCACCAAACACGGTGGTGGAATTGATCCCGAGCACCCTAGGTTAGGTTCCCTCTCTTAAAACCTCTAAAAGATCAAAATTACCATTAACGACTGTGACCCTAGAAACCCAGCCGCAACCCACCCTGAAATAAAGGCTAGGCCTCTCTGAAGACAGACACGCGCTGCGGCCCTGCCCTGTGGCGCCGCAACGCTTCCCCGCTGCAGAGCCTCCTTGGCTCTTCCTTGTTTTGCAGGGCCGCGACACTCTTGAACAGAGCCGCAGCCCAACCCTTCATGCCCGGAAAAACCACCATTTCTAGCATCCTAACCTTGATTAAAACCACCCTAAAGCACCCTAGTTTAAAAACTCATTGATCACAAGACTCCTAACATTATTCTAGCAACTCAATCCAACAAAAACCTAGCTTAAAAACTCATTAAAATCCCATTTTGATCTCTGAAACCCTGTAGCTTAAGAACTCTAAAACCAGTCATGCAAACCTAGAATTTAAGCTCTAAACTACGAATTAATGCTTACCTTCTTTGATGAACCACTTCCTTAACAATTTCTTAGCTAAAACCCATGCTTCTAGCTTCAATTCAGTCCTTAAACATCAAAACAATAAACACTCTTAGAATCCAACCAAAACTCAAAATTATAATGAGCAGGAGTGTAATTCATCCCTTACCTTAATCCTGGTTGAGTTTCCTTAGCTGAGCACTGGACTAAACCTTCAAGATTCTAGCCCAAACCACTGAATTCCCAACTGAATTCCCTTACGTTTCAATAGTTTTTTTAAGAGAGAGAGAAGAGAAGGAAGAGAGGAGCAAAATGGGTCGGTTTGGGTTTTTGTTCTACTATCTTCTTTTTACATAGTCTAACCTTAGTTAATTAAGTCAATCCCGAGGCTTGGGGTACCAGAAACGTCCCCGAGGCAAAAAGGTAAAATTCCCCAATATTCCTGCCTAGGCTTCCTAACCTAAAATATATCTCCATATATTTATTTCCATAACCCGATAACCCAAATAATCATCTAATACGTAAAATTCCTCTTGACTTGCCCCAAGTCAAATATTATGCTCCGTTGTGACTTTCCCGCTAACTAGCTCCCTAGGATCGCCTCGAGTTGCACGCTGTAGATTTACCCACATAATAATGTGGTTCTCACAAACACAACATATAATCACATTTACATTCATATAACCATGCAATCATGTTTATAATATAATCACACATTAATTTAATAAATTCACACATAAACCAATTACGCCCCCCCGACACACTAATCAAGGCCCTTAAGCCATATTAGTGATTTTGGGTCATTACAATTGGTGATATGGAGATTTGGATCCTCATTTGGTAATCCCCCAAATTGTACACAATTCTGTACCATCTAAATAATCGAGGGTTTTATCTCAAAATTATTTGCCTCAACAGTAGGAGGAAGAATGCTTGAATGTATCCCCGTAACAGTAGGGAGTACATAGTATCTCAATGGTGGATCAACTTCAACTGCATTATCCAGATTTGCATTGTTGTTCACACAATTATTAGCTTTCTCAACCATGGTAAAATCCAACATTTTCTTTATCTTTCGATTTTTTCTGCACATTCTCTCAATTTCAAGATCTATCGGTATGAGTTCCTTTTGTCTACTTCGCCGCATATACGAATAATTCTTGAAACACCATACAACCTCGATCTGAATGAGTATAAAATATAAAAGTTAAATTAGAAGAAAAAACAATTAATTTAGATATTGGAAATTAAGTCCCTGGCAATGGAGCCAAAAAATTTATCGTGAAAATATGATACGCAAGTATGCGTAATCGATTCAAGTAGTATAGATAGTAAATAAAGTATCATTCCCACAAGGACTATCAACAAATTACCAATAAATGCTTTTAAATTTATTTTTGTCTATCGAAAATAGAGTGATTTTTAAACTAAAACTTAAAATTAAAATAAACTTTGCAAGAATAAAGATTGATTAAATAATTAAAAACCTAAGGTGTTAATTTCATTAACTTTTCATTCTATTAATTTTATTAATCAGTTCTAAATTTCTTTATTCCTATTGTAATAGCAGGTCAACAAAAATTGATTCCTATTATTTTTCAAGATATAAGATCCCAACCTATATGCAGGTTTTCTACATCACTGTGATAAACTTAAACATATAGTAGTTATTAAGCATGGAAGCCTAATTACTACATAAGTCATACAGGTACTTTCATCCAATATGTAACCTATGTCTATATTACGATAGCATAATCAATTCTCATCCTTGAAATTTTAAATCAAAATCATAAATCAAGCAAATATTGATCAGGTATTTACTAACATTAAGAAAATATTATATGATTAAAATAAAGACGAAGAATCAATAGAACATCATAATAAGATTAAATAGAAATCCAAGTGACTACATTAAACCCTAGATAGAAGTGTTTAGTTCATATCATACATGACTAAAACAACAAAATAATTATTCATAAACATAAAATTAAAAAACTTGAAGAAGAAATAAAAAAATATGAAAGTGCAGAAAAACTAATCTCATAATCAATTTTTATCTCTAAACTCGTAATTAAAATCTGACTTAACCTAATTAAACATAAAGTCTGAATTTATACTCAAGAAAACACGAATTCCTCTTTTTCTATAGGCGGGTAGCGACTTGGCCTTTCCTAGGTCGCAACCCGTGTCATTTTTAAGGCCCTTAAAATTATGATTCAGGTCTTCAGGCGACACGACTCTTTAAACCCCAGTCGCAGCCCGTGTGTTGGTGTCCTCTTGGGTTCACCTCACACTTCCGCTAGCGCTGCGACTTATAAGAGCAAGTCACACCTCTAATTCCCTTCAGTAACCTTGAGCTTCTGACTTGACTAGAGTCGCGGCCCTTAAGCCCATTCTGTAACTCTAACTCCATTATTTTCAAATTTAAGCCTTTCAACATTTTTCCTTCATCAAAAACATATTATAACTCGTCTCGAGCGTCATTTTAATTAAAGCGACCACTAAAAGCTCCTTTTCTTCACCATTTCCTCTTCTTTTTACATTTTTCTCATGATTCAACACACCTACCTACAACAAAGACAAAAACAAGTGTAATCTTACATAAAACAAACTTAAATACTCAAGATTACCACAAAAACACATCCTAAAACAAAACTAAAATGGAGTTATTAGTAACTCCACCTGAGGCTAAGAGAATCCTTGAAGAAATTCACAAGGGGTTTTGTGGAGATCACGCTGGGGGGCATAACCTCTCCAAGAAGGTCATCAGTCAAGGATGTTTCTGGCCCACATTAAAGGCATATACATTCAAGAACGTAAAGCATTGTTATAAGTGTCAACGGTTCGTGTCAATACCTCGAGCTCCACCAACTGAGCTCACCATGATGATTTCCCCATGGCCATTCGCGGTATAGGGCATAGACCTCAATGGATCATTACCCATGGGAAAAGGAGGAGTTAAGTATGCAGTGGTGCAGTGGATTTTTTCACTAAATGGATCGAGGTTGAACCTTTGGCCACTATCACTTTGAAAAAAGTCATAGACATCGTGGTTAAAACTATAATATGCCAATATGGGATACCAAGGAAGATAGTTTTGGATAATGGAACTCAATTCGATAGAAAGTTGTTAACTCAGTTTTGCGAAAGAAATGGAATAATAAATAGCTTCCCTTTTGTAGCTCATTTGTAGGCAAATGATTAGGTTGAAGTCGTAACCAAGACCCTGAAGAGTTCGATGAAGAAACGGCTCAAAGAGGCTAAAAGAAAATGGCTTGAAGAATTACTGCAAGTATTATAGGCTTATCGAACGATACCTTGAACCTCAACTGGACACACGCCATTCTCGTTAACCTATGGCTGTGAGGCTATGTTTCTAATCGAGGTCGAGGTCCTGACATTAAGATGTGAAGCATATACACAAGACTTGAACCAATCACTGCTCCAAGAGTCCTTGGACCTAATAAAAGAAAAGCGAGATGAAGCTCAGCTTAAGAATGTCATGTATCAACAACGCGCCATAGGGTACTTCAAGAAGAGGGTTCGAGAGAAACACTTTGGATTGGGAGACTTGGTACTCATAATAGTATTTTTGGCCACATGAGACACATCAGCAGAAGTGATTTGACCTAATTAGGAACGACCATACTAAATTAAATCCATCATTCTCTCTGGAGTCTACAAACTAGCTCGACTAAATGGATAATTGGTTCAATGAGCTTGGAACGGTGAACATCTACGACCATATTATCAATAGATTTTGGAAAGATTTAATTTAGTTGTGACCAAGCTTTTATTTTTTTTCAGTATTATCAATAAAATACTCCTTACCTTTATTGTTTTTATTTTTTATAATTTCTTGCTTACTCTCAATACTCAATAGCCTATGATTTCATAATCATAGGACTTAATTTTGGGGTTTTATGCCTTAATTAAAACCTAATTTCTTTGTAATATCATTTATTATCAATAAAAGAATAGAAATCAATTTTTGACTTGGTCGATCACTTTTCTCACATGTTTTATTTTCATGATTATTTGTTTAATATAAACTTTTATTAAATCTCGAGCATATAGCTAATCATATTTATAGTGACGTAATCACAATGGAATATAAATATGATTATATGTTCAAACATAAGTTAGTCTATGATTAGTCAGGACACAGGATTTACACTGACTTGTCAATCTACGATATGATTTACTTACACATTGTAGTGTTATCTTCTTTCTAGAACATTAGCAAAGTAGATAAGATCGGGTGTATTTGTTACATCGGACTAGACTGATATTGACAGTATATAAGATAAGTAAACATACCGGTATTATCTATTCTAGTCATATCATATAGTTAACCATAGGTCACTTCAATCTCAATTCTGAGTGGTTAGTATTCTAACTGATTGTATTATTTGAGTTATTTGACTTGTTCATTACCATCTTACCCTATGGACTAGCCCATACTTACATCTTGGGAACTCGGTAGTATTATTGAGTGGGAGTGTTAATCATAGATATGGACATCTATAGCTTCTAATGAAGAAGTAAAACGTTAGTTTTCTTTTAGTTTGGTTCGAAGTGCTAAATGATAGAGATCTCATTCAGTAATTAATAATAGTTTACTAAAATATCATTTACAAGGAACTTAGTGTTTTAAGGATAAAATGCAATGAGGGGTAAAACGGTATTTTAGTCCCATCTCATTGTAGACCGTCTATAGAGGATTGAGTGACAATTATGTTTGTAACAATGAATAACTAATAAAATATTTATATTTCTTATAGAGAATTATATGAATTCAAGAATGTAATTCTAAGTCTTTAGTGGAGTCAGAAGAAATTAATAAGTTAGTAAATTTATGATAACTTATTGGAGTTTGATTTCATAGGTCCATGGTCCCCACTATACCTTGGATAAAATCTTCTAGATAGTCTCAATTAATTGATTTAATTATCAATTAGAATTATCAAAGTTGACGAGGTCAATTTTGAATAGTTTCACAGAGTTATACAATTTAGAGAAGAAAAGAGCTTTTAGGGCAGAATTATTAATTAAGATGAATTGGTGTCTAAATTAATAAATAAGTTTAAATAAAGTTTCAAATTATAAATAATTAATTTGATAAAGTATTTAATAATTATTTAATTAATTAATCAATAGAAAATAATACAGGCCTTGATATTAAGTCCAATGGGCTTATAATTAAATGAGAAATTTTACAGACCTAAAGCCCATGAGAATTTTGACCTAATGGCTGATATTATCTATTATTTTATTGATTTTTAATTAAAATAAATGACCTAATTAAGTCTATAAAAGGAATGCCAAGTGAGAGATGAAAAGACGAGTTGAGTGGTGAATCTGAGAAGATCCGAAGATCTATTCTTGATGCTCTAGGTTTTAGATTCTCTCTATAACATAAGTCCTTTTCTAAGCCTCTAAATTCTCTTCTCTTCTTCTCTTTGTATCTATCTCATATGTTGAGAATTTCCCACTCTAGTCTAGGTGATGATTAGGATACTTTGGAAGGTTGTGAAGAAATTTGAAGATCGGTTAAGTTTCTTTGTGATACCTTGCGACAGGAAGGATTCAAGGGTTAGAGAAACTGAAGGAAGGACTAACACATTCCACTGCGTATAATGTAAGTGCTCTTATAATTATCTCTGTTTAAATTCAATTGTAGAAACATGTTCTAGGTTATCTTATATTAATTTGTTTAATATATGATTTACATGAAAATAAACAAGACCCTGTATAAGTTTTCCTAACACTTTAAGGGGTCATACGTGGTATAAAATGATACCATAAGCTTGAAAAAATACATCAAAAATAAAAACAACAATTAAGTGCATGGATCATAAACCAAAGATGAAGCTAATTATATACGAGCCTAGAATAACCAACTTTCATTTCAAAAATTTTAAGTTGGGAAATTTTTGCAAATAAGATTTCAACCTCGAAACCATCATCATGGATGAGGACGAGAATTGTTTATAAAGAAAAAATAACTAGACAAACAACACAACACACCCATTAAGTATTTTTCAAAAAAAAAAAAAGATACAGGGTATAAGTAGAATTCGACCTTGAATAAAACAAGATCGAACTAAGAGAAAACAAATAAACGATATATGATTATATGGAAATTTGAGATAAGCTCAAAATTTACTTGTATGAATAAATGAGTAAGATAAATGCCATACATTGAAAGCTCAAAATATTTCGATAAAGAAATATGATACATAGTATGAAAACCAAAATTATAAGTAGACAATGTGCATAAAATTTTCGAGATGGAATGTTAAAAGCCTAAAACTAATGTTAGAAAAAATAATTACACATTAAAAGGATAAAAAAAAAAAATAGCTTAGCCATGCGAGCTATAAATTGTCTTGGTCCCTGGGACCTTAATTAATTACATGTAATAAGAGATGAAGCCCCTGTAAAACAAAAAAAAAAAACAAAAAACTTTCTAATCCTGTGCAGCGGGGGCAAACTCAGCATCATCGCCCTTCTTTTTCTCACTTCCATCCTCAACAATGGTCGATTGGCCATCTTCTTCCTCCGCCAAACGAGCTCGCCATTTGGCAAAGAAGGCCTCCTCTTTATCCATAAAAAAATAAGTGTCAATTTTCGAGTTCATTTACCATATAAGACACATGGACATGTCCATGGACCACTCTTTTCTTGGCTTTAAAATCCTCCAAGATGTGCTTCTTTTCATCCTTGAGGATGTCGTAAGTCACCTTTTTCTCCTCCTCGAGTTTTGTAACTTGCGCCTGAAGACGCTCAATCTTAGTAGTCTTGGCCGTCAGCTAGGCCTTGACAGCGTCAAAGTCTACACTTTTTATGTCAAGCTCAGCTTTGATGGCATTAAGGTCGGTCTTCAGACAACCAACCTCAACCTCAAAAGTTGCTAACTTGTCATGGGCTTCCTTTAAGGTATCCTCGACCCTGATTAGGGCTGCTTTAGCCTCGAAGGTAAACCTCTCACTTGTCCCCACTTTGGTTGACAAGAGGGACACTTGGCGCAGGAAACCAAGGAAGGCCTGAAATAAAATAACGGGTTAGACAGACAATGAGACAAGCTAATTAAATAGTTAAGAGGAAAGATTACTTACCGAGATCTAAGCTCTAAGCTTTGATCGGGAATGGATGTGGCGTTGTCACCTTTCAAAAACCTTCACACTGAAGTGTCAAGGTTGCTACAAGATGGACTCGCTCAGGAGAGCAGCTCAGAGGAGAGGTCGGCTCCTAAGGCGCCAACCTCATTATCCAGGAGACATTCCCGCTCATGAGTCAAGGCTGAAAATTTGTAGACCACCTGGGGAGCACTGGTTGGCCTCGTTGTGCCAAGGTCAGTGATTTTCTTCCTTTACCCCCATGAGGGATCTTGTCAGGAGGGGGAGGTGAAGGAGTCTTTAACTTTTGAGGAGGAAGGGTCTTAGGTTTTTGAGATGGAAGAGTAACCAGTTCCAAGGAAGGAACTGTCTTCATGAACTTGGCGAGAGGAGGCACATCCTTCTTCAAGGACACGTAACCTCGCTTTCCAACACGAGCCTTGAGAGGCATCTCGAAGATATTGTCAAAGTCAGAATCCATGTCGCCTATAAAACAAAAGTTAGCAAGTGGGTTGCCAAAAAAAAAAGTTAGCAAGTGGGGAGACCTAACTGGAAGAACTTGAAGCCTAAGAAATTTCTAAGTCATGTGAGGGTATCTTGATAACTTGAATGGGAACCTCACTTGGGATTAATTCCTTATCACACAACGTGGAGGATAACTCAGAGAGTTCTCACCAATCATTCGATCCATATTGAAACCCTATGCCTTCCCATACATTATTAATGTTATACATTGTTTGGGATTCGACCAACCAACTATCATCTTTATGAATATTAAAATCTACCCTTGACTAGGTCATAAAGTTGTTCTGGGGGTTATTAAAGGAGACTAGAACATTTGGCTCATATTTCAAAAGGGTGGGAGATCAATTAGACATATCAAATACAATTTTTCCTCCAATCGAGTTGTGGGATGCCTTGTCCTGAGCCTCATTGCCTAACCCTAAGGGTTCACTCTGGGCTAAGCTCAAACCCTTCTTCCTCTTTTTCTTCGAAGGGTCAAAAGGACATGAAAGTGGAACGTCTTCCCATCGGGCATATTTACGAGTCCCGACGTCATCTGTAGTCTCGCCTTCACCAACAAGACCGCATAGGCGGAGCTTATCCTCGTGAAGGAGGTATTAGAGGGACTGTTGTCCTTAAGGAAGCCTCAAGATCTCATTTCGATTGTCCTTCATCTCCTTAGTTGGCTTAGGGTGGTCAAAATTGGTTGTATAACACAAATATATAACTATCATAGCTCAAGGAAAGAAAAATATTTAAGTTAAAAAACTATGGAGTTGTGACTTACGTATACGCTGGAATGAATAGAATTTGGACGGTTCAAGGCCATTCACCCAGAAAAATTGGGTCTTGAAGTTTTGAGGATTGTTAGGGATGTTCTCGAATAGCTTCATCTCGCGAGGCCAGCTCGAAAGAAAGTAGAATTTGCCCCCCCCCCCCCCCCTTTGGTCCATGTAGGGTTGTTTTTCAAGAAAAAGAGATAAAAAAATCTCATAGGGAGAGGGCCCTTTCCACTTCATCTCGTGGTTGAGCGACCTCAGCGTCGCTAAAACTCGATAAAAGTTGGATTGGACTTGGTAGGGAGCAATACTGATCTAATCGGTAAACTCCTTGTGACAGTCAGAATATCATGATCCGCAAGGGGAAAGACCCCTAAAAGCTGTGCAACCCCACATCGTCTGGGAAAGGTCAAGTGTGATGATTCTAAGACTGTGTAGGTATGAGACTACACAATTGAACAGGGCTTAAATAGATTGATGTGTACTACCTATGCCAACAAGATGCTTCTTCTTTTCGGTAGCCGATCACTTGAAAAATCCAAAGTTAAGCGTACTTAACCTGGAGTAGTCTCATGATGGGTGACCTCCTGGGAAGTTTTCACAAGAAACGTGCGAGTGAGGACAAAGCATGCTAGGAAGACTCATGTTGGTTTGTAGGACTAGTCATCATTCCAGGAAGCATCCATAGTGACGTGGGGCATTACAATTACACTCTTATAAAGGTCGGCCTCAAATATTTCACCTTGGGCAGTAGGAATGGAAGATGCCATAGGGCTGATGGGAGATTTTTGCTTGATGATCTCTCCATGATATCAAAGGAGAGCTCATGAGTATGATAAGCAATGGAAACAAAAAGATTAGGGTCTAGTGGAATGGGCCTAAATTCTAGATCAAGGTCGGGATGAATGACTACTCGCAGCTTCCTCCTCTTTCCTTCTTCAACCTTGATTATGTGGCATTGGATATGGGCAAAAATGTCTTCACGTTAAGTTCGTTCTTTTTGTTCCCGTATCAATCTTTGGTTACGTTAGAATGAACATTCAATTTAGGGTGATGAAGGTGGTAAGGAATGGCAAGGTCGGGCCCCCACCAATTCTTCTTGAAAGACTGGATCATCTAACAATAAAGAAAAAGGTGATGATCCTTACAAAAAAAAAAAGCGAAGGATAAATTGGGAAAATATCTTGAAAATTGAATCTCAAAGGCTCGAAATGATGAGACAATAATCTCGATGTATCTAAGCCAATAAAGTCTCAAAGTATCGAAATTATATCCACAAAAAGTGGGTACCTAATTTTCGATTTGGCTAATCCCAATTTTCTAGGAAAAATGAGCAGCTGCCAAAAAATGGGGATATCATTGATTAAAGTACATTAAAACCCTATTCTAAAAACCCTATTTCTTGCTCAACACGATATTTGTATCTAACCTATATAAAGCCCATAAAAGATACCATTTTTTTACCACATCTAGCATCTAAAAAACTCATTTTTATCCCTAAACATCTCATAAAATCATTCAAATACCCTCTTTGGCTATACATTTCCAAGAATAGAATCAAGAAAAAATATAAAAAGCTTTCACAAATACATTACTGCAAGGGAAAAGTTGAGAAACTTACACGTTGGTAGTTGATGATAAAACCAGAGAGTGGATTAGTAATATTTGTGCAACGAGATTCTGGGGAATTCTTCGTAGAAAGGAGAATGAGACGGAAAAGTGGGGAATCTCATATATGTTTTTATTTTTCTTCGAAGAAAACATGCAAGAAAGCTTCAGGGCTCTAATTTTGTTTAAAGAGTAGAAGTGTTATATAAAGGGTGAAGAAGGGTTTATATAGGCTAGGATGATGATTTTCAAATGAATCGTGGCCTTTTAAAAAAATATTAAAACGTAATCCAAGGGACCATGCTCAATCTCGAAAAGAAGGGGCAAAAATGGGGAAATGAAAAGACATGTACAGAAGAAGAGTACTTGAGTACTTTCAATATCCATTCCCGTGGGGGCACATGTACTGTAACGACCCAAATTCACTAATAAGGCTTAAGGGCCTTGATTAGTGTGCCAGGAGGGCATGATGGGAATTATGTGTGATTATTATGACTTAAGCATGTTATATGATTACTTGAGTACTTGAGATGCATGACTATGTGTGTTAGTGTGCATATAGGCCAGATTAGGTTAGAAGGGCATAATCGTAATTTTGGCCATTATGGGCATAACTGCTTTGATATACGTGATAATTGTTGAGACCACATTATTATGTGGATATATCTGTAATCTGTGACTCGAGACGATCCTAGTGAGCAAAGTAGCGTAAAAGTCATAGCGGGGATTTATACCCGGCTCGGGGTGAGCTCAGGGGTGTAAATGGGAATTTAGTGGATAAGCTGGAGATTATTATGATATTGAGGAAGGCTATTGGTGATTAGTAAGGTATTGGGAACTAAGCGGGAAATAATAGGGACACTCAAGGAAGTAGCGAGAATTGGGCAAAATGACTAAAATTCCCTTAAGAGGACTAAAGGATTAGAGTTAGCTGTGAGGGCGTAAAGGTCATTTGACTTTTAAGGAAGGGTATTACTGAGGTTTTAAGATAGTGGGATTTATAGAATATCAAAAGGGTCTGAAAAAGAAGGGGAAAGAAGGAGGGAAAACAGAGAGAGTTTCTTGAGTCGGTTTACACTTTCCTTCACCTATTTCTGGAGAATTTCTGGAGTAAAGCTTAGAGGAGAGCTGGGATAACTAAACCTCAAGGACTTTGATCTAAGGCTAAGGAATTGACAGAGGTTTAACACGGTTTCACCAATACTTGAGGTAAGATTCTAGAGTTCATCCATTTCTGCTTCTGGTTTTTAAGTTGTGGTACTTGTGTTGAATTGAATGGAATTGAATGGAACTTTAGGGAATTCAGGCTTAGGGCTGAGGAGCAGCAAGCCAAGGGAGCTTAGGGTTAGCTTGTGGGCGAAATTCTATCAAAGGTATGAATTCTAAGCTTTAGTTTTGATGTTCAGCTGATTTATGTTGGGTTCTGAAGTTTGGAGGTGGCTATGGTGAATTTTGAGTTTGTGATTACATGTGCTTGGAGTTTAGATGTTTAGGGTGCTTGGGATGAGTGGAGTGTGGTCATGAGGTTGTTTTTAAGTTTGGGTAAGAGTTGGAAGAGGTTTGGTTGAGGTTGGCTCGAGAGAAATCGCACAAAGGAAATTTTGGTGTTGGGCTGCCTGTGACTAGCGCTACAGCGCTAGCCTTTGGGCGCTGTAGCGCTAGGCCCATATGCTGGAAGGGTTTTGGTTCTGTCTGTAGCGCTATAGCGCCCTCCCAAGAGCATTGTAGCGCTACCCTGCCTTCTGAAGGGGATTTTGGGGTATTTTGCAAGGGTTTTTGACCTAAGGTTTGGGGTTTGGTTCCACCACCTTGTTTGGTGGAACTAGGACATCCCGGGGGCTCGGGATTAGCCCCGGGGCTAGGTTTTGAATTTGAGGATTGATGTTGACTTTGACCATGATTGTGTTTAGGTAAGCGCTAGGGCTCGAGTGGGATCGTGCTCAAGGTGTCGTGACATCGAAAACTAGTGAATTGAAAGGTAAGAACACTGCACCTGAATGTATGATTGTGATGGGACTAAGTGCTCCCGAGAATTGTTTTGTGTCATCATTGGTATTATGCCAAGGGACACGTATAAGCGGTCTAAGAGTACCGTTCATGAATTTAGCGCATGGGACGCGATTTGGCCACTGGGAGCCAGAAATGAAAGGATAACAGAGGGAGCAGCTTGTGAGCGCTAGCCCTGGTTATCATCTGTGCATTGTGTTATATGAGCTGATATGCTTTGTATATGAAATACTTGACTGTTGCTATGCTTGAAGTTTATGAGATGTCATATGTGAGATTGACCTGACAGCTAAATGTGCATGCTCTATTATTGATGTATGTTCTTGCTGGGCCTTGGCTCACGGGTGCTACGTGGTGCAGGTAAAGGCAAGGGCAAGTTGGACCAGGCCTGAGGTGGAGAGCTCCGAGGTGAAATGTACATAGCCAGCCGTTCGATCACCATGATCGAGGAGTGTGTCAGGACAGAGATCACCTAACTGCTCATTTTGCCTTAGTATGGCTGTTAATGTATTTAGACTTTGTAACTTTTGTAAATGGCTTTTAAACTGTCATTTTTGGGATCCCATGTACATAAACAATGTTTAGTAACAAAAATGTATCTTTTGAGACCAAAACGTTTTTAACCCTAGTTCCTCTACTATCTCAATAACACGTTTTTACTTTAATGACTTGATTAGCGAGTCTGGCACTTTATAAACACACAGAGTAGCGGTCCTGGCTATTCAGAGGGCGTTACATGTACATACTCAAGTGTGGTAGGTGGGAACGTTTATCGAAAGAGAAGTTCAAAAATTCCTTCTCACGGGGCTCGAAAAGTCACTTTTGAGGGGGCAAAATGAAACGCCCCTAAATTTTGAGATTTAAATATCAGCCTTGAAATTTAGGCTCGCAATATTGGAGATCGAATGTATAAATGATAAACAATATGAATACTTATGCAAATAATTAATCACACCTAAGTGCCATGTCACTAACATTCGAACCCGCAATGTGAGCTCGAAGCCAAGGGTTTTCTCCAAAGCTTAGTCTCAAAAGAATGGCAGAAGAAAGCAACATTCACACTACGGTGAGTTTGAAATATGAAGCAGGAAGCGTTGGAGTAACAACGGGTATGCGGTTATAAAACCCTACTTTTATGGGTGTACACCCTGAATATCAGCACGTACCCTGTTGAGGCAGCTCGGGTACAACGAACTAGTAAACGCCAAAATCAACGTTCCACGTATCCACCTTTCATCTGAGGAAATTTGGTACGATCCCCTAGACAAATAGCTCAAGCTGATGAGTCATTTAGCAACTTACCACCTGGAGCCATTGTGTAATATGGCATCAAAACGCACGAGCTAACATTACGTTAAGCTCGTGGTACGCCAGAGGTCTGACATATCCTAGGATCTTTATAAAGTTATAAAGTTGACCACACAATATAAACGTGCATAAAACAGACATCACGTGTCTGTATTATTCCTGAATTCCCGAATACGCAATATAAATGTGCGTGATCAGACATCACACGCCTGATTTAGTCCATGTGGTCCATTATCTATTTTACCTATTGATTAGACCACACTTCAATGTAAAATTTAGATATTAATCATCAATGTCACAGAGATGATGTGAAGGATCAACAGATCACAGGATGACCCCAATACCTACCCTGAGATCATTCTCTTATAAATACCAAGACCCTGGGTAGTGCAAGGGGTTGGATTCTTTTCTAGAAGGCAAATACTCTGTAAAAAAAATAGAAAGAGATATACAACAATAATATTGACTCGTGGACTAGGGGGATTTTAACCTCTGAACCACGTAAAAATGAGTGATTATTTTCTTTGCAGTTGATTTTCCAACTTCCTTGAGCATTATCCATTTCTTAGTACGGTTTATCATTAAGTGCTAATCCATCCTAGTTATTCATATAATTCACTGTTGGCGAAAAACCACGTCAACAGTTTGGTGCTTTCTTTGAGAGGATTTAGATTAGTGCTATCACAAAAAAATTTATCATGGTGGTCACTCGTTCAAGGCATGGTAATGAAACAGATCAGCATGGTGGGCAGGAGGCTTACCATACCGCTGTATCCAATGAACAAAACCCAGAGATTAAGCAATGATCGGGAAAACAGCCGATGGGCCATGATGACACCGGAAGTTCAGTGCCCCTAACACAAAATTGATACATAATTTTTCTACCGCAAGCGTACGGTGTATTGCAATATAGTTTTAAATTAAAAGATGTCGAACCCACAGGGATTAAATATTAAATTCACTAATTACTATTACTGTTAAGTCTATAATTTTAATTAGAAAAGTCAATAAATAAATCAAACAATAAAATAAAGAATATGAAATAACAAGATAACCAAATCTTATGCTCTTGAAAAGTGATTAAATAGAAGATAAATGTACTAGAGTAATGATTTCACTATTCAATTATGAACATAGTTTCTTTATTATTCTAATCAATTCTCCTCATTTGTAATTTCTAGAATTATAATATAATGCATTTATCTTTCTCAAGCATATATGCAATTTATCTCAATTAATCAATATGATATCTCTATTCGCTATTAATTAATCAAGACGTCATTAAGCAATAGTTATTCTAAACCAAATTCATAGAGTTCAAGGAATCTCTCAATCTCACAATCACTCTATGTCAAATCTTTTTATGTCCAATCTATGTTTATCTTTCTCAAGCATAAACCCTAGATTTCAATTCACAATAATGATGGCCAAACATTAACATGATAAAAGTAAATCAAGAAGATATGAACAAACGAGAAGAATTTCATAGAAATAATAATAGAAACCACAATTCAATAATCAAAATAGATTCATCTAATACTCTAGCACAAAAAGAGTTTAGTTCTCCATTATAAACATAAACATAATAACAATGTATTTGTTCATAATTAAAAAACTAAAAATGAAAGGAAGAAGAAATAGACTAGATGTAATGGTGATGATCTTGATGATCTCTAGCCTCCTCTTCTTCTCCGAGCCTCTAATCTCTGTCTAATCTCCTCCAAAAACTGTCCTTAGACCCTAATTAAACTTTTCCTTATATATCCCTTGCAAAAAGCCCTCTTTTGCCCTTCAAAAATCTCAATTTACGATTTCCGTACGGCTCCCGGCGCTGCAGCCCCTTAAACAGGCGCTGCTGCGCTACAAATGTGCCAAAAACGAGTCTCTGTTTCAGTCAGGCGCTGTAGCCCTTAAGGATGGCGCTGCAGCCCTAATTCATCCCAGAAATAGCGATGCAGCCCCGGAATATGGGGCTGCAGCCCTAATTCACGAATTTTGCATTTTTCTTCGTTTCTCTTCCGTTTTGTACCAATTTCGCGCCACTTTTCCTTGGACCCTACACAAACACAACACAAGCATAAAACCAAACAAAAACACCCTAAACACCTACAAATTAGATATAAAATGACACTAATAAGTGAATCTAAAATTCACTTATCACAAATCCAAACCCAGGTTACCTGACGGCGGTGGAGATGGAGAACATGCAGTTGAGGAGCCATGTATCCAAAGAAAATAAGGAAATCGAGGAAGTCTTGGCCCGACTACTCCCTCTTGCAACCGAAGTTAATGTCAGAAAGAGACAAAGCAGGACTCACAAGTCTCGCCGGCATAGTCGGTCCAGGCCTAATCGATCGGTTAGAACCTCAACCCCGAGTTTTGCGCCCATGTCGCACCATCACCAGGAAACTATGTTTTATGATTTTCCCAGGGACCATCAGCGAGTCAGCTGGTCAGTCAGAACTTCAACCTCAAGTTCGGCTCCACCTTCGAATGCACCCAGAAGAGCTCGTAGCGATTCAAGAAGGAGGTCTGGGGGGAGCTCGCGTAGGCAACCTGCTCCAGCTAGCCCTCCCGTGCAGCGATCAAATCGCCAGACACCGAGGGCTGGAGGCGCTAGAGCAAAGAGACTGCGGGCTAGTTTGGTTTGACCTAACAAAACTAGAATTGCATCACCGATCAGACATCCTCCTTCACCGATAAGATATCCATCTCCTCTTCATCCTGCTTGAGACATTCCTACATACGAAAACAGCAGGAGGAATCTTCCTCCCGCCGCTCCTGCTCACCCCCCGTGAGCGTGCGAAATTGTCCCAAATCCTCACCCTCGACAGCAGGCTCTGAGCTTCTCTAATGGGAGTTATTGGACCGGAAGCCACCGAAGTGGCAGATCTGGTGGAGATCTGAGAAATCATATAAGTTCGGCCCAAAGCCCTCAAGCTGACCCACGGACCGACCTTCGAGATCGCCTCAACTCGCAAAGGGGGGATCCGACCAGAAATGAGAGCCATGCTTGCTGGGAGGATGGTCCTTCCGAAATACATGACAACGGGAATGTCCCACCAAGCCAAGCTCAAGCTTGGAGGGACAATAACCCACATAACGCGTACAATGGGATGGGAGCTATTGAACAGCCCTAGAAAAACCAAGGGATCAAAGACCAAACCCTCAAAAGGTTAGCTTAGATGGAGGAGCTAATGAAGAGACTCCTATCAGAAAAGGGAAAAGACGAATATGACTCAGAGGAAGAGCTTGAGCTTTTTCCCCCAACATCGTAGCAACGACATACTCGTCGGGTTTCAGGATGCCCCATCTATCCAAATTCGATGGGGATGGAGATCCGTCGGATCACTTGGGGATTTTCAACACCCTGATGATGGCCCATAATATCGGGCCCGAGCTGAGATGCTTGATATTCCCTTCGAATCTGACCGGGCCAAATAGGCAATGGTTTAAGCAATATAAGAAACATTCTATTAGCTCGTGGAAGAGTTTCTCTGCCGATTTCAAGAGGGCATTCTGGGCCTCTCAGGCGATTCGCGTCAAGGCGAACTCCCTTGCTAACATAAAGCAGCAGCCCGAAGAACCCTTAAAAGCTTATCTGAGCAGGTTTTCCAATGTTGCGGTCAGATCTAGAGACGCGGACGAAAGTTCCAGACTCATGGCTATGAGAACTGGAATCCTTGATGGGGGCGACCTATGGAAAGAAATCCAGAGGAAGGGAGTCAACACCATGGATGAATTCCTGAATAAGGCCCAGAGATTGATAAACTTGGAAGAAGCACGAGCGTCGGTCACAGGAACCGACCAAGTCCATGACCAGGTCGCTAGAGCGAAAACGGACGTCGTAACTACGACTCAAACCGTTACCCAGGATAACCAGGGGGGAGCAAGAGAAAGGGAAATGGTGAGGACAGCCAGAATGGTCCAAAGAAAAACAAGCCCATGGAGAAGTTCAAACCAGTCTACCCGACTTATGCCGACCTCACGGATACTAGAGAGCGTATTTTTCTGGAAAATTTTGCTCGCCTTCCTTGGAAAAAGCTGAAGCCCATAAAAAATAAAAGGGCAAAGAGAGACCCTTCCAAATTTTGTCGATTCCACAACGACATTGGTCACAACACAGATGATTGCAGGCATTTGAAGGATGAGATCGATACACTCATCAGGGCCAAACCCTTGGCTCAGTATACACGGAATCGAGTCCCTTCAAGTCAGTTTGCTGGGCAAAGTACTCAACAAGCTCTGGAGGCTCCTATAAACCAGCCCGGAGCCCGGGTAAATTAGGATACCCCTCCTCCAATAGTAGGGGGGGAGATAACCACCATCTTCAGAGGCCCTCACCTAGTAGGCACGAGCAGAGGTGCCCAGAAGAGATACATCAATGAACTGAGGTCTTACAGTGGAGTTGAGTTTATCCTGGAGCAGCATCTACCTAAACAGCAGCGATTAGAGAAATAGCCAATCAGTTTTACCGAAGAAGATGCTAGTCATGTCCAGTTCCCACATAACAATCCTCTAGTCATAACGGCCCAGCTCGCCAATTAGAGAGTTTGGAGGATACTAGTTGATAATGGGAGTTTGGTGAACTTGTTGTTTCGATCCACGCTAGAAAAAATGGGGTTGTCTATAACCGAGTTGAAGGCCACCTCCATGATGTTGTATGGGTTTTCTAGTGAAGGGTCGGCAGCGATAGGAACAATTGAGTTAGTAATAACCTTGGGTGAGGGACCCCGAACTGTTTCCAAGCTCCTCGAGTTTGTGGTCATCGATTGTCCCACCGCGTACAATGCAATTTTGGGTCAGCCTACGTTGATGGCATTCGAAGCCATAACTTCTATCCGCCACCTTGTAGACAAATTTCCCTCCTCTACAGGGATATGTATGGTCCGAGGTGATCAGCTCGCTGCCAGGGAATGCTATACCATTTCCATGAAGGAAAATTCACAACCCGGGCAGCAGACGATGGCCATTCAGGATGGGAGCGAGGAATCCCAAGAAGTAAGGACTAGCCCTAAGATAAAAGAACCTCAGCAAGTCGATGGCGTAGGTACCACCCTGAGTGATGATGTCGACCCTAGAGTAGGCGAAGATAGATCCGAGCTCCAGGCTATCGAAGAGGTAAACATCAATCCTAAAGACCCTACGAGGGTGGTTAGGCTTGGGAAAAACCTTGATGACGAGAGAAAGGAGGAGCTGCTGAAATTTCTACAAGGAAATCTAGACGTTTTTGCCTGGTCTCATGAAGACATGGTAGGGATCAATCCGAGCATCATCATGCATACCCTTATCTTGGACAAAAGCATGCCTGCGAAGTCCCAGAAACAGAGGCGCCTGGGCACGACCTGAGTTGCGGCCCTTGAAGAGGGAGTAGCTCGACTTTTAAAATACGACTTTATTCGAGAAGCAAAATATCCGATTTGGGTCGCCAATCCTGTTCTGGTCCCAAAACCTAACGAAAAGTGGCGAACCTGCATCGACTTCTCTGACCTGAATAAAGCATGTCCCAAGGATTGCTTCCCCTTACCAAGAATTGACCAATTGGTGGATGCCACAGTGGGACACGAGCTCATGTCCTTCATGGATGCGTACTCTGGTTATAACCAGATCACTATGAATCCCGTGGACCAGAAGCATACAAGCTTCATGACTCCAACCAATGTCTATTGTTATAAAGCCATGCCCTTCGGGCTGAAGAACGCAGGAGCGACATATCAGAGATTGGTCAACAGAATGTTCGCTAATCAGATTGGGAAAAACATTGAAGTGTATGTTGACGACATGTTGGTCAAGTAAAAAACTGCCAATAACCATGTTCCCGATCTAAGGGAGTGTTTCCAGATCCTGAGGAAGTATGGCATGAGGTTGAATCCCCAAAAATGTACCTTCGGGGTGGCATCAGGAAAATTTTTGGGGTTCATAGTCAACACTAGAGGGATAGAGGCGAACCCTCACAAAATTAGATCGCTGCTCGAAATGCCACCGCCCAGGTCATGAAAAGATGTTCAAAGTCTAACAGGAAGAGTGGCAGCCCTTAATCGGTTTATTTCCAAGTCTACTAACAAGTGTTTGCCATTCTATAACCTGCTCTGGGGGAACAAAAAGTTTGAATGGACCGATGAATGCGAGCGGGCCTTCCTCGATCTAAAAACACATTTAGCCGAGCCGCCAATGTTGTCTAAACCAATGGCATGAGAGCCTCTTTTTCTTTACTTAGCTGTTACGGAAGATGCGGCTAGCACCGTGCTGGTCCAGGTCGAGGACCAAGTTCAAAAGCCATTCTATTACATTAGCAAAAGACTTCTCGGAGATGAATCGCGGTGTCCTTTAATGGAAAAGATGGCTTTCTCCCTTATCACGGCCTCTAGAAAGCTTAGGCCGTACTTCCAATCCTATTCAATTCACGTCATGATCGGTCAACCTTTAAGGCAGGTACTACAGAAACCTGAAGCATCGGGACGTCTCTTGAAATGGGCTATCGAGCTCAACCAATTCGAAATATTGTACATACCATGGACTGCAAACAAAAGCCAAGCTCTGGCTGATTTCATGGCTGAATGCACTGGATTCCAAGAGGAACCTGTGGAAGAACCAGTGCCGGCCTTGTGGAGAGTCTTCGTGGATGGTTCATCTAACGAGAATGGGTCCAGAGTTGGAATCATTTTGATATCCCTAGAGGAGCATCGTTTCCACTCCGCGTTACGGTTCAAGTTCGAGGCATCCAACAACGAGGCTGAGTACGAAGCTTTATTGGCTGGGCTTAGAGTGGCAAAGGAGTTGAAGGCCAGGGTTGTCCGGTGCTATAGCGATTCCCAGCTCATGGTAAACCAAGTATTAGAGGAATACCAAGTGCAGGGAACCACAATGGCGGCCTACCTGGCCAAGGTGAGGAAAGAGCTGTCTGAATTTGAATATAGCCTAGTCAAGAAGATCCCTCGTGAGTAGAATGCCAATGCTGATGCTCTAGCAAAACTCGCCACCTCCAAGGAGGCCGAAACCTTGAACATGATACTGGTGGGATTCTTGGAAAGACCAAGCGTGGTGGAGAATACAAGGGAGATCGAGATGATCGATACCAGGGCAACCTGGATGACCCCCATAGTCGAGTACCTTACAGCAGGGAAGTTACCGACGAGAGAAATGATGCAAGGAAGATAGGTATACAATCATAGATAGAACATTGTACCGACGTGGCCTGTCTCTGCCTCTGCCTCTTCTGTATTGTGTTCTGCCAGAGGAGGCTAAAACTATTTTGTAGGAGGGGCATGAAGGCTTTTGTGGAGATCACGCTGGGGGGCAAAACTTAGCCTTGAAGATATTGAGGCAACGATATTATTGGCCCACTCTATCAAATGACTCAATTTCCTATGTCCAAAAGTTTGACAAATGCCAATGGTTTGCCACGATCGCTTGAGCTCCACCAGTCGAGCTGAAGATGATCTCGTCCGCATGGCCATTTGCGGTCTGGGGAATTGATTTAATTGGAGCCCTGCCCACGGGAAAAGGAGGAGTTTGCTATGCAATAGTGGCCATTGATTATTTCACAAAGTGGGCAGAAGCAGAGCCCCTGGCAACAATAACGTCAAAGAGAGTCCTCGATTTTGTGGTTAAGAATATCATTTTCCGATTTAGACTGCCAAGGAAGATCGTATTAGACAATGGAACCCAGTTCAATAGCGACCTCTTCACCGAATTTTGTGGAAGACACGGCATAATTAAGAGTTTCTCCTCAGTGGCCTACCCCCAGGCTAATGGGCAGGTCGAAGCTGTGAACAAGATGCTCAAGGCAAGCCTTAAGAAGAGGCTGGACGAGGCCAAGGGAGTTTGGCCCAAGCAGCTCCTGCAGGTACTATGGGCGTACCGGACCTCACACCGAACTTCAATGGGGCACACCCCTTTTTCCCTGACTTTCAAAAGTGAGGCCATCCTTCCTGTTGAAACAAAGATAGTTACGCACAGGACCCAGACCTTCAGCCAATAGCAGAATGATAAATTGCTCAGTGTGTCCCTTGACCTGATTGATGAAAAGCGAGAAGATTCACAGCTACAGCTCGCGCATTATCAACAAAAAATCACTCGTTACTTTAATTCAAAGGTCAAGAAGCGTGCCTTTGGATTAGGAGACCTGGTACTCCGAAGGGTGTTTTTAGCAGGCAAGGACCCCAAAGATGGTGCATTGGGCTCAAGCTGGGAAGGGCCCTATCTGATAATCAAAATCGTATAGGAAGGAACTTTCAAATCAGCCCGAATTAATGGAGAAATGGTACCACTGACCTGGAATGATATACATTTGAAAAAGTACTATCAGTGATGAAACTACCTGTCTATGTAAGGCTTGGATATAAAAGCCATTTAATTTTTGAAGAATATATAAAAAAAAAATAGTTATGGTACATTTGTGTCTTTGTATGGTTTCATTTGTATGTTAGTTCAAAGCAACCCAGAAAGTCCACTTCCTGATTACTTGGGGGATAGATAACTCGAGGACCAGGTTCCAAAACTTAAAAGTTGGTTAAATTGATTAACAATATTTTTTCTAAGGAAAAAGCGGAGTATTCAATAAAACTAACATGAACTAAGTTTTTAATTTAAATATCCTGGACACGACCAGGTTCAAAAACTTAGAAGTTGGTTAAATTGATTAACAATGTTTTTTCTAAGGAAAAAACTGAGTATTCAATAAAACTAACACGAACTAAGTTTTTAATTTAAATATCCTGGACAAGACCAGGTTCCAAAACTTAGAAGTTGGTTAAATTGATTAACAATGTTTTTTCTAAGGAAAAAGCGAAGTATTCTATAAAACTAACACGAACTAAGTTTTTAATTTAAATATCCTGGACACGACCAGGATACAAAACTTAGAAGTTTGTTAAATTGATTAACAATGTTTTTTCTAAGGAAAAAGCGGAGTATTCAATAAAACTAACACGAACTTAGTTTTAAATTTAAATATCATTGACACGACCAGGTTCCAAAACTTAGAAGTTGGTTAAATTGATCAACTATGTTTTTTCTAAGGAAAAAGCGGAGTATTCAATAAAACTAACACACACTAAGTTTTTTAAATTAAATGTTCTGGACACGACCAGGTTCGAAAACTTAGAAGTTGGTTAAATTGATTAACATAATTTTTTTTAAGGAAAAAGCGGAGTATTCAATAAAATTAACACGAACTAAGTCTTTATTTAAATATCCTGGACACGACCAGGTTCCAAAACTTAGAAGTTGGTTAAATTGATTAAGTTTTTTCTAAAGAAAAAGTGGTGTCAATAAAACTAACGCCAACTAAGTTTATAACGAACACATCATAAAATATGAGAAAAAGATTGAAGAACAAGTAAAACTTGGATAACTAAAATTAATAAATTTTCTTGAGGTAAATAATCTCGTGATTAGCATTTATAAATGAAAAATACAAAATAAACTAGGACGCCCCGAAGAGGTCACCTCCTTAGTTTCTTGCTCGCCGGCGGCAGAGGTCTCCCTAGTCTCAAAATGCGGCTCTTATTGAAGTCGAGCCTTTAACTTCTCGAGATATGGCTCCCACACCTCGGGGGCCAGGAAAGAGAAGTTGTCGTCTTGATTGAAGGCCCAACAATGGTAAAGCATGGCCTCCATGGATGAGCTGGAACCCACCTTCTCTGCCTTGGTAGCAGCCTTGGCCTCCAGCTGTATAGCCATGGCCTCCATGAGTTTAGCCTTCACACTAGCCAAGGAGGCCTGCGTAGCCTGCTTGCGTTCTTGGGCAGCCGTCAAGGCAGCCTTGGCACTTTACTCTTGTTTTGGAGCAGTTGCGAGGGCGACCTGAGCAGTTTGGAGCTTGGCCCTGAAATTTTCATTCCTGGCCCTAGACCGAGCTAGGCTGTGATGTAGGGCCAAAGCCGCCTGCAAAAAAATGTAAAGAAAGTTAGGCCCGTGCTGGGAAGGAAACCAAAGAATAAATTTAACTAAGTATACTTACCATGAGGTTCATCCCCAACACGGACTCTATGACGTTCTCGAGACTCCTCGCCTAGATCTCCCTTAAGTCCTTCGGATTGGCTTTGTAAAAATGCTCCACGTGTAGTTTGCAGTCTCATAGACCGTTCCCCAGAAGATGTCTGGAATTTTCTCCAGATCTTGGGCGTTGACCAGGATACGCGCGATGGGAGTGGGGATCGACGGAGCTCCAGCTGGTGCCACATGGTCCCGAGTAGGGGCTAGGTGTCGTGGGGGAGGAGGCGACATCTTCTTCGTAGCTGCAGGAGTCTGACCTCTCCCCTTGGCAGGGGACTTGGAGATTGTCCCAGCGGCAGGAGAAGTTTTCCTGGGAAGCCGGGGCCTCTTTACAAGTGGCCCGGATGGCCCGGAGGAAGGATTCCCCTCTTGGAAGATGGAGCGCAGGTCGTTGTCCCCGGGCTGTGCCATCTCCTCGCTTGAAACAAGAGGAAAAGGACATTATTACACATGTAAAGTTATTATATTACAAAGGAAATCTAAAGATGTATTGAAAAAGTCCTACCCTCCTAGCTAGAGGAGGAGTCTATTGCCACGACCTCTGGCCTCGGAACTTCTATAGGAGGGGGGGGGGGGGGGGGGAGTCTAAGTCTACTAATTCGTGAATCAAAGGGGGTTCTGGGTCAAGATCTTCTTTAGGACTAGACTCCTCTACGTATTGTTGGAGTCCTGGACCAACTATACCCTTGAGAAGGGAGGGCCACGACCTAAGGTTTGTCCCATACTCCTCAAAAAAGGCTGACCTAAAAGACAAGGTGTTGTCTACTACTACAGTACCCCTAGGACGGCACATGTCATGACATAGTACTAATTGATCTACGCATTGGAGCAAGGTTATGTTACAGTCTGGGTCGTTTTGGTGGCGGTGTACGAGCTGGTTTAGGTTAAACCTAACTATCCTAAGATTTGCAACAGCCTTGTCTAGGTCCCTAAAGGGGTATGGGTTACCTTGGCGGGAGGGACTGGCTGCTGCCCCCGATTGTGCTAGTTCCAAATCAGGGTCTCGAGCAGCCTCAGGAGCTTGCCTCTTCCGCATGAGCGGCACCTCGGTCTCCTCTTCCTACTCGTCGCCATCGTCGACCGCAGCGTCTCCCTCGGGAATAGGCGCTAGCTCGCGGGCTACTGGGTAATTAGCCCACGTCCTCCTCAAGGCCAGAGTTTGGCCTGTGGAGATTAACTTACACGCCAACATTGTGTCATCAGACACGAGTTGGCGGTAGTCCTTCTCACTGGGCGGAAGCACTGCTAGAGTATCATATTGACCCCCAAGGGTCACGGATTTGGCCGTCCTCGCGAAAATGGCTGCACGATGATGCTCCAGTCAGTATACACGCGAAAAAATAGAAAAAGAAAAAGTAATATTAATTTCGCGAGCTGAGAATAGAAAGGAAACTTACGAGGATGATTGAAGTAATGGTGCTCGTAGTTGCGAAATCCATTCGACATAAAGAACTGATCTTTGAAGTCGTTGGGATGGCTGGGAAGTTCGATGACTACAGGTGAGTTCGGGAAGTGGGTCAGGTAGTAGAACCCATCGCCTCGTCCCCTTTGATCCGGGCTGGCCTTGAGACAAAAGAAGTATAGGATATCCGCAGGGGTGGGGACCTTCCACATATGCTTCAGGAAAAGATACCTCATCTCAGCCAATAAACGATAGGAATTCGGAGGAAGTTGAAATGGTGCCAACTTCACGTAATTAAGGTAGTCGGCAAAATACTTGTCAAGGGGGAGGAAGGCCCCGGCCCTGAAATGCTCATCACTCCAGGCCGCGAAGTCTTCATCGAGGGGTGCGCAGCTCTTCTCCCCCTCGAAGGGAGGCCGGGCAATAAGAACGCCAGTCCTAATCTCGATGTTATGGGACAACATTATCTTGTTGACCCTCCCTTGGGTCGTGATCTTCGAGATTATCCTCTCCACCTCAAAGTAAGCATTAGGTCCCACCACGATCTCCTTCTCCACCGTGGGACCGAATTGGGGGATGGGAGATTCTACCACGACCTCCTTTCCCCTGCTGGATTGTTGGGACGACAAGCCGGCTGCACTTTTCTTTGACACACTCCTTTTGGGCACCATTTGATTGCCTAGCGAACAAGAACGATGAAATACTTAGCAGGTAACCTAAAAGTTATGAAAGGACAAACAGTGCGGGAACAATAAAGGTTTTTCATGCACGTGCTGAGGTAATCTCAGCCCGCAGTGTGACGCCACGCGTTGCCGTGGACACGTGCCTAAGTTTCCAATAGATCCATGATGTTCAGGGATCCGTGTGTCAGGAGGGTCAGGCTATTACTTGCCTTGGGGGAGAGGTTTTGAGAGAAAAACCACCTACGAAGCGTGACCCCTAAGCTACCCAGTTTTATACCCTAAAAATTTCTCGTCTTCCATATCCCGAGTGGGTATTTCCTAAATTTACCCAGAAATTTACCCAGAAATTACCTAGTTATGAACATCACAATCCTAGACATGTTTTAGGATCTACTCAATACGCCTAAAATCAAAACCTATGCACCAAAGTTATTCAGGAACAACCTACTGTTTATGACTATGAAATGTAGATTTGCATGAAAGAAGAAAAAGGAAGGAAATCGAAACACACGAAAAACAGGAGACTTACAGTTTGTTTTCCAAATGAAAGTTGCAGGCAACGTAGAAGTAGGAGTCTTGGAGAAATCCTTAAGACTGGACTTCTTGAGGGTTTTTGTGGCAAGAGTATGGGGATTTCTGGGATTTTAATCAGAAGAAGAAGAGCTTTTGAAACTCGAAAGAGAGAAAATAAAGAAAAATTTCGAATGAAAGGTGATGAGTACTGAAAATTGCCAGCCCTATTAATACGTAAAAGCCATGAGGAAACGAGGATCGTTCGATCAAATTAATGCGAGATACGAGGGTCATAATTCGAAAGATGAAACGATGGCAAAAAGGTGGCCAGACCATTTAATACAATCCTCAAACCCGAACAGACGCCAATCATGGCGTTCCACGTGTCCAGTACTCAAATGGTGGGCAGGGTCTGGATAATCGAAAAGGAAGTTTAAAAGTCCCTACTGTGAAAGTCAGAAGTGACGTCATAGAACACGAGCAGGGACTTGAGGGCAAATGTACGCCCTGAATATCAGCACGTACCCTGTTGAGGCAGCTCGGGTACAACGAACTAGCTAAAAGCCATAATCAACGTTCCATGTGTTCACCTTTCATCTGAGAAAATTCAGTATGATCTCCTAGACAAATAGCTCGAGCTGGTGAGTCATTTAGTAACTTACCACTTGGAGCCATTGTGTAATATGACATCAAAATGCACGAGCTAACATTATGCTAGGCTCGTGGTACGCCAGAGGTCTGACGTACTCCAGGATCTTTATAAAGTTGACCACTCAACATAAACGTGCATAAAGTAGACATCACATGTCTGTCTTATTCCCGAATTCCCGGATACACAATATAAACGTGCATGATCAGACATCACACGCCTGATTTAGGCCATGTGGCCCATTATCTATTTTACCTATTGATTAGACCACACTTCAATGTAAAATTTAGATATTAATCATCAATGTCACAGAGATGATGTGAAGGATCAAGAGATCACGGGATGACCCCAATACCTACCCAAAGATCATTCTCTTATAAATACCAACACCCTGGGTAGTGCAAGGGGTTGGATTCTTTTCTAGAAGGCAAATACTCTGTAAAAAAAAAATAGAAAGAGATATACAACAATAATATTGACTCGTGGACTAGGGGATTTTAACCTCCAAACCACGTAAAAAGAAGTGATTATTTTCTTTGCAGTTGATTTTTCAACATCCTTGAGCATTATCCCTTTCTTAGTACGGTTTATCATTAAGTGCTAATCCATCCTAGTTATTCATATAATTCACTGTTGGCGAAAAATTGCGTCAACAATGGGTTTAGTTGAAATCGTGTGTAAACAACCCTATTTTTAAGGGATATTTGTTTCAGAAATGCATTTGATTATATTTATTTAAATTTATTTGTATTTCAAATTAAAAGGAGATATGTTGTAACTTCCCTAAAATTAAGAGAAGAGTATTCTGTAAACCAGGCCTATAAATAGTCTGGATCATAGTCATTTAAGGACTACTCTCATTTCTTGTACAGAGAAACTCTATGAAATTGCATTCAAAGCTTTAACGTAGAATATAATAAAAATAACTCGTGGACTAGGTAGATTTAACTACTGAACTACGTTAAAATTTTCTATTTCTTTCTTTTCTTCCTATTTTTTTTTATAAGTGTTAATTGCTCTTATTTCTTTTTAGTTGACAAATAACGTTGTCAACACTAGTCTTATATTAAATATTATTATAATAATGATATTTTATAATATTTGAATTTATATTAATAGAAGTAATAAATACTTATTTTAATTAATTTTAAAAGTATAATTCATTAAATATTTAAAATATCCCGTTAAAGTTAACAAAATTTGTTAAAACCAATGACAAGAGTTAAATAAATATTTTTTATTTATAAATATATATATTTATATATAGGGAGCGACTACAATGCATCACCATTTTTTACAACATCGGTGCATCCTTTTTCTATTTCGGCACCTGGATAGATATAATCCCAATTTTTTTTTATGACGGTGTACATTGTAGGTATTTAAACTATTCTGCAAATTTTTAAGAAATTCTGAATAGTTTACGTAGCCGAAAACAGAGTTCAAACTATCAAATTTTACACGCGAACACAAAAAAACAAGCACGCGTGCAACAGACAGTTTAGACCATGTTTCAGTATCATAATTTATTCAAAATTTCTTGAAAATTTGTAGGATGTTCTTGATAGCTATAATGTACACCATCATATACATTTTTTTTGGAATTATAACTATTCAGGTGCTGAAATAAAAAAAGGATGCACCGGTGTTGCAAAAAATGGTGATGTGTTGTAGTCGCTCTATATATATATATATAAATAAAAAATATGTATTTATTAGAGATTATGTCTATCCAGGTACCGAAATAGAAAAATGATGCACCGGTATTGTAAAAAAGAATAATGCGTTGTAGTCGCTCCCTCTATATATATATATATAAATTAATGTTTCTAAATGAAACACATTCACAAAGAAAGATGAATAGTTAAACTAGCAAGCAAAATAGCTATTTCAGTTATACATGCTGTCGAAATGTTCAAAGCAAGAAAAATATATTAATTCAGTTTTTATATTATATAAAAAAAAATACAGATATACGGGACGGGTCGACCCGACTGGTTTAAATGCAGGGTAAATCTGCCATGTCCCGTATAGTGCGGGGGAAACTCAACCCATTAAGGGCGGGTCATGGTGCCCTGCCTCACTGCCCCCCACATTGCCGTATTTAAATATATCAACAACCTAGAACTTTGGGCATGACAATATCCTTGTGTAAGTAGATTTTAAAACTGTACCACCAAACAGTATCACTGCACATTTTTACAAGTATACTTGAAAAATCAACATAGAAAGAGAGAAACAAATAAATATATATTTTTAAACATGTATATATATTGATACAGGCTTATTACGTTGTTTTTATTTATTTGTATTTTTTTTGCATAGGAAATAACAAGAGTTATTACAAGTGAAATTCTTAAAATCAAGACAAGAATCAACAAGAAAGAACACATACTCATAAATAAATCTTGTGCCATTGAGATCCCCATTAAGTAAAAGATTCTTGTGACTAACTCACTTGTCTATCTATTAATTTCCTCTTTTAACCAAGGTAAGTAAGAAATCCTTGTAGTTCCCATTTGCGATTTCTTCAATTTTCTTGGATAGTTCCACTCCATACTGGTTTTGGAATTCTTCTTTTATCTTCTTCATATCAATGTCAGTTCGAGTGACAATTACTCTAGTCAGTGCTTTATTCACTCTTGTATTAACACCATTCTTAAGTGCTGTGTCTAGTACCTAAATTGATGAAAATAATTTAATTTTGATAATGTTTATATAAAATTTGTATAATATCCATTCATTTGCTTGTGAATGATTATTTATTTTGGTTGCATCTTACCTTAGTGAAATATTTTTGGGGAGCACATAAACATTGTATTGTCTCTTTTAGCCTCGTATATTTAGGGTCCTCAAAATCCTAAACACAAATCAAGAAACATAAGAGGTCAAACTCATGCATTCCATATAATTTGAAAAAATTGAAATATTATGTTACTAGATTTACTGCTACACAAATAATTTTGCTGAATCTATTTTGTGTCGGCAAAAGTCCTATATTGTGTTGTTAAAGACCTAATAATTTTAACTGATGCCAAATTGTATCAATGAAAAGCACTAGCATAGGTTAACCAATAGAAGCCTAATTATTAATGCACCCTAGCTAGCTAGAAGTTGCTGGTAAAATGATTTTCAATGACACTTTTTGGCGTAGCAGAAAGTCCTTTTTTTAGTGAGTTAACACATTTATGACACCCTTGACATAAAATTTTTGATAGTAGACATTACCTCATCTAAGTTCCTCCTAGCATATCTCTTGTATACCTCACATACGGCCATAAGATGACGTTTGCTCCTTGTGGTTAGTATCTTTAAGACATCATCGTTATCAAGGAGGCTCTTTTCACCCTCCACATTTTTTCCTCCATGCAAGCCTCTCCTTAGTACATCAATTTGCTGTTTAGTCAAATCCAATCAAATCCAATTAATATGCTAAATTCAAACATTCAGTATTAATCTTATGATTTCCAACAATTATATCCAATCTCAAACGTAATAATTAACACGCACATTGCGGATTTCACTTGTAATGGCATCGACAAGTGCCAGTGCGTCAAATGTTGCGACCTCATTATTCACCATTGTTCCTTCATATCTATACACACTCACAAGACACACCAAAAACTGTTCCAATATGGAAAAGAAAATGGAAACAAATGAACTTGTTAAAGTTTTGTTGCTAATTAAAACGGGATTAAGGAAAGTAACCACTTAATGACCTTTTTCATGAGCGTTTCTTAAACTAGCATATTTATAGGACCAACTTATGGACTATTTCAAGGGTAATTGTATGTCACAAATACGACATGCTATAATAAAATTCAAAACTTGTAAACTCTGGTCACAAAAAAAATGCATTATTACAAAAGTGTAAAAAAAAATTTAAAAATTCTTTGTCTCCATATTTTTATAATTTTTTTCAGATTTTATATTATAAATATATATATTTTTTAATCTTAGTCATTTTTGTTAATTCCAAATTCTGTATTATTCTTCCCTTTTTATTTTAATGTATAGATATTAAATATATATTTTTCACAAAATAAAAAAAATCATATATAAAAATTATTTATTTTAAATTCTCATTCTATTTTTTAAGATATATAATTAAAATTTAAATAAATATAGATAAAATTTAAATAAATTTCTTAAAATAAATCATAAATAAATATATTATTTTAAATATTATATATGTATTATAGTATTATAAATCATATATATATGGTTTCCATGAAAGTTTTTTTTTATATCCATAAATGATGTCTACTTATTGGTAGTGATTAATAATTTTCTATATGTTTATATATATAGGAGTTATATTTATACCCCAATAAATGTATGTATACACCTATTTTATTTTATTTTATTTAAAAAAAACTTAAAATTATTACATATTTATTATAAAAATAAAATGACTAAATGTACATTTTAAATTTTTAATTATATTACACCTTAATTTCTAATAAAATTAAAACTATATATATTTTTCAATTAAATTGAGTCTTTTTAATCTATGAAGGGTTTATACCTTTTTCCACAATTTTTTTTTCCGATTACTTGTTTGAACTCTGTGTTTTAAAAAAAATTATTTTGAGATCCTATACTTTGTAAAATGGTTCAAATAGACCCCTAAACACAATTTTGATGAAAAAAATTGAATGTAACAACACAGCTTTTAAGCAGAATAATTTTATTTTTGTTCTAAATTGTTAGTTTGATAAATTATTTATGATTTCAGTTGAGAAAATTTTGATCAAAATCAGGTTTAGGGTTCTATTTGAACTATTTCACAAAACATAGGGTCCAAAAAATAATTTATCAAAACACATAGTCCAAACAGGTAGTGAGATAAAACAATTGAACAAAAAAAATATAAACTCATCTATGAATATTATGTAACAATACATTAATAAATTTTCCTTATTAAAAAAATTATATAATATAAAAGTAAGTTTATCATATCTTCTAAATTAATTTTTCCTAAATATATTTTAAGATTTTATTAATTAACTCTTTATTTTTTAAATTTAATTTATAACTTTTTATAAATGATGTGCATAATATTGTTTTATTTTCTGTAAGTGCGTATAACATTTAAGACCTAGTATAAAAAATATATGAGGTGTGTAATTATAAATAAATCTACTTTTCTATTTATGAAATGTGAAATATCTATATATTTGTGTAGTGTAAATATAATCGTGACTATTACCTTACGTTCATTACTTTTGACTTGGGAAGAAGTGTCTTCCTCAATAGAGCTGTCAAAGAGGGAATGGTAAGCCTTCCTAGCACCCAATAGCTGGTCAGATGATCTGGTGCATGCGATCTCAACAAGCACGTTGTAAGACTGTGGCCCATCGTTTATGGCTTTCTTTAACAATCGAGCATCTCGTTCCCATGGATGCATCATCCACAAAATCACAGCATTCTAACAATTCATAACCCCGTTAGCTTACAAACATAATATATATATTCGCAATGAGCAATGATATGTGTCTCAAAATATTACACAACTGACGTGATAGTTTCATTTAACTTATCAAATTTATTTCAAGCGGAAGACACTGTTTTAAAAAAAATGTATTACATATCAGTTGGTGAAATGTTTTGGTACATAATTTTAGTGCACATATTATTATTCTATTAGTAAAATATATTATGTAGTTAATTAAAAGGTAAGCTCATTGTATTAAATGTACAAAATAATGTATAAAAAAATTTCTATTAGATAAATAATTGTTGATATGAAACATCATTAATTTCTGTTGATATATCGTTTTATGCATTTTATGCAATGGCTATAGTGTGTAGTTAATTACACAATATTATTGTCCTATATCCTTATTGTATTTGTATAAGCAACATGAAGCAATCAAAACATAAGTAAGAAAACTGGTGGAAAATTGTGGGGATGCATATTATGCAAAGTCCTATTATGGGTTAACAGTACGTAGTGGTACCAAGCAAGCAAGTCAAAATGAAATTGTCAATGCCCCCAGTACATGCATGAAAAAAGGTTTCCATAAAAAACATAAATCTATCAAATGGATAATAATAATAATAAATGAATTTACTTATTTGGTATTATGTATTTTTGTAAAGTATCATTTTGGTACTAATTTTTTTCAATAATACTCATAAAATATTCTGTATTTTAAAATTATATATATTTAATACCCTACACTCAAATTTAATAAATAAAATTTTATCAATATAGTCAAACTGCCATCAGTTATACGTAATTAAGTAATTTAAATTTGATTTTAGAACTCATGCAGTACCAAATATGTACGATTTCAAAATACAGGTACCAAATAAATATATACGATTTCAAAATATAAAATATCAAATAAATATTATTGTAAACACATAATGTCATAACGATACTTTACAAAATCACATTTCGTAATTACCAATCCTAATAATAATAATGAACACATACACACAATCTAAATTTAATATTCCTGTTAAAAGATCAACAAAGATAATTCTACTGGGTAATGATCGATAGTCTGAATAGGTAAAAGGAGGATATATATATATATATATAAATATATATATATTTACACTTAGAAGATAATTCTTGGCATCTTCATTGGCATATCTAATTACTTGGAGAAAATATATGAGAAATGTTTCCCCATGCTATGTTTAATTACTAATAAATTCATATATATGTACACTTGCATAATATACAGATTGCACATTACACCCATTCCAATTAATTCACTAATAATAAATTATTAACAAATATATAAAAAATTAATTGAAACAAAATGTGTGTTTTTTTTTTCAAAATAGAAACAAAATGTTAAATCATATCGTATATAAAATATGGGTGTTTATATAAACCTATTTTTTTTTCTCTCCACACTCATTTTTAAATAAACACATAATAAATTCTTAAAATTTAATTTTACACACCTTTTAAATTTAAAAGTACAAAATTACCTATTTATAGTAAATAATTTTATTTTTTAATTTGTTTGACTTCTATAGTTTATTATAAATAAAGAATATTGTATATATTTAAAAATATATATATTTATTTGACTATTTTATAATGTTTTTAAATAAAGAATATAATATGAGTAAGCAAATTATAATTTTTTTTATAATAATAGAAAATTATAATCTTGTATACTGTGGATGCCAAAAATCTACCAAATAAAAACTCTTTAGTCCCTGGTCGGGACCTAGGGATAAAGATCATCTCTTGAGAAACAACACATTATGAGCCACAAGGTTTGGCCCTGCTAAGCTAAGGGGCCACAATGAATACTGCAAGAGGATAGGTGCACAGGGCCCTCACATAGT
Organism: Humulus lupulus; assembly: GCF_963169125.1. NCBI lineage: Eukaryota > Viridiplantae > Streptophyta > Magnoliopsida > Rosales > Cannabaceae > Humulus > Humulus lupulus. The sequence continues at coordinate 174,719,123 of NC_084800.1, read as the reverse complement.
GAGGTCCGATGTGCCCGCGCAAGGCTGACATGCTCATGGGTCAAGATGCACTCATACGCGTTGTTGATGCTCATAATCTCATCAAGAGAAAGTATGAGGCCGAGGCAAGGCCCTAAGGCCACCGTCGTCTCGGGAAGCCATCGCGCCATCACAACACGAGTCTGGGTTCGTTTCTCGTGGAGTTGATGTCGAGTGGCCCACGTTGGCAAGGCATAGGTGCCAAGGCTCAGTAGCCTCGTGAGGCCCCTCTCGCCCATGCACTCGGCCCCACGGCCTCACTCCGTGGCCTCCTCCTATGCCCTCGCCTATGGCCTCCTCCTATGCCCTCGCCCATGGCCTCCTCTATGGCCTCCTCCTATGGCCTCGTCCCCATGGCCTCCTCCATGGCCTCCTCCTATGGCCTCGCCCCATGGCCTCCTCCTATGACCTCCTCCTATGGCCTCGCCCCATGGCCTCCTCCTATGACCTCCTCCTATGGCCACGCCCCCATGGCCTCCTCCTATGGCCTCGGCCCCATGGCCTCCTCCATGGCCTCCTCCTATGGCCTCGCCCCATGGCCTCCTCCTATGGCCTCGCCCCATGGCCTCCTCCTATGACCTCCTCCTATGGCCTCGCCCATGGCCTCCTCCATGGCCTCCTCCTATGGCCTCTCCCATGGCCTCCTCCATGGCCTCGCCCGTGGCCTCCTCCATGGCCTCGCCCATGACCTAGGCCCCATGGTCCTGTGCCCATGGCCTTGGAGGTGAGAATACTCACAAGGGGCAAGGTACATGCATGAATATGGAATGTACCTACAAACCTAAAGAAGTCAGAGTACGGATATAGTACCCCTACCAGAAAAGTAGTGGGAACGCCAGGAGTGGGTATGCAAGGATAGGAGTTATGGTCTGTACGTCTACGGCTATAGGTCAGAGCCGGCACCACTACCTCCTGCGCCACTACGCCTGCCACCACGCATCAGACATGGATACAGACAAGTAGTGGAGACATCCTCCTGACACCTGCTCCTGTACGGGGTGTACGACCACAACCTCTGGAGCCACTCCCCTGACACAGTACGTATATACCACTTGGTCCCCTGGACCACTATGTACCTAAGGCCATTAGAGCCTATTATAAAATGAACTCTAAGACCACCTGAAAGGGGGTTGGAAAATTCATTGTATGCAGAGGCCATTAAGAAATATACATTTTTTCACTCCATTGTTCATCTGTGTTTATCCTTTCATAAGTTAATTCTAAGTTCTTATCTAGAGATCGCCGTATTTACCTTTGAGTTTTCCGACCTAATTTCGTTGACGAGATTTCACAGTCAACATATACATTTAGTAATTCTTCATCATTTCTTTAATGATATATGTTTGTTGAATTTACTCGAAATTATATATATTTATAGATTAGATCATCATTTAATGTTGTCTAAATATATATATGTATTTTCAAATTGTTAATATTTTTTTTCTAATTCTTATATTAAAAAAATGAGATACTATATATAGTATTATACTTTTATTTTATTTTCTTTTATCTTATATGATTAGCACAAAAGATAAATCATAACACAACAAAAATAAATTAATATTATATTGTCTTAATTTCTTTAAGTATCTTGAACTTATTAATATGTTAGAGCGTGAATATTCTTTTTTTTTCCAACAAACTCAATAACACACCATATAATCTTTTATATGCCTAGAGTGTGAACATGACTTTTTTATTTTTTATTTTTAAAGTAGGTGATACAATATATATGTATAAATATTAATATAAATTTGATAAACTAAAAAAAAAAAAAATACAATTATTGGGCAAGAATGAGTTGAATCAGTCACCCATATAAGAAGAAAAAATCCTAATATTTGCATAAATCAAAGTGAATGAATGATATTTTATTTATAGCATATAAGTATAACACCCATAATGATTTGTAAACTACGTGGGACTATAGGAATTTTTTTAATTGTTAATTAATAAAAAAAATCTTTTAATAAATGTTAAATAAAAAAATTTAGAAAAATCATAAATAATGAGAAAAATAAGTAAGTCATATATAGATGATTCTAGGAATGCATAACACCTCTCTATAGCTATCATTTTTATAAGTAATTATAATAGTAAATCATATATATTTAGATATACTTATTATATTTATCGTTGATTTTATTAGTTTTTGTTGTATCACAACTCTTTTAACTCATTACTCTAATTTAAAAACAATTTATTTAATTATTTTTTATTTAAATACTATGTAAACTGATAAATGACACAAAAATTGAGTATCCCATGTTTTTGTTTTTGTTTTTGTGTACTCCACATTAAAAGCAATATTTACAATAATATATAGATTAATTTTATCCTTCATGCCAACAAATAAAATTGCACAATTGCATATAAGTTTAAACCACCGATTGAGATTTTGATATATATATATATATATATACTAGTTGGGTCGCTTTGGGTTTTATACATTTAAAGTAGAAATAATTACAAAGATAACGATTCAAACCTAATATAACCCCTAAATACGCAAACTAAAAGATTTTGAAATGAAATTTGATGCTATTAAAGATATCCATCATATTCACGAAACGCCATAAATATAATACAAATTTGGCATGATAAATAGATACATATTATATATTTCTGAACGCAAATTTGTTTAATTTTAAAATTGTAAATATTATTTATAATTTTAATAAAAACTGATTTATTATTTATTTAAAAATATATATATATAAATGAATTAGAATTTTATAGTATATATAAATATTTATATCAATAATCTTTACATATATGTCATCTAAACAGAATGTTGACATAAATATATATTTATATATGACACATATATATAAAATATAATAATATTTAAAAATAAATTAATAATAAAAATAAAATAAAAATAGAATAACTTATAGTGTATGCATCAATGATTTTTAGTTTCTAATATATCTCGCAATATGTTTTAATGAATTTGATGAAATTTTTTTTTTCATTTGATAAAAAATAAATTATCACACAAATTTATAAGATAAAAAAAATTATATATATATTTTTATTATTTTTAAATATATATAATAACAATATAGTAAGAAAGATACCTTGAAAAGCAAGAACTCTTTCTTAATTCTTATAACATCGCCTTGTTTCCAAAGGTAGATGAGGTGTTGTGTATCTTTTTCAAAGAAATTACTTTCTTTTCTGAATGTGTTTGCTTCTCCCGGTTGCCATTTCCCCATAATTGTTATCAATGTATTCTCGTCCACTCCAACTCCTAATATTTTTTTTGTTTTTTAAAAAAGTAAACTTTAAATTAGAAAACTAATGAAAGTAATTCATAGAAATAAAAGCATAGAAGAACATTAGTTTGAAAAGGAAAAAAATCTTTATCACCTTGGAAAGCCTTGGTGAGACTTTGAATTTGGTTAGGGGTAGCCATTTCCTTGTAGGTAGCTAGATCGATCTCGAAGACAAAGGGTTATATGAAAGAAAATTATGGAAGGCCTTTAAATATGAATTTTTAAAATAATTTTACCGATTTTAAATTAGTCTTATTTTGGTAGCTTATGTATCAAGGGATCATAATGTATATAATTATAATATAAGAGATCCTCATATATAAATTAATGTGCGAATAATTTATAACCTCTAGTAAATAATAAAATATTCATCACCGAAAATCTTTTTATCATACATATAGTCCCAACAAATAAATTATCCTAATAAAATTTGTCAATAATTTTGTTAAGTCTCAATCTTCTATATATAATGATTAATTTTTTTGTAATAAAAGTTCATTTGGCAAAACAAATCTTATTTTTTGTGTTTAAAATTTTTAAGCATAAATTATTTAGTCACAATATATACAGATGATAACATTCAGTTACAATATATTTCACTTACATATTATGTTACAGCAATTTTTTTTAAATTATGATGTTGCTTACAACTTGAGCATGATGTACAAAATTAATTATTATGTTTTTATTTCATATAAACGAATTTTTTTTAAACAATCTTTTCAGGCCTAAAGACTATATATATTAATTAATTAATTGGTCATTTATACATGAAAATAATAATTAAATAATTGTGTTTCTACTTTTCAATTATTCTCATTGCATTTTAATTTGGAAAACAACGTCATTTATATAAAAGAGCAAAAGATAATATAACAGAGAGTTTACTTAGCATTATATATTCTTCACTTAATAAGATCCTTCTGAAATAATAATTTCAAGTTCCCAAAGTTTTATTATTATTATTTTGAGGATTTACTTTATAGTAAATTCAACAATCATGTGCTCATTACATACAAACATTAACACGAACATAAGACAGCTAAAAAATGGAGTTTCAATCTTGAATTAAAATAATTTTACCATAATATGCCTCTCTTACAATTGATCTTTGGCTTGTATGAATTTTAATTCAGGAATTTTTTTTATGAAATTAAAGAATATTTGTTTGTTTGTTTTTTTTTTTTTTAAAAGAATATTTGTTTCTCATTTTGTAAGCATGTACATATTCTTCCATCTATTATATTGTCATTACCCTATTAGTTATATAGGTTAATTTGTTTATATTTTTTTACCTCAATAAAAATAATTATTGTATTGAAAAGCATATAAATAATTACGATATGCGTGAGTCAATAAAGTGGGTCAGATGCTAGTATACAATACAAAGCTTTCTTCTCTGAACAAAACATTAACAGTTTTTTTTTTGGGCATATTTTCCTAATATTGGCAAATGATTAGTTGAAATTAAAGAATATTTGTTTCTCATTTTACAAGAATGTACATATTCTTTCGTCATTACATTATATATATATATATATATTTTATCGAAGCTACTCATTACATTTTAAACAAAAACATGAATATATATTTATATATAATAAGAACGATAAAAGATTACCTTTGGATCTTTGACATATATTTATTTTAATATGGGCAGATTTTTATGAAATAAAAATGAATTTTTTTTTCATTTCGCAAGCATGTACATATTTAGGTTATTCTATTTATATTTTTTACCATAAAAAATATAATAATTGTATTAAAAAACATACTATTAAGAGTATGCGTGAGTAAATAAAATGGGTCAGATGCTATAGTGTACAGTTCAGAGCTTTCTTGTCTTGAAAACATTACTAGTTTTATTATTTATTTATTTTTTTACATGTTTTTCTAATATTGGCAAATGATTTGTTGAAATTAAAGAATATTTGTTTCTCATTTTACAAGAATGTTACATATTCTTTTCCTCATTACATTTACATTTAAAAATCATAGGTGCTCATTACATTTTAAACAAAAATATGAACAAAAGAACGCTAAAAGATGAAGTTTCAATCTTTAATAAACATAATTGTACCATAATATGCCTCCCCTACCTTTTCATCTTTGGCATATTTTTATAATTTAGGCCAATTTTTATAAAATGAAAGATATTTGTTTCGTATTTAGCAAATATGTACATATACTTTCATCTATTATAAAGTTATTACCTTATTAGCTAGGTTTACACCATTTTGTACATTATGTTTTTCTTCATTGCTCGTTTAATTAGACCCCATGTTTAAAAGAAATATTTGGACCCCATACTTAGTAAAAATATGAAAATTCTCGAAGTCAATTTTGGTGAAAAAAAATCAATATGATCAAAATATACTCTCAAATTTTATTACATACTTGTTGATTCAGATTTTCGCTAACACCCAATTTTTAGAAAAGAAAACAACAAAACATTAAAGCACAATCTCAAGAAAATAAAATGCGTGAAAATAAATGACACAATGTTTGTAGTGGTTCGACCTTCATGAATAACGCATGTCCACTTAGTCTCTTTTATTGCTTATGTTACAAGATCTAGTGAATCGAGATCACTCAAATTCTCTCAATGTTCTTATGACAAACATATGAATCAAGCTCTTATGTTACAGACTCTTCTGAGTGAAATAGTATCCAATCCCTCTAATGTTTGTCTCTTTTTCATTTATAGGGAATGTTGGTGAAGGTTCTCACAAACGTGTTTGAAATTCTATTTTTTATGATTACCAACTTAATTATTCAATTTAAATAATTAATTGCTGAACTGTTATAGAAATGTTTAAACAGACACAAAGACTGTTTGAACATAAACTTGATATGTTTAAACAGTTTATCACCAAAAGATAAAAACGAACATGAGGTAAAGAACACACGAAATTATATGTGGTATCAGCAATCTTTGCAGATTGCTACTAGTCCACGGGGCCACGCCCAGAGAAAGAAATTTATTAGAAGAATATCTAAACGATTACAAAACCAAATTGACTTATATAAATAAAGACTACCTCTTGAATTTGTCGCAACTATTGTAATCTAAACTCCTAATCAAATTTCTGAAGTGCTAAGATCTTGAACTCCCTTCAAATCATAACACTTGCACTTTTCCTCCCGAAAAGTGACTCACGAACAAGACTTCTCCCGAAGCTTGATGAACAATGTCCAAGTGTGTTCAACCTGCACTATTAACACAAAGAAAACAATACAAAAGTACACTGTAATAAACCACTAAGAACTTGCTGGACTCAAGTTCTTCACATAAAAAGTCTTTCTAAAACTTGAAAATATATGGAAAATAATACACCGAGAGAGATGATAAAAAACCAACGAACTAAGGATGATTATATACCCTTTAGAATCCCTTTAGGTCGTGGAAAACAAATCAGAAACCAATAAACCAATAAATGGAAAATCTTCCCAAAAAGGTAAGTCAGAATCTGTTCAAACAGACTGGCAATCCGTTCAAACAGATTCATTGAACCTGGACAGTTTTTAAACCCAGTTTCCTTAAATAAATAAGGAAACAATATATACATTATCTCTGTAAGCTGTACACGGTTTCCGGACAACCAAATCAGATCAAGAAATAAATACAAAAAATTTCCATATATACAAAAGTTCAAGACAATATAGTTTTTTTATAGGAAATTCTATATTTATTCAATTAACATATATTGAATAATCTGATTTTAGAAAATATTTCACAACAAACACAGGAAACTACCCATTTAAAAAAAATTCTTTAATTAATTTTGTCAAATATGCCAATAAAGGATTTTACAATCTCCCCCTTTGGCAATTTGATAGACAAAATTAATTCAAAAAACCTGCAACACAAATGTTAGTTACAAGTAAAGAGAAAATACTCCCCCTGCAAACATGCATTAACTTATAACAAACATATAAAGAAATGAGACTTAACTCCCCCTCAAAATAAGAAGGTCCAAAGTTAAACAAAACAACAAACAAAGCAGGTTTTTGGAGGTATCTATTCTCCCCTTTTGTGTCTTTCAAAGAAGCCAAAGAAACATAAAACAAAAACAAAAGAAAGTATCAATGTTCTTAGGACAAAAGACATAAAAATAAGTAAAACTAAATGACAGGATCCTTGGAAAAAAGTTTGAATAGCATCCAACACAGAACGTTGCAGTCCTTCAATTGACATCACTCGAGCAGCCAAAGAATCAACAGAGGCTCGAACAGCAGCTAGTTCTGTAGCAACAAGTCCTGAATCTGTGGGAGTAGAGGAGGATGCATGAGGAATGTCATTCGAGGCAAACTTCAAAGATTGGGGCTTGAATTTCTTGGTTGATGGAGCATCAATGGCTTCAGTAGTTGTAGCAGAGGCCTTGTAGGAAGCAGTAGTAGTGAAAGCCACCAAGTCTTCTTGATCACGCTGGAGATTTTTTTTCTGCATACTCAGAGCTTTATAAATAACTTGAGGGAAAGGAAGATTCAAGTTTCTCCTATTACCTTTTCGAAATCCAATGATTTGATCATAGATAAACATAGCCAAGTTTATACCAATTCCGGTCCCCACTTTGTACAAAAAAGAGGCCATGTCAAATGAGATAGTTGCGGTGTGAGAAGTTGGTTTCCAATTCATTGTGGCAAACTTATGGAGAACAGCATAAGTGTAGGTGAGATTAGTGACCGAGATGATTGTATTATATGGCCATACCATTTTTTGCCCTACTAATTCAGTGATAACCGCATCCTTGTCAAGAGAGGTAAGATCATCATCATCCTCGACAACAAGAGGAAGATGCAAAGCATGGGCAATATCTTGTGGAGAAAAAGAGAACCAATGGCCCCTAACAAACACTTTACAATACAGAGGAGATTTAGGTTCAATAATTTCATCAGTAAGATTGGTATAGAATTCCTTGACTATTCTATCCACAAAGCCAGTAAATTTAACCAAAGAACCTGTCCATTTTCAATCTTGAAGCATTGTTAGCAAACCATAAGGCCGATGATCACTCAAGACATAATTTCTCTCAATGATAAATTTCCTTTGAGCATAGAGAACCATATCACGAGCATTGTCATTATAACAAAGAGTTGAAGAATAAGGTTTGAAATTAACACCTGAAAGTTTTGGAGATGGTGTAGAATCAAAAATAGGTCTCTTGCCTTTAGCCTTGGATGACAAAGGAGTTGCAACTGGATCTGTGTCAGATTTGACTTCTTTTTCAGAGGAGACAATGTCTTCTTATTCTGGCTCATCAGACTCAGCCTCTAATTCCGCATTATCAGGAACAAATTCATCAGATAAGATGGTATCATGGGTTGCTTCAGACTCAGATTTTGCTTCCTCGGGGTCAGATTCGGAGGAAGACGGAGATGAGCCTTCAATTTTTTCTTAGCAGCAGTCAAGGGGGAAGAAGATGAGTCCAACCCTAATTTTCTTTTTGGAGCAACATAATTTTTCTTAGATTGGCTTGGCTTCATGGGCAGCTTGAGTAACCTAGCAGTAGCAGCTTTGGAAGAGGATGAAACAGATTTTGATTTTGCCCTAGCCGTCAGAGACGATTCAATCGGAAGAGGAGATAGGTTATTGGCTCGAGAGGGCACAACCATTTCAGATGGTGGTGCAACGTTGACAATATCAACTGTGATATTTGGAAACACCATGGGGTGTTCAGTACAGAGGGAGAACACCTTCTTGCGCACCTTGGATTTGGAAGTTTTCCCAACAGATGTGGCTAGTGCTGTAACAGATGGAGGCGCCATTGACACAGATGGAGGAGGCGATGGATAGGGCACTTTTCTGGATTGAGAAGTAGGGGTCTTCTTAGAGGAAGTTCCACGAGTTTTCACCATTGTTCCTTCTCAGAAAAACAGCAAACACTTACAAAAATAATGAGAGAAAAAAAGACCTAGAAGAAGAAGAGGTGGCTTAGAGGGATCGTGGGTGAGAAGAAAATGGGTAGTGACAAGCTTTTTAAGGACAAAATTTTCCTAATTAGGACACCCACGGAAAGAAGAGGTTTCCTTTTTTTTTTTTTTTGTTGACGCGGTTTTTCGCCAACAGATAATTATACGAATCAGCAGGATGAATTAGTGCAAATTGGTAAACCGTAATATGAAAATAACTATATTCTAGACTTGAGAAACTAATAGCATGGGAAGATGGTCACTCCTTTCTTTTTAGGTGGTTCGAAGGTTAAAATCCCTTTAGTCCACCGGTCGATATTATTGATATCTCTTGACTATTTCTTACAGAGTGTTTCTCTACAAAAATATGCCAACCCCTGCACTACCCAGGGTCTTGGTATCTATATGAAGAAGATGTCTGGGTTGGCAATGGGGTCATCCTGTGATCTCTTTATCCTTCACGTCATCTCTGTGACACAGATGATTAATTCATAGTCCTTACAGGGAAGTGAGGTCTAATCAACAGGTAAGAATGGGTAATGGGCCGCATGGCCCAAATCAGATATGGGATGCCCGAATACGCACGTTTATACTACGCCTCCGAGAAATCAGGAATAAAATAGATATGTGATGTCTGATATATGCACGTTTATATTGCGTGATTGACTTTACAAGGATTCGGGTGTCACATCTCTGCCGCATTAGGAGCTTAATGTGGTGCCAGCTCGTGACACTCATACTGCTGATATGATGCCTCCGAATAGCAGTTAACTCTCTAATAAGCTCGGGCTGGATAGATGGAGGCCCGTAACAAACAGCTCCGGGTGGATGATTTACACGTGGTAGATTGAATTAGGCCATTTTCTAGCTCGCCAATAGTACGCGGATATTTAGGGCGTACATTTTTATTTATTAAAAAATAAAAGGAAACAAACTTTAAGAGACACGATCAAGATAACAAACTTACCCCTTTTTTTATTTTATAAAAGGAAATAGAATAAATAGAGAAAGCCAATACTAAAAAGGTAACCAAAAAACCTCACACGATCTTCTTATTGACCTTTTCCTTTTTTTTTTTTTATATTTTAAAAAAAAATTATAAACAAAGTACAAAACAATAAAGATACAAATCATGGTATTCCAAATTGAGAAAGAGGACAAAATAAAATCCTTGGAAACAAAGAATATATTAAATCACACAAAAATAAATGCATAATTTTACATAATTACCACAAAGATTCGGTCCACCATGAATTTCCTTGTCAATCAAATATTTTTTTTATTTTTATATTTTTATTTTTTTTATATATATAACAAGGCACAAAAATAAAACCCAACCAAAAAAGAAAAAAATGTGCTTTGATCAATGAGTGTCATCCTTGAAAAAAATACAATCAAGCAACTGAAAATAAGTGTTAGTTTATAACAAAGATAAGAACACTTGTGAAAATGAAAAATTAGAAAGAATATTCGAGAGAAATAAAACACAATTCAGTCACAAGTACATATTCTAAAGTGAATCAATCAACATGTATGAGTCTTACACACACATTTTTTTTATTATAAACTGTGTAAAATTTTTCTTGCATAGTTTCAAGCATAAGTGTGTGACAGTGTATGCAAGGGAACATGGCCCAATGACAAATAAGTCTTTTTCGAAATTGTAAATAATTGTAACCCATGAAGACGCTGTCACACTACACCAGTGGTAGCCCTTTTCTATGGTAGCGTATCCTCTTCATAACTCTGAATTACAAAGTTCCAACTTACTCAAAAGATGGCTTTCACACTGATGTAGGTAGCTCTATTCTTTCATAGGAGCTTGAAACAATGCTACACAAAAGGAAGCTCAAACATTAAACATTGATTGATTTACTTAAATATTCCTAGGAGGAATCGATTAATTTTCTCTCAAGAATATACAACCAAAGGCTCATAAACACAAGTCAGATTATCTAGCTTGACACACAACAAAATTTTCAAGTTAATTGACAATTTTATTAAACTTAAACAACACACATTTAATCAAGAGTGACAACACAATAACAAGAAAATTTAAAGAGAACAAACCCCCAAAGATTTTCGGAGGAAATCAAAGCGAACCGAATCAAGAGCTTTAGTGAAAATATCAACAATCTATTTATATGTTTCAATATATTCCAAGACAAGAACTTTATTTTCAACTAATTCTCTTATGAAATGATGACAAATATCAATATGTTTAATATGAGAATGTTGCACAGGATTTTTTGAAATATTAATTGCACTTGTATTATCACAAAAAATAGTTAAAATGTCAAGATCAAACCCATAATCCATCATCATTTGCTTCATCCACAACAGTTGAGCACAACAACTTCTTGCTGCAATGTATTCGGCCTCAGCTGTTGAAAGAGAAATAGAATTCTGTTTCTTTCTGTGCCAAGAGACTAGATTATTTCCCAAGTAGAAACATCCTCTACTAGTGCTTTTTCTGTCATCAGTGTTACTTGCCCAATCAGCATCACTAAAACACACTAGATTAGGGTTAGTATCTTTTGAATACCAAATACAATAATCAACAGTCCCATGAACATATCGAATGATTCTTTTGATAGCTGTAACATGAGACTCCATGGGATTTCCTTGGTACCTGGCACACACACCAACACTATAACTCAAATCAGGTCTACTAGTAGTGAGATAAAGAAGACTACCAATCATGCTCCTATACAGTGTAGGATCAACTTTGACACCATTTTCATCTTTGGATAGCTTCACAGTCGTTCCCATCCGTGTTTTGGCAATCTTTGAAATTTCAAGACCAAACTTTTTCACCAAGTTCTTAGCATATTTGCTTTGAGAAACAAATGTGCCTTCATCTAACTGCTTGACTTGCAAACCTAAGAAATAAGTCAATTCTCCCACCATGCTCATTTCAAATTCATCTTTCATTTGTTTCACAAATACCTGTACTTCATTGTCAGAAGTAGAACCACACACAATATCATTAACATAAATCTGAGCAATAATTATGTTAGATTTAATATTTTTGATAAATAAAGTTTTATCTACTCCACCCCTTATGTATCCATGATAAACAAGAAATTGAGTGAGTCTCTCATACCAAGCCCGAGGGTATCGTTTCAAACCATAAAGAGCTTTCTCCAATTTGTAAACATGATCAAGTGCATGGGGATCTTCAAACCCTTTAGGATGTTCAACATATACCTCTTCATTCAAGATCCCATTGAGAAATGTGGATTTGACATCCATTTGGAACAACCTGAAACCAATCAAGCAAGCAATAGACAATAATAATATAATTGATTCAAGTCTTGCAACAGGTGCAAATGTTTCATCAAAGTATATTCCTTCCACTTGTGTGTACCCTTGTGCCACTAATCTTGCTTTATTTCGCACAATTGTACCAAATTCATCAGATTTATTCTTGAAAATCCATTTTGTGCCAATGATATTGGTATGCAACGGTCTTGGCACAAGGATCCACACTTTATTTCTAAAAAATTGTTCCAATTCCTCCTGCATAGCTTTAATCCAATTTTCATCAGTTAAAGCTTCTTTCACATTTTTAGGCTCAATTAAAGATAAGAAACAAACAAATTGAACAACATTACTAAACCTTCTTCTTGTTACCATACTGTCTTTTGGATTTCCAGGTATTAAAAATGCTGGATGATTTAATTTAACTCTGGTTGATGGCTCCTTTTGGACTTCATCCGAAATAATATATGGAAATTTCTTTTCTGTCTGTCTAGAATCAGTTTCATTGGATTCGTGATCTGTTGGGACAGATGGACCAGGCGTTGCAACAGTAGTATCACTGACACAAGCTTCTTCGTGTTTTTTAGTAGGTTCATCAATAAACCTATCAATTTCTTCCTCAGTAGAAAACTCAGAAAAATCCCTGGCATCATCAATAACAATGTTAGCCGACTCCATTACAATTTGGGTTCTCATGTTATACACACGATAAGCCCTACTGTTAGTGGAGTATCCAATAAAAACACCTTCATCACTCTTAGCATCAAATTTACCAAGATTTTTTCTATCTCGCAAAATGTAACAAACACATCCAAAAACATGAAAGTAAGCCACACTTGGTTTCTTACCTTTCCAAATTTCATAAGATGTTTTAGATGTACCTGGACGGAGAAAAACACGATTTATGATATAGCAAGCAGTGTTAATTCCTTCTGCACATAACCGTTTGGTCAAATTTGTGCTATTTAGCATCACTCTAGCCATTTCTTGAAGAGTGCGATTTTTCCTTTCTACAACTCCATTCTGTTGAGGAGTTTTGGGAGCTGGAAACTCATGAGAAATACCTGCAGACTTACAAAAATCATTATAGACAGAATTCTCAAACTCTTTACCATGATCACTTCTTATACAAACAATTTTTCCAATGTTGCAATCTTTTTCAACTTTTAATTTCAAGCAAAGAGTGTTAAATGCATCAAAAGTATCAGATTTTTCTTTCAAGAAATCCACCCAAGTATATCTAGAAAAATCATCCACACAGACAAAGATATACCTTTTCCCATTTAAACTCTCAATTTGAATTGGACCCATAAGATCCATGTGAAGCAATTCTAAAACTTTCGAAGTGTTTACGTCAGAAACACTTTTATGTGTAATATTTAATTACTTACCAAGTTGACAACTCTTGCACTTACCATCAGATTTTTTACCTAGCTTAGGTAAACTACGAACAATCCCTGCATGTGACAATTTTTTCAAAGTTTTGAAATTTATGTGACCAAGTTTAGCATGCCACACATCAGTGTTATTACTCACAACAGATTGACTCATAATAGACGACAGAAGAGTGTAGCAATTGTCATTAGATCTAAAATCTTCAAGAACATTCGCACCATTCTTGTTTAAAACAAAACAATTCTCTTTATCAAAGTTAACAGTATAACCTTGATCACAAATTTGACTAATGCTAAGTAGATTAGCTTTAAGTCCTTCCACAAGTAACACTCTTTCGATTCGAGGCAACCCTTCAAAGTTAAGAGCACCCATTCCAAGAATATTACCTTCAATTCCATTGCCAAAAGTAACAGATCCACAATGCATAGGTTTTATGTCTGTAAGAATAGACTTGTCACCTGTCATATGTCTTGAACAACCACTGTCAAAATACCAAAAATATGAAGAAGCAGATCTATCATATTCACTAGTAAAACCAGCAAAACAATTATTCTTTTTGATCCATATTTTCTTTGATTGAACATTTTCCTTTTTCTCTTTTGAAATTATCAAAATAATTGAATTTCTCAAAATATTCATTTTTGGAAAAATTCATAAGAGTAAAACACTTAGGATGATTATGACCCTTCCTACCACAAAAATGACAGATTGGAATGAATTTTTCAAATTTTCCATTGGATTTTCCTGCTGACTGTGTCCATTCTGTTGGAACAATCCGAGAACTGGATGCAACAGATTTAAGTGAAGATGACACATGAACATTAGACGATAGCATCCCAGCTGAGATAAAGACAGTTTTCTTTGATTTTTGAGAACTTGAAGCACCAAGTCCCACATGACTTCTTTGACCCGCATTCTGTATTTTCTCAAAAACAGTAGAACCGGGTTTAAGCATTCTAACATTTTTCTCAAGAGTATCCAAATCTTTAGACAACTTATTAATTTCAACATTTTTTGAAATGATTTCTTTTTCAAATTTTTCATTTAAGTTAGTAAGTTATTTAATTTCAAAGGATAAATCTTTATTTTTGCTTACCAATGACCGATTCTCAGAACACACTTTCACCCATGAACCATACATCTTTTTGTAAGATTCACTCAACGACTCATCATTTAATTCAGATTCACCACTATCAGTATTTTCTTCATCTTTTGAAACTTTATTCAAGCAAATAATTTTCTCATTTTCAGGTTTAGAAACCGGCAAAATAGAAGTAAGAGCGACATTACCTTCCTCATCTTCACTACTTTCAGAGTCATTATCACTCCAAGTTGCAATCATACCTTTTTTGTTCTTTTTTAAGGTGTTTGCACATTAAGACAGGATGTAACCAAATCCCTCACATTCCCTGCACTGAATACCTTTTTTATTAGTTTGAAAAGGTTTAAGAGAAGAATGATTACCTTTTAACATCTTGCCATTGAACATCTTATTTCCTATCTTATTCATATATTTTTGAAAATTCTTTGCAAGCATTTCCATTTCATTATCACCATCTTCATCATCTTACACTTCTTTATCAGTGCTTTTGAAAGCTATGGTTTTCTCTTTCTCTTTGGAAGTACTTGGCTTGTCTTTTTGATGAATCTTTTGATTTAACTCAAAGGTACGAAGTGAGCCCATCAATTCTTCTACCTTCATAGTACTGAAGTTTTTTGCCTCTTCCATAGTAGTGAGCTTAACATTGAACCTGCCAGGAAGAACTCAAACAATTTTTCTAACAAGAACATAATCATCAAGTTTCCCACCAAGTGCAAAATACTCATTAGAAATATCAAATAATCTCTCATAAAATTCAGATAGTGTTTCAGAATCAGACATCCTAAGGTCATCAAACCTAGTTTGTAACATAATAAATCTAGACCTTTTGACATCTACAATTCCTTCAAACTGAGTTTGAAGAATTGTCCAAGCATCTTTAGCTGAGTCACATGTGGAAACAAGTTTTATAAAACTTCTCCAACACCATTAAATATGGCGTGAAGAGCTTTATTATTATAGCTGGATAATTTTTCTTCTTCTGTATCCCAAATAAGTTCAGATTTTACAATTGTGCTTCCATCTTCACCTTTTTCAGTAGAAGGTGACCATCTAGAGAAAATTGCTCTCCATGATTTCTCATCTTGAGCTTTTATGAAAGCTCTCATCCTAACTTTCCAATATGGATAATTTGAGTCATTAAGCAATGGAGGTCGAGACACCGAACTACCTTCTGCAAAGAAAGACATTTCACACAAAACAAATCAAATGGAAAATAACCACAAGCTCTCACTAAGAGTTTAGTGAACCGTTCTGATACCAATTGAAATTTCATTTTTTATGATTACCAACTTAATTATTCAATTTAAATAATTAATTGCTGAAATGTTTAAACAGACACAGAGACTGTTTGAACAGACACAGAGACTGTTTGAACAGAAACCAGATATGTTTAAACAATTTATCACCAGAAAATAAAAACGAACATGAGGTAAAGAACACACGAAATTATACGTTGTATCAACAATCTTTGCAGATTGCTACTAGTCCACGGGGCCACGCCCAGAGAAAGAAATTTATTAGAAGAATATCTAAACGATTACAAAACCAAATTGACTTATACAAATAAAGACTCCCTCTTGAATTTGTCGCAACTGTTGTAATTTAAACTCCTAATCAAATTTCTGAAGTGCTAAGATCTTGAACTCCCTTCAAATCATAACACTTGCACTTTTCCTCCCGAAAAGTGACTCACGAACAAGACTTCTCCCGAAGCTTGATGAACAATGTCCAAGTGTGTTCAACCTGCACTATTAACACAAAGAAAACAATATAGAAGTACACTGTAATAAACCACTAAGAACTTGCTGGACTCAAATTCTTCACATAAAAAGTCTTTCTAAATCTTGAAAATATATGGAAAATAATACACCGAGAGAGATGATAAAAAACCAACGAACTAAGGATGATTATATACCCTTTAGAATCCCTTTAGGTCGTGGAAAACAAATCAGAAACTAATCAACCAATAAATAGAAAATCTTCCCAAAAAGGTAAGTCAAAATCTATTCAAACAGACTGGCAATCCGTTCAAATAGATTCATTGAACCTGGACAGTTTTTAAACCCAGTTTCCTTAAATAAATAAGGAAACAATATATACATTATCTGTGCAAGCTGTACACGGTTTCTGGACAACCAAATCAAATCAAGAAATAAATACCAATAATTTCCATATATACAAAAGTTTAAGACAAGATAATTTTTTATAGGAAATTATATATTTATTCAATTAACATATATTGAATAATCTGATTTTAGAAAACATTTCACAACAAAACAGAAAACTACCCAATTTAAAAAAAAAAACTTCTTTAATTAATTTTGTCAATTTTGTCAAATATGCCAATAAATGATTTTACAGTGTTCTTTGAGAAATGGTGGAGAACATTTGCACATGGGTGTTCCTTGGGGAAAGGTGAAGAATGTTCCCGCATGGGTGATCCTCGGGAAACCATGGAGGATGTTTCTACCTCGGAAATGTAGTCTTCCAGACATTTTTTTGCTTCTCCCCATAATCATGGCTCATTATTATATTTTATTCATTTCTTGAAGTGAAATCTTGTTTCTTACAAAGTTGATGGTGGTGATCAATATCCCCCTCATCCCATGGAGGTAGCCACACTCTTGGTCTGAGCATAGGGGTGCGAACCAGAGCGAGGCTAACAAGAAAGAGAAGACTATGCTCTTGCCTTGAGCTAGAGGGTGCAAACATGAGTGAGGCTAGCAGTCACGAGGCAATTACCCTCTTTCACTAAGCCTGGGGTACGAAAATGATTTGTGTTGAACTTAGGGGAGTGAACTACTATGCTTTTTTGTTAGAGATAAATATATTTCCTCAATGGAAAATGGTAAGACTCTTACAACTCTAAGCAAAAATAATACAAAGGAAAAATGATTGATTAAATAAGATTACGACTCAATATAAAAAAATACAAGTAAATGTAGAACATGTAGATAAAAAGAAAAATAGAAAATACAACTGTAAACAAATGATACAAATAAACTAGAGGTAGTAGATAAAATATGTAGAGGTGATTACAACTCTAAAATCAAAAGATACAAGCAAACGTGTAAATAGAAAAATAAGAGAAGAAGATGGGAAGTAATAGTAGAAAAGAAGAACAATAACAAAAGCCAAACACTTTCACTCATACAACCAAAGTGAAGAGCATTGGTGATTACCAACATGAACAAGGTTAACAACTTTTGTTCAAAAGCTTATTCCCTCTATCTCAAGCACTAGGGGAACTCTCACAAATGGAAATAGTTCTCTTGAATAATTGAGCCTCAATGGTGAATTTCTAGCCAAATTGTAATGACCTAAATTTGCTAATAAGGCTTAGGGCCTTGATTAGGAGGTCGGGAGGGCCATAATTGATTTATTATGTAATTAAATGATTATATGCATGTTTAGGTGTATTAAATATGCATGTGAACCCATTTCTGATTAATTGGGTGATTTCATATTTTGGCCATTTCTAGCATATTTGGCATATATGTGACATGTGTGTGGTGCTTCATTACTATTTGGTTATGCTAGGGTTACTCAACACGAGATGATCCTAGGAGGTAAGCTAGTGGGAAAGTCACAACGGGATTCATCCTTGACTCGGAGTGAGTCAAGGGGTATTTAGCACATTATCGGGATATTGGGTAATAGGAATAAATATTTGATGATAAATTGGGAGTTAGTAAGATTAGGGGAAATTCTGGACGTTTTGACTATTTTACCCCCGTGGGCGTTTTCGGGACCCCGAGCATTAGGATTTGCTTGAGGCTACTTAAGCTTGAAGTAACCTATTAAGAAATAAAAAGAACGTTCATAACGTTATCTCTTCCTCAAAGTTCCATTTCGACATCCGATCGCATTTTTGAAGAAACTTGAGTTATAGGACCCATATTCAAGTGAGGATCGAGGCATATCGATTCTAGGGAAGATTAAAATCTTATTAGTTGGAGGATTTAGCGAGAAATGACATAATTGGAGGTAATTCAAGTTTTAAATTCTAAGTTTTCAAAGTTTTTAAGCTTGGATTAGATTTTGTGATTTGATGAGTTTTTGGAAGAATTGAAGCTTGAGTTTTATTGGTTTTGGGAGATTAGGATGTTTGGAAACTTTAATTTTGAGATTTGGATAGGTTGGGGTCAGATTTGGAGCTTTGAAGCTAGAAGAACTCGAAGAACATGAAGCTGAGAATCGAGAATTCTTGGTTTTGCGCTGTAGCGCTAGGGTAGTAGCGCTACAGCGCTAAGTGCCCTGTTTAGAGGAGTTTGGGTCTGTTTGTAGCGCCGTAGCACCCAAAGGTAGCACTGTAGCACTACACAACCTTCAGAATGTGAGTTTTTGGTACTTTTTGGGGTTTTGACCTGAGGGCTTGGGGGATGATTCCACCACCTTTGTTTGGTTGAATTGTAGGTCTTGAGAGCGTGGGATTGGTCTCGGGATTAGGTTTTAGAACTTGAGCTCATTGAAAAACCATTTATGGTTGTGACTAGGTTATCGCTGGGGCTTGGAATCAGGATCGTGCTTCTGGCTCGTTTATTGGTAACCTGTGCTTGGACTAAAGGTAAGAAAACTGTACCTAGTATGTGATGCATGAGAAACATGTGATTAGGGCATGCCATGAATATTGAATATGAGATTGATCAGAGCTTGAGTCTCTGTATTTGTGCATGATCATAATTATGCTAGTGATTGTTAAGTAAGCATGCTGAATGCCCTACATTTGGATATTTTACATATGATATATGCCTGGTTGCATTGCTTACTTGTGTATGGCATTGACCCATGAGTCAGAAATCGACACGAGCCGTATGGTATTGGCTTAAGAGTCAAGAATGACATTGATGTGTTAAACACAAGCCGAAATTATTAGATCTAATTATCATAAGCATTGAATGACTCATCATAAGCATTAATGCTTGACCGACCTCAAGTTCGATGAAAACTAAAAGCGCTTGTCTAGCCTAATAGCTAGTCACATAGAGCCAGGGCGAGAAGGCCCAGGTGACTGCATCGTCACATGGCTAAGGGTGCAAAGCCCATGTTAGTGACTCATTCATCAGTCACTCATCTGATTCATGTTTGTAAATCATTCTTCAGTCTCTCATATGGTTTAAGTTAGTGACTTACTCATAAATCACTCATCTGATTAGGCCTACAAGCCCCAGCATGATTATATGAATCTCAAAGTGTATCACTCATCTGATTAGGGCTACAAGCCCCAGCATGATTATCAAAATCTCAAAAGTGTTAAATCACTCATCTAATTAGGGCTACAAGCCCCAGCATGATTATCAGAATCTCAAAGTGTTAAATTACTCATCTCATTAGGGCTACAAGCCCCAACATGATTATCAGAATCTCAAAGTGTTAATCACTCATCTGATTAGGACTGACTTGATAGTCATCCATACAAAGGGAAGGGCCCACAATCCTTATTTGGATATATTTTCATGCATGAATAGGACTATTATTGCTAGGCATGCACATTATGATTTAGTAACATGTTATTACTGTTCATGAGCATATTGAGTTTTCTTGCTGAACTTCGGCTCACGGGTGCTATGTGGTGCAGGTAAAGGCAAAAGAAAGCTAGACCATCCTTGAGTTGGAGAGCTTAGGTGACGATGTGTACATATGCGTCTACTCGACAGCCACGGCCGAGGGTTTAAAGAGGAACTAGGGTTAAACCCTATTTTGTCGCTTCGGTCGGCTGGTTGTAAATATTTTATTGTAATTAACCTTTAAATTATATTTTTGGGATCCCAATGTATATAGTAAATGTTTTAGTGAAACGTTATATCTCAGCCAAAATTTTTAATCCAAAACTGCTAATCGTAATTAGTTACACGATTATGGACAAATGACTCGATTAGTGAGTTTAGGCCTGTTTAAAATGCACACCGTAACGGTCCCTAGGTAGTAGGGCGTTAAAAACTTGGTATCAAAGCGAGCAAAGGTTAAGGGTTCCTGAAGACAAGTTGGGCATGTACACTCATCATCAAAGATAGCTTCACTCAGGGTATGGTAACTATTTCTGTAGGTATGTGCTTAACTTCTTAAATAGAATGTAAATGCTTTACCTACACATTGTACTAGGGAGTATGAGATTTTGATAGAGCCTGACTCTTGACTAGTAAATGATTATATGATTACATGCTCCGTGAGCATATATGAATGTGATTATATGATTACCTACTCCGTGATTATATAAATGTGATATTCTCATGTTGGAGTTGGAGGCTGGCGTGTATGTTGGAAGAGCAGGGGTTATGAATTGAAGCATAAATGCTATGGGTATGTGTTTACCACTGTAGTGGTTTGTGAATGTACAGTGGTTTGTGAATGTAGTGTGGTAAGATTGTTCCCATGGGGAAAGCTCTTGATATGCTCATCATGTATAATGGGAAAAGTTATTGACTGCAGATTCAATCAGTAGGTATGTATCCAAGGTAGATAATGAGGCCTGATAATGGTTACATTGAGGCTGGGAGTTACAACTAGGGTTTAAGTTCTTCACATGCCCCTAAGAATTTCCAGTAAATGTTTACTGATTTGCAATTAAGACTGCAAAGGCAAGAGGAAGAGAATAGGTGTTTGAAGCAACAACAGAATTTGTTAGGGAACACCTCTTCCATTATTATGCTAGGAGTGACACCAGTTTTGGCTCAGCCTAGGGTTGAGAATAGATGAGAATTTCTCTGTGGAAGATTACAGAAATTTTACCCTCCAGTCTTTGAGGGAGGCCTAGATCGATTCAGAGCTAAGTAATGGATGGGCATGATCAGTTCCATCATCGACAGTATGGAGCTGGTAGGTCATGATAGGGTGATCTGTGTAACATATGTATTGCGGGATGATGCCCAGACATGGTGGGAAGTAGTATCCCAGACTCGAGATACAGTTGTGATGGACTGGAAAGAATTTAGGCAGTTGTTCAATGAAAGGTATTACTGTGATGCAACTAAGACTGCTAAGATGAATGAGTTTCTGAACCTAGTTCAGGGCAATGCAACAATAACCGAGTATCTTAACAGATTTGATGGGTTGTCTAAGTTTGCTTTTGACATGGTACCAACTGATGTAGCTCGGAAGGAAAGGTTTATCTAGGGATTGAATTCCAGAATATCTCAGGGCATTAGAGTTGCCCTAGTGCATGAAATCTCTACCTACGCTAAGGTGGTAGGGAAGGCTCTTGCTATTGAGAGCACAGGAAATCAGATTGAGAAGGAGAGTGTTGGAGAGCATGGAGCTCAAGCAGAGATACTTCCATTTATTGGAGCGAGTAACAAAAAGAACTGGAGGACTTACCCAGAATGCACTCAGTGTAAGAGGCGTCATCTGGGAGAATGCCGAGCAAAGGCATATTTCTTATGTGAAATGGTGGGACATTTCAAGAAATATTTCCCAAGGAGAAGGAAGGATAAGCAAATGGGGGTGGACAACTCGACTCCAGCTCGAATGTTCACTCTAATGGAGTCAGATTCGGAGACAGGACTGAGGCTGGTTCCTCATGGGTGGCAAGTCAGCTTTCTAGTTCTGATTCTTGTATTATGCTGACTGGTTTTGGTACCATGCTGTTTCTTTGCTTATTGCGTATAGAGAGGCATAGAGATGGTATGTAGATTGCATGGTTATGTTACAAAGAGAATATGATACTATATTGGTGATTTTAAGAGATGAGGTAGATTATAGTGGAAAGGACTCATCAGTTGTTTTGATAAAATTGGTTATGACTGGCTTCAGTATGATCCTGGATTTCAATTGGCTAACCAAGTTTGGGGCAATGCTAAATTGTAAGGAAATGATAGTAACTCTTGGGTTTGAGAGTGGGAAGCCCTTGTGGTAGTTGGCACTGTGCATGGATCTTGTATGCTTATGACATCTATATTTAGAGCTAGAGATCTATTGCAGGAGGATGAATAGAACTCTTAGCTAGTGTGGTGGATACCACTTAGGTTGTGCCAGTGGGATCAGGACAGACTGGATTAGTCTTTGAGTTTCTGGATGGATTTCCAGGGGGATTTGTCAGGATTACCTTTACATAAAAAGATAAATGGTGATTGGATTGGTGCGAGGGATGGAACCAGGTCTAGGGCACTTTATTGCACGGTTTTAGCCAAGTTGTAAGAACTTAAGGCTCAGTTATTGAGTAAGATAGTATTCTCCAAGGTGAATCTTTTATCTTGTTTGTACCAGCTGAAGATCAGGGAAAAGGATATGCAGAAGACTGCTTTTATATTAGATAGGAGCACTGGGAGTGCTGAGTTATGTTTTGAGTATTTGGTTAATGCCAAGTTGTTTTGATGAATTATATGGAAAGAGTATTCTGAGATTATCTGAATTGGATTTGTGATCGTCTTGATCAACGGTGTTGTGGTATATTCTCTATGAAGATTTGCCAAGGTCAAGGAACGCCTTAGGGGTAGGAGTTTTCATTGGACGGGCAGGATATTATATGTGTTTTAGGAAAGAGTTCTGGGTCTTCTTGCATATTAGAATCAGTTTGTAGGTTGTTATGACACCTCAGTGACAGGGAAAAGTGATTGCCTATGCATCATGTTGTTTAAAGGATCTGACCAGAACTAGAGTAGAGTTTTTGGTGGGCCAGGTGGCCAACTGTATACTTGAGTTTACTCTTTCAGAGACGATCAATGGGAAAACAATTAAGTGAACCAGAGATAGGAAGATTGAGTGAAAAGTATTAGTTGGATTAGCTAAGGACTATGCAGTGTTAGGTATGGATTTATTGTGGTATAAGGATCGGACTTGGGATCCGATGGACACTGAGATTAAATGGGAGATTCTGGATGAATCTTATACTAACTCTTATTCTCTTCATCCAGGCATCATGGAAGATGTAACAGAGTTTGAAAGCTTTAAATTGATGGCCTGGGATGGAGAGGGACATAATGGAATACGTGACAAAATTCTTAACCTGTTAACAGGTCAAGACAGAGTATCATAAACCAATAAGGCTATTGTAGCCTTTGAGTATTCCATAGTGGAAATAAGGAAACATAGCGATAGGTTTCGCAGTGGGGCTGCCCAGGTTAGTGAGTCAGCATGAGTTGGTTTGGGTCATTATGGACCAGTATTTAAAGTGAGTTCACTTCTATTAGTAAGGACAAGTAACATAGCTGATCAGTATTCAGATCTTTGTATGAGAGAGGTAGTACACCTTCATGGAATTTGAGGTCTATCTTATCATATAAGGACACTGTTATTACTTCCAAGTCTTTGGGAAAGGTTGCAGAAGGCGATGGGTATACAGTTGGAGTTTAGTATAGTTCATTATCCCCAGACTGATGGTAAATCAAAGAGAGAGAGTTATCCACTTATTGGAAGGGCACTTTATGAGATGGGTGAGATGCTATTTGGATCCAGAGGTAGTTCAGGGGACCATTGCGGTTTTTGAAAAGGTTAGAGCTTGGATGCTCACTTTTAGAGTAAATGGAAAAGTTATGCTGATTTGAAAAGCAGGAACATAGAGTTCCAAGTAGAAGATTGCATCTTCCTTAGAGTATCACCATGGAAAGGGATGAGGAGATAAAGGAAAATTGAGCGAAAGATTAGAAAGGACCGTTTGAATCCTGGATAGGATCGATCAGGTTGCCTATGGATTGGCCTTATCTTTGGCACTCAGCGGTATACAATGTATTTAATATTTCCATGCTGAGGACATGGGTTAGAGGAGACTCATTTGTTGAGTTATGAGAATCTGTAGATTTAGGCTAAGTTATCCTGTAAGGAATAACTAGTTCAGATTTTAATGGAAAGAACAAGGTTTTGAGAAGTAAAGCTATACCTTGGGTTAAGGTATGATACAGAAACAGTGAGGTCGAGGAAGCGACTTGAGAAATGGAATCAGTTATGCGGAATTTATATTCCAGGTGGTTCAGATAAAATTTCGAGGATGAAATTTCTGTAAGGAGGGGATAGTTGTAATGACCCAAATTTCCTAATCAGGCTTATGGTCTTGATTACGAGGTCAGGAGGGCCAAAATTGATTTATTATGTAATTAAATGATTATATGCATGTTTAGGTGAATTAAATATGCATGTGAACCCATTTTTGATTAATTTGGTGATTTTCATATTTTGGCCATTTCAGGCATATATGTGGCATGTGTATGGTGCTTCATTTTTATTTGGTTATGCTAGGGTTACTCAACATAAGACGATCCTAGGAGGTAAGCTAGTGGGAAAGTCACAACGGGATTCATACTTGACTCGGAGTGAGTCAAGGGGTATTTGGCACATTACCGGGATATTGGGTAATGGGAATAAATATTTGATGATAAATTGGGAGTTAGTAAGATCATGGGGAAATTCTGGAAGTTTTGACTATTTTACCCCCGTGGGCATTTTCGGGACCTCGAGCATTAGGATTTGCTTGAGGCTACTTAAGCTTGAAGTAACCTGTTCAGAAATAAAAAGAACGTTCAAAACGTTTTCTCTTCCTCAAAGTTCTATTTCGACACCCGATTGCATTTTTGAAGAAAACTTGAGTTCTAGGACTGAGATTCAAGCAAGGATCGAGGCATAGCGATTCTAGGGAATATTAGAAGCGTATTAGTCGAAGGATTTAGCGTGAAACGACATAATTGGAGGTAATTCAAGTTTTAAATTCTAAGTTTTCAAAGTTTTTAAGCTTGGATTAGATTTTGTGAATTGATGAGTTTTTGTATGAATTGAAGCTTGGATTTTATTGGTTTTGGGAGATTAGGATGTTTGGGAACTTTCATTTTGAGATTTGGATAGGTTAGGGTTGGATTTGGAGCTTTGAAACTCGAAGAACTCGAAGAACACGAAGCTGAGAACCCAGAATTCTGGGTTAGGCGTTGTAGAGCGAGGGCAGTAGCGCTACAACGCTAAGTGCCTCGTTTTGTGGAGATTGGGTCTGTTTGTAGCGCTATAGCTCCCAAAGGTAGCACTGTAGTGCTACACAGCCTTCAAAATGTGGGTTTTTGGTAGTATTTGGCGTTTTTTCCTGAGGGCTCGGGGGATGATTCCACCACCTTGTTTGGTGGAATTGGAGGTCCCGAGAGTGCGAGATTGGTCCCAGGATTGGGTTTTAGAACTTGAACTCATTGAAACACAGTTTATGGTTGTGACTAGGTTATCGCTAGGGGCTTGGAATCAGGATCATGCTTGTGGCTCATTTATTGGTCACCTGTGCTTGGACCAAAGGTAAGAAAATTGCACGCAGTATGTGATACATGTGATGCATGAGAAACATGTGATTAGGGCATGCCGTGAATATTAAATATGAGATTGATCAAAGCTTGAGTCTCTGTATTTGTGCATGATCATAATTATGCTAGTGATTGTTAAGTAAGCATGTTGAATGCCCTACATTTGGATATTTTACATATGATATATGCCTGGTTGCATTGCTTACTTGTGTATGGCACTGACCCATGAGTCAGAAATCGGCACGAGCCGTATAGTATTGCTTAACTGTCAAGAACGACATTGATGTGTTCAACATAAGCTGAAAAGATTAGATCTATTCAACATAAGCATTGAATGACATCATGAGCATTAATGCTTGACCAACCACAAGTTCGATGAAAATTAAAAGCGCTTGTCTAGCCTAATGGCTAGCCACTTAGAGCCAGGGCCAGAAGGCCCAGGTGAAAAAATCGTCTCATTGCTAAGGGTGCGGAGCCCATGTTAGTGACTCACTCATATGTCACTCATCTGATTCATGTTAGTGACTCATTCATCAGTCACTCATCTGATTCAAGTTAATGACTAATTTATCAGCCACTCATCTGGTTTAAGTTAATGACTCACTCATAAATCACTCATCTGATTAGGACTACAAGCCCCAGCATGATTATCAGAATCTCAAAGGGTTAAATCACTCATCTGATTAGGGCTACAAGCCCCAACATGATTATCAGAATCTCAGAGTGTTAATCACTCATCTGATTAGGATTGACTTGATAGTCATCCATACAAAGGGCAGGGCCCATAATCCTTATTTGGATATATTTGCATGCATGAATAGGGCTATTTTTGCTAGGCATGCACATTATGATTTAGTAAAATTTTATTACTATTCATGAGCATATTGAGTTTTCTTGCTGAGCTTCGGCTCATGGGTGCTATGTGGTGTAGGTAAAGGCAAAATAAAGTTGGACCATGCTTGAGTTGGAGAGCTTAGGTGATGATGTGTGCATATGCGGCTGCTCGACTGCCATGGCTGAGGGTTCAAAGAAGAACTAGGGTTAAACGCTATTTTGCCGCTTAGGTTGGTTGGTTGTAAATATTTTATTGTAATTAACCTTTAAATTATATTTTTGGGATCCCAATGTATATAGTAAACATTTTAGTGAAACGTTATATCTTAACCAAATTTTTTAATTATAAACCGCTAATCATACTTAGTTACATGATTATGGCCAAATGACTCAATTAGCAAGTTTAGCACTGTTTAAAATACACTCCGTAACGGTCCCTAGGTAGTAGGGCATTACACAAATGCTCTAGTGGATAGAAAGTGGTGTATCTAACAAGTGAGCAATACACTCCTAATTATTGAGTTTTGAGACACCCTTTGAATTTCATATTCCACCAACCCCCATGGTTGTTACCAATGTTTAACTGGATGTTTATGGAATTTAAATGGAGATCTAGGAGTTACTTGGTTGTTGGAAACATTGAAAATTAGATAAAACCGAAGTTGGAAAAAAGTTGTCAACATTCTAGGCCGCGACGAAGGACAATCAGTGGCTGCGACCACAGTGCATTTCTGTAACGTTCCAAATGACCTAATAAGGCTTAGGGCAATTATTAGCGGGGCAGGATGGAAAATTATGGAAATTACATGTTTATGTGTTATATATGTGTGTAATTATGTGAGTTATATTATAATATCTCTTAATATGCATGTGTTAGGTGTATTAATTAAACATGTGGGCTTGTTTCTTATTAGAAGGGCAATTTTTGTAATTTGGCCCGTTATGGGTATATTGGGCATATATGTGATTTATGTGTGGGACCACATTATTATGTGGATATATTTGGGTTACTCAGCACAAGGCGATTCTAGGGAGCAAGTTAGCGGGAAACTCACGGGATCAATACTTGACTCGGGGTGAGTTAAAGGGTATATTAGGTGTTTTTCATATTACCGGGCTATTGGGTAATGAGAATGATTATTTGATGATATATTGGGAGTTAGTGAGATCAGGAGGAAATTATGGGAATTTTGACTATTTTACCCTCGGGGGCATTTTTGGGACCCCGAGCATTGGGACTTACTTGTGTTGACCCTCGAATTGGTCAACGACATGGAGTCAGATAAACGATAGAAAATAATATGAAAATGAGATGAAATAATGATCAAAACAATAAACGACACAAGAAATTTATAGTGGTTCGGCCCCAATAGGATGGTAATGACCTACATCCACTTAGTATTCTTATTTATATAGAATTCCAATATCGTGATCAATGAACTAGGGTTCATGAGTTTCACAAGCTCCGAGATGATTACAATTTCGCTGAATAACAACACAATATCTCTCTTTTAGAATTTCCAAAAAGTCCAAAGTCCCCTCCCTTGAGCCCTTTGAACCTTATTTATAGGTTGAAGGGGGTCTACATTGGCCAACGGGCCTTAATTATAATTAAGACTTGCGTATCTAGATAATAAGAGAAATTACAATTAATGCATAATTACAAGATTGTGCATCTAAAGGAAATAAATGAATATATGCGATTGGGCTGGTCACCTATAAGTATGATGTCTGGTGAGCCAATGATCCTCATTTTGGTCTAGGGTCGAGCAAGATACACTCACTTAAAGCCATCACGTGCATCCCACATGTATGTTAATCCTACCACGTCATTAGGGGCAGTTTTTGGGTAAACATTTGCCCCCCAAGTTTATTTTATTGCGACCAGCATAAAGGAAACTTACATGATCAACCCTTCGCATGACCTATTAGAGCCATCAATGCCTTCTCGAAAAAGGCAACCAATCATGTCATTGCAGTTTCCCAAAAAGTGATTTGACAGCTGTCACACTTTTCCATGCCTCGAAAAATCAGCCCCCATCATTACCTCGGTAACCGTGCTTCGACCAAAATAAATAACCCCGCAAATTCACTTTTTATTTTTTACTTTCCATCTTTCCTCAAGAACACTGAAGAACTGATCTTAAAGAACCCATAAAAGACATACGATTTCGGCGATCCACGAAGTTTCTGTCCAACCATTTGACTCATCATCTCAGAAATTTGCATCCATTTTTACCCAAGTGAGTTTCTTGAACTTCTTCATCGCTGAGATGCCATGCAATAACTGTCTTCATAGTTCTCTGGTTTGTTTTGGATTCCAAGTCTTTGAATATTCTTGAAAAATTGATTTGGGGTAATCGGTCACGTGGGTATGAATATGATAGGATAAAGAAAACAATACCACATGAGGCTTAGGAATTGGTTTGGTAGTTAGGATCGTATATTTAAGGCATAAAATCGAAGTAAAAAATTTGATTTTTAAGCACCTAGAAAAAACTATGTTTTTCTCGCCCTTTCTCAGAGTCGAAAAGTTTTTCACTTCTACTTTTTAATCCATTTTCCAAACTGTTCGCATACGATTTAGTGTTTACGTTAGAATATTGTTGGTCGTATAAAAGCTTAACTTTTATACACGAGCAATGTTATTCCAACTTTTCCACTTTCATGGTCTATTGGCCGTAGATTCTCATCTCCCCTTCTCTGTTTGAAGATTTTTATGCACGACCTGTGGGGAGGTGAGAGGCTGATCGACGATGACTTGCTCGCATAGTTGCTCGAAGATCAAGCACAGTCGTCGCTGCTAATCTCGGAAATTCCCTTTTCTCATAACCCTTCAAATAGACCTTCGACCAGCCCATCCGACATGGGTAGCGTAAAATCCATCGCACAGAGAAAAAAGAAAACAACCAAGCCTCCTGTTAATCAGCCTGCTCCTCAGGCTGAAATTCCTCTGACTAGTCCTCAACCTGTAAACACTTCCCAGTTAGAAATTCAAACAAAAGCCCAACTTCGGAACGTCCTTCGACCAGAGGTCGAATGGTATGTAACACATCCTAGTAACATTACAGCTAGGATGGTAGGAATTATCTAAAGAAGTATGGACTTCCTGGGATGACCCTAATCAAATCTTCAATCGACTAGCGGGCAAACCTGCCTGGGGGCGCCTTCAGCGCCTGGTCGAGGTACCATATTGAGGCAGGGGCAACCTTGCCTCTTCATTCATTTTTCCATGGGGTGGCTAATTATTTTGAGGTCACTCCCTTTCAAATAACCCCAAATGAATATAGAGTGGCCTCTGCTCTCTATATTCTTTACAACCACAAGAAGTGGCCTGTTCATACGCCACATGAGATCAATTACCTATTCGATCTAAAGTCCAACCCCAACCACAACAACACAGGGTTCTTCAACTTGTACCACCAGGAATCTGCTTACACCTTCCTGAGTGACATTACCCATAAGTCCAACATGGGAAAGTACTTCCAGGAGTACTTTTTGACACCAGACCTGCTCGCCAACAATCTGGACTTCACTGAAGGAGGTAAATTACTTATTCATTGGTCGTTCAATTTCCTTTAGCTTTTTTGCACATTCTTTAGAACTTTGGTGTCATTCATGTCCATGGCATCGACCAATCCCCACTCCAGAGATGGAGATATGAGCAGCATCCTTGGCCAGCATGATAAACATTGAAAAAGTGTCAAAGAACTGGTCACAGAGAACAATCTAAGGCTGGTTGGCCTTCTGGCTCCTCACCAGGATGTGAGGGAATCAACCACAAGAAGTGCTATTGGGGGAGAAGGTCCTGAGCAGCACCAAGATGTGTCACAGCCCCCGAGGAGGAGGGCTACGGGAGTGACCATCAGGGAACCCTCTAGTGCTTCGCGAGTAGCTGTTGCCCCTACTCAATAAGGAAAGGGCAAGCAAAAGGTTTTTGAGCATCCCGAGCCTATTCTCGAGTCTTCGGATGAGAACGGTACTGACTTCTCACTCTTAGACAATTTGCCCATTCCCTGTCATTTATTTGTTGGGGATGACAACTTTAAATACACACCTAATTTAAATTCAGACTTCTTCAAGGCCGAGAGTGAGTGTAGCAGTAGTACAATAAGTAATGTAGCGACCAGTAGTTGTAGCTCGAGTATTTTACTTGTAATTTCTTTGATCTTATTTCCTTGAATTAGTAGGTATTTCCATCTATACTGTTTGACTGTTTGCTTCTACTTTGTAGTCATGTCTGCTGAATATCCATTCAACTTGTATAGCGAACTTGACCCCGTTGCTCCTACGCGCAAGAAATAGGGGAGCAGGCAACATCGTGGAGAAAGAAGCAACAACCCTCCGACAAAAAAGGCTCAGACTGAGGATCCTCCTATGCAAGTTCCTTCCAAGGAAACAACACCTCCTCCAGCTCCCATCAACCAGCTGTCTCCACTAGCCCCCGTCAACCAGACACTTCCTCCAGCACCTTCCAACCAAACTCCTCAAACTCTCGCTGACCAGACACCTTTTGATCAGACAGTAGAGGCTCTGATGAACATGGCTCTTAGCTCGGCCAAAGATAGGCTGACCAAGCTATCGAGGCACCGACTCAGCCGAGAGGCCATCAACAATACTAACTCTATAGAAGTCAAATAGGTCTTCAACTGTGTGTTGAACGAAGTGCTCAGCGTAAGTTGCCATTTTTTTTGTGAGCTTTATTTGGTTATCTTTTCACTTTATTTTTACTAATAGTTTTATCTTTTTTCTGATCGCAGGGAGTTCTAACCATGAGTGCTAGCTGGCACCGCTCGAGGGCATTGACTACTCAATACGAGAAGAGGCTTGGCAAACAGCTCCAAGCTTCTGAGGATAAACACGCTGAGTAGCTTAAGACAATCGAGGCTAATTACACCGAGTAGCTCAAGGCAGTGGAGGAGAAAAACGCCGAACTTCTGGAGAAGTACACCAAGCTGGCTGAAGAGCTGGAACAACACAAGGCTACTCTAACCAAAGTCACTGAGTCTAGAGAGAAGTATAAGGAGGCTTCATTGATTAACTTTTGGGAGGCCTCTAAGCTTTAAGATGAGCTAGCCATCAACAGAAATGAAAATGATGAACTAGAGGAGAAAATCAAACTGCTCAAGGAGACTAATGCTAGCTACTTGGAGAGGTACAAGGGGGGCACTTTTAAATGCTTCTATATGTTCTGGAAACATAATCACGTGGGGGACTTCAGCTATCTACCAGATCATATGAGGCAATTTGAATTGACTAGGTGCCTTGCTCGCCTTGAAGAGGAGGAGAAAGGTAAAGCTCAAGCATCCCCTGAAATCTCTTTGGCTACGGGCATCGATGGCGTAGGCGAGGAAATTGGGGCCTATGTCGACCAGCAAATTCCTCTAGATCCTCTAGCTTCATAATTTCTTTTGTTTTCTATTTTATATCTTGGGACACACAAACCTTGGTTCATAGTGTCAAGATAATATATTTTATGCTACACGGGCAACTTTTTCTTTTAAACAGATAATTACATTCGAGTAGTAACTGCTCGCGGTGTAAAACAATTTACTTTTAATATTTAGATATTATAGTACTTGCAATATATTACAACATCTTTTTCGCATGACCGAACTTAGCACATCACTTTGTTTTGATTTAACAAAATTTAAACAAAATTTTGAAAAATACTCTAAGTACCGTAGCATGCTTTCACTTATTTTGCTCGTGTGTTTACATATACTTGTCAATATGCTTTGCTTACTAGGTACCTTATATGCCCCCCAAGTGATTGAGGAGCTTAAGGTCCTATGTCACTAGCCTTGACCAAGACCTGTTCGAACATTACTGCTCGTAATAAAGATATATAAAAAATGATAATATAGGAAAACAACATCCGTAATGAGAAAATACTTGTAATAAATACAATAATTGGCAAGATTGACTGGCTGCGCACAATCCCTTTTATTTCTCGTAATAAATTGACAATTGTGTCTGTACGAGTGATCAAAAATTTGATCTTACACTTATAAGCGATCAGTCGTATGGCCGACTGACCTTTTTTCATAAACTTGTAAAAAGTATAATTAATACAAGCCAATTCTTTAAGAAGAATTGTCTATTGATAATACTTGCGCAGGTGTTCTCCATTCCAATAGTGAGGAATGAGATCTCCATTTAAGCGAGCAAGTTTATAAGTGCCTGGTTGGAGGACTTCTTCGATTTGGTATGAACCTTCCCAGTTAGGTCCAAGCACTCCAGCAGCTTGATCGCGGGTGTTAAGAAAAACTCTTCTAAGTACCATATCTCCCACATTAAATTTTCTTTCACGTACTTTAGAGTTGAAATGTCGGGCGAACTTTTGTGGGTAAGATGCTACTCAGAGTTGGGATTGCTCGCGCCTTTCATCGACCAAATCCAGAGATTCCATCAATAACTGGCTATTAACCTATTGATCGTATGCCAACCTTCGATGTGATGGAAGATATGATTCAACAGCCAATATAGCTTCATATCCATAGGCCAAGGAAAATGGAGTATGGCCTGTTGCGGTTCGATGCGAGGTTCTATACGACCAGATGACTTCAGGCAACTACTCTGGACATGCCCCATTTGCTTCTTGAAGCTTTTTCTTCAGTGTATCGTTTATTGTTTTGTTGACAGCCTCAACTTGTCTGTTTGCCTATGGATGAGCTACTGAAGAGAAACTTTTGATAATCCCATGCCTTTCGCAAAAGTCAGTGAATAGATCACTATCGAACTATGTGCCATTATCTGAGACAATTTTTCTTGGCAACCCATAGCGACACACAATGTTTTTCACCACAAAATCCAGAACCTTCTTGGTCATTATGGTTGCAAGTGGCTCAGCTTCGGGCCACTTTGTGAAGTATTCAACAACAACCATGACATACTTGACGTTGCATTTTCCCGTGGGCATAGACCCAATTAAATTTATCCCCCTCACTGCGAATGGCCACGGGCTTTGCAATTGTTTTTGCTCATTAGGGGCTGCTCGGGGTATCTTGGAAAATCTTTGGCACTTGTCGCACTTTCGAACAAAATCCGCAAAGTGTTCATTCATTGTTGGCCAAAAGTATCCTTGCCTTAAGATCTTTTTTCATAAACTTTGCCCCCCCCCCCCCCCCCCCCCAGCATGATCTCCGCAGGAAACCTTCATGGACTTCTCGCATTAATCCTTTAGGATTTTCTTTTGAGACATACCTTAGGAGTGGTATTGAGTACCCCCTTTTGTATAAAATTTTATCGACCAAGATAAATCGAGTAGACTGCCTCTGGAGGGCTCTTGCTTTGGTTTTGTCAGTCGACAAAACTTCATGCATCAAGTATTCAATAAAAGGTGTCGTCCACGTGTCTGCTGCCTAAATTACCAGGGAGGTTTCTACTTCTTGGATGCTTGGTGAGGATAAACGTTCAATAGGCATGATATTCAAGGTATCAGCATCCTTTGTGCTTGCTAATTTGGCCAAAGCATTAGCGTTCGAGTTCTGGATGCGAGGTACCTGCAGTAGAGTATAGCTTTCGAATTGTGCCAACAAGTCCTTTGCTTTTTTTAAATAAGAAACCATCTTCAGACCCTTGGCTTGATATTCTCTAGTTATTTGATTAACCACTAATTGGGAGTCACTATAGACTTCAAGTGACTTTATGCTCATATCCTTGGCTAATCGCAATCCTGCAAGCAAAGCTTCATATTCGGCTTCGTTGTTAGACGCTGTGAAGTCAAATATGATTGCGCAGTTGAATTGATGCTCTTCAGGTGTGACTAAAATCACTCTTGCTTCCACGTGGTGCTCGTTGGAAGGCCCATCTGTGAACAACTTCCAAGAGGGAGTTTGGCTCTGAGGCTCAGGCTCTTCTATCGGTTCAGTGTCCTGAAGTTCAGTGAACTCTGCAACAAGGTCTGCTAGAGCCTGTCCCTTCATTGTTGCTCGTTGCAAGTAAGAAATATCAAACTGTCCAAGTTCGACTGCCCATTTCAATAATCGACCAGCGGCTTCTGGTTTCTGCAAAACTTGCCGTAGTGGCTGGTCGGTTAGCACTGTGATGGGGTGAGCTTGGAAGTATGGTCTCAGCTTTCGAGAGGCTAAGATTAAGCAGTAAGCTAATTTCTCAATGGGCAGATATTGCAGTTCTGCTCCTATTAGCCTTTTTCTTATATAATACAGAGCCTTGTGCACATGCTCCTCTCTTACCAAGACAGCATTAGCAGCATACTCTGTGACCACCAAATAGATGAACACAGTTTCTTTTTCAACCGGTTTAGACAAAATCGGTGGCTATGACATATGAGACTTTAGATCCTGGAAAGCCTGCTCACATCCTCTGTCCACTCGAATTTCTTATTGCCCCTAAGTAGATTAAAAAATGGGACGCACTTGTTTGTGGATTTAGAGATAAATATACTTTGAGCGGCAATTCTCCTGGTTAAAATTTGAACATCTTATATCCTTGTCAGCGATTTCATATTGACTAAGGCCTTGATCATTTTAGGATTAGCTTCGATACCTCGTGAATTCACTATAAATCCCCAAAATTTCCCTGATCTAATATTTGTTCAAGACATTGAAGCACTCTTGCAGGTCCCCAATGTGTTTTTCTACCTTTTTTGACTTAACCAGCATGTCATCAATATATACTTCCATGTTTACACCAATCAGCTCTTTAAACATGTGATTGACCAGTCACTGGTAAGTCGCACCAGCATTTTTCAAACCGAAAGGCATTACTTTGTAACAGTATAGCCCTATATCGGTCCGAAAGCTAGTGTGATCCTCATCAGGTGGGTGCATACTAATCTGATTGTACGCAGAGTATGCATCCATGAGTTATAGGATATTGTTTCCTAAAGTGGCATCGACCAGCTGGTCGATCCTTGGAGCAGGAAACAATCTTTAGGGCAGGTTTTATTAAGGTCTGTGAAATCCACACGTGTTCTCTATTCGGCATTCAAATTGGGATCTAGAACGAGATTAGAGGCCCACGATGGATAAAATGCTACCCTGATGAATCTGTTCTCCTTTAGCTTCTCGATTTCTTCCTTTAATGCTTTCGATCGATCTTTGTCGAGTAGCCTCCTTTTTTTTTGTACTGGTGGAAAACTTTTATCTGTGTTCAGGACATGGCTGATAACTGCTGGGTCAATTCCAACCATATCTTTATGAGACCAAGCATAGACTTCCTAGTTCTTCTTCAAAAATTCCACCAGTCTTTGTTTTGTTGTTGTCTCTAAGTGGTCAGATCTACCTCATCGAGTTGGACCTCCTCGAGCTGCTCGACTGGTCCTAATTCTTCATCAAATTCCCAAAGCAAGGATCTAAATCCCAGTCCTCACTTTGGGCAACACCCCATTTGGTTACGTGCTCACCTGATTGCGCTTGTACCTCATCAGCCAATTGCAACTCTTTTCTGGCTCCTTCCCTCGATCCATCCCATTTTGCCTTAGTGATCAAGGAATTGTAGCATTTCCTCACTTCTCACTGGTTTCCCAACACGCATCCTATCCCTGCGTCAGTTGGAAACTTCATGGCTAGGTGCCAGATCGAGGTTACGGCTCGTAGTTCGACTAGGATAGGCCTTCCGATCATAGGATTGTACGTAGAAGGACAATCAACTACTATAAAAGTAGTGAGTAATGTCCTGTTCGCAGGTGTAGTTCCTGATCGACCCTGTTGGCACGAGCCCTTCGCTAGAAAAACCATAAATGGTTTGGTTGCATGGCTCCATGTCTTTCACTGACAATTTCATTCTTTCCAACGAAGACTTGTACAAAATGTTCACTGAGCTCCCAGTGTCCACTAACACCCGCTTAACCATCATGTTGGTTATTTGGACGTCCACGACCAGAGGGTTCGAATAAGGGAATCGAACATGCTGAGCATCAAGCTCAGAGAAAGTTATTAGTTCTTCCTCTCTTCGAGCTTTCTTGGGAGTTCGCTCCTCCACGTTAAGCATTTCAACGTCCTGGTCGTGGCGTAAGGTCTGAGTGTATCATTCCCTTGCCTTCCCACTATCTCATGCAAGGTGTGGGCCGCCACAGATGGTTAGCAATGTACCTACCACAAGAGCTGGCTATAAAGGTGGCGAGTGTTGGCGTATAGGCGCTTGCTCGTTGCCTCCTTGAGCCTCTCACTGAGAACCTCCAGTGGCTCATACAAACCTTCTCAGGTGTCCTTGTCTGATAAGGAAATCGATTTCATCTTTCAGCTGGTTACACTAATTGGTGTCATGACCATAGTCGTTGTGGAAACGACAAAACTTCGTTGTATCTCTGCTGGAGATATCCTTCCTTATTGGCACTGGCCGCTTGTAAGGGACACTTGTGCTAGTTGCCTGGTACACCTCTGCTTTACTTTCGACTAGGGGCATGTAGTTGGTGAATCTAGGCTCGTATTTGTTGCCCTTAGGGCGCTTATTCTCAGACGTTGACGACTCGTTGTTTCCCCTTTTTCCACCATTATTCCCATTGCCTTTGCCATTGCCATTGGGTCTATCTGACCCATTGGCAGTTTTATTGGGATCTTCCTTTGGTCCCTTGTATTTTGTAGACAACTTTCCTTCGTTAGCAATCACCTCTTCGAGCTTGATGTACTCGTCTACTCGATCCAGGAATTCTTGGGTGCTCTTCACCCCATTCTTCCTTAAACTGTTCCAGAGGGAGAGTGTCACTGCACTTCAGCAGTAAGGGCCATCATTTTCCCCTCATCGCCAATCATCTTAAGCTCTAGTAGCTGCTCGCATGAATCCCTGCACATATTCCTTCAAGGACTCCCCCTCCTTCTGGCGTATCTCGACCAGCTGGTTGGCTTTAGTTGGGTGCACTCGACCAGCATAGAATTTCCCGTAGAACTCCTTCACGAACATCTCCCATGATACTATGCTAGCAGGGGGAATTTAGAAAACCATTCCTGAGTAGTGTCAAATAAGGTGGCAGGAAAGATTCTGCAGCGAGCATCATCCGACACCTTCTGGATGTCCATCTGTATCTAAAACTTATTCACATGAGATACCGGGTCCCCATACTGATCAAAGTTTGGCAATACTGGCATCTTGAATTTACTTGGGGTTTCTACCATCGCTATTCTTTGTATGAATGGAGTGTCTCTTCTCCGATCATACTCGATGTGTGATATTCGGCTCCCCACTAGCTGCTGGATGACATGATTTAGCGCGTAGATCTGAGCCTGTGTAACGCCCTACTTCCTTAGAGCCGTTAATAAGTGAGTTTAAAATGTGCATTTAACTCGCTAATTGAGGTTTTAAGAAAAACGTGTAGTTAAACAATAAACAGGGTCATAAAATTTGAAAATAATTCCATTTACTGAAAATCATAAAGCGTTTAACATTTGAGATCCCAAAACACTATTTAGAAATGTTTACAACATATAAATACAAGCAGAGTCTACTAGACAACAAAATCTAAGTTTCGTAGAATCATCTCCCAAAATACCCCTGGCGGTCGCATCTAGGTGTCACAGGCTGAATATTTGGGTACTCCAAGTAGACGGAGCGTGCGGCACTTGCAGACTCTTCAAGCTAGCAAGTCAGCCTGCAACACATACATACAGGAAAACAAACTTAGTGGTTAGCCACATACACATCTCGGACATGCAACGGGCAATAACGAAGCATGAGCAAGCACAAAGCAAGTCATTCATAGGGACGTACACACAACACAAAGCATACAACAAGGAAAGTGGCACGCAATGGCCCAACGAAGATAACAAACAAGTAACCCATAGGCAACAAGGAAGCACACAGGGGCAAGTATGGATAAATATCGTTTTATTAATATATAGCCTTGATAGGGCAAGGGAGTACACAGCTTTGGCCCCTATCTTCTGATGGCCATAGTGCTTCCCAAAGTCACTAGGTCACCTCCCCCTAAGGAGCCTTCTAGGGAAATAAGGTCTTCCCAGTAACATATATGATTTTTGTCTGGGAGACATATGCATATTAAAAAACTGCCACTACCCTATCCCATGAGGTTGCTTGGTGCAAGACTTGACTAATGATCAAGCACCAAGGCATGCTCACTTACAAAATGGCCTTATGTGGGTGTGCCAAAGGGGCAGCACGCCACACTCTCCCCCACTTAATTATTTGACGTCCTTGATGAAGTAGCTTGTAGATCTTCAATCTTCTGCGTGAGCTTCTTCAAGTCTTCCGCCCTCTCCCAGCTGATCTCGTCATCTGCGAGCCCCTTCCATTTTACCAGATACTCCTTATGCTTTTTATGGTCAGTGGTTACCGTCCTTTCCGCCAGGATTTCTTCAGGTTGATGCTTGTTCCTTGGCTGAATGATGACTCCTCCTCTCATTGACTGGTTGCGCTCTAGATTTGCTGGATCTTCATGATACGGCTTCAAGTTGCTGACGTGAAGGATTGGGTGTATCTTCTTCCATGCTGGTAGGTCGACTTTGTAGGAAGTTAGGCCAACTTTTGAGATGATTGAGACCGGACCCTCGTACTTCCGAACGAGTCTGATGTCTTTGTCTCCTCGAAATCACAACTGTTCGGGCCTCAACTTGATTAACACTAAGTCACCCGCTTTGAACTCCAGTGGTCTGTGCTTCTGATCTGCCCACTTCTTCATTCTTTTTTATGCTTTTCCTAAATAAGCTCGGGCAATCTCTGTTGTTTTCTTCCAGTCTTTTGTGAAGTGAAAGGCTCGCGGGTTCCAACCACGATATTCGTTCACTGTGTGGGGCAACAGTGGCTACTATCCATTAACAACTTCAAAAGGTCTCTTATTCGACGAAGAACTCTTTTGAGAGTTGAAGCAAAATTGAGCTACATCGAGTAGTAGTGGCCAATTCTTTTGATTGGCATTGACAAAGTGGCGCAAGTACTCCTCCAACATCCCATTGAATCTTTCTGTTTTCCCCTCTATCTGTGGATGGTATCTCAAGGATATGTTCAGTTGTGACCCCAAGAGACTGAATAGTTCGGACCAAAAGGTCCCAGTG
Organism: Humulus lupulus; assembly: GCF_963169125.1. Classification (NCBI taxonomy): domain Eukaryota; kingdom Viridiplantae; phylum Streptophyta; class Magnoliopsida; order Rosales; family Cannabaceae; genus Humulus; species Humulus lupulus. The sequence goes on along the minus strand of NC_084800.1, from coordinate 174,679,147 downwards.
AATCTTCCATCTCGGTCACTAACAATGTTCTGGGGAACTCCCCAATATTTGACAATATGCTTGAAAAATTGTCGGGCTGTCTCTTCTGCCGAATAGTACCTCAACACCGGGATGAAAGTTGCGTACTTCGAGAATTTATCCACGACCACCAAGATCGCACTTAAATCCCCTATCTTCGGTAGACTGGTGATAAAGTCAAGCGAAACACTCTCCCATGGTCGGCTTAGGACTTGCAAGGGCTCTAACAACCCAGGTGTCTTGTTCCTATTGACCTTGTCTTGCTGGCAGACGAGACAGGTCTTGGTGTACTCCATTACATCATCTCGCATTTGTGGCCAGTAGTATCCCTGCTTTAAGAGGGCATGGGTTTTCTGCCACCCTAGATGACCTGCCCACAAGGTGTCATGACACTTGCTTAGTAATGTCCTCTGCAAATCTCCAGCTTTTGGAACATACAAGCGACCCCCTTTAGCCCACAGAAGATCATCCTCCACCCAGAACTGGCGAGTCTTGCCTTCTTTTATGAGCTTAAGGATGGTCCTGACAATCGGGCCTTTCTCCAGGTTTTCTCTGATGCGCTCCTTGAGTGGAGTGTTCACCACGCTAGCCGACAAACTAGCCAAGATCTTTAGAGTTGCCAATTCTACTTTGCGACTCAAGGCGTTAGCTGCCTGGTTCAAGTGTCCTACCCGTGCTCAAAACAGAAGTCGAAATTCGCCACGAACTTCTGCCATCAAGCCTACTTAGGGGTCAGTTTCGGCTGAGTAAGGAAATGACTAACCGCTACATTATCCGTCATCACCACGAACTTTGTCCCCAGCAAGTAATTTCTCCACACTCGGAAGCAATGTATAACTGCGAGGAGTTCCTTCTCCTGGGCAGTATACCGCCTCTTAGCTTCAAACAACTTAAGGCTCTCATATGCTACCGGGTGGTATTCTTGTACTAGTACCCCTCTCAAAGCATAATCTGAGGCATCTGTCTGTACTTCTAAGGGCTTGCTAACATCTGGCAAGGAAAGAACAGGATCCTTCAACATGGCTTCTTTCAAACTCCTGAATGCTTCAACACACTTGTCATTCCATGCCCAAGTCCCACCCTTTTTTAGCAGCACAGTCAAGGGCGTTGCTCTTCTTGAGTAGCCGTCCACAAATCGTCTATAGTAGTTGGCTAGACCCAAGAAAGAGTAGAGTTCTTTCACATTAGTGGGGGCTTTCCATTCTTGGATTGCCTTCACCTTTTCCAGATCCATACGAATTCGGCCACGTTCCACCACGTGGCCTAGGAACTTGATGCTCTCCTTTGCAAACGAGCATTTTTCGCGCTTCTTCACTCTCAACTTCTGAAACACTTGAGCCAAGTGTTCTTGATGCTCTTCAATCATGGTGCTATAAACCATGATATCATCCAAGTACACCACCACGAACTTATCTAGATACTGGTGGAATACTTGGTTCATCAGTGTACAGAAAGTAGCAGGTGCATTTGTCAACCCAAACGTCATTACTCGAAACTCAAATGCTTCATATCGAGTAACGCACGTTGTCTTTGTTTCATCCCCATCTACAATCCTCACCTGATAGTAGTCCGATCTCAAGTCCAACTTTGTGAAGTATTTGGCTCCACTTAGCTAGTCAAACAAATCAGCGATTAGAGGGATGGGGTAGGTGTTGCGAACTGTCACCTTGTCGAGAGCTCGATAATCAATGCATAGTCTAAAGCTCCCATCGTGCTTCTTTTGGAATAGTACTAGTGTGCCAAATGGCGCCTTCGACGGTCTGATGAAGCCTGCCTCCAATAACTCTCTTAGTTGTTTCCTTAACTCTTCTAGTTCAGGGGGTGCCATTCTATAAGGCGCTTTTGTAGGAGGTTTTGCTCTCGGCACCAGTTCTATCTGGTGATCAATCCCCCTCTTTGGTGGCAAGGCTTTGGGGAGTTTATCTGGCATTACATCCCCATACATCTTTAAGACCCTCGTAATTTCTAGTCGAACTATCTCTTCCACTGCTTCTTTGCACATGGTGGGTACCACTACATAAGTGGGCTCCTGCTTCTTCACACCCTTCTTGAAATGTAAAGCTGATAGAAGCTTCACACCAAGGGGTGGTTGCACCTTGCAGGCACCATTGAAGGAGTCTCTCCCATTATGAGCAAGCTCCCAGTGGCAGGAATTGGAATGGCACCTTTCTCGATTAGAAAGTCCATTCCCACGACTACATTGAAGTCGTTCATATGGACCACCACTAAGTCAGTCTGCCCCTCCCACGTGTCAATTCTAACTCTTACCCCTTTAGCCACGCCAGTTGTGGGTGGCGCCCGTATCGATCATCACACTTTTGGTGGGCTTGCCATTGATGGTGGCATCCATGAACATTAGCCTCTTTCCCAGGGTCTTCTTCCCTTTTTTGCCGTGTTTCTTGAGAGCATTCAACAGGCGGACAACGCCAATGTGCGCGTACTCTTCATCTTTCTCTTCTCCTTCGCCTTGTTGTTCTTGGCCAATGAGGGCATTTAAATTGCTTCGGTAAGGGAAAACTGCCGACTTATGTGGGCCTTTGCAAAGCCAACAAGCTAGCGGCTTCCTCCCTACAACAGCATCTGTACTGCTGGAAGAATTGGACTCAGTTGTCCTCTTCTCTCCCCCACTCTTGCCATGCCATGACTTTCCAGACTTCTTACTCCCAGTGCTACTTGAGTTGGTTGGAGGGGTAGCCCTTTTCGGCAGGCTGCTCTCCGGAGTGTAGTCTGTTAAGCGTTCAGTAGCTGCTTGAGCAGTGGCTAGGTCAGACACACACTGTCTTTGAAGTTCTTGCTTGGCCCATGGTTTCAATCCCTCGAGGAAGCAGAAGAGCCTGCCTACTTCGGACATGTCCTTTATGACTAGCATTAGTCTCGAAAACTTCTTCACATATTCTCGGACTGTCCCAACTTACTTAAGCTCTCTCAACTGGCGTCGAGCCATGTAAGCAACATTTTCTGGCAGAAATTGCGTCTTTAATTCTCTCTTCAGGTCTACCCAAGATGTGATGGTGCACCTACCATTCTCTATGTCGTCATACTTGGTCCTCCACCACACCTTGGCATCCCCAAACAAGTACATGGTAGCCATGGCGACCTTTCCTTCATCTAAATCGGCCCGCACGACTATAAAATAGTGTTCCATGTCGAAGAGGAAATTCTCCAAGTCCTTTGCATCTCTGGTCCCGTTATAGGGCCTCGGCTCGGGTACTTTAATTCGACCATATTCCATACCTATCAGCCCTGTTGCAGGGCATTCCCAACTGCTCGCATGGTTAGGTTTACCTTGGCAGTTAACTCAGCCATTTCTTCTCTGAGCACTCCACCGAGGGGAAACAGAAGTACATGTTGGAATGTTTCTTTGCTCCAACGCGATTATTCTGGATAGGGGAACATCATTTTCCTTTTCTAGCGCAGCTATGCAATTGTTTGCATAAGATGTTCCAGAGTTATGACTTGCAGAGGAAAGATCCCTGAACCTTTCGTCCAGGCCATCTAATTCCCCCACACGCTTGTCAAGTGCTTCCATCCTCTGAGTGTTGCGCACCATTAGTGCATTTTTCCAAGCTCTTTTTAACTTGGCTCTGATACCAACTGTCACGGGCTGGCTATTTGGGCACTCCAAGTAGACAGAACGTGCGACACTTGTAGACTCTTCAAGCTAGAAAGTCGGCCTACAACACACACCTACAGGCAAACAAACTTAGTGGTTAGCAACATACACATCTCGGACATGCAGGGCAATAGCGAAGCATGAGCAAGCACAAAGCAAGTCATTCCTAGGGACGTCCACACAACACAAAGCATACAACAAGGCAAGTGGCATGCAATGGCCCAACGAAGATAACAAACAAGTAACCCATAGGCAACAAGGAAGCATACAGAGGCAAGTATGGATAAATATCATTTTATTAATATACAGCCTTGATAGGGCAAGGGAGTACACAACTTTGGCCCCTATCTGAAGATGTCCATGGTGCTTCCCTAAGTCACCAAGTCACCTCCCCATAAGGAGCCTTCTAGGGAAATAAGGTCTTCCCAGTAACATATATGATTTTTGTCTGGGAGGCATATGCATAATTACAAAACTGCCACTACCCTATCCCATGAGGTTGCTTGATGCAAGACTTGACTAATGATCAAGAACCAAGGCATGCTCACTTACAAAATGGCCCCATGTGGGTGTGCCATAGGGGCAGCACGCCACACCAGGCAGGCCAAACGTGTACACACCGCTTTACGCTCTCTGTACTCATGGTTGGTCGAATTTTCCCTTGCCCTTACTTGCACCACAGAGCACCCGTGAGATGAAGCCCAGCAAGAATACCCTCACAAACAGATAACATATGCATATTAAACACTTAGCATATAAACTATACACATATGGCCATGCCGTCCCAGGCGCTTTACCAGGCCCTGGGTTCGTGGTCCACACCGTGAGGATATCCCAGGTATCCTTTAAGGTCTCGCCCTGGCAACTCGCACTCCGCATGCTAAACGTTGCTCTCGGCCCGCCGTACTTGGCCTTGCACTCCACGTGGTTAACGCCGTTCTTGGCCCCTTGCCGTTCCTGGCCTTTCTGATCTCGGCTTGCGCTGTTCCCGGCTTTTGCCGAACATTTACACATATGCATACATAGTATAATAAAGCAAATACTAAACATAAACAAACTCAATCAAAGGGTTACGCCCTGCAACATAATCATATAGGGTCCTGCCCTGCAAACAAGCTTTATGGGAATAATAGTTTTCTTACCTGTGTCCCGAGCTTTCTAAGCACCGAAGTCCCGAGCATAGTCCCCTAATTCGAGCTTCGCCGAAACCCTAGTCAGACCACATTAATAATATTCATTCATCAAGTTCTAATCCATTAAATAACTTTGAGCAATAATTCAAATCTCCGGGACATTGAATTATATCAATCCGGGTGATAAAATCCATCTCGAGCCTTAGCCTTTGAGTTCCCAAGCCTAAACACACTTTAAAGCTCCAAATTGCACTAAGAGCTGCAGCCCCATAAAGCCATGCCGTGGCCCACCCCAAAACAGAGAGCAACCACATATCAGGGCAGACACACCGCGGCCCTAGCTAGGGCATGCTGCGGCCCGCCCCTCTTCCAGGCCACCAACATGCTTCAAAGGGCTGCGACTCAGCAAGAACAATGCCGCGGCCTGACCCTTCAAACCCAGAAAAATCCTCCATTGATGCCACGAAAACCCAGCCAATTTATCCCAAAATCAACCCAACAATCCCACTCAATCATCACAACATCTCCAGAGCAATCCTAGCAGCAAAACCCAACAAAACTAATCCCAAAACTTACCTAAACAGTCAACAACAATTCACCATTTTACTCACATGCAAACTCTGAAAATATCAGCATAAAATCAATATAATTCATCAAGATAAAGGCTTACCTTTGCTTAATTACATCCTGAGCTAATCTTCTAAGTTCCAAGCTTCAATTCCCCAAAGCTCCAGCATTGAATTATGAGTTTTCCTAGCTTAATCTCCTCAAAGTTTCCCTTAGTATGGTTTACAGAAAGAAGGAGAGAAAGGAAGAGGTTTGGGTCGGTTTCTCCAAGCTTCTAAGTGTTTCCTTTGTTTTTTTTTATTTAACTTAGTCTCTAAGGTTACCTCAAGGCTCGGGGTGCCAAAAACGTCCCCGAGGGAAAAATGGTAAATTTCCCCAATATTCTCTCCTAAACATTCTAACCTCAAATATATCTCCAAATATTTATTTCCATAACCCGATAACCCCATAAAATATATAATGCCCAGAATACCCCTCGACTCTTCCCGAGTTAGATATTCAACCCCGTTGTGACTTCCTGGCTAATGGCTCCCTAGGACTGTCTCTGATCATGCTACACAGATATATCACTAGGATATCACATTTATCTCATTTATCACATTTATCCTCTCAATGGGCTAAAATTACAGACATGCCCCTAATATCCAAACGGGGCCCACATGCATATTTACTTCAACTAAACATGTTTCTCTAATCACATATTCACATAAATTCACATATTATAACAATAATTCATTTATTGCCCTCCAGGCACGCTAATCAAGGCCCTAAGCCTTATTAGCAAATTTGGGTCGTTATAGCCTGTACTGCGTCTGGTATCACCGGGGTGACCGGTGCAGGAGGGGCATACTCATCGTGCGTTTCTCGTCTATCGTAGAGTACATCCCTGAAGTCGTCATCTCTACATCTTTGTTCGCTGATGCCAAATCGAATAAAGACGTTATGTTGCCTTGGTTGCCCCCCAGCATTATGGCTCGCAGGCCTATTATTTCTTGGTGGGGGGTTCCGTTCTCCACCTCACTCTCCTTGCCCGTGACCAGTATTCCCTCAGACAGAATCAGCTTCGTTGTAGTCATGGTTGTCCTTGAAATGCGACCGACTATGGTGCGACCTGCTGATCGCACTATTCCCTCCTCTTGCTTGTATCTCCCGAGCATCAGGGGAGGCCTGCGTTGGTCGGTGGGTCCCCGGGCATTATTATGTCATGGGGGCCCCTAACTGCAGAGCCTGACTCAGCATGCCTTCTATTAGTAGAAGGGCAGTGTCCCCTACTCGGTGGATTTGGTTCCTCAGTAGTTTGGCGTCTAGGGCTTCGGGTCGGCCCTATTCTGCCTTTGATGCTGAGGAGTTTCTCGACCAGCACGAGAAGGCGGTTGCTGCTCAGGATTTTGAAATGGGATATCCTGTTAAGCAGTAGGAG